>NC_083340.1:82375405-83743450 GCF_019175385.1 Lycium barbarum | reverse complement strand
GGGGTCAATACGAATATGTACTGAATATGTAAAGCGGAATCACAGAAGTCAAATCATAATGGTTACAGAAAATGAGTACAGAATCCAGAGTGTCAAATGCATATTTCCAAAACAGACAGAATGCGTACAGAAACATATGTCATATCATATCATATCCGGTCCCTGACACGGGACTCGGCAGACAGAATGTGGCCACCCTCCCGACGCTGGTGCCACTATACAGAGGAATCAGAAAAAGGGGCGTGGCCCCGTATCATAAAATGTCATATCAGAATGGCCATAACAGATCAGATCATAATAGGCGGACATGGCACATCATACTCCACAGACCCATGTACGCGTATACCTGCCCCCTCACATCGGGGCGCGGCGAACAATGCAGAGAATTACGCTTGACAACATATCCTGGCCCGGGCTCAGTGTGGGAAACATTGGGACATCCACGAATGGAGTAGTGAGAGACTAATGCAATTTAAAAATATAATAAATGTTTTCAAAGACTCGATGAAGCGTATCAAAGACAAACAAATCCAATGGGGTCGGACGAATCATAATAAATGTATTTCGGATATCATAATAAATTACAGAAGTATAACTTTCCCGAAGTCATTCCGAGTGTCAAATAATTTATAATATTTAACAGAATATTTAAAATAATATTCGTTAAGCGATTAGTAGGGTAATTAAAACATTTCTTTCAAAAATCGCTTAAAAAGGAAGCTTTAACACATTAGGGGCAAAACCGTAAATAGCGGGCCCGCCTTGGGACAAACAAGGCGGCGGGCTCAAATTGTGCCCTCTAAGCATATAGTATCACCTAAAAAGGTTATACAACATTCTATGACTTTCTGAATAATTTAGAGCAAAATTGCATAATTTCAGAAAAAGCGTATCAAAATGGTTCAATTCTACTGAAGGAAAAACTGAAATTTTGTCTTGCGGATTCCGAGGGCCAAGAGGTCCTTCGAGGCCCGGATCCGACCCTAACACACTAGGGGCATGCCAAGGGAAGAATTGGGGTTGCTTTACATACCTTTCGCGCTCCTTAAGCCTTTCCAAACTCACTTCCCGTTCGTCGAAAAAACTGCAATTGGTCAAGTTTACCAATTGTGAATTATTAATGCCATTATTTCAACTTTAAGCATATTTGGCTACCGAAATTTTGGCAGCACTTCCCCTATACATATGACACCCCGAGAATTCAACTCGGCTATAAATCATCAACAACAACCCAAACGACAACAACAATATCAACAATGAACATTAAAAACACAAATATCCTTCAACTAGTCATTTTTCTCACAAGTTGACATAATCTTCAATTCAACCCAACTTTCAACTAAGATCAATAATTTCATATTCAACAACCATCATGATCATCACCATATAGTTCTAGAAATATTTCATATCGTTTTCCTTAAGATATACACTCGATATACATGATATACAATCTTCCGCCAAAATCATAACTTATGCAAAACATCAAATCTTTGGCATACAACTTCATAACAAATTTCCAACTTCCAAATTCATCAACCATAATCATAATTCACATCTTAACAACTTCATTTCCATAATATCACAAAATTATTCTAAAGTGACATAATCATCTATATTCCAACTTCAACCAAAATTCATTCAACTTTCATTCCCAATATAATTTCCATCATAACCACAACTAGAATGCAACATAAAATTCAACTCATATATGTATACAACATATATACACCCATGGCTACATATATATATACATACCCACTTTGCAAACTTCCTTATTTCCATAATTTCTACTCATTTCCACATACCACAACATAAACAAACCTTCATAACATAAGAAAAAGGAATTGATTCTTACCTTTTTCTACAAACTTCTTCACTTGAACAAGTTGTCAACTTGAAGAAATAAGTGCTCCTTCTTCCAAAACAATTACACCAAGTTGTAGAGGACACTTAATTTAGTAGGAATTCAACAAGAAAATAATTTTAGAGGCAAGATTTTGAGGGGTGATTTTTCTATGGACAAACCCGAAATGCCCTCTTTTTGTTCTTGTTTTTCTCCTATTCTTTCTCTTGAAAGTTCTATGGAATTTGGATGATTAAGTGGTCTTTTATTCATTGACCACATGACTTAATTCCATGGGCTTGGATCCTTTTTATGGACCATGGCCGAATGGCTCCTCACTTGGGCCTGAATTCTTTTTTTCATTTTTTTGGGCCAACTCGGTTGGTCCCGAGTTGGGCCTAGCCCACTGACCTTTCAACCTTAAAACGTTCATATCTCCTTGTACCGACGTCACCTGGGAACCCACGACCTATGGATGGAAAGCTAATTAAATTATCTACAACTTCTATTTCAAGGTATTTTCGAAATTCCAAACTTACAATGCAGTTTTTGCCCCCCAAATTCAGGTCACCCGAAAACGTTTTCTTAAAAATATTCGTTTGGAGGGTTTCCACTTTGATTTGGTCCAAAGGTACTTCATGAGTTGTGTTTAACTTTACATATGTGATTCATATGACTTTTCAGATGTTCCAAAAAAAATTTCGGTATGTGGGCCCCACCCCAGCAGATGCTCCGAGGTTCAAAAATACGGGATATAACACTATCAAGCCGTGTCCAGCGGGGTCTCTTTTATATGTGTGATGGCCCCACACATATAAACAGTTGACCACCAAGACATTAAGGATTTGTCTCATTTCTTTCTACTCTAGATCGTGCCATGAAGCTTAGAGCAATAAGTAACTTCTCTTCCTATCGAATTACGTATTCTAGATTGTTGTTGATGGTGGCTCGTTGCCCTGTTATTGTGATTAGTCTTATTGCCTAAATTACCGTGTTGTACTCAGTTTCCTCTTATTGTGACACATATTATCAGAGAAAGAAAGGATAATGAGTTTAGATTTGAATTATGATATAAAATTATGGCAGTACGTAGATGAAAACTTGTTGTATGATTTACTGTTGATGATAATATATATAAAACAAAAATGTAGCATCTTGGTGGTACAAGACTTAGTTGTGAGGCGTACTTACTATGTGTGGAAGTAAAGAGGGACATAGACTCTTATGTTGGGTGAGACAGTTTGTATGATCCATTTCATGGTTGAGTTAATCTAAGTCTTGATAAGACTTGTGGTTTGTGACTTGTCCCTTTACTATTGCTTTATTGGTTTGCATTGATTTACCATGTTCACACTCATTCATGCATTCATACACTCATACATGATGGAAATGGTTCGGTAAGGATTCATGAAAGACTTGTGGCATGATGCCTTGTGTTTGACATTGATATTGCTAATTGTTCATAGTCCATACATACTAATGAACTGGAATACGTGGAGACATACATTGTGATATGAAATTAGTGAAGAAGTTAATATAATCTGCTTGTTGAACTTGTGATACTATTTGATGGCAATTGTGGTGAGAATTTAATCTGATCTTCTTGATGAAAATTGTATTCTACTTGATAATCGATCATTGAAAGTTGTGACAATATATATATATATATATATATATATATATATATATATATATATAACAAGCACATTTGATCGGGGTGAGGATGTGGCCTAGTTGTGAGCTCAGGTCTGAGGAGTTGATCCGGAACGAGTGGTACATAGACACCATGGGTCCCCAGCAGGTCATGACTTCTGGGCAATGACACCAGTGAGCATGTGTGTACAATGTGTATTTGGCCAGTGCATACATTGTATTCTGCATTATGACATGCTAGTTTGGTTCTGATTTTGTTATGGATGTTGAATGTCTATTGTGATATAAATATGACCATTGACTGAGTTAAATTGTGGATTAGTGACTCTACCTAGGGACAAAACTTGGACTTGTGATTATCAGGTGCAATTATTGAAACTTGACAGACTTGTGGTTTAGAAGCTTCATCTTAGGCTGTGACTCTGTTATGGGATATTCTATGACTTGGATTTGAGATGAATTCAGTATTACTGGAAATAAGTCTTTTAAAAAAAAACGTTAGGGAGATAGAACTCAAATTATTAGTTGTAACACAAATAAGATGTCTATAAATTGTGCCCTTTGAAAAGGTGACTATCTGTTTATCTTGTAGATTTTATACTTATATGCGTGAACTAATATTAGTCGGCCTATGATGCTTACCGGTACGTAGTGTTTGTACTGATACTACCTTGTTGCACCCTTTTTGAGTGCAGAGTTTATTCAAGAGATTTCATCCAAATCACATCTCTAGCTTGAAGCTAGTTCTCATGTGCTATGCACCAACCTTTACGAGAACTTCACCTAATTAGTTATCAAAATTGATCATGTTGGGCCCGTGTGTAGCACGGGTATCCTCAAATAGTCTTTTCTATATTTAAATCTTTTGTATCTAAATGTGTTTCTGTGTTTTGTTCTTTTCCAGGGAAGGGCATGTGAAAGTAAAAAAAAATGACAAAAAGTTAAGGTGGAGTGTTTTTCACCACAGTTCTTCTATTTGAATTTGTTTTTCTGTTTTTTTTTTATATATAATATATATCTTTGCCTTATATATTTAGCTTTTGTTATTTATGTGTATTTGGAGAAGTTCTAGAGTAATACGGAATTTTATAATGTAGATGTTAAAAAGAAGATGAGAATTCAAATTTAATATTTCTCGTGGTTCTTCTTCTTCTATGTCATTTAAATTTCCCCAAAGAGATCATTTCATTTCACGAAATCAAATCCTTTTTTGGCCTTTTTTTTTCTATTTATATTCAATTTTAAAAATAATCTCAAGTTACTCATTTATTTTTCTTAGTTATGTTAAAAATGATATGTTAAAAGAAATTTAAAAGTCGTTTCTTTAACTCTCTTAATTTCTATTGTTAATAATGTACATAATTCTATGAAAGGTGAAAGAGGAAGGGTATGCAACAAGAAATATAAAAATATAAAAAGCCATTTTTGAGAGAGAAAAAAATCAAAGCTTGATCATTGACAAAAACAATCAATAAAGAGTTGATGACGGGTGATGAGAAGCACACGAGTTTCAAGGTGAAAACCCTAAAAACAAAGCTTTGATCATTCAAAAGATAAAAAGTTTGAGTGGGAAAGTCATACAAATACAACTTTTTCAAATGGTAATTAAAAAGATTACATCTGCTTTCAAAAAATTACATAAATACAATTTATTTAAAATTTTAACTTCTTAATTACAAAAATACAACTTTTATATTCCTAAAATATCAATAAAATTTAATTTTAGGCGTTAATACCATTAATGCATATCCAATTTTTACTTTCTATTTCTTTCAAAATCATTAGAATATAATTTTACAAATAAACATAACAAAATCAACTTCAAATACCATATTCTATCTACCGTTTTAAAAAGACTTATTTTTTTCTTTCGCTTCCTCCTTTTTATTCTTCTTTTTCTAATTTCACTTGATGATGATTCAATTATTTTTTTGTAACTACAAGAAATTATTTTAATATATTAATATTAAGAAAAGTACATGAAAAGATATGATATATGAAAAATATGGTTTAAGAAATGTACATGAAAATTACCGTAGAAAGTATATGGTATGTTCAAACTGGTATAATAAACTGAAAAGATGGTAGCAAAATGTTTGTGAATATAATAGTAGAAATTAGTATATTTTTAAGTTTGTATATTTTATATAAGACATAATATAATAATATTATTCGTGTATATAGTAATTAATGTGTTTTGATATATATATCATATAATGCTAGCTGAGTATATTGCGAGGATTAGAAAAGTAATTAATGTGTTTTGATATGTATTTAATTTGGATATCACTAATATAGGAAACTCTTTATTATTAGCCTTTTATTCATAGCAACAATTTTTTATTTATGGTATAAAATTATACATATAGCCTAAATATACAGTACATATTGAAGATTGTGTAATTTAGTTAATCTTTGTAGATTATGAAGTATTTTACTTATTTACTTGTATTTATGTAACTTCCCCCTTAATATAGTGTTTAATAATTTTCATTTGGGTCAGACTTGCAGAAGGTCTGTTTCATCTTTGTTTATCTTGCTTTCTTGTATATTGGTGAATATCGAGCAGTGCAGTTTGCAAAATCATAATCATATAATATGCTTGCTCTGTTCGTTGAGTATTCATGTGTGAAACAAAAGAACTATTCTGGTTATTGGATTTGAAATTGGGTCTAGATGTTAAGAGATAAGAGTTAATTACTATGCTTATAATTTTTATTATAATGATTCACAACTACGGAAGATGCTTTGTTTGAATCTAATCTAAAGAACTTTTGATCTATAAACAAATATTAATGAGTCTTGAAAATAGTCGGCCTGGATCTCATTGATTACCTATTTTTATTATTTTTTTAGTTTTTTCTAAAAAAGTGAACATGTAGATAATAAGAAAGCAAAAGGAAAAGAAAAGAAAAATAGAAGATACAGGGATTTTTTGAAAAACAATTATAATGATTCACAACTAAGGAAGATGCTTTGTTTGAATCTAATCTAAAGAATGTTTGACCTATAAACAAATATTAATGAGTCTTGAAATAGTAGGCCTGGATCTCACTGATTACCTACCTTTATTATTTTTTTAGTTTTTTTTCCAAAAAAGTGAACAGGTAGAAAATAAGAAAGGAAAAGGAAAAGAAAAGAAAAATAGAAGATAAAGGGAAAAAAGGGAGACGGAAAGAAAAAATAAAGAAGAGAAATATATAAGAAATTCATTTAACCCATAAAGAAGAAGAGGAGGAGATCCACTCGTATATACAATTTGATATCGTAAATTTGGGATTGGAGGATTCCGATTTTGCTCGTCTTTTTTCCCCTTGGTTCTTCAAGTATGAAAACATTAAAATTTAACTCTCTTCACTCTAATGAAAGAAACAAAAAAGCTTAAACTTTTATGCATATAGTTAATGTACAAAGGAAAAAAATCATGTTTTGAATTTTATTACACATATGCACTAAAGAGATCAATTATTGTAGAATAATTTCTTTTATTTTTGTAAAGAACATATAAAATTCATCAATATAGAATACACAAAATAAGTATCGTAAGAAGACTGAAAACCATCAAGTGATTTGTTTTTTACAGAAAATATAAAAACAATTGTTAATGTGTGTGTATACTAGATGAGGTTTGCCAGTGCATAGCACGGGCCCAATATTTCGAATTCGGACATAGTTTAATTTGTGTCTAATATTTAGTTGTATTTATTATTTAAACACTAAAATATCTTCTAGCTATTAATACTTTAGTAAATTGTATATTATAACATTATACTGGTATAGAATCATGAGAAGATATGATTGACTTTAATGGAGAGAAATGTATACAAAATATGATAAAAATAGTTGAATCACACTATTTAATGGTACACCAAATATGAATTGCACATCCTGAAGGTATACAAAATATGTACTTACCGAATATTTTTTAATTATATAAATATGCAGAAAATATGATAAAAGTAGTTGAATCACACTATTTAATGGTACTCAAAATATGAATTGCATATCCTGAAGGTATACAAACTACATACTTACAAAATATTTTGTAATTAACTAAGAATGCGGTGTAGTATTTTTTAAATAGATATTTTTCAAGTAATATTTAGACCACATGGGCACACAACATAAATTTCCCTAGAATAAAGTCATTGGGTGAGTCATGATTGTTTCGTATGCAAAGGATAATGAAAAAAATTCATGGACGAAATGTCACGACCCAACCGAAGAGCCATGACGGACAACCGGAGCTAACCCACTCGGCACCTCTCATCATACATTCACATTCGTATCTAGGGGAGCCACATGACTTATCAACAAACTCTATGCCTCAATAATACCATTTCCAACAGCTAAAACACTTTTATATCAACATCAAAAACTACGCCCATATACATATACACAAGCCGACGAGGCTTAACAAAATAATATACCAAAAGTGTGAGCCGACAAGGCAAAAGACATCTACTATACATGACTGTCTATGAGCCGCTAAGAAGAGTATGAAACATCATCATAAGGATGGGACAAGGCCCGCCATGCCCATATATACACAAAAGAATAGTACCCACAGCTGCAGCTCCGGATCAAATGGAGCTCCTCTAAGCAATCTCAGGATAAGCAGCCTAAGGATCAAGTCTATCTCCCTGTCCACCTGCGGGCATGACGCAGCGTCCACAAACAAAAGGACATCAGTACGAATAATGTAATGAGTATGTAAAGCATAGTCAAATAGCATAATGGAAGCATGAGAAATAACATAAGATAGAAGAGTCATAGGAGGATAGAGCCATTTGTACATCTAGCGACAATCATCACGTTTCCTTACTTCTTTTCTAATAGGAACCTTCCATTTCTTATGCTTACTTATATATTAGTACCATGCCCGGCCATAAAGGTTCGGTGTCTCACATACCCGGCCATGACAAGGCTCGATGTTATACATACCTGGTCCTACCAAGGCTCAGTGTTATCCATACCCAACTGTCGTGGTGTGCGTGCGATAGATATCATACCCGGCCATATAAGCTCGGTGTTCTTAATAGTCATACTTAAGAACACGTTGTTTTGAAAAGCATATTGGAAAGTTATAACTTGAGAAAAGGATTTATAATCATTTTTGATAATTCTTATTGAGATACACAAGCTGAATAACTGATTTCACGTTGTTTCATACTATTCTAAGAACTGATTTCTTTAAATATTATTTTAATTTATTTTTATATTACTGGTTGTCCCGAGGCACTCACTGAGTACGAAGCACTCAGATATACCATAGTTGTTTTTGATAGTATGTTAGGTAATGGAGATAGAAGGTTCTTGATACTCAAAACGCTTAGGAAGGACTTGTTGTTGCTGCTGACTTGGTGAGCCCATATGTTCATTTGTGGGACACCCCTTATCATATTTTTTACTATTCTAGTTTTCTTTTAGGCTGCGTCCCGATGTGTCAGACAATTACTCTTTTATCTTAGAAGCTTCATAGTACACATTCTTGTGGGTAGTTGTTGAGTTTTGTTTAACTTTTGGGCGTTCGTAACGTTTTGATTAAGTTTTATAATATTAAAGACTTTCGTTGATTTAATTCATATATCATGATTTGATTATATTTATTTTATAAACTGTTGGAGGTGAATATTGAACCTGACGGGTTCAAGTGTTGTTATTGCATCTTTTAGGTTCTTCCGATGTTGTTCATGACGTCGGATGCCGGTCACATCTAGGGTGGGCTTTGGGGCGTGACAAGGTTTGATTATTTTGAATATCTCTTATTCATATCTATATCTATTTCATTAAGAAAGAGAGGAAAGGATGCAAGAAAGGAAGCGCTAACCTATACTTATACGATTGTTGATACCTAATTTTTAACCTCCCGTAATTTATTTAAATTGTTCGGAGTACTTGAATATTAAATGGAGTAAAATATGTATTTTTTTTAGAAATCAGAATGATTTTATAAACTATTTACATAATATTTTACAATTATTATTTGGTAAAATAATTTCTATAATATTATAAACCATTTGGAAATTAATTTACAACAATTATGATGCATTTTGCTAAATTAAATAAAGAAAATAGTTCAATATAAGTATTTATTTAATTGTTTAAATTATCATAAATTAATTAGAAAATATTTTACTCCACTTAATTCAAAGAAATTGATCAATTAGAATAAATAGTCATTTTTCCGTTCAACTTTAATTTCTGTATAATCAAATCATATTTGATAATTTTCAAATTAATCATAATTGATTGAAACAGTTAATTAGGGCTATATTTGTAAATTTGTGAAATTGACCGTGTCTGAAATTAATTGGTTAATTCGTTTTAATTATGTTACAATTTAACTACTTCAATTGAATTTTTCCCAATTTATATATATATATATACACTCACACACGAAATTGGCGTCTTTTTTTTTTAAATGGACCAAGTCGGCCCAATTGGACCGACCCTGCCCAAATCACCTTCTAAAGGGGGCAATGCCCCGTTTCCCTTTCAGTCAAGGGCCAAACGACCCTTTAAGAGAGGAGAGGGTTTCCTCTCTCAAACCCTAAACGCCGCCCTATCATTGTCTTCTCTCTCCTCGTTACCCAGCCAAAAATGGCAATGGATCAGACGTACATAAATTTTAGCAGGCTTGCTCCACCGATTTGAGTAAAGCATTAAATGCTTACCCACTTTCCACCGCAATTCAACCCCAAACAAGGTGCAATCGTTTCATTTTCTTTGTTTTCTTTACTTTTCTGCCACTTTCAACGGTCATGCTACTGGAAAACCTTAATGGGTTTTGCTTTTGTTGATTTTGAATACTCGATTATTAGTGGTTCATGAAGAACCCCACAGATTGACCGAATTCGAGTCAAATTTGACCCTTAATTTATTGATTTACCCAATTCCTAGTCATTGGATGTTGGTACTGAGAGATGCAATTGTGAAAATTGCATGACTCCCACATTGTTGAGTTTGGGGTTTGGGGTTTTCTATTTAAGGGGTCCTATTTCTTTGATATTGAAAAAGGTTTTGAGCATACTGAAATTCAGCATATTCAAAAACTCGAAATACTTAAGTTCTTTTAGGATTTTTTGCTTTTAAAGACTTTAATCATTTAAGTTAAGTTAAAAAATTTAATGTTATTTTCTGTTCTTGTGTGGTTTCTGTGTGATTCTAAGCATTTGGGGGAACAACTGAAGTCTCCAAGTTCAAATCTTTTCATGGCTGCACATAAGTAAGGTAATTCCCCTTTGTCTTTTCTTTCTTGCATTTTCCTTTGTTTTGTCTTAGTTTAGTTTATTGTTTGTGCAATTTAGCATGTTTCTGTGTTAGTTTAGTTAATTAAATGTTGTTCCTGTCTTATCTTGTTTAATAGTTAAACTTGTTTGGTGTGCTTAGATTAGTTTAGTTTAGTTTAGTGGATTATTATTGAGTCTTGTATACTGATTATCTTAGATAGGTTCAGAATATGCTTATGTTGTTTGATAGCCTTATTATATATGATAAATCTTTGTTTAGGCCTGTTTAGATTAGTTTAGCCATGTGTTAGCTCTAGGTTAAGGTGATTCTTGTGCTTATAATCAGTGTGCTCTTCAGTCAAACTCATGCTAGTTCAACTCATGTGGCTTGACATCTATGTTTATGTGTGTTAATTGCTTTGTGGTCAACCTACCTGTGTTTAGATTATTTAAGTTCTCTGTTAGCAATATGAAATGAATATGAAATAGGATACATTTGTTGTCTAGACTTACCTGATTATGGTTAGTTTGTATCCCTGCCTATTTGAATCTGTGTAAGCTAGTTTCCCTGCAAGTTTGACAATCTGAGCCTATGCTATCACTTCACATGTTTAACTCTTAATAAAAGTCTAAAATGACAAGAAGATGGTTTATATGGATGTTGTTTACTTTTCATGGACTCTGTTTTTAGTTGGTGTTCTTATCTGCAAATACTAGAATGCTAATAGTTTATGTATACATGTTGTATACTGCTATATGATTAGTTGTGTGTTCAGTATAGATTGAAAGGCTTGTTGATCATGTTTGTATGCCTAACAAATTTATGATATGCCTACTTGAGCTTAGATCACCTAGAGTCTGTTAACAATATGGAATTTGAGGATCTAAACCTATGTTGTTGTTCTATATGCTTTGTTCTGACCCTAATCAGTTGGGATGTGTGGTCTCTTTATGCCCAAATGCTATAACTAAGGCTTCTATGTTGATATCTAGTTGCGGTGGCTATTATCAGACCTAATATATGTTTCTGCTAAATAATCTTGTTGTTAGACAAATGATTGGCTAAAAAGGGCTATCATGTGGCTAAGTACGGATATGTGGTCTATGACCAAAAAGAATTGTTTTGCTTAGTCACTTATATGTCATACCTCAATCAGTCTCATCTTAGGCTGAGTCTGTTTCTTTCAACATTACCCTCTATGTATCTCATATTGTTTATTCGTATATCTATGTTGCTTGTTTATCAAATTGCTTTTTTTGTGGTTAGTTGGTCTAAGTCAATCATTAAAATGCTATGTTTCACAATGTGCTATTGATAGTGAAGTAGGATTTCTGTACCTAATGTATTCAAACTATGCCTAACTAAGGCTCATGATGTGGTCAGTCTTGCTTTAATATGTTGTTTGCTCCTATTTCAAAGTGTCACTGGATAAGGTCCTTGTCTCATCAGTGTCAAAATGTGCCTGTGTGTCCTATGTTGCATAGTCACCATGTGGTCTCTTTTGTTTATCTTTCACTTAAAGCTGGAACCCTTTTGTTGCTAAACCTGCAAAGCTTGCAATGTGGTCTAATATGAGTCTCACAGTGCATGTTCTTACTTATCTTTCCCCCTGAATGTCATGTTCCTCTTGTGAAAAGTAGCCTGCATGTTTTGAGAGATAAGAGTATGGCATGATAATTGAATTTGGGATTTGCTTGTTTGAGTGGTTTTTGAGTATCCTATGTCTAAATATCGGATGATATACCCAGATATGCATGAAGTGTACAGCTTTGGTGTGCCTTTGGGTACACTGGGACCTATATATTTAAGGTATACTGAAGTATATCATTTCTAGAATGCCTTTCATATTGCCTCTATGTTCCTCTTAGATGTCCCGTGTCTCTGTTGAATCTTTTGTGAACATGCATAATGATTTGATTGAGTATAAGTAGTGTGTATAGAAAGGGTACCTAGAATATACTAAGTAAATCCAGAAGCTCTACCTACCTTAGATGTATACGAGTTTGTATACTTAGTATATGTGAGGTATATCCCCTATTTTTTGACTAACATGTAGCCCATATTTGTTTAAATGCTAAGTGTGAATATGTATGCCTGTTGAACGTAGATGTTTTGGGCCTATTACTTGTATTCCTTGCCTACTTCTCTTTCTTGATGGAATGTGGGCTTCTGCCTCTTTTATTTCTTTTGACTCTACCCATTTGGACCATCTATGTCTTGGGCCAGACCTTTGTGCCATATTAATTTGATTGATTAAGTATGGATGGTATATTGTGTGTATGGATAACAATAGCTAGTGTCCTATTATAAGTTTAGCATACAAATCTTAAACACTCCCTCTCCTATATACTATGAGCTTAACACATAAATGGAGAGGCAAAATAGCACTTGGGGATTAAGCTTAAACCTTCCCTGGTGTCTGTCATGTCTGGGGCTCCTAGAAACCCCTTGGATCTTGTGCGGCATCAGGAGAAAGACGGTGAAAGCTTTCCTTTTTGGGCTGTTTTAATATCTCCATGGGTGTGTATATCAATGGTATATTGGCTGAAAGTTGTGTATAGTTATTTGTGTGGCATTGCCTATTGTTTTTAAGAAAATGATCCTATGGGCCTGTTTTTCTTTATTTCAATTTTGGGCATGTTTCTGTGTTGATTCAATTTATGTGGGCCTTAAAGTTATAAGCCTACAATTATTTGCATTTTGGGCCTGTTTCTTTGCAGTTTTAAGTCCATGTGGGTGTGTACGTTTAGTCGAGTTTCTATTTCATCAAATGTAGTCTATTTTTAAAATTACATGACTTATATGTATTTGTTACCCAAAGTTTTTTTTTTTTCATTAGGTCTCAGTTTTAGAGGCTTTCTAATCCATATTTTCCTTTTTTTTCTTGTTTGCATGAAACAACCTTGTTTGGGTCGCATCGTTGCATGAAACCTGTTGGGCCAGAGGCCTAACTACCTTCTTTTATCGAGTCCGATGGGGAGAAATTGAAGTTAATATGTTGAAGGCCCAGTCATGGGTGAAAATGACACTGATGGGCTTGGGTAGGCCCATCAATCGAAATTTACCTTACTTCACTCCTACTTCGCATTATATATATACTGTGCTAGTACACATTGTTGTAAACAACACTTGTAGATTGGAACCCCTATGGATGTTAGAACTTAGGATAATAGTTAGAGTTTTAGGAAAGTCGCCTAAACATTTTCTCAAAGTTCGAATAACGTAAATCTTTGCACGAAATGGAACCTAATCCAATTTTAGTTAAGTTCATAACTGGACTGATGTTTTAAATAAGGGCAAAAATGATTTCAAAGTTGATTAAGCAGTAAAGGATTTGGGCCTTCCGCCCTTTTTTGTGAAAAGTCATATCTTGAAATAATTGGACTGTTTTGGGCCTTAAGCCCACTAATGGAACTGGACTGCTTACAGAAAAATGAAAATTCAAGAAATAGCCTAATATTGCTTAAAATGGTGGAATAGTTTTTTTTTTATATATATAAAAAAATGTTCTGAATACTTTGAGAAAAATCTGGGTTTTGGTAAAGTTAAGGTCTTTATCTTATTTTTGATAAAAATGGACTCCTTTTTATTTTGACTTAAAATGATTTGGAGATTATTTTGGCCAATGGTTTGTGGACCGAGAACGAATAGAGGCATTTGGGCCTGGAAGCCCAACATTAAATTTGGAGCACTTTAACTTCTCACTTGGATATATTTTTGGGAAAAAGGACTTTGGGACTGGAAGCCCAACATTTCAAAGACTAAAAATAAGAGGAACATTTTGGACCAAAATTGAGATATGATGGACTTTGGACTTGGAATATGGTTTGACTTTATGGGCTTCAAGAAATGATAAAATTTGGACTTAATAAAACTTTCCTTTTTTTCTTTTTCTTATATATATATATATATATATATATATATATATATATATATATATATATATATATATATATATATATATATATATGTATAAATATTAGGAGAATACTCCATATTTTCTTATGTAAAATAAAAACCCGTAAGAACTAAGCTTATCTTATTAGGACTAGAATAGTAGTGACTCTACTCGAGAGAAATGCCGGGTGTGTCCTAGTTCGGCAATAAAGTGAGTTGAACACTTACGTGGATTTTCAAACCCAAAAACCCCTTTTATAAGGAGAGTTTTTTCCCAATTTTTTCTCAAAATTATGATATGAACAAAAAATTACATTTTGCAGAAAGTTAAACATTTAAAAAAAAATAAGTACATTAATCACACATTGAAGCTCGTAGGTCAACTGTATTCTATGAATCTTTAATCCTAGGGTGCGTGAAACCTTTCCTAGGGGATCACCAGAACCCTTAACTTGAACTTTGGTACCAAAAGATTTCTCTCTTGCTTGAAAATCTTTTACCCGGTTTTCCTAGTTTTCCTTAAATAAATTAGATGGCGACTCTAAAATTGCTAAAATCCAATTAGAGTACCAACAACTTCATAGTAACTTTTATGTTTTAACCCGTATAAAAGCGAACCATAACAGATGGCGACTCTGCTGGGGATTTCCTTGGTTCTAACCATAAGGGTTTCAATATAATGTGATTTTTTAACTGTACTTATCTGTTTATGTGTTTAAATTCCGCATTTATAAATGTCATTCATTTCATATCATAAAATTCCGCCACGCAAAAAGCATGGTTTCAAAGGGTACACGCGGGATCGCGGTCTTACCTTCACTAAAAAACTGAAACACCCTTTCTTTGGAACACGTTGAACGTTAAGTTGGAATGCGGCCGACAACGGTTCACCCCGAGTAGTCCGCTCGGGTACCAGGTCAATTCGAAAAATCCACTCTTGCATATGCCTATGTTAAAGCTAAGACAAATCCAAATGTGAAGCAGGCTGGGTGGTTTGGATATTATAGACGTATCCAGACCCGATAGGGAGACTACCCCGTGTCAAGTACGGTCTATAACCCGAAAGACACCGCATCTCATATTATGTGCTATTTGAAAATATTTAATGTGCCTATGAATGAAAGCAGTTCCTAGTGGGGGGGGGGGGGGGGATTAACTTTGGTTTCGGTTTTGTAGATGTTGATCAATTTAAGTTTTGATATGGTCCTAACTACACCTGAGTTGCTGTGGATTTAGTGGGGCCAAATGCCCCCGAAGGAGAAAAAGGGAATTTCATGTCATTTAGAAAACTTGACATCCATTATGACTATGACCGGTTGCAAGGATTGATAGAGGAAATTACTAGATTTTGGGATAGAGACCGGATGGTTTTTAGATTCGAGGATGACATTGAAGTGACGCCAACTCTGGAAGAGTTTAGGGATGTGTTGACTAGCATAGGCTCGGGGCTGAAAAGAAGAAAGAAACCCGACCAAAATGCTTTAATCCTAGAAAAACCCACCTATTCCCAAATTTTTAGAATGCCTTCTTTGAATTACGCCAATTGGGCCCATGGCCCCACCATACCCTTTTGAGAGATATACAGAAGGTTTGGAAGCCCGGACAGATTTGTAGAACATCCCGGCGAATTCAAGACTTTTGCCAAATGGATGGCCACCAGACCTTTGGTTTCACCATTTGATTCCTGTGAACCATCGTTTTTCCCAAGGATTAGTCCTTAGCCATAGATAGTCGAGTCATCTCAGTCACCCATGCTATCTTCCACGGCATAACTCAAAAAGAAGAAACCAAATACTTTGACATAACCCTAATCATACTAGCCGATTTTTACCGAGCCTTAAGCCTCTGCCGGAATCCCTACAAATACTTCCAAGGCTGTAACTTGCTCCTGCTGTCACGACCCGACTAGGGAGGGCCATGACGGGTACCCGGAGCTAACTACCGAGCACACCCATTACGCTAGTCATCATACTCATCCTGGACACATATAATCTCCATGGCAATACATAAATACACATAAGTCCTTACGGCTACAAAAATGGCATACAAGAATATACACTAATGTATCCATGAGACAACCACTACCCACGCATCTGTATCTACGAGCCTCTACTAGAGTACTGAGATATAATGATGGGACAAGACCCCGCCGTGCCAAAATATATACACAAAATAATGTATCAAAAATGGCACCTCCGGAATAGTAGAGTGCTCCTATAAATCTGCTGAGTAGCTTCTAGGAATCCGGGCCACCTCCCTGTCTACTTGTGGGCATGAACACAGCGTCTAAAAAGAAAGGATGTCAGTACAAACAATGTACTGAGTATGTAAGGCATGAACAATAATAACATATCAAAGAGATAAGGAAACATCAAGTAAGGAAACAACCTGCAACTGAATGTCACTTAAGACAGAATAATGCATGTTAACTTACATCATAAACATAATCATATCAAGTATGCATATGTAAGTTGCCCGACCATATAGGTACGGTGTGATCATTATGAGCCCGCGTCCAGGCCTCCCACGTCTGGGGTAAATATATTATGTCGTCCACTAGTGGTGTCTGCCCATGCCATCTAGGCATGGTGTATATGCCGCCCGCCTTAGCGGTGTCTGCCTGGCCATATAGGCACGGTGTAATCTCATCATTAAATACTTATCATGAAGCATGCATAAGAACTCAAGTAAATGCTATAACTCTATCGAGGTGACGTAAGGTCGAGAACCTACGATGGTATTATGTAGTAGTCATGATCATCATGTCTCACCTTGAAGGAACTAGCATTATAAGGTGAGACTAACAACAATGAATCACATAAGAATCATCAGCTTTATATGAATATTGCATCATGAGCTTTAGAGTCTCTAGACTTAAATTCATCATCATCCTTATCATATTCATAGCACGTCTCGTATCATTATCTTATGAGAAGCTTGTGATAATCATAGACTTATAGTTTACGGAATATGAGAGAGTTATGGAGAGATAAGGAAGTCATATTGTAAGGATCATGCCTCAGAAAAAGAAGGGACTAGCCTTACATACCTTTATGTCTCCTTAACGACTAAGCGTCCTCCTTCCAAGCTTACAACTCTACATTCAAGGGAATTCGTACTAAGATTAGATAATCGAAAACACACTTAAGCTCAAGCTAAAGCTAATGAAAATTGGGCAGCATTTCCTTTGTTTCTGTAAGTTCCTCCATGTAATAACCAACTTCCAAACATCAACAACACACCCACATTATCATAATCGATAACTTCTTCAAGTTCAACGTTATCCAATTTTCACAATTCCCTACCAAATTGATTCATGACCATAAATATGGCATAACACTGTGTTAGTTCTCATATAATACTTCTTTAACATCATTTGTATCATTTACAACAAGACTTCGTTCATAACATCTCAAGAATCGTGATTCATATCAAACTACAATTCAAGAATACCACTATTCTCATATTTGTAACCCATTTTTTACTTTCTTCCATAATCCAAGTATTTCAACCATTCAATACTCTTAATAGCATGAAATGAACATAAAACTCACCTTTGATTGTGAAGGAATGGGTTTTGGATGGAAATGCTTCACTTGGAGGAAACCCTAGCTTTACTTCCAAAGAAATTTCTAGCTTCCATCAATCCTAATTAGCATTCTTGCACCTGATTCTACTAGTCTTTGGTGTTTATTCTTTGATTTACCTTGAATTTATGTTAATGAAATGTTTGGAACCTTCTAGAGCTTTTGAGAGAAGTAGAGAAGTTGGAAAAATGAAAAATTAGAAGTGGGAACTTATATTTATACTTGGAACAAAAAGTTGTCCCGATCATGTTATACGGACACTTATATGGTCTGTATAACATTATACGGTCCGTATAAGTGACCGTACTTCACCATCAGGGATTTTCCCTTCCTGTTGGGGTTGTATGGACTATTATATGGACCGTATAAAGTTATACGGACCGTATATGTGGTCGTATAATTCCCCTTTTCCGAAGTTAATCCCGTCGTTTCGTTTGATCTCCCATCCTTATGGAACCTTCTTTGCACTTGTTTAACACTTCATTAACAATCTAAGGAGCGTTATAACCTTTCCTTAAGAGATTATTAAATCAACATTAGCTTGGTACTTTACAAACCCTTTTCTAAACACGACCTATACTTGATATTCTTCAACGAACTTTCTTCTCTTGCCTCAAATATCTTTGGAATCTTAATTTGAACTGTTAAGTACCCCTTCTTACTTTTACGGACGTCATATACTTCTTACCCTGCTTTAGTCTATCTACCACATGACGACATGAAATTTTTCGAGGTGTAACACTCTGCCCCCCTTTAAAAACATTCGTCCTCGAATGTTAAGTTCTTGGGAATCTTACAAAAATTTTGCCAGATTTTCCCCTGTAATATGGCACTACCATCCTGTCACAGCCACCCATAATAACATCGCCGTACAGGGGTACAACACAATAGCAAGAAAACTGTGGCCACACACGACCAAAAGCATTAAAAGAAAGCATCACATACCTTATGATAACGGCATCTCATCTTGAATCCCTTCCGAGGGTGGAAACAAGTGTGGGTAATTGGACTTCATGTTTTCCTCTGCTTCCCAAGTCATTTTCTCTCGATTATTGTTTCTCTACAAGATCTTAATTGAGGCTACCTCTTTATTTCTAAGTTACCGTACTTGCCTATCTAGTATGGCAATGGGTACCTCTTCATAAGCCAACCTTTCCGTAACTTGAACATCATCTACAGGCACGATTCTAGTAGGATCTCCGACACACTTACGGAGCATTGATACATGGAAAACTGGATGGACTGATTCAAGTTCTGGAGGTAAGTCCAGCTCATAAACTACTTGGCCTATCTTGCGGACAATCTTATAAGGTCTAATGTATCGAGGACTTAATTTTCCCTTCTTTCCAAATCTAATCACGCCTTTCATCAGTGATACCTTCAAGAATACCCAATCATCAACTTGGAATTCTAAGTCTCACCGACGGTTGTCCACATAAGATCTCTGATGACTTTGTGCTGTCAATAATCGATCTCGGATAACCTTGAGCTTTTCCACCGCTTGTTGAATCAAATCCGAACCTATTAGTTGTATCTTTCCTACTTCAAACCACCCAATTGGGGATCTACACTTTCTTCCATATAGGGCATCATACGGGGCCATCTGAATACTAGAATGATAGTTGTTGTTGTATGTAAACTCAATAAGAGGCAAGTGATCATCCCAGCTACCTCTGAAATCTAGCACACAAGCCCACAACATGTCTTCCAAGGTCTGAATGGTGCGTTCGGCTTGTCCATCAGTTTGTGGGTGAAATGCGGTGCTGAGTCTCACTTGAGTACCCAAACTTTCTTGGAAAGACTTCCAAAATTTAGCTGTAAATTGTGCTCCTCTATCTGTGATAATAGATATCGGGACACCATAAAGTCGTACTATCTCCTTAAGATACAACCTTGCATAATCTTCTACTGAATATATGGTTCTGACTGGAAGTAAATGAGTTGATTTCGTCAGTCTGTCCACGATCACCATATGGACTCATACTTGCGTCGGGAGCGAGGCAAACCTACAATGAAATCCATGTTGATCACTTCCCATTTCCAGGTTGGAATTTCCATGGCTTGTAACAATACTCCTGGCTTTTGGTCCTCAATTTTCACTTGTTGGTAATTTGGACATTCAGCCACAAATTCTGCTATGTCTTTCTTCATTCCATCCCACCAATACATTAACTTAAGATTGTGATACATCTTTGTCGCTCCTGGGTGAATGGAATACCAAGAATAATGAGCTTCTCCTAGAATCTGACGTCGTAGTCCTGCAACATTTGGAACATATAGCCTGTCTCGGTACCTAAGAACTCCATCTGTAGAAATTTCAAATGGCGACTTCTTCTTCTTAGGAAATGTATCTCTATAGTGACTCAACTGAGGGTCTTCATATTTACACTCTCTCACCTCCATATCTAAGGACGAAATAGCTGGGTTGTGAATACCAATTCTTGCATTACCTGAATCAATTAGACGAACTCCAAGGCTGGCTAGCTGGTGAAGCTCACAGATTAATTCTTTCTTCTCCGGAGGGACCTCACATAGACTACCCATTAATTTGCGGCTAAGTGCACCAGCTACTACATTCGCCTTTCCGGTGTGGTATAAAATACTCACATCATAATCCTTCAGTAGTTCTAACCACCGCCTCTGCCAAAGATTCAACTCCTTCTGTTTGAAAATATATTGGAGACTCTTGTGATCTGCATAAATATAAACATGTACACTGTACAAGTAATGTCTCCACATTTTTAGCACATGAATAACCGCGGCCAATTCAAGATCATGGGTCAGATAGCTCTTTTCGTGTTTTCGCAACTGCCGGGAAGCATATGCAATGACTTTACTGTACTGCATCAACACACAGCTTAACCCAACACCAGAGGCATCACAATACACAACATAACCATCGGGTCCTTCTGGGAGTGTCATGACTGGGGCTGAAGTTAATTTGTCCTTCAACTCCTGGAAACTGCGTTCACAAGCATCAGTCCACTGAAATTTTGCTGATTTTTGAGTTAGCTTCGTTAATGGTGCTGAAATAGAAGAGAATCCTTCCACGAATCTTCTATAATAGCATACTAATCCCAAGAAGCTAAGGAACTCTGTAGGTGTCGTGGGCCTTGGAAAAGTCTTCACAGCCTCAATTTTCTGAGTATCAATTCGAATGCCGTCAGCTGAAATGATATGGCCTAGAAAAGTCACAGAATTCAGCCAAAACTCACATTTTGAAAGTTTGGCATATAGCTCACGAGTTCGAAGAATCCCAAGGACAATACGCAAATGGTCTGCATGCTCTGCTTTTGTCTGAGGGTATACTAAAATATCATCAATTAACACAATCACAAACAGATCTAAGAGAGGCCTGAATACATTATTCATCAGATTCATAAACACCGCCGGAGCATTAGTCAAACCAAATGACATAACCCAAAACTCATAATGGCTGTATCTGGTTCTGAAAGCCGTTTTGGGAATATATTCTTCTCTAACTCTTACTTGGTGATATCCCGATCTCAGATCAATTTTGGAAAACCATTTGGCACCCTATAATTGGTCGAACAAATCATCGATTCTTGGAAGCGGATATTTATTCTTGATCGTCACCTTGTTCAGCTGCCTATAGTCAATGCACATCAGTAGGGAACCATCTTTCTGTCACGACCCAAATCGGAGGGCCGCTGTTATACCCCATTTTAACCGGGTTAATTTTAGGAGTACAACATATTGGTGATTCCTATTTGTTTTATTTAAGGAGTCGCCACCTAATTAATTTAACGATGAATTAGGACACCTCGATGTTAACTAAGGTAAAGTTAAAACTAAACCTCAATTAATAGTCTACTTAACCAATGTGATTCTAGGTAAGGGCTCTATATTATTCTAAAGGGAAGGGGTTAGGCATCCTTTAGAATCCGCTAACTGCGGTTATCCGACCAAATTTAGGTTGATTAATTAATGCTGAATAAGGTGCTTCAAATTTGAGATAATAATGTGGGTCAAAATAAGATTGACGGAAAATATAATAAAAGAAGACTTTAAAGGTCTATCTCAAAACAAGATCTATAAAGGTTGTTAAAGAAAGGGTATGATAGTGCTATTTAAAATAATACTTATAAATATTGCTAATGCTTTAACTAAAAATGTTTTTAAAATAAGATTTGCATAAAATAGATAAGTAGAAGAAAGTGGGTTTATGCAGCATTTTAATAAGTATTTGAGACAATTCAGGTGGCCAGGTATTAATTGGTTTGGCATTCTAGGAATATAAACAAAAAATACAAAAAGTAGCTAATGCGGATTTTTATTTTTTATTAGCTATATTTTAAAATTAACTTAAAACTTGAAGAGTTATTTATAAAATATATTTGCGTATTAATGCCGTTTTTGATTTTCTAAGATAATAAGAATACATTACGATTCCTTTAACTCAAAATATATATTCATACTATTGTGAAAATCAATTATAGTAAATAAATATTATAGATGTTGAAAATAATTTTAACATAAAATTGAAGAGAATGTAATTTGTGGAATTAACCACCCAGTCCTAAACTAAACCCCTTAGTGTCACTAAGGTTCATCTAAATTAATAAACAAAAATGTTAGTCATACAATACACATCAAATGCACACAAAAATAAAAATAGAGGAGTAGATATAACGTAAATGGGGTCAGCCCATTTTGGACTGCTGTGATCTGTTCACGCTATTGGGCTTTGGCCCAAAATTCATTTCTTTCTTTTTGTATATATGCTGCCATATATTCTGCCATTTGGGCCTCGGCCCAACACATTTTCCTTTTCCTGCAGGCTGCGGATTGGGCTGACACAAGAGGAGAGTTTTGTTGGGCTTTGGCCCGATACCGAATGCGGGAGATGACGAGTCGCTTAGACTCGTACGCGATAGTCATGAAAAAAAATGAAAGAAAACGATTAGTATATGATCAATAAACAAGGTTAAACATGTAGAAATACAAATTTCAAAGCAAACTCCATAGATTATACATATATACTATGTATATTTAAGTATATTTCATGCACACACAGTCATAAGGATGTACTAGATACACTAATATATATGAATTCAAATAAACCCAAAATCATCACGACATTTCACATAGATCTGATCCTACACTCTTGAACCTCCCACGCGACAGTTTTGAGGGCAGGAAAACATCAAGCCAATATTCCATAGTATAGCAGCCTATGAGTAGCTTAACGACTTTAATTAACACTATGGACTGCCTCTGATTAATATACCAGCAGCTTCCAAACAAGCAAAACGAGTTGATATGTGTAAAATGGACAAAACTAAATAACATTCTTGACATGCAACTAATATTTCAACATCAATCAATCAATGACACACCCTTAAGATGCACATAGAATTTCCTAAGATATGCTTCACGTACACAGAATATGGGACTTGCATGTACAATTCCCCTTAAATTTGTTTAAAGCAGGTATTTATCAACTATTTTAACTGAACGACCATATGACCTTGTGCAACTATCAACAGCCGCATGACACTCCTAATAGGACGGACAGAATTCCAATGATATCTTGCTAAGCTAAATGGTCAACCTAGTAGTTCGTACATGAACACATGATTTTGATGTAAGTAAAATGGACATGAGCCGTATGCATGTACTACCTTCAAGAGACAACCAAATCCTATTAAATGATACTCTTAGCTAAACATACGACCTGCGATTTTATTCAAATGAAATGTGCACAATATAACCAAATAAGTTATAAACCTTTGAACATGCGTTATTGATCATTCAAGCCTACAAGTTAGCCTTTAACACACATAGATATGTGCTTGATTTATATAGGACTCTCCTAAGCTTAACTTAAGCTTAACTAACCAGAGAAGAAACTGAAATTTGTAAGCGGGTGGTCTAAACATGTGACTGATCCTTTACGAAAATAAACTTGCGGCAACATCATTTTAATTTACATTGAAGATGGCATGTATATAGCTAGGCAGTGGTTGATTAGCAGACCAAACATTTGCATCAAATAGGTATGATCAATCCAAACTAAACATGATTGACCGGTTACCGAAATGTAGACTGTTCATTTGTATACCAACTAAACATGAGTGAAGATTTATTATAATGCAAACAAGAAGACAATTAGCCACAGGGGATTCAGCTATATTATGATGCTTAGCAGGATAAGAAACGAAATCAAACTGAACTAAACTAACACCAAAACTTATCAGAACCAACTTTGTGGACTAGGATAGAGACATTAAGGATACCATATTAGGCTAAGATAGATGGCCTTTGTTGCTTAAAGTTATTAATCCTGCTAGTCTAGCCAACTAAACGATATTTAGGTATGAAGTCATATCCAAAAAGGTGCAATCATGTATAAACATATGTTGATATTTTAATTAAGATCAAACGATACACGCAAACAGATCCTGATACTTGTTTTAGGCGTGATGAACTGATGTTAGGTTTGGTAAAGAATTCCAAGTAACGAACTGGCATCATGTTAACAATAAACCATATAAGCAAACAAAAAGATTGAATGAAATAGCACACTATAAACCAAACTGAACCATCCAGAGTGTCATTATCGATATCATAGCAGGCATGCAACGGATAGGAATTCTTTATATATCTTAACCAATTTGTAACTTATCAATGAATCATAGACTGAATCATATTTGAGTTACTTCATATGCCAGCAACTTGGCTAGATTTGGATTTCGACAATGATTAAGTTAAATGGCAACAGGAGACAGGCCAATGTCTAACTTAAACTAACATACACTTAGTGAAATAGCGACTACCTAAACCAAAAAGAAACAGTTGAACTCATAAGCAACCAGTAATCGACCAATCTCACATTCGAATTATTCATTCAGTTGTCCAAGCAGTAAGCCGAGGCAAGTTTCAAAGAACTATTAGAATTAAGCATGAACAGCTTTAAACCAAATAGGCCTGCTGATGACTGGATAAGCTCACTCAACATCTATCTAACGATTACAAAGAAGGAATGCCAAGTTCACATACAGAGGTCCAACTTATTTTACCATATCTATTATAGTTCATGTATATATACCAAGTTCTCAAGTGAACAAACTCCATATCCAAGCTCAAAAAAGTTTACCATACTGATACGTAGCCAAATTCAAACATCTTCATCTGCATATCCGTAATAAATACTTTAAAAGCTATCAGACCCAATCTAAATAACTTGGATCTTGTTTTAAATTGATATTTAAGCACACAGGATCGTGCTGCAATTTAACTTATCACATGCTATCACTAGTTGGTATAATCATCTTCGGATACTGTTGGCATTCCATCTTGAGTCTCTTCTGGGGGTTGAAATACATGCGGGTACTTGTACTTCATACTCTCTTCCGCGTCCCAAGTCATTTCTTCTCGGTTATTGTTTCGCCACAGGACTTTAACTGAAGCTACCTCTTTATTTCGGAGTCTCCGCACTTGCCTGTCTTGAATAGCAATAGGCATCTCTTCATAGGTTAGCTTTTCTGTCACTTGCACATCATCTATCGGGATAATCTTTGTGGGATCTCCAATACACTTGCGAAGTATCGAAACTTGGAAGATTGGATGGACTGATTCAAGCTCCCAAGGCAAGTCCAATTCATAGGCTACATGACCCACCTTGCGGATAATTCTATAGGGTCCAACGTATCTAGGACTTAGCTTCCCTCTTTTACCAAATCTCATCACTCCTTTCATTGGCGACACTTTTAAAAATACCCAATCATCAACCTGAAATTCCAAGTCTCGTCGGCGATTGTCTGCATAAGACTTTTGGCGACTTTGGGCTGTTAACAATCGATCTCGGATCACCTTAACTTTTTCCACCGCTTGTTGAATTAATTCAGGGCCTACTAGTTGTGCTTCCCTTATTTCGAACCATCCGATTGGGGATCTACATTTCCTTCCATATAAAGCTTCATATGGAGCCATTTGAATGCTGGAATGATAACTATTATTGTATGAAAATTCGATTAGCGGTAAATGATCGTCCTAACTTCCACCGAAATCCAGCACACACGCTCGTAGCATATCTTCCAAGGTCTGAATAGTATGCTCGGCTTGTCCATCGGTCTGCGGATGAAATGCCGTGCTAAGCTTCACTTGAGTGGCTAGACCTTCTTGGAAGGACTTCCATAACTTGGCTGTAAACTGTGCTCCTCTATCTGTCATAATAGATAATGGTATACCATGGAGTCGCACAATTTCCTTGAGATACAACCTCGCATAGTCTTCTGCTGAGTACTTGGTTCTAACTGGAAGAAAATGGGCTGCTTTTGCGAGTCAGTCCATAATCACCCATATAGAATCATACTTGTTGCGGGAACGAGGCAATCTCACAATAAAATCCATGTTGATCACTTCCCATTTCCAAGTAGGGATTTCCATTACTTGCAATAAGCCTCCTGGCTATTGATGTTCAACTTTTACTTGTTGTCAATTTGGACACTGTGCTACAATTTCGGCTATGTCTCTCTTCATGCCATCCCACCAATACATCATCTTGAGATCATGATACATTTTGGTTGCACCTGGATGAATAGAATACCAAGAACAATGTGCTTCTTCTAGAATTCGTCGGCGCAATTCTGCTACATTCGGCACACATAATCTACCTCGGTACCTAAGAATTCCGTCCATAGAAACTTCAAATGAAGACTTCTCTTTTCCATGAGATGTGTCCCTGTAACGACACAATTGAGGATTTTCATATTGCCGTTCTTTCACTTCCATATCCAAAGACGAAGTTGTGGGGTCATTGATGCTAATCCCTGCATTACCTGAATCAATTACACGTACTCCCAGATTAGCTAATTGGTGGAGCTCATGAACCATCTCTTTCTTTTTCGGAGGGACTTCACATAAACTGCCCAGTGATAGGCGGCTAAGTGCATCGGCTACTACATTCGCTTTTCCGGGGTGGTACAAAATGTTCACATCATAATCTTTTAACAATTCTAACCACCGCCTCTGCCACAGGTTCAACTCCTTTTGCTTGAAAATGTACTGAAGACTTTTGTGATCTGTATAAATATCAACATGCACACCATACAAATAATGCCTCCATATTTTTAAGGCATGAATAACCACAACCAATTCGAGATCATGAGTTGGATAATTCTTTTCATGTTTCCGTAATTGTCTCGAAGCATATGCAATAACTTTCCCATGCTGCATCAATACGCATCCTAGCCCAACACCGGAAGCGTCACAATACACAACATAGCCATCTGGCCCTTCTAGAAGTGTTAAGACCGAAGCTGAGGTCAATCTGCCTTTCAACTCTTGGAAACTGCGCTCACAAGCATCATTCCACTGAAATTTGGCTGACTTCTGGGTCAGTTTCGTCAATGGGGCTGAAATAGATGAAAAGCCCTCTACGAATCTTCTATAATAACCTGCCAACCCTAGAAAGCTACGAACTTCTGTAGGCGTCGTAGGCCTCGGCCAAGTCTTCACAACTTCAATTTTCAGAGTGTCAACTCTAATGCCATCATCTGAGATAACGTGGCCCAGAAATGTCACAAAATTTAGCCAAAACTCGCACTTTGAAAATTTTGCATACAATTCTTGGGCTCGAAGAATGCCAAGAACAATTCGCAAGTGATCTGCATGTTCTGATTCCGTGCGAGAATACACCAGAATATCATCAATAAATACTATCACAAATAAATCCAAGAGAGGCCTGAATACATTGTTCATCAAGTTCATAAACACGGTCGGAGCATTATACAACCCAAACGACATCACTCTGAATTTATAGTGGTCATATCTCGTTATGAAGGCCGTCTTGGGAATATCCGCTTCTCTAACTCTCACTTGATGATAACCTGATCTCAAATCTATTTTGAAAACCATTTGGCACCCTGTAGCTGATTAAATAAGTCATCAATCCTCGGAAGAGGATATCTGTTCTTTATCGTCACCTTGTTCAACTGCCTATAATCGATGCATATTCGTAGAGATCCATCTTTCTTCCTTACAAACAAGATTGGGGCTCCCCACGGTGATGAATTAGGTCTAATAAACCCTTTTCAAGCAAGTCTTTCAACTGCGCCTTTAGCTCTTTTAATTCTACCAGAGCCATTCGATAAGGAGGAATAGAAATAGGCTGGGTGTCCGGCAACACATCAATGGCGAAGTCAATTTCTCTTTCTGGAGGAAGGCCTGGAAGCTCCTCAAGAAATACATCTGGGAATTCATTCACTACCGGAACTGATTGGAAAGTTGGTGGCTTTGACTCGGTGTTATGAACCCGAACTAAGTGATAAATATAACCCTTGGCTATCATCTTCCTTGCCTTAAGGTAGGAAATAAACCTGCCCTTTGGAGATGCTGTATTACCCTGCCATTCAAACGGGATCTCCCGGAAATCGAAATCTAACCACTTTCGTTCGGCAATCAACATTAGCGTAACACGATGCCAACCAATCCATGCCCATAATTACATCGAAATCTAACATTTCCAACTCAATCAAATCAGCTTTGGTCTGGCGATCACATATCACAACTACAAAATTTTTATACACTTGTCTTGCTATCACGGGATCACCAACCGTAGTAGATACCTCAAAAGGTTTGATTGGCTCAGGTTTCACCCCAATACAACCAGCAACATATGGAGTAATATAAGAAAAAGAAGAACCCGGATCTATTAGTGCATATACATCACGGGAGAATACAGACAATGTACTTGTAACCACATCCGGGGAGGACTCAAGATCCTGCCGTCCAGCTAAAGCATATACCCGGGGCTGAGTGGCACCTGAAGTAGATGCTGCCCCTCAACCTCTACCTCGGCCGGCTGACATCTGGGAATCTGTCCTGCCAGGCGTGCTAAGGAAGAACCAGCTGCTGAACCTGTGGGTTAAACCCCAACTCTACCACTCATCGATGGGCAATCTCTCATCATGTACCCAACTTGGCCGCAAGTATAGCAAGAGTCCGAACCCTGGAGATACTGTCCTGAATGCAATCTACCGCACTGGCTGCATCGCGGTATTGGGGGTCTCCTCTGACTATAATCTTCCCTGATTTGGGAATCTGGGGCCCTGTCCTGAATGGAAGGAGCGATCAAATCTCCTACCTGTAAATCGAGGAGGTGCACTGGTCACCGACTGGCCTGAGTACCCAGAATATGTCTGTCTTGATCCCCCTCTATAACCACTACCTGCTCTCATAGATCTAGTCCTCTTGCCTTGCCTTCTATCACTATCGCGGTCACTTTTTTGTGGTTGTTGTCGCCCCTCTAAATTCTGAGCATGGGCTTGTATTCGGGAAATATCTATCCCATCTTGCAAGGAAGCCGTCAAACAATCTCTGAATAAATGTGGCCCTATGCCACTTACAAATCTATGTACCCGATCTCCCATGTCGGCCACAATAGCCGGGGCATATCTAGCCAAAGAATAAAATTGCATGCTATACTCCCGGGCACTAATATTTCCTTGCCTCAGATTTAGAAATCTATCCGCTCTAGCTCGGCGGACCACGCATGGCAAATAGTGACAAATAAAATCATCCACAAATTCTTGCCAAACCGGAGGAGGCACATTCTCTCCTCTTGATAATACCCAATTGTTGTACCACAAAACAGCCACACCCCGGAGTCTATAAGATGCCAACTCCACGGATTCAGTTTTGGAGGCATGGAAAATCTTCAATGTCCTCAACACCTCATCTATGAAACCTTGCGGGTCTTCATCCGACTTTGACCCGAAAAACTCCGGAGGATTTTGAATCATAAAATCACGGGCTTTGGTACTTGCTGCCCGATCACTTGAACTTGCATTTTGTCGTTGTGCCTGTGCGGCGAACAATTGTGTCAATAGATGTATGGCCTCGGTCATTTGTTGACCCGAAGCAACCGGTGGAGGAATTAGAGCTGGAGCTCCTCCTTGCTCTTCCACATTAGGCGGGGTGGGAGAAGTATTAGACAAGGCCTCATTATGTGATTCGCCTTCTTCTATATTCATCGGAGGCTCTCTTTCTACCCGCCTCTTTGTCGTAGCCTTTCCCTTTGGCGGCATTCTGAAATCATAACACACTATTAGGGAGGATAAAATCTTATACACGGCTCTATCGCACGATTTCATAAGAAGAAGGATGACCATTTTTCCTAAATGCCCTGTAGCCTCTTGTTTATTGATGTGGCGCGCAACACACCATAAACAAGACTCTACTAGACACAGCTCGTAGACACTTCCTAGGACTGAACGGCTCTGATACCACTTTTGTCATGACCCAACTAGGGGCCGCGACGGGTACCCGGGGCTAGCCACCGAGCACCACTCGTTCTACTACCCATCTTACTCATTTAGTGCTCTTTTATCAATTCATATTCAAATCGTAGGAAAAGTTATCTTTCATTTGAGAACATGAAAATACTCTTATATGCATAGGCCTCTCGGCTATCAAAATAATATATACATACATAGTAATAAATCGTGAAAACATCTAACTGACACTGCGCATCTACGAGACTCTACTGGAGTGCTATACATAAGGACGGGGCAAGACCCCGTCATGGCCAAAAATACATATACATGAATATACACAAAAGAATCGTCATAAGCACCTCTGAACAAAGGAGTGATTTCCATCAGCTGACAGCTACAACTGGTCTGGGTCGAGCTCTCCTCCCTGTCTACCTGTGGGCATGATCACAGCTTCCAAAGAAAACGGACGTCAGTACGAACATTGTACTGAGTATGAGAGGCATAAACAATGAAATAGAACAATGACATAAAAGAAGTATCAATATGGAATAGTTGTATCCGACTGTCAAGCGTAAAAGAAATAATGCATGCTGGCTTACTCATAATCATCATGTATGCATAAATATATAAGCTGCCCGCCCATATAGTTACTGTGTGATAATGCAAAAACTACCCGTCAATATCAGATCGGTGTGATAATCATAACATTAGCCTGCGTCCAGGCCTTCCGCGTTCGGGGTATCATCTCATGCCGCCCACTAGTGGTGTCTGCCCATGCCATTTGTCCATGGTGTATCGTATAGCTGCCCGCCTTAGCGGTGACTGCCCGGCCAAGTAGGCGCGGTGTTATATCATCATCATGCATGCTCATCATAATATACTTATCATAATACATGCAAAAGTCTTGAGAGCAACTTTACTTTATCGGGATGACGTAAGGTCGTGATCCCCCGATTTCATTATGGAGAAATTATCGGCATCCTGCCTCACCTTGAAGGAACTAACATATAAGGTGAGTGTGAGCAATAAATAACATCATGCCATTTTAGGATCATCATATCATATCTCTTATCTTATATTACCATTCATCGATATAGGCTTTTAGCTTTCCGGAATATAGCAACTCATGAAGAGGAAGGAAAATCATGCTAGAAGATTCATGCCATTATAAATAAGGGACTAGCCTCACATACCTTTGACGTTTAACTGAGCTATCGCTTGCCTGTTCTCCTTCGATACCACTTTCTACCTTCAAGAGGGAATTCGCACTATCGTTAGTTAATTCGACTATAAGAACGCGTTACTAATTCTAGGGAAAAATGGACAGCACTTCCTTCGTTTATACTACTTTCCCATATTCTATATCAACTCCCACATGCTCACAATAGCATTCACAATATTGAAATCAACAATCGTCATTTGTATACATCGACCACAATCCACCATTTCTCTTCCATTTCTCCACCTTTATGGTTATAGCTTACTATAGCGTTTCCTCATATATAATACTTATTTCATGGTCTAAATGTCATTTATAACACATTCATAATCACAAAACACCAACATTCATGATTCAACCCTACTACTATCCAACCATGACACTATTCACTCATAAATGACCCATTTCCTATGTCTTTTTACAATTCAAGTATCTTAACCTTCCAATACCTTAAACAACATGTTTTAGTCATAAAACGTACCTTAGATGATGGTTGAACAAGCCTTGAATGGAATTACTCCTTTAGCACCAAAACCCTACTTCACTTCTTTTGGGTTTTCTTGAGAAAGATGAACTTTAGTGTGATTCTTACACTTGATTTCGTGGGTTTCATGTAGTTGATCACTAATTTCCTTTGAATTCTTGTAGTTGAAGAGTAGAGAGTATTCTAGAGGTTTCTAATGAGAAATATCGTGAAGATGAAATGAATTTAATGAGCTTGGGTCTCCTTTTAATGACTTAAAATCTGATTCGGAATGAATAGTAGTCGAAGTGCACAGTGGTCGTAAACCTAGTTTACGGTCCGTATTCCAGTTTACGGGCCATATATCGTGGTCGTATTTAAGTATATCAAAACCAGAAAGGTATGCTGAGGATCATGGTGATTTATGATCGCAGTTTACAGGCCGTATTTCAATTTACGGTCCGTATTCCAAGTCGTATTTAACCATTTGAACATTTGACAGAAAGTTGAAGTTTTGCGAGTTGAAATACGACATGGTGGTTTACGAGCCATATACCACTTTACGGTTCGTATTTCATTTTACGACCAACTGGGCCAAAGTGCAAATCTGCAACTTTCACGTCTTCAGAACCTATAATTAGTCATTGTGGAGCATAACCTTATCCCTTATTCCCATTGCCTTTGAAATCTTACTTAGGGTCGTCAAACGTCATTCCCTTCTGATTAAAACACCACATACCCGTATCCTTCGCTAGTATATTCGTTGTACGTTCACGGGGAAATTTATGAGGTGTAACAGTCACGACCCGACTAGGGGCCATGACGGGTACCCGGGCCTAACCACCTAGCACCGCTCATACCATTACCCATCGTACACATCAATCGTTCATTCACTAATCTTATACTCAAATCATAGGAAAATCATTTTTCACTTTGAAACATAATTACCTTTTTGTACATAAGCCCTTCTGCTATCAAAATAATATACACACAATAAGGACATCGTGATACCATACTACCCACACATACGTATCTACGAGCCTCTACTAGAGTGGTAGACATAGGGATTGGACAGGACCCCGCCGTGCCCAAAATACATATACACAAAACAATAAACAATGGCACCTCCGGAATAATGGAGTGCTCTTAAGGCCTGCTAACAGCTCCTACGAGTCTGGATCTCCTCCCTGTTTACCTGTGGGCATGAACACAGCGTCCAAAGAAAACGGACGTCAGTACGAACATTGTACTGAGTATGTAAGGCATGAATGAAATGAACATAATAGAGAAATCATAAGACATAAGATGAAGACATAACCTGCTTAACCTTTAAGAGTGGATGCATTTCATACATATAACGTATATAATCGTAGTACATATATCGTCATAGCACATACATCACCATATCATATATATACCATCATCATTAACCCGCGTCCGGGTAACCATCATATGCTGCCCACTAGTGGTGATCATGTCCGGCCTTCTAGGCGCGGTGGAATCATAAGCCGCCTGCCTTGGCGGTGACATGTCCGGCCATTTGGGCACGATGGAATCACAAGCAGCCCGCCTTCGCGGTGACATGTCCGGCCATCTAGGCATGGTGGAATTGTATCATCGTGCACATCATAGACTTATCATTATTAGACATTTCATAGGCATATCATGACCTTTTCATAACTTAGCATCATTATACATTTATCATCAAAACATACATTAGAACTTGAAAGCAACTATGGCTATGTCTTGGTGACATAAGGTCGTGAACCCCCGATTATATTATGGAGTGATCATAATCGTCATATCTCACCTTGAAGGGACTAACATTTTAAGGTGAGTGCACACAAGGAAAAGCATCAATGAAACTATACTTAGGATCATTAACCTCATGGATATCGTACCCCACTTTAAGATTCTTTGTACTTAAACTCATCATCATCATTGTCATGCTCGTATCGTATCTCTTTTCATTAGCTTATACATATATAGCCCGTTACAGTCACGGACTCATAGTTTCCTTTATTTAGGAAGATTATGGGAGAATAGGAGGATTCATGCCATAGGAGTCATTCCATAGAAGGAAAGGATTATCCTTACATACCTTTTTGCTTAGCTATTTTATCGCTTGATCGTTCTCCTTCAACGCTGACATTTCTACCTTCAAGGGAATTCGCATCAACATTAGCTAATCGATTATATGAACGTGCTTACCAATGCTAGAGAAAATTGGGCAGCATTTCCTTTGTTTATATAAATTTTCTCATATTACATATCAACTCCCAAACATCCATAACAACATTCACAATATTATAAGCAACAATTATCATTCATCTACATTATCCACATTTCACAATTTCACTTCAACTCCTCCATAATCATGGTCATAGTTCACTATTGCGTTTTCTCACATATAATACTTATCCCATGTTATAAATGTCACTTATAGCATACGTAAAATCTCAACATATCAATATTCATGACTCATTCCAAACTACTACTCAAAGTCTCATTATTCTCATCTTTGTGACCCATTTTCTATCTCCTTTCATAATCTAAGTCTTTCAACCTCTCATTACCTAAAAAAACATGGAAAGATCATAAAACATATCTTAGATAGTGTAGGAATAAGCCTTGAGCAAAAATACTCCTCTTACACCAAAACCCTAGTTCACTTCCATTGGAATTTCATTGCTTGGATGAACTTCAATGAGTTTCATACACTTGATTTTGTTGGTTTGATGAAGTTGATCACAAATCTCTCTTGAGTTCTTGTGGATGAAGAGTGGAGAGCTCTCTAAAATGTTCTTGAAGTGTGGAGAGGAGAAATGAAATAAATTGGATGGGGTTGGATCCTTATATCATTTTTAAAAATCTGTCCCGACACCAATCTACGAACTAGCATACGGTCCGTATCTTTTCTACTGGCCGTATGTCTGGCCATAGATTTGGTCCAGTGAAAGACCCATTCTAGACAGAACATACAGCCAGACATACGGCCAGTATGTTTTATACGGCCAGTATGTTGGACCGTATGTTGCCCAACCTTTCGGAATTCATTCTCGTCGACTCGTTTGATCTTCAATTCTTATGGAACCTTCTTACCACTTGTTTAACACCTCATTACCAATATAAAGAACATTATAACTCTTCTCCAAAACATCCTTAAGCCATCACTAACTCGGTACTCGTAAATCCTTCTCAACAAATAACGTATACCTTGTCTTTCTTAGGAAACTTTCTTCTCTTACTTCGAATGTCTTTGAAATCTCAATTAGGATCATCAAATGCTATTTCTTACTTATTGAAACATCGTATATGTTACACCTCGGAAAAATCTTCCGTTGGTACGCAAGTGAATGAACTAGCGAAATACGAGTATCGGGTTAAGGATGACTTAAGGGCATTTTGGGAAAGAGTTATAACGTCCCTTAGATTGGTATTGAAGTGTTAAACAAGTGTTAAGAAGGTTCCATGAGGATCGGAGATCAAACGAAGTGGCGAAACTAAGTTCAGTGACTGATGAGTTCTACGGCTCATTATACGGACCGTATAATGTTATACGGACCGTATAGTGGACCGTAAAACCATCACAGTGAAGGTTGGTTGCTGGTGGAATTTTACGGTCAGTTATACGGACCGTATAAAATTTATACGGATCGTATAACGAACCGTCGAATGGTCACAGTGAAAGGTTGCTCACTGGTAACGTTTTACGGTCAGTTATACGGACCATAAAACTGTTTTACGGACCGTATAACGGACCGTCAAGTAGTCACAGTGAAGGGGTGCTGGGCAGACCCATTTCACGGTCTATTATACGGACCGTATAACCATTATACGGACCGTATAATGGACCGTATAATGGAACCCGACAGTTCAGTGATGATTTAATAAATAAAGACCAAGTTCATGTAAATCATTTCCACATTTCCTCTCTCTCTCTAAAACATCTCTCTACAACTTTTGTACAAGTTTTCAAGGGTATTAATCCATCAACCACATTAAACAAGTAAATCCAAGGTAGAAACCCATCAAGGATCATCTAAAGTCAAGAAACCCAAATGGAGAAAAACTAGGGTTTTACTCAAAGTGGAGTATTATCAACAAAAGCTTGTCCCTACAACTTCTAAGGTAAGATTCATGATTTTTATATGATGTTTACGGTATTGGAGAATTAAAATGCATGGATTGTAGAAAACATGGTCCACTAAGGCATGAATGATGAATAGTGACGTTTTTGAGACATAGTTTGAATTGAATCATGATTGTTGTTGTATTGTGATATGAGTGTGTTATAAATGACGTTAAGATCATGAAATAGACATTGTATATGGATGAACGAAGTTGGGTGTTGTGACCATAAATAGGGACAAATGGAAGTGAATTGAGAATGTGGATAATGTAGATGATTAATGGCCATGGAAATGATATTATAAATGTGTTGTTGACGTTTGGGGGTTGAATTATGATATGGACAAATGTTGTATAGATAAAGGAGATGCTGTCCAATTTTCTCTAGTTCTAGCCACGTGCACTAGTTATCGATACTAATGATAGTATGGCCTTAATGAAGGTAGAAACGTGAGCATCGAAGGAGTACATGCAAGTGTAGAATAATTCGACAAAGAGGTATGTAAGGCTAACCCTTCTTTCATAAGGCATGGTTCTTTGGCCAAACTCCTAATCCCTCTATATGAGCATGTTGACTACAAATGTTTCACATTCCGAGCTCATAAGCTCACTATCCTTGATTGGTACTACGAATGCGCTACACACCTCAGGTGACGAGTAAGACTACGATATAGAAGTAACAATAACGATAATGATAGTAATGATGAGGGTGATAATAATGATGCTAAAGGTGCCTACGGGCTGTTATACTCATACGTGCCTATGAAGGGCTATAATGAAACCCTGAGCTTATAACGCCGGGTAGAATATATGTGTATGAATATGTATAGAATATGTATACGATTACGAAACGCGCGCACACATCTACAGATGGTACGGATAACCCCTGAAGCCTTGGTAGGGCCAGGTATGAGTAACATTGAGCCTTGGTTGGCCAAGTATGTATATGAAATACTGATCCAATGAGGTCGGTTACGCTATGTAAATGCCATGTATACGAAATGACTATGTATGTATATATTATGTAAAACAATGTGATGAGACTATGTATAAGAATACGAATAAGGACATGTATACTAATACGAGCACAAGTATGGTACGAGTTTTATTATGGGGCACGAATGACGATGTGAGTAAGTAAGCGACACGATGATGATGATATTATTGTCTCCCCTCCTATGTTATTCCATATATTGTTCATTATGTTGTATACCAATGTTAATCATGCTTTACATACTCAGTACATTCTTCGTACTGACGTCCTTTTGTTTGTGGACGCTGCGTCATGCCCGCAGGTGCACAGGGAGACAGACTTGACCCATAGCTTCCTATTTGAAGATTTCATAGAGAGCTCTATTTCCTTCGGAGCCATATCTTTTGGGTATTCATTCTTTTGTGTACATAATTATGGGCATAGCGGGGTCCTGTCCCGCTCATGATATGTCATACTCTTAGAGGCTCGTAGTCATGTGTATGTGGGTAGAGATGTTTGGCCATGTCGGCCTATGTTTTGTATATCTTTTGTTGGCCCCGTCGGCCTTGTATATTTGACATGGCATAGATGCCCATGATATGTTAATTGATGATGGTCGTCCAATGGGACTAGCTTGATTAATGATTTAAAATGCATGAAATGAATTATGGTTCACCTAGATGTTATGATATGCATGATAAGGGGGTGCCCGGGTGGGGTAGCACCGGGTGCTCGTCGTGGCCCCCTAGTCGGGTCGTGACAGTATACCTCGTACCCTTTGTTAGTCTATTCACTGTACGTTAACGGGAAATATTCCGTGGTGTAACATTAGGAAAACGTTATATTGATTTACACCTAGAAATTATTCACCCATTGGAATGAGGCTAAAGGGAAGGGTGTTCTTTGAATTGATTTTGTGACCAGAGTAATTATGAATTATTTAGCATCATAATTTCTAGACTTCGAGTGTTCCGAGGCTTTACGGAAGGGAAAGGCCGTAGTAGAGTAATCTGCATTATTCCAGCTCTGTATTTGAGGTAGGTTACGGTCTACTTGAGTTAGACTTTTATTAGATGATTGTATGTGCTGTGAAATTTATAGGAGAAAGCATGTCTATTCTTCAAACATGATGTGTGTGGTTAAGATTCCTATATGTTATTGATTGAGTGATTGTGTGGCCTTCGTGCCACTATTCATTGTGTTGGAACTTACAAGTTGATGATGTTGTGGTGAGAAGTGAATATGTTCTTCTTGGTGGAATTGAGATACAAATGACAATTTGATTATTGAAAACAATGTGACAACAGATACGAATACATATATGAAAAGGCTCATTTGACCGGCGGTGAGGATGAGGCCTAGATATGAACATGCACATTTGATCGGGGGTGAGGATGTGGCCTAGTTATGAGCTCGGGTCCGAGGAGTGAATCCGGAACGAGTGGTACATGGACACCATAGGTCCCCTGCAGGTCATGAATACTGAGCAATGACATCAGTTAGCATGTGTGTACAGTGTGTATATGGTTGTTGTTGGTAGACTTATTTCTGTTACTTGTTTCCATTGATTTGACTCTTGATATCATTGGGTGACTTGATTGTTAATATCCTTGGTTGTCTTGTTGTTGGGTTAATGGCTTATGTGTTGTTGGCTGGCTTGTCTATTTTATTGATCTTATGATGTATGCATGATACAAATCTTAGTTGGCCTATGATATCTACCGGTACATAGAGTTTGTACTGGTACTGCCTTGCTGCATTCTTTTGAGTGCAGATTGTGATCTAGAGACTGCTACCCGACCTTATATATAGTGTTGAGGCCATTTGCTGACAAATTTAGTGTGAGCTTCTATCCATGCAGGCCGCCCGAAGATCTTCTTTTATGATGTCTATTTCTATTCCAGACATTGCTTGTTATTTATATAGACAGCTTACATTCCATAGAATTTTTTTGGATTAGAGTCCTTATACGGTGACTTTCGAATTTTGGGGTGGTAATAGTTAGGACTTTCGCATTTACTTCCTTATTTTATGGCATGACTTAATTTTGTTTTATCTTGAGCTCGAATGGTTAATAACTAATTGAATTGGTTAATATAAAAATGGACTTGCATGAGTAGATGGCTTACATATTGGTTTGCCAACTAGAAGTTAGTGTAAGTGCCAGTCATGGCGGGTTGGGTCGCGACACGTACAAACATGCCGAGAGAGCCATTCATTCAAATTGCCAAAAGAGTGCTATGCATGCAAGCTACCGGATATAATCGAGACGATAAAGCAATGTAAAATCAGTCATGAGACCGCAGTATTTGCTCAAAAAGACAAAGCGATGTAAAACCGGTCAAGACCTTAATATTCGCTCAAGAAGAGAAGACGATGTAAATCTGGTCAGATGACCGCTGTGTTCGTCACCAAAAATCAATGTCACTCATCAGATGTCAGTAGATTTGTAGCCGCCATGTTATACCTCAGAAATTTTCCCATTAGCGTACAGTGAATAGGTGAACAAAAGACATAGCGTGTGCGATGTTTTGATGAGTAATGACGTCCCTTAGATTGGTATCGAAGTGTTGAACAATTGTTAAGAAGGTCCCATAAGGATCGAAGATTTAACGAAGTAACAAAAATAAGATTCAGTTAACTGGTGGATTATACGGTCGATTATACGGACCGTATAATGGTTTTACGGCCGTATAATGAACCGTAGAAGTGTCACAGAGTGAAGTCGAGAAAAGGTGGGTTTTATGGTAGATTATACGGACCGTATAAAATTATACAGCCCGTAAAATGAACCGTCAAGTTGAGACAGAGAAGGGAAGCCACTACAGCAGTTTTACGGTCGATTATACGGACCGTATAAATTTATACGGACCGTATAATGGCATCGGGATAGATTTCAACTTTATAAAAAAGTGACCCAAGTTCATCTTATTCATTTCTCCTTCTCACTCCACGAACCAATCCCTCTCTAGAACATTCCAAACTCTTCCAAACCAAGAACTCAAATGAAGAATTAAGATCAATTTCATCAATCCACCAAAACCAAGTGTAAGAAACACATCAAAGGATCATTTAAGTCAAGAAATTCCATAAAGGGTGGAACTAGGGTTTTGTCCAAGTGAAGCATTTCAACTCAAGACTTGTTCAACTATCATCTAAGGTAAGTTTCATGACTTTATCATGTTGTTTAAAGTATTAGAAGACTAAGAAGCTTGAATTGTAGAAAGACATGGGAAATAGGTCTTGAATGGGAAATTGAATTTGCCTTCGGAGCTTGAATCAGTCTGTCCCGTATTCCATGTTTCGATGCTCCGCAAGTGCATTGGAGACCCCACAAAGATTGTTCCGGTAGAGGATGTGCAAGTGACAGAGAAGCTAACATACGAAGAAGTGCCTATTGCTATTTTAGATAGACAAGTGCGAAGGTTTCGGAATAAAGAGGTAGCATCAGTCAAAGTCCTATGGCGGAACAACAATCGGGACGAAATGACTTGGGAAGCGGAAGAGAAAATGAGATCCAAGTATCCCCATTTGTTCCAACCCCCAGAAGAGATTCGAGAGGAAACACCGACGAGATGAGGTATGTATGCTTTATTTTTATGCTTTTGGTCGTGTGTGGCCATAGATATGTTGATAATGTGATGCAGCCCTGTGAGGCGATGATATTATGGGTTGTTGTGACAGGTTAGTAGTGCCAGATTACAGGGGAAACCCTGGCGAAATTTTTATAAGATCCCGAGTGCTTAACATTCGAGGACGAATGTTCCAAAAGGGGGGGGAGAATGTTATACCTCGAAAATTTTCCCGTTAGGGTACAGTAAATAGGTTACCAAAAGACATAGCGTGTGCGATGTTTTGATGAGTAATGACGTCCCTTAGATTGGTATCGAAGTGTTGAACAATTGTTAAGAAGGTCCCATAAGGATCGGAGATTTAACGAAGTAACAAAAATAAGATTCAGTTAACTGCTGGATTATACGGTGGATTATACGAACCGTATAATGGTTTTACGACCGTATAATGTACCGTAGAAGTTTTCACAGAGTGAAGTCGAGAAAAGGTGGGTTTTACGGTAGATTATACAGACCGTATAAAATTATCCGGCCCGTAAAATGAACCGTCAAGTTGACACAGAGAAGGGACGCCACTGGAGAAGTTTTACGGTCCATTATACGGACCATATAAATTTATATGGACCGTATAATGGCATCGGGACAGATTTCAACTTTATAAAAAAGTGACCCAAGTTCATCTTATTCATTTCTCCTTCTCACTCCACGACCCAATCCCTCTCTAGAACATTCCAAACTCTTGCAAACCAAGAACTCAAATGAAGAATTAAGATCAATTTCATCAATCCACCAAAACTAATTGTAAGAAACACATCTAAGGATCATTTAAGTCAAGAAATTCCATAAAGGGTGGAACTAGGGTTTTGTCCAAGTGAAGTATTTCAACTCAAGACTTGTTCAACTATCATCTAAGGTAAGTTTCATGACTTTATCATGTTGTTTAAAGTATTAGAAGACTAAGAAGCTTGAATTGTAGAAAGACATGGGAAATGGGTCTTGAATGGGTGCATAATGTCACCATTGAATGATAGTGGAATTGAATCATGAATGATGATGTGTTGTGATTATAAATACGTTATAAATGATGTTTATATCATGAAACAAGTATTAAATGTGCGAAAACACAAAAATGAGTTATAAGGATAAATGTGGGAAAATTGGAGGAAAATGGTGGAATGTGATAAACGTATATAAATGATGGTTGTTGATTGTAATATCATGGATGCTGTTGTGAACGTTGGGGATTTGATATAGAGTATGGGAAAAGTAGTATAAATAAAGGAAGTGCTGCCCAATTTTCTCTAGAAATAGTGACGCGTTTCCTTAAGTCGACTAACTAATGTGAATACAGATTCTCTCGTGAAGGTAGCGACGTAACGCTAAAGGGGAGCAAGTGAACGATAGCTTAGCTAAACGACAAAGGTATGTGAGGCTAGTCCTTTCTTTCTAATGGAATAAATGCTATAGCATGAATTCCTTTCCCCTTCATGAGTTCCTATATTCTGGGAAAGCTAAAAGCCTATATCCATAAGTGCCCGTATAAGATAAAGAGGTATGATATGATGATGCCATGTTGATAATGACGTTATTTATTGCTTCCTCTCACCTTATGTATTATTTCCTTCAAGGTGAGGTAGAATGCTCATATATGTCCATAATGGAATCGAGGGTTCACGACCTTATGTCACCTCGATAGAATGCAGATGTTCTAGAGTCTTTATGCATGTATGTTGACAAGTATATTTTGATAAGAATATTGTGATAAGTACTTTATGATGAGCATGTCATGATTGCATTACACCGAGCCTAGTTGGCTGGGCAGTTACCGCCAAGGCGGGCAGCTATACGGATACACCATGGCCAGTTGGCATGGGCAGACACCACTAGTGGGCGGCATGAGATGGTACCTCGGACGCGGGAGGCCTGGACGCGGGCTAATGTTATTGATTCTCACACCGTTCCGACATGGAAGGGCAGCTTACACATTATGCATACATGATATGATAATGAGTATGAGTAAGACAGCATGCATTACTTCTTTTATGATGGTCATACGGATCCAGATGTTTCATATTGATGTTTTCATTATATTATTGTTGTCTTTCTTCATTGTTTATGCCTCTCATACTCAGTACAATATTTGTACTGACGTCCGTTTTCTTTGGACGCTGTGTTCATGCCCACAGGTAGACAGGGAGGTGAGCTCGGACCAGATCCTTAGTAGCCCATAGAGTCTTGTTCCGTCTATGTATACAGTATGTCAGTAGAGGCTCGTAGATACGAAATGTGGGTTAGATGGTCTCACAAGATGTTATTGTTTGTATATATTATTTTGATGGCCGAGAGGCAAGTGTATATAAAGCAATTATGTTTCCATAAAAAATATAATTTTTATACGATTGTGTACAAAGTTGATAAAAAGGGCATTAAATGAGTAAGATGAGTAGTAGACCAAGCGGTGCTCGGTGGCTAGCTCCGGGTACCCGTCGCGGCCCCTTGCTAGGTCATGACAGAAGTGGTATCAGAGCAGTTCAGTCCTCGGATGTGTCTACGAGCCGTGTCTAGTAGAGTCTTTTTTATGGTGTGTTGTGCGCCACATCAATAAATAAGAGGCTACAAGGCATTTAGGAAATGGACCCTCCTTCCTTTTAGGAAATTGTGCGGTAGAGCCATGTATAAGGTCTTATCCTTCCTAATAGTGTGTTGTGATTTCAGAAAATGCAGCCGAAGGGAAAAGCTACAGCCTCCCAGAAGGGCAAAAGTAAGACGAAAAGGCGGGCAGAACGAGAGCTTCCGATAAATGTAGGGGAAGGTGAATCACAAAATGAGGCCTCACCCGATGTAGAAGAGCAAGGAGGAGCCTCAGCTCCGATCCCTCCACCAGGCGCTTCGGGTCAACAAGTGGCCGAGGCCATACACTTATTGACACAATTGGTTGTCGGCCAGGCACAACGACAGAATGCGGGCCCGAGTGATCGTTCAGCTAGTACGAGGGCCCGTGATTTTATGACCTTAAATCCTCCAGAATTCTTTGGATCAAAGCTGGATGAAGATCCGCAAAACTTTATTGATGAAATGTTAAGGACCTTAAGGATTATTCATGCCTTCGAGACCGAATCCATGGAGTTGCCCTCTTATAGACTCCGCGATGTGGCGGTATTATGGTACAACAATTGGATGGCGTCAAGAGGAGAGAATGTGCCTCCTCCGGTTTGGCAGGAATTCGTGGATGCCTTAATTCGTCATTACTTGCCGCCCGAGGTCCGCCGAGCTAGAGCGGACAGGTTCTTGAATCTAAAGCAAGGAAGTATGAGTGCCCGAGAGTATGGTATGAAATTCATTTCCTTGGCTAGGTATGCTCCAACTATGGTGGCCGACATGGGAGACCGGGTCTATAGGTTTGTGAGTGGTTTGGGGCCACATCTAGTTAGATATTGTTTGACGGCCTCTTTGCAAGACGGGATGGATATTTCTCGAATACAGGCCCATGCTCAGAATCTTGAGGAACGACAACAACCGCAAAGAAGTGATCGTGATAATGATCGAAGATAAGGTAAGAGGGATAGATCTATGGGAGTAAGTAGTGAATATAGAGGGGGATCGAGACAAATGCATTCTAGGCACTCAGGTCAGTCAGCGACCAGTGCGCCTCCCAGATTCTCAGACAGGAGGTTTGATCGTTCTTTTCAGTCAGGACAGGGCCAAAGTTCGAGGGCCTCAGATTCTCAGTTTAGGGGAGATTTTAGTCAGCGGAGACCTCCAGTACCGCGGTGTAGTCAGTGCGGTAGATTGCATTCCGGACAGTGTCGTGAGGGTTCGGAAGCTTGCAATGCTTGTGGATAGGTTGGCCATATGATGAGAGACTGCCCGTCAGCGAGAGATAGAGTTGGGACTCAGCCCACAGGTTCAGTAGCAGGTTCTTCTTCGGTACGTCCGACGACACAGATTTCCCAGACTTCAGCTGGTAGAGGTAGAGGCAGAGGGGGAGCATCTACTTCAGGTGTTGTTCAGCCCCGCGTATATGCTTTAGCTAGGCGACAGGATCTTGACTCCTCCGCAGATGTTGTCACAAGTACATTGACTATATTTTCCCTTGACGTATATGCTCTGATCAATCTGGGTTCTACTTTCTCATATATTACTCCGTATGTTGCTGATTGTATCGGGGTGAGACCCGAGCCAATTAAACCTTTCGAGGTATTTACTCCGGTTGGTGATTCCGTAATAGCAAGACAAGTATATACGAATTGTGTAGTTATTATATGTGATCGTCAGACAAAAGCTGATTTGATTGAACTGGAAATGATAGATTTTGATATAATCATGGGGATGGATTGGTTGGCATCATGTTACGCTAATGTTTGTTGCCGGACAAAAGTGGTTCGCTTCCAATTTACGGGAGAGCCCGTGCTTGAGTGGAAGGGTAATACAGCTTCTCCAAAAGGTAGGTTTATTTCCTACCTCAAGGCGAGGAAGATGATAGCCAAGGGCTACATTTATCATTTAGTTCGAGTTCATGACACCGAGGCAAGGCCACCATCTTTTCAATCAGTTCCGGTAGTGAATGAATTCCCAGACGTGTTTCCCGACGAACTTCTAGGTCTTCTTCCAAAAAGAGAGATTGATTTTGCCATCGAGGTGTTGCCGGACACCAAGCCTATTTCTATTCCTCCTTATCGAATGGCTCCGGCAGAATTGAAAGAGCTGAAGGCACAGTTGAAGGACTTGCTCGAGAAGGGTTTCATTAGGCCCAGTTCATCACCGTGGGAAGCACCGGTCTTGTTCGTGAGAAAGAAAGACGGGTCGCTACGAATGTGTATTGACTATAGGCAATTGAACAAAGTAACGGTGAAGAAGAGATATCCTCTTCCAAGGATTGATGACTTATTCGACCAACTGCAGGGTGCCAAATGGTTTTACAAAATAGATCTAAGGTCGGGTTATCATCAAGTGAGAGCTAGAGAAGCGGATATTCCCAAAACAGCCTTCAGAACGAGGTATGGCCATTATGAGTTCCGCGTGATGTCGTTTGGGTTGACAAACGCTCCGGCAGTGTTCATGAATTTAATGAATAACGTGTTTAGGCCATTTTTGGATCTCTTCGTGATAGTGTTTATTGATGATATTTTGGTGTATTGTCGCACAGAATCAGAACACGCAGATTATCTAAGGATTGTTCTTGGCGTTCTTCGAGCTCGAGAATTATATGCGAAATTTTCAAAGTGCGAGTTTTGGCTAAACTCTGTAACATTTCTGGACCATGTTATTTCAGATGATGGCGTTCGAGTCGACACACAGAAAATTGAGGCGGTGAAGACTTGGCCAAGGCCTACAACACCCACGGAAGTTCGTAGTTTTCTTGGACTGGCAAGCTACTATAGAAGATTTGTAGAGGAATTTTCATCTATTTCAGCTCCATTGACGAAACTAACTCAAAAGTCATCTAAGTTCCAGTGGAGTGAGCGTAGTTTCCAAGAGTTGAAAGACAGACTGACCTCAGCTCCAGTTTTAACACTTCCAGAAGGGTCAGATGGTTATGTGGTATATTGTGACGCTTCCGGTGTCGGATTAGGATGCGTATTGATGCAGCATGGTAAGGTTATTGCATATGCTTCGAGACAATTGCGGAAACATGAAAAGAATTATCCAACTCATGATCTTGAATTGGCCGCGGTTATTCATGCCTTAAAAATGTGGAGACATTATTTGTATGGTGTGCACGTTGATATCTATACAGATCACAAAAGTCTTCAATATATTTTCAAGCAAAAGGAGTTGAACCTGCGGCAGAGGCGATGGTTAGAATTGTTAAAAGATTATGATATGAATATTTTATACCACCCCGGAAAGGCAAATGTAGTAGCTGATGCGCTTAGCCGCCGAACAATGGGTAGCTTGTGTGAAGTTCCCCCGGAAAGGAAAGAGATGGCTCGTGAGCTCCACCAACCAGCTAATCTTGGAGTACATGTGATGGATTCAGGTGATGCAGGGATTAGCATTAATGATCCCACAGTTTCATCTCTAAACACATAAGTGAAAGAACGACAATATGAAGACCCACAATTGCGTCATTACAGAGATACGTCTCATGGAAAAGAGAAGTCTTCATTTGAAGTTGCTATGGATGGGGTTCTTAGGTATCGAAGCAGATTATGTGTGCCGAATATGGCCGAATTGCGCCGTCGAATATTAGAGGAAGCCCATTATTCCCGGTATTCTATTCATCCAGGTGCAACCAAGATGTATCATGATCTTAAATTGCTATATTGGTGGGATGGCATGAAACGAGACGTAGCAGAATTTGTAGCACAGTGTCCGAATCGCCAGCAAGTGAAGGCCGAACATCAATAGCCAGGGGGCTTGTTGCAAGCAATGGAAATTCCTACGTGGAAATGGGAAATAATTAACATGGATTTTATCGTGGGGTTACCCCGTTCACGAGGGAAGTATGATTCTATATGGGTGATCCTGGACAGACTCACAAAAGCAGCCCATTTTCTCCCAGTTAGGACTACCTACTCAGCCGAAGATTATGCGAAGTTATATCTCAAGGAAATTGTGAAACTTCATGGCATTCCATTATCTATTATTACTGATAGAGGAGCACAATTCACAGCCAAGTTTTGGAAATCCTTTCAGGAAGGTCTCGGCACTCAAGTGAAACTTAGCACGGAATTTCATCCCCAGACTGATGGACAAGCCGAACTCACTATTCAGACCTTAGAATATATGCTGCGAGCATGTGTGCTGGATTTTGGTGAAAGTTGGGACGATCACTTACCGCTAATTGAATTTGCGTACAACAATAGCTATCATTTCAGCATTCAAATGGCTCTATACGAGGCTTTATATGGAAGGAAGTGTAGATCTCCAATTCGATGGTTTGAAACAGGAGAAACACAATTGATAGGCCCCGAATTGATTCAGCAAGCGGTGGCAAAAGTTAAGGTGATCCGAGATCGATTGCTAACAGCCCAGAGCCGCCAAAAGTCTTATGCAGACAATCATTGATGAGACTTGGACTTTCAAGTGGGCGATTGGGTGTTTCTGAAAGTATCACCGATGAAAGGGGTGATGAGATTTTGCAATAAATAGAAGCTAAGCCCTAGATACATCAGAACTTATGAAATCGTTAGTAAGGCGGGTCAGGTAGCCTATGAATTGAATTTGCCTTCGGAGCTTGAATCAGTCTGTCCCGTATTCCATGTTTCGATGCTCCGCAAGTGCATTGGAGACCCCACAAAGATTGTTCCGGTAGAGGATGTGCAAGTGACAGAGAAACTAACATACGAAGAAGTGCCTATTGCTATTTTAGATAGACAAGTGCGAAGGCTTCGGAATAAAGAGGTAGCATCAGTCAAAGTCCTATGGCGGAACAACAATCGGGACGAAATGACTTGGGAAGCGGAAGAGAAAATGAGATCCAAGTATCCCCATTTGTTCCAACCCCCGAAAGAGATTCGAGAGGAAACACCGACGAGATGAGGTATGTATGCTTTATTTTTATGCTTTTGGTCGTGTGTGGCCATAGATATGTTGATAATGTGATGAAGCCCTGTGAGGCGATGATATTATTGGTTGTTGTGACAGGTTAGTAGTGCCAGATTACAAGGGAAACCCTGGCGAAATTTTTATAAGATCCCGAGTGCTTAACATTCGAGGACGAATGTTCCAAAAGAGGGGGGGGGGGGGGGGGGAGAATGTTATACCTCGGAAATTTTCCCGTTAGCGTATAGTGAATAGGTTAACAAAAGACATAGCGTGTGCAATGTTTTGATGAGTAATGACGTCCCTTAGATTGGTATCAAAGTGTTGAATAATTGTTAAGAAGGTCCCATAAGGATCGGAGATTTAACGAAGTAACAAAAATAAGATTCAGTTAACTGGTGGATTATACGGTCCGTATAATGGTTTTACGGCCGTATAATGAACCGTAGAAGTTTTCACAGAGTGAAGTCGAGAAAAGGTGGGTTTTACGGTAGATTATACGGCCCGTAAAATGAACCGTCAAGTTGACACAGAGAAGGGACGCCACTGGAGCAGTTTTACGGTCCATTATACGGACCATATAAATTTATATGGACCGTATAATGGACAGTATAATTGCATCGGGATAGATTTCAACTTTATAAAAAAGTGACCCAAGTTCATCTTATTCATTTCTCCTTCTCACTCCACGACCCAATCCCTCTCTAGAACATTCCAAACTCTTGCAAACCAAGAACTCAAATGAAGAATTAAGATCAATTTCATTAATCCACCAAAACCAAGTGTAAGAAACACATCAAAGGATCATTTAAGTCAAGAAATTCCATAAAGGGTGGAACTAGGGTTTTGTCCAAGTGAAGCATTTCAACTCAAGACTTGTTCAACTATCATCTAAGGTAAGTTTCATGACTTTATCATGTTGTTTAAAGTATTAGAAGACTAAGAATCTTGAATTGTAGAAAGACATGGGAAATGGGTCCTGAATGGGTGAATAGTGTCACCATTGAATGATAGTGGAATTGAATCATGAATGATGATGTGTTGTGATTATGAATACGTTATAATGATGTTTATATCATGAAACAAGTATTAAATGTGCGAAAACACAAAAATGAGTAATAAGGATAAATGTGGGAAAATTGGAGGAAAATGGTGGAATGTGATAAACGTATATAAATGATGGTTGTTGATTCTAATATTGTGGATGTTGTTGTGAACGTTGGGGAGTTGATATAGAATATGGGAAAGGTAGTATAAATAAAGAAGTGTTGCCCAATTTTCTCTAGAAATAGTGACGCGTTTCCTTAAGTCGACTAACTAATGTGAATACGGATTCTCTCGTGAAGGTAGCGACGTGACGCTAAAGGGGAGCAAGTGAACGATAGCTTAGCTAAACGAAAAAGGTATGTGAGGCTAGTCCTTTCTTTCTAATGGCATGAATCCTATAGCATGAATTCCTTTCCTCTTCATGAGTTCCTATATTCTGGGAAAGCTAAAAGCCTATATCCATAAGTGCCCATATAAGATAAAGAGATATGATATGATGATGCCATGTTGATAATGACGTTATTTATTGCTTACACTCACCTTATGTATTATTTCCTTCAAGGTGAGGCAAAATGCTCATATATATCCATAATGGAATCGAGGGTTCACGACCTTACGTCACCTCGATAGAATACAGTTGTTCTAGAGTCTTTATATATGTATGATGACAAGTATATTTTGATAAGTATATTATGATAAGTATTTTATGATGAGCATGTCATGATTGCATTACACCGGGCCTAGTTGGCTGGGCAGTCACCGCCAAGGCGGGCAGCTATACGGATACACTATGGCAGTTGGCATGGGCAGACACCACTAGTGGGCGGCATGAGATGGTACCCCGGACGCGGGAGGCCTGGACGCGGGCTAATGTTATTGATTATCACACCGTTCCGACATGGACGGGCAGCTTACACATTATGCATACATGATATGATAATGAGTATGAGTAAGGCAGCATGCATTACTTCTTTTATGATGGTCATACGGATCCAGATGTTTCATATTGACTTTTTCATTATATTATTGTTGTCTTTCTTCATTGTTTATGCCTCTCATACTCAGTACAATATTCGTACTGACGTCCGTTTTCTTTGGACGCTGTGTTCATGCCCACAGGTAGACAGGGAGGTGAGCTCGGACCAGATCCTTAGTAGCTATCAGCTGATTGAGAGCATTGCATTGTTCGGAGGTGCTTGTGATTCTCCTTTTGGTATATATGCATATTTTGGGCACGACAGAGTCTTGTTCCGTCTATGTATACAGTATGTCAGTAGAGGCTCGTAGATATGAAATGTGGGTTAGATGGTCTCACAAGATGTTATTGTATGTATATATTATTTTGATGGCCGAGAGGCAAGTGTATATAAAGCAATTATGTTTCCATATAAAATATGATTTTTCTACGATTGTGTACAAAGTTGATAAAAAGGGCATTAAATGAGTAAGATGAGTAGTAGACCAAGCGGTGCTCGGTGGCTAGCTCCGGGTACCCGTTGCGGCCCCTAGCCGGGTTGTGACATGCCAAACAGAGCAAGTTGATCAAATCAAATCCAGGCAGATTGCGGAGCAAACATGGAACTTTTTCTTACGCAACTGGTCGAGATAAGGTGACCATAAGAGTCAAGCTCTCCGGCCAGGACTTGGATGATCGATCCCCCCGCTCAGCCACACAAGAATAATTATTTGCTTATGTGATTATTTATCTGTTATTATTTCGCAACTGGTCGGACACACACCGACACGCATAAAGGCACTCCCGCATAATGGATAACCTTTTTTCCCGATCCAGTCAAACTACAAGTGACTGATTCCCAAAATGAGGGATATGTAGGCAGACTCAATACCAGAGAGTCAGTTACACTCCTACAATTCACACCGTACTTCCCAGCTTGACAGCCGGGAAATCTGAGAATTTGATTTAATTTGCATTTAGAAGTCATAATCGAGTCGAACTACAAGTGGCCTGAATTCTCATGAAACCTGAGATATGTAGGAAACCCAGAAACTAGGGTCCGGCTATATATTTTGAAAATTTTATGAAAATGAGAGGTAATATGAGTTGGGTCAGTCAAAAATCAGGGTTATTCAAATTTCGTTGCTCAGGGATAGTCCCGTCATCCCCGAACACGGAAGGGGCAGTTGTTGACACATAATTTTTTACCTCCCATAATTTATTTTAATTTCTCAGAGTACTTGAATATTAAATGGAGTAAAATATGTATTTTTTTTTAGAAATCAGAATGATTTTATAAACTATGTAGATAATATTTTACCATTATTATTTGGTAAAATAATTTCTATAATATTATAAACCATTTGGAAATTAATTTACAATAATTATGATGCATTTTGCTAAATTCAATCAAGAAAATAGTTCAAAATAACTATTTATTTAATTGTTTAAATTATCAAAAGTTAATTAGCAAATATTTTACTCCACTTAATTCAAGGAAATTGATTAATTAGAATAAATAACCATTTTTCCCCCTCAACTTTAATTTATGTATAATCAAATCATATTTGATAATTTTCAAATTAATCATAATTGATTTAAATAGTTAATTATGGCTATATTGTAAATTTGTGAAATTGATCGTGTCTTAAAATAATTGGTTAATTCGTTTTAATTTGGTTACAATTTAATCGCTTCAATTGACCATTTTAATTTTTCCCAATTTACAAATTTTATCCGTTATATATATATATATATGAATATATATGAAATGGGCTTCTCTTTCTTTCTTTTTTGAAAAATGGACTGAGTTGGCCCAATCAGACCGACCCGGCCCAAATCACCTTCTAAAGGGGGCAATGCCCTATTTCCCTTTCAGTCAAGGACCAAACGACCCTTTAAGAGAGAAGAGGGTTTCCTCTCTCAAACCCTAAATGCCGCCCCATCTTTGTCTTTTCTCTCCTTGTCACCCCGCCAAATATGTCAATGGGCTAGACATACATATCTTTTAGCAGGCTTGCTCAACCGATTTGAGTAAAGCATTAAATGCTTACCCACTTTCCACCGCTATTAAAGCCTAAACTAGGTGCAATCATTTCCTTTTATTTGTTTTCTTTACTTTTCTGCCACTTTTAACGGTCATGCTATAGCAAAAACCTTAATGGGTTTTTTTTTTGTTGATTTTGAATACTCGATTATTAGTGGTTCATGAAGAACCCCACAGATTGACCGAATTCGAGTCAAATCTGACCCTTAATTTGTTGATTTACACGATTCCTAGCGGTTGGATGTTGGTATTGAGAGATGCAATTGTGGAAATGGATAGACTCCTGCCTCGTTGAGTTTAGGGTTTGAGGGGTTTGGGATTTTCTATTTTAGGGGCCCTATTTCTTTGATATTGAAAAAGGTTTTGAGCATACTGAAATTCAGCATATTCAAAAACTCGAATTACTTATGTTCTTTTAGGCATTTTTGCTTTTAAAGACTTTAATCGTTTGAGTTAAGTTAAAAAATTTTAAGTTATTTTCTGTTCTTGTGTGGTTTCTATGTGATTCTGAGCATTTAGGGGAACAACTGAAGTCTCCAAGTTCAAATCTCTTCACGGCTACACATAAGAAGGTAATTCCCCTTTTTCTTTTCTTTCCTGCATTTTGCTTTGTTATGTCATAGTTTAGTTTATTGTTTCTGCAATTTAGCCTTTTTCGGTACTAGTTCTGTTAATTAAATGTTGTTTTCGTGTTATCTTATTTAATAGTTAAACTTGTTTGGTGTGCTTAGATTAGTTTAGTTTAGTTTAGTGGATTATTATTGACTCTTGTTTACTATTTATCTTAGTGTCACGACTCAACCGGAGGGCCGCGACGGGCACCCGGTGCTAGCCCATCCGGGCACCTCTTATCATACCTTTACATTTACATCTAGGTGATCCACATACTAAATCGTACATTTCCATTCATCAATCATACTAGTCCCATTAGACAACAATACCTCTATATCATCATTGACATCTATGCGCATATCAATGTACATAAGCCGACGAGGCTAACAAAATGAAATCCAAAATATAGGCCGACAAGGCAAAACACATCTAACCATATACACATGTCTACGAGCCTCTAAGGAGAGTATGTCATATCATATAGGCGGGACAGGACCCCGCTATGCCCATAATTATGTACACAAAAGAATCAATACCAAAAGCTATAGCTCCGAAAGAAATGGAGCTCCACTATGTAGTCCCTGAGAAATGTAGCTATGGATCAAGTCTGTCTCCCTGGGCACCTGCGGGCATGACGCAGCGTCCACAAACAAAAGGACATCAGTACGAAGAATGTACTGAGTATGTAAAGCATGATCAATATCAACATAGAAGCATAATACACAACATAAGAAGAGGCATAAGATGGGAGATAATCGTATCATCGTCATAAGCACTTACTTGCTTCTCATGGGGACCTTCCATTTCTAGCACGTATTTGTGTACATACATCCATATCCGTATCCGTACAAATTTACATTGCGTCCATAATCATATTCATATATATAGTCTTATTCATATTCGTATCATATTCGTATTCATACTCATATCTATATCATATACATAACCATATCATATACATAGCATGCCCGACCACGAAGGTTCGGTGTTTCACGTATCCGACCATGGCTAGGCTCAGTTATCATACATACTTGGCCAACCAAGGCTCACGGTTACACATACCTGGCCCTACCAAGGCTTCAGGGTTATCCGTACCATCTGCAAAGGTGTGCGTGCGTTACATAATTATATACATATTCTACCCGGCCTTATAAGCTCGGGGTTCCATAATAGTCATACATAGATACATATACATAATATCTCAGAAGCATCTTTACTATTATCATCACTATCATTTTCGTCATCGCTATTATCATTGTTATCGTTATCATTATCATCGTTGTTCATTACATCTATCCTTATAGGACTACTCGTTATACGAGGAACTTAGTACAATCGTAACATATTGAAAATCATAAGCTTAGTAGCTTTTGAAGATAGAGTCATTTGGAGGACATCATAGACTTATAAAAGATTTGGAAGATTGGCCAAAGAACCATGCCTTATGAAAGAAGGGTTAGCCTTACATACCTTTCCGTTCAACTATGCTACACTTGCACGTTCTCCTCCAACGCTCACGTTCTACCTTTATTAAAGTTATACTATCATTAGGAAAATGATAGCTAGCACACACGATTAAGACTTAGAGAAAATCGGACAGAGTCTCATTTATTTATACGACATTCCTCCATATCGGATATCAACTCCCAAACGCCAATAACACATTCACAATATCATAACAATAGTCTCTATTCATCCACATTATCCATACTTCTTAATTCACTTTCAATTGTCCATATCCATGGTCATAACACACATTTACATTCATTCATATACAATGTCTATCTCACGTTCTTAATATCATTTATAACATATTCATATCACAACACATCAAGAATCATAACTCAATTCAAGCTATTACTCAAAATGACACTATTCCACATTCATGACCCATTTTTCCATATCCTTCTACAATCCGAGTATTTCAACTTTCAAATACCTTAAACAACATGTAAATACCATAAATCTTACCTTAGATGTTGTAGGAACAAGCTTGGATGGAAATACTTCACTTGAACCAAAACCCTAGTTCATCTCTAATGAGATTTCTTGACTTGGATGATCCTCAATGGGTTTTCTTACACTTGATTTACTTAGTTTAAGTTGTCGATCACTAATACCTCTTGAATTCTTGTGGAATAAATTTATAGAGATGTTTTAGAGAGAAGGGGTGTGATATGGAAATGAAATGAAATGAAACTTGGATCCCTTATTTAATGAACCAATCTATCCCCGACCAGGTATACGGACCAACATACGGTCCGTACATTTTATACAGACCGTATGTTTTATATGGCCAGTATGTTTGGCCGTATAATCCCCAGTTTTCCGAGGTTCGTTTTCGTCGACTCGTTTGATCTCCAATCCTTATGGAACCTTCTTAACACCTATTTAACACCTCAATACCAATCTAAGGGACGTTATCAGTCTTCTCCAAGACATTCTTAAATCCTTCTTAACTCGTTACTCGTAATTCCTTTATGTTACCTATCGTATGCCTTGCCTTCTCTTGGCAACTTTCTTCCCCTACCTCGAACATCTTTGAAATCTTATCTAGAGTCATCGATTGTCATTTCTTACTTACCGAAATACCGTATACTTCGTGCTCTTCACTAGTCTATTCACTTGTGCATCAACAAAAAAATTTCCGAGGTGTAACATTCTCCCCCCCCCCCCCCCCCCCCCCCTTAAGAACATTCGTCCTCGAATGTTAAGTTCTCAGGGATTCAAAAAAAAAAATCCCCAGAGTTTCCCCTATAATATTGCACTACCATAATGTCACAACAACCCATAATAACAATCCCTCATAAGGCCACAACATAATAGCAATAGAATTTGGCCACACACGTCCCAAAAGCATAAAAAGGAAAACATACATACCTTATGATTTTGATGTCTCATCTTGGATCTCTTCCAGGGGCTGATATAAATGCGAGTACTTGGATCGCATAATTTCTTCCACTTCCTATGTCATTTCTTCTCGTTTATTATTTCTCCATAAAACCTTAATTGAGGCCACCTCTTTGTTTCTAAGCCTCCGTACTTGCTTATCTAGTATGGCAATGGGTACCTCTTCATAAGTCAACTTCTCTGTCACTTGAACATCATTTACTGGCACGATCCTAGTAGGATCTCCAACACATTTACGAAGCGTCGAGACATGGAAAACTGGGTGAACCGACTCCAAATCAGGAGGTAGATCTTACTCATAGGCCACTTTTCCTACTTTGCGCATAATCTCATAAGGCCCAATGTATCAGGGACTAAGCTTCCCCTTTTTGCCAAATCTCATTACACCCTTCATTGGTGACACTTTCAAGAATACCCAATCTTTCACTTGGAACTCTAAGTCCCTTCGACGATTATCCGCATAGGACTTTTGATGACTTTGGGCTGCTCATAACCGATCTTGTATGAGTTTGACTTTCTCTATGGCTTGCTTGACCAAATCTGGCCCTATCAACTTAGTCTCTCCTACCTCAAACTAGCCTATTGGGGATCTATACTTTCTCCCATATAGAGCCTCATACGGTGCCATCTGAATGCTAGAATGATAACTATTGTTATAAGCAAATTCAATGAGTGGCATGTGATCATCCCAATTACCCCCAAAACATATCATACATGCCCGTAACATATCTTCAAGAGTATGAATAGTACGTTCAGCTTGTCCATCAGTCTGCGGATGAAATGCCGTGCTAAGGCTCACTTGGGTCCCTAAACTCTCTTGGAAGTACTTCCAAAAATTTGCTGTAAACTGAGTCCCTCTATCAGAGATAATAGATGCTAGGACACCATGGAGTCGCACTATCTCTTTAACATAAAGCCTTGCATATTCTTCTGCCACATATGTTATTCTGACAGGCAAGAAATGAGCCGACTTCGTGAGTTTATCAACAATCACCCATATAGAATCATACTTACGTCGAGAATGGGGTAAGCCTGTAATGAAGTCCATGTTAATTACTTCCCACTTCCAAGTTGGAATTTCTATAGCTTGCAACAATCCGCCCGGCTTTTGGTGCTCGATTTTCACTTGTTGACAGTTGGGACATTGAGCTACAAATTTCGCTATATCTTTCTTCATCCCATTCCACCAATATATAGACTTAAGATCATGGTACATTTTCGTCGCTCCAAGGTGAACAGAATAACGGGAACAATGGGCTTCTCTCAATATTTGGTGGCGTAAACCTGCCACATTAGGAACACATAATCTACCTTGACATCGAAGAACTCCGTCTTCTGAAAGGTCAAATGATGACTCCTCCTTCTGAGGGAGTGTATCTCTTTAATGCATTAGCATGGAATCTTCGTATTGTCGCTCTTTCACTTCTGCTACTAGCGACGAGACTGCTGAATTCTGAATGGTAGTTCCCCTGCTACCTGAGTCCACTACTCGAACTCCTAAGCTAGCTAACTGCTGGAGCTCAAGAGCCATTTCTCTCTTCTCCGGTCGTACATCACACAAACTTCCCATAGATCTGCGGCTAAGAGCATCAACCACAACATTTGCCTTTCCGGGGTGATATAAGATATCAACATCATAATCTTTTAGCAATTCCAACCATCGTCGCTGCCGCAAATTCAACTCTTTCTGCTTGAAGATATAATGGAGGCTCTTATGATCCATATAAATGTCCACATGGACACCATATAAATAATGTCTCCATATCTTTAATGCATGAACCACTGCAGCTAAATCTAGATCATGGGTTGGATAATTTTTCTCATGTTTCCGTAATTGCCTTGAAGCATACGCAATCACCTTACCATGCTGCATCAACACACAGCCTAGCCCAATGCCTGAAGCATCGCAATAAATAACATATCTTTCCAATCCCTCTGGAAGTGTCAGGACTGGGGCGGAAGTCAATCTACCTTTTAACTCTTGGAAACTACGTTAACAAGCATCTGTCCATTCAAACTTTGCTGATTTCTGGGTCAAATTTGTGAGTGGTGCAGAAATAGAAGAAAAATCCTCAACAAATCTCCTGTAATAACTTGCTAAGCCCAGAAAGCTACGAACCTCCGCAGGAGTTGTGGGCCTTGGCCAAGTCTTCACGACCTCAATCTTTTGACTATCTACCTGAATACCATCGGCTGCAACAATGTGCCCCAGAAATGTCACTGAGTTCCACCAAAACTCACACTTAGAAAATTTTGCAAACAACTCTCGAGCTTGAAGAACTCTAAGGACAGTACGCAAATGATCCGCATGTTCTGCCTCGGATCTAGAGTACACCAAGATATCGTCAATGAATACAATCACAAATAGATCTAGGAAGGGCCTGAACACATTGTTCATCAAATCCATAAATACTACCGGTGCATTAGTTAGCCCAAATGACATTACTCGGAACTCAAAATGACCATATCTTGTTCTGAAGGCAGTCTTAGGGATATCATCCTCCCTAACTCTCACTTGATGATACCCGAACCTCAAATCGTTCTTTGAAAACCATTTGGCACCTTGCAATTGAAAAAATAAGTCATCAATCCTTGGGAGAGGATATTTGTTCTTAATCGTCACCTTATTCAATTGCCGATAGTCAATGCACATTCTCAAGGAGCCATCTTTCTTCCGGAAAAACAACACGGGTGCTCCCTACAGGGATGAACTAGGCCTAATAAATCCTTTCTCAAGCAAGTCTTTCAATTGCTCCTTCAATTCTTTCAATTTTGCGGGTGCCATTCCATAAGGAGGAATAGACATGGGCTTTGTTACACCTCGGAAAATTTCCCGTTGGTACGCAAGTAACTGAACTAATGATGTGTGCGAGGAGTGCGAGTGTATAATGTTTCATGGGAAATGTATGTAAAGGGATGTGGATGATTAGAATGAAAAGTCGAGAAATGAGAAAAATTAAAAGTTGGCAAAACTGCCCAGTGGTCGTATATTGCAAAATACGGACCGTAAAGTGCAACACGGTCCGTAAACTGCCATGCAAAAGCTTCAGCTTTCTGCCAGTGGTCGTAAAGTGCAAATACGGACCGTAAACTGGTATACGGTCCGTAAACTGCCAGGTCGTAAACTAGGCATGCCAAACTTCAACTTTCTGCCAGCCGAGGAAATGGTTAAAAACGACCTGGTGGACGGACCGTAAAGTTATTTACGGCCCGTAAACCATGGTCGTAAACTACCATGAAGGCAGCCTAACCTCCATGGATGACCACTGTTCACCCAGCACAGATTTTCCAATTCATTAAATATGAGGATCAAGACTTATTTGTTTCATTACAACATTACACCCCTCCTCTCTAAAACTTCTCTCTACAATTATTATATGAGTTTTCAAGGATTATAAGCCATCAATAACATTAAGACAAGTGAATCAAGGATAAGGGAATCATCAAGGATCATCCAAGTCAAGAAATCCAAATGGAGAGAAACTAGGGTTTTGCTCAAAGAAGAGTATTATCAACCAAAGCTTGTTCCTACAACTTCTAAGGTACGATTCATGATTTTTACAAGATTCTTAAGGTATTGGAGAATTAAAATACATGGATTGTAGAAAATGTGGTCAACTAGGTCATGAATGATGAATCGTGACATTTTGGGAAATAGTTTGAATTGAGCTATGAATGTTGTTGTGTTGTGATATTAATGTGCTATAAATGGTATTAAGATCATGAACTAAACACTTTAGACGAATGGACGAAGATGGGTGTTATGACCATGAATGTGGGTGAATTAGAGGCAAATTGAGGAATCTAGATAATGTGGATAATGTGAATGACTAATGGCCATTGTTATGATATTAATGAAGGTATAAACGCTAGCATTGGAAGGGAACATGCAAGTGTAGAATAGTTCGATAGAAAGGTATGTAAGGCTAACCCTTCTTTCATAAGGCATGGTTCTTGGCCAAATTCCTAATTCCTCTATATGAGTATGTTGTCTTCACATGGTTGACATTCCGAGCTCATAAGCTCACGACCCTTGATATGTACTATGATTATACTATGTTCCTCGTATGACGAGTAAGTCTATAATGTAAATGTAACGATAATGATGAGGATAGTAATGTGGATGAGAGTAAAATGAGACTAGAGATGCTTACGAGCTATGATATATGTATATGTATGCTTATGAAGGGCTATGATAAAACCCCGAGCTTATGAGGCCGGGTAAGACTATATGTATATGACTATGTATAATGTATGTATACGATTACGAAACGCGCGCACACCTCTGCAGATGGTACGGATAACCCTGATGCCTTGGTAGGGCCAGGTATGTATGACCTTGAGCCTTGGTTGGCCAAGCATGTATAAGACACCGATCCTATGAGGTCGGGTATACTATGTAAATGCTATGTATATGAAATGACTATGTATATAATATGAATATGAATGTGATAAGACTATGTATAAGAATACGAATAAGGACATGTATACGAATATGAGCACAAGTATGGTGCGAGTATTATTATGGGATAACGTCCAAATCCACCCTATTAATTAGAATGGACACGGTCGTATGCAAATATATTTTACCCAACTATGAGTCGGGGTCGAATCCCACAGAGAACAATATGTAGGCGATTAGGAAAAGTAGGAATTTTCACCAACTACGCTAAAGCCAAACGATAGATAATATTTTGGTTTTTGGAGAAAATTATAGCTAATGCAAAAATGTAAACTAACCTAGAAAGCAAGTAAAATGATCAATGAAACTACGCTCAAGTAATGATCCAATGGACTTCATGATTTACAAATAATGGTGAGTTTATATTACTTAGCCTCGGATAATGACTCTAAATTAGCTTCTTCCGAAGACTAACTAGACTACCTAATTGAATATCCCTAAAGCAATTAGGAGCATTAAGAACACCCGAATATGGCTACAAGTGGTGTCGCCTATCCCTAGGTCGATTTCCATTAGATGAGGGTTAACGCCCCAAATTCTTGTTAATTAATCTTTCCCACTCCCGAGTTTGCCTCTTCCAAGTTTAAACCGAAATAAATGGGCAAGTCTTAGGGTTAGCTAATCCCTTAAGAATCATTCAAAATGAGATTAATTAAAGAAACAATAACTCACTTCATTAGGAATAAAATCATTCAACACAAAAGCAAAACAAGAGATTCAATCCAAACTTAAACAATATATACTTCCATAAACAAGGTTCAAGTATTGAAATGAAATACTACACACATAAATATTCAATACCAAACAAGAAATTGAAGAAAGGATTAAGAATATCTCATTAAAGTGCTTCCAATCTTCTCCTCCAATGTGTTGGTGTGAAACCCTAGCCTCCAAGGACTTGTGTTGAGCCAAAGATGATGATATTTTCTCCCAAGTTATCATCTTATAGTAACCTAATTCTTTCAAGTTCAAAGAATGACAAATACCCACTGAATTTCGAAATTGCAGATCTGGCCCGTTTTTGCAAAACTGTCCAGTTTGGACAGTTTTGCAAAACTGTCCCATTTGGCCTCTTTTTGACTTAATTTTCACTTGGTTTCTTTCGATCACTTCTAAATCAAATAAAACCTGTAAAATAGATGTAAATGATATTAAATACACTATTTTCTCAAGCAAATATAGCAAAAATATAAGATTAAAGAAGAGATAAGTTGGTAAAATACCAACTTATCAAACCCCGAAACTTAAACTATTGCTTGTCCTCAAGCAATTCAAAACATAAAATTTCTTTCTAAGGAATTGACTCAATAGTGCACCAACATCATACCAAGTTAAAAAGTCTACTTTAAGCACAAAAACATGACTTTGATTGGTGCCAACAATTAATTCAAAACACATGAATCATCAACTTCTTCTTAAAAACTTCATTTTCTTTTCAAGTGCTCAAACACCAAGTTGATCAAAGTAGCAATCAAGTCATGACACTAAAGCTTCAAAATTTGACTCTTTATCACAAAACAACTTTCTTTTGTTCATTCCTCTCAATTGGAAAATGGAACAATTTCACAACTTAAATTCTCATGTGCCCTCACACTCAAGAGAGAATCCCACACTTAGAAAATGTAATTCAAAACACAAATGGGATATTAAATAGAAAGAATTAACTCTCTTCTCTCACAAAGATGTTCAATTGCACAAGTAGTACCATAAGCTTGCCCTTCATGTATTTCTCCACTAATATAGACACACTTGGTTCAAAATCAATTAGGACTTAAAGGGTTGTAATGTAGGCTTTTGGTTAAGGTAGGAACATAATTTGGAAATAGTGACTCAAAAACCTCCCTAAGCACTACAATTTTCAACAATCAAAGCACACTTCCTTTGAAATTTTTCCACCCTTTTCTTCATTTTCCATTTCACCAACTAGTCTTCCCTTTATTCACAACTCTTCATTATTCCTTCTTTTTTTTTTTCTTTTTCAAAATAACAAGGAAGTTTCCAAATTTTTTTTTATTTTTTTTACTTCATTTTTTTTCTTTCACCTTAAAGTAACTCCCACATCACAACTTTTTCCAACTATCACCCCCAAACTTAGACTTTTAGCCTACGTTTGCACTTTCAACGCACTTAAGGAGGTAGGGTACCAAAAGATGGATCAATGAAGAACAAAAGGTTAAAGCTTGTAATATGGTTGCCAAAGAAAAGGTTAAAGGCTCAAAAGGGGTTGACTAGGGAAAATATGCAAGGGTAGGAAATTTAAGGCAAAAACGATCCAAAGAAGGCCTAACATCATTTGTCAAACCAAGTGTAACCTAGAATTTCGCCTTGAAACACATTCCGGGCAAGTTCTAGACCACAAGTAATGTAAAAGAACTCACAAAAACCTCACCACACATGGCACATGATAATCCAAGTAGAATATCTATCCAAAACCCAATTGAAACAAATGAACTCAAAGAAAATCACTTATAGCCTAAAGAGACTAATTAGTGAAAGTAAGAGCCAAAAATTGAGTCTAAAATTCACAACAAGAATCATTACTTCAATTTTTTTTTTATTTTTTTTTTAAATCAAGAATTCATATGCTAAGGTTTAACTAAGTTGGTATCAAGCAAGCCAAAATTGGCCAAGGAGCAAAAATCACATCCCAACACCATTCCTACAACTAAACTACGAAAAAAAACTAAAGAAGCTAGTAAAAAAAAAATCATACTAATATAAATGTCATAAAAAAAAATTACCAAAATAAAATCAATCTACCAAATTATCATCCATCATGACATATCACACCCCATCACAAAAATATCTATCAAAATAAAGTCTCCCCAACTTAAAATATTGCATTGTCCTCAATGTTACTATATAATTAAAGCAAAAGTTAGGAGGAACTCCCTGAAAAAATGGTGTCACTGAGCTAGCAGCTATGCTACATCAAAAATCTCTTCCTCCATGACTTGATTTGTTCCTCCTAGAAATGCTTCTGATGAACTAGAAGTCTTTTTTTTTTTTTTTTTAACAAGTACCTGAGAACTTGCAACTGAATAAAAAAATAACAAAAGAGATGTTGGGGTTCCCTTGTCAGTTAAGCACAAACACACTTCAGCAAATATCAGATACAGTGCCCCTAAAACTTGAACTATCTGAACAACATTTAGACCATTTAAGTTCTCGCACAAAAGAGTCACAAAGAAACCATATTAAGCATGTTTAAACTACATAGAAGACTCCCCATATCAGGGTATTCTCCCAACAAAATCAATCATCAATAAAGCTCATTTAGTAAGTTTCATTGCGACATACCAAAGCACAAAAAGATGGAGTTACGTAGTCCATTCAAAGCAAGATAATGAGCACCCTTTTCATCAGCTCATTTTAGACCAAGTTCCAAACATAATGACACCATGAAAGCGTTTACGCACACGAGCTAGCTCCCAAATTGATTGAAACAAAACTCATGGTTGAATATTCACTCAAATCAATGGCAACTAATTCTGGGTCAAAAATGTTGTAAAAAAAAAATGATAATCCGATGAAGAATAACAGCAACACAAAGTAGTGAATGCACCAAGTCATTTTCTTTGTACCTAAAGTTCACTATCATACCCCATTTAACATTGTAAACAACTTCCATCATTATACACCAAAGGAGTTTCAAAAATATTAAAGTCTCAACCCAGCAAGTTTAATCCATAAACACTAACCATAGAAAATATTGCAACAAGCCAAGCAAGGTTTAAGCTCACAAAATAAACTAAGCAGCACAATTGTTGAAAAACAGTTGGACTATCCCTCAGCCTATTCAGCCAGCAAATCATTTTTTTTAAACACTTGGACACGCAGAATTCTTTAGGGGATAATATTGCAATTACACAATGTACTAAACCTCTTGGCAGCTCACGTACACCCATTAAAATACCCGAGACAGTCGCATATGCAGTCCAAGGACATGATTGTACTTATTCGACACTAACGGATTGCTCAACTCGGGTGTAGACAAGTTTCAACTCAAGTAATCTGACCAAGCAGTCCAAGACCTGCCTAACTACCCAAAACTTACTCCTAATCGCGCTCGGTTACTCAGACTTCACCGCCGAATGAAATCGTCTCTCAGTCACTTTGTCGAACACCTTACGGGCATCACCTTAACCAAGCTTTTTGTAACAATTAGACAATAGAATTACCCTCCCAATTTAATGGGAATTATAGTTCTATCCTATCTTCATCTCAATCAAACAACCAACACCAAAATTTTCAGAATTTGAGCTTTCAACTCAACACCAAACCAACCACATGAGAAGAAAAGCAGAAAGAGAAAAGAAAAAAAAAATTGCCAAGAGAAAGCAAGGGAAAGAGAGAAGAAGAGGAGATAGAAGCGTACCTGGTAGCCGATGGTGTGAGAAGCGGCGTGTGCAGTGGGCGAGGGGTTGGGGGAACTGGGAGTGCGACAATAAACTGGCAAGGGACTTTAGTTTTTAAGCTCAGGGCAGTATCTTGTGGTAACAAGGGTCTGGGAGTGGTCTTAAATATTCTAAGGCTTTAGTAGAAACATAGTAAACATTTACCTTAGGCTTACATGGACATTTATCTGGACCAAATACTAAGACACCCTATCTAAACCAAAAAATAAGGTGCTAGCTTCTTATAGCCAACTGTAAGCAAGCAATTTCTGTGTGCATATTTTGCACTGTCAAGCCACTTTAACACTAAATTAATTGCAAAAATTATGAAATTTGGTAGAACGATAAAAGATAATATGGTAAACTATTCTATAAAAAAAAATAATCCAAAATGAGTTAAAAGAAAGTTAAAACGATGGGTTGCCTCCCACCAAGCGCTTAATTTAAAGTCGCGGCACAACATGAGTTAACCTTACCACTTTTCTCTCCACTTGGAGAATATGAATTTTCGCCCCAACTTTGAATCAAGTTTACGATGACGCTCATAGGGCGGTGGTAGAAAAACAAAGAGACCAACTATCCGGTATCGCATTTTGCACTTTTTGGCCTTTAAGTGAGGGATGTCATTTTGTCGTTTTGGCATGGCAAACTCCAAAATGAAAACGTCTTCGTCTACACCTCCAAAATTCTCCATAGGCTCGGTTAGTTCAACTTTCATTTCACTAACTAAGCATAATGTTGAAAAATGGTTGGAATGCGGTCTAATTAGGCGCTCCATTTTCGAATTCGCTCCATTTTTGACATCCTCACCCACAAATGAACTAGAGTCTTCCAAAACGATTTCATGAACTTTTTTATGCAACTCTAGTAGCATTTCTTCAACTTCGGCATCATTCATTATTTTTGGGTTAGTCGGTTGACAATTCACCATTAGCTCATGAAAATTAATCTTGACCTCTTCATCATTGGAAACCAACTCAAAACCACAATCCATGGCCTTTTGATATTGGGCATCACATGCCTCAATCTTTGCATTCAATTCGGCCTCCAATTTCCGGATAGTAATTTCAAGTAGCTCCACTTCTTGACTTTGCTCAACATGCATTTTTAGATATTCTTTCATCATCCGTGAAAAGCCTTCACGGTGATCCCCATAGACTTCAAGTTGTTGAGCTTGATTCATTAGCCAATCTTGGCTCACAATATCCACTTTGTCAAGTTTGTCTTCATGGTGAGAATCGTCCAAAGCTTGTAAAAATCCTAACGTGGTGAAATCCATGTTTTGGATAGTTTCATCATCTCCATATTGAACTACTTCCCACCATTTGGCCACAATTTTTCCATATTTTTCATTTCTCCCCATAATGCCACTCAACATTTCCTCAATTTCCTCTTTTCGAGTATTGGAGATTTCTTCTTTATGACTTGGCTCATTTTCTTCAAGTTGAACCACTTCTTCAATTTCACAACTCTTGTTAGGGTCACAAGAATTTTCGGGCTCATCTTGTAAATTTGAAATCTCTTCTTCAACTACTTCATTTTGAGGAATAGGCACATCCATGGAAATTGAAAAAATTTCATCCTCAAGTGATTTGTTCATTTCTAAAATGGATTGCCCGATGAGTTCTCGCTCCTCCTCCCTTTCCCGGTCAAAGTATGCTTGGAGCAATTCCATGACACCTTCATATCCGGTACTTTGCCCTTCGTTTGTCATATCATTGTTCCTATCAAACTCAAAAGCACAACTAGTATTTTCATTAGAACAACTTGGGGGAGGGGAAAGAAAATAATTAGGACAATCACTCCAATGTCCATTTTGACCACCACATATATTACAAATATTCCCATCATAGGATTTAGACGGTGCACACATCTCTCTCCCGGGAGCATTTTCACAATCTTGCCAAAAGTGAGGTCCTCCACAATATGGACATGGGTCATCAAAGTATAAACAACTACCATCCAACCAATTTTCATTATATGATGCCATTTTTTTTTTTTAGCAAAAGCAAAAACTGGACAGTTTTGCAGAAGCAAAAACTGGACAGTTTTTCAGAAACTGGACAGTTTTGCAGAAGCAAAATCTGGACAGTTTTTCAGAAACTGGACAGTTTTGCAAAAACTGGACAGTTTTTCAGAAACTGGACAGTTTTGCAAAAACTGGACAGTTTTTTTTTTTTTTTTTTTATAAAGCAAAGAAAGTTTAGACCAAAGCAAGTTAGCTTAAATCCCAAATTAACCCAAATACGCCAAATTGTTCCCCGGCAACGGCGCCATTTTGATAACGTCCAAATCCACCCTATTAATTAGAATGGACACGGTCGTATGCAAATATATTTTACCCAACTATGAGTCGGGGTCGAATCCCACAGAGAACAATATGTAGGCGATTAGGAAAAGTAGGAATTTTCACCAACTACGCTAAAGCCAAACGATAGATAATATTTTGGTTTTTGGAGAAAATTATAGCTAATGCAAAAATGTAAACTAACCTAGAAAGCAAGTAAAATGATCAATGAAACTACGCTCAAGTAATGATCCAATGGACTTCATGATTTACAAATAATGGTGAGTTTATATTACTTAGCCTCGGATAATGACTCTAAATTAGCTTCTTCCGAAGACTAACTAGACTACCTAATTGAATATCCCTAAAGCAATTAGGAGCATTAAGAACACCCGAATATGGCTACAAGTGGTGTCGCCTATCCCTAGGTCGATTTCCATTAGATGAGGGTTAACGCTCCAAATTCTTGTTAATTAATCTTTCCCACTCCCGAGTTTGCCTCTTCCAAGTTTAAACCGAAATAAATGGGCAAGTCTTAGGGTTAGCTAATCCCTTAAGAATCATTCAAAATGAGATTAATTAAAGAAACAATAACTCACTTCATTAGGAATAAAATCATTCAACACAAAAGCAAAACAAGAGATTCAATCCAAACTTAAACAATATATACTTCCATAAACAAGGTTCAAGTATTGAAATGAAATACTACACACATAAATATTCAATACCAAACAAGAAATTGAAGAAAGGATTAAGAATATCTCATTAAAGTGCTTCCAATCTTCTCCTCCAATGTGTTGGTGTGAAACCCTAGCCTCCAAGGACTTGTGTTGAGCCAAAGATGATGATATTTTCTCCCAAGTTATCATCTTATAGTAACCTAATTCTTTCAAGTTCAAAGAATGACAAATACCCACTGAATTTCGGAATTGCAGATCTGGCCCGTTTTTGCAAAACTGTCCAGTTTGGACAGTTTTGCAAACCTGTCCCATTTGGCCTCTTTTTGACTTAATTTTCACTTGGTTTCTATCGATCACTTCTAAATCAAATAAAACCTGTAAAATAGATGTAAATGATATTAAATACACTATTTTCTCAAGCAAATATAGCAAAAATATAAGATTAAAGAAGAGATAAGTTGGTAAAATACCAACTTATCAGTATGGTGCGAGTATTATTATGGGATACGAACGACGATGTATGCAAGTAAGCGACATGATGATGATGATATTACTGTCTCCCCTCCTATGTTAATTCATATGATATCTATTATGCTTCTATATTGATGTTGATCATGCTTTACATACTCAGTACATTCTTCGTACTGACGTCCTTTTGTTTGTGGACGCTGCATCATGCCCGCAGGTGCACAGGGAGACAGACTTGATCTATAGGTGCTTATTCAGAGATTGCTTAGCAGAGCTCCATTTCTTTCGGAGTCGTAGCTTTTGGGTACTTATTCTTTTGTGTATATAATTATGGGCATAGCGAGGTCCTGTCCCGCTCATACGATATGTCATACTCTTAGAGGCTCGTAGTCATGTGTATGTGGGTATAGATGTTCGGCCATGTCGGCCCATGTTTTGTATATCTTTTGTTGGCCTCGTCGACCTAGTACTTGTGATGTGGCATATATGCCTATGATATGTTAAATGATGATGGTCGTTTAATGGGATCAATATGATTAGCGATAAGAAAAGCACGAATTGACTTATGGTTCACCTAGATGTTATGTTATGTACGATAAGGGGGTGCCCGGGTGGGGTAGCACCGGGTACTCGTCGCGGCCCCCTAGCCGGGTCGTGACAAAAGTGGTATCAGAGCAGTTCAGTCCTAGGATATGTCTGCGAGCCGTGTCTAGTAGAGTCTTGGTTATGGGTGTGTTGCGCGCCACACTTATAAACAAGAAGCTGCGGACATTTTAGCAATATATGACCTTCTTTCTTCATAAGAATCGTGCGATAGAGTTATGATGTAAGAAATTCTTGTTCCTAAATCGTGTGTTGTGTATTTCAGAGATGCCTAAAAAGAAAAAGGCTACAGCAGCCTAAAAGGGCAAGTCGGTGGCAGAAAAGCGGGCTGAAAGAGCACCGCCACCGGTAGTAGAGAAAGGTGAGTCCCAGAGTGCGGCTCAATCTCAGTCCTCCCAGACAGTGCCTATTACCGAGGAGCATGTGGGAGCCTCAGCCCCAGCTCCAGCTCCTCCACCGAACGCTTCGGGCCAAGACATGAGAGAGGCCATTAATTTATTGACCCAGTTGGTTGCGGCCCAGACTCAGAGGCCAAGCGCAGGGCAAAGTGACAGGGCTGTTAGTGCAAGGGCCCGTGACTTCATTGCTTTGAAACCCCCGGAATTCTTTGGGTTGAAACCGGAGGAGGATCCCCAGGACTTTATTGATGGTAGGCTAAGGACGCTCCGGTTGATACATGCTTCAGACACTGAGTCGGTAGAGCTAGCGTCCTATAGATTGAGAGATATCTCGATCCAGTGGTATACAGTATGGATGGCTTCGCGGGGAGCCAATGCACCTCCGCCGGTATGGAAAGAGTTTGTCGATGCTTTTCTCCGTCACTACATGCCTCCAGAAGTTCAGCGAGCTAGGCCGATAAATTCTTGAATTTGAGGCAAGGTAACATGAGTGCTACAGAGTATAGTCTCCGCTTTAACTCCTTGTCCAGGTATGCTTCGGCCATGGTAGCGGATATGGCCTAGGGCCACACTTGATGGATAAATGCTTAACTGCGTCCCTTCAGGATGGCATGGATATTGCACGCATTCAGGCACATGCTCAAGAATTAGAGGAACACCTACAACAGCGGAGAAATGAACGTGAGCAAGATAGGGGACATAGCAAGAGAGCTAGACCTTCGGGTTCGAGGAGCGAGTCCAGGGGTGGACACAGACAGCAGCTTCCCAGCCATTCAGGCTATTCTATGACCAGTCCACCTCCACGGTTTTCAGGCCAGGGCCTTGATAGATCTGCTCGTTCAGGGCCGAGTCCGAGTTATACAGGACCTCAGTTCAGAGGTGATTTGGGCCCGTCAAGGCCACCCGTACCACCGTGTTCCCAGTGTGGGAAGATGCATTGGGGTCGATGCCGATTTGGTTCAGATGATTGCTATTCATGTGGTCGGCCAGGCCATATTATGCGTGATTGCCCCTCAGTACATGGTAGAGGTAGGACCCAGCCATTAGGGTCGGTAGCCGGATCTTCGGCATCTGTACGCCCTACGGGGCCAGGTTCACATGCGCCAGCTGGCCATGGTAGAGGCAGAGAGAGAGCTCCCAGTACTAGCGGTTCTCAGCACCGTATTTATGCTTTGGTTGGACGCCAAGATCTTGAGTCTTCTCCTGACGTAGTCACAGGTATATTATCGGTATTCTCTCATGATGTATATGCTTTGATTGACCCGGGCTCCACATTGTTTTATGTTACTCCATATATTGCGGGTCGGTTTATAGTCGAGCCGGAGTCGATCAAACCTTTTGAGGTGTCTACGCCCGTTGGCAAATCGGTGATAGCTAGCCGAGTGTATAGAGATTGTGTAGTCGTGATATGTGGCCACCGTACTATAGCTGACTTGCATGAACTAAAGATGGTAGATTTTGATGTCATTATGGGCATGGATTGGTTGGCTTCTTGCTACGCCAATGTTGATTGTAGAATGAAAATGGTTCGCTTCCAGTTTCCGGGAGAACCAGTCTTGGAATGGAAAGGAAATACGGTGTCACCAAAAAGTAGGTTTATCTCCTATCTAAAGGCAAGAAAGATGATCACGAAAGGGTGTATTTATCACCTAGTGCGAGTTCAAGATGTAGAAGCTGAGTCGCCGACTCTTCAGTCAGTTCCGGTAGTGAACGAATTTCCGGATGTGTTCCTGGAAGAGCTTCCAGGCCTTCCTCCCGAACGAGAGATTGATTTTGCGATTGATGTGTTGCCAGACACTAAACCCATATCTATTCCTCCCTATAGGATGGCGCCCGCAGAGTTGAAAGAGTTGAAGGAGCAATTGAAAGACTTGCTTGAAAACGGCTTCATTAGGCCTAGTTCATCCCCGTGGGGAGCACCCATATTGTTCGTCCGGAAGAAGGATGGCTCCTTGAGAATGTGCATCGATTATCGGCAATTGAATAAAGTGACGATGAAGAACAAGTATCCCCTCCCGAGGATTGATGATTTATTTGACCAATTGCAAGGTGCCAAGTGGTTTTCAAAGATTGATTTGAGGTCCGGGTATCACCAAGTAATAGTTAGGGAGAAAGATATCCGTAAGACAGCTTTCAGAACAAGATATGGCCATTTCGAGTTCCGAGTAATGTCGTTTGGGCTAACTAATGCCCCGACAGTGTTTATGGACTTAATGAACAATGTATTTAGGCCTTTTCTGGATCTATTTGTAATTGTATTCATCGATGACATCTTAGTGTATTCTAGATCCGAGGACGAGCATGCGGATCATTTGCGAATTGTCCTTGGAATTCTTCGAGGTCGAGAGTTATTCGCGAAGTTTTCCAAATGCGAGTTTTGGTTGAACTCAGTGGCATTTCTGGGCCACATTGTTGCAGCTGACGGTATTCGAGTGGATAGCCAAAAGATTGAGGCAGTGAAGACTTGGCCAAGGCCCACGACCCCTACGGAGGTTCGTAGCTTTTTGGACTTAGCAGGTTATTACAGAAGATTTGTTGAGGGTTTCTCTTCTATTTCTGCACCGCTCACCAAGTTGACTCAGAAGTCAGCTAAGTTTCAATGGATAGATGCTTGCGAGCGTAGTTTCCAAGAGTTGAAAGACCGACTGACTTCAGCCCCAGTCTTGACACTTCCAGAGGGATTGGAAGGATATGTTATTTATTGTGATGCTTCAGGCGTCGGGCTAGGCTGTGTATTGATGCAAAATGGTAAGGTGATTGCGTATGCTTCTAGACAATTACGGAAACATGAGCAGAATTATCCTACCCATGACTTAGAATTGGCCGCGGTGGTCCATGCTTTAAAGATATGGAGACATTACTTATATGGTGTCCACGTGGATATTTATACAGATCATAAGAGTCTCCAGTACATCTTCAAGCATAAGGAGTTGAATTTGCGGCAACGACGATGGCTAGAGTTGCTAAAAGACTATGATGTTGAAATCCTGTACCACCCCGGAAAGGAAAATGTTGTGGCTGATGCTCTTAGCCGTAGGTCGATGGGAAGTCTAAGTGATGTACGACCAGAAAAGAAAGAGATGGCCCGTGATCTTCAGCAGTTAGCTAGCCTAGGAGTCCGAGTGGTGGACTCAGGTAGCAGCGGAGCTACTATTCAGAATTCAGCAGTATCATCGTTAGTAGCGGAAGTAAAAGAGCGACAATTTGAGGATCCCATGCTAATGCAGTATAGAGATACACTCCCTCAGAAGGAGGAGTCATCATTTGACATTTCGGAAGACGGAGTTCTCCGATGTCGAGGCTGGTTATGTGTTCCCGATGTGGCAGGTCTACGCCATCAGATTTTGAGAGAAGCTCATTGTTCCCGTTACTCCGTTCACCCCGGAGCGACAAAAATGTATCATGATCTTAAGACTACATATTGGTGGAATGGGATGAAGAAAGACGTAGCGGAATTCGTAGCTCAGTGTCCTAATTGCCAACAAGTGAAGATAGAACACCAAAAGCCGAGTGGCTTATTGCAAGCTATAGAAATCCCAACTTGGAAGTGAGAAGTGATTAATATGGATTTCATTACAGGGTTACCCCATTCTCGATGTAAGTATGATTCCATATGGGTGATTGTGGATAGACTCACAAAGTCAGCTCATTTCTTACCGGTCAGGACGACCTATGTGGCAGAAGATTATGCCAAGCTTTATCTTAAAGAGATAGTGAGACTCCATGGCGTTCCGGTATCTATTATCTCCGATATAGGGACTCAGTTTACAGCTATGTTTTGGGAGTCCTTCCAAGAGGGTTTAGGGACCCAAGTGCGCCTAAGCACGGCATTTCACCCACAGACCGATGGGCAAGCTGAACGTACTATTCAGACTCTTGAAGATATGTTACGGGCATGTACGATAGATTTTGGAGGAAATTGGGATGACCATTTTCCACTCATTGAGTTTGCTTACAATAACAGTTATCATTCTAGCATTCAAATGGCACCGTATGAGGCTCTATATGGGCGAAAGTGTAGATCCCCAATTGGGTGGTTTGAAACCAGAGAAGCTAAGTTGATAGGGCCAGACTTGGTCCAGCAAGCAATAGAGAAAGTTAAGCTCATACAAGATCGGTTGCTAGCGGCTCAAAGTCGCCAGAAGTCCTATGCAGATAATCGTTGAAGGGACTTAGAGTTCCAAGTTAAGGATTGGGTATTCTTGAAAGGGGAAGCTCAGTCCCCGGTATATCGGACCCTATGAGATTATACGCAAAATAGGCAAAGTGGCCTATGAGCTAGATCTACCTCCAGATTTGGAGTCAGTCCATCCAGTATTTCATGTGTCGATGCTTCGGAAGTGTGTTGGAGATCCTACGAGGATCGTCCCAGTGAATGATATGCAAGTGACAGAAAAGTTAACTTATGAAGAAATACCCATTGCCATATTAGATAGGCAAGTACGGAGGCTTAGAAACAAAGCAGTGGCCTCAATTAAAGTTCTGTGGAGAAATAACAATCGAGAGGAAATGACATGGGAAGCGGAAGAGAATATGCGATCCAAATACCCACATTTATTTCAGCCCTTGGAAGAAGTCCAAGATGAGACGTCAAAATCATAAGGTATGCATGTTTTTCCTCTTATACATTCAGGTCGTGTGTGGCCAAATTTCTAGTGCTGTTGTGTTATTTCCCAGTGAGGCATTGTTATTGTGGGTTGTTGTGACAGGGTGGTAGTGCCACATTACAGAGGAAACTCTGGCGAAATTTTTATGGAATTCCCCAAGCCTTTAACATTCGAGGACGAATGTTCCTAAGGGGGGTAGAATGTTACACCTCGGAAAATTTCCCGTTTGTACGCAAGTAACTGAACTAATGATGTGTGCGAGGAGTGCGAGGGTATAATGTTTCATGGGAAATGTATGTAAAGGGATATGGATGATTAGAATGAAAAGTCGAGAAATGAGAAAAATTGAAAGTTGGCAAAACTGCCCAGTGGTCGTATATTGCAAAATACGGACCGTAAAGTGCAACACGGTCCGTAAACTGGCAGTCGTAAACTGCCATGCAAAAGCTTCAGCTTTCTGCCAGTGGTAATAAAGTGCAAATACGGACCGTAACCTGGTATACGGTCCGTAAACTGCCAGGTCGTAAACTAGGCATGCCAAACTTCAACTTTCTGCCAGCCGAGGAAATGGTTAAAAACGACCTGGTGGACGGACCGTAAAGTGATTTACGGCCCGTAAACCATGGTCGTAAACCACCATGAAGGCAGCACAGCTTCTGGTTCTGGAAATGGCTAAATACGCCCATGGAGGACGAGCCGTATAGTGGAATACGGTCCGTCAACCTCCATGGACGACCACTGTTCACCCAACACAGATTTTCCAATTCATTAAATATGATGATCAAGACTTATTTTATTTCATTACAACATTACACCCCTTCTCTCCAAAACTTCTCTCTACAATTATTATATGAGTTTTCAAGGATTATAAGCCATCAATAACATTAAGACAAGTGAATCAAGGATAAGGGAATCATCAAGGATCATCCAAGACAAGAAATCCAAATGGAGAGAAACTAGGGTTTTGCTCAAAGAAGTGTATTATCAACCAAAGCTTGTTCCTACAACTTCTAAGGTAAGATTCATGATTTTTACAAGATGTTTAAGGTATTGGAGAATTAAAATACATGGATTGTAGAAAATGTGGTCAACTAGGTCATGAATGATGAATAGTGACATTTTGGGAAATAGTTTGAAATGAGTTATGAATGTTGTTGTGTTGTGATATGAATGTGATATAAATGGTATTAAGATCATGAACTAATCACTTTAGACGAATGGACGAAGATGGGTGTTATGACCATGAATGTGGGTGAATTAGAGGCAAATTAAGGAATCTAGATAATGTGAATGACTAATGGCTATTGTTAGGATATTAATTAAGGTATAAACGCTAGCATTGGAAGGGAATGTGCAAGTGTAGAATAGTTCGGCGGAAAGGTATGTAAGGCTAACCCTTCTTTCATAAGGCATGGTTCTTGGCCAAATTCCTAATTCCTCTATATGAGTATGTTTTCTTCACATGGTTGACATTCCGAGCTCATAAGCTCACGACCCTTGATATGTACTATGATTATACTATGTTCCTCGTCTGACGAGTAAGTCTATATTGTTAATGTAACGATAATGATGAGGATAGTAATGATGATGAGAGTAAAATGAGACTAGAGATGCTTACGAGCTATGATATATGTATATGTATGCCTATGAAGGGCTATGATAAAACCCCGAGCTTATGAGGCCGGGTAAGACTATATGTATATGACTATGTATAATGTATGTATACGATTACGAAACGCGCGCACACCTCTGCAGATGGTACGGATAACGCTGATGCCTTGGTAGGGCCAGGTATGTATGACCTTGAGCCTTGGTTGGCCAAGCATGTATAAGACACCGATCCTATGAGGTCGGGTATGCTATGTAAATGCTATGTATATGAAATGACTATGTATATAATATGAATATGAATGTGATAAGACTATGTATAAGAATACGAATAAGGACATGTATACGAATATGAGCACAAGTATGGTACGAGTATTATTATGGGATACGAACGACGATGTATGCAAGTAAGCGACATGATGATGATGATATTACTGTCTCTCCTCCTATGCTAATTCATATGATATCTATTATGCTTCTATATTGATGTTGATCATGCTTTACATACTCAGTACATTCTTCGTACTGACGTCCTTTTGTTTGTGGAAGCTGCGTCATGCCCGCAGGTGAACAGGGAGAAAGACTTGATCCATAGCTGCTTATTCAGAGATTGCTTAGCAGAGCTCCATTTCTTTCGGAGCCATAGCTTTTGGGTACTTATTATTTTGTGTATATAATTATGGGCATAGAGGCTCGTAGTCATGTGTATGTGGGTAGAGATGTTCGGCCATGTCGGCCCATGTCGGCCCATGTTTTGTATATCTTTTGTTGGCCTCGTCGGCCTTGTACTTGTGATGTGGCATAGATGCCTATGATATGTTAAATGATGATGGTCGTTTAATGGGATCAATATGATTAACGATAAGAAAAGCATGAATTGACTTATGGTTCACCTAGATGTTATGTTATGTACGATAAGGGGGTGCCCGGGTGGGGTAGCACCGGGTACTCGTCGCGGCCCCCTAGGTGGGTCGTGACAGGCTTAGTGTCTGGCAGCACATCAATAGCAAAATCAATCTCCCACTCGGGAGGAAGGCTTGGAAGCTCTTCCGGGAACACATCCGGAAATTCATTCACTACAGAAACAGACTGAAGAGTTGGCGATTCAGCTTCTACATCTTGAACCCGAACTAGATGATAAATACATCCCTTCGTGATCATTTTCCTTGCCTTTACATAGGAAATAAACCTACCTTTTGGTGACGCAGTATTCCCTTTCCATTCTAAAACTGGTTCTCCCGGAAATTGGAAATTAACCATTTTCATTCTACAATCAACATTGGCATAGCAAGAATCCAACCAATCCATGCCCATAATAACATCAAAGTCTACCATTTTTAACTCATGCAAATCAATCATAGTACGACGGTCACAAACCACAACTATACAGTTTCTATATACTCGGCTAGCTATTAACGATTCACCAATGGGTGTAGACACCTCGAAAGGTTTGATCGACTCTGGTTCGACTCTAAATCGACCCGCAATATACGGAGTAACATATGACAATGTGGAGCCCGGATCAATCAAAGCATATGCATCATGAGAAAATACCGATAATATACCTATGACCACATCAGGAGAAGACTCAAGATCTTGGCGTCCAGCCAAAGCATAAATACGGTGCTGAGGACCGCTAGAACTGGGCACTCTCCCTCTGCCTCTACCATGGCCGACCGGCACATGTGAACCTAGCCCCATAGGGCGTACAAATGCTGAAGATCCGGCTACCGACCCTGAAGTCGGGGTCCTACCTCTATCATGAACTAAGGGGAAATCACGCATAATATGGCCTGGTCGACCACATGAATAGCAAACCTCTGAACCCAATCAGCATGGACCCCAATGCAACTTCCCACACAGGGAACATTGTGGCACGTGTGACCTCGCCTGACCCGAATCACCTCTAAACTGAGATCCCGAAAAGCTCTGACTCGGCCTGGAATAAGTAGACCTATCAAATCTCTGGCTTGAAAACCGTGGAGGCATACTAGTCATAGAATGGCCTGAATGCCTAGAAAGCTGCTGTCTGTGCTCGCCACTAAGCTCACCCATCGGACCCGAAGATCTAGCCCTCTTGCTATGTCCCCTATCATGCTCACGTTCCCTTCTTTGGTGTTGTAGACATTCTTCTAAATTTTGAGCATGGGCCTGAATGCGAGAAATATCCATATTTTCCTGAAGGGACGTAGTCAAGCACCTATCCATCAAATGTGGCCCTAGGCCATTCACAAATCGGTGTACCCGGTCACCCATATCCGCTACCATGGCCGAAGCATACCTAGCCAAAGAATTGAAGCGGAGATTATACTCTAGAGCTCTCATGCTACCTTGCTTCAAGTTCAAGAATTTATCGGCTCTAGCTCGTCGAACTTCTGGAGGCATATAATGTCGGAGGAAAGCATCAACAAATTCTTGCCATACCGGGGGAGGTGTATTTGCTCCCCGTGAAGCCATCCAAACCATATACCAATGGATCGAGACATCTATCAATCTATATGACGCTAACTCCACCGATTCAGTGTCCGAAGCATGTATCAAACAAAGCATCCTCAACATTCCATCAATAAAATTCTGAGGGTCCTCATCCGGCTTTGATCCAAGGAATTTCGGAGGGTTTAAGCTAATGAAATCACGGGCCCTTTCCCTAACAGCCCTATCACCTTTCCCTGCACCTTGCCGCTGAGTCTCAGCAGCAACCAATTGAGTAAGCAAATGAATAGCCTCTTTTACCTCCTGGCCTGAAGCATCCGGTGGAGGAGCTGGGGTGCTAGAGCTAGGGCTGAGACTCCCTCACGCTCCTCAGAAATAGGCACTGTCTGGGAGGACTGAGATTGAGCCGCATTCTGGGACTCTCTTTCCTCTACAACTGCTGGTGGTGCTCTTTCAGCCCGCTTTTCTACCGCTATCTTGCCCTTTTGGGCTGCTGTAGCCTTTCTCTTTATAGGCATCTCTGAAATACACAATACACAGTTAAGTAGAAGGAAGTTCTTATATCATAGCTCTATCGCACGATGTTATGAAGAAAGAAGGTCAATCATTCCTAAAATGCCCGCAACCTCTTGTTTATAAGTGTGGCGCGCAACACACCTATAACCAAGACTCTACTGGACACGTCTCGTAGACATACCCTAGGACAAAACTGCTCTGATACCACTTTTGTCACGACCCAACCGGAGGGCCGCGACGGGCACCCGGTGCTAGCCCACTTGGGCACCTCTTATCATACCTTTACATTTACATCTAGGTGAGCCACATACTAAATTGTACATTTCCATTCATCAATCATACTAGTCCCATTAGACAACAATACCTCTATATCATCATTGGCATCTATGCCCATATCAATGTACATAAGCTGACGAGGCTAACAAAATGAAATCCAAAATATAGGCCGACAAGGCCAAACACATCTAACCATATACACATGTCTACGAGCCTCTAAGGAGAGTATGTCATATCATATAGGCGGGACAGGACACCGCTATACCCATAATTATGTACACAAAAGAATCAATACCAAAAGCTATAGCTCCGAATGAAATGGAGCTCCGCTATATAGTCCCTGAGAAATGTAGCTATGGATCAAGTCTGTCTCCCTGGGCACCTGCGGGCATGACGCAGCGTCCACAAACAAAAGGACGTCAGTACGAAGAATGTAATGAGTATGTAAAACATGATCAATATCAGCATAGAAGCATAATACACAACATAAGAAGAGGCATAAGATGGGAGATAATCGTATTATCGTCATAAGCACTTACTTGCTTCTCATGGGGACCTTCCATTTCTAGCACGTATTTGTGTACATACATTCATATCCGTATCCGTACTCATTTACATTGCGTCCATAATCGTATTCATATACATAGTCTTATTCATATTCGTATCATATTCGTATTCATACTCACATCTATATCATATACATAACCATATCATATGCATTGCATTTACATAGCATGCCCGACCACGAAGGTTCAGTGTTTCACGTACCGCACCATGGCTAGGCTCGTTATCATACATACTTTGCCAACCATGGCTCAAGGCTACACATACCTGGCCCTACCAAGGCTTCAGGGTTATTCGTACCATCTGCAGAAGTGTGCGCGCATTACATAATTATATACATATTCTACCCCGCCTTACAAGCTCGGGGTTCCATAATAGTCATACATAGATACATATACATAATAGCTTATAAGAATCTTTACTATTATCATAACTATCATTATCGTCATCATTATCGTCATCGCTATTATCGTTATCACTATCATCGTCGTTCATTACATCTATCCTTATAGGACTACTAGTCATATGAGGAACTTAGTACAATCGTAACATATCGAAAATCATAAGCTTAGTAGCTTTTGAAGATAGAGTCATTTGGAGGACATCATAGAATTATAAAAGATTTAGAAGATTGGCCAAAGAACCATGCCTTATGAAGGAAGGGTTAGCCTTACATACCTTTCCGTTAAACTATGCTACACTTGCACGTTCTCCTCCAATGCTCACGTTCTACCTTCATTAAAGTTATACTATCATTAGGAAAACGATAGCTAGCACACACGATTAAGACATAGAGAAAATCAGACAGCATCTCCTTTATTTATACGACTTTCCTCCATATCGGATATCAACTCCCAAATGTCAATAACACATTCACAATATCATAACAATAGTCTCTATTCATCCACATTATCCATACCTCTCAATTCACTTCCAATTATCCATATCCATGGTCATAACACACATTTACATTCATTCATATACAATGTCTATCTCACGTTATTAACATCATTTATAACATATTCATATCACAAAACATCAAGAATCATAACTCAATTCAAGCTATTACTCAAAATGGAACTATTCCACATTCATGACCCATTTTTCCATATCCTTCTACAATCAAAGTATTTCAACATTCAAATACCTTAAACAACATTGAAATACCATAAATCTTACCTTAGATGTTGTAGGAACAAGCTTGGGTGGAAATACTTCACTTGAGCCAAAATTCATCTCCAATGAGATTTCTTGACTTGGATGATCCTCAATGGGTTTTCTTACACTTGATTCACTTAGTTTATGTTGTTGATCACTAATAACTCTTTAATACTTGTGGAATAAAGGTAGAGATGTTTTAGAGAGAGGGGGTGTGATATGGAAATGAAACTTGGATCCCTTATTTAATGAACCAATCTGTCCCCGACCCAGTATACGGACCAACATAAGGTCCGTACATTTTATACGGGCCGTATGTTTGGCCGTATGTTTTGTCCAGCGAAGTATGTCATTCTGGGCTGATTATATGGTCCAACATACAGACCGTATGTTTTATACAGCCAGTATGTTTGGCCATATAATCCCAGTTTTCCGAGGTTCGTTTTCGTCGACTCATTTGATCTCCAATCCTTATGGAACCTTCTTAACACTTGTTTAACACCTCAATACCAATCTAAGGGACGTTATCACTCTTATCCAAGACATCCTTAAATCCTCGTTAAATCGTTACTCATAATTCCTTTCTGTTACCTATCGTATGCCTTGCCTTCTCTTGGTAACTTTCTTCCCCTATCTCGAACATCTTTGAAATCTTATCTAGAGGCATCGAATGTCATTTCTTACTTATCGAAATACCGTATACTTCATGCTATTTACTAGTCTATTCACTTGTGCATCAACGGAAAATTTTCTGAGGTGTAACACTTAGATAGGTTCAGAATATGCTTATGTTGTTTGATAGTCTTATTATATGGTGTAAATCTTTGTTTAGGCCTGTTTATACTAGTTTAGCCATCTGTTAGCTCTAGATTTAGGTGATTCTTGTGCTTATAATCAGTGTGTTCTTCAGTCAAACTGATGTTAGTTCAACTCGTGTGGCTTGACATCTATGTTTATGTGTGTTAACTGCTTTTTGGTCAACCTACCTGTGTTTACATTGCTTAAGTTCTCTGTTAGCAGTATGAAATGAAGTATGAAATAGGATACACAGTTGTCTAGACTTACGTGATTATGGTTAGTTTGTATCCCTGCCTATTTGAATCTATGTAAGCTAGTTTCCCCGCAAGTTTGATAATCTGAGCCCATGCTATCACTCCACATCTTTAACACTTAATATAAGTCTAAAATGACAAGAAGTTGGTTTATATGGATGTTGTTTACTTTGATTGGACTCTGTTTTCAGTTGGTGTTCTCATTTGCAAATACTAGAATGCTACTAGGTTATGTATACATGTTGTATAGTGCTGTATGATTAGTTGTGTGTTCAGTATAGATTGAAAAGCTTGTTGATCATGTTTGTATGCCTAACTAGTTTATGATATGCCTACCTGAGCTTAGATCACCTAGAGTCTATTAACAATATGGAATTTAAGGATCTAAACCTATATTGTTGTTTTATATGCTTGGTTCTAACCCTAATCAGTTGGGTGTGTGGTTTCTTTATGCCCAAATGCTATAACTAAGGCTTCTATGTTGATATCTAGTTGTTGTGCTATTATTATACCTAATATATGTTTCTGCTAAATAATCTTGTTGTTAGACAAATGATTGGTTAAAAAGGGCTATCATGTGGTTGAGTATGGATCTATGGTCTATATCCAAAAAGATTTGTTTTGCTTAGTCATTTATATGTCTTACCCCAATCAGTCTCATCTTAGGTTGAGTATGTTTCTTTCAACATGACCCTCTATGTGTCTCATATTGTTTATTCGTATATATATGTTGCTTGTGTATCAAATTGCTTTTTCTATGTTTTGTTGTTCTAAGTCCATCATTAAAATGTTGTGTTTCACAATGTGCTATTGATAGTGAAGTATGATCTCTGTGCCTACTATGTTCAAACTATGCCTAACTAAGGCTCATGATGTGGTCAGTCTTGCTTAATATGTTGTTTGCTCCTGTTTCAAAGTGTCATTGCATAAGGTCCTTGTCTCATCAGTGTCAAAATGTGCTTGTGTGTCCTATGTTGCATAGTCACCATGTGGTCTCTCTTGTTTATCTTTCACTTAAACCCTTTTGTTGCTAAACCTGCAAAACTTGCAATGTGGTCTAATATGAGTCTCACAGTGCATGTTCTTACTTATCTTTTCCCCTAAATGTCATGTTCCTCTTGATAAAAGTAGCCTGCATGTTTTGAGAGATAAGAGTATAGCATGAAAATCGAATTTGGGATTTGTATGTTTCTGTGGTTTTTGAGTATTCTATGTCTAAAAATAGGATGATATACCCAGATATACCTGAATTATACAGCTTTGGGGTTCCCTTGGGTACACTGGGACATGTATATTTAAGGTATACTGAGGTATACCATTTCTAGGATGCCTTTCAGATTGCCTTTGCGTTCCTCTTGGATGTCCTGTGTCTCTGTTGAATCTTTTTGTGAACCTGCATAATGATTTGATTGAGTATAAGTAGTGTGTATGGAAAGGGTACCTAGAATATACTAAGTAAATCCAGAAGCTCTACATATCTTAGGTGTATACGAGTTTGTATACGTAGTATATATGAGGTATATCCCCTATTTTTTGACTAACCTGTATCCTATATTTGTTTAAATGCTAAGTGTGAATATGTATCCCTATTGGACGTAGATGTTTTGGGCCTATCACTTGTATTCCTTGCCTACTTCTCTTTCTTGATGGCATGTGGGCTTCTGCCTCTTTTATTTCTTTTGACTCTACCCATTTGGACCATCTGTGTCTTGGGCCAGACCTTTGTTCCATATTGATTTGATTGATTAAGTATAGATGGTATATTGTGTGTATGGATAATTATAGCAAGTTTCTTATTATAAGTTTAGCATACAAATCTTGAACACTCCCTCTCCTATATACTATAAGCTTAACACATAAATGGAGAGGCAAAATAGCACTTGGGGATTAAGCTTAAGCCTTCCCTGGTGTCTGCCATGCCTACTGCTCCTGGAAACCACTTGGATCTTGTGCGGCATCAGGAACAAAAGGGTGAAAGCTTTCTTTTTTGGGTTGTTTTAGTATCTCCATGGGTGTGTATATCAACTGTATATCGGCTAAAAGTTGTGTTTATTTATTTGTGTGGCATTGCCTATTTTGTTTAAGAAAACGATCCTATGGGCCTGTTTTTCTTTATTTCAATTTTGGGCCTGTTTCTATGTTGTTTCAATTTTTTGTGGGCTTTAAAGTTATAAGGCTACAGTTATTTGCATTTTGGGCATGTTTCTTTGCTGTTTTCAATTCATGTGGGTGTGTATGTTTAGTGGAGTTTCTATTTCATCAAATGTAGTATGTTTTTAGAATTACCTGACTTACATGTATTTATTACTCAAAGTTTCTTTTTTTTTCATTGAGTCTCAGTTTTAGATGCTTTCTAATCCATACTTCCCTTTCTTCCTTGTTTCCATGAAACAACCTTGTTTGGGTCGCATCCTTGCATGAAACCTATTGAGCCAGAGGCCAAACTGATGGTTTAAATAAGGGCAAAAATGATTCCAAAGTTGATTAAGCGGTAAAGGGATTTGGGCCTCCCGCCCTTTTTTGTGAAAATTAATATCTTGAAATAATTGGACTGTTTTGGGCCTGAAGCCCACTGATGGAACTGGACTGCTTACAGAAAAAATGAAAATTCAAGAAATAGCCTAATATTGTTTAAAATGGTGGAATTGTTTTATTTTTATAAAAATACGTTCTGAATACTTTGAGAAAAATCTGGGTTTTGGTAAAGTTAAGGTCTTGATCTTATTTGCGATAAAAACGGACTGCTTTTTATTTGGACTTAAAAGGATTTGGAGATTATTTTGGCCAAAGGCTTGTGGACAGAGAACGAAAAGAGGCATTTGGTCCTGGAAGCCCAACATTAAATTTGGATCACTTGAACTTCTAACTTGGATATATTTTTGGGAAAAAGGACTTTGGGCCTGGAAGCCTAACATTACACGGACTGAAAATAAGAGGAACATTTTGGACCGAAATTGAGATATGATGGACTTTGGACTTGGAATATGGTTTGACCTTATGGGCTTCAACAAAATGATAAAATTTGGACTTAACTTTCCTTCTCTTATATATATATATATATATATATATATATATATATATATTAGGAGAATACTCTATATTTTCTTATATAAAATAAAAACCCGTAAGAACTAAACTCATCTTATTAAGACTATAATAGTAGCGACTCTACTCGGGAGTAATCCCGGGTGTGTACTAGTCCGGCAATAAAGTGAGTTGAACGCTTACGTGGATTTTCAAACCCAAAAACCCTTTTATAAGAGGACTTTTTGCCAAATTTTTTCTAGAAATTATGATATGAACAAAAAATGACATTTTGCGGAAAGTTAAACATTTTTAAACAAATAAGTACATTAATCACACATTGAAGCTTGTAGGTCAACAGTATTCTACAGATCTTTAATACTAGGGTGCGTAAAACCATCCCTAGGGGATCACCAGATCCCTTACTTCGAACTTTGGTACCAAAAGATTTCTCTCTTGCTTGAAAAATCTTTTATCCGGTTTTCCTAGTTTTCCTTAACAAATTAGGTGGCGACTCTAAAATTACTAAAATCCAATTAGAGGACTAACAACCTCGTAGTAACTTTTTTGCCTTAACCTACGTAAAAGCGAACCGTAACAACGATTGCTATTCTTATTGATATTGATAAATGCGGGCTAAGGACGTTGATACTGAGCCCTCTCTAGTCTTATTTTCATGCTCTCTAGTCGAGATGCCAAAGAAGAAGAAAGATTGACCGCCGTCGATTCCGTCATGCTTTTCATATTGAGGTTGAGGTTTTAGGCACCCTATGTGTACACTTCTTCCACATGAGGAAGGAAATGAGTGGAAAGCCACTTGACTGTAAGGAGAGGGGCCTTCCACTACACCATAACACTAACTTGACTTTTTGTTGCTTGCCACAATCCTTTGTATGATAAAGTAAGACCAACTAATACTAGCAAGGAATAATTCAACTATTTGCTTACTTTTAGGATTTTTTCCCTCCACTATGCTTGCTTAGATTGGACTCCTCTCTATCTATTCCAAATCCTCAGCCTTTCTAGTGAGAAATCACCCCTTCTATCCTTATAGAGTTCATTTTAGCGCGTATTAATTGGTCGTGGTGGAACCTTGCAACATAAGAGTTGACTCTTCCTTTCCTGTGCTTTTAGTAAACTAAGACTCAGACTAATGAATATATTAGCACTGCAAGGGTAGGAATACTCATAGCCCAAAATTGTAATACTAAAAGAAGAGTTTGACTTTAGAATATACTTTAAGAGTCTAATAAACTTTAGAGCAAAGTCTCCTTGCCACTAATAAAGTTTGTAAAGTTTATTACTATGATTCATGCATCATTGGTACATAGGACCTTTCTTTGTGTTACCAAGGGCAGACATTCTCCTTATACAGGGACCCCTATTCTATTAGTCAAGCTTGGCAGCCCCTACCAAAAAATGCATCAAAAGAGTACGCATAAGGCTTCAGAATAGGGTGAATTAGATGTTATTTATAGTTATCGGGAAAGAAAGGCTTGATGACGGTTTCACACACTCAAAGGGTTCCTTAGCTGGCACTTATACTGCGACTAGTATGAAAAACGTCAATAGAATGCGATAGGGGAGGAAAAAAGGCTCGACTAAGAAGGTCATGAAAGAGTTTCACATCATCCCTTTTACCACCTATCTATTGAGACTTTCAAACTCGATACCTAGTCACTACTCGTATGTATCAAGTATGCTCCTCGTGATGTCAGACCTTCCTTTACGAGATTTTCTTTCCGGTTAAGGGTAGATTGAAGACTACAGCCCTTCCCTTCCATTGGGGACTCGTTCAATAACTACTATAGGATAGAGGATTTCGAGCTGAAGCTGACTGGCAACCAGGAGGCAGGCAAAGAGAACTATCCCAATTCTTGCTTTTGAAGCAAAGCGACTTGGATTGAGCCTATCGATAATAGAAAGCGAGGGATTTGAACTAGAACTAGACCACCTTATTCTATATAATTCAACCTTTTCATGTGAAATGGATTCTTGAACTTCTTCCAATCCTTCAGCTTCAGTATAGCGACTACGTACCTTCCTCCAACAGGCATTCGATTCCGAAAGACAGGATTAATGATTAATGGTCAACGACTTTGTCTCCTTCACACAAATGTTTTCATCCTTCTCCCCCGCTTAGGACAGTAAGGGGAAGTAGGGATATTCTGATTCCTTCGCATTTGCTGTGATTGAAGCTAGACATTATTTTTTGACAGGTTTATGACCTATGTTCTAGTACCTTCCAGGGGGTAAACATGCCATAAAATGCATTTTGGTGGCCTCTTCCATATCTAAGGATCGAATCATAGGGTTGAGAACCTCTTCAAAAGAATCTTTCTATTTCCTCTTAATGACTCGAGCCACTGTCTCTTGAAACCTTTTTAGCTAATCATAGATTTTGGCTAGGTCCACGAGAAAGAAATGTTGTTGGTAAAAGCCTGGGTTAGGTGTGAAATGTATTCGGTTGCCACCAGCTCTTAAGCACACCCATTGTCATGGGATCGAAATACTTCCAGTTTTGTAAACGTGTCCCTGACTTGATCATGGATCTTATTTGGATGAATACACAGGAAGCCGAGAGACCTCATTTTGCATTGTGCGACTTCCTTAATTGTACTAGCGCACTTTTAGGTAAGAGAATAGAAAGGATTTTCTCTTGACTATGACATCTGCAGTGAGCCTTTCGCCCGAAAGAAGGTCACCTTAAAAAACGCCCGTAATCCAACTAAGTGAAAAGGGTCTATCTTTTCGAAATTTTCTACCATAACAACACAGAAAGAGTTATTCGCCTTAAAGGTATTCGTTACTTCTATAGGCTTAACGCACGGTATGAGTTCTCTGCTTTCACTAGCCTACCCAAGATCATAAAAGCCAAAAGGCTGGACTTGACTTAAGAGCTGGTACGTAGTTGCTATAGCTTTACTGTACTCGCTTACCTTAAGGCATACTGAATCAATCAGGCATTTCATAGAGCGAGATAGTTTTGTTTAGATTGAGTAAAAAAACCTGAAACTAGGTCTAAGCTCTTTGCTTACACTAAGAAAACCACAAAAAGGAAAGACTATCTATCCCCAACCGCTTTACTTTTACCACCTTCTCATGCTAATAAAAGGCCTTACAGAACGTTTCTCAAAGAAAGGAGTGAGAAGATATTCCAATGGGCACCCGAAAGTCAACTGGCACCTTCTTAAAGCGCCTGCCCAGCTTTCAGGTCACTTGCGAAGGGAACAAAGCTTAGGGCTCAAAGTAGTCCTCTCATCCTGAGGTAAGGGTGGGATGCTTATCGAAATAAGAAAAGATGGAAAATGCTATCTACATCCAATTCAAAATTTCTTGCATTTTATGATGTAGTTGGCGACAAGAGCTTCTTATGAGCCTGAATGACATCTTTACCTTAAAGCTGCTTAAGATTGTTAAACTTCACTATTCGACTTGATGTGCTGAGAGTGATGAAAAAGGATTTTCAGGTTAATCCAGGAAGAGAGAAGCTTCAGTTAGCCTTAAGGCATGGAATCGTCATTCTCCTTAGATTTTTTTGTTGAGGTAAGGTATAAGGTATGGCCTGTAAGTTTGTTCCTTGAAGTATTTTTGTCTTAGTTTAAGTTCTTGGATGATATAATCCATCTAATCAAAAAGAAGGAAGAATAGACAGTCCAGTAGGTGTATAAGGATGAAGGGAAGATGAAGTAAGGATGTCTTGGGCGCCTCTAAAATTATAAAATCCTCTTCTAGGCATGTTCCTGATACTATACTACTGAAAGAAGTTCCTTGCCTTTTGTTTTGCTAGTAGGCTGGTGCAGACTTCCTTCTTTATGCTCATAGGTTTAACCAACCCAGAGCACGGTGTGCTTGTATACCAGTAGGCTATTATGACACACCGGAGACCTTCGGCCATAAGACTTTAGGCACAAGAACGCAACTGTTATATGACCACTTACGCATTGATACGTGAATACGATGGGATACGACAGTCGTAAAGGCTTTTCGTTGATATGTACTTGGATCGATGCTTTGCCTCATCCGTGCTCCTTGGAAACCTTGACTCTTCAATAGATTAGATTCATCTTAATTTAAGAAAAGTGGTACTTTCTCTTTTCCTTACCGTATTTTCTCAGCGGATCAACCATATAGTCCGAAGTAAGATTAGTGACAGGAACTTAGCTATCTTTTGATCAGGTTTTCTGGGGTTGCTTCCTCCACTAGAATCGATCCCGAACGCCTCACTTCTCTTACTTTCGGTGCTTATCTTTAATTAAAAGATGGCCACCTGCCCAAAGTAATATCAGTTCAGCAAACCAATTCACGCATCTTCCATAGAGTACCAGTGCCAGCCCTATGAGCTAACTTTCCATTTGATGGCAAAAAGCAATCAGCTGTGTGAAAGTCACATCTCTTATTAATATCATGGGCTTCTGAGTGGATTTTTGTTTTAAGCCAAGAGGAATTGATTTTGCAGTCCATACAAGGTAGATTTAGGAGTGACTGGCAGTGAATACCAGGCAGCAAAGGTGTGAATCAGACTCTGCTTAACTTTACTAGACTTCAGTTTCCCTTGGAAATGATGGAATAAGATTTTTTTCCCTCTTAGTGACTATGAGCTCATTGGGAGCTGGAATGAACTTGGTTAGCTGGGACTAAGAAGGGATAGGATTTGATTAGCGTGCTTTGTGCCTGTCCTTTCCTTACTCTATCGAGCCTGTCCTTTCCTTACTTTGTCGATGGTATGCCTGAGATGGCAGTCTTTCTCCTTGTCTTGTACTCAAGATCCGATGTTGAAAGACAACCAATCCTTGTCCAGTAACCATGCTGAGTGGGAATTCAGATCTATATTCAAAGGAGGGGGTCTATTAGTAAAGCATCGATAATCGGGTTCTTGCCTTGCATCGATTTTCATTTCGCACTATCTGGTCACAGGTTTGAAGTTAGTGCTCCATGAGTGTATAGCGAACCTAATGTGGATGGAAAGTGAGTACCGGCTTTTCAAAGAGATATTTGGATCCATCCTTGTTAATACGAGAAGGGAATAGGCCTTAAGGGTAATGTCAGAGCCTCTGTCTAACCCACACCAAGGCGAGGCACGTCTTTTCCAAGGTCGAATATGACAACTTGTAGTCCATCAACTTCTTTCTCAGGTAGTAATCATTCCTTTCTTCCCCTTTCATCATGCTATCCTAAGACACATCTCATGGAGTTTTCCGTGAAGGAGAGGTATAGCAAGAGGGGTTTTTCCAACATAAAAAAAAAGTACCAAGACCGGAGAATAAAAAAGACAGGTCTTAATCTTCTCAAAAGCACTCTGCATAGTCAGTCTAGGGCATCGTTCTACTCCTTTTCTTCTTCCCCAAGTGCTTAAAAATGAGCTCACAAAAGGGAGTGAGCTGTGCGATGAACCTGCTAATATACTACCCAATAATCCTCTTCTTTCTTTCCTTTCTATCCCTTTCCTTTCTCGAGGAATGAGCACACATTCAACTAGTCACTAGTGCCCAGATTTTCTGTCTCTGCCAGCTCATAGCCTCGCTCTTGACTATTCATATTCACGGCTTATTCATAATCAAGGCTCTAACCTCCTAATCAAGGAGTGTAATTCTTTCCTCCCCTCTAAAACTCCATTGCTTTAACCATTCTTAATGACTTCTATCCTTCAAAGAAAACTTATTGACCACTACTACTATAATAGAGAAAGGACAATCTGCCTTCTAATCCAAAGTCTAGGTATTCCAGCCCTAGAGAGAGAGAGCGTTCCAAAGCCCGATGAATCGGCAGAGGATGGACAGTCCTCCTAATCAGGGAAAAGGAAGTGTGGGGGGGGGGGGGGGGGGGGAGTCCATGGCATTCCTACCTTTCTATCGAAAAAACAATAAACATAGAAGAGAAAAAGACCGGCGTCCTGCCGGGAGTCTAGCTGGTGAAGGACAAATTAATTACTGACATGGCTTACATAACAACATAGGCTTGCAGAGGAAAGGCCTTGCCCTTGGAGTCGTACAGATCATAAATGGAGGCGTAAACCAAGGATCGTCAGATGAATTCACCGTTGCAGTACTTATACCATAATTTACACTCCGTACAAGATTTATGGACCTTAAATGGAAGCGTAGAATGAGAAGGCCCATCTATTCCCACGTCATTAAAATGACTCCACGTAAGTGACCGTAGAATTCACAATAAAAATTCTAAGGTAGTCAAACAAGCGACGTAAATCCCTCAGGTAAGTGTTTAGAATAAGACGGCTAGGGTTAATAATCCAAACCATCGCTTTCCCATTCCTACTTCAACTCAAATTCAACTTTCCCCCTCCTCTTCCAAATCAAACACACCACTTAAACACATCTTATAAATCTCTCCACCTTTCACTCCCATTATCTCTCCGTTACATATCCTTCTTTCAATACAAAATCATCACAACTCACCCTTACATTCACTGCATCACACCAATAACACCATAATCGCTTGAGTTGAAGTAAGTAAAACTAATATTTCCTTATGCTTTTCATATTCCAACTACGCGTCTTCCAGGTTTGATTCTTTCAAGCCCTAGTCGATCACATAGTAGTGCATAATAGTGAGATGGACGAGACATATTCATCCTTCTATGACCTTGCTTGCATCTTCCTTTTATACGTTTTCATCTAATGGGGGATAGATTCATGAATTTAGATGGGGCGGGGATTTGATTGAGTTATGTATAAACATTGGACTCATGGGGAATGAGTAATCAAAACCCCCATCGAGTCGGTTGGCATTTCGATTGTCAATTTCAAAGTTGTTATCACAAGTCCTTATGCGCACCAACTGTCTGAGTAAACCCAACATAATACTAGAAAAAAAAAGTGGGGTTTGATGAATAACTAATCATTGTGAAATGCTAAGAACTGAAGGGAATTAAATTGGGCATTATTCTTGAACTGTTATACAGAGGGAATTTTATGAGAGGATTTACGGACCTTAAATCTATGTTGTAGAATGCTCTTTTATACAACAAGCCTTACTATTCCCAATTTACGATACAACTTATGGACCGTAAAATTTTACGGATCGTAACTTGTATCGTAAAATGGTTTCCCCAAGTCCCAAGTTTCTTTTCCAAATTTAAGGTAAGTTATTATGGACCGTAAAGATTTTACGGTCCGTTAATTCTCATCATAAAATATTCTTGCCATAACACTACATCACTGTTGCTAGTTTACGTTAGCTTTTACGGACCATATCTCTTTTATGGTCTGTACTTCTTAAAAAAAGTTTTGTTGTTACTTGTATTAATATATTTTTGTCCTCCCTTTATGTAATGTATATACTAATGTGTATTACAATTGTATGGAACCCAAGAACAATGTTAGATGGGGTCGAGCCTAAACCACCGGAAAGGGCAGGGGTCGAGGTCTGTCAAAAGTCAGATCAAGACTTCATGAATTGTCTCCTGACCCTTCAAACAAAGAAAATTGCACCCCTTTAGCAAGACGAACGAGGCAGAAAAGAGCATCCCCAACTCCCGCCAACCCCCAGTCTGAAGAGGGGTCATCACAGACCACCGCCTCTGATAGTGATGGAGAGCAATCCTCTAGATCTCAAGAACTGCCCACTTAGGAGGAGGCAAGTGACAGGCCGGAGGATTCTGATACTGAGGAAGCAGCGAGACAAAATGAAAACAGAATGAAAGATAGGTATGAGAATACTGTTCGGTTCTCGATGCAAGGGTCAAGAAAGATCTATGAGAAAGGGCTAGAGCCCATGAAAGGAGGACAGGGGTTTTCCCAGAGCATCTATGAGGAGAGGCCGATCAGTTTCGATGGGATGGACCATTTTCCCAACATTCAGGCTATCATTGATCACTATGGATGGCGTTTCCTTAGCCACCCACCCAACATATATATACATACTGTTGTGCGAGAGTTTTATGCTAATTATGCAGCAGAGTTAGACAACCGGTACAAGCCAATCTAATAATCTTTGACAGTCATGCGTCTTCCAAAAGTAACTGTTAGGGGATTGAGGATTGACTTCTCCAGCAAAGCTATCAACCGATCTTACTTCAGGGACGACTATGAACCGCCAGTAAATACTGATGAATTGGACTATATAATGGGGGGAAACAAACCTGATCTGTTTAATGCATTACCATGAGTAGCTTCACTGATTGCAAGAGACACCCCCGGGTTGCATACCAACTCTAAAAGAAAGATCTCTCAGTTGAAGCCAAGTTCTGGTGGAGCATCTTGGTAAAAAGAATCTTCCCTACTCAGGCGGACAATCAACTTACTATTGACCGGGAAGTTCTGGTGGCCTCTATCATGTCTCGGTATGCAGTGGATATAAGGAAGTTGATCGCAGATGAGATTTATACGCGGTTTACCCAGCCTGGGCTTTCTTTGGTCTTCCCATGCCTGATTACGGCTCTTTGTTTGAAGTCAGGGACTACAAACTTGAGGCGAGGCATTTCTATAGCTTAACCAAGAGCAAGGATAAAAATGTTAAAGCTGCATTGTTGGAGGCCCGAGGTGGTATGGCTGCACCAGCACATGTACCGTCTGAATTCGACCAAAATGAGGAGGAGGAATTACACCTGAGAAAACCTAAGAGGATCTTGAGACTGCCACCATGGCAGCACCAACTCCCATATATGTCCCTGCATCTTCTGCGAGTCCCACTTTTTCTGCTGCCCTGAGACTACTACTAAGCCTGCTATTACGACTGCCCCGATTTCTCCTAAGGTCACCCCCATATCTATAACCCACTTCGTGGGAGTGTCATTATTTTGTTTAACAGACAAAACTTCCATGACTCGTATGTAAAGGCGGACAGAGCTAATAGGCAGATTGCTAGCTTGCTAGAGGAGTTGGAAGGGGTAATAGCACGGGTAGTCCAAAAAGAGATCGAGCCGCTATAGCAGTCCATCATCCACTCACACCTTCAGATTCACTCCAGAATTAATGGTATTGAGTGGAGAGTCCTCGCGTTGGAGAAGGTGTTGTCAGTAACTGAGATGAAAACGGTGAAGAAAGATATTGCGCAACTAAATAATGAGGTCCTTGAGGTACAGGTGAAGGAGGGGGGAGTGTTTACAAACCCTACTCCACTAGCCGATTGATTTAGGGCCGTTGGTGCCAATGGTGCGCCTTTCAAGAGAGGAGCTGCCAGCGGGGTTGGATCCAAGTGAATTGGAGGAATGCTAGTTGAAGAGAGACACACGGTAGTCCCTTGTTGACTACCATTTCACGGGGGCATCGACCAGCATAGCTCCCCCTGTCGAGCAGGCGGTGCCTAGTATTGTGCTACCTGAGGAGACCGCTACTACTGTCCTTGCAGAGGACCCACTCCTACATATTCAATCAATGCCACGAGGTAGCACCATTGATCCAGCACACACAGGTACTGATGAGGTGTGCACACCTTAAGATGATCGGCGCACCTAGAGCGCCTAAGATAGTCCTAACCCTTTTTCTTTCTTATGCTAATAATGATGCATTGGGGAAAGTGCAGAAATTTTTTTGTTGGAGGTGGGGCTACTTGATTTCATTGTAATGTATATATGTGTTTAGAAACCTCCTGGGCCTTTTTTTTGCCAGAGTTCTTTTCCAGAAGGGTTATATTTCTATTGAAACTAGCATGTTTAGGTTGTTCAGATAGGATAGAGTAGCTATGACTTAGATGGCACTGGTTAATGAACTTAAGGCTATGCATGTTGATTTTTAAAATGGTTGATGAAAAATGACCCCTCTCCGAAAAATGATATATATACTCGGGATATGTTGTGTATTGACACGCATGCTTCTGTTTATGACAGTTTGGAATATCGGGGTGTTATATGTGTCGAATGCTACTTGGGTAGAAAATAAAATGATCCTTATGCCACTGTGCATGTGAGTGCAATAGTTATGTTCATACTCTACATTTGTAATCTAGAACTTGCCTGTTTTTTCATGCTTGAATGCTTAGGATAGTTTGGTTGTGAAGTGATCGTAGGCTTTCTTTGTTTAATTCACTCACTATCGCCTTATAAGCCTTACCCTGTGATGTAAATAATTCCTAGTTTTCCCTTCTGAGCGTTTGACCTTTTTCTTGACTAGCTGTTAACAAACCCATACCCTTTTTGAAATGAATTTCATGTTTGCACTCATTCCCTCCTTAAAACTATAAGAGAGAAGAGGTGAAACACCCAAGTTGGGGGTGATATAAGTGTGAAGAAGAGGCTAAACTCCTAGGTTGGGGGTGGCGGGAGTTACCTAGTCATGGTTTGATGTGGTTGTGGTAAATAATTATAAAAAATATACAAAAAAAGAAGAAAAAATCAGAAAATTGTTGCACAAAAGAAAGAAAAAATAAAGTTAAGTACATTAGTAGCACACCATATCGAGATCAAAAAATTGAAAACAAAGGGAGAAAAATAAGAGGCGAATAAAATTGAAAGAAGAATGTAGTGTTCAAGGAGGGTGAGTTACTAATTCCTAAATGATTATCCTACCCATCCCTAAGCCTACATTACGAGCCGAGAACAAGTCCTAGTATGATCACGACTGAACCGTCTAATGTTTAAGGCATTGAAATTAAGGGCAAGCATATGGTATGTGCAACGTCTTTGTGAGTGTGTGTTCTTTTCTCATTCATCTGTGTCCCATTTCTTTGAATAAATGTGTATGGGACATTCTTTGGTCTTGGTGAGGGAATAAGGGTTGAGCAACATTGAATACTTACCCAAAGTAGCATTTGTGAGTGCATCAGTAGTTCCGATAACCTGCTGTCATTCATGAAAGCTTCATTGTTAGTCTTGACAGGTTTTGAGTCATACACCTTGTTTGAACTGTTTTAAATTGAGAGGGTTAGTAGTGGAAAATAATGCATGCGGGTATTTCTTAGCGAAAACCATTGTAGACATCGGTATTCTATTGTATCTATGTTAGTTGACTCATTTGTGTTGTGTGACTTGCTTGAGGACCAGCAAAGACTTTAAGTTGGGGGTGTTGATGTACCGTGTAATTTCGACATATTTGATGCTCTTAACGGAGAGTTTTAGCTTGTTTTCAAGCAAGTTCCTGTCGTTTTGATGTGTTTTTGTCATGTTGTAGGTATTCAGTGTGTTTATGGCCAAAGTCGGGGAAATGAATAAAAAGAGCAGCAAAAGATGTGCAAAAAGTGAATGTGATTGAAGATAGACTTTTACGGAGGGAAAGACGGTCCGTATAACTTTTACGGCCCGACAATGATAGCGTAAAACAATCACAAAAACAGCTGAGGGAAAGAAAGGATTGACGGCAGAAAAGTTCGGATCGTGTACTATTACCATCCGTAAAAACCCACTGTAGATCAGCAACAACAAGTTTATGAATGAAGCCTGGATTCACGGTCAAGATATACGGACCGTAAATATTTTGTGGTCCGTAAAATATGGGCGTATATTCAGAAGACAGACAACCATTTTTACTGACGCAAGCAAGAGACTTACGGACCGTATAATATTTACGGTCCGTGTAATGATCTGACGGGGGCAATTTTGTCAACTTATTTTCCAGGACTTGGACCATTATAAATACTTGATGTAGGGTTTTTGTAGACTACTTTTGACCAGAGTTCAGTTTTAATTTCCTTAGCATTGAATACTCATAGTCTTTGGAGCTTTTTGGAATTACAAACAATTGCAATTATTTTCTCTTCAATTCCAATCAATCATTCATAAGCATTATGATTTCAATTATCTATTTTCGTTCTTCTTTCTCTGAGTAGCTAATTTCCCTACTAAGGTTTTGGACCCAAGGATGGGTGTCATGCGAATGGGTTTCTAGTTGTGATATATGCATAATGGGTTGTTAGGGTTTGTTAATTCTTTATTATTCATTGTTAGTTGATGGTTGCAAACATTAACGTATGCCATAAATCTTGATTTATTATGGAAAATCGTCAGGGTTTGGTAAGAGCTAATAACAAGAACTCAAGGCTTTAAACCTTGTTTAATAAATTCACTTAAGAATAAGAGGAATTGACTTGGCATAATTAATCGTTCTTCATATACACTCTTTTGTATTTGGGAAAATCATAAAGAGATATTGTTCCTAATTATAGGGAAATATTAGGAACTCCATTAGAGATTAAGTGCACTCATACAATGACCCATTCGAAGTATATCATATTAGAACCCAAAGCATTGCATTCATCTTGCGGTCACACAACCTTGATTTCTTTTACCATATATTACAATCCAAGGAAATTAGTTAGCAATTAGTCATATACAACCAACTTTCTACAAATTCATCGAAATAAGATATTAGACCTAAACAAAGTATTCTACAAATTTAGTAACCTTTTCACACCATATTCCCTGTGGGATTCGACCCCAACCTTGTTGGGTTACTATATTTGACATCGTCCGCTTTATGCTAATACAATAATGTTTTCTTTGATTGAAGTCTTTTTCTTATTCCATCACACCTTGTTTGCTATTCCTTGTGAACCAGGTGATCATGGTTATGCGAAATCAACGTATAGCACCTGGTTACCAGGGTGGTCAACATCATGACCCCCCGAATGACGTAGAAGAGGAGATTGTATTTGCTAATCTAATTGATGAAGAGGACTATGCATCTGGTATCGTTCACCCTAGGGTGGAGCCACAAGTATCAAAATTGACTCCTCTCTCTACTAGTTGTTGAAGCTTGAGGGCTACTTTCGGAACTCTACCGATAATGATCCTCAACAACATTTGCAAAACTTTGTGGATGTATGTGCTCATCACATCCAAAAAAATGTTTCAAAAGATGCTATTCGGCTAAGGCTTTTCAAATATTCCTTAGCTGGAGAAGCATGAACATGGTTCGAGAAACTGCCCAGAATTCTATTACTAAATGGGCAGAGATGGTAGCAGTCTTTCTCAAGAAATGGTATCCTCCTAGCAAGAAAGCTGAGATCCGTGACAAAATCTATGAATTCAAGCAGTGACCGGGGGAATAATTATACGAAGCTTGGGAGAGATTTAAAGAATATTTTCAGAAGATTCCGAATCATGTTTTTCTGAGAACATACAATGGAGAAGTTCTACCGAGGGCTAGATTCTACAATGTAGTCAATTGCAAACAACGCGGTTGATAGTTGTTTCTTGGATAAATGTTATACTCGAGTTACCAACATACTTAACACATTAAATAAGCACAATCAGGCTTGACACTCAAACAATGCTGATAGTGCACCCTATGGGAATCCCATGATCCAGAATATGGTGAACGAGAATTAGGATACTTAGCAAACATTGGCTCAGCTTGTAACAAATATTTCTTTGCTGACCAAGAAGTTTGATGAGAAAGAGAATAAAAAGGTAAATGTTTGCAAAGACACTTCCGGTATGCCGAATGGGATGTACCAATTCCAAGAGGGTCTATATCAAGAGGGACCCCCTATGAAATTTGAGGATGTTAACTATGCTAACTATGTTCTCAAGGGGGACATCCAAGGGGGTTATCAGAGTCAGAATCGAAATCAATGGAGACCTCAGTAGGGGCAAGGTGCATACAATAACAACAAGGGGAACTATAACAACAATTATGGTGGTTCGCACCAAGGAAACTACTGCAACAACAACTTTGGAAATAGAAGTTCAAATCCATACATTCAACCAAAAGGGCAGTCAAACAATCAAGGTAGTTTGACGTTGGAGGCAATGCTTGAGAAGGTTTTGGCAAATCAAACCAAGTCTGAAAAGAGGTTATCTGGGCTAACGAAAATAGTGGGGTCTCATACAGTGGCTATTCAAAAGCTCGAGTCACAGATGCGTGATATTTCTAGAGAGAAACACCCTCTTAAAAAGAGAGGACTTCTTAGTGACACTATTCTGAATTCGAAGAATGGGGGAGGCAGTGTAGACCGTGTGTTTTCTATCAGTACTCAGAGTGGTAAAATAATCCAAAGTGATGAAAAGAAGGTTGATCTTGAGACAATTAATGAAGAGGAAGAGGTGCAGTCTGATGCACTAATGATTGTTGATGAGGTTCCTAGTGATGAAAACGTTGTTGATATTCTAGAAAGTTCGAAGGTGGTTGATGATAAGAGCAAGCAGGCTGTAAAATGGGCTCTCCGCCCTTTGACTCAGTTTTTCAAATCTAAACCTCCCTTTCCTCAAAGATTGGTGAAGAAGAAGGAAGATGCTAAGTTCGAGAAATTCCATAATCAGCTGAAACAGTTATCTCTGAACTTTCCATTCTTGGCTGCTGTCAAGGAGATGCCAAATTTTTTCGAAGTACTTGGAAGACCTGTTGACCAAGAAGAAGACGGTGCAATATGAAACTGTGAGTTTGACTCACACTGTGAGTTCCATTATTTCAACAAGTTACTGTCCATAAAAAGGGAGATCCTGGGGCGTTCCCCATTCCTTGTTTTGTTGGGGACCATGCTTTTGTGCGTGCTTTGTGTGATAATAGGGTGTGTATTAATTTAATTCCACTTGCTATCTACAAGCAATAAGGTTTGGGGAAACTAAGGCCGACTACAATGAGATTACAGATGGCTAATAGATCTATTAAGCGGCCGGTTAGCATGGCTGATGATGTTCCTGTGCAGTAAATTCCTCTTATTCCTATATGAATTTATTAAACATGGTTTAAAGCCTTGAGTTCTTGTTATTAGCTCTTACCAAACCCTGACGATTTTCCCAAATAAATCAAGATTTATGACATACGTTAATGTTTGCAACAACCAACTAACGATAAATAATGAAGAACTAACAAACCCTAACAGCCCATTATGCATATATCAGAACTAGCAACCCATTTGCATGACACCCATCCTTTGGTCCACAACTTAGTAGGGAATTTAGCAACTCATACAGAAAGAATAACAAAAATAGATAATTGAAATCATAATGCTTACGAATGATTGATTGGAATTGAAGGGAAAATAATTAAAATTGTTTGTAATCCCATAAAACTCCAAATAGTATGAGTATTCAATGCTACGGAAATTAAAACTGAAATCAAGTCGAAAGTAGTCTACAAAAACCCTACATCAAGTATTTATAATGGTCCAAGTTGTGGACAATAAGTTGACAAAATTGCCCCCGTCGGATTAATATACGGACTGTAAATATTATACAGTCCGTAAATCTCTTGCTTGAGTCCATAAAATGGATATCTGTCTTCCGAATCTATGCCCATCTTTTATGGACCGTAAAACATTTACGATCCATATATCTTGATCGTGAATCCAGGCTTCAGTCATGGACTATCTGTTGCTGATCTACGGTGGGTTTATACGGACCATAAATATTAGACGGTCCATACATTTCTTCCGTCAATCCTTTCTTTCCATCAGTTGTTTCTATGACAGTTTTACGCCATTATTGACAAGCCGTAAAAGGTATACGGACCGTCTTTCCCTCCATAAAATTCTATCTTCAGTCATTTTCACTTTTTGCATATGTTGCTCTTGTTATTCATTTCACCGACTTTGGCTATAAACACACTGAATACCTGCAACGTGACAAAAACATATCAAAGCAACACAAACTTTCTTGAAAACAAGCTAAAACTCTCCGTTAAGAGCATCAAATGTGCTGAAATTACGCGGCATATCAAGCCGTACCACCAAGAAGAAGATCAAGGGAATCTCTACCATCAATCTTCAAATATGAGGTTGAGGTCGAGCCTCTCTTTTGAGTTGAAGTTGAGCTCATCGATCTGCTGCCCGTGACGTGAGTGATCATTAACCCTATCCCTTCTTATTGCTATTTGTGACATGAGTGCTTAAGTGAGATCAGCGGTCTGGCAGGTCCTTAACGCTGGCCCTTATAGTCTACTCTATTCGGACCTCTCTAGGGCCAGAGCTAGGCAGAAAAAGAAAAAAACAGACTTATCCAAAAAGAAGTACATAATAAGAAAATACTCCATACCCTACCTTCTCTCCTCCTTAAACTAGGCTTTCTTGCATAGTAGCCTACCTTTGGTCTCAGGTTCGCTACTTTCTAGCCTAGAGCTGACCCTGGCTGTGATCAAGAAGTCTGCAGCATATTGGAGTTTCAGGGTCGCCAAAGCATTGAGAGATGGAAGGAATGCTCTGTCTAACTGCAAGGCTTGTCTGGCCTCTCCAACCAAATTGAGAAATTCTGAACGAAATTCATCCTTCATTAAAGAAATTTACCCACCAAAACAACTTTCTTTATTTCTATTTCTCCCCATCATGTTGAAAAAGACTCGCCCCCGAGTCTTTAGTGCTTTCTTCACCATAATAAGGAGAAACATCAGAAAGATTGAAAGTTTCTGAAACCTCATAATCAATTGGTAGTTCAATCTTGTAAGCATTTTAACCAATGCATTTGAGAACTTTGAATGGTCCATTAGCTCTAGGCTTGAGCTTAGCAAATTGTCCTTGTTGGAGAGGCTTCTTTTGAAGATGAACTTAGACCAGATCACCTTCTTTGAACTCAGAAAACTTGTGATGCTTGTTAGCTTGAACTTGATACTTCTCATTTTTCTTAAAAATGTTCTTGCTCATGCAACTTCTTCATTTTATTCACCCATATCTCCACTAAAGTTGTGAGTAGCTAGAACTGGAGCTAAGTCCAGAGGACCCTTGGAATTTTGGCCATAAACAGCTTAAAAAGGACTCAAACCAGTAGTTTGGCTTGTTTACTGAATGTAAGCAAATTTTATTTGAGCTAAAAACAAATTCCATTACCGCATATTTGCACCCCAAAGCTCCGTAAAAGAATCCCCGAAATCCTTTTAGCAACCTTAGTTTGGCCACCTATTTTTAGGTGATAGGTTGAGCTAAATTAAAGACGAGTTCCAAGCTTTCTCCAAAGTGTGCACAAAAAGTGACTCATGAGCTTCGAATCCCGATCAGAAATGATAGTTAGTTCTAGGAATGCCATGGAAACTAAAAATCTCTCGAAAGTCGAGGTCACAACATAGTAGGTTGTTCAGAAGCCTTTGTACATTACAATTGAAAATCACGTAGGGGAAATAAAGGAAATCTTCCCATTTAGTCACCCACCACTTATCGTGTATGATTTTGATCACTCTTAACCTCACACCTCTATGGCAGAAAGTAGAAGTGCAGGGAAATACAACAGGCAGCTTGTATAACAAGCTGTTCAGGGGATCATACAGTGAGAAAGAACGGGCCCACTATGAAAAAGATAGTCCCTACCATAGACATATTGAAGCTAAAAGAGATTCCCGGTCTTGTATTATATTGATGTTTGACATCATGGCACTAGTCAAAAGAAGATAATCGACTTACTCTAACAAGAAGACCAGTGACGAGAAGAGATAGAGCGGCAAAGGAATAAGGGGATATTTATTCCATTTACATCTTAATGCTATTCTTTTTTCTTTTACTACCTATGAGACTGACTCCCAATTCCTATGGGTTGAGTGAGCTCTTCCCGTAGGAAGTTTCATTCCAAACTGCTCAAGCCTTGAGATCTTTCTTTTGAAGCCCTCTCAAACGGGAGATTTTTTTCGATTAAAGAGAAAGGATTCGGGCACTGTTCACTGTTCCAAATTCCTTCGCCTGCATAGAAATGATAGGAACTTCACTGAGACCTGGTTAAGGGGAGAAGGTTTATCATCCTCTTGTTGGAATATTTGTTGCCACTGGCCGTTCTCTTTGCATTTGAATTAGCTTTGGGAATAATTGAAATAACTATTCTTAGAGGTCTCGTATCCTGCGGTTAGAGACATATTAGACTTTTAGGTTGAGACAGAATCATTTTTCTTCAAGAAGGGATTCTTAAGGCTTAGCCTAGACTTAAGGGAAGGAATAGGATTCCCTAAAAGAAGTTTGCCTCTTCCAGTTAACGTGCAAGACCGGCTCTCCTCTTTCAAAAATATTCTAAGAGTGGGATTTTCACTTTTCTTGATTTCGCACCAATTCCTTAGATCCCTAGTCTTAGAGCTAAAGGAAGTCCTCTAACAAATCTAATCTCCCGAAGGAGAAGACAGAGTTCTCTTTCCTAGGCTATCAATAATAAGGAATTCCAGGGTGCCGTTAAGGTAGCTCACCCGGACTCAACAATAGAAATCCGTGCAGTTCAGTCACTCAGGGGTAATTCACTCTTCTTTTTTCTTCTCTTATGAAATTAGTCGTTGAAAGCTCTCATTAGCAATCACGAAAAGTGGCCAAATAGAACATAGAAAATGATCCACCCTTTAGGGTAATAATGTAATAAACCCTCTCACGCCCGACTCACACCCAAATTTTAATACACATTTCAATCATGACAATAATACTACAAAAAGGGCATTGTCTTACCCTTAATAAGACAAAGTTCTAAGGCAGCGGCTGTCGGTATTGAGAAATTTGGTATTGCTGGTAAATGGAAATGGAAATGTTGGCATAATTGCACGTATAATAGTTTTTTTGGCTCTAGCTTGATCATTGATAGAAATGAGTATAGTGCATCTAATCATACTGTCATTAATGAGTTTTGGGATAATTTATATAGGGAAATAGAAGATAAAAGTAGAGAAAAAGAAGATACATCAAGGTATAATAAATCGGTTATGATATTATTGAATGAGTACCAGAGGGATAAAGAGATCATTAATAATACAATTGACATCTCGAATAAAGAATTGCTTGAGTTACAAAGAAGATTAAAGATATAACTAGTAAATTCGATGAATATAGTATATTTAATGAAACTCCTAACTTAATCAAACTATTGATAGGAAAGGATCTTATACTTGCCTAAATCCCATTTATATAAATACCTACCTCAACATCTTTATAATAGTACTATCGATCAGTTCGGTCAATATATGTTGGAGGCAATCATTATATATGTCCTAGGGTTGTTGTACAATATTCAAGACTCCTCGATTGTGAGGGTATCTACATTGTTGGACAAGTTAGATAGCATAGTTCGAACACAGGCTTATATAATCAATAAGAAAAACATAGTTAGTAGTACAACAACAAGCGGTCGAGTTGATATCAAAGGTCAAAAATAAGAAATAGGTAAAGGATTGTTCGAGTTAATGATTGAAAGAAAGTTGATCCTTATTGAGACACTTTCAGCAGAGATAATAAAGCTGTAGTGAAAGAGAAAGGAAAGGGTTATTTAGAATCCAATTTACTCACTGTGTGTGATTTTGACTCACTATGTGTGATTTTGACTTAAGTCTTATCCCATTGAAACTCAATCTTCCAATGGTTTGCAAGCCATTAAATTGGGAACACATATCAAAAAAAAGATTTCTTTTTGACTTTGAGATAAGGAGGCCTTTTGTGTTATCAGATATGGTAGGTGGTTACTTAAGCTGTCCTACCTTAGATATATATAATAGTTTTAGTCTGAAATCAACCTTAAATAATAGGTTTAGTCTGATATCATCCCATAACCTAAGCAATTTCAATATAGAATTATAAGATGATAGGTATAAGGAAATGTGCAACTTATTGAATGGGCTTCAGCAAAAAGGATTTCAGATAAATCCCAATATATTTGAGTTCATTAAGAATCATCGTGCTACTTTAGAAAAAGTAGGTGTTCTTATGCCAGGAATACTATCACACATGAATCTGAAAGAAGCCTACGATCTTATGAGGAAATATTATTTCAAGAATAAGGACATAGAGAACATTTGTAGCCTTAGTGATATCTTAAAGGAATTACCTAATAGGGTGCAGACAAGCTAGGTATGAAGATTTCATAATCAGGCTAGCGTCCGTATACGTGGGTTATGTCTTTTATCTGCCTGCCTTTATGAACTTCCAAGGTAGAATCTACCGCAATGGTATCTTGCATTTTCATGAGCGTGATTTAGGTAGAAATTTAATAGTCTTTGCCTACAATCATCAAGAAGGAATCAACCAGTCGGCTAAGGACATAGTAGCCACATCAGCTGCCTTTAAATATACGAAATCAGATCTTTATGATGATTGATCTTAAATGGTATAAGGAAAACCAGATTTTGATCTATGCTTTTGATGAGAGGTTAATATGCTTTGCTAAGGGTGCTAGTGATCCATTTCAGTTCATAGCCAAGGCCCTGTGTAATGATAGAGTTCAAGAATATAATAGGATACCAATAACTCAAGATACTGCTGTCGGTGCTTATCAGATCATGAGTTATTTATTGCTTAAAAAAGAAATGGCTAGGAGAATGAATCTTATTCCCCACTCTGATGGGAAAATACAAGATGTATACATGTACTTGCTCTATGATTTTAAGGATTTTTTGCATCATCGAATAAATGATAAATTACAGATGAAAATCATTGAATCTAAGTTAGATAGAAAGCTCATCAAAAGTCTATTCATGCCATTGATCTATGGGAAGAAATTGTTAAGCATGGAAAAGGATGTGCAGCTACCATACCCACCAAGTGTAGCTCCTAAACTCATTCCAAAAAGGTTGATCTGTCCCTAAATACAATGGTACTATTGATCCTCAGGAAGCACGTAATTTCGTACACATGTTTTGCCATAGGTGGTGATATGCAACCGAATGAAATTGAATCCGCACTACTAAAGAAGTTTGGTGAGACTCTATCCAAAAGAGCAATGACCAGGTACTCGTTGCTTCGGAGCATTCCATTCACTATTTTGAGATGCTTACAGATGCCTTTGTTGATAACGTCCAAATATACTTCCTCAAAGGGAAAGTGTACACGGTGTCGCAATATAATTTACCCAACTATGAGTTCGGGGTCGAATCCAGAGGGAACAATATAAAGGCGATTTAAATGAGTAAGGAATTATCACTTTCTACGCTAAGCTAAACACTCTGATAATATGTTTGTGTTGAGAAAATTATAACTAATGCGAAAATATAAACTAATCTAGAATGCAAGTAAAATGATTAATGACCACAATTAAGGAAACCAAGGAAACTACGCTCAAGTAACGATTTAATGTATTTCATGATTTACAACTAAGAGCGAGTTTACGTTAATTAGATAATGATTTCTAAAATCTGCATTGAATGTCTTCTGATCAAATCAATAAATTTCACTCTAAGATTTTCCAAGCCATTAGAGTGTGATATAAATCACAATCAATATAATTTTAAGTAACTTTCCTTTTCCTACATCAAGTTATTAGATGAGGCTTAAAGCCCCAAATTCTTGTTAATTAATCTTTCTCAATCTCAATTTTCCTCTCCCGAGCTTAAATCAAAGTAAATAGGTGGGTCATAGGATTAGCTAATCCCTTAAGAAACATTCGAGAACAAGATTAGTTAAAACAACATTAACTCACTTCATTAGCAATAAAAATGGTTCAATATATAAGCAAAAAAAGAGTTGCATCCAACACTTTAATCATAGAACATTTTCCATAAACACGATTCAAGTGAAGAAAATAAATACTACAACTTCTCAGTAAGGGTTTTGTTCGTGCCTAGTGTCTCTCCGTAGGGCGCTCTTATGCTTTTTGTGAAAAGAAGGATGGGACTATGCGGATGTGCATTGATTACCGCCATTTAAATAAAGTCACCATTTGAAATAAATATATTATTCGTCGCATTAATGATCTGCTTGACTAGCTTCAGGGAGCATGTGTGTTCTCTAAAATTGACTTGAGATTGGGTTACCATCAGTTAAAGATTCGGGCTGAGGATATCCCTAAGACAAGCCTTCCGGACTAGATACAGGCATTATGAGTTTCTTGTCATGTCCTTTGGGCTCACTAATGCCCCTACTGCTTTTATGGATTTGCTGAACCAAAATTTTAAGCCATTCTTAGATTCTTTTGTTATTCTATTCATTGATGATATATTGATTTATTCGAAGAGAAGGGAAGATCATGAAAAACATCTGAGAGTTGTCCTTGGGTTGCTGAGCGATAGGGAGTTGTATGCTAAATTCTCTAAGTGTGAATTTTGGCTTTATTTGTTGTCCCTCTTGGGGCATGTCAGTTTCGAAGGAGGGGATTATGGTCGATCCCAAAAAGATTGAGGCCGCTAGAGATTGGGCTAGGCCCACATCAGTGACAGAGATCTATAGCTGTGGGGGTTTAGCTAGTTACTACCGTCGGTTCGTGAAGGGGTTTGCTTCTATTGCTTCACACTTGACCAGTTTGACGCAGAAATAGGTACCTTTTCAGTTGTCTAATGAGTATGAGAAGAGCTTTCAAAATCTCAAGACATTGTTGACTACAACACCGATTCTTGCCTTGCTCTTAAGGGTAAAGATTTTGTGGTTTATTGTAATGCTTCCCATTTAGGTTTTCGATGCTGTGTTGATGCAGGATAAGAGAGTTATTGCGTATGCTTTCAGGCAATTGACGATTCATGAAAAGAATTATCCTACTCCTGACATGGAGTTGGCTGCTTGTGGTGTTTGAATTGAAGATTTGGAGGAACTATATTTATGGCATCCATTGTGAGATATTCACTGATCACCATAGTTTGCAGCACGTGTTTACTTAGCGGGATCTGAATTCTAGGAAGCGGAGGTGGATGGAGTTGTTAAAGGATTATGATATTACTATTTTATATCATCTCGGTAAGGCGAATGTAGTAGCGGATGCCCTGAGCTGGAAGCCAGCTAGTATGGGCAGCTTGGCTCGTTTGATCACTTTAGAGCGTCCGTTGGCCATGGAGGATCAGACTCTAGCTAACAGTTTGATGAGACGTGATTTATCCGGTTCTGGCAGAGTATTGGCTTTTATTGAGACGGGGTCATATCTTCTAGACCAGACTAAGGAAAAACAATGGGATGATCTAAGTCTATGCAAGGATTCAGGACAAGGTAACGAGTGGTGAGGCAAGGGAGACCGTGATTGATAAAGAGGGCATGTTGAGAATTAGGGGCGAGTGTGCATTCCTCGAGTTGATAACTTGATTCAGATGATCATAGTGGAGTCCCATAGTTCTAGATATTCTATTCATCCTGGTGCTACCACGATGTACCGTGATCTGAGGCAGCATTACTTGTGGGCTAGGAGAAGTGTGATATAGCTTATTATGTTTCCAAGTGTTTAAATTGTCAGCAGGTTAAGTACGAGCACCAAATACCCGGTGGTACTCTTAAGAGGTTACCCATTCCTGAATGAAAATGGGAGAGGATAGCCATGGATTTTGTGGTGGCTCTTCCAAAGACCTAAGGTAATTTTGATTCGATCTGGGTCATTTTTGATCGGTTGACTAAGTCTGCACATTTTATTCCTGGTCCAACTTACTTATAATGCAGAGAAGTTATCCAAGATTTGCATTCGTGAGATTGTTAGACTGCATGGCGTTTCGATTTCCATAATCTCTGATAGGGGTCCGCAGTTTACATCACATTTTTGGAAGACCTTGCAGTTTGAATTGGGTACTCGATTGGATCTTCGCACTAGCTTTCTACCCTTAGACAGACGGTCAATCCGAGCGGATGATTCATGTCCTTGAGGACATGCTTCGAGCGTGTGTGATTGATTTCAATGGTCATTGGGACTAGTTTTTACCATTGGAGGAGTTCGCTTATAATAATAGCTATCAGTTGAGTATCGATATGGCTCCGTTTGAGGTACTTTATGGGAGGAACTGTAGATCACCGATTGCATGGTTCACTACATTTGAAGTAAGACCTTGGGGTACTAATTTGTTGAGAGAGGCTCTAGGATAAAGTCAAGGTGATTCAAGAAAAGCTCTTCGTAGCTCTGATAGGCAGAAGGTGTATGCGGATCGAAAGGTCTGGGATCTTATGTTTGGGCAACAACTGTTGTTGAAGGTCTCACCCATGAAGGGTGTGATGAGATTTGAGAAGAAAGGTAAGCTTAGTCCTAGATTTATTGGTCCGTTGAGATTCTCAATCGTGTGGGGGAGGTAGCGTATGAGTTAGCTTTTTCCCCAGGGTTGTCCGGTGTTTTATGTCTCTATATTGAAAAGGTATCATGGTGATGGGTCCTATATCATTCATTGGTATTCGGTGTTGTTAGATGAGAATTTGTCCTATGAGGAAAAGCCCATTGCAATATTGGATAGGGAGGTGCGTAAGTTGAGGCAGAAGGAAATCGCGTCAACTAAGGTCCAGTGGAAGAATCGCCCTATTGAGGAAGCCACTTGGGAGACCGAACAGATATGCGCAATAAGTATCCCCATCTTTTCACTAAGTCAGGTACCTATCCCCCATGTTTCCTTCCCTTTTATCCGTTCGGGGACAAATGGTAGTTCAATTGGTATATGATGTAACGACCTGCTTGATCGTTATGCGTGCTTTGACCATTCTATCCTTACTAGCACTTTCCCGAGGCTAGAAATGAGCGGACATAAAACAATTGGTTTTGTTGTATGTTGGGTTTTGTGACTTGTAAGTGACTCTGTGATGTGTTTTTAACTTGGTTTGTTTGTTGGCTTGTGTTCACAGGGCTTTAGAATGATTTTGAGAGACTAAGCATAAAAAAGTTGGAATTTCCATGCTTACTGGTTCACAACGCCACGTTGCAGTGAAGATTCTTTATTACAGCGAGATCGTTGCAGTAAAGACTTGGTTCGCTACAACGAAGGGTGGGAAAATCCTAAGGTTCGCTAGAGCGAGGGACCCGTTCATTGCAGCGAGACTTGGGTCGCTACAACCAAAATTACTTAAGTCTAATGATGAGTTTAAGTACTTATTTTGTGCCCACACTTCTCATAATCCCCAAAACAATTCCCAAGAGTGTAGAGGCGAATTTCCAAGGATAGGACACTATTCTCCATCAAAGTTAAGCCTTAATCACAACGTTTCTTCGCTTAATGTTCATATTAGATTCTTGTTTCAATCAAAAGACCTTTAACAGGAATTGAAGGGTAGAACTCAATAACCAAGAAAACCCTAGAATATTAATGGGTTACTATTTATTGTTGTTTAATCATATAAGAGAAGGGATTATCACTTCCTAGGATGAGAACTGGTTTTTGTCACGCCCCAAACTGAGGAGTCATGACGAGTGCTCGACCTTTTCTGATCAAGCACTCCTACTTTCGAACTTGAAACTCACTGAGCAACATAGTGGCCCATTTATGACTTTTAACTGAATTATACACATCAGGTGATATCAACATAACAAACTCCATGTCCAAAACTCATAACCATCATTAACATATATATACAGAAATAACACTGTAAGCCGACTAGGCCGCTACATATGTCGTATAATGGAATAAGAACTGGCAAGGCTATCTAACTTTTCTAACTACATACAAATGTCTACAGACCTCTTACGGAATATAAACTATATGAAGGACGGGACAAGGCCTCGTCACACTCATGTGTACATACCAAAATATCATACCAAAAGATTGCAGCTCCGGACCAAGTGGAGCGCACTGACTGTAGCTGAGAGAAAATCCTACTGTGTTGGGCTGCTCACCTGACTACCTGAACTTGCGGGCATGAACGCAGCGTCCACAAGAAGGGACGTCAGTACGAATAATGTACTGAGTATATAAGGCAGGAAAATAACATAAGAAGGAACATGGAACATAACATGAGACCAAGATAACCTATCATCTGGGAACGTACAATATGTAATGCAGTGAATCTTAGAAATCATTTGTAAGTAAGCATATATATATATATATATATAATATAAATGTTAGTGTTGCGGAACGTGCAACCCGATCCATATATGTTAGTGAAGAGGAACGTACGGCCCGATCCATAAATATAATATGTTAGTGCCGAGGAACGTACGGCCCTATCCATAAATATAATATGCTAGTGTCGAAAAACGTACGGCCCGATCCATAAATATAATATGTTAGTGCCGAGAAACGTACGACCCAATCCATAAATATCACATGTTAGTGCCGAGTAACGTACGACCCGATCCATAAATATATATATACCTAATGTAAACAGTATGCATGAATGTTCATATGAAAGCTACAACTTTATCGGAGTGACAGTAAGGTCGGTAACCTCCGATTTATATTATGGAACAATAATTATCGCTATATCTCACCTGGAAGGAACAAGTAACATAAGGTGAGATCAACAACAATGAGTATAATCAAGGAAATCACGAAATAAACTCAATAATCTCATAATAGCATTAAAATCATAAGCTTTGAAATTTCTACAATTAGAATCATCATCATCATGTTCATCATAGAAAACATCTCGTCATATGAGGGGCGTAGTTATTATTATTATTATTATCGTCATCACTATCATCATCATTATTACTACATCCATATCTTAGGCTTACTCGTCATATGAGGGGCGTAGTACAATCGTAGTACATGTTAAGGATCGTGAGCTTATGAGCTCGGAATGTCAATCACTTGAATACAGCATACTCGTATAGAGGAATTAGAAATTTGGCCAAGAACCATGCCTTATGAAAGAAGGGTTAGTCTTACATACCTTTTCGTCGGACTATTCTACACTTGCACGTTTCCTTCCAATGCTAGCATCTATACCTTCATTAATATCATAACAATGGCCATTAGTCATTCACATCATCCACATTATCTAGATTTCTCAATTTGCTTCTAATTCTCTCATATTTATGGTCATGACCTCCAACTTTGTCCATTCGTCTAAAGTGTCGAGTTCATGATCTTAGTACCATTTATAATACATTCATATCGTAACACAACAACATTCATAATTAAATTCAAACTATTCCTCAAAATGTCACTATTCACCATTCATGACCTAGTTGACCACATTTTCTACAATCCATGTATTTTAATTCTCCAATACCTTAAACATCATGTAAAAATCATGAATCGTACCTTAGAAGTTGTAGGAACAAGCTTTGGTTGATAATACCCCACTTTGAGCCAAACCCTAGTATTTCTCCATTTGCATTTCTTGACTTGAATGGTATTTAATGGCTTGCTTACACTTGATTCACTTGTTTATGTTGTTGGTGACTTATAATCCTTGAAAACTTATGAAATAAACGTAGAGAGATGATTCTAGAGAGAAGTGGTGTAATGTGGAAATGAAATAAAACAAGTCTTGATCCTCATATTTAATGAATTGAAAAATCTGTGCTGGGTGAACAGTGGTCGTCCATGGAGGTTTACGGTCCTTATTTCAGTTTACGGACCGTCCCTCGTGGTCGTCTTTAAGCTTAAGCAGAACCAGAAACTTAAGGCTGCATGCTTGGTGATTTACGACCATGGTTTACGGGCCGTAAATCACTTTACGGTCCGTAAACCTGGTCGTATTTTACCATTTCTCGGCTGGGCAGAAAGCTGAAGCTTTTTGCATGGCAGTTTACAACTGCCAGTTTACGGACCGTATAGCAATTTACGGTCCGTATTTTGCAATTTACGACCACTGGGCAGTTGCAATTCTGCAACTTTCCATATTTCTTAGACTTCTCATTTTAATCACCCCCGTCCATGCACATGCATTGCTCACCTTGTATCTCATCTTAACTTAGCCAACTTCCTCGTCTCACATCGGATACTTTCGAAATCTCGCCTAAGGTCATCAAACGTCGTTTCTTGCTCATGGACATCATGCACTCATATTCATCACTAGTTCATTCTCTTGCATACCAACGGAAAATTTTCCGAGGAGTAACATTCTCCCCCCCTTAAGAACATTCGTCCTCGAATGTTAAAGTCTTCGGGGATTCTATAAAAATTTCGCCAGAGTTTCCCCTACATTATGGCACTGCCATCCTGCAACAACATACCAAAAGACTGCGGCTCCGGACTAAGTGGAGTACACTGACTGCAACTGAGAGAAAATCCTACTGTGTTGGGCTGCTCGCCTGACTACCTGAACCTGCGGGCATGAACGCAATGTCCACAAGAAGGGACATTAGTATGAATAATGTACTGAGTATATAAGGCATGAAAATAACATAAGAAGGAACGTGGAACATAACATGAGACCAAGATAACCTGTCATCTAGGGAACATACAATATGTAATGCATGAGTCATAGAAATCATATGTAAGTAAGAACATACACACAAACACACACACACACACACACACACAATATATATATATATATATATATATATATATATATATATATATATATATATATATATATATAAATGTTAGTGTTGTGGAACGTGCAATCCCGATCCATATATGTTAGTGCCGAGGAACGTACGGCCCGATCCATAAATGTAATATGTTAGTGCCGAGGAACGTACGGCCCGATACATAAATATAATATGTTAGTGCCTAGGAACGTACGAACCGATCCATAAATATAATATGATTAGTGCCTAGGAACGTACGGCCCGATCCATAAATATAATATGTTAGTGCCGAGGAACGTATGGCCCGATCCATAAATATCACATGTTAATACCGAGGAACGTATGGCCTGATCCATAAATATAATATATATACATATACATAATGTAAATAGTATGCATGAAAGTTCATATGAAAGCTACAACTTTATTGGAGTGACGTAAGATCGGTAACTTCCGATTTATATTATGGAACAATCATTATCGCTATATCTCACCTTGAAGGAACAAGTAAGATAAGGTGAGATCAACAACAATGAGTAGAATCAAGGAAATCATGAATTAAACTCAATAATCTCATAATAGCATTAAAATCATACTGCTTTGAAATTTCCAGAATTAGAATCATCATCATCATGTTCATCATAGGAAATATCTCCTCTTTAATATCATAAGAAGCTTTTAAGAATCATGAACTTCTAACTTTTGGATGTAAAAATGTTATGGCAAAATATCCAGAATCATAACTGTTACACCTTTAAAAATTTCATATCGTCGTGTAGTGAATGAACCAATGCGAACTTAAGGGTAACAGGAAGTTCTTAAGACTATAAGACAGGATAGTTAGTGGTCTTAGAATTCATACGTTAAGATTTTGAAGTTATATGAATTGAGGAAATAAGGATTGATAAGGACAAGTGGAGTATAAGTGGAGTTTAGGAAAGGTTTCGTAAATTATGGCAGTTAAGGATTGTTTGGTAAGGCCTTGAGGATGAGTTATAAGGATGTTTAGATTGCTAATGAAGTATTAAACAAGTGTCAAGAAGGTTCCATAAGGATTGGAGATCAAATGAGTCGACGAGAACGAACTTCGGAGAGCTGGGAATTATACAGCCAAACATACTGGCCGTATAAAACATGCGGATCGTATGTCCAGCCGTATGTTCTGCCCAGAATGAGGGCCTTCACTAGACCAAACATACGGTCCAGACATACGAGAGTATAAAATATACGGACCGTATGTTGGTCCGTATGTCCGTATCGGGTCAAATTGCAAAACGATATAAGGACCCTCTCTCTCATTTAATTCATTTCATTTCCACTCTCCACACTTCAAGAATCCTATAGAAATCCTCTTCACCCTCCATCCACAATAACCTAAGAGAAATTGATGATAAAATTTATCAAACCCACAAAATCAAGTGTATGAAACATATCAAAGTTCATCTAAGCCAATAAATCCCAAGGGAAGTGGACTAGGGTTGTTGTGCAAGAAGAGAATTCCCACTCAAGGCTTAATCTTGCATTATCTAAGGTGAGTTTTATGATCATTCCTTGTTGTTTAAGATGTTGAAAGTTAAAACACTTGAATTGTAGAAAGATATAGAAAATGGGTCATGAATGTGGGAATAGTGTCATTGTTGAGTAGTAGTTTGGGGTGAATTATGAATATTGATATGTTGTGATTATGAGTACACTATAAATGACATTTATAACATGGGGTAAGTATTATATGTGAGAAAACATGATAGTGAATTATAACCACAATTATGAAGAAATTGAAGTGAAATTGTGAAATGCGGATAATGTAGATGAATGATGATTGTTGCTTTTGATATTGTGAATGTTGTTATCGATGTTTTGGAGTTGATATGTAATATGGGGAAAGTTGTATAAACAAAGGGAATGCTGCCCAATTTTCTTTAGCTTTAGTAAGCACGTTTAAATATTCGATTAGCTAATGTTAACGCGAATTATCTTGAAGGTAGAAACGTGGGCATTGAAGGAGAACAAGCAAGCGATAGATTAGTTAAACGAAAAAGGTATGTAAGGCTAGTCCTTTCTTTCTAAGGCATGAATTTTCCTTCTTCTCCATGAATCCTCCTATATCCCGGAAAACTAAGAGTCTATGTTCATGCATAGCCATATGAGATAAGAGATACATTATGAGCCAAATCATGATGATGATGAGTTTAAGTCTAGAGTTCATGAAATGATGTTCCTGCAAAGCTAATAATGTTGTTTATTGTATACACTCACCTTATATGCTATTTCCTTCAAGGTGAGGCAGAATGCTTATAAATGCTCTATAATGGAATTGGGGGTTCACGACCTTGTGTCACCTCGATAAAGTATAGCTGTCTTTGGGTTTCTATGCATGCATTATGATGAGTACATGGTGATGATATTACACCGCGCCTATATGGCCAGGTAGACACCGCTAAGGCGGGTAGCATACACACCATGTCTAGATGGCATAGGCAGACACCACTAGTGGGCGGCATGAGATGGTACCCCAGATGCGGGAGGCCTGGACGCAGGCTAATGATTATCAAACCGTACCTATATTGTCGGGCAGCTTATACATATATGCATACAAGATATGATGATGATTATGAAGTAAGCTTGTTACACCCCGTAATTTCGGAGAAGCACTTATTAAATTTGAACGTAAGTACGTTGAGCTATGGTTAAGTAAAACCACTTTGGAATATAAGGAGCAAGCAGTATTAAGTATATTTAATGAGTGAAGGACGTATATAAGGTATACCAGAAGATTTTATGAGGAAATGAGCGAAAGAAATGGAGTAGTACGACTTTGGAAAACGGATGGGCAAAGTTTCGTGTGAAAATTTTTGTCCAAATTGAGGGACAAATATATATTAGCATATGAAGTTTTTTGAAGTGAAACAAAATCATAAAATGAATTTCTTCGAGTCTAGTTTCCGACGCAACAAACCTGCCCGTTGATAGGACATCGGAGTAGAGAATTATGGACGTTACAAGTTCAGCTGACAGAGCAGAAACAGCATGCTACAGTACTGCTACAGTACCATACCTACTACAGTGCTGCTACAGTAAAATGCTAAAGTACCCGACCCGAATTTGACCCTTATAAAAAGGGTAAGAACCCTCTTTTTATATCAGATTTTTCTGGAAATTTCCAGAAATTGAAGAGAGAGAGAGAGGGAAACAAAAAGTGAGCAATTTTTAAGTCGCGGAGTAGTGGTTTAGGTCCGGGTAACGCATGGTTATTATTCTAGTATTGTTTTGTGGTGGATTTTAGCGTTGATATTGAGGGTATTGCTGTCTTAACAAGAAAAGAGGTATGAATCTTTCTCTCTCGGTATTATTTAAGGTTTATTTACGGAGATAATGTCGTTAAATAATTGTGTAGTAAGTTGGTTAGTCATGGAAGTTGGAAAACAGCGTGTGGGCTGTTTTATGGTACATATTGGTGTTGGAAATGATGTTATTGATGTTGGTATTGTTGTTGTTGTTGTTATTGGTTGCTGAATTGAGATTTCGGGTTAGGCATATAAACATGGGAGATGCAGCCCGAATTTCGGCAGATTCTAAAGGGATTTTAATTAAAGGCTTAAGATAAGTGTATGATGTTGAGCCTAATAATAATATGAACAATTTTATATGTAGATTACAAGTTAGGAGATAAATGGAAAGGTCAACGGAGCAAGATTCTAGGTATGTTAAGGTTAAACCCTTTCTTTCTAAAGGCATGATTCTTTTGTTGTAAACCTTTGTACTATATCCATAATATCGTCGTTTCCACAAATGCTAGACGCCTATGAATCTCATGATCCTTATGATATTATTGAGCTCATTCATGACCTTTGGAATTATTCATTGTGACTGATCTCACCTTATGATACTTGTTCCTTCAAGGTGAGATATAGTGATGACGATAGTTCCAATAATCCAATGAGTTAGGAAGGTTCCTTAAGGAATGTTTTGTAGGACACTGTTACACCTCGTAAAATCTTCCGTTGGTACGCAAGTGAATGAACTAGTGAAATACGAGTATCGGGTAAGGGCATTTTGGGAAAGAGTTATAACATCCCTTAGATTGCTAATGAAGTGTTAAACAAGTGTTAAGAAGGTTCCATAAGGATTGGAGATCAACGAAGTGACGAGAACAAGTTCAGTGTACTGGTGAGTTTTACGGCACATTATACGGACCGTATAATGTTTTACGGACCGTATAATGGACCGTAAAACCATCACAGCGAAGGTTGCTCACTGGTGAAATTTTTGTTATATCCCGTATTTTATAGATTTGGATATTTCGAGGTAGTCGTGGTAAGTTAAGGAAATGACCATCTTCCAAAATTATGTTGATGTACAAGTGGGTTATGAATATTATTTATGAATTATATTAGTATGGAAATATGGAGAAAGGCTAAGGGTAAAAAGGGATATTCGCAAAATGGTTCATGGTAATATTGTAGGAAGGCTAGGGGCAAAATGGGAATTTTATAAAAAAAAAAAGTTCAAGAGAGTTCTTGGAGAACCCCTTGGCCGTGTGGTATATATATATATATATATATATATATATATATATATATATATATATATATATATATATATATATATATATATATATATATATATATATATATATATATATATATATATGGAAGGGTGATGACAAAATAAAATAATTAGTCATCTTTTATTTTAAAGTTTAAGAAACTTCAAGAAAAAGGCCATGTGTTCACATGGTATTGGAAGGAACTATATATATATATATATATATATATATATATGTAAAGAGATGACCAAGCAAGACACATAGTCATCTTTTATAATTCTAGAAATTTGAAGAAAGAAAAAGAAGACAAGGGGAGCTATGTTCGGCCATGCTTGGCCAAGCAAGGACCTAGAGAAATTAATCAAGAAAAATCATTTTCTTCTAGTATTCCACCTAAATTGAAGGCCCTAATTAACGTGGGGTGGTTGTTGAAACAAGCGAACTATTTATTTGTGCAACTTCAATCCTAGCCGAGAAAGGCGATGAGTTGAAAGAGGTATGTGTCCAATCTTCTTTTATATATGTTATGGATAGTTTATGTATGTTGTTGTATGTATAAATGGATGGAATTCATGAAATATGTATGTGTATGGTTGTGGCCGTGTGAGTGGTGGTGGTGTAGAAGTGATGAATTAATTTTATTTAGTAGTTTGATTGTTGTGTTGTGGATTCCATAATGTAAAATGAAGGTTTGGTGGCTTGAAATGAATTTGAGATCGTTTGTGCATTATTGAAGGAGTTAGTGTGACATTAGTGTGGTTTCTTATATTTGAGGGAGTAATATTGCTAATGTGTGGGTTGTAAATATAATTCATGAATTTGGAAGTGAGACATGTGTTTGGAAGATTGTAAGTTAGGTTGTTGTGATTGAATTTGAAAGAAGGAAATAAGGTTGTTATTGTTCTTGTTGAATTTGGAAGGTGTCGAGTGAAGTAGTATGTTGATTGAGTCGTTTTGAATGTTATGTGAATTGAATTGAATATAAATGAAATGTCGCTGAATTGTATGACAAAGGTTGTTAATGTTAGAATGCGTCTTGAATTGATTGTTGATGTTGTTGGTATGATTGATGGTATTGTTGTTGATAGTTTGGCCGAGTTGAATTCTCGGATTGTTGATTGATGATTTGGGCCGAGTTAGATTCTCGGGGATGGTGTATTTACAGGGGAGATGCTGCCGAAATTTCTGCAGATCATAAGTGAATTTATTTGAAAGACTAAGGCAAGTGTGTGTGTACGATGAATCTAATGATTACGTACATCTTCTTGAATGTATACTAGTAGATAACGAGCTTGGACAATTAAGCTTAGCTAATAGGATGTGGAGCAGGTATGTTAAGGCTCGTCTCTTTCTTTCAAGGCATGATTCCGATGCTAGGATTTCATAATTGCTTCCATATTCTCCTTAGTTTTCAAAGTTAGATGTTTTATGATTCCAAGGCATGATTCTCTTCCCGATAACTCGTAAATGTTTTTCCAAAGTGGCCGTATTCTACCAAAACAGTGGTTTATGATTTTGTAAGCTCTTAATGACAATAACGATGGATATGTTTCACAATGACAATGATGATATCAAGGATAAGCATATTTCTATGATGACTAAGATAAGAATGATTTCATGTTTAAAGGTACTTGGTATGATTATTGCTTTGATTTTCCAAAAATTGGCTTCTGAAACGCTCATAACTTTCTTATACTAAGTCGGATTGTCCCGAAACTTGTTTCTGAGCCTTCAGGTGTCGACTTATGTACGTACCCATCGAGTCTTGAAAATTTATTCTATGTGCATATGTATATGAAGCGACGCCTTATGAGATTTATGATCTTACTCCATGTTCTCTTAACACTGTTATTCGTTGCTAGTCTCATCCTATAATAATTGTTCCTTCAAGGTGAGACAAAGCCATGATGATTATTCCATAATATAATCGGAGGTTACCGACCTTACGTCACTCCGATAGACTTATAAGCATTTCTTGGGCTATCCTGCATGCTGCCTATACGATATATGTATATGATATATGTATATGTATATAGCGGAATATGGGAAAAAGGGCCAGAGCGCTATAGACGCTGATATATGTACATGATACACGTATATGTATATGGGAAAACGGGCCAGAGCTCTATAGACGCTGATATATGTACATGATACATGCATATGTATATGGGGAAGAGGGCCAGAGCGTTATATACGTGCATCCACCTGATCAGTTGGTATTATATGACATGATATCATCCCGGACGCGGGATACCCGGACGCGGGACATATGTGGTTAAATGGATCGGCTGCCGACGCCTCGGCTATGTGATATGTTCTATTTTCTATATACATGAAAAAGAAATATTTTCAAAGAAAGTAAAGTCTGATATATATATATGGATTGGGCTGCACGTTCCGCATCACTAAGCATGCATGGTACCCGCCTAAAAGGCACTCAGATGTACAGGTTACGGTTTTACCCCATGATATGCTCTATATCTCCATTCTGTTATTATTCATAATCACATCTCTTACTATGTTACTATTCATGCCTTACATACTCAGTACATTACTCGTACTGACAGTCCCTTCTTATGGACGCTGCGTTTCATGCCGCGCAGGTACACCCAGATGAGTAGAATCCATTATAGAAGATGTTCCAGCGAAGTTGGCAAGCTCCATTTGGCCCTGGAGTGTTGCCGAGTCAGAGTATTATGTTATGATGTCTTGGTTGAAGTTAGAGACTTTGCAGACAGAGTCGTGGGTATAGGGTGTCGGTATTGTAAGCGGCTCCACCAGCCGAAGTGTTACTATGTTTCATGTTACGAGTTTCATGTGATGATAGATCTTATTTGAATTGAGTACAATGAAAGGAAGCTTTACTATGTATTTCATTTCTGTCTTATTTAAGAAGTCCAAGAGATTATGTATGTAATACGAGGTCAGCGGGTTCGCTCGGCTCCGAATATGGGGTCGGGTGCCCATCACACCCTAGTAAGATCGGGGTGTGACAAAGTGGTATCAGAGTAGGTCGTCCTAGGGGTTGTCTGCAAAGTCGTGTCCAGTAGAGTCCTGTTTATGGGTGTGAAGCCGGCTACATTTATAAACAGGAGGCTGCGGGGCATCTAGGGATTGTTGAGCTTCTTTCTGTCTTAGACCGTACGATAGAGCCAAGTCATAGGAAAATGAAATTCCTTATACAAGCCTTACCTACGACGGAAGGAGGTGAGAAGCGATATGGAAAGTCACAGGGGTAAGTATTGATATTCTGTTCTGTTACCTGAAACTGGAGGCTATGGATGGCTGAGATGTGTCGTATACATATGTATGCCCTGTAAGGTATTGTCGATATTCGCTAGCGTACAGATTTGGAATAGTAAGGATTGCAAAGGAGATGCTGCCAGAATTGTTCATGTCATTTAGTTAAGTACGCCTAACAGAAGGAAGCGTGGAAAGGAAATATCGTAAACGGACGATAAGTGGGATGAGTTGTTTCAGAAAGGTTATGGATTTGGTATGACACGAAGAATAATAGCGAGGAAGATGATTAGCAGCCCAGAGGATTAAAATGGATAACATTCGAGGTTTAGTAGGAACAAAGTCTGTTGGAGGATTCAGAAAGTCGACAATCGGTTTTGTGTAGATTATTATGTAAGGGTGGTGAAGTGGAAATTCAAATAGGCTGATAATCGAGTATGCATAAGTAACGGCGATGAAGGTATATGTGCTACCATCGGGAATCTAGGGAATCTAGGACGAATGGTAGTTATACACGAAAGTGGAAAGTGAATACTGAGGAGTGACAAGGGTGAAAATAGTAATTGTAAAAGAAAGGACGTGTTACGAAAATGTCTCGGAACCTGTAAGACTTCAATTTGCTCTAGATCATGTAATAAAGGTCATGTGAGGAAGCGGACGCGATTATATCAGCATTAAGGCACCGGATTCCATCAAAGTTTCGAGGTTAAGCGTGCTAAGGTGGGAGCAATTTTAGGATGGGTGACCCCCCTTGGAAGTATGCAAGAAATTCTATATATCCAGACATAAGAGACTGATGAGAAGTTATAGTAACCTAAGGGAAACTAGACTACACGGAATGGCTGGAAACCTTAAGAGGTCGCGTAAGATGAGGTAGGCTAGACTGGAGAAGAGACAGAAAGTGCGTCACAGCTCTGGAAATTTGGATAGGCTTGAATAGCGTTTGGAAGTATTTTGTGGGCTAGTTGATAGTAAATATATATATATATATATATATATATATATATATATATATATATATATATATATATATATATATATGAATGCGTATGATATCCCATATATGATTCTATCGGTGGGCATGTGTATCCCAGCAACCGGTGTTATGGTAAGGAAGGCATCAATCGAGTAAGGGTACCGGAGTTGAAGTGACAACAAAAATAAACGGAACAAGCGTTACGAGCTAAACTAATGCTATGTTCACTATAGGTTAAGATTGGATAGTTTTAATACAGCGATATTTGGAAAAGAAAGAGAGTGAGTAGATGGAAAACAAAGAGATCAAAGTGTCGGAAGAAGGTGAAAGGTAAGAAACCTCAGTAAGTGAAGCTACCGAGAGAAACTACCGGCAAAGCACGAGACTATTTGGGTAAGAACTCAAAGTAGCCACCTGAAAAGGTATAGAGTGTGGTAAAAGGAAACAGGAGAGGAGTGTATGAGGTTCGAGAACCGATTTCGATAAGTGGGGCTAAAGGAATAGTGACTAGGATAGGGGAATGTGAAGTAAGAGAAAGAATGCTTAGGCTTGCTGATGATGTTAAGGTGAGAGATATATAAAAGAATAAATGTGTAGCTATATTAATATAGTTAAAGGATTTGATAAGCGAAGATAGAGAGAGTGTAACCTGTAAGGATTCTATGCTAAGAGTAAAAGTAGCGGGACGCTCGAAAAATATGGATGCACAGCTGCAACGCAAACGCGTGGTTAAGAGGACTCACGAGTAAGTAAGCTAAGTAGGTGAAAGGGACTAATAGTGGATAGAAAGATATGGGAATGTTGACAAGAATGATGATATAGGCGCGAAATGAAAGAAAAACTTATGGTAAGAAGTTCGATATGTTGTGCACGGAGTTGGAAAGGAAGACGAGGAGTAAGGTATAAATGAAGACTTCAAAAAAGGATGGTTGGCGTATAAGGAGCCACTTAAAAATGGGGGAGAACATATTATATCAGACTCAAAGCATATTTTGATGACAACGACAATTATAATGAAAGTATCAACCATTGGTAGTCTGAAATTTTTGAAAGAAACAAAGAACGCAGCGCATGTGAGGGAAATAAGAGAGTACATTGGATACTAGAAAATAGTTCATGAACCATTAATTATACGGAGCATGAGAATATATGCTATGAAATCACATGAACCATCGACGTGAAGCGATGCTCGACCATATTTGTAAGGAATTCACGCCAGAGTGCCGATACAAATAAATAAAAAACAAGTATACTCGTGTCGAGGAGTATGAGGACAAGGAACGGACGATGGCCATATTGGATCGTCAAGTTAGGGTTGCGCGCCAAAGATATGGCTTCTGTTAAGGTGTGGTGACGAAAGAATAACAGAGAACAGATGATCTATGAATGACTCGTGTAGAGACCGAGGAGTTCGATTATGAGGAAAATAGGGTAAAAGATAAGGAATGGGCACGAAGAAAAGGACAACTATAAAAGGGACCTACCCCCCCCCCCCCCCCCCCCGGGGTGCTACAAGACCCCATAAGATCAGTTGAACATTCGAGGACGAATGTTCTAAAGGGGGGGAGGATGTTATATCCCGTATTTTATACATTCGGATATTTCGAGGTAGTCGTGGTAAGTTAAGGAAATGACCATCTTCCAAAATTATTTTGATGTACAAGTGGGTTATGAATATTATTTGTGAATTCTATTAGTATGGAAATATCGAGAAAGGCTAAGGGTAAAAAGGGAAATTCGCAAAATGGTTCATGGTAATATTGTGGAAGGCTAGGGGCAAAATGAGAATTTTATAAAAAAAAACGAAACAAAAAGTTCAAGAGAGTTCTTGGAGAACCCCTTGGTCGTGTGGTATATATATATATATATGGAAGGGTGATGACAAAATAAAATAATTAGTCATCTTTTATTTTAAAGTTTAAGAAACTTCAAGAAAAAGGCCATGTGTTCACATGGTATTGGAAGGAACTATATATATATATATATATATATGTAGAAAGATGACCAAGCAAGACACATAGTCATCTTTTATAATTCTAGAAATTTGAAGAAAGAAAGAGAAGACAAGGGGAGCGATGTTCGGCCATGCTTGGCCAAGCAAGGACCTAGAGAAATTAATCAAGAAAAAACATTTTCTTCTAGTATTCCACCTAAATTGAAGGCCCTAATTAACGTGGGGTGGTTGTTGAAGCAAGCGAACTATTTATTTGTGCAATTTCAATCCTAGCCGAGAAAGGAAATGAGTTGAATGGGGTATGTGTCCAATCTTCTTTTATATATGTTATGGATAGTTTATGTATGTTGTTGTATGTAGAAATGGATGGAATTCATGAAATATGTATGTGTATGGTTGTGGCCGTGTGAGTGGTGGTGGTGTAGAAGTGATGAATTAATTTTATTTAGTAGTTTGATTGTTGTGTTGTGGATTCCATAATGTAAAATGAAGGTTTGGTGGCTTGAAATGAATTTGAGATCATTTGTGCATTATTGAAGGAGTTAGTGTGACATTAGTGTGGTTTCTTATATTTGAGGGAGTAATATTGCTAATGTGTGGGTTGTAAATATAATTCATGAATTTGGAAGTGAGACATGTGTTTGGAAGATTGTAAGTTGGGTTGTTGTGATTGAATTTGAAAGAAGGAAATAGGTTGTTATTGTTCTTGTTGAATTTGGAAGGTGTCGGGTGAAGTAGTATGTTGATTGAGTCGTTTTGAATGTTATGTGAATTGAATTGAATATAAATGAAATGTCGTTGAATTGTATGACAAAGGTTGTTAATGTTACAATGCGTCTTGAATTGATTGTTAATGTTGTTGATATGATTAATGGTATTGTTGTTGATAGTTTGGCCGAGTTGAATTCTCGGATTGTTGATTGATGATTTGGGCCGAGTTAGATTCTCGGGGATGGTGTATTTACAGGGGAGATGCTGCCGAAATTTGGGCAGATCATAAGTGAATTTATTTGAAAGACTAAGGCAAGTGTGTGTGACGATGAATCTAATGATTACATACATCTTCTTGAATGTATACTAGCGATAACGATCTTGGACAATTAAGCTTAGCTAATAGGACGTGGAGCAAGTATGTTAAGGCTCGTCTCTTTCTTTCAAGGCATGATTCCGATGTCATAATTGCTTCCATATTCTCCTTGTTTTCAAAGTTAGATGTTTATGATTCCAAGGCATGATTCTCTTCCCGATAACTCGTAAATGTTTTTCCAAAGTGGTCGTATTCTACCGAAACAGAGGTTTATGATTTTGTAAGCTCTTATGACAATAACGATGGATATGTTTCACAATGACAATGATGATATCAAGGATGAGCATATTTCTATGATGACTAAGATAAGAATGATTTCATGTTTAAAGGTACTTGGTATGATTATTGCTTTGATTTTCCAAAAATGGCTTCTGAAACGCTCATAACTTTCTTATACTAAGTCGGATTGTCCCGAAACTTGTTTCTGAGCCTTCAGGTGTCGACTTATGTACGTACCCATCGAGTCTTGAAAATTTATTCTACGTGCATATGTATATGAAGCGACGCCTTATGAGATTTATGATCTTACTCCATGTTCTTTTAAAGCTGTTATTCATTGCTAGTCTCATCCTATAATAATTGTTCCTTCAAGGTGAGACAAAGCCATGATTATTATTCCATAATGTAATCGGAGGTTACCGACCTTACGTCACTCCGATAGACTTATAGCATTTCTTGGGCTCTCCTGCATGCTGCCTATATGATATATGTATATGTATATGTATATGGGGAATATGGGAAAAAGGGCCAGAGCGCTATAGACGCTGATATATGTACATGATACACGTATATGTATATGGGAAAAAGGGCCAGAGCGCTATAGACGCTGATATATGTACATGATACATGCATATGTATATGGGGAAGAGGGCCAGAGCGTTATATACGCGTATCCACCTGATCAGTTGGTATTATATGACATGATATCATCCCGGACGCGGGATGCCCGGACTCGGGACATATGTGGTTAAATGGATCGGCTGCCGACGCCTCGGCAATATGATATGTTCTATTTTCTATATACATGAAAAAGAAATGTTTTCAAAGAAAGTAAAGTCTGATATATATATATATGGATTGGGCTGCACGTTCCGCAGCACTAAGCATGCATGGTACCCGCCTAAAAGGCACTCAGATGTACAGGTTACGCCCATGATATGCTCTATATCTCCATTATGTTATTATTCATAATCACATCTCTTACTATGTTACTATTCATGCCTTACATACTCAGTACATTGCTCGTACTGACGTCCCTTCTTGTGGACGCTGTGTTTCATGCCGCGCAGGTACACCCAGATGAGTAGAAGCCATTATAGACGATGTTCCAGCGAAGTTGGCAAGCTCCATTTGGCCCTGGAGTGTTGCCGAGTCAGAGTATTATGCTATGATGTCTTGGTTGAAGCTAGAGACTTTGCAGACAGAGTCATGGGTATAGAGTGTCGGTATTGTAAGTGGCTCCACCAGCTGAAGTGTTACTATGTTTCATGTTACGAGTTTCATGTGATGATAGATCTTATTTGAATTGAGTACAATGAAAGGAAGCTTTACTATGTATTTCATTTCTGTCTGATTTAAGAAGTCCAAGAGATTATGTATGTAATACGAGTCAGCGGGTTCGCTCGGCTCTGAATATGGGGTCGGGTGCCCATCACACCCTAGTAAGATCGGGGTGTGACAATTTTTCGGTCAATTATACGGACCGTATAAATTTTTAAGGCCCGTATAATGAACCGTCAAATGGTCACAATGAAGGGTGAAGGAAAGGAACGTTTTACGGTCAATTATACGGACCGTATAACGATTATACGGACCATATAATAGACTGTATAATGTACCCGACAGATCAGTGAATGGGTTATTTAATAGGGACCAAGTTCATTAAATCATTTCCACAATTCATCCTTTCTCTCTAAAACATCTCTCTACATTTATTTCTCAAGTTTTGAAGGATTATAAGCCATCAACAACATAAATCAAGCGAATCAATTGTAAGCCAACCCATTAAAGACCATTCCAGTCAAGAAATCCAAGTGGAGGAAAACTAGGGTTTTGCTCAAAGTGGAGTATTATTAACTAAAGCTTGTTACTACAACATCTAAGGTAAGATTTATGATATTCATATGTTGTTTAAGGTATTTGAGAGTTAAAATGCTTGGTCATTAGAAGAGTATAGCAAAATGGGTTATGAATGATGAATAGTGATGTTTTTGAGAAATAGTTTGAATAGAATCATGATTGTTGTTGTGTTGTGACATGAATGTGTTATGAATGACGTTAAGACAATGAAATAGACATTGTATATGAATGGACGAAGTTGGGTGTTGTGACCATGAACATGGACAAATGAAAGTAAATTGAGAAACCTTGATAATGTGGATAATGTGGATGATTAATGGCCATTGATATGATATTATGAATGTATTGTTGACGTTTGGGAGTTGAATTACGATATGGAAAAATGTTGTATAAATAAAGGAGATGTTGTCCGATTTTCTGTAGCTTTGGCCATGTGTGTTAGTTATCGATTCAAATGATAGTATGACCTTAATGAAGGTAGAAACGTGAGCACCGAAGGAGTACATGCAAGTGTAGAATAGTTCGACGAAAAGGTATGTAAGGCTAACCCTTCTTTCATAAGGCATGGTTCTTTTTCCAAATTTCTAAATCCTCTATACGAGTATGTTGTCTTCAAATGATTGATCTTCCGAGCTCGTTAACTCATAATCCTTGATATGTACTACGATTGTACTACGCTCCTCATGTGACGAGTAAGCCTATAAGATAGACGTAACGATAATAATGATGATAGAAATGTTAATGATAATAATAATGATGCTAAAGGTGCCTATGGGCTATTATACTTATGTGTGCCTATGAAGGGCTATAATGAAACCCCGAGCTTATAACGCCGAGTAGAATATATGTATATGTATGTATACTATTACGTAACGCGCACACACATCTGCAGATGGTACGGATAACCCTGAAGCCTTGGTAGGGCCAGGTAGATATAACCTTGAGAGTTGGCTGGCCAAGTATGTATGAAACACTGAACCTCTATGGTCGGGTACGCTATGTATGTCTATATATATATATATATATATGTATATGATATGTATATGACATCATTAAGAGCACGGATATATTATGAATATGAGATGTACATGATCATGAGTGTAACCAAGTACGAATATGGGTATATGTATGCAGATACGCAGTAGAAGCGGAATGTCTCTATGGAAAGTAAGTAAGTGCCATGATGATGATATTATTGACTCCTCCCGTATGCAACTTCACATGTTATTCATTATGCTTCTATATCAATGTTGATCATGCTTTACATCCTCAGTACAATCGTTGTACTGACGTCCTTTTGTTTGTGGACGTTGCGCCATGCCCGCAGGTGCACAGGGAGACAGACTTGATCCGTAGCTGCTTTCTCAGAGATTTCATAGCAGAGCTCCACTTCATTCGGAGCCGTATATAATTATGGGCATAGCGGGGTCCTGTCCCGCTCAGGTGATATGTTATACTCTTCTTAGAGGCTCGTAGACATGGGTATGTGGTTAGATATGTGTGGCCTTGTCGGCCTATATTTTGTATATCATTTTGTTGGCCTTGTCGGCCCATGTACATTGATGTGGCATAGATGCCTATGATGATATAAGCAATGTTATCGTCCAATTGGGACTAGTGTGATTAATGAATAGAAATGTATGTTCAATTATGTGGCTCACCTAGATGTAAGTATAAAAGTATGTGAAGGGGTGCTCGGATAGGACGGTCACCGAGTGCTTGTCGCGGCCCCTAGTCGGGTCGTGATAGAAGTGGTATCAGAGCAGTTCAGTCCTAGGGTGTGTCTTGGTTATGGGTTTGTTGCGCGCCACACTTATAAACAGGAAGCTGCGGACATTTTAGGAATAAATGACCTTCTTTCTTCATAAGAATCGTGCGATAGAGCTATGATGTAAGAAATTATTGTTCCTTAATAGTGTGTTGTGTATTTCAGAGAATACCTGTAAAGAGAAAGGCTACAGCGGCCTAAAAGGGAAAGACGGTGGCAGAAAAGCGGGCTGGAAAAGCACCGCCACCGGTAGTAGAAGAAAATAAGGCCCAGAGTGCGGCTCAATCCCTGTCCTTCCAGACATTGCCTGTTACTGAGGAGCGTGAGGGAGCTCCAGCTCCTCCCCTGGATGCTTCAAGCTAAGATGTCAAAGAGGCCATACAATTGCTTACACAGTTGGTTACTGCTCAGAGTCAGCGGCAAGGTACGAGGCAGGGTGATAGGGCTGTTAGTGCAAGGGCCCGTGATTTCATTACTTTAAACCCTCCGGAGTTCTTTGGGTCAAAGCCGGAGGAGGATCCTCAGGACTTCATTGATGGTATGTTGAGGACGCTCCGATTGATACACGCTTCAGACACCGAGTCGGTGGAGTTAGCGTCCTATAGATTGAGAGATGTCTCGGTCCAATGGTATATGGTTTGGATGGCTTCACGGGGAGCAAATGCACCTCCCCCTGTATGGCAAGAGTTTTTTTATGCTTTTCTCCGACACTATATGCCCCCAGAAGTTCGGCGAGCTAGAGCCGATAAGTTCTTAAATTTGAGGCAAGGTAGCATGAGTGCTCTAGAGTATAGTCTCCGCTTCAATTCCTTGGCTAGGTATGCTTCAACCATGGTAGCGGATATGGGTGATCGAGTGCACCGGTTTGTGAAAGGCCTAGTGCCACACTTGATGGATAGATGTTTGACTGTGTCCCTTCAGGATGGTATGGATATTGCACGCATTCAGGCCCATGCTCAGAACTTAGAGGAAAGCTTGCAACAACAAAGAAGTGAGCGTGAGGAAGATAGGGGCCATAGCATGAGGGCAAGACCGTCGGGTTAGATGGGTGAGTTTAGAGGTGGGCATAGGCAGCAGTTCCCTAGAAATTCAGCCTATTCTATGACCAGTGCGCCTCCACGGTTTTCGGGCCAGAGATTTGATAGATCTACTCGTTCAGGGCCGAGTCAGAGTTTCTCAGGGTCTCAGTTTAGAGGTGTTTCAGGTCAGGCAAGGCCACCCGTACCACGATGTTCCAGTGTGGGAAGTTGCATTGGGGTCAGTGCCGATCAGGTTCAGACATTTGCTATTCATGTGGTCGGCCAGGCCATATCATGCGTGATTGCCCCTCGGTTCATGTTAGAGGCGGGACCCAGCCATCAGGGTCGGTAGCAGGATCTTCAGCATATGTACGCCCTATAGGACCAGGTCAACATGTGCCAGCTGGCCATGGTAGAGGCAGAGGGAGAGCTCCCACTTCTAGCGGTCCTCAACATCGTATTTATGCATTGGCTGGACGCTAAGATTTTGAGTCTTCTCCTGACGTGGTCACAGGTATATTATAGGTATTCTCTCATGATGTATATGCTTTGATTGATCCGGGCTCCACATTTTCTTATGTTACTCCTTATATTACGGGTCGACTGAAGGTCGAGCCGAAGTCGATCAAACCTTTTGAGGTGTCTACACCCGTTGGTGAATCGGTGATAGCTAGCCGAGTGTATAGAGATTGTATAGTTGTGATATGCGACCACCGTACTATAGTTGACTTGCACAAACTAAAGATGGTAGATTTTGATGTCATTATGGGTATGGATTGGTTGGCTTCTTGTTATGCCAATGTTGATTGCCGGATGAAGATGGTTCGTTTCCAGTTTCCGGGGAGAACCAGTTTTAGAATGGAAAGGAAATACGGCATCCCCAAAAGGTAGGTTTATTTCCTATCTAAAGGCAAGGAAAATGATCACAAAAGGGTGTATTTATCATCTAGTACGAGTTCGATATGTAGAAGCTGAGTCGCCGACTCTATAGTCAGTTGCAGTGGTGAATGAATTCCCGGATGTGTTCCCGGAGGAGCTTCCAGGCCTTCCTCCCGAGCGGGAGATTGATTTTGCAATTGATGTGTTGCCAGACACTAAGCCCATATCTATTCCTCCCTATAGAATGGCACCCGCAGAATTGAAAGAGTTGAAGGAGCAATTGAAAGATTTGCTTGATAAAGGCTTCATTAGGCCTAGTTCATCCCCATGGGGAGCACCCGTATTATTTGTCCGAAAGAAAGATGGCTCTTTGAGAATGTGCATTGATTATCGGCAATTGAATAAAGTGACGATCAAGAACAAATATCCTCTTCCGAGGATTGATGACTTATTTGATCAATTACAAGGTGCCAAATGGTTTTCAAAGACTTGATTTGAGGTTCGGGTATCATCAAGTGAGAGTTAGGGAGAAAGATATCCCTAAGACAGCCTTCAGAACAAGATATGGTCATTTTGAGTTCCGGGTAATGTCTTTTGGGCTAACGAATGCGCCGGCCGTATTTATGGATTTGATGAACAATGTATTCAGGCCTTTTCTAGATTTGTTCGTGATTGTATTCATCGACGATATCTTGGTGTATTCTAGATCCGAGGCAGAGCATGCGGATCATTTGCGTATTGTCCTCGGAGTTCTTCGAACATCGAGAATTGTTTGCAAAGGTTTCCAAATGTGAGTTTTGGTTGAACTCAGTGACATTTCTGGGGCATATTGTTGCAGCCGATGGGATTCGAGTGGATAGTCAAAAGATTGAAGGCCATGAAAACTTGGCCAAGGCCCACAACTCCTATAGAGGTTCGTAGCTTTCTGGGCTCAGCAGGTTATTACAGGAGATTTGTTGAAGGTTTCTCTTCGATTTCAGCACCACTCACAAAGTTGACTCAGAAGTCAGCTAAGTTTCAATGGACAAATGCTTGTGAACGCAGCTTCCAAAAGTAATAAAAATAGATTGACTTCTGCACCAGTCTTGACACTTCCAGAGGGATTGGAAGGATATGTTGTTTATTGCGCTGCTTCAGGCGTCGGGCTAGGCTGTGTATTGATGCAAAATGGTAAGGTGATTGCGTATGCTTCAAGGCAATTACGGAAACATAAGCAGAATTATCCAACACATGATTTAGAATTGGCTACGGTGGTCCATACATTAAAGATATGGAGACATTATTTATATGGTGTCCATGTGGATATTTATACAGATCATAAGAGTCTCCAGTATATTTTCAAGCAGAAAGAGTTGAATTTGCGGAAACGACGATGGTTGGAGTTGCTAAAAGATTATGATGTTGATATCCTGTATCACCCCGGAAAGGCCAACATTGTGGCTGATGCTCTTAGCCGCAGATCCATGGGAAGTCTATGTGAAGTGCGACTAAGAGAAGAGAGAAATGACCCGTGAGCTCCAACAGCTAGCTAGCCTAGGAGTCCGAGTGATGGACTCAGGTATCCGGGGGACCACTATTCATAATTCTGCAGCCTCGTCGCTAGTAGCAGAGGTGAAGGAGCGACAATATGAGGATCCCATGCTAATGTAGTACAGAGATACACTCCCTCAGAAAGAGGAGTCATCATTTGATGTTTCAGGCAGACGGAGTCCTTCGATGTCGAGGCAGATTATGTGTTCCCGATATGGTGGGGCTACGCCACCAAATATTGAGAGAAGCTCATTGTTCCCGTTATTCTGTCCACCCCGGAGAGACGAAAATGTATCATGATCTCAAGTCTGTATATTGGTGGAATGGGATGAAGAGAGATGTCGCGGAATTTGTGGCTCAATGTCCTAATTGCCAACAAGTGAAATCGAGCACCAAAAGTCAGGCGGATTGTTGCAAGCTATAGAAATCCCAACTTGGAAGTGAGAAGTGATTAACATGGATTTCGTTACAGGCTTACCCCGTTCTCGACGTAAGTATGATTCCATATGGGTGATTGTTGATAGGATCACAAAGTCAGCTCATTTCTTACCGGTCGTTCTCAGCTCATTTCTTACCGGTCAGAACGACGTATGCGGCTGAAGATAATGCAAAACTGTATGTTAAAGAGATAGTAAGACTCCATGGTGTTCCAGTATCGATTATCTCAGACAGAGGAACTCAGTTTACAGCCAAATTTTGGCAGTCTTTCCAAGCGGGTTTAGGGACCCAAGTGAGCCTTAGCACGGCATTCCACCCACAGACCGATGGACAAGGCGAACGTACTATTCAGACTCTTGAAGATATGTTACGGGCATGTATGATAGATTTTGGAGGTAGTTGGGATGATCATTTGCCACTCATTGAATTTGCTTACAATAATAGTTATCATTCTAGCATTCAAATGGCACCGTACGAGGATTTATATAGGTGAAAATGTAGGTCCCCAATGGGGTGGTTTGAAATAGGAGAGGCTCAGTTGATAGGGCCAGATTTGGTCCAACACGATATAGAGAAAGTCAAGCTCATACAAGATCAGTTGTTAGCGGCTCAAAGTCGTCAGAAGTCCTATGCAGATAATCATCGAAGAGAGTTAGAGTTCCAAGTTAAGGATTGGGTATTCTTGAAAGTGTCGCCAATGAAAGGCGTGATGAGAGTTGGCAAGAAGGGGAAGCTTAGTTCCCGATATATAGGGCCTTATGAGATTGTGCGCAAGATAGGCAAGGTGGCCTATGAGTTAGATTTACCCCCAGATTTGGAGTCAGTTCATCCAGTTTCCGTGTCTCGATGCTTCGTAAATGCGTTGGAGATCCTATGAGGATCGTCCCAGTAAATGAGGTTCAAGTGACAGAAAAGTTAACTTATGATGAAATACCCATTGCCATATTAGATAGGCAAGTACGGAGGCTTAGAAACAAAGAAGTGGCCTCAATTAAGATTTTGTGGAGAAATAACGATCGAGAGGAAATGACATGGGAAGCGGAAGAAAATATGCGATCCAAATACCAACATTTATTTCAGCCTTTGGACGAGGGCCAAGATGAGACGTCAAAAGCATAAGGTATGCATGATTTTGTTTTTATGCTTTTAGGTCGTGTGTGGCCAAATTTTAAATGCTATTGTGTTGTGGCCCTGTGAGGCATCGATATTATGGGTTGTTGTGACAGGTTGGTAGTGCCATATTATAGGGGAAACTCTGGCGAAATTTCTGTAGAATCCCCGAGTGCTTAACATTCGAGGACAAATGTTCTTAAGGGGGGGAAGAATGTTACACCTCGGAAAATCTTCCGTTGGTACGCAAGTGAATGAACTAGTGAAATACGAGTATCGAGTTAATGATGACTTAAGGGCATTTTGGGAAAGAGTTATAACGTCCCTTAGATTGCTAATGAAGTGTTAAAAAAGTGTTAAGAATGTTCCATAAGGATTGGAGATCAGCGAAGTGACGAGAACAAGTTGAGTGGACTGGTTAGTTTTACGGCACAGTATATGGACCGTATAATGTTTTACGGACCGTATAATGGACCGTAAAACCATCACAACGAAGGTTGCTCACTGGTGTAATTTTACGGTCAATTATACGGACCGTATAAATTTTTACGGCCTGTATAATGAACCCTCAAATGGTCATAGTGAAGGGTGAAGGAAAGGCACGTTTTACGGTCAATTATACGGACCGTATAACGATTATACGGACCGTATAATGGACCCGACAGATCAGTGAATGGGTTATTTAATAGGGACCAAGTTCATAAAATCATTTCCACATTTCATCCCTTCTCTCTAAAACATCTCTCTACATTTATAAGTTTTCAAGGATTATAAGCCATCAACAACATAAATCAAGTGAATAGAGTGTAAGCCAACCCATTAAAGACCATTCAAGTCAAGAAATCCAAGTAGAGGAAAACTAGGGTTTTGCTCAAAGTGGAGTATTATCAACTAAAGCTTGTTCCTACAACATCTAAGGTAAGATTCATGATATTCATATGTTGTTTAAGGTATTTGAGAATTAAAATGCTTGGTCATTAGAAGAGTATAGCAAAATGGGTTATGAATGATGAATAGTGACGTTTTTGAGAAATAGTTTGAATTGAATCATGATTGTTGTTGTGTTGTGACATGAATGTGTTATGAATGACGTTAAGACCGTGAAATAGAAATTGTGTATGAATGGACGAAGTTGGGTGTTGTGACCATGAACATGGACAAATGAAAGTAAATTGAGAAACCTTGATAATGTGGATAATGTCGTTGATTAATGGCCATTGATATGATATTATGAATGTATTGTTAACGTTTGGGAGTTGAATTACGATATGGACAAATGTTGTATAAATAAAGGAGATGTTGTCCGATTTTCTCTAGCTTTGGCCATATGTGTTACTTATCGATTCTAATGATAGTATGACCTTAATGAAGGTAGAAACGTGAGCACCGAAGGAGTACGTGCAAGTGTTGAATAGTTCGACGAAAAGGTATGTAACGCTAACCCTTCTTTCATGAGGCATGGTTCTTTGGCCAAATTTCTAAATCCTCTATACGACTATGTTGTCTTCAAATGATTGATCTTCCGAGCTCGTAAACTCAAAATCCTTGATATGTACTAAGATTGTACTACGCTCCTCATGTGACGAGTAAGCCTATAAGATAGACGTAACGATAATAATGATGATAGAAATGTTAATGATAATAATAATGATACTAAAGGTGCCTGTGGGCTATTATACTTATGTGTGCCTATGAAGGGCTATAATGAAACCCCGAGCTTATAATACCGGGTAGAATATATGTATATGTATGTATATGATTACGTAACGAGCGCACACACCTGCAGATGGTACGGATAAGCCTGAAGCCTTGGTAGGGCCAGGTAGATATAACCTTGAGCCTTGGTTGGCCAAGTATGTATGAAACACCGAACCTCTATGGTCGGGTACGCTATGTATATATGTATATGCTATATATATATATATATATGTATATGCTATGTATATGACATCATTAAGAGCACCAATATGTTATGAATATGAGATGTACATGATCATGAGGGTAACCAAGTACGAATATGGGTATATGTATGTGGATATGCAGTAGAAGCGGAATGTCTCTATGGAAAGTAAGTAAGTGCCATGATGATGATATTATTGACTCCTCCTTTATGCAACTTCACATGTTATTCATTATGCTTCTATATCGATGTTGATCATGCTTTACATACTCAGTACAATCTTCGTACTGACGTCCTTTTGTTTGTGGACGCTGCGTCATGCCCGCAGGTGCACAGGGAGACAGACTTGATCCGTAGCTGCTTTCTCAGAGATTTCATAGTAGAGCTCTTCTTCATTCGGAGCCGTAGCTTTTGGGTACACATTCTTTTGTGTATATAATTATGGGCATAGCGGGGTCCTGTCCCGCTCAGGTGATATGTTATACTCTTCTAAGAGGCTCGTAGACATGGGTATGTGGTTAGGTGTGTGTGGCCTTGTCGGCCTATATTTTGTATATCATTTTGTTGGCCTTGTCGGCCCATGTACATTGATATGGCATAGATGCCTATGATAATATAAGCAATGTTATCGTCCAATTGGGACTAGTGTGATTAATGAATAGAAATGTATGTTAAATTATGTGGCTCACCTAGATGTAAGTATAAAAGTATGTCAAGGGGTGCTCGGATGGGATGGTCACCGGGTGCTCATCGCGGCCCCTAGTCGGGTCGTGACAGACACGAATAGTGTACTAGTAGAGGGTCCCAAATGAAGTATTTAATGTTCGAAGAGAGGGTTATGTTGTATCTTAGGACTTGTTTAATGTTTAGTCAAGCGGGAAGAAGTACTAATGGCCTGAGTTGTGCTTATAAGTCTTATGTAATCATGTAGACCCTACGAGTTAAGCGATGACCACGGGAAGGGCATAGAGATTACTTGTAGATGTTTAGTTATGATGTTGATTATAGCTACCACTGGTCTACGACCAGTTGGGCAGATGTTACCACCGGGCTACGGCCCGTTGGGAAAATGTACGTATGTATGTATGCATATATTTACCACTAGACTGCAGCCAGTCGGGCAGTTACCACCGTGCTACGGCCGGTCGGGCAGTTACCGCTTATTAGTCGGGCAGTTGCGCTCTACCTTTTGGAGATAATCGGACGGGCGATTATCACCTGACTGCAGCCGGTCGGGCAGTTACCACTGATCAGTTGGGCAGTTAGTATAGGATGATTAGTAAGAAAAAGGCACAGTACTGTACATAGATATGGTTAATCATGCGAGAGTATAGAGAGACATGTATCATATATGGATTGGGTTGCTCGCCGCAACATATGTTCAGATAGCGTTTGGTGATAAGGTAACCAGGACTATGGTAGGGTATACGGACCTAGTAAAGATAGCAAGAAGATGAAGAGGTATGTATCCATATTCTAGATTTCCATCGGTAGTTCGGAAATGCCAGTCTGATCCTTATTCTTCTCATCTTTTGTATATGGCTATTTTGTTGCAATTTCCGCCTTGCATACTCAGTACATTGCTCGTACTAATGTACCTTCTTGTGGACGCTGCGTTCATAGCCCGCAGGTCTTGAGATACATCTTGACGGATCTTTCAGTAAGGATACCAGCTCAGCAGTCAGAGTCGTGGCGCTCCACTTGCTTCGGAGTTGCCCTGTGAATCAGCATGGCTGCATATGCATTTGCATGGGTATGACGGGGCCTTGTTCCGGCCACTTTATGTCATGTACTCTTGTAGAGGCTTGCAGACAAATATGCACAGTTAGATATCTTATAATTATCTCGACTTGTACTATGTTGTATCATTATTATGGATAGCCTTACCGGCACGTGCACTCGGGATTAGTTTGAAGACGTAAGTATGTTATCTTTTGGGCTTGTGCCCCTATGGCTTATAGTACCTTGGTCTTATGTTGCCTTTCGAGATACAGAAAACATGAGTTACATTTGGTTCGCTCGGTTGTCGTAGGGTGCCGAGTGCCAGTCACGCCTTACCAAGGTTAGGGTGTGACAAAGCTAGCATGCATTATTTCTTTTATAATTTACAGTCAGTCACAGGTTGCTCCTTATTTGATGCTTCCTTTATCTCACTGACGTATTATTATTATTACTTATGCCTCTCATACTCAATACAATATTCGTACTGACGTCCTTTTTCTTTGGACGTTGTGTTCATGCCCACAGGTAGACAGGGAGACGGTTTAGATCCATAGGGGCTATCAGCAGATTTACAAGAGCACTCCATTATTCCGGAGGTGCTATTTGGTTGATTATTTTGTGTGTATATATATATATATATATATATGTATTTTGGGCACGACGGGGTCTTGCCCCGTCCATATGTCTAGTAATCCAGTAGAGGCTCGTAGATACGCAGGTGTGGGTCATATGGTCTCACGATGTTACTATTGTATCTATATTATTATTTTGATAGCCGAAGGGCTTATGTATATAAAAGTAATTATGTTTCCAAATGAAAAATGGTTTTCCTATGATTATGAGCACATGAATATTAAAGAAGTGTATAATGAGTATGATGAGTAATAGAATGAGTGGTGCTCGGTGGTTATCCCCGGGTACCCATCACGGCCCTTAGTCGGGTCGTGACAATAACATTGGAATCATGCCTTCGAAAGAAAGGGACTAGCCTTAACATACCTTTCGGTCTCCTTAGCCACTCAACGTTTATCCTTCCAAGATCGTAGATCTACATATAAACCATTCCTACTATTGTTAGGCTCAACATCATACACTCATCTTAAGCCTTCAATTTAATTCCATTTAGAATCTACCAAAATTCAGGCAGCATCTCCCCTGTTTTTATACCAAGCCCAAAATCACAATCCAACAACCAACAACAAAAATAACAATACCAACATCACAACAACATTATCAACACCAATAGGCTCCATAAAACATCCCACACGATGTTTTCCAAATTTCTCAACTAACCAACTTGTTATACGACTATTTAATAATTTTATCTCCGTAAATAAACTGAAATTAATATTAATAAAGAGAGATTCATACCTTATTCTCACTAATGCGCAAGATCTTCAATATTTTCTTTGAATCCAAGCTGAAATCCACCGCAAAACGATACTATAATCATAATTGCACGTTACCCGGAGCCTCAATGTAATACTCCGCCACTTCAAATCACTCACAAACCCTCAATTTTATGATATACACTCACCCCTATATGTTTGCTGAGCTTTGGGAAATGTTTTGGGTGAAAATGAAAGGGGTTTGCCCCTTATATAAGGTGTTTAAGTCAGTTTCCACCAACTCAAAATTTACCCTTCACGTTCGCGGCCTTAGGCCACGTTCACGAAGGGTTAACACCTTCTCCTCTTCACGTTCACTACCCTTTGGTCGCGTTCGCAAAGGGTTAATTTCTGCTATAGCGCCTAACTTGTAATGTCCATAACTCTCTACTCCGATGTCCTATCGACAAACGGTTTGTTGCGTTGGAAATGACACTTCATGAACTTCAAGTTAGGATTTTGATTTGCTCAAAAAATCCTCATATAGTAAAAGATATTCTTTCTCCAATTTGGAACAAAATTGCCCCTCATATTTTATCTAAAGTCCAACAAACTTAATTTTCTTGATTCACTTGCCCTCCAATCCTTCTGTAGCTTATTATATGAACTTAAGCCCTCATAACCATAAGATACGCGCATACAATTGTATATATCCTTGGAGGCAACTTCAGAGTCCATACCTAAAGCAACCAATACTTATAAATTTCAACGTACAAAACTACGGGGTGTAACCGTTATTTAATGAATGAAATTGCTTGTTGAGACCGAGGGTTCTAATAAAAATGAGAAATTTGGCTAAAATCATATTTGTAAGGTTGAATTGATTGTAGAACCCATAAATGGCGTTAATATAATTATTGAGACTAGAATTAGGATGAATATGTTCCTAAGGAAAGTGAACCATTGATAAAGGATAGAATTGGAGGGGTTGTCTTCCCCAAATTGATATTATTGAGTTAATTCTCATTTCCTTACTTAGCATTATAATTTCTAGGCTTTGAATGTTCTGAGGCATTAGGGAAGGGAAAGGCTGTTGCGAAGTGATTCCGTTGCTCAAATCTACCTTGAGGTAGGTTACAGTTTATTTGTGTTAGACTTTGATTAGTTGATTGTATATGTTATAGAATTTATGGGAGAAATCATGTCTTGGTTTTCTAACATGGAGTTTGGGTGATCGTTCATAGTTATATGATTAAATTGTGTGAAATGATTCTCCATTATTGGGGTTGATAAACTTGAATTGTATTCTTGAGACCGTTGAAAGGGAGGAGTTCATATATACTCTTCAGAGACGAATTGAGATAGCTACATATTATAGTGTCATTGACAGATTATTTGTGAGTCTTATTGTGACTTGTGATATTTGATTATACTTCATTATTGTTGACTTGATACGTATTCTTGAATTATTCTTGTGATGCGATTATGAGGCAATTATTGATGATGATGGGATGGAACGTATACATCTCTTAAGGTACATTTAACAGGGGTTGACGATGTATCTTAGTTAAGAGCTCGTGGTCCAAGGACCGTTCTGGAATGAGTGGTATACGGACACTATGGGTCCCCTACAGGTCATGGATATTTGGGGAAAACATTACCCTTTAGCATGTGTGTATAGACAAGGGAGGTTTTTATCATTTATTGCATTACATTTGAACTATCTAGCAGTGTTCTTTGTTGATGATTGGCGATTTATTTCTTAGTGAGTAATGCTCGAGGATACTTGTGTTTTCATGTTAGCTGTGCCTGTCTGCCTATCCCATTTATTTTATGTATGTATGCATGATACTAATCCTAGTCGGCCTAAGATACCTTCCATTACGTGTCGTTTGTACTGACCTACACTTGCTGCAATTTTTTGTGAGAGCAGATTTTGAGCAAGAGACGTCTTCCAGACCTTGCATCTAGTCGAGGTCATCCGTTACTAAGATCGGAGGGTGAGCTCCTACCTGTGCCATGCCGCTTGAAGATATTTTCTTTTTTCAAATGTCTATTTTCATCCCAGACATTATGTTTATTTTAGACAGTTATTTCTTCTCTCCAGACATTGTTCTTAGAGTTCTTGTACGATGGCTTTAAGATTTTGCGGATATGATAGCTAGATTTCCGCACTTGTTATTTATTTATATTATTATTAGATTTTTTTATCGTTTATTCGTGAGTAATGTTTTATAATTGACTTAAGTAATTTGAATTGGTTTGACAATGGGTTAGGGGATGTGTTCGCCCACTATAAGACTAGTGTGGGTGTCACTCACATCTATTTGGGACGTGGCAAAGTTGGTATCAGAGCTTTAGGTTCATTGATCTCGTCATACAAGGACTTGTCTAGCAGAGTCCCGCGGATCGGTACGGAGACGTCTGTACTTATCTTCGAGAGGCTATGGGATACTAGAAAACTGCAATTTCTTTATTTCTTTCGTGCTACTTGATTGCAATTGGTATATGGATGATTCAAATTGGCATCTGACTTTGCTTTCGATTCTCTCACATATGGTAAGGACGTATGGCAGCAGCAGCAAACGAGGTATCAGCGCCAGCTACTGGGGCCGCAACTTATGGGAGGGGTCAGGCCGCTAGGGCTATAGTTCGTGGATGAGGAGGCCAAGCAGGGGCCGTGGTAAAGGTAGGGGTAGGGGCACCGCAGCACCAGCTAGGGGCGAGGCTCCTGTGGCTGGTCAGTAACGCGCTGAGTCCCCTGAGCCTCAGGTAATTCCAAATGAGGCTACAGAGTTTGTAACAGCACCAGCTCAGCCATATATTATTCTTACCCCAGTGCTGTCAGATGTTATGGTCCGCGTGCTGAACCTGTTGACTGGTTTTATAGAGGCAGGTGTGTTACCAACAACAGCAGGTAATCAGGGTGTTAGAGCAGGTGGTCTAGTTCAGGTACAGCGTGCCGCAGCTGTGGCTCTATGTTTGGATGAGGCCCCAAGACCTAAGTTATTTTCTAGACCAGTAGGAGGACCAGTGATGATAGGTGATGAGCACGATTTGTTCTAGAGGTTCACTAAGATGAAGCCTCCAGAGTTTGATGGTACTGAAGCAGAGGATGTCTATGAGTTCATTATCGATTGCCACTAGAGGCTCCACAACATGGGGGAAGTTGAGAAGTATGGGGTAGAGTTTGTGACTTTTCAGCTTATGGGAGATGCCAAGTTATGGTGGAGAGTGTAGGTTAGCGGATTTGATTCCGTTGACTTGTACTCAGTTCTACCAAATTTTTCTTGAGAAGTATGTTCCTCGTACTTTGTGGGACATGAGGCGTGATGAGTTCAGTATTATTGAGCAGGGTAAATCTCTGTCACTGCTTAAGAGTCCCGATTTCACTCTTTGGTTCATTATGCTCTCCAGCTTTTGCCTACTGAGGAGGAAAGGGTTAGAAGTTTTGTGAAGGGGTTGAATACAGCCCTTCAGTTGTCGGCCCTTCAGCTTGTGACCAGAGGTTGTTCTTTTTAGAAGGTTGTGGATCACGTGAAGACTGTTGAGGGTGTCCGTCAGGATGGCTACAACAAATATATAGAGAAGAAGGCCCGAAAGGGTGGTAATTTCAGTAGTATGTTTTCTAAGGGATAGGGATTCCAGAGTTACCCGGGTCGTCAAGTTCAGCAGACTATGTTGACTTCGGTTGGAGGCTCACCTGGAGTCGTTAGTACTCTATCAGCCAGCTAGGGGGATCTCTCGAGTTCCAGATTACTGAGGTTTTTCAGCTTCTTCGGTGTCAGTTCGGAGGCCTACTCTTGATCGTGCCTGCTTTGAGTGTGGCTGATACGCTCAAATTACACCTATTAATGGTATAACGCGGACGTTGTCAAATATAGTAACCTAACAAGTTTGGGGTCGAATCCCACAGGGAATATGATGTGAAAAGGTTACTAAAGTCGTAGGATGCTAAGCTTTGGTCTAATTTCTTAATCCGATGGTTTTGGTAATAGTTGGGTTTTCTATAGCTAATTGCTATCTACTTGCTTTGGTGGAAATTTATGGTAAAAGAAACTAAGGTTGTGTCCCCGTTAGATAGAGTGTATGATCATGGGTATTGATCTTGACATACTTCTAATGGATCATTATATGAATGCACTTAATCTCTATATGAATCTCTACTATTTCCCAATAAATAAAGATTATCTCTTTCTATGATTTTCCCAAATATAAGAAAGTAACTATGAAGAACGGTTAATCATGCCAAGTAAATTCTTCTTATCCTACGTGAATTTATTAAACAAAGTTTAAAGCTTTGAGTCCTTATTATTTATTCTTACCAACCCTAATTATTTTCCCAAATAAATCAAGGTGTATGGCTTTAATCAATGTTTGCAAGCATTAATTATGAATGAAGAATGAAGAATAAATAAACCCTAATAATCCATTATGTGTATATCAATCACAACCCAATCACACAACACCCATCATTGGGTTCACAACCCTAGTAAGGGAATTTAGCTACTCATGACAACGAACAAGAAATAAGACATTGAAGAATTCATAATTTCTTACTTTGGAAGAAAAGAGGAATTGATAATACTTGAATTGATGTTTGAACCTTCAAAAACTAAAGTGTATTTAATGTTATAAGCCAAGAGTCAAAATATAATAACTGATAACTATTAAAACCCTACAAGGACTATTTATAGGTTTTGAAAACGTGAAAGTTGCAGATTTGCACTTTGGTCCCCGCCGATACGAAATACGATCCGTAAAGTGAAATACGGACCGTAAACCAGTTTACGACCAAGTCTTCCTTCCATTTTTGAGCAACTTCAATCTCTTGAGATACGGACCGTAAATTGGTTTACGGTCCGTAAACTGCCCAGTCGTCTTTCAACTTCCAAAACTTCGATTTTCTGCCAGATGCTCGAATGGTTAAATACGCTTTGAGATACGGCCCGTAAAGTCGAATACGATCCGTAAAAGTTGTTCTTAAATCACCATTTCCTCAGCCTGCCTTTCTGTTCTTCTTATTCTTTAATACGCCCATGGAATATTACCCGTGTTTGAGAATACGGACAGTAAACTGAGTTTACGACCACTTATGCACTTTCAACTGTTTTCATTCTAAATCTGTTCCGTTTCCTGGAAAACACTAAAAATCACGTAAAATCTTAGACTTGCTTAAAAACAAGTAAAACTTATAGCAGAAAAGCATCGATTGTGGCGTAAAATCAAGCCACATCTGTTATAGCCCGTATTTCGTACGTTTGGAAATTCCAAATTCGTCGTGGAAAGTTAAGGGCGAGACCATTTTCGAAAATTATTTTAATGTACAAGTTGGTTATAAATATTATTTATGAACATTGGTAGTATGGAAATATTGAGAAAGGTTAAGGGCAAAAAGGAGAAATTGCAAAATGGTAAATGGTAATATTGAGGAAAGTCGAGGGGCTTAAGTGTATATACATAGGTAAATGGTGGACAAAATAAAAATAAGACATATGGATAAAGCTTATGAGATAAGCTAAGTGGTCATCCTTTTATTTAAGAAAATTTCAAGAAAATGGAGGAAAACTCTAGGCAAAGAAAGAAAGGGAGGCATGTGGTTATTTCATATTAAGTGGGGGCTAATTGTAAATAATAAAAACACATGGGGCCAAAGCTTTCATAAGAAGACAATTAGTCTTCTTTGACCAATATGGGAAAAATTCAAGAAAAAAGGAAGAAATTCCTAGAGAATTCTAGAGAAAGAGGGCATGTGCCCCTCACATGATATATATATATATATATATATATATATATATATATATATATATATATATATATATATATATATATGATCATTAGTCATATTCTCACAAGAAAAGAAGACTTGGAAAAAATGAATGAAGAAGGGATGAAGAGAGGGGGGATTTCGGCCAAGGGTGGCCAAATGGAGCCACGGAAATTAATCAAAATAAATTATTTTCTTCTAGTATTTCCCCCAAATGGAAGGTCCTCATCAACATGGAGTAATTGTTGAAGCAAGTAGAAGACTTTTTGATGTCATATACCAACCCTAAACCAAGTGGGAAGTTGAAGAAAAAAAAGGTAAGGTTTCATCTCTTTTATATGTTATAAATGGTTTGTGCATGTTGTTGAATGTGGAAATGATGGAAATTCATGAAGTATTGCATGTTCAAGTTTGGCCGTGTGTTGGGTGTAATGTGTAGGAATAGCAAATTTAATGTATTTACCATGATTATGTGTTGTTGTAATGTGTTGTAATGTGTAGAAAAGAATGGAAATTCATGAAAACCTATGGATTGTGTTGTGGCCGAATGGAATAGGGTTTGGAAAGTTATGGTAACTTGATGTTGTTTGACATTTTAGATGCCGTCGTTATGGATTCTATAACGAGAAGTGTAAGTTTAATGACTTAAAATAATGTTATGTTGGTTATGGGATGATTTGGAAATTTATGTGAATTTTATAAAAATTTTGTATTTAGGAGAATTGTATTGTTAAGGTGTGGGGTGATGGTGTAAGTTATGAATTTTGAGGAAAAGAATGTGTTTGGTGTAGCTCTCGGGTTGGGAGGCAATTTCGGGTGAGTTGGAGCCTTGTTTGAGTTGCTCGAAATATTGTGTGAATTGAATTTGATATCGAAGTATTGCTAGAATAATTGTTGGCATTGTTGTTGTATTCATTAAGTTGAAAGGTTTCGGGTAAGGTTGGGTGTTGGTTTGGACGTTTTGAATTACTTGTCGATATTGCTGTTATGATGGGCAATATTTGTTATATCCCGCATTCTTGTAGAATCGGATAATTCAAGACAATCGCGGGAAGACAGTAATCAAGGCCATATTTTTACTTTGCTGGGCATATAAGTTGTTATGAAAATATTAAAGTGGAAATAATGAGAAAGGTCAAGGGCATAAAAGGAAATTCGCAATATGACTCGTGGAAATGTGGAGGGAGACGAAGGGCAAATTTGGAATGTGGAAAATTAAATTTTCATGAAAAGCACAAAATAATAATAATATGGGCTTGGAGGAAAAAGGGGCCATTTAGGCCATCTATAGTAAATGGGCCAAAGCCCATATGAGCAAAATCTATAAGTCCATAAGATGACTTAATTAGTCATCTTATTCATTATTTCTCTAGAACTTTCAAGAAAAAGTAAGAACAAAAAAAAGAAGGAGAAAACCTTGAGGCCATTTCGGCCAAGAGGAATTCCACAAGAAAAAATTGACTAAAATTCCTTCAAAAATCATTTTCTACCAAGTAGAGGGTCCTTAACAAAGTGGAGTTGTTGTTGAAGCAAGAAAAATTCAAAATCATACAAGTTGCCAAGTTGTAGTCAAGTGAAGAAGTGGAGGAAAAGAAAGGTGAGGACTTGTGCTCTTTTACATGTTATGAATATTTATGCATGTTGTAGTGTACAAAAGTGGATGAAATTCATGAAGAACAATATTATGGGATGTGGCCGTGAGGTGTAATATGTGTATGCATGTGTAGGAATCATGTTTCAATTGTTTCATCTAGTATTTGGTTATTATTGTTGTGAATGCTATGTGGAATAATGGAAGTTGAATAAATTTGGAGAGGTTGTAGTGTGTATGCTTGATGTTGGCCGTATAGTTGTAGTGTAATGTGAAAGATAAATGGTTCTTGTTGTTATGGAAAATTTGTTGTGAGGTTGTTATAGGAAAATATGTGACTTTATTGTAGTTTATGTGAATATGGAAATGAAAGTAGCAAGATGCAAATTATGATTGTTATTAATGAAATTGGAAGGTGAAAAATGCATTGTGGGTGAATTATGCTTTTGGTGGAAGTTTATGTAAATTGAATATTATGTTCTTACAGGTATAGAAGACAATGATATTAGTATGGTGTTGTTGATATATATATATTATAAGGTTAGTATTGTTTTATGAAAGTTGGATGATCTTGAAGGAAATTGTATATTGATTGAATTGTTAGTATTGTTGTTGGCATTGTTGTTGATACTTTGGCCGGGTTGAATTCCCGGGATTGTTGTTGATTGAAATTGGCCAAGTTGAACTTGGTGGGATGGAGTATTTACAGGGGAAGTGCTGCCGAAATTTCGGTAGACAAATGTTACTTTAAGATTCCAATTCCAAAAGCTCTAACCAAAGTTGGTAAATGTGACCAATTTGTAGATTTTGGCAGATTTGCGACTTGAATTCGGGAGAGCATACGGAGCGGCAAGAGGTATGTAAGGCTTCATCCTTCCTTCTATGGCATGTCTTAGACGTAATAAGTTGGATATGAGCCTCGGGGACAACCCTATCCCCCGGAATCCACGCCTAAAGTTTCCCCTTTCCCGTTCAGTATAATTGAACTAAAAATGGTGTAAAAAGTTGGAAAAACTTCCTAAGCCTCTAGAACTTGCTACATAGGACTCGACTACCTTAAAACCCTCATAAGTGACGTCATAGAATGGAATGTACACAAATTTGGCACGCCGCCTCAGTTGACCCGAGGTGGGCCCAGTTTTTCCCGGTTTTCCTTTGTTGACTCGTTTGACTTGTTTCGAAGTTGAATCTAAAAGAGAACTTTTGACCCTTGTTCCGATTATTAAACGGCAAGTACTGTACCATTCTAATGGAATTATGTCAATGATGACCGTGGTAACGATGATGTCAAGAAAAAAAGAATACGCCTATGACAAGCATGACAAAGATGATTTCATGACTAAAATGATGAATATGATCTTATATGGATAACGATGTAGTCCAAAATGAGAAAAATGCCTACGGTAGATATGTTCTGCTATGAAAAGGAAAATATAAAAATGTTAAACTATATCTTGATACCCTAATTCTATTACAGGTAATGACTACTCTAAAGGTTCTAAGAAAATGAAACTATACCTTATGACCCTATTTGATGTTTTTCTCATAATGACACTTTTCATTGGTAGCCTCGCCTTATAATACTCGTCCCTTCAAGGTGAGACAAAGCGACTACGGTTGTTCCATAATGTAATCGGAGGTTACCGACCTTACGTCACTCCGATGGATATGTGACTTTCTTTGGGCTTCCATGCATGCTATTTATAAGATACATGTATATGTGTATGGGTATGTATATGTATATGGGGAAAGGGGAAGGGCAACTATTTTATCACCACCTGATTCAGCTGGATTCCATCCCGGACGCGGGATGCCCGGACGCGGGATATGGGAGAGCCGTATGCGGCGTCTGTATATGTGATGTATGATATATATGATATGATATGTTGGGACACCGTTGGGGAGGGGGTGGGAGAGCCGATGTATTCGGCGTCTGTAAATGTGAGGAAAAGATACCGTTTACTGAAATGTACTGTTTTCTGTATACGAAAATAAGGAACACCGTGTTCCGAAAAAGGGGCTAAGCTTGCATGGTATCTGCCTACAAGGCATACACATGTACAACTTACTTCTGCTCCAGGACAAGCTCTGTATGTCTATTCTGTTATTATTCACACTCTATATTCAGTTACTATGTTTTCATTCATGCCTTACATACTCAGTACATTATTCGTACTGGCGTCCCTTCTTGTGGACGCTGTGTTTCATGCCGCGCAGGTCAGCAGACAGGTGGATTTGAACCCTAGAAGCTCTATCAGCCGCACTTGACAGCGCTCCAGTTGTTCCGGAGCCCCACTTCCGCGGTACTATTTTGCGTATGTATATTCGGGCACAGCAGTACCCGGCCCTATCTATGTATAAGTGTACTATGTCTAGAGGCTCGTAGACAGATATGCACAGTCAGTTATGTACAGTTAGATATGTGGTATTTTGGCATCTTAATGCTGCTATGTAAAGTGATAGTGAAGTTTACTAGTCTATGTTCATAATGACGCTGCTAATGTTAATGTTAAAAAAAAAAATATATGGTACTGTTCATACGGTTTGCTAAGAGGTAAAGGTAAAATGATAGATAAGGGGTGCTCGGTACAAGTATCGGGTACTCGTCACGGCCCCTAGTCGGGTCGTGAAAATATTGTTGTTGATATTGTGGCCGGGTCAAATTCCCGGATTGTTGTTGTTGATTTGGGGCCGAGCCGTATTCTCGGGGATGGTGCATTTACAGGGGAAATGCTGCCGAAATTTCGGCAGACAAAGTGTTACTTTAAAGAATCAACTTCTAAAGGCTCTAATCAAGTTTTGGTAAACATGACCAATTTGTAGATTTTGGCGGATTTGGAACGTGAATTTGGAGTCGCATAAGAAGCAGAAAAGGTATGTAAGGCTTCACCCTTCTTTCTATGGCATGTCTTAGACGGAATATGTTGGATATGAACATCGGGAATAACTCCACCCTCCGGAATCCGCGCCTAAAGTTTTCTCCTTTTCAATCAGTAGAATTGAACTAAAAAGTGTGCAAAATGTTGGAAGAATTTCCTAAACCTCTAGAACCCTCATAAATAGGACCCGACTACCCTAAAACCCTCACAAGTAACGCCATGACATGTAACATATGTAAATTTGGTATGCCGCCTCATTTGACCCGAGGTGGGCCCATGGTCCCCGGATTTTCCTTATTGTTCCGTTTGATCTATTTTGAAGCAGAATCCAAAGAAAACTTTTGATCCTTATCCCGTTCACCGAGTGACAAGTACTGTAACTATGCTAACGAGGATACTTCTATGATGACAATGATAATGGTGATGTTAAGAAAGGGAATATGCCTATGATAAGTATGACAAAGATGATTCCATGACTAAGATGATGAATATGATCTTATAATGATAACGATGTAGTCCAAGATGAGAAAATGCCTACGGTAGATGTGTTGGAAAAATGTTCTGCTATGAAAAGGAAAATATGGAAACGTTAAACTAATTCTCTATATCTCAATTTTATTACAGGTAATGACTACTCTAAAGGTCCTATGTATATGAAACTGTACCCTATGACCCTATTTGATGTTTTCCTCATAATGACACTTTTCATTGGTAGTCTCGCCTCATAATATTCGTTCCTTCAAGGTGAGACAAAGAGACTATGGTTGTTCCATAATGTAATCGGAGGCTACCGACCTTCCGTCACTCCGATGGACACATGACTTTCTTTGAGCTCTCATGCATGCCAATGGTATGACATATGTATATGAATGTGAATATGTATATGTATATGTATATGGGGAAAAGGGGAAGGGCCACTGTTATATCACCACCTGATTCAGCTGGATTTCGTCCCGGACGCGGGATGCCCGGACGCGGGATGCCCGGACGCGGGATAGGGGAGAGCCGGATACGGCGTCTGTATTTGTGATATATATATCTAATATGTTGGGACACTGTTGGGGAGGGGGGTGGGAGAGCCGATGTACTCGGCGTCTGTGAATGTAAATGAAAGACACCGTTTTCTGAAATGTTCTGTTTTCTGTATATGTAAATAAGAAACACCGTTTTTCTGAAAAAGAAACTAAGCATGCATGACATCTGCAGAAAGGCAATCATATGTACAGGTTACATCTGTCCCATGATAAGCTCCATATGTCTATTCTGTCATTATTCATTCTGCATATTCCTTTATTATGTTACTATCCATGCTTTACATACTCAGTACATTGCTCGTACTGACCCCTCTTCTTCGGGGGCTGCGTTCATGCCGCGCAGGTACTCCCAGATGATTAGAAGATTTTACTGAAGATGTCCCAGCGGAGATGGCAAACTCCCTTTGTCCCGGAGAATTGCCAAGTCCAAGTATATACTATGATGTTTTGTTCTACGTTAGAGACTTTGCAGACAGAGTCATGGGTACTGGGTGGTCAGTCTGTAAGCAGCCGATATGTTATTACGCTTCATGTCACGAGTCTTACATGATGTCGGAGTTTACTTATGGAAAAAAAAATATTGGAGAGCTTACTATGTATTTCTTTCTTTACTGATTCAGAAGTTTATATATGTAACAAGAGTCAGCGGGTTCGCTCGGCTCCGGATATGGGGTCGGGTGCCCATCACACCCTAGTAAAGTCGGGGTGTGACAACATCAACACCCCCAACTTAAAGTATTTGCTTGTCCTCAAGCAAGCCATACAAAACAACGACTCAATCTAACACCTAGATATCATAGAATAACAATGTCTACATTGGTTTTGACTCTGAACTACCGGCATGCATGTTTTTCCTCAAAGGACCACCCCAATTTTCTATTTTAAAGCAATATACATAACTCAAGAACGCTATGACTAACAATGATGCTTCAATGCATGACATTACATTATCGAACACATTATGATGCACACAAACGCTACTTTAGGCGGTCACTTTATTTTGCTCAATTCTCATCCTTATTCCCTCACATAGACCAAAGAATGTCCCAACATACATATATACAACAAGAATGGGACGAAGAAGAAAGAGAAGAGAAAAACACTCACACTCACAAATAAATTCATATCTACACATGCAAATACCATAGGCTTGCCCTTATTTTCTATGTTTTCATCCTAGGCTTGTTTGGTTGTGATCACATTAGGATTTGTTTCGGCTTGTAATGTAGGCTTAGGGACAGGTAGGATACTTTTTGGATATTAGTGACTTCCCCCTCCTTGAACACTACAACATCTTTTCACCTTAATTCACCCATTTTCTTTCCAACCCCTCTTATTTTCTTTCAAGTTGTTGACCTCGATGTGGTTTTATTCCTATCCAACTTGCAAATCTTTTTGTGTTACAATTGTCTGACATTTTTTTCTTATTTTATTATTATTATTATTATTATTATTATTATTATTATTATTATTATTATTATTATTTTATATATGCAACTTCCACATCGAATTCCCACTAGCAAACTCCACCACCCCTGACTTATGTGTTTAACATCTACTCCACATTTAATTCACCCCCAACTTAAGGCATTTTGCCTCATCTATCTAGTAGCATCAAGGAGGGAACGGGTGCGAAGATGGATTAATTGTACAAAGGGTAAGGTTTCATAATTGGCTAGCCAAGAAAAAGGTCAACAGGCTCAAAAAAGGGAAATTAGGGATATTTGAAACTTTTGGTAAGGCTTATTTAGGCAAAGTGACTATTTACACAAAGAAAACCTAAGATCATCTCACAACCAAACTAACTTTCGGATTGCAAACAAGACCAACCGGGCAAGTTCTAGATTACACATGCATAAACAGAACCAAACTAACAACTCACACACACATTGGCATAAGGACAATTATTTTTACACTTGTGACCTCCTAAGTAGTCATTTATCACACACAATACCCCAATAATCATAATGTCATATAAAGAATCAATCATGTCAACCAATAACTGTTCTAAGTATGCATTTTTCAAATTTTTGAGGGGTCCAAAATTTCCAACAAACCATAACAACATGCCATCAGTTACAGAGTAACACCAAATAAGTCACAACTACTCTATTCAACCTAAGAAACAACTTAGACATGCCAGTTTCAACAAAAATAAAAAATAAAACCCCTCAGGAAAAGAACTCTGGAAAAGAAAAGCCGAGGGGGTTCCTAAACATATATCTACACTACATTAGTGCCAACACTCCCACCCCCAACAAAAAAAAAATCAAGCATTGTCTCAGTGCATCACTTATAAGAACGAGGGAAAGAGGTTGTACCTTGGCGCCTTTGGTGCTGTGCGAAACTCACGACTGGCCCACTGCATCCGGCGGTTGACTCGTGGACTCTCCTTGTTGGCGCTGCGGCTCAACTAACGACTGAAAAATTGCCAGATGCATTTCCTTCTCCTTTGTCTTGTTTAATCTCTTAGCCAACTCCTCTGGGTCCTCAGATGGCTCACGGACCCTCTTTCCTGTATCGCGCACAAAGGGTTCAGCATCCTCCGCCTCCTTCTCAAAATCCATCAGATCCAGCACCTTAAACGTATTAGGGAAAATGGCACGTGGTGCTGGCACTGGTGCGGCTACAATACCTTGCACTTTGAGTGCCTCAAGCTCCTTCTTCAGCTTATCCAACTCACTCCTCAATGAGACAGACTCCCCATCGGGTGTGGTCTGCTCTCGAGTCAATAATTTTGACTCAAAACTATCCAGTCTAGCCTGATACACTTCGTGCTTTTTCTCGAACTCCGCACGGATCTCTGTGGTCGCCTCTGTAACCAACTGCTACACTATTTTTACCACTTTCGGCTTAAATTGTTGCAAGATTTTTCCTACTTGCCTTTCAGCCCTCACTGTTTTGATTGCAATCTGGCTGTAATTAGCATGGCTTAAGTGAAGCAACTCCATCTCTGGATGAGCAGGCTCGGCTGTCTCAGCGACAGTGGCAGACCCCGAAGGAGGGCCCTGTGTGGCCGGAGGTGGTGGACGAGGCCTTGTGTTACACCTTCCTGTTAACGCATAGTGAATAGGCTAGCGAAGGGCACGACATATACGATGATTTGATAAGTAAGAAATAGCATTTGATGACCCTAATCGAGATTCAAAGACATATGACGTAAGGGAAGGAAGTTGTTAATGGAAGCCCGGACATGTTGCGCGTCAATTTGTGAGTATCGAATTAATGATAGCTTAATGATGTTTTAGAGAAGAGTTATAATGTCCCTTAGATGGTTAATGAAGTGTGAAACAAGTGTTAAGAAGGTTGTATAAGGATTGGAGACCAAACGAAACGACGAGATCAACTTCGGAAAAACTGTGAGTTACACGACCACATTATACGGCCCGTGGAACTTTATACGGACCGTATAATGGTCTGTATAACCCAACAGCAACAATGTGTTCCAAGGTAGTGAACCACGACCACTTGTACAGACCGTGCAATGTTCCACGGACCGTACAAGTGTCCGTGGAAGTCCCGACGGGCTGAGTTATTCCAAGTATTTAAATGTGATCCCACATCATTATATTCATTCCCCTCACTTCTTCACTTCTATCCAATCTTCTAGAGGGTTCCACACACATGTCATATACAAGAATACAAAGGAAAGGAAATATCAATATAAATAATTCAAGTGAATCAAGTGCAAGAAGCTCACTAGGGTTCATCCAAGTCAAGAATTCTCTTGGGAGTGATGCTAGGGTTTTCTCCAAGTGAAGTATTGCCAACCAAAACTCATTTCTACGCATTCAAAGGTGAGTTTCATGATTATTCCATGTTGTTTAAGGTATGGAAAAAGTTGAAACACTTGGATTATGGAAGGAAATGGAAAATGGATTACAAAATATGAGATTAGTGGCAATTGTGAATAGTGGATTAATATGAATCATGAATCGTGATATGTTGAAATTATAAATATGTTATGAACGTCATTTAGAACATGGAATAAGTATTATATGTGAGAAAATGCAATAATTAACTATGACCATGATTATGGAGAAATTGGAGTAAAATTACGAAATGCGGATAATGTAGATGAAGGATGATTGTTGTCTATTATATTGTGAATATTGTTATGAATGTTTGGAGGTTGATATAGAATATGGAGAAAGTAGTAGAAACAAAGGAAATGCTGCCCACTTTTCCCTAGAAATAGTAAGCACGTCTAAGTAATCGATTAACTAATGTTAATGTGAATTCTCTTGAAGGTGGAAACATGAGCATTCAAGGAGAACAAGCAAGCGATAGAGTAGTTAAACGTAAAACCTATGTGAGGCTAGTCCTTTACTTCGATGGCATGAATCCGACAGTATGATTTTTCCTTCTTCTCCATCAATCCTCTATATCTCGGAAAACTAATAGCCTAAGTTCATGAGTCGCCATATGAGATGACAGATATATTATGAGTTCAATAACGATGATGATGAGCTTAAGTCTAAAGGTTCTAGAGTTCATGATCTGATGTTCCTATAACGTTAATGATGCCATTTGTTGTATCCACTCACCTTATATATTATTTCCTTCAAGGTGAGGAAGAATACCATTAAGTTAATGATGTTATTTATTGTATACACTCACCTTATATACCATTTCCTTCAAGGTAAGGCAGAATACTTATAAATGTCCCATAATGAAATCGGGGTTCACGACCTTATGTCACCTCAATAAAGTATAGCTATATTTGAGTTATTACACATGCATTATGATGAGTATATGTTGATCATATTACACCGCGCCTATATGGCACGGGCAGACACACCACTGCAGTGGGTAGGTTTTACCCCGGACGCGGGAGGCCTGGACGCAGGTTAATTATTATCACATCGTACCGATATGGACGGGCAGCCTATACATTTATACATACATGATATGATGATGAGTATAAAGTAAGCCAGCATGCATCATTCCTTTTATAATTGACAGTTAGCTACAGTTGCTCCACATTTGATGCTTCCTTTATCTCATTGACGTATTATTATTAGTTGTGCCTCTCATACTTAGTACAATGTTCGTACTGATGTCCGTTTTCTTTGGATGTTGTTTTCATGCCCACAGGTAGACAGGGAAGTGAGCTTGATCCAGACTCGTAGGATCGGTTAGCTGACTTGAGGGCACTCTATTTTTCCGGAGGTGCCTTAATTATTCTTTTGTGTACATATGTATATTTTGGGCACGACGGGGTCCTGTCCCATCCTTATGTCTAGCACTCTAGTAGAGGCTCGTAGATATGCAGTTGTGGGTCATATGGTCTCACGAGGTTACTACTATATATATATTATCATTTTGATAGCCTAAAGGCTTATGTCTATAAAAGTATCTATGTTCTCAAATGAAAAATGATTTTCTTATGATTTGAGTATGAATTTGATAAAAGAACGTTTAATGAGCATGATGAGTAGTAGAAAGAGTGGTGCTCAGTGGTTAGCTCCGTGTACCCGTCACGTCCCCTAGTCGGTTCGTGACAAAAGTGGTATCAGAGCAGTTCATTCCTAGGAAGTGTCTACGAGCCGTGTCTAGTAGAGTCTTGTTTATAGTGTGTTGCACGCCATGCTAATAAACAGGAGGCTACAGGGAATTTAGGAAAAATGACCATCTTTCATCTTAAGAGATCGTGCGATAGAGCTGTGTTATAAGACTTTCTCTTTCCTAATAGAGTGCTATGATTTCAGAAATGCCGCCAAAGGGAAAAGCTACAGCCGCCCAGAAGGGCAGGACTACAATGAAAAGACGGGTGGAAGAAGAGCCTCCGATGAAGGTAGAAGAGGGCGAATCACATAATGAGGCCCCATCTAATACTTCCTCCACCCCGCCCAATGTCGAAGAACAAGGAGGAGCTTCAACTCCAATTCCTCCACCGGTTGCTTCGGGTCAACAAGTGACCGAGGCCATTCATCTACTAACACAGTTAGTTGGTGCCCAGGCACAGCGGTAGAATGTGAGTTCAACTGATCGGGCAGCTAGTACCAGAGCCCGTGCTTTTATGAGTTTGAATCCTCCGGAGTTTTTCGGGTCAAAGCCGAATGAAGACCCGCAAGGCTTTATTGATGAGATGCTGAGAACATTGAGGATTATTCATGCCTCTGAAACCGAATCTGTGGAGTTGGCATCTTATAGACTCTGAGATGTGGCGGTATTGTGGTACAATAATTGGCTAGCATCAAGAAAAGAAGATGTGGCGGTATTGTGGTACAATAATTTGTAGATATGCCTCCTTCCGTGTGGCAAGAATTTGTAGATGCTTTCATCCTTCACTATTTGCCACCCGAGGTCTGCCGAGCTAGAGCGGATAGGTTCTTAAGCCTAAAGCAAGGAAATATGAGTGCCTGGGAATATATCCTTCAATTTAATTCCTTGGCTAGATTTACCCCGACTATGGTGGCCGAGATGAGAGATAGGGTACACAGGTTTGTGAGTGGCCTAGGGCCACATCTATTTAAGGATTGTTTGATGGCTTCGTTGCAAGATGGGATGTATATTTCTCGAATACAAGCCCATGCCCAGAACTTAGAGGGACGATAGCAACCACAAAGAGGATCGTGATATTGATAGAAGGCAAAGAAAGAGGGCCAGATCTATGGGGGCAGGAAGTGATTATAGAGGGGGATCAAGGCAGACACATTCTAGATACTCAGGCCAGTCGGTGATTAGTGCACCTCCTCGATTTACGGGTAGGAGATTCGATCGCTCCTTTCGTTCAGGAAAGGGTCAGAGTTCAAGGGCCCCAGATTTTCAGTTTGGGGAGATTATAGCCAGAGGAGACCCCCAGTACCGCAATGTAGCAAGTGCGGTAGATTACATTCCGGACAGTGTCGCCAGGGTTCGGATTCTTGCTATGCCTGCGGCCGGGTTGGGCATATGATGCGAGATTTCCCGTCGATGAGTGGTAGAGTTGGGGTTCAGCCCACACGATCAGTGGTTGGTTCATCTTCAGTGCGCCCGGTAGGTCAGACTCCCCAGATTCCAGCAGGTCGAGGTAGAGGCATAGGGGGAGCATCTACATCAGGTGCCACTCAGCCCCGTGTGTATGCTTTAGCCGGACGACAGGGTCTTGAGTCCTCTCTAGATGTGGTTACAGGTACATTATCCATATTTTCCCACGATGTATATACATTGATAGATCCGGGTTCTACTTTCTCGTATATTACTATGTATGTTGCTGGTCATATTGGGGTGAAACCTGAGCCAATCTGTCACGACCCATCCCCGTGGGCCGCGACTGGCGCCCTACTTGGGCACCCCAAACGGGCATACGAGCCAAATCGTCTAATCAAAACTTAACTCAGATTTCATAATAGTTATTTTAAACATAATTTAAAACAAAACTTGTCTTAAGCGGTCGCATACCAAAATATCATATCAGAACAAATAGAAGCGGCGGAATGCACATCGCCGATCATATGTACAAATATAAACATAAGGGCCATTTTGGCCACCATAACAGACGGACCGCATTAAGACAAAAATCGTAATCAAACAGACACATATTGGACCCTCGACCCACAAACATGACTACAGACCTCTACAAATACAAAACAAAAACATATGACGGGACAGGGCCCCGCCGTACCCCAAATAGTCAAATATACCGATACATATACATCACAAAAGATTTATACCGACATATGGGCTCCGAATCCAAAGGAGCACTCTGTAATAGCAGGACGGGGAGCCTACGGTGGTGGATCACCGGCGTCTGTACCTGCGGGCATGAAACGCAGCCCCTGAAGAAAGGGGGTCAGTACGAAAGATGTACTGAGTATGTAAAGCATAGAGTGCAGAAGTGTAAACCATAACGGAAACCAAACAGGATACAAAAAAAAAACTAATACTGACCAGTATATCAAGATCTGTACCAAAACGTATGTACATAATGCAGATAAAAATCATGCAAAGCTCAGGAACGTGGTCACCCCTCCGACGCAGGTGCCACAAACAGCATAACACCAGAAGGTTCAAATCTCCGTACATCCCCGAACACACATATCATCATAACATATCACCAGCCATATCACAACATAACTCCAAACGGAACCCAGCCCTATGGCGAGGTCTCGGGAACCGTAACACAACATACGGCCGAATTAATCATAGGGCGCACGAATTATAACCGGCCCGGGAACCGGTGAACGAAATCATAATAAGGGCACGAGCGGAGTCGTGAGCAAACAATGCAATTCACATATCAAAATACTTTTGCAAACTTGACAAAATCATATGTTGACTTATTAGTCAAAATAATTCGAACAATTAATCAAAACGGGGTTCATTTCACAAAAGTATTTCCAAAACGATAATTATGGTTCAAAATATAATTTAGGATATCGTGGAAATCAAAACATTATTTTACAATAGCCAAGTTCATAAACAAAAGTCTTTTTCCGATGTTATACAAAAATGAGCCTTATAGGGCAACCGAAAGAGTCTCGGAGTTAGCGAGCCCACCTCGGGTCAAGTCGAGGTGGCGAACATGAATTACGAACATTTGGGGTCTATGAAATCATACGTGAAAGTTTCGAAGCGATTCGAATACATTTACAAAAGTTTCGGACATTAGATCACTTTTTAACACAAATGAGAGTTTTATGCTTCAATTGAATTGAATGAATAGTACCCAATTTCTAATTCGGATTTCCGAGATCAGAATGGCCTCCAGGGCTCCGATGTCGACCTAGTATACCTAGGACATGCCAAAAGAAGGAAATGGGGTAGCCTTACATACCTTTCGCGCTCCCTACGCTTGTCCAAAATCGAATCCCGTTTCGCTCCGAATCTACAAATGGTCAAAGTCACCAATTAGGAATTTCAAGACTTTAATAATTCATTTAACTTCATATTGGTCTACCGAAATTTTGGCAGCACTTCCCCTATACATATAGCACCCCCGAGAATTCAGCTCGGCCAAAATATTCACAACAACCCAACAACAACACTAACAACAATAACCATAGCTACAAAACACACAATATGGCACAACTAACCTTCTTCCCGACATAATGTCACAACCTTCATTCCAACTTCATATTTTCAAATCAATATCAACATCCTCACATTCATTACTAATTAAGACCATGACAATATAATTCGAGAGCATTTCATAACATTTCTACAAAATATTCATACGATATACAAAGTATACAACTTCCCACCAAAATCATAATTCATTCAAAACTTCTAACCTTTGGCATACATATTCATAACATGCTTCCATACCCCAAATTCATTAATAATCATCATAATTTGCACCTTAACAACTCCATTTTCATAATGTCATAAAATCATACTAAAACGACATAAACTTCTACATTCCATTTCAATGCAAACTTATATCATTTCATCTTCATTTACATTGCAAGAATCACAATAACACAACTAACATGTTAAATCAAAATTTAATTCATTCCTATTCCATTCCCTATATCACACAGCCAACCTATACATTTCCAACTTCCACCAAATTCATTCCACTTTCATTCTCAATATGAATTCCATCCTACACACAACTAGAATACAACATAAATTCAATCCACCATAAGCATACAATGTAAATATATACACGGCCATGCACCATATTCCATACCCACTTCGCAAACTTCCATGTTTTCATGAATTCTACTCATTTCCATACACTACAACACAAACAAACCTTCATAACATAATAATATGGAATGAATTCTTACCTTTTCTCTTCAACTTCTTCAAACTTCCACTTGCCAACACAAGTGCTTTCTTGCCTTAAAAATTATACCATCTTGAAGAGCATCCTTGAGTTAGTAATATTGCTAGAAAATTATGATTTTCGAACCAAGATTAATGGACTTGAAATTTTTTTCTTTTCTCTTGGACGGGGCCGAAACCCTCCCCCTTGTTCTTGCTCTATTTCTTTGTTTTTGCTCTCTCTCTTTTTCATTATGTTTCATGAATCTTCTAAGGGGTAAAGCTTCTTATATAAATTAATCACATGGCAAAATTAATTAAAACATGGGTTGGGCCATGAAGCATGGCCGGCCACCCCTACTCTTATTGGGCCTCATTTTCATTTAATTTTTATTGAGCCCAATTAGTTACAAATCTTGTTTTGTAATTCCCGAAACAAATTTCCGAAATTCCAATTTTTGCTCTTGACCTCCCCCCGTGTTTCCACACCAATATTTTTCATAAACAACACACACATATATTAATTCAATCAACACATGACCTTATTCCTTACAAATCGAAATCATTTCGAATTTTCCCGAATACACGAAAATACGGGATATAACATCCTCCCCCCCTTTAGAACATTCGTCCTCGAATGTTAGATTAGTCCTATAGGGTCTGTAAATACTTCGGGGGAGTTTCTTCTTATGAGTAGCACAATTGATACACATTCGTTTTTGAATATAATCAAGTAAGGAATTTAGATTACCGGTGGGCATAAGTGACAAGTGAGGGCACTTCTCTTTCATTCCGTCCTAAACTTCCAAGGTCATTACTTCTCCATTATTGTCTTGCCACAAGACCTTAATAGGGGGTATATATTTAGTGTGAAATCTCTACCCCTGGCGATCCAGAATAATTATAGATTGTTCTTCATCAGACAATTCCTCCGTCACTTGAATCACTTCTACTGGAACTATTTTGGGAGGGCCACCGACGCATTCGCGAAGTATAGATACATGAAATGCCCGATGTACCGCTTCTAGATCAGATGGTAAATCTAACCCATAGGCGACATTCTTAATTCTTCAAACAATCCAATAAAGTCTGATACGTCGCGGACTGAGCTTACCCTTTTTGCCGAATTGCATTATGCCTTTCATAGGTCGATGTCACTTATCAGAATATGACTTCTGTCGACTCGAAGCTGCTAATTGTCTCTCTCGGATAAGTTTCACTTTATCAACGGCTTATTGGATCATATCTGGACCGATTAATTCTGTTTCGCCAGTATCGAACTAGCCGTTCAGTGACCTGAATTTTTCTGCCATACAAAGCCTCATAGGAGCCCTCTGGACGCTAGAATAGTAGCTGTTATTATAAGTAACTCAATCAATGGCGGTGATCATCCCAGCTACCTACGAAGTCAATAATACAGGCCCACAACATATCTTCTAGCGTTTGCCTAGTGTGCTCGGCCTGTCTGCTCTGAGGGTGGAATACTGTGCTCAGACTTACCTGAGCCCTTAATCCTTCCTGGGAACAGATCCCCCAAAATTAGTCATAACTGAGTACTTCTGTCAGTGACAATAGATATAGGAACTCCGTGGAGTCTCACCATTTCTTTAATACATATAGTCTGGCATAATCCTGAACTGAATAAGTGGCTCTGACGGGGAGAAAATGGACTGATTTTGTCAGCCTATTAAACATAATTTAAAACAAAACTTGTCTTAAGCGGTCGCATACCAAAATATCATATCGGAACAAATAGAAGCGGCGGAGTGCACATCGCCGATCATATGTACAAATATAAACATAAGGGCCATTTTGGCCACGATAACAGACGGACCGCATTAAGACAAAAATCGTAATCAAACAGACACATATTGGACCCTCGACCCACAAACATGACTACAGGCCTCTACAAATACAAAACGAAAACATATGGCGGGACAGGTCCCCGCCGTACCCTAAATAGTCAAATATACCGATACATATGCATCACAAAACATTTATACCGACATATGGGCTCCGAATCCAAAGGAGCACTCTGTAATAGCAGGACGGGGAGCCTACGGTGGTGGATCACCGGCGTCTGTACCTGCGGGCATGAAACGCAGCCCCCGAAGAAAGGGGGTCAGTACGAAAGATGTACTAAGTATGTAAAGCATAGAGTGCAGAAGTGTAAACCATAACTGAAACCAAACAGGATACAAAAAAAAACTAATACTGACCAGTATATCAAGATCTGTACCAAAACGTATGTACATAATGCAGATAAAAATCATGCAAAGCTCAGGAACGTGGTCACCCCTCCGACGCAGGTGCCACACACAGCATAACACCAGAAGGTTCAAATATCCGTACATCCCCGAACACACATATCATCATAACATATCACCAGCCATATCACAGCATAACTCCAAACGGAACCCGGCCCTATGGCGAGGTCTCGGGAACCGTAACACAACATACGGCCGAATTAATCATAGGGCGCACGAATCATAACCGGCCCGGGAACCGGTGAACGAAATCATAATAAGGGCACGAGCGGATTCGTGAGAAAACAATGCAATTCACATATCAAAATACTTTTGCAAACTTGACAAAATCATATGTTGACTTATTAGTCAAAATAATTCGAACAATTAATCAAAACGGGGTTCATTTCACAAAAGTATTTCCAAAACGATAATTATGGTTCAAAATATAATTTAGGATATCGTGGCAATCAAAACATTAATTTATAATAGCCAAGTTCATAAACAAAAGTCTTTTGCCGATGTTATACAAAAATGAGCCTTATAGGGCAACCGAAAGATTCTCGGAGTTAGCGGGCCCACCTCGGGTCAAGTCGAGGTGGCGAACATGAATTACGATCATTTGGGGTCTATTAAATCATACGTGAAAGTTTCGAAGCGATTCGAATACATTTACAAAAGTTTCGGACATTAGATCACTTTTTAACACAAATGAGAGTTTTATGCTTCAATTGAATTGAATGAATAGTACCCAATTTCTAATTCGGATTTCCGAGAACAGAATGGCCTCCAGGGCTCCGATGTCGACCTAGTATACCTAGGACATGCCAAAAGAAGGAAATGGGGTAGCCTTACATACTTTTCGCGCTCCCTACGCTTGTCCAAAATCGAACCCCGTTTCGCTCTGAATCTACAAATGGTCAAAGTCACCAATTAGGAATTTCAAGACTTTAATAATTCATTTAACTTCATATTGGTCTACCGAAATTTCGGCAGCACTTCCCCTATACATATAGCACCCCCGAGAATTCAAATCGGCCAAAATATTCACAACAACCCAACAACAACACTAACAACAATAACCATAGCTACAAAATACACAATATGGCACAACTAACCTTCTTCCCGACATAATGTCACAACCTTCATTCCAACTTCATATTTTCAAATCAATATCAACATCCTCACATTCATTACTAATTAAGACCATGACAATATAATTCGAGAGCATTTCATAACATTTCTACAAAATATTCATACGATATACAAAGTATACAACTTCCCACCAAAATCATAATTCATTCAAAACTTCTAACCTTTGGCATACATATTCATAACATGCTTCCATACCCCAAATTCATCAATAATGATCATAATTTGCACCTTAACAACTCCATTTTCATAATGTCATAAAATCATACTAAAACGACATAAACTTCTACATTCCATTTCAATGCAAACTTATATCATTTCATCTTCATTTACATTGCAAGAATCACAATAACACAACTAACATGTTAAATCAAAATTTAATTCATTCCTATTCCATTCCCTATATCACACGGCCAACCTATACATTTCCAACTTCCACCAAATTCATTCCACTTTCATTCTCAATATGAATTCCATCCTACACACAACTAGAATACAACATAAATTCAATCCACCATAAGCATACAATGTATATATATACACGGCCATGCACCATATTCCATACCCACTTCGCAAACTTCCATGTTTTCATGAATTCTACTCATTTCCATACACTACAACACAAACAAACCTTCATAACATAATAATATGGAATGGATTCTTACCTTTTCTCTTCAACTTCTTCAAACTTCCACTTGCCAACACAAGTGCTTTCTTGCCTTAAAAATTATACCATCTTGAAGAGCATCCTTGAGTTAGTAATATTGCTAGAAAATTATGATTTTTGAACCAAGATTAATGGACTTGAAATTTTTTTCTTTTCTCTTGGACGGGGCCGAAACCCTCCCCCTTGTTCTTGCTCTATTTCTTTGTTTTTGCTCTCTCTTTTTCATTATATTTCATGAATCTTCTAAGGGGTAAAGCTTCTTATATAAATTAATCACATGGCAAAATTAATTAAAACATGGGTTGGGCCATGAAGCATGGCCGGCCACCCCTACTCTTATTGGGCCTCATTTTCATTTAATTTTTATTGAGCCCAATTAGTTACAAATCTTGTTTTGTAATTCCCGAAACAAATTTCCGAAATTTCAATTTTTGCTCTTGACCTCCCCCCGTGTTTCCACACCAATATTTTTCATAAACAACACACACATATATTAATTCAATCAACACATGACCTTATTCCTTACAAATCGAAATCATTTCGAATTTTCCCGAATACACGAAAATACGGGATATAACATCCTCCCCCCCTTTAGAACATTCGTCCTCGAATGTTAGATTAGTCTTATAGGGTCTGTAAATACTTCGGGGGAGTTTCTTCTTATGAGTAGCACAATTGATACACATTCGTTTTTGAATATAATCAAGTAAGGAATTTAGATTACCGGTGGGCATAAGTGACAAGTGAGGGCACTTCTCTTTCATTCCGTCCTAAACTTCCAAGGTCATTACTTCTCCATTATTGTCTTGCCACAAGACCTTAATAGGGGGTATATATTTAGTGTGAAATCTCTACCCCTGGCGATCCAGAATAATTATAGATTGTTCTTCATCAGACAATTCCTCCGTCACTTGAATCACTTCTACTGGAACTATTTTGGGAGGGCCACCGACGCATTCGCGAAGTATAGATACATGAAATGCCCGATGTACCGCTTCTAGATCAGATGGTAAATCTAACCCATAGGCGACATTCTTAATTCTTCAAACAATCCAATAAAGTCCGATACGTCGCGGACTGAGCTTACCCTTTTTGCCGAATTGCATTATGCCTTTCATAGGTCGATGTCACTTATCAGAATATGACTTCTGTCGACTCGAAGCTGCTAATTGTCTCTCTCGGATAAGTTTCACTTTATCAACGGCTTATTGGATCATATCTGGACCGATTAATTCTGTTTCGCCAGTATCGAACTAGCCGTTCAGTGACCTGAATTTTTCTGCCATACAAAGCCTCATAGGAGCCCTCTGGACGCTAGAATAGTAGCTGTTATTATAAGTAACTCAATCAATGGCGGTGATCATCCCAGCTACCTACGAAGTCAATAATACAGGCCCACAACATATCTTCTAGCGTTTGCCTAGTGTGCTCGGCCTGTCTGCTCTGAGGGTGGAATACTGTGCTCAGACTTACCTGAGCCCTTAATCCTTCCTGGGAACAGATCCCCCAAAATTAGTCATAACTGAGTACTTCTGTCAGTGACAATAGATATAGGAACTCCGTGGAGTCTCACTATTCCTTTAATACATATAGTCTGGCATAATCCTGAACTGAATAAGTGGCTCTGACGGGGAGAAAATGGACTTATTTTGTCAGCCTATTAACCATACCCCATATGGAAATCATACTTCCGTGGAATACGGGGCAAACCCGTAATGGAATCCATATTGACTATCTCCCACTTCCATATCAAAATTCCCATTTCCTGAACAGTCCACCCCGTTTCTGATGCTCAATTTTGACTTGTTGGCAATTCGGGTACTGGGCCACGAGCCTTGCGATGTCCCGTCTCATACTATTCCGCCAATATAGACATCCGAGGTCATGGTACCTTTTAGTGGATCCGGGATAAATGAAATACCGAACATTATGCGCTCTGCTCATAATTGGTCGTTGCCGCCCTACGATGTCAGGCACACATAATCTACCTTGGTATAATAATACTCATCAGGCGAAACCTCAAACTGAGTATTTTCCTTGTCAAAGATCGTATCTCTGTATCATGCAAGAATAAAGTCCTCCAACTGACGCTGATTTACCTATTCTATAATCGATGATTCTGTAACTTCTCAGACGAAAATTTTAATATCTTCAAAACCGACCAAACAGACTCCATGGCTAGTCGACTGATGAGTTTTACAAACCAATTCTTTGTTTCTGAATGTACGCCGGTCAATGCCGTCCATAGGTTCACGACTAAGTGTGTCTGCCACAATGTTAGCTTTTCTAGGGTGGTACAAAATATTAACATCATAATCCTTCAATAATTCGAACCATCTTTTCTGCTGCGAGTTCAGCTCCTTTTTCTTAAAATATATGTATACTGAAAGCTCTTAGGGTCCGTATAAATATCAACGCGGACCCCGTGTAAGTAATGCCGCCGTATATTTAAGGCATGAGTCACCGTAGCTAATTCCAGTTCATGAGCGAACTAATTTTCCCTCGTGCGGTCTGCTGCCGGGGAACATAGGCCATAATCTGACCATTCTCAGAGAACTACATATTTCTGTTGATGTCTAAGGCCTAAGCCAGTCCTTTATCGCTTCAGTCTTCTGTATGTCAGTTGTTTGCATGTACACTTACTCTGCTCACTCTCCTTCGTTACCCCTCTTTGGAGTCATACTTACACCATATTCGTATCTTTTCTTTCTAATCTACAACTTGGTTATCTTAGTACGAAGCCTTAACAGAATCATAATTACATAGTACACCATCTTATCCAATAGCTGACACTCAGATAACGTAATTAATATAGCAATTTATCTTTTAATAATTATATCCTTCCTCATTGGATGATTTGGCCAAGTTACTCATTCTTTCATACCTGTTCCTTATCCGTTGTTCTGTTCTTTTTTTTTTTATATTCGAATTACTCGATACACACACGATTCATCATTCCATACCATAGGTTTCCTTTGTCCTGCCCTGCTTTATTTTAGTCCGCTTTCGCAAATAATTCTCGTGCTTTCCCCGTTGACTCTTTTAGAGGTTCTACTTAATTATGTTTCTTACGGTTCACTTTTTCTGACATTTGATTACCTTCCACTCAATCATTCTCTTTTCTTTCCAACCATCGTCGTATTAGAATCTTCCAATCTCAACCGGTAGCAAAATGAATCTTAGTTTATTTCGTAACATCTATACCATACTTTTCACTTTATCTCATAGATTCTGTTCGGTTAATGTTTTCCATATATTACAATAATGGCTATCAAGATCCGCCAATCAATCAACACAGTCATAAATGGGGCCCTATACATACACATATATATCACTACCATTTCTTTTACAGTACATCTTCAATCACTTGTTCATACTTACCCTAGTTTCAGAGCTGCGCTGCTTTTTCTTCCCGTTTTAGCAGTCTAATCCGTCTCAGCTCGTGTGGCCCCTATAAAGTTTCTAGCCATACCACACATCCTAATTCCCTTTTGGTTACCCAGAATTTCCTATTCGTCTCTCATATCTAAGTTTGCGAACATTTTTGTACATTTCCCAGGGGGTCACCCATCCCAGAATTGCTCTGGCCCTGGCACGCTTAACCTTACAACTTTAATGAATTTAGGCACGTTAAGACCGGTGTAATCACACCGATTGCCCCCCACAGCCTTTGTCACGTAATTTGAGACAAGTCGGGGCCTTAACAACTTTTCAAAGCGTTCTCGTAGCGGGTCCCACCCCGGCCTAACGAGGATTCTTTTACTTTTCTGACTATATGGTTACCGTGTCGCCCCTTTTGTAAACCCTCAATATTTACCTTCATGTATATATATGATTCTAGACCGCCCACGAGTTTAAGTTTTATTCCACAAATTCCACCTCCACCCGGTCGAGGAAAACTGATAAAACGTTATCGTAGGGTATCTTCCGACCACCAGCAAAAGAAAGATAGAGTCCAACGAACTTCGCGGAATCTTCTAATGCCTAATTCACATAATTACCTCCACGGTTATATATATCTATATACTTAAGCCGAGAGCGAACCGCTCAATTCTCAACTGCTTGTCATACGTTTTGTATTCTTTCAATTAGAGGAAACTTGATCGTCGGACATTTTTGCCCTTCACATGGGCTGTGATAAAACAAAATGGGTTGGAACATATTTCTGGTCCCTCCAAATAAATTGCGAATTTGCTACTCGTATATGCTTTCTCGAGATAAAAGTTTTCCGATAAGGGTAATGCTTCTTAGAAATGACATGGAGGGTACCTCTTAAACTTTTAATCCACCATAATAGATTTATCATATCGATATCGACCTTCAAGACAGGTTAAGAATTTATATCTCATTCCCTTTTCGTATATCTAGAAAACTTTGGGCAGAGGTTCCTCTGTATTTCTTAATATCCCAAAACCTGTACACAGGAAATACCAACCATGCCTCACAGGGCCAACACATATACGTATATACATATCACATCATGTCGCATCATAGCCACACGGGGTTAACAATTTCAGATAGAAGTATACAGATGTCGAGGCTTACCTCACATGCCCAACTCAACTGCACTTGCTACACTTTTCATGTTTTATTTCTCCTTTCAATGTTCGACTTTATGTTCCAATCGTATTTCAAACACCTTACCCAACATACATCTTTCATATCATTGCTTACCTGAGTACTGTGTAGCTTCCAATATCAGCAGTCGCTGTCTTACGTCGATACCGTTCTCTAGCTGCAATCAAAGGTTAGAAAAAGAAATTCATTTCCTACAGCTGGCTCTATCGTACGATCTAAGATCCAAAGAAAAGTAACACCCTAAATGCCCTGTAGCCTCCTGTTTATAGATGTGGTGCACAACACACCGATAAACAAGACTCTACGAGACACGGCCTGCAGACATTCCGAGGACAAACCGCTCTGATACCACTTTTGTCACGACCCATCCCCGTGGGCCGCGACTGGCGCCCTACTTGGGCACCCCAAACGGACATACGAGCCAAATCGTCAAATCAAAACTTAACTCAGATTTCATAATAGTTATTTTAAACATAATTTAAAACAAAACTTGTCTTAAGCGGTCGTATACCAAAATATCATATCGGAACAAATAGAAGCGGCGGAATGCACATCACCGATCATATGTACAAATATAAACATAAGGGCCACTTTGGCCACCATAACAGACGTACCGCATTAAGACACAAATCGTAATCAAACAGACACATATTGGACCCTCGACCCACAAACATGACTACAGGCCTCTACAAATACAAAACGAAAACATATGACGGGACAGGGCCCCGCCGTACCCCAAATAGTCAAATATACCGATACATATACATCACAAAATATTTATACCGACATATGGGCTCCGAATCTAAAGGAGGACTCTGTAATAGCAGGACGGGGAGCCTACGGTGGTGGATCACCGGCGTCTGTACCTGCGGGCATGAAACGCAGCCCCCGAAGAAAGGGGGTCAGTACGAAAGATGTACTGAGTATGTAAAGCATAGAGTGCAGAAGTGTAAACCATAACTGAAACCAAAGAGGATACAAAAAAAAACTAATACTGACCAGTATATCAAGATCTATACCAAAACGTACGTACATAATGCAGATAAAAATCATGCAAACCTCAGGAACGTGGTCAACCCTCCGACGCAGGTGCCACACACAGCATAACACCAGAAGGTTCAAATCTCCGTACATCCCCGAACACACATATCATCATAACATATCACCAGCCATATCACAGCATAACTCCAAACGGAACCCGACCCTATGGCGAGGTCTCGGGAACCGTAACACAGCATACGGCCGAATTAATCATAGGGCGCACGAATCATAACCGGCCCGGGAACCGATGAACGAAATCATAATAAGGGCACGAGCGGAGTCGTGAGAAAACAATGCAATTCACATATCAAAATACTTTTGCAAACTTGACAAAATCATATGTTGACTTATTAGTCAAAATAATTCGAACAATTAATCAAAACGGGGTTCATTTCACAAAAGTATTTCCAAAACGATAATTATGGTTCAAAATATAATTTAGGATATCGTGGCAATCAAAACATTATTTTACAATAGCCAAGTTCATAAACAAAAGTCTTTTGCCGATGTTATACAAAAATGAGCCTTATAGGGCAACCGAAAGAGTCTCGGAGTTAGTGGGCCCACCTCGGGTCAAGTCGAGGTGGCGAACATGAATTACGAACATTTGGGGTCTATGAAATCATACGTGAAAATTTCGAAGCGATTCGAATACATTTACAAAAGTTTCGGACATTAGATCACTTTTTAACACAAATGAGAGTTTTATGCTTCAATTGAATTGAATGAATAGTACTCTATTTCTAATTCGGATTTCCGAGAACAAAATGGCCTCCAGGGCTCCGATGTCGACCTAGTATACCTAGGACATGCCAAAAGAAGGAAATGGGGTAGCCTTACATACCTTTCGCGCTCCCTACGCTTGTCCAAAATTGAATCCCGTTTCGCTCCGAATCTACAAATGGTCAAAGTCACCAATTAGGAATTTCAAGACTTTAATAATTCATTTAACTTCATATTGGTCTACCGAAATTTCGGCAGCACTTCCCCTATACATATAGCACCCCCGAGAATTCAACTCGGCCAAAATATTCACAACAACCCAACAACAACACTAACAACAATAACCATAGCTACAAAACACACAATATGGCACAACTAACCTTCTTCCCGACATAATGTCACAACCTTCATTCCAACTTCATATTTTCAAATCAATATCCACATCCTCACATTCATTACTAATTAAGACCATGACAATATAATTCGAGAGCATTTCATAACATTTCTACAAAATATTCATACGATATACAAAGTATACAACTTCCCACCAAAATCATAATTCATTCAAAACTTCTAACCTTTGGCATACATATTCGTGACATGCTTCAATACACCAAATTCATCAATAATCATCATAATTTGCACCTTAACAACTCCATTTTCATAATGTCATAAAATCATACTAAAACGACATAAACTTCTACATTCCATTTCAATGCAAACTTATATCATTTCATCTTCATTTACATTGCAAGAATCACAATAACACAACTAACATGTTAAATCAAAATTTAATTCATTCCTATTCCATTCCCTATATCACACGGCCAACCTATACATTTCCAACTTCCACCAAATTCATTCCACTTTCATTCTCAATATGAATTCCATCCTACACACAACTAGAATACAACATAAATTCAATCCACCATAAGCATACAATGTATATATATACACGGCCATGCACCATATTCCATACCCACTTCGCAAACTTCCATGTTTCATGAATTCTACTCATTTCCATACACTACAACACAATCAAACCTTCATAACATAATAATATGGAATGAATTCTTACCTTTTCTCTTCAACTTCTTCAAACTTCCACTTGCCAACACAAGTGCTTTCTTGCCTTAAAAATTATACCATCTTGAAGAGCATCCTTGAGTTAGTAATATTGCTAGAAAATTATGATTTTTGAACCAAGATTAATGGACTTGAAATTTTTTTCTTTTCTCTTGGAGGGGGCCGAAACCCTCCCCCTTGTTCTTGCTCTATTTCTTTGTTTTTGCTCTCTCTCTCTTTCATTATGTTTCATGAATCTTCTAAGGGGTAAAGCTTCTTATATAAATTAATCACATGGCAAAATTAATTAAAACATGGGTTGGGCCATGAAGCATGGCCGGCCACCCCTACTCTTATTGGGCCTCATTTTCATTTAATTTTTATTGAGCCCAATTAGTTACAAATCTTGTTTTGTAATTCCCGAAACAAATTTCCGAAATTCCAATTTTTGCTCTTGACCTCCCACCGTGTTTCCACACCAATATTTTTCATAAACAACACACACATATATTAATTCAATCAACACATGACCTTATTCCTTACAAATCGAAATCATTTCGAATTTTCCCGAATACACGAAAATACGGGATATAACACAATCAAACCTTTTGAGGTTTGTACTCCGGTTGGTGATCCCGTGATAGCTAGACAAGTTTATAAAAATTGTGTACTTGTGATATGCAATCGCCAGACTAGAGCTGATCTAATTGAGCTGGAATGGTTAGATTTCGATGTGATTATGGGTATGGATTGGTTGGCCTCGTGTTATGCTAGTGTTGATTGCCGAATGAAAATAGTTTGATTTCAATTTCCGGGAGAGCCCGTGCTTGAATGGAAGGGTAATACAGCATCTCCAAAAGGTAGGTTTATTTCCTACATTAAGGCAAGAAAGATGAAAGCTAAAAGCTATATTTGTCACTTAGTCCGAGTTCATGACACCGAAGCAGAGTCGCCAACTTTCCAATCCGTTCCGGTAGTGAATGAATTTTTGGATGTATTCCCAGATGAACTTCCAGGCCTTCATCCAGAAAGATAGATTGAATTCGCCATTGATGTGTTGCCGGACACCAAACCTATTTCTATTCCTCCTTATCAAATGGCTCCGGCAGAATTGAAAGAGCTAAAGGCGCAGTTGAAGGATTTGCTTGAGAAGGTGTTTATTAGACCCAGTTCATCACCGTCGGGAGCACCAGTCTTGTTCGTGAGAAAGAAAGATGGTTCCCTACGAATGTGCGTCGATTACAGGCAGTTGAATAAGGTGACAATAAAGAAAAATACCCTCTCCCAAGGATTGATCATTTGTTTGATCAACTACAGGGTGCCAAGTGGTTTTCTAAAATAGACTTGAGGTCGGGTTATCATCAAGTGAGAATTAGAGAAGAAGTTATTCCCAAAACAGCTTTCAGAACGAGATATGGCCATCATGAATTCCGAGTGATGTCTGGGATAACCAATGCTCCGGCAGTGTTCATGAATTTTATGAATAATGTATTCAGGCCACTCTTGGATCTATTTGTGATAGTATTCATCGATGATATTCTGGTATATTCTCGCACAGAATCAGAACATGCAGATCACTTATGTATTGTTCTTAGAATCCTTCGAACCCAAGAATTATATGCAAAAAGTTTAAAGTGCGAGTTTTGGCTGAATTCTGTGACATTTCTGGGTCATGTTTTTTCAGATGATGGTATTCGAGTTGATACTCAGAAAATTAAAGCTGTGAAGACTTGGCCAAGGCCTACGACGCCTACAGAAGTCCATAGTTTTCTGGGATTGGCAGGTTACTATAGAAGGTTTGTAAAAGGATTTTCCTCTATTTCAACACCATTGACAAAGCTAACCCAGAAGTCAGTTGAATTTCAGTGGAATGATGCTTGTGAACGCAATTCCCAGAGTTGAAGGACAGATTAACCTCAGCTCCAGTCTTAACACTTTCAGGAGGGCCAGATGGCTATGTGGTGTACTGTGATGCTTTCGGCGTTGGGTTAGGATGTGTGTTGATGCAGCACGGTAGAGTCATTGCTTATGCTTCTAGACAGCTGCGGAAACATGAAAAGAACTATCCAACTCACAATCTCGAATTAGCCGCAGTTATTCATGCATTAAAGATGTAGAGACATTACTTGTATGGTGTGCATGTTGATATCTATACAGATCACAAGAGTCTTCAGTACATTTTCAAACAGAAGGAGTTAAATCTGCGGCAAAGGCGGTGGTTAGAGTTATTGAAAGATTACGATGTGAATATTTTATACCACCCCGGAAAAGCAAATGTAGTGGCTGATGCGCTTAGCCGCCGATCAATGGGTAGCCTATGTGAAGTTCCTCCGGAAAAGAAAGAGATGGTTCATGAGCTCCACCAAGTAGCTAATCTTGGAGTGCGTGTAATTGATTTTTTTTTTGAATGAAAACCACCAAACTAAGTTTGGCAGTGTTTTATTGAAAAATAGTAAGTTTTCTGTACAATAGTGTAAAGAAAGAAAATGAAAAGAAAAGACAAATGAAAAAAGAAATGTTATTTGTCGAGTTCGAACCTGGGCGGGCAGGGTGCGTGTAATTCATTCGGGCAGTGCAGGGATTGGTATTAATGATCCCACAGTTTCATCCCTGAATATAGAAGTGAAAGGGCGTCAGTATGAAGATGCTCAAGCTGATATATTGGTGGAATGGCATGAAGGGAGACATAGCAGAATTTGTAGCTCAAGGTCCAAATTGCTAGCAAGTGAAAATCGAACATCAAAAGCCAGGAAGATTATTGCTAGCAATGGAAATCCCTACATGGAAATGGGAAGTGATCAACATGGATTTTATTATGGGGTTACCTCGTTCCCGAGGCAAGTATGATTCCATATGGGTGATCATGGACAGACTCACGAAAGCAGCTCATTTTCTTCCAGTCCGAACCACATACTCAGCAGAAGATTATGTGAGGTTGTATCTTAAGGAAATTGTGCGACTCCATGGTATTCCAGTATCCATTATCACAGATAGAGGAGCGCAATTTATAGCCAAATTCTGGAAGTCATTTCAAGAAGGTCTAGGTACTCATGTGAAGCTTAGCACAACATTTTATCCGCAGACCGATGGACAAGCCGAACGTACTATTCAGAATTTGGAAGATATGCTATGGGCATGTATACTAGATTTCGGTGGTAGTTGGGATGATCACTTACCTGTGATTGAGTTCGCATACAACAATAGCTACCATTCCAGTATTCAAATTGCTCTGTATGAAGCTTTATATGGAAGAAAGTGTAGGTCTCCAGTTGGGTGGTTTGAAATAGGAGAAGTACACCTAATAGGCCCTGAATTGGTTCAGCAAGCGGTAGAAAAATTCAAGGTGATCCGAGATCGATTGTTGACAGCCGAAAGTCGCCAAAAATCTTATGCGGACAACCGCCGGCGAGACTTGGAATTTCAGGTTGATGATTGGGTATTTTTGAAGGTGTCGCCAATGAAAGGGGTGATGATATTGGGCAATAAAGGTAAATTAAGTCCTCGATACATTGGACCCTATAAAATTATCCGCAAAGTGGGTCAAGTAGCTTATGAATTGGACTTGCCTTCAGAGTTTGAATCAGTCCATCCAGTCTTCTATGTCTCAATGCTCCACAAGTGTGTTAGACATCCCATAAAAAAATTCCAATAGATGATGTGCAAGTGACAGAAAAGCTAGCATTTGAAGAAGTGCCCATTGCCATCATAGACAGGCAAGTACGAAGACTTCAAAATAAGCAAGTGGTGTCACACCCTAATCTTGATAGGGCATAATGGGCACCCGACCCCATACTCAGAGCCGAGCGAACCCCTATAACTCTCGTTATGTTCATAACCTCACTGGGCCCTTACGTTACGAAATGAAATGCCTAATAGAAATTATGTCAAACCATTCTTTTCGTCGTTCTCAAGCCAGGAAAAATCTATAATCATATGGACTTTGTAACAAAATGCATAATGGTATGTCGGCTTGCAGAGCCGCTTACAAAACTGACATCCTATACACGTGACTCTGTCTGCAAAGTCTCTAACATCAATCAAGATACCATAACATGAATACTCTGACTCGGCAACACTCCAAAAGGAAATGGAGCTCGCCAATCTAGCTGGGTCATCTTCTGGCAATGTCCTCTACTCATCTGTATACACCCGCGTGGCATGAAACGCAGCCCCCGAAGAAAGGGGGTCAGTACGGAATATGTACTGAGCATGTAAGGCATGAAATACAGTAAAGAGGATCATAACTAAAATAGAAATTGGCCAGAAACAAGTATGACTTTTAAAAACATCAATACACTTGCCTTATGAAATGAAAATCGTGCATATCATTATCGTATACCGTACCCGGCCCATTATGGGACTCGGTGGATAAAATCATGCATGTGAACATCATATATCATATCATCATGTATATATACCGTACCCGGCCCTCTAGTGAGGGACTCGGTGAATGAAGTCATCATGTGCCCTCCTGGCCGCCATCCCCGTATCATCATATCATCATATATATATATACCGTACCCGGCCCTCTAGTGAGGGACTCGGTGAACAATGCAGTGGAATTACGCATGATAACATACCCGACCCGGGACTTGGTGAAAGACATATTGAGGCATGCACGAGCGGAGTAGTGAGAAACTACATGCATATAAATCAATTTTCAAGACTCGATAGATGAGTACACTAATCGGCAATTGAAAGATCATAAACGTGTTTTGAGTCAATCCGAGTTAGCATAAGAAAGTTATGGACGTTATTCATTACAGAAACCTTTATAAACGTTTCAGAGCAATCCGAGTTAACATCAGAAAGTTATGGACGTTATTCGTTATAGAAACCTTTATGAACGTTTCAAAACAATCCGAGTTAGCATATGAAAGTTAAGGGCATTAACCCTTATAGAACCCTTTTACGAATAGAACTCTTTATGTTTTGCTCGTTATTCAATCATACAATAAGCTCGACCATACTAAGCATGCTTATGTCAAGAAGTGAATAAGAATCATAAACAAGCTCGGAATTAAGGAATAGAGTTACCCCAAGGTACATGTCATAACTTACTCAGTTCTAGAACATGCCAAAAGAAAGAAAGGGTAAGCCTTACATACCTGTTCCACCTCCTATTAGCTACGCTTATTTGTCCAAGCTCGCCAGTCTACATTCAAGAGGATTTACACAATCATTAGACTCATGGTTATATGCTTGTCTTAGTCCTTCAAATGAATTCATTTATAATCTGCCGAAATTTCGGCAGCATTTCCCCTGTTTATATGCCTAGCCCAAAATTACAATTCAGAAACCAACAACATCAACAAAAATACCAATAGTAATAACATCATTTCCAACACAACATATGCCATAAAGCAGCCCACACACCATTTTTCCCATTTTCTCAACCAACCAATTTGCGATACGACTAATTAATAACTTTATTTCCGTAAAGAAGCCGAAATTAATACCAACAACATCGATAACAACATCTTCAACATCCTACAAAATAAATACATATATTTTTATCCAAATTCCTCTTCAAGCCTAAATCCATAATTCGACAACACCAACAACCTAATTTATCACACTATTCTCTCTGTTCTAATCCGTTAAAACTCTGAATAAACTTGTTAACAATGAAAAGGAACCTTAATCCTACCTCAAGTGTACAACCACCACGTCCACCCTCTTCTTATTAGTTGATTTTTAGCTCAAATTGAAGGCAACGCGACGTACGACACTTTTCTCTTCATGGGCTTCGGAATTCGGGCTCAGATTTTGGTCAAAATTGATTTTTCTCTCTAGGCTCTCCTCTCCCTTTTTTCTCCAGAATTTTTTGGTGTTTTGGTATGAAATATGAGGAGATAAAGCTGATATTTCTCTTAAAAAGGTGTGGGTAATGGGCCTGACCCGGTTGGGCTCGGGTTGGGCCTGGCCCACTGACCTTTCTGCCTTAAAACGTCCATATCTCCTTATCCCGATGTCGTCTGTGAACCCACGACCTATGGTTGGAAATCTATTTCAATTATCTACAACTTTCATGCTGGGAGTCTTCCCAAATTTCAAACTCATAATACCGTTTTGGCCCCTCGAAGTCAGATCACCCGAAAACGGTTTCTTAAATCGTCCTTTTGGAGGGCTTACACACATTTTCGGCTTATGGGTCCTTCTTAGGACTTGATCAAATTCACATATACTACCCATATATCTCTTCATATGTCCTTTATAAAATCCCGACATGTGGGCCCCACCTTAACTTATCGTTACGAGGGCTATTATCAGGTAACTTGTTAACTGATTTATTCCATACGATCTCCAAATGTCACATGTATACTCTTATACGCAGATAACACAATCTCTAATTCTTGTATAACTCTGCTCTCCCTTGAGCTCGTACTAAGCCGTCAACAGTGTTGGTAACGCAAACTTTCCGGGGTGTAACATCCTTCCCCCCTTTAAAAACATTCGTCCTCGAATGTTGCATCTTACAACCCACGATGCCATCTTTGCATTTACTCCTTCGGTGCCACCTCGAGCTATTTTTTTTTTTTTGTACTACCCTTTTACTCGGGCTCTCTAATCCTTACACCCTTGCCGCCATTTCGTTTACCCTTACCTTCCAAATGTTTACACTAGTCTCGTACTCTGCCCATGATCCTGTTCCCAGGTACATTCCCTTATCGGATCATCCCTTCCTTTAATACTGTCGTAATGGATGCATTATTGCATCTACAACCTGGTCACTTAGTTGTTCAACTCTTGTTGTTTTGTAGTCTCCCTTTATTGGGTGATCACACCATAATAAGCATCGTAGTTATTTCAATATCTTGTCAACCCTTGCCCCCTTCATTGGAATACCATTCAATTTCTTTTATTCCTCACGAATTAATTTCAGTTCGATCCTAAGAGATACCCTTCAATCACTTTATTCCTTCGCTGATTGACCCTTAGATCTTATTGATGTGCTCTCACAAAATTCTCTGCTTCGAATCCGCATCTGTTCTTCATATATGAATGCGTTTAAGACCTTCGTACTCTATTCACTCGCTTCTTCCTTATGTGTCTTACCTTACGGTGCCTTTAAAAAAATCCGCACTTCGATCTTCAATCCTTACTTTCAATTTTAAACCCAATACGTTTCTTGCATCGATTCCCCTAATGTCCGTACTGAAATGGATAACGATAACAACTATATAATAACATCTTAGGATTCGTCGTTCCAATATCTACACTTATACTTTCCTTACTCGCTTCCCCCCTTTTTGGGTCTTACTTATGTCATTCGCCAATCCATTGCCTCACTTCCAATCTTGAATTCATGTATCCCTTTCCTCAATTCCCTTTTCATACCACATCATATTCATGCTATTTCCCATAATTTATAGTAGCAGTAATTCACGTGCGAAGTCTTAACATACTCATCTTGCAGTAGCGTAATTCAGTAGTACAGCCAATATAGCAATCCAAACAAAGGATGTATTTCACTTAGCTCAGTCGTTAATTATGGGTCAATGTTTACCTCTGCTCCACTTAACAACTCTGTCCCATGGGGATACTTAAAATACTAGTATGTCGAACCGTCTGTACCTTCCATGTAGTGTCACTTATCCCATCATTCAATAGTCAGCATTCGCTGGCAGCGTCATCTTCCTCTTTTCTTTTCCATCTCAAGTTATCCCTCTCTTCCCCGTAATCGACTCACAGTAACCGTAATCGCATTTCCCTTAACCGCCATCTGTCTTATCAGGGATTTAAGTCCCATGCGCAACTAATACCCCTTGTACGTCAGACTCTTTTATTTTTGTATCGTACTCAGCATTGGATTCAAAGACACTCATAATCATATTTTTACTTGCTATTGGTGAGAGCCTCACTTTATCGCCTTATCGTCATGTGGTGAACTCGCAACTCATAACCACATTCTTCTTTCCGGCCTGTTCCTTTATGTACTTTACTTGTTCTGTCTTAGTATAGGGTATCCGGAGGAGACGCATCTTTCTTCTCATAATACAACTACTTCTTAAGCTTGTGTACTTCGCATGTTCCCTTTTCTTTCTATACCCATACTCACTCTATTTTATAATTACTCCGTTATTCCTCCCACAATGGACCCTATTCTTAACTCAGTATCGCTTTGTCCTTCACAATATATTACCCTATACGATCCGTTCTTTGTTTCCCATACTTATCCTACTCGTTTCCTCTCATCCTTAGTATGCTGATCCCTTTCCTAATAGTCATTCTATTTAGTCATTCATCTCTCCGTAGTCTTAATCTTTTAACATCCAGCCGAAATATTATTCGTGCCATCGGTTCTCTGCCACTACTTTGCTATGTCACCTTTCCCTGATTTCTTTTTCGAGTTGACTCCCTTTCCCCTTATGCTTGCTATCGGTCCTGTCATTGCGAAACCTTTATGATGAACTTTCCCTTATCCCCTTATTAAGGAGGTTCTTATACATCAATATCTTTCGAGTTTCCATCGTCTTCGGCAATTACCTACCGTCCTTCATGACCTTCTTAGGGCTAAGGTTCCATCGTCGTATGGTCTGCTTTTTGCTAGTTACACTCTTGTGTTCAATTGGAGTACTCATAAGGGTATCCAATTCCGATGCTTCCCTTCTCGTCTCTCCACACCACTGTCTTTTATGACTAGCGGGTTTTCAGGCACACAAGTTAATGGGGACACCGAGATTCACCACGTCCTTTCTAAAGTCTTTTATTACACCTTACTCTTTGTTTTTCTGTTTGGATTTCCACTCACAATTCTTATATAATAATCTACAACAAAACTCATTTGTCGACATTTCTTAAATCCCCCAACAGACCTTGCTCCTACTAAACCTCGAATGTAACCCATTTTTATCCTTCGGACTGCTAATCGTCTTTCTCGCAATTATTATTCATGCCCTGCCAGGTCCATAACTCCTCTAAAACAACGCATCCCACTTACTGTCTATTTACGATATTTCCTTTCCACACTTCTTCCTGTTAGGTGTACCCAACTAAATGACTTGATTTTGAACAATTCTGGAGGAGTCTCCTTTGCAATTCTTACTATCCAACACCTGCATGCAGCAAATACCAACAATACCTCACAGGGCATATATATACGACATATTCCAGCCACCCAGGGCTCCCAATCTCAGGTAAAATAACGAAAATATCAAAAATTACCTTTGTGACTTCCCATATCATCACTCACCTTCTCCCGTCGATATTGTGCTCCTGCTGAGATCAAAGGTTAGTGCAGGAAATCTCATTTCCTATGACTTGGCTCTATCGCACGATCTAAGACAGAAAGAAGGTCATTGACTCCTAAATGCCCTGCAGCCTCCTGTTTATAAGTGTGGCCGGCTTCACACCCATAAACAGGACTCTACTGGACACGACTTTGCAGACAACCCCTAGGACGAACTGCTCTGATACCACTTTGTCACACCCTAATCTTGATAGGGCATGATGGGCACCTGACCCCATACTCAGAGTCGAGCGAACCCCTATAACTCTCGTTATGTTCATAACCTCACTGGCCCTTACGTTACGAAATGAAATGCATAATAGAAATTTTGTCAAACCATTCTTTTCGTCGTTCACAAGCTAGGAAAAATTTGTAATCATATGGAATTTGTAACATAATGCATAATGGTATGTCAGCTTGCAGAGCCGCTTACAAAACTGACATCCTATACACGTGACTCTGTCTGCAAAGTCTCTAACATCAATCAAGATACCATAACATGAATACTCTGACTCGGCAACACTCCAGAAGGAAATGGAGCTCGCCAATCAAGCGGGGTCATCTTCTAGCGATGTCCTCTACTCATCTGTATACACCTGTGTGGCATGAAACGCAACCCCCGAAGAAATGGGGTCAGTACGGAATATGTACTGAGCATGTAAGGCATGAAAAACAATAAAGAGGATTATAACTAAAATAGAAATTGGCCAGAAACAAGTATGACTTTTAAAAACATCAATACACTTGCCTTATGAAATGAAAATTGTGCATATCATTATCGTATACCGTACCCGGCCCATTATGGGACTCGGTGGATAAAGTTATGCATGTGAACATAATACATCATATCATCATGTATATATACCGTACCCGGCCCTCTAGTGAGGGACTCGGTGAATGAAGTCATCTTGTGCCTTCCTGGCTGCCATCCCTGTATCATCATATCATCATGTCATCATATATATATATACCGTACCCGGCCCTCTAGTGAGGGACTCGGTGAACAATGCAGTGGAATTACGCACGATAACATACTCGGCCCGGGACTCGGTGAAAGACATATTGAGGCATGCACGAGCAGAGTAGTGAGAAGCTACATGCATATAAATCAATTTTAATGATTCGATAGATGAGTACACTAATCGGCAATTGAAAGATCATAAACGCGTTTTGAGTCAATCCGAGTTAGCATAAGAAAATTATGGACGTTATTCATTACAGAAACCTTTATAAACGTTTCAGAGCAATCCGAGTTAACATCAGAAAGTTATGGATGTTATTCATTATAGAAACCTTTATGAACGTTTCAAAACAATCCGAGTTAGCATATGAAAGTTAAGGGCATTAACCCTTATAGAACCCTTTTAGGAACAGAACTCTTTATGCTTTGCTCGTTATTCAATCATACAATAAGCTCGACCATACTAAGCATGCTTATGTCAAGAAGTGAATAAGAATCATAAACAAGCTCGGAATTAAGGAATAGAATTACCCCAAGGTACATGTCATAACTTACTCAGTTCTAGAACATGCCAAAAGAAAGAAAGGGTAAGCCTTACATACCTGTTCCACCTCCTATTAGCTACGCTTATTTGTCCAAGCTCGCTAGTCTACATTCAAGAGGATTTACACAATCATTAGACTCATCGTTATACGCTTGTCTTAGTCCTTCAAATAAATTCATTTATAATCTGCCGAAATTTCGGCAGCATTTCCCCTGTTTATATGCCTAGCCCAAAATTACAATTCAGCAACCAACAACATCAACAAAAATACCAATAGTAATAACATCATTTCCAACATAACATATGCCATAAAGCAGCCCACACACCATTTTTCCCATTTTCTCAACCAACCAATTTGCGATACGACTAATTAATAACTTTATTTCCGTAAAGAAGCCGAAATTAATACCAACAACATCGATAACAACATCTTCAACATCCTACAAAATACATACATATATTTTTATCCAAATTCCTCTTCAAGCCTAAATCCATAATTCGACAACACCAAAAACCTAATTTATCACACTATTCTCTCCGTTCTAATCCGTTAAAACTCTGAATAAACTCGTTAACAATGAAAAGGAACCTTAATATTACCTCAAGTGTACAGCCACCACGTCCACCCTCTTCTTCTTAGTTGATTTTTAGCTCAAATTGAAGGCAACGCGACGTACGACACTTTTCTCTTCATGGGCTTCGGAATTCGGGGCTCAGATTTTGGTCAAAATTGATTTTTCTCTCTAGGATCTCCTCTCTCTTTTTTCTCCAGAATTTTCTGGTGTTTTGGTATGACAAATGAGGAGATAAAGCTGATATTTCACTTAAAAAGGTGTGGGTAACGGGCCTGACCCGGTTGGGCTCGGGTTGGGCGTGGCCCAATTACCTTTCTGCCTTAAAATGTCCATATCTCCTTATCTACAACTTTCATTCTGGGAGTGTTCCCAAATTCCAAACTTATAATACCGTTTTGGCCCCTCGAAGTCAGATCACCCGAAAACGTTTCCTTAAATCGTCCTTTTGGAGGGCTTACACTCATTTTCGGCTTATGGGTCCGTCTTAGGACTTGCTCAAATTCAGATGTACTACCCAGGTATATCTTCATATGTCCTTTATAAAATCCTGACATGTGGGCCCCACCTTAACTTATGGTTACGAGGCCTATTATCAGGTAGCTTGTTAACTGATTTATTCCATACGATCTCCAAATGTCACATGTATACTCTTATACGCAGATAACACAATCTTCTTCCCTAATTCTTGTATAACTCTGCTCTCCCTTGAGCTCGTACTAAGCCGTCAACAGTCTTGGTAACACAAACATTCCGGGGTGTTATAAGTAGCTTCAGTTAAAGTCTTGTGGCGAAATAGCAACCGAGAAGAAATGACTTGGGAAGCGGAAGAGAAAATGAAATCCACATACCCGCACTTATTTCAGCCTCCAGAAGAGATCCACGACGAAACATCAAGACTATGAGGTATGTATGCTTTCTTTTCACGCATATGGGTCGTGTGTGACCAATTTAAGTTACTATTGTGTTGTGGCCCTGTGAGGCAATGATATTATGGGTTGTTGTGACAGGATGGTAGTACCATATTACAGGGGAAACTCTGGCGAAATTTTCGTGGAATTCCCGAGTGTTAAACATTCGAGGACGAATGTTCCAAAAGGGGGGAAGAATGTTACACCTCGAAAAATTTCCCATTAACGTACAGTGAATAGGATAGAGAAGGGCACGACGTATACGATGATTTGATAAGTAATAAATAGCATTTGATGACCCTAATCGAGATTCAAAAACATTTGACGTAAGGTAAGGAAGCTGTTAATGGAAGCCCGGACATGTTACGCGTCGATTTGCGAGCATCGAAATAATGATAGATTAATGATATTTTAGAGAAGAGTTATAATGTCCCTTAGATGGTTAATGAAGTGTGAAACAAGTGTTAAGATGGTTGTATAAGGATTGGAGACCAAACGAAACTACGAGATCAACTTCGGAAAAACTGTGAGTTACACGACCACATTATACGGCCCGTGGAAATTTATACGGACCGTATAATGGTCCGTATAACCCAACAGCAACAATGTTTTCCAAGGTAGTGAACCACGACCACTTGTACGGACCGTGCAATGTTCCACGGACCGTACAAGTGTCCGTGGAAGTCCCGACGGGCTGAGTTATTCCAAGTATTTAAATGTGATCCCACTTCATTATATTCATTCCCCTCACTTCTCCACATCTCTCCAAGCTTCTAGAGGGTTCCACACACACTTCATATACAAGAATACAAAGGAAAGCAAAGATCAATATCAAGAATTCAAGTGAATCATGTGTAAGAAGCTCACTAGGGTTCCTCCAAGTAAAGTATTGCCAACCAAAACCCGTGCCTACGCATTCAAAGGTGAGTTTCATGATTATTCCATGTTGTTTAAGGTATGGAAAAAGTTGAAACACATGGATTATGGATGGAAATGGAAAATGGATTACAAAAGATGAGATTAGCGGCAATTGTGAATAGTGGATTAATATGAATCATGAATCTTGATATGTTGAAATTGTAAATATGTTATGAACGACATTTAGAACATGGAATAAGTATTATATGTGAGAAAATGCAATAATGAACTATGACCATGATTATGGATAAATCGGAGTAAAATTACGAAATGCGGATAATGTAGATGAAGGATAATTGTTGTCTATTATATTGTGAATATTGTTATGAATGTTTGGGGGTTGATATAGAATATGGAGAAAGTAGTAGAAACAAAGGAAATGCTGCCCACTTTTCCCTAGAAATAGTAAGCATGTTTAAGTAATCGATTAGCTAATGTTAATGCGAATTCTCTTGAAGGTGGAAACGTGAGCATTTAAGGAGAACAAGCAAGCGATAGAGTTGTTAAACATAAAAGGTATGTGAGGGTAGTCCTTCCTTTCTATGGCATGAATCCGATGGTATGATTTTTCCTTCTTCTCCATCAATCCTCTATATCTCGGAAAACTAATAGCCTAAGTTCATGACTAGCCATATGAGATGAGAGATATATTATGAGTTCAATAACGATGACGATGAGCTTAAGTCTAAAGGTTCTAGATTTCATGATATGATGTTCCTATAATGTTAATGATGTCATTTATTGTATCTACTCACCTTATATATTATTTCCTTCAAGGTGAGGCAGAATACCATTAAGTTAATGATGTCATTTATTGTATACACTCACCTTATATACCATTTCCTTCAAGGTGAGGCTGAATACTTATAAATGTCCCATAATGAAATCGGGGGTTGACGACCTTATGTCACCTCGATAAAGTATAGCTATATTTGAGTTATTATACATGCATTATGATGAGTATATGTTGATGATATTACACCGCTCCTATATGGCACGGGCAGACACACCACTGCAGTGGGCAGCTTATACCCCGGACGCGGGAGGCCTGGTCGCAGGTTAATTATTATCACACCGTACCTATATGGACGGGCAGCCTATACATCTATGCATACATGATATGATGACGAGCATGAAGTAAGCCAGCATGTATTATTCCTTTTATAATTGACAGTCAGTTACAGTTGCTCCATATTTGATGCTTCCTTTATCTCATTGACTTATTATTATTATTTTTGCCTCTCATACTCAGTACAATGTTCGTACTGACGTCCGTTTTATTTGGACGCTATGTTCATGCCCACAGGTAGACAGGGAGGTGAGCTTGATCCAGACTCGTAGGATCGGTTAGCTGACTTGAGGGCACTCTATTGTTCCGGAGGTGCCTTAATTATTCTTTTGTGTACATATGTATATTTTGGGACGACGGGGTCCTGTCCTGTCCTTATGTCTAGCACTCTAGTTGAGGCTCGTATATACACAGTTGTGGGTCATATGGTCTCACGAGGTTACTACTGTATATATATTATGATTTTGATAGCCTAAAGGCTTATGTCTATAAAAGTATCTATGTTCTCAAATGAAAAATGATTTGAGTATGAATTTGATAAAATAACGTTTAATGAGCATGATGAGTAGTAAAACGAGTGGTGATCGGTTGTTAGCCCCGGGTCCGTCACGGCCCCTAGTCGGGTCGTGACACCTTGCCTTAGAAACACCTATCCTGGCTGCAAAAGCCGGTGTATCTACAGTATCTAAGACACCTGTAGTGGGAGCACCAGTCTCAGTAGTATCAGCACCAATCTCGGACTCTACTGGGTCAGTCCCATAAGCATGGCTCAGACTAAACTCTAACTGAGTGTCGTCGTCATCACCGGACTGATTTGCCTGTTGGTCCTTCTTGCCCTTTACCTTATTCTTCCTCCAATCTCCCATACGAGCAGCTGTGATGGTGCCGTCCCAATCTGGAAGATGAAATATCCTTGCCCGTCTACACAATTCCGTGATAAGACACGGAAATACTATGTTCTGGTTGGGCTTGTGTGCCCGCACATGCAGCTCCTCAGCAATGAGCTCCCCAATATTCATCGGATACTTTGACATCAACGAGGCGATAGTGACTGCCTGACTGGTGGAGAGGGTATTATCCGCCTGGGTTGGAGTGATCCTGTACCGAAGCAACGTCCACCAAAACTTAGCTTCTGTGGACAAATAACTTTTAGCAATCTTGACTCTCCCATCATTAGTCCATTTTTGCTTATGTGGCTCAGATGTGATAATCGCAGCAGTCCATTCCCTCACAGATTTCTTGTCTTTCCTAGCTCGTTTGTCTAGGAGCAGGCTCAGATCAGTAGGTGCCACAAAATCATTATCAAATAGGACTTTATTGATGGCTTTGGAGGAAATATCGACAACTGAGTTCCGGACTATCACATTCTCCAAAATGGGTACCTCATGCCAAGCACGACTCGGCTTCTTCATCGACATCAACATAGCTCCATATGATGCATTGAATTCCCTCACAATGTGCGGAGCATAGTCTCCCAGCTCATGAGTGAAAACATCCAGCTTGTACATTTTGATGGTATCATCCAGTTGTGGGTGAGCCGAGATACCATCGAAAATCAGTCGCCGATCCTCAAATATTTTCTGTTGCGGCTGTCCCCCAGTTTCTGTCTCAGCCATCCATTAGTCATACAATTTCTTTGACCGAGAATCGAAGTTTTTCTTCCTCCAGCCGTTTGGTTCGGACGGCTAGTTACGACCCTCTGGCGGCGTACCATCATCCGGATCATTACCATCACTTGGCCTTACTGAGCCACTTTCCTGTGCTATTTGGTTGGCAGCCCTCCTACTTGATACTTCCGCGGCAAAATCCCCCTCTTCAGACTGGGAGGCTTCCGACGCAGATGTGGATGGGGTCATTGCTGGGGGCGTAGATGGCCTTGGCGATGTACCTTTCATGGGGGGCCCTCTGACCTTTGGTGGCGGTATAAATTCTGCGCACTCGGATCCTGATTTTTCCCCTGCCGAATTGGAGGGTTCATCTATCAAATAAAAATCCAAGCGCACTTTCTTTCTTGTGCCTTTGCTTTTGGGCCCCGCTTTCCTTGCACTCTTTTTCTGACCCATTGCTGCAAAAGACACATCATATTAGCTACCATTGAACATCCGATCAAAATTAGAACAAACTAACTATTCATAAAAATTGTTTTCTGTCTGTGACTGTAAACTCAAAAGACGGACCGTAAATTGAAATACGGTCCATAAACTGATATCGTAAACTGCTCGTTATCTTGGAGAAATTTCTGTCCCTCAGTGAAATGCTTAAAGACGGACCGGAAACAGAAATACGGTCCGTAAAGTATGATCATTTTTCGCATCACAGACATAAAACATGTTTTGATTTCTGGATTTCGTTACACATCTCAGTTTCACATTGTTTTGGGGATTAGGTTAGTCAGACTTCACCCAATTTTCTAACAATTTTTCATTAATCCCTCAAGGGTCAAGCTGTTGGTGGGCAGACCAAAACTTCAAATTTTGAATTTTAAGGTATTGGATGCCCTCCAACCCATTTGGTTTTTATTAACAACTTCCCAAGAGAATTAAAAGAATTTAACATTGTTATCCCTACACAAGATCATTAACCAAGGTAAGCAAGCACTTAATTTCACAAAACCTAGCCTAATCAACACTTACCACCAAGTTTAAACTCAATGCTGTAAAATAAGAGTGGAGTGTGTCAATAATACCTTTTTATGATGAACCAACAGATCACAATAAGCAAAGACTTTGAGGGCACAACTTCAATCACAATCAAATTTAAACCTAGGGCAGAGAGATTTCGAATTTTGTGAGAGTGGATAGGTTTTCGAGTGTGAGTTGTGTATTTATGGAGTTTAGAAAATAGAAGATGATGGGTTTTTGGTGGGAAATCGTGGGGGTTGAGAAGGAGGGAAGTTAATGGGATTGATCGTGGGAGGCGATTTGAAACGTTTGTCTCTCTGCCCGTGATTTAAATCGCTGCCCTCTCATGTATTTAAAGCATTTTTTCTTTTTTTGTTCTAAATACGGTCCATAAAGTGATTTATTACCCGTATTTAGAGATGTTGATGTGGGCAGTACACTGTATTGTCTCATGAAAGATTACAATCAGATTTACGGACCGTATTTCACAATACGGTCCGTCTTCCATGGTCGTAAACTTTCATGTTGCATTACAGTGCTTACTGTTTTGTGACATTGTTAAATACAACCTTGAGAGATACCTCATGGCAAAGAAGGAAGCAAAGCCGCAACTGATCAGATAGGTGCTATTGCTGCAGTTTACAGACCGTATTTCACAATACGGCTCGTAAAATAGGGCGTATTTAACAATGTCACAAAACAGTCTCTTACTACTTAACTTACCTACTATTCAGCAATATTTTCTGCAATATAATCCTGCACCAAAACAACCATTACCCTATATGTAATAAAAAATGAACAAAAGAAAAATAAATATTACACTTGGGTTGCCTCCCAAGCAGCGCTTGATTTAACATCGCGGCACGACGGTGGTAACCATTCACTCCTTATCTGCGTGCACCAGATCATCGTTCATTCCAAGGTGCTTCAACCTGTATCGGTCGACAATCCTATCCTCCGAAACCATCCCGTGATAGTGCTTCAATCTCTTTCTATTCACCTTAAATGTCCGAGTTCCATCTCCGGACTTTAACTCAATCGCTCCATGGGGTGAAATACCTACCACCTCAAACGGACCAGACCACTTTGATTTAAGCTTACCAGGTAGCAACTTCAACCGAGAGTTAAACAACAATACAGGATCACCCTTGTAGAACTCTCACTTCAGGATCTTCTTGTCATGGTATTGCTTCATCCTTTCTTTATATAGTGCTTCACTCTCATATACCTGGTACCGAAACTCATCCATCTCATTTAGTTGAAACAACCTGAGCTTGGTTGCTTCCTCCCAATCCATACTAAGTTTCTTCAGCGCCCATATAGCCTTGTGCTGAAGCTCAACCGGCAAGTGACAAGCTTTTCCGAACACAAGCTTGAACGGTGAAGTCCCTATCGGAGTCTTGAAAGCAGTCTGGTATGCCCATAGAGCATCATCGATCTTGCGGGCCCAATCAGTTCTATTTGCATTTACTGTTTTTGCTAGAATACTCTTGATCTCCCTGTTGGACACTTCAACCTGTCCATTTGTCCGAGGATGATAAAGTGTTGCCACCCTATGTTTTACACCATATTTCTCTATCAATCCCGCGAAGGCTCTATTATAAAAGTGGGATCCACAATCGCTGATTATAGCCCTCGGAGTACCAAAACGAGTAAATATGTTCTTCTTGAGGCACCCCATAACACTCTTGGCCTCGTTATTAGGTAAAGCCACCGCCTCTACCCATTTTCAAACATAATCCACAGCAACCAAGATGTATTTCATGCCACCCGAACTCACAAAGGGTCCCATAAAGTCAATCCCCCAGACATCGAACACTTCTACCTCCACAACAAAATTCATAGGCATCTCTTGCCTTCTGCCGATATTCCCTTGCCTTTGACATTGATCACTGGACCGCACCAATAGATTAGCATCATGAAAAATGGTCATCCAGTAATAGCCGCACTCAAGTACCTTAGTTGCAGTCCGGTTTCCGCTATGATGACCCCCAACAGGATAGTCATGGCACGCCTTTAGAATCGCCATCACTTCACTTTCAGGAACACAACGCCGAATGATGTTGTCAGCGCATGTTCCGCACAAATAAGGCTCGTGCTAACAGTACTTCCGAGCATTCCCGCAAGAATTTCTTCTTTTGGTAGGCTTTGATATCTTCTGGAACTATGCCTGTTACCAAATAATTGGCAATGTCAGCATACCACGGTGCCACTTCCATTGACACAGCCAACACCCTCTCATCCGGAGAAGCATCATCTATATCAAGCTCATCAGAAGGTCTCCCAGCCTCTTCAAGCTGAGAGATGGTCAGCAACCTGGTTTTCAGTGCCCTTGTGGTCCTTCACGTTAAAATCAAACTCTTGCATCAATAGCACCCATATGATCAGTCGCGGCTTTGCTTCCTTCTTTGCCATGAGGTATCTCAAGGCTGCATGATCAGTGTAAACCACTACTTTGGACCCCAACAAGTAGGCTCTAAATTTCTCAAAAGCAAACACAATGGCAAACAGCTCTTGCTCCGTCACTGTGTAATTCATCTGGGAAGCATTCAGTGTTCTGCTTGCATAATAGATCGGGTGCATAATTTTATTGTGCCTCTGCCAGAGCACAACACCTATTGCAAAACCACTAGCATCACACATCAGTTCAAATGGCAAGGACTAGTCAGGAGCAACAATAATAGGAGCAGTAGTGAGACGCTCTTTTAACTCATCACAAACGCCTTCCGGCACTTATCATCAAATGCAAACTTTGCCTCTTTTTCAAGAAGCTTGCACATTGGGTTGGCAATCTTGGAGAAATCTTTGATGTAGCACCGGTGAAACCCAGCATGTCCCAAGAAACTTCGGACACCTTTGACCGAGATAGGTGGTGGAAGTTTTGCAATGACATCAATTTTCGCTTAATCGACCTCGATTCCCTTTTCAGAGATTCTGTGACCGAGGACGATTCCTTCCGTCACCATAAAATGGCACTTCTCCCAATTTAGCATGTGATTTGTCTGCTCACATCATTTTAGCACTTGACCCAGATGGCCAAGACAATCTTCAAACGAATCACCCACAACAGAAAAGTCATCCATGAACACTTTCAAGAAATCCTCTACCATGTCAGAGAAGATTGACATCATGCACCTCTGAAAAGTGGCTAGTGCATTACACAAACCAAAAGGCATCCGGCTAAATGCAAACGTCCCATAAGGACAAGTCAACGTAGTCTTCTCCTGATATTCTAAAGCAATGTTGATCTGATTGTATCCCGAATAACCATCAAGGAAGCAATAGTAGCAACGCCCCGCTAGCCGATCAAGCATGTGATCAATAAAAGGCATGGGGAAATGGTCCTTCCATGTGGCTATGTTGAGCTTGCAATAGTCCATGCAAACTCTCCATCCGGTAACGGTTCTAGTTGGGATTAACTCATTCTTTGCATTCGGCACCATAGTGATGCCGCCCTTCTTAGGAATACATTGGACTGGCTCACCCATTTACTATCAGCAATTGGGTAAACCACTCCCGCATCCAACCATTTGATGATCTCTTTCTTGACTACCTCTTGTATATTCTCGTTCAGTCGCCTTTGATGCTCTACACTCGATTTGCTATCTTCCTCCAACTGGATTTTGTGCTCACAGATCCCAGATGGAATACCTCGAATATCTGCTATGGTCCAACTAATAGCACGCCTATACTCCCTCCACACCTCCAAAAGCTGTAAAATCTGCTCCTCAGTCAATAGGGCTGAAACAATCACCGGTAATGTATTGTCCGGACCAAGGAACTCATATTTCAGATGTGATGGGAGCTGCTTAAGCTCCAACTTAGGTGGCTCAATGATCGAAGGCTTTGTTGGAGGAGTTTTTCTATTTTCTAGATAAATATTTAGCTTCTTTGGGTGGTATGAATATGAACCCAACCCAACAAGTAAATTAACTGTCTCCACATAGCCTTCTATGTCCTCAGCATCGAAATTCACAAGAATACCAGCTAGAGCTTCACCCAAACTCTCTTCTTCCATCTTGAATTCCACTGCTTCATCAATAAAATCAAATGAATCAATTACCGAAATACTCTCGTAAGTACTTGGTAACTTCATCCCTCTGCTAGCCTGAAACGTCAGTGATTCATCGTTGACTCGGAACTTGATTTCATTTTTCTCCGAATCCACCAGAGCTCTTCCTGTAGCAAGGAAAGGTCTCCCCAAAATAATAGGAATATCCCGATCGACAGCACAGTCAAGAATCAAAAAATTAGCGGGCAACATAAAGTCACCAACCCCCATAATTACATCATCAACCACCCCAACAAGTCTTTTGATAGACCTATCAGTCATTTGTAACCTCATAGTAGTCGGCCTTGGCATCCCCAAACCTGATTGTTTGTATATAGCAAGGGGCATCAAATTAATACTCGCCCCATTATCACAAAAAGCACGAGCAAAATCATGGTGCCCAACAGAACAAGGAATGGTGAACGCCCCAGGATCTCCCTTTTTCTGAACAGTTGTAGTTGAAATGATGGAACTCACAGTGTGAGTCAGACTCACGGTTTCATGTTGAACCGTTTTATTCTTGGTCAGCATATCCTTCAAATGTTTAGCAAAATAGAGCATCACCTTGACAACTTCCAAGAAGGAAAAATTTAGAGATAACTGCTTCAACTGATCATAAAACTTCTCGAACATAGCATCTTCCTTCTTCTTTACCAACCTCTGAGGAAAGGGAGGTTTAGATTTGAAAAGCTGCGTCAAAGGGCGGAGAGCCCCTTTTACAGTCTGCTTGCTTATGTTATCAGCTTTCTTCACCATCTCTGGAATATCAGCAACCTTCTTGTCAGTAGGATTCTCATCAACAATAATGGGTACTTCAAACTGCACCTCATCCTCTTCATCTATCGGCTAAAGATCAATCACCTTCTCATCAGCCCCCTGGAGTATTTTACCACTCTTAGTAGTTATGGCAAGCACACGGTCTACACCGCCTCCCCCATTCTTTGGATTTGGAATAATGTCACTCGGAAGTCCTCCCTTTTTAGAAGGGTGCTACTCTCTAGAAATATCCCTCATCTGGGACTCAAGCTTCTGAATAGCCACTGTATGGGAACCCAATATTTTTGTTAGCCCAGATAATGTCCTTTCAGACTTAGATTGATTGGCTAGAATCTTCTCAAGCATTTATTCAACCTTCGAACTACCTTGCTCTGTTGACTGCCCTTTCGGTGGTATATAAGGATTGGAACTCTTGTTCCTAAAATTGTTACTGTTGTTGTAGCTCCCTTGGTTCGCACCACAAAAATTATTATTGTAGTTCCAGAGTTGTTATAAGCACCTTGACCTTGCTGAGGTCTCCATTGATTTTGATTCTGATAACCACCATGGTAGTTCTGTCTTTGCTAACCCCCTTAAGAGTTATTAACATAATTATCATCTCCAACCTGCATAGGTAGCCCATCATGGAGCGGACCATCTTGAGTATGGTACATCCCTTTTGGCAAAACTGTATCATCATCACAAACATTTACCTTCTTGATCTGGGATTCATCAAACTTCTTCGTTAGCAAGGAAATATTTGTTGCAAGTTCTGCCAATGTTTGCTGGGTGTCTTGATTCTCCTTTACTATATTCTAGATCATAGCACTACCATATGGTACCACATCAGCATTGTTTGAGTGCCAAGCCTGATTATGAGTCGTCAACTTGTTAAGTATGTTGGTCACTCGTCGATAAGTTTTGTTCGTGAAACAACCATCAGCTGCATTATTAGCAACTGACTGTGTCACTGGATCTAGCCCTCGGTAGAACTTCTCCATTAATATGTGTTCCGGAAAACTAGGATTCGGGCTCTTCTGCAAATACTCCTTGAATCTCTCCCAGGATTTATATAGTTGTTCCCCTGGTCGCTGCTTAAATTAATATATCTTGTCAGGAATTTCAGCCTTCTTGCTAGGGGGGTACCATTTTGTGAGAAAAGCAATCACCATCTCTGCCCATGAAGTAATCGAATTTCGGGGCAACTTCTCAAACCATGTTCTTGCCTCCTCGGTTAAGGAATATTTGAATAACCTCAGCCGAATACTATCTTGTGGAACGTTGTTCTGGATGTGATTAGCACACACATCCATAAAATTCTGCAAATGACATTGAGGGTCATTCTCGGTAGAGTTCCGAAAGTATCCCTCAAGCTTCAACAAATGGTATAGAGAGGAGTCAATTTTCACGCTAGCAGCTGCAACTTGAGGCTGAACATTAGCAGATGCATAGTCCTCCTCCGGAAAAAGATCAGCAAAAATATTCTCATCATCTGATTCGTTCGCCTGATTGTTAAACCGATTCCCCTGGTTGCCAGCACGTTGATTTTGCTGATACTGATTCATGTTCACTTGGTTTACACAGAGTAGCAAACAAAGTGTGATGGAATAAGCAAAAGACTTCAATCAAAGCAAACACTATTTAGTAATTTCAAAACCGTATTCCCCGGCAATGGCGCCAAAATTTGATACGCGCAAATTACACCTATTAATGGTATACGCGGACGTTGTCAAATATAGTAACCCAACAAAGTTGGGGTCGAATCCCATAGGGAATATGGTGTGAAAAGGTTACTAAAGTCGTAGGATGCTAAGCTTAGGTCTAATGTCTTAATCCGATGGTTTTGGTAATAGTTGGTTTTTCTATAGCTAATTGCTATATACTTGCTTTGGTGAAAATTTATGGTAAAAGAAACTAAGGTTGTGTCCCCGTTAGATAGAGTGTATGATCATGGGTATTGATCTTGATATACTTCTAATGGATCATTATATGAATGCACTTAATCTCTATATAAATCTCTACTATTTCCCAATAAATAAAGATTATCTCTTTCTATGATTTTCCCAAATATAAGAAAGTAACTATGAAGAACGATTAATCATGCCAAGTAAATTCTTCTTATTCCTAAGTGAATTTATTAAACAAAGTTTAAAGCTTTGAGTCCTTGTTATTTTTTCTTACCAACCCTAATTATTTTCCCAAATAAATCAAGGTGTATGGCTTTAATCAATGTTTGCAAGCATTAATTATGAATGAAGAATGAAGAATAAATAAACCCTAATAATCCATTATGTGTATATCAATCACAACCCAATCACACAACACCAACCATTGGGTTCACAACCCTAGTAAGGGAATTTAGCTACTCATGACAAAGAACAAGAAATAAGACATTGAAGAATTTATAATTGCTTACTTTGGAAGAAAAGAGAAATTGATAATACTTGAATTGATGTTTGAACCTTAAAAAACTAGAGAGTATTTAATGTTCTAAGCCAAGAGTCAAAATATAATTACTGATAACTATTAAAACCCTACAATGACTATTTATAGGTTCTGAAAACGTGAAAGTTGCAGATTTGCACTTTGGTCCCCGTCGATACGAAATACGGTCCGTAAAGTGAAATACGGACCGTAAACCAGTTTACGACCAAGTCTTCCTTCCAGTTTTGACCAACTTCAATCTCTTGAGATACGGACCGTAAATTGGTTTACGGTCCGTAAACTGCCCAATCGTCTTTCAACTTCCAAAACTTCAACTTTCTGCCAGATGCTCGAATGGTTAAACATGCTTTGAAATACGGACCGTAAAGTCGAATACGGTCTGTAAAAGTTGTTCGTAAATCACCACTTCCTCAGCCTGCCTTTCTATTCTTCTTATTATTTAATACGCCCACGGAATACGACCCGTGTTTGAGAATACGGACCGTAAACTTAGTTTACAACCACTTCTGCACTTTCAACTGTTTTTATTCCGAATTTGTTCCGTTTCCTGAAAAACACTAAAAACCACGTAAAATCACATAGACTTGCTTAAAAACAAGTAAATCGTATAGCAGAAAAGTATCGATTGTGGCGTAAAATCACGCCACATCAGTGGCGAGCAGGGGCACATCAAGAGGTTTTGTCCTAGACTCAGACAAGGTAGCCAGAGTGGTCAGTTTCAGGCTCTCACGCCCCATGTTGCTCCGGCAAGAGAAGGGAGATCTTCTGGTGGGAACCGTGCTCAAACTAGGCAGGGTGGTCACACGACAGGTAGACGCCCAGCTTAACAGGGGCGGTTATCAGTCCGGCAGAGGTGGATATCAGTCTAGTAGGGGTGGTTCTCAGACAGTTCAGGGGGACTGTGGAGGTTCTCAGGCTTGTGGTAAGCGTGCCCATTGCTACGCCATGCCAGGTAGGCTAGAGGCCGAGGGTTCAGATGCTGTTATCACAGGTACTATCTAAGTTTATCACCGGCAGGCTTCTGCGTTATTTTATCCGGGCTCCACTTTTTCATATGTGTCTACTTACTTTTCTAGGAGTTTTGATATGATTTGTGACTTGCTTAATACTCCTATTAATGAGTCTACTCCAGTTGGAGATTCTTTCGTTGTAGATAAAGTGTTTAAATCTAACACTGTTAAAATTATGGGTTATAGCACCTCAGTCGACTTAATGATTTTAGACATGGTAGATTTCGATGTTATTCTGTGTATGAGTTGGTTAGCTCCCTACCATGTCATTCTAGACTGTCATGCTAAAATGGTTACCTTAGCTGCGCCGGGGATACCTAGACTTGAGTGGAAAGGAAACCTTAATCCCTCCCCAAAGAAAATTATTTCTTATGTTCGTGTTAAGAAACTAGTTGAAAGGGGGTGTTTGGCTTATTTGGCGCATATTCGTGATACTAATGCTGAGATTCCACCACTTGAGTCAGCTCCTATCATTTGTGACTTCGCAGAGGTGTTTCCTGTGGACTTACCTAGTATGCCACCAGACCGAGTTATTGATTTCTGGATTGACTTAGAGCTGGGGACTCGTCCTATTTCTATCCCTCAATATCGTATGGCTCGAGCAGAGTTGAGGGAAATGAAAGTACAACTTCAGGACCTTTTCAGTAAGGGTTTTATTCATCTAAGTGTCTCTCTGTGGGGTGCTCCTGTGCTTTTTGTGAGAAAGAAGGATGTGACTATGCCGATGTGCATTGATTACCGCCAGTTAAATAAAGTCACCATTTGAAATAAATATCTCATTCCTCGCATTGATGATCTATTTGACCAGCTTACGGGAGCATGTGTGTTCTCTAAAATTGACTTGAGATCGAGCTAGCATCAGTTAATGATTCGGACTGAGGATATCCCTGAGACAGCCTTTTGGACTAGATACGGGCATTATGAGTTTCTTATCATGTCCTTCAGGCACACTAATGTCCCTGCTGCTTTTATGGATTTGATGAACCGAATTTTTAAGCCATTCCTATATTCTTTCGTTATTGTATTCATTGATTTATTCGAATAGTAGGGAAGATCATGAAAAACAACTGAGAGTTATCCTTGGGTTGCTGAGGGATAGGGAGTTGTATGATAAATTTTCTAAGTGTGTATTTTTGCTTGATTCGGTGTCCTTCTTGGGGCACGTGGTTTTGAAAGAGGGGATTTGTCACAACCCAACCGGAGGGCCATGACGGGTACCCGGTGCTAACCCACCCGGGCACCTCTTATCGTACATTTAGATTTACATCTAGGTGAGCCACATAGCTTAATCATACTTTCTATCCAACATTCATACTAATCCCATTGGGCAACAATACATTTATATCACCATCAACACCCATGCCCATATCAATGTACATAAGCCAACGAGGCTAACAAAATGATATATAAAAAATAGGCCGACAAGGCTAAATACATCTAACCATATACACATGTCTACGAGCCTCTAAGGAGAGTATGTCACATCATACAGGCGGGACAGGATCCCGCCATGCCCATAAGTATGTACACAAAATAATAGATAACAAAAGTTGTAGCTCCGAATGAGATGGAGCTCCTCTACATAGTCCCTGAGTAATAAAGCTATGGATCAAGCCTGTCTCCCTGGCCACCTGCGGGCATGACGCAGCGTCCACAAACAAAAGGACATCAGTACGAAGAATGTACTGAGTATGTAAAACATAATCAACATCATTATGGAAGCATAAGAGACAACATAAGAAATAGCATAAGATGGGAGGTCGTAGAACCATCGTCATAAACACTTACTTGTCTTTCATAGGGACCCTACCTTTCTAATACGTGTTTGTGTACATACACATGTACATATACATACTTTTCATATCCATATCCGTATTCATATACGTGTTTATATCCATATTCACATTCATATTCGTATTCATAGCATACACGACCACGAAGGTTCGGTGTTTCAAATACCCGGCCATGGCAAGACTCGGTGATTATACATACCTGGCCCTACCAAGGCTCAGGGTTATCCGTACCCAACTGCAGTGGTGTGCGCGCAATACATATCATACCCGGCCATATAAGATCAGTGTTACATAATAGTCATACATAGACACATATACATAAGAGCTCATAAGCATCTTTGGCATCATTACTATCATCGTTTCATTACATCTATCCTTAGAGGATCACCCATCATGTAAGGAATTTAGTAGAATTGTAAACATAACGAGAATCATGAGCTTTAGTAGCTTTAAAGATAGAATCATTTGGAGGTCAACATAGACACATGAAAGGATAGATATATAGCCAAGGAACCATGCCTTAATGAAAGAAGGGTTAACCTTACATACCTTTTTTTTAGCTATTCTATCACTTGAACGTTCTCGTTCAATGCTCACGTTTCTACCTTCATTAGAGTTTATACTAACATTAGATAATCGATAGCTTTGCATACTTGACTAAAGCTAGAGAAAATTGGGCAGCATCTCTTTTATTTATACAACTTTCTCCATATCATATATCAACTCCCAAACCTCTATAATAACACACACAACATCATAGACAATAACCTTTATTCACCTACATTATCCATATTTCTCAATTCACTTCAAGTCATCCATAACCATGGTCATAGCACACAATTACATTCACTCATATACAATGTTTATCCCATGATCTTAATGTCATTTATAACATAATTATAATCACCATATATCAAGAATCATGACTCATTCCAAGCTACTACTCAAAAATGATACAATTCTTACATTCATGACCCATTTTCTATCTCCTTGTACAATCCAAGTCTTTCAACCTCTCAATACCTTAAACAACATGGAATGACCATAAAAATTACCTTAGATAGTGTAGGAATGGACTTTGGGTGGAAACACTTCACTTGAGCAAAACCCTAGTTCCACTTCCTCTTAGATTTCTTGTCTTGGATGAACCTTAATGAGTTTCCTACACTTGATTCTCTTGGTTTGATGAAGTTGATCATAAATTTCCTTTGAATTCTTATAGAAAAGGTGTGGAGAAATGTTCTAGAGAGTTCTTGAGAGAAGGGGAGTGAAGATGAAATGAAATGAACTTGGGTCCCCTTTTAATAACTCACAATCTGTCCCGGCTCAGTTCTACGGACCAACATACGGTCCGTATAATTTATATGGACCGTATGTGTGGCCGTAGATTTGGTCCAGAGAAGGCTGCATTTCTGGGCAGAATATACGGCTAGTATATTTTATACGGCCAGTATGTTGGACCGTATAATGCCCAGCTATTCCGTAACTCGTTCTCGTCGACTCGTTCGATCTCCAATCCTTATGGAACCTTCATAACACTTATTTAGCACCTCATTAAAAATCTGAGGAATACTATAACTCTTCTCCAAGACATCATTAAGCCATCATTAACTTGTTACTCGTAAATCCTTTCTGATACATAACGTATACCTTGCCTTTCTTGGCAAACTTTCTTCTCTTACCTCGAATGTCTTTGAAATCTCAATTAGGGTCATCAAATGTTATTTCTTACTTATTGAAATATCGTATACATCGTGCCCTTCAATATTCTATTCACTGTGCATTAACGACAAATATTCTGAGGTGTAACATTCTTCCCCCCCTTAAGAACATTTTTCCTCGAATGTTAAGTGCTCGGGAATTCTATGAAAATTTGGCCAGAGTTTTCCCTGTAATATGGCACTATTATCCTGTCACAACAGCCCATAATAACAATGCCTCACAGGGCCACAACATAATAGCAATAGAGTTTGGCCACACACGACCCAAATGCATAAAAAGGAAAACATAGATACCTCATGATCTTGACGTTCATATTGGATCTCTTCCGGGGGCTGAAATAAGTGTGGGCACCTGAACTTCATATTTTCTTCCGCTTCCCAAGTCATTTATTCTCGGTTGTTGTTTCTCCACATAACCTTAACTGAGGCCACTTCTTTGTTTCTAAGCCTCCATACTTGCCTATCTAACATGGAAATGGGTACCTCTTCATAAGTCAACTTTGTTATAAGCGAATTCAATAAGTGGTAAGTGATCATCCCAATTACCTCCAAAATCCAACATACATGCCCGTAGCATATCCTCGAGAGTCTGAATGGTACGTTCAGCTTGTCCATCAGTCTGTGGGTGAAAAGCTGTGCTAAGACTCACCTGAGACCCCAAACCTTCTTGGAAAGATTTCCAAAAATTGGCTGTAAACTGAGTTCCTCTATCAGAGATAATAGATAATGGAACATCGTGAAGTCGCACTATCTCTTTAATATAAAGCTTTGCATATTCTTCTGCCACATATGTAGTTCTGACGAGTAAGAATGAGCTGACTTCGTGAGTCTATCCACAATCACCCATATAGAATTATACTTACGTCGAGAACTTGGTAAGCCTGTAATGAAGTCCATGTTAATTACTTCTCATTTCCACGTTGGAATTTCTATAACTTGCAATAATCCGCCCAGCTTTTGGTGCTCGATTTTCACTTATTGACAGTTGGGACATTGAGCTACAAATTTCGCTATATCCTTCTTCATCCCATTCCACCAATATATATATTTAAGATCATGATACATTTTCGTTTCTCCGGGGTGGACAGAATAACAAGAGCAATGGGCTTCTCTAAATATTTGGTGACGTAATCCTGCTATGTTAGGAACACATAATCTGCCTCGGCATCGGAGAACTTCATCTCCTGATATCTCAAATGATAACTTCTCCTTCTGAGGGAGTGTATCTCTGTACTGAATTAGCATGGGATCGTCATATTGTCGCTTCTTCACTTCCACTACTAGCGACGAGACTGCTGAATTCTTAATGGTGGCTCCCATGCTACCTGAGTCCACTACTCGAACTCCAAGGCTAGCTAACTGCTGGAGCTCACGAGCGTTTTCTTTTTTCTCTGGCCGAACATTACACAAGCTTCCCATAGATCTACGGCTAAGAGCATCAGCCACAACATTCACCTTTCCGGGATGATACAGGATATCAATATCATAGTCTTTTAGAAATTCCAACCACCGTCGTTTCCATAAATTCAACTCTTTCTGCTTGAAGATATATTGAAGGCTCTTATGATCGGTATAAATATCAACATGGACACCATATAAATAATATCTCCACATCTTCAATGTATGAATCACCGCAGCCAATTCAAGGTCATGGGTTGGATAATTTTTCTCATGTTTCCGCAATTGCCTTGAAGCATACGCAATCACCTTACCATGTTGCATCAACACATAGCCTAGCCCAACGCCAGAAGCGTCACAATAAACAACATATCTTTCCAATCCCTCCGGAAGTGTCAGGACTGGGGTAGAAGTTAATCTATCCTTTAGCTTTTGGAAACTACGTTCACAAGCATCTGTCCATTGAAATTTTGCTGCTTTCTGGGTCATCTTTGTGAGTGGTGCAGAGATAGAAGAAAACCCTTCTACAAATCTCCTGTAATAACCTACTAAGCCCAGGAAGCTACGAACTTCCGTAGGAGTTATGGACCTTGGCCAAGTCGTCACGACCTCAATATTTTAGCTATGTACCCGAATACCATCGGCTGAAACAATGTGCCCTAAAAATGTCACTGCGTTCAACCAAAACTCACACTTAGAAAATTTGGCAAATAACTATCGAGTTTGAAGAACTCTAAGGACAGTACGCAAATGATCCGCATATTCTGCCTCGGACCTAGAATACACCAAGATATTGTCGATGAATACAATCACAAATAAATCTAGGAAGGGCCTGAACACATTGTTCATCAAATTCAAAAATGTTGTCGGTGCATTAGTTAGCCCAAATGACATTACCCGGAACTCAAAATGGCCATATCCTGTTCTGAAGGTTGTCTTAGGGATATCTTTCTCCCTAACTCTCACTTGATGATATCCGGATCTCAAATCTATCTTTGAAAACCATTTGGCGCCTTGTAATTGATCAAATAAGTCATCAATCCTCAGAAGAGGATATTTATTCTTAATCGTCACCTTATTCAGTTGCCAATAGTCAATGTACATTCGCAAGGAGCCATCTTTCTTTCGGACAAACAACACGGGTGCTCCCTACAGGGAAGAACTAGGCCAAATAAAGCCTTTCTTAAGCAAGTCCTTCAATTGCTCCTTTAATTCTTTCAACTCTGTGGGAGCCATTCTGTAAGGAGGGATAGATATAGGTTTTGTATCTGGTAGCACGTCTATAGCAAAATCAATCTCCCGCTCTGGAGGGTGACCTGGAAGCTCTTCCGGGAATTCATTCACCACAGAAACAGACTGAAGAGTTGGCGGTTTAGCTTCCACATCTTGAACCGTAACTAGATGATAAATGTAAACTTTTGTGATCATTTTCCTTGACTTTAGATAGGAAATAAACCTACCTTTTGGTGACACAGTATTTCCCTTCCATTCTAAAATCGGTTCTCCCGAAAATTAGAAGCGAACCATTTTCATTCTACAATTAACATTGGCATAGCAAGAAGCCAGCCAATCCATACCCATGCTAACATCAAAATCCACCATTTTTAACTCATGTAAGTCAACCATAGTACGATGGTCACAAATCATAACTACACAATTTCTATATACTCGGCTAGCTATTACCGATTCACCAACGGGCGTAGACACCTCAACAAGTTTGATCGACTCCGGTTTGACTCCAAACCGACCCGCAATATATGGTGTAACATATGACAATATAGAGCCTAAATCTATCAAAGCATATACATCATGAGAGAATACCGATATTATACCTGTGACGATATCGGGAAAAGACTCAAGATCCTGGCATCCAGACAAAGCATAAATACGATCCTGAGGATCGCTAGAACTGGGGGCTCTCCCCTACCTCTACCATGGCCGACTGGCACATGTGAACTCGCCCCATAGGGCGTAGATCCAACTACCGACCCTGAAGGCTGGGTCCTACCTCTACCACAAACCGAGGGGCAATCACGCATAATATGGCTTGACCGACCACATGCATAGCAAATATCTAAACCTAATTGGCACTAGACCCAATGTAACTTCCCACACTGGGAATATCGTGGCATGGGTGGCCTCTCTTGACCCTAATCACCTCTGAACTGAGAATTGAAAAAACTCTGACTCGGCCCGGAATGAGTAGATCTATCAAATCTCTGGCCTGTAAACCGTAGTCATAGAATGGCCGGAGTACCTAGAAAACTGCTGTCTGGGCATGCCTTTAAACTCACTCATCAGACCCAAAGATCTAGCCCTCTTGTTATACCCTCTATCATGCTCAAGCTCACTTTTTTGTTGTTGTTGGCTTTCCTCTAAATTTTGGGCATGGGCTTGAATGCGTGAAATATCCATGTTGTCCTAAAGGGACGCAGTCAAGCACCTATCCATCAAATGTGGCCCTAGGCCTCTCAGAGGTCGGTGCACTCGGTAACCCATATCCGCTACCATAGCCGAAGCATACCTAGACAAATAATTGAAGCGAAGACTATACTCTAGAGCGCTCATACTCCCTTGCCTAAGATTCAGGAATTTATCGGCTCTAGCCCGCCGAACATCTGGAGACAAGTAATGTCGGAGGAAGGCATCTACAAATTCCTGCCATACCGAGAGAGGTGCATTGGCTCCCCGTGAAGCCATCCAAACTGTATACCAATGAACCACAACATCCCTCAATCCATAGGATGCTAACTCCACCAATTCGATGTCTGAAGCATGTATCAACTGAAGTGTCCTCAACATCCCATCAATGAAATTCTGAGCGTCCTCATCCGGATTTGATCCGAAAAGTTTCAGAGGGTTCAAGATAATAAAATCACGGGCCCTTGCACTAACAGCCCTATCACCCTGCCCTGTACTTTGCCGTTGAGTCTGGGCGGCAACCAACTAAGTAAGCAAATGAATGGCCTCTTTTACATCTTGGCCTAAAGCATCCTGTGGAGGAGTTGGAGGGGCTGGAGCTGGGGCTGAGGATCCCTCATGCTCCTTAGGAATAGGCACTGAATGAGAGGACTGAGATTGAGCCGCATTCTGTGTCATGACCCAAACCGATGAGCCATGACTAGTGCCCGAACTAGGGCACCTGTATACGACCTGCTAGATATAATCAGACTGAAACTGAAAAAAATATGGCACTCTGTAAAAGCATGCTGTGAACTCATCATGTCATACATCAAAAAGAACCTGTCTCCTGAGAAGCCATAGCTAACCAAAAGATAACAATTATGCAAGCCGACAAGGATTCCACTATACACGGGGACATTCAAGATGAACTACATCGATATAGCTAACCAAACCGTATATACACAACCCACATATGTCTACAGACCTCTAAGAGTATAACAAAGTCTATGTCAAAAGGATTTGTACCAAAATAACTCAATTCTCCAGGAACAATGGAGCTCTCCAAGCGGTTGGGCAGAAGTCCCTAAGCCGGAGGATCATCAAACTGAGTGTCTGTACCTGCGGGTATGAAACGCAGCCCCCGAAGAAAGGGGATCAGTACGAACAGTGTACTGAGTATGTAAGGCATGGAATCAACATATACATAAAATCCTGGAAAACATTTGAGACATGTCAATGAATGGGCAAAATAAATGCATCAGTATAGCTATATCAAAGAAACACATATATCCATAGAAATATCACAACAAAGGCCACAGCGTCACCCCTGTCAACTGAGCCATATGTATACACATCATAACAAAGGCCACAGCGTCACCCCCTGTCAACTGTGCCATACATATACACATTACAACGAAGGCCACAGCGCACCCCCTGTCAACTGTGTCATATATATACACATCACAACAAAGGCCACAGCGCACCCCCTGTCAACTGTGCCATATATATACACATCACAACAAAGGCCACAGCACACCCCCTGTCAACTATTACATATATATATATACACATCACAACAAGGGCCACAGCATCACCCCCTGTCAACTGGGCCTTGTAATACACAACAAAGGTCACAGCGTCACCCCCTATCAACTGTCACTTATATATACATGAAAAATGAAAATGAGTGTTGTGCATAGTCAAAATGAAATAATAGAGCTCTCTGTAATGTCACAAAATAGCCATATACATATATTATACTCATGGCATGCATATGAGTTCAAATGAAACAATCGTTCTATCCTACCGTGGAGGGACAATTTATAAGGTGTGATCAACAACAATGAAATAAACCGAGAATATCATGAAATAGCTTAACATTTTCATATCATCGTCGAAATCATACTTGAGACCTTTAAGCATAAAATCATCCTCAACGTAATCCTCATAAAAACATTCTCGTTCTTAAAATCATAAGAAGCTTTAAGAGTCATAAACTTCTAGCTTTGAAATCAAGGAGGTTATGAAAACATTTATGGAATCATACCATAGGAATCATGCCTTTGAAAGAAAAGGGACGAGCCTTAACATACCTGTTTGACTTCCTACTAGTTACGCTTATCCGCCCGAGCTCGTAAATCTACATTCGAGAGCAATTACACTAACGTTAGACTCATCACCGTACACTTATCCTATGTTTTCAAATCAACTATTTTATATTCTGCCGAAAATCAAGCAGCATCTCCCCTGTTTATATGCCTAGCCCAAAATCTCAATTCGGCAACCAACAACAACAACAACCATACCAACATCAATAATATCATTTCCAACACTAATATATACCATAAACAGCCCACATGTTGTTTTTCAACTTCCGTAACTAACCCACTTACTATACAATTATTTAACGACTTTATCTTCGTAAATAAGCCCTAAATAATACCAAAAGAGAAAGATTCATACCTTTTTCTTGTCAAAAAGATAATATCTTCAAGATTCCACCTTGAATACAAGCTAAATCCAACGCAAATTAATACCGTGATCACAACTACACATTATCTGAGCCTTGATTAGCTAAAATCACTCAATTCTCTCAACTTTTTATGATCAAAATACCCCTATATGTGCTGAGCTCCCAATCTGATTTTTTTGTGAAAAAATGGGGTTTTTCCCCTTTTATAAAGTTCAAATTCGGGGGGTCACTGTAGCATTTACTGTAGCACGCGTTTCTGCTTTGTCAGCCGAACTTGTAACGTCCATAATTCTCTACTCCGATGACCTATCGGCGAGCGGTTTGTTTCGTTGGAAACTAGACTCGACGAACTTCATTTTAGGATTTTGTGTCACTTCAAAACAATTCATATGCAAAGAGATATTCGTCCCCCAAGTTGGACCAAAGTTTTCACACAAAATTTCACCCATCCTTTCTCCAAAGTCTTACTACTCCATTACTTTCACTCATTTCCTTATAAAACCTTTCGGTATACCTTATATATATCCTTCACTCATTAAATATACTTAATAATGCTTTCTCCTTACATTCCAAAGTGGTTTTACTTAACCATAACTCAACGTACTTATGTTTCAAATTTGATAAGTGCTTCTTCGATGATACGGGTGTAACATCCTTCCCCCCTTAAAAACATTCGTCCTCGAATGTTGTAGTGCGCCGATCCTCAATATCCTCATTGAATTGTTGTTCGATTACCATATTAATTTAGTCAGTTTCGTCCTGCCCTTTCTTAGCTCCTTATCGAATTCATTTTTGAGTCGTACAGTCTTCAATCCTCATGTATATGATAACAAGTCAACTAGTATTCCGTTCTCATTCTGTCTTTGTTCCTGTGGTTTAACTAGCCACGCCACGGCTACTCGCCGTTCTGCGAGCGTCCATTCTCTTCGTTCCTCATTTATTTATTAACGGATAACTCCCTTGCTCGAATACAACACTTTCTTTTGTTGACTCCTCTGATGCTATCTTGGCTATCCCTACTTGTACTTGTTGAGCTTAGATACGTGCTAGATCATCCCCTCGTAATTCATCAGCCAAACTTTCTGATTCATCATAAATTTTCTTATACTAATGTCCCATTGCTTGTTCAGCGGTACTCTACTACTGACAAATCCTTATTCTTAACGGTTACATTTCTTGAACCATCCATCTTAATTCCTTTCCATGATCAGTTATAAGCATATCCTTAATACAATCTCTTAACGGTTCCTAATGTTCCATCACCATCTTTATTATTTCTCGTAGCAGGATTATATATTGCGATGAACCAATAATCATAGCTCGAACTGGTCTATAGCTCACAATATCTTTGAGCTCTTGTCAAACTCTCCCTTTAATTCCTTTGCCTCAAATCATACAATATAACTTATAATTATGAAGTTAGGACAATTCTCACTTTACCACAGCTTCTTTTCCAACATCGGTACGGTATACTTACCCTTGACTTCCTCATTCCAGTGATTACTTAGTTAGCTATCATTCCTTGTTGGCTTTCCGGTGTATCAATTCCTATCTGCGGGGCATAACCTTACGCTGATGGTTCATATAATTCTATAATACATACCCTTATGCTCAGTATGATTAGTGACCCGTGATATACTTTCTAATTTTTGGTGATGCTAATGCCTTTCTATCTGTACCCACATCGTTCTTCCTCTCTTTAGAGATCGCCACACCGCTTATCGTTACTCCCTTTGTTAAGATTCTCATATTTTTCCTTTAATATCAAGATTTTCTTCCGTTGTAACCCAAGGTGTCCTTGTACTTATCATCCATTTCGTCACTCTCTCTGTAGTTAGCTTGCAGAGTGTTCTTACTCTCTTTATTACTTTTAGGATGCGTCGCTGCCTATTTATGGTGCGACATAAATTTCCCTAGTCTAGAAATATCATATCTTGCGTCCGTATGAAGTATTCTCTTGATCCATTTTAATTCCTTTTCATACCTACTTTGTGGTATGCTTACCTTTAATTCGTTCCTGCTCCCTCTTAATGCATTCTTGATATGCCACTACATCCCGAATATTGGCCTCCTTAAGCTAACCTCTTTCTTTCTTTGGAATTTTAAGAAAGCCATACCTCATTTCAGGACTAGATCTGTTGTTCCCCCCTTTTAAGAGTGTTTTTACACACTAGTAACTCCCGAATATCAGTAGTCATCGGCCAACCGTAACGATCCTCCAACTCCTTTGGTCTCTTATAATACCAGATTTCTCTCATCATATAGCTTGACTTATCTTCCTTTCTGCTAATCGAGGGCTTTGCATTTAAACGAAGCGCTTATGCATTTCAGATCCATTCTCACTGCCTTCTTTAAGGCCTTTCTAATTCTACCTTTTATGACTGAACATTTCTCGAATCAACGGGTTAATGGGAACATTAGAATCCATCAAAACATTTTACGGAACGTTTGGTCACACTTTTCTCTTTTTATCCCTCGTCTTCCTCCACCACTATTATCACTAAAATTCTTCTTACTCTGAGTTTTCGGTTTCACTGTACATCTACAATATATCATTGAGGGTTAATATGCTACACTCTTCCCCTTCCACTATCAATCCTTTTATTCACTTAGCTCACTTATCCAAAATTTTCCTTGACTACTTATTTGCGTCCCACCTATGCGTTGTAGTTCTTCCAGTGTTCTGCCACTTCTTGTTCGTATCATGAATTCCTTGCAAATATACCCTCTTCTTTCTTCTCCTTCCTGTCGCCAAGGCTAGTCCAGACTCATGAATATTTCCCATACATCTTTCTATTTCCTTTATAATTAAATCTCAGTATTCCTTATCCTCATCCCATGTCATTGATGTCCTACCTCCCGGTTAGCTTTGTTAGTTCATTATCCTCTCGATTGTCCTTGGTGATTTCTCAATTTTCCTTTTTTTCCCTTCTTCTTCTCTCCTCTCTTTTTGACCAGCCCATTAGTGTACCTTTCCTCCTTTCCTCCTCAAACCTTCCTTGAGTTCCTTCCTCCTCAAGCGCCCTTATCCACTTGTTATTTCATAGTATTGACCCTGAAGTTTGTGAAACATTCCTTTAAACGTGTATATCCGTTCTATTCTTAAATCATCTTTTGGGAAAGATTCTCCGTGTCCGAGGCAACCATGTCAGTTTGACCACACATTTATCCCTTTTTATGCCTCTCGAGAGCTGGAAATCTCTTAGTATTGTTGCAAGGCCTGATCATTCTTTCTCTTGCTTCACATTCCTAGTTGTGGTTACTATCCTTTAGTCCCACTTATTGAAGTCTATTCCCTGACCCCACGCATTTGTCTTTTATTCCATACTACCATCTTTTATCCCCTTTGCTTGCCTACCTTCGAATTTTTATCTAATTAATCCCTTGCCTTGGCCGTCGTCTCTCTTGGAAGCTTCACTCACCCTCGTTTCTTACACTTTTCCCTTTTCTCAAGACATTCTTATCTCTTTACTCTCTATATATTCACTTTCTTCCTTTCCCTGATATTACCGCATTAAGACTTTCCAACTCTAACCTGTAGTGAAAGTAACATCAACTTACCTTGTAAAATTTGTCACTTGAACTTCACTACCCTGTTCGATTGATGACTTCAGTATAACGCAACGTCAGTTGCTGGGACACATATACCTCCAATTTAATACCGTGATCACAACTACGCACTATCCGAGCCTTGATTAGCAAAAATCACTCAATTCTCTCAACGTTTTATGACCAAAATAGCCCTATATGTGTTGAGCTCCCAATCTGACTTTATTGTGAAAAACATGGGGGTTTTCCCCTTTTATAAAGTTCAAATTCGGGTCGGGATCACTGTAGCATTTTACTGTAGCAGCACTGTATCAAGTCCATAATTCTCTACTCTGATGTCCTATCGATGAGTGGTTTGTTGTATTGGAAACTAGACTCGACGAACTTCATTTTAGGCTTTTGTTTCACTTTAAAACAATTCATTTGCAAAGAGATATTCGTCCCCCAAGTTGGACAAAAATTTTCACACAAAACTTCACCCATCCTTTCTCCAAAGTCGTACTACTTCATTACTTCCACTCATTTCCTTATAAAACCTTTCGGTATACCTTATATACATCCTTCTCTCATTAAATATACTTAATAATGCTTGCTCCTTACATTCCAAAGTTGTTTTACTTAACCATAACTCAACGTACTTATGTTTCAAATTTGATAAGTGCTTCTTCGAAGATATGGGGTGTAACATTCTGGGACTCACTTTCCTCTACAACCGTTGGCGGTGCTTTTTCAGCCCGCTTTCCTGCCACTGTCTTGCCCTTTTGGGTTGTCGTAGCCTATCTCTTCACAGGCATCTCTGAAATACACAATACACAGTTAAGGAAAAGAGAAATCCTTATATTATGTCTCTATCGCACGATCTTATGAAAAAAGAAGGTCATTCATTCCAAAAATGCCCGTAGCCTCCTGTTTAAAAGTGTGGCGTGCAACACACCCATAAACAAGACTCTACTAGACATGGCTCGTAGACACACCCTAGGATAGAACTGCTCTGATACCACTTTTGTCACAACCCAACCGGAGGGCCATGACGAGTACCCGGTGCTAACCCACTCGGGCACCTCTTATCGTACGTTCACATTTACATCTAGGTGAGCCACATAGCTTAATCATACTTTCTATCCGTCATTCATACTAATTTCATTGGGCAACAATACATTTATATCACCATAAAAAACTATGCCCATATCAATGTACATAAGTCGATAAGGCTAACAAAATGATATACAAAATATAAGCTGACAAGACTAAATACATCTAACCATATACACATGTATACGAGCCTCTAAGGAGAGTATGTCACTTCATATAGGCGGGACAGGACCCCGCCATGCCCATAAATATGTACATAAAAGAATAAATACCAAAAGCTGTAGCTCTGAATGAGATGGAGCTCCTCTACGTAGTCCGTGAGTAATAAAGCTATGGATCAAGCTTGTCTCCCTGGCCACCTGCGGGCATGACGCAGCGTCCACAAACAAAAGGACATTAGTACGAAGAATGTACAGAGTATGTAAATCATAATCAACATCATTATGGAAGCATAAGAGACAACATAAGAATTAGCATAAGAGGGAGGTAGTAGAACCAACGTCATAAACACTTACTTGTCTTTCATAGGGACCCTCCCTTTCTAATACGTGTTTGTGTACATACACATGTACATATACATACTTTTCATATGCGTATCCGTATTCGTATTCGTATTCATATCCATATTCATATTTATATTCGTATTCATAGCATACCCGACCATGAAGGTTCGGTGTTTCACATACCTGGCCGTGGCAAGGCTCGGTGATTATACATACCTTGCCCTACTAAGGCTCAGGGTTATCTGTACCCAACTGCAGTGGTGTGCGCGCAATACATATCATACCCGGCCATATAAGCTCGGTGTTATATAATAGTCATACATAGACACATATACATAAGAGCTCATAAGAATCTTTGGCATCATTACTATCATCGTTTAATTGCATCTATCCTTAGAGGATCACCCATCATGTAAGGAATTTAGTAGAATTGTAAACATAACGAGAATCATGAGCTTTAGTAGCTTTAAAGATAGAATCATTTGGAGGTAAATATAGACTCATGAAAGGATAGATATATAGCCAAGGAACCATGCCTTATTGAGAGAAGGGTTAGCTTTACATACTTTTTCGTTTAGCTATTCTATGACTTGAACGTTCTCCTTCAATGCTCACGTTTCTACCTTCATTAGAGTTTATAATAACATTAGATAATCGCTAGCTTAGCATACTTGACTAAAGCTAGAGAAAATTGGGCAGCATCTCCTTTGTTTATATAACTTTCTCCATATCATATATCAACTCCCAAACGTCTATAATAACACTCACAACATCATAAACAATAACCTTTATTTACCTACATTATCCATATTTCCCAATTCACTTCAAGTCATCCATAACCCTGGTCATAGCACACTATTACATTCACTCATATACAATGTTTATCCCATGATCTTAATGTAATTTATAACATAATTATAATCACAACATATCAAGAACCATGACTCATTCCAAGCTACTACTCAAAAATGATACTATTTTAACATTTATGACCCTTTTTCTATCTCCTTCTACAATCCAAGTCTTTCAACCTCTCAATACCTTAAACAATATGGAATGACCATAAACCTTACCTTAGATGGTGTAGGAATGGACTTTGGGTGAAAACACTTCACTTGAGCAAAACCCTAGTTCCAGTTCCTCTTGGATTTCTTGTCTTGGATTAACCTTAATGAGTTTCTTACACTTGATTCTCTTGGTTTGATGAAGTTGATCATAAATTTCCTTTGAATTCTTGTGGAAAAGGTGTGGAGAAATATTCTAGAGAGTTCTTGAGAGAAGGGGAGTGAAGATGAAATGAAATGAAAAGAATTGGGTCCCCTTTTAATAACTCACAATCTGTCCCGACTCAGTTCTACAGACCAACATATGGTCCGTATAATTTATATGGACCGTATGTGTGGCCGTAGATTTGGTCTAGAGAAGGCTTCATTTATGGGCAGAATATATGGCCTAACATACGGCCAGTATATTTTATACAGCCAGTATGTTGGACCGTATAATGCCTAGCTATTCCGAAACTCATTCTCGTCGACTCATTCGATCTCCAATCCTTATGGAACCTTCTTAACACTTGTTTAACACCTCATTAACAATATAAGGGATGCTATAACTCTTCTTCAAGATATCATTAATCCATCATTAACTTGTTACTCGTAAATCCTTTCCAATACATAACATATACCTTGCCTTTCTTGGCAAACTTTCTTCTCTTACCTCGAATGTCTTTGAAATCTCAATTAGGGTCATCAAATGCTATTTCTTACTTATTGAAATATCGTATACTTCGTGCCTTTCGTTATTCTATTCACTGTGCATCAACGAATTTTTTTTTGAGGTGTAACAGGATTATGATCAATCCCAAAAAGATTGAGGCCGTCAGAGATTGGGCGAGGCCTACATCAGTGACTGAGATCTACAGCTTCGTGAAGGGGTTTGCTTCCATTGCTCCACACTTGACCAGTTTGACGCAGAAAAAGGTACCTTTTCAGTGGTCCGATGAGTGTGAAGAGAGCTTTAAAAAGCTCGAGACACTGGTAACTACAACACCGATTCTAGCCTTGCCTGTAGAGGGTAAAGATTTTGTAGTTTATTATGATGTTTTCCATTCGAGTTTGGGTACTGTGTTGATGCAGGATAAGACAGTTATTGCCTATGCTCCTAGGAAATTGAAGATTCATGAAAATAATTATCGTGCTCATGACTGAGAGTTGGCAGTAGTGGTGTTTGCATTGATGATTTGGAGACACTATCCTTATGGCGTCCATTATCATATATTCACTTAGCACCATAGTTTGCAGCACGTGTTTACTCAGTGGGATCTAAATTCTAGGCAGCGGAGGTGGATGGAGTTGTTAAAGGATCATGATATTACTATTTTATATCATCCCAGCAAGGCAAACCATAGTGGCGGATGCCCTGAGCAGGAAGTCAGCTATTATGGGCAGCTTGGATCGTTTGATCACATCAGAGCGTCTTTTGGCCATGGAGGTTCAAACTCTGGCTTACAGTTTGGTGAGACTTGATTTATCCGGTTTTGGCAGAGTATTAGCCTTTATTGAGGCTAGGTCATATCTTCTAGACCAGATTAAGGCAAAACAATTGTCACGACCCAAGCCGATGAGTCGTGACATGAGTGTCTGATCTCTAGTGACCAACCACTCCTGTACTGTTACACCTCGGGAATTCCCCGTAAACGTACAGTGAATAGACTAACGAAGAATACGAGTATATGATGTTTTAATGAGAAGGGAACAACGTTTGACGACCCTAAGTAAGATTTCAAAGGATATTGCAATGAAAGGTAGGTTATGCTCCACAATGACTAATTATAGGTTTTGGAAATGTGAAAGTTGCAGGTTTGCATTCTGGCCAGTTGGTCGTAAAATGAAATACGGACCGTAAACTGGCATGTCATATTTTGGCTTCCAAAACTTCAACTTTCTGCCAAATGATCAAATGGTTAAATACGACATAAAATACAGACCGTAAAGTGGTTTACGGCCCGTAAAATGTGTCCGTAAATCACCACGTCTCAACCTGAGTTTCTGGTTCTGTTATGACTAAATACGACCACGAAGGACGGTCCGTAAAATGGAATACGAACCGTAAACCATGTTTACGACCATTGTATTGTTCACTCCAGACCAGATTTTAAGTCATTAAATAAGGGATCCAAGTTTATTATTTCATTCCCACATTTCATCCCTTCTCTCTAAAACATCTCTCTACATTTATTCCACAAGATTTCAAGGATTATTAGTCATCAACAACACAAATCAAGTGAATCAAGTGTAAGGAAGCCCATTAAGATTATTCAAGTCAAGAAAATCTTATTGAAGGAAATCTAGGGTTTTTGCTCAAGTGAAGTATTTCGACCAAGGCTCGTTCCTACAACATCTAAGGTAATATTTATGGTATTTATATGTTGTTTAAGGTATTTGAGAGTTAAAATGCTTGGACATTAGATGAGTATAGAAAAATGGGTCATGAATGATGAAAAGTGACATTTTGAGAGATAGTTTGAATTGAACCATGATTCTTGTTGTGTTGTGATATCAATGTGTTATAAATGATGTTAAGATCATGAAAATGGGCATTGTATATGAATGGACGAATTCGGGTGATATGACCATGAATATGGGTGAATTGGGAGCGAATTGAGAAATCTAGATAATGTGGTTAACGTAAATGATTAATGGCCATTGTTATGGTATTGTGAATGCATTGTTGACGTTTGGGAGTTGAATTACGATATGGAGGAATGTTGTATAAATAAAGGAGATGCTGTCCAATTTTCTCTAGCTTTAGCCATGTGTGCTAGTTGTCGATTCTAACGATAGTATGACTTTAATGAAGGTATAAACGCAACTGTTGAAAGAGAACGTGCAAGTGGTAAATAGTCGAACGAAAAGGTATGTAAGGCTAACCCTTCATTCATAAGACATGTTTCTTTGGCCAAACGTCTAAATCTTCTATGTGACTATGATATCCTTCAAATGATTTGATCTTCCGAGCTAGTAAGCTCACGATGCTTGATACGTTACGGCTGTGCCAAGTTCCTCATATGACGAGTAGGCCTATAAGATAGATGTAATGATAACAACGAAGATAGTGATAATGATATTAACGATGATGAGAATAATATGATGTTAAAGAAGCCTACGAGCTATTGTATGTATGTGTGCCTATGAAGGGCTACAATAAGACCCCGAGCTTATGATGCCGGGTAGAATGTATGTATATGAATATGTATAGAGTATGTGTATGATTACGTAACGCGCGCACACCACTGCAATTGGGTATGGATAACACTGAGCCTTGGTCGGGCCTGGTATGTGTAACACTGAGCCTTGGTTGACCAGGTATGTATGACCACCGAGCCTAGCTATGGTCGGGTACGTGAAACACCGAACCTTCGAGGTCGGGTATGTTATGTAAATTCTATGTATATGATATGATTATGTACGTGATGTGATTATGTATACAATATAAATGTAAATAAGGGTATGTATACGAATACGAGTACTAATATGGAACGGATACGAATATGGATACGGATATGGCGGTATGAGCACAAACACACATTAGAATGGAAAGTTTCTATGAAAGGCAAGTAAGTGCCCATGGCGATAATATTACCATCTCCCATCTTGTGCTATTTATTATGATGTTCGTTATGCTTCTACATTGATATTGATCATGCTTTACATACTCAGTACATTCTTCATACTGACGTCCTTTTGTTTGTGGATGCTGCGTCATGCCCGCAGGTGCACAGGGAGCCAGGCTTGATCCATAGCGGTATTCTCAAAGACCACCTAGCAGAGCTCCATTTCATTCGGAGCCATAGCTTTTGGGTACTTATTCTTTTGTGTACATAATTATGGGCATAGCGGGGTCCTGTCCTGCTCATGTGATGTGTTATACTCTCCTTAGAGGCTCGTAGTCATATGTATATGGTTAGATATGTCTGGCCTTGTTGGCCTATATTTTGTATATCATTTTGTTAGCCTTGTCGGCTCATGTACATTGATGTGGCGTAGATGCCAATCATGATATAAAGGCATTGTTGTCCAACGGGACTAGCATGATGAATGAATAGAAGTATGTTAAATTATGTGGCTCACCTAGATGTAAGTATAAGTGTAAGCCAAGGGGTGCCCGGGTGGGCTAGCACCCGGCGCTCGTCGCGGCCTTCTAGACGGATCGTGACAAAAGTGGTATCAGAGCAGTTCAGTCCTAGGGCGTGTCTACGAGCCGTGTCTAGTAGAGTCTTGGTTATGGGTGTGTTGCGCGCCACACTTATAAACAAGAAGCTGCGGACATTTTAGGAATAAATGACCTTCTTTCTTCATAAGAATCGTGCGATAGAGCTATGATATAAGAAATTCTTGTTCCTTAATCGTGTGTTGTGTATTTCAGAAATGCCTAGAAAGAGAAAAGCTATAGCAGCCCAAAAGGGCAAGACGGTGGCAGAAAAGCGGGCTGAAAGAGCACCGCTACCGGTAGTAGAGGAAAGTGAGTCCCAGAATGTGGCTCAATCTCAGTCCTCCCAGATAGAGCCTATTACTGAGGAGCGTGAGGGAGCCTCAGCCCCAGCTCCAGCACCTTCGGCTCCTCCACCGGACGCTCTAGGCCATGATGTGAAAGAGGCCATACATTTGCTTACTCAGTTGGTTGCTGCCCAGACCCAGCAGCAAAGTAGAAGGCAGGGTGATAGTGTTGTTAGTGCAAGGGCCCGTGACTTCATTACTTTGAACCCTCCGAAATTCTTTGGGTCAAAGCCGGAGGATGACCCTCAGGATTTTATCGATGGTATGTTGAGGACGCTACGATTGATACATGTTTCGGACACCGAATCGGTGGATTTAGCGTCGTATAAATTGAGAGATCTCTCGATCCAATGGTATACAGTTTGGATGGCTTCACAGGGAACCAATGCACCTCCCCCGGTATGGCAAGAGTTTGTTGATGCTTTTCTCCGACACTATATGCCTCCGAAAGTTCGGTGACCTAGAGCCGATAAGTTCTTAAATTTGAGGCAAGGTAGTATCAGTGCTTTAGAGTATAGTCTCCGCTTCAATTCCTTGGCTAGTTATGCTTCGGCCATGGTAGCGGACATGGGTGACCGAGTACACCGATTTGTGAAAGGCCTAGGGCCACACTTGATGGATAGATGCCTGACTGCGTCCCTTCAGGACGGTATGGATATTGCGCGCATTCAGGCCCATGCTAATAACTTAGAAGAAAGCTTGCAACAGCAAAGAAGTGAACGCAAGCAAGATAGTGTCACACCCCGACCTTACTAGGGTGTGATGGGCACCCGACCCCACATTCGGAGCCGAGCAAACCCGCTGACTCTTATCACATACTTAATCCCTTTAGTCTCTTACATCAATAAGAAATGAAAAACATAGTTAAGCGTTCAAAATCTTTCTTTCGTTCTTCTCAAATTAAACAAAATCTGTGGTTATGTGGAATCTGTAACATAATATATAAAGACACATCGGCTGGTGGAGCCACTTTCAAAACTGACATACTACACCCACGACTCTGCCTGCAAAGTCTCTAACTTCGAACAAGATATCATAGCATAGTACTCTGACCCGGCAGCACTCCAGAGCAAATGGAGCTTGCCAACTCCGCTGGAACATCTTCTATAATAGCTTCTACTCATCTGGGTGAACCTGCGCGACATGAAACGCAACCCCCGAAGGAAGGGGGTCAGTACGAGCAATGTACTGAGTATGTAAGGCAACATAGTAAGGGATGTAATTGTAAATCATAACAGGATAGAAATACAGAGCATATCATGAGGTAAAAGAGTAACCTGTACATCTGATTGCCTCTTAGGGCGGATGCCATGCATGCTTGGCTTTCTTTGAAAAACATTTCTTCTTCATATAGAAAATAGAACATATCATAGCGCTGAACAACGTCGGCTCCCTCACCTATGTCCCGCGTCCGGGATGATAAATTACGCCAACTGACCAGGTAGCAATGGGTCTATAGCGCAACATATGGCCCTTTTCCCCATATTCCCCATATACATATACATATATCATATAAGCAGCATGCATGAGAGCCCAAAGAAAGTCATGTATCCATCGGAGTGACGTAAGGTCGGTAACCTCCGATTACATTATGGAATAACCATGGTCGCTTTGTCTCACCTTGAAGGAACAATTATTATAAGATGAGATTAGCAACGAATAACAGCGTACATAAACCGACACCTGAAGACTCAGAAATAAGTTTCGGGTCGATCCGATTTAGTATAAGAAAGTTATGAGCGTTTGAAGTACAGAACCTTCTACGAACGTTTCAGAAGCTATTTTTGGAAAATCAAAGCAATAATCATACCAAGTACCTTTAAACATGAAATCATTCTTATCATAGTCATCATAGAAACATTCTCATCCTTGACATCATCAACGTCATTGTAAAACATATCCATCGTTATTGTCATAAAATCTTACAAAATCATAAACCTCTGTTTTGGTAGAATACAGACACTTTAGAAAAACATTTACGAGTTATTGGGAAGAGAATCATGCCTTGGAATCGTAAACATCTAACTTTTAAAAACCAAGTAAGATATGGAAACAATTTTGAAATCATAACATCGGGATAATGCCTTTGAAAGAAAAGGACAAGCCTTAACATACCTGCTCCACGTCCTATTAGCTACGCTTAATTGTCCAAGCTCGTTATCGCTAGTCTACATTCAAGAAGATTTACATAATCATTAGATTCATCGTCACACACACTTGTCTTAGTCTTTCAAATGAATTCATTTATATTCTACCAAAATTTCGGCAGCATTTCCCCTGTAAATACACCATCCCCGAGAATCTAACTCGGCCAATTTATCAACAACAATCCGAGAATTCAACTCCGCCACATTATCAACAACAATACCAATAATCATACCAACAACATCAACAATCAATTCAAGACGCATTCTAACGTTAACAACCTTTGTCATACAATTTAACGATATTTCATTTATATTCAATTCAATTCACATAACATTCAAAACGACTCAATCAACATACTACTTCACCCGAAACCTCCCAATTCCAACAAGAACAATAACAACCTATTTCATTCTTTCAAATTCAATCACAACAACCCAACTTACAATCTTCCAAACAAATGTCTCACTTCCAAATTCATGAATTCCACCAACATTTTACATTAACAACTTCATTTATACAAACATAAGAATTCATGCTAGTGTCACATTAGCTTCCACAACGACACCACAACGATTACAACTTCAATTCAAGCCATTAAATCCTCATTTTTCATCATGGAATCGACAACACAACAATCAAACTACTAAATAAAATCAATTCATCACATCTCACCCATCTAGCTACTATTCGGCCAACACCCACACACATATATATTACATGAATTTCATCCATTTCTTCATACAACAACATGCATAAACCACCCATAACATATGTAAAAGAGGATTGAACACATACCTTTCTCACCCAACTCCTTTACTCGGCTAGGGCTTGTGAACTACACAAATAAAGGCTTTGCTTGCTCCAACAACTCCTTCATGTTAATGAGGGCCTTCAAATTAGTTGGAATACTAGAAGAAAATATTTTTTCTTGATCAATTCCACGGACTCAAATTTTTGGCACCATGGCCGAACACTACTATATTTCTCTTCTTTCTTTTTCTCCTTCTCCAAACTTCTTGTCTTGAAAGATGATTATGTCTTATTTTCCCCCACTTGTTTATATATGTACTTAGCCCTTCCAATACCAAGTGGCCACCTACCCTTCTTCTTGAAGCTTCTTTAAATTAAAATAACGATGACTAATGTCTTGCCTTATAAGCTTTGGTCTATACACATAATTTAGCTCCACCAAATAAAAATATGGACACATATTCCTTCACATGTCACACGGCCCTAGTAACTTCATGACCATTTTTTTTTAAATTCCCCATTTTGCCCCTAGCCTTCCACAATATTACCATGAACCATTTTGTGAATTTCCCTTTTTACCCTTAGGCTTTCTTAATATTTCCATACTAATAAACAACTTTTATATTAAAAGAATGTTGGAACATAGTCTTGCCCTTAACCTACCACGACCACCTTGAAATGTCCGAATGTATAAAATACGGGATATAACATATAGGGGCCATAGCAAGAGGGCCAGATCTTCGGGTCCGATGAGTGAGTTCAGAGGTGGGCACAGGCAGCAGTTTCCCAGGCATTCGGGCTATTCTATGACCAGTGCACCTCCACGGTGTTCAGGCCAGAGATTTGATAAATCTGCTCGTGCAGGGCCGAGTCCGAGTTCTTCAGGGTCCCAGTTTAGAGGTGATTCGGGTCAGGCGAAGCCAGCCGTGCCACGATGTTCCCAGTGTGGGAAGTTGCATTGGGGTCAATGCCGATCGGGTTCAGATGGTTGCTATTCATGTGGTCGTCCAAGCCATATTATGCGTGATTGCCCCTCGGTTCATGGTAGAGGTAGGACCCAGCCTTCAGGGTCAGTAGCCGGATCTTCATCTTCTATGCGCCCTATGGGGCCAGGTTCACAAGCGCCAGTCGGCCATGGTAGAGGCAGAGGGAGAGCTCCCAGTTCTAGCGGTCCCCAGCACCATATTTATGCTTTGGCTGGACGCCAAGATCTGGAGTCTTCTCCTGACGTGGTCACAGGTATATTATCGGTATTCTCTCATGATGTATATGCTTTTATTGATCCGGGCTCCACATTGTCATATGTTACTCCATATATTGCGGGTCGATTTAGGGTCAAACCAGAGTCGATCAAACCTTTTGAGGTGTCTACACCCGTGGGTGAATCGGTAATAGCTAGCCGGGTATATAGAGATTGTGTAATTATGATTTGTGATCGTCGTACCATGATCGATTTGCATGAGCTAGAAATTGTGGATTTTGATGTTATTATGGGCATGGATTAGTTGGCTTCTTGTTATGCCAATGTTGATTGCCAAATGAAAATAGTTCGTTTCCAATTTTCGGGAGAACCAGTTTTAGAATGGAAAGGGAATACGGCGTCACCAAAAGGTAGGTTTATTTCCTATCTAAAGACAAGGAAAATGATCACGAAAGGTTGCATTTATCATCTAGTTTGGGTTTAAGATGTAGAAGCTGAATCACCGACTCTCCAGTCAGTTCCCGTAGTAAATGAATTTCCGGATGTGTTCCTGGAAGAGCTTCCAGGCCTTCCTCCCAAGCGGGAGATTGATTTTGCTATTGATGTGTTGCCAGGCACTAAGCCGATATCTATTTATCCTTATGGAATGGCTCCCGCAGAATTGAAAGAGTTGAAGGAGCAATTGAAAGACTTGCTTGATAAAGGCTTCATTAGGCCTAGTTCATCCCCGTGGGGAGCACCCGTACTGTTCGTCCAAAAGAAAGTTGGCTCCTTCAGAATGTGCATTGATTATCGGCAATCGAATAAGGTGACGATTAAGAATAAATATCCTCTTCCGAGGATTGATGATTTATTTGATCAATTTCAAGGTGCCAAATGGTTTTCAAAGATTGATTTGAGGTCTGCGTATCACCAAGTGAGAGTTAGGGAGAAGGATATCCTTAAGACAGCCTTCAGAACAAGATATGGTCATTTTGAGTTCCGGGTAATGTCATTTGGGCTAACTAATGCACTGGCAGTATTTATGGATCTGATGAATAATGTGTTCGGGCCTTTCCTGGATTTTTTTGTGATCGTATTTATCGATGATATCTTGGTGTATTCTAGATCCGAGGCAGAATATGCGGATCATTTGCGTACTGTCCTCGGAGTTCTTCGAACTCGAGAGTTGTTTGCAAAGTTTTCCAAATGCGAGTTTTGGTTCAACTCAGTGGCATTTATGGGGCATATTGTTGCAGCCGATGGTATTCGAGTGGATAGTCAAAAGATTGAGGTCATGAAAACTTGGCCAAGGCCCACAACTCCTACGGAGGTTCGTAGCTTTCTGGGCTTAGCAGGTTATTACAGGAGATTCGTTGAAGGTTTTTCTTCTATTTCTGCACCGCTCACAAAGTTGACCCAGAAATCGGCAAAGTTTCAATAGACAGACGCTTGTGAACGTAGCTTCCAAGAGTTGAAAGGTAGATTGACTTCTGCCCCAGTTTTGACACTTCCAGAGGGATTGGAAGGATGTGTTGTATATTGCGATGCTTCAGGTGTTGGGCTAGGCTGTGTATTGATGCAACATGGTATGGTGATTGCATATGCTTCAAGGCAATTACGGAAACATGAACAGAACTATCCGACCCACGATCTAGAATTGGCCGCAGTGGTTCATGCACTAAAGATATGGAGACATTATTTATATGGTGTCCATGTGGATATTTATACAGATCATAAGAGCCTTCAGTATATCTTCAAGCAGAAAGTGTTGAATTTACGGCAACGACGATGGTTAGAATTGCTAAAAGATTACGACATTGATATCTTATATCACCATGAAAAGGAAAATGTTGTGGCTGATGCTCTTAGCCGCAGATCGATGGGAAGTTAATGTGATGTACGACCAGAGAAGAGAAAAATGGCCCGTGAGCTCCAGCAGTTAGCTAGCCTAGGAGTTCGAGTAGTGGACTCAGGTAGCAGGGTAACTACAATTCAGAATTCGGTAGTCTCGTCACTAGTAGCAAAAGCGAAAGAGCGGCAATACAAAGATTCCATGCTAATGCAGTACAGAGATTCACTCCCTCAGAAAGAGGAGTCATCATTCGATATTTCAGGAGACGGAGTTCTCCGATGTCGAGGTAGAATATGTGTTCCAGATGTGGCAGACTTACGCCACCAAATAATGAGGGAAGCCCATTGTTCCCGCTATTCTATCCACCCCGGAGCAACGAAGATGTGTCGTGATCTTAAGTCTATATATTGGGGGAATGGGATGAAGAAAGATATAGCGGAATTCGTAGCTCAATGTCCTAATTGTCAGCAAGTGAAAATCGAGCACCAAAGGCCGGGTGGATTGTTGCAAGTTATAGAAATCCCTACCTGGAAGTGGGAAGTGATTAACATGGACTTTATTACAGGCTTACCCCGTTCTCGACGCAAGTATGACTCTATATGGGTGATTGTAGATAGGCTCACAAAGTCAGCTCATTTCTTACCGGTCTGAATGACCTATGTGGCAGAAGATTATGCAAGGCTTTATGTTAAAGAGATAGTGAGACCCCATGGTGTTCCAACGTCTATTATCTCTGATAGAGGGACTCGGTTTACAACAAATTTTTTGAAGTCTTTCTAAGAAGGTCTAGGGACCCAAGTGAGCCTTAGTACGGCATTTCACCCACAGACTGATGGACAAGCCGAGCGTACCATTCAGACTCTTGAAGATATGTTGTGGGCATGTATGATAGATTTTGGAGGAAATTGGGATGACCATTTGCCACTCATCGAATTTCCTTACAATAACAGTTATCATTCTAGCATCTAAATGGCATCGTATGAAGCTTTATATGGGCGAAAGTGTAGATCCCCAATTGGGTGGTTTGAAACAGGAGAGGCCAGACTGATAGGGCCAGACTTGGTCCAGCAAGCCATAGAGAAAGTCAAGCTCATACAAGATCGGTTGTTAGCAGCCCAAAGTCGTCAAAAGTCCTATGCAGATAACCGTCGAAGAGACTTAGAGTTCCAAGTGAAAGATTGGGTATTCTTGAAAGTGTCACCGATGAAAGGTGTAATGAGGTTTTGCAAATAGAGGAATCTTAGTCCCCGGTACATTGGACCTTATGAGATTATGCGCAAAGTGGGCAAAGTGGCGTACGAATTAGATCTACCTCAGGATTTAGAGTCAGTTAACCCAGTTTTCCATGTCTCGATGCTTCGAAAATGTGTTGGAGATCCTACTAGGATCGTGCCAATAAGCGATGTGCAAGTGACAAAAAAGTTGACTTATGAAGAAGTGCCCATTGCCATACTAGATAGGCAAGTACGGAGGCTTAGAAACAAAGAAGTGGCCTCAGTTAAAGTTTTATGGAGAAGCAGTAAACGAGAAGAAATGACATAGGAAGTGGAAGAAAGTATGCGATCCAGATATCCTCATTTATTTCAGCCCTTAGGAGATATTCAAGATGAAACATCAGCGGTAAGAGGTATGTATGATTTTCTTTTCATGCTTTTGGTCGTGTGTGGCCATAGATATGTTGATATTGTGACGTAGCCCTGTGAGGTGATGATATTTTGGGTTGTTGTTGTTACACCTCGGAAATTTCTCCATACTTGTATGATGAATGGAATGATGAAAGTTTGAGTGTATGATGTTTTGTTAAGTCGGGAATAGCTAATTAAGAATTTTTGTAAATAAGAAAGTCGCGGAAAATTTTCTGTCCAGTGGTCGTATATGGCACTATACGGCCCGTAAAGTGATTTACGGACCATATAGTGCAATCGTCCTCCAGCTTGTCAAAAATCTCAACTTTCTGTAAATTGTGAAAATGGTTAAATACGACTTGGAGGACGGCCCGTAAACCTCAGTTGTAAATTGCCATAATCCTCAGCCAAACTTTCTGTCTTTGAAATGATTAAATACGGCCATGGAGGACGGACCGTAAATCAAAATACGGTCCGTATATGGTGGTTTACGACCACTGTTCATCCCGACAAGAATTCATTAAAGATCAGATTTGTGATTTTTAAAGGGGACTTAAGCCTCATTTTAACTCATTATTCATTCAACCAACTCAAGAAACTTCTAGACCTCTCCACATACTTCATCTATAGAAATCCCAAAGAATCAAAAGGACATCAAGACCAACAACACCAAATTCATGAAATCAAGTGTAAGAACACAACAAAGGATCATCTAAGTCAAGAAATCCCACAAAGGGTGGAACTAGGGTTTTGGTTAATTGAAGTATTTCAACTTAAGGAGTGAATAGTGACATAATTGAATGATAGTGGAATTGAACTATGAATATTGAAGTGTTGTGAGTACTAATACGTTATAAATGATGTTTATATCATGACACAAGCATTAAATGCATGAAAACGCAAGGATGAGCTAGAAGTAGAAATAAGGGAAAATTGGAGGAAAATGGTGGATTTTGCCAAATGTACGTAAATGACGATTGTCGATTGTGATATTGTAAGTAATATTATGAATGTGGGGAGTTAATATAAAACATGAGAAAAGTGGTATGAGCGAAAGAAGCGTTGCCCAACTTTTCCTAGAATTAGCGACGCGTTCTTATAGTTAGCTTACTAATGTTGATACAAATTCTCTTATGAAGGTAACGACGTGATGTCGACGGAGAACAAGTGAGCGATATCTTAGCTAAACGAACAAGGTATGTGAGGCTAGTCCTTCTTTCTAATGGCATGAATCTTTTAGCTTGAATCCCTATTCCTTTCATGAGTTCTTACATTCTAAGAAGTTAAAAGTTTGTACCTATGAATGACTACATGAGATGAGTTATACGATATGATGACAGTAGAATGATGATGATATTATTCCTTGCCTACACTCACCTTATGTACTATTCCTTTCAAGGTGAGGCAGAATGTCCATAATGGTCCCATAATGTAATCGGGGGATCACGACCTTACGTCACCCCGATGGAGTAGAGTGATCATGGGTCATATATACGCATTATGATAAGATAAGTATTTTATGATAAGCATATTACTATGAGTATTTACATTAAGCATGTCATGATTGCATTCACACCGGGCCTAGTTGGCCGGGCAGACACCGCTTCGGCGGGCGGCGATACGGATACACCACGACCTATGGGCGTGGGCAGACACCACTAGTGGGCGGCATGAGATGGTACCCCAGACGCGGGCTAATATTATTGATTATCACACCGTTCCGACATGGACGGGCAGCTTGCATATGATGCATATATGTTATGATGATGAGTATGAGTAAGATAGCATGCATTACTTCATTTATGATTATCAGTCAGATCCAGATGTCTCATGTTGATGTTATCCCCATATTGTTGATGTCTCCTTTCATTATGTATGCCTCTCATACTCGGTACAATATTCGTACTGACGTCCTTTCTTCGGACGTTGTGTTCATGCCCACAGGTAGACAGGGAGAAGAGCTTGGCCAAGGTCCTCACTAGCTGTCAGCTGATAGATAGCACTCCATTGTTCGGAGGTGCTTATGGCTATTATTTTGATGTACATTCATATATGTATATTTTGGGCATGACGGAGTCTTGTTCCGTCTATGTATTCATTATGTTAATAGAGGCTCGTAGATACGCAGTGTGGGTTAGATGGTCTCACAAGATGTTTTCATATGTATGTATATATTATTTTCATGGCCGAGAGCCAAATGTATATAAAGTATTTATGTTTTGATTAAATATGATTTTCCTACAATTGGTATGTAAAATTGATAAAAGAGTATTAAATGAGCAAGACAAGTAGTAGAGTGAGCGGTGCTCGGTAACTAGCTCCGGGTACCCGTCGCGGCCCCTAGTCGGGTCGTGACAGAAGTGGTATCAAAGCAGTTCGCCCAAGGAAGTATCTACGAGCCGTGTCTAGTAGAGTCTTATTTATGGTGTGTTGCGCGCCACGCTAATAAACAAGAGGCTACAGGGCATTTAGGAAAATGACCATCTTTCTTCTCATGAGATCGTACGATAGAGCCATGTCTAGGATTATGTTCTTCCTGAAAGTGCGTTATGGTTTCAGAAAAATGCCGCCGAAAGGAAAAGCTACAGCTGCCCAGAAAGGCAAAGCTACGACGAAGAAGCGGACAGAAAGGGATCCTCCGGCGGAGGTAGAGGAAAGTGAATCGCAAAGTGAGGCCGCGCCCAACGTAGAAGAGCAGGGAGGAGCCTCAGCTCCGATTCCTCCACCGGGTGCTTCGGGTCAACAAGTGTCCGAGGCCATACATTTATTGACACAGTTGGTTGCCGCTCAGGCACAACGACAGAATGCGGGCCCAAGTGATCGTTCGGCTAGTACAAGAGCCCGCGATTTCCTTATGCTAAACCCTCCAGAATTTTTCGGGTCGAAGCCGGATGAGGACCCACAAGGTTTTATCGATGAGATGTTGCAGACGTTGAGACTTATGCATGCTTCTGAGACCGAATCTGTGGAGTTGGCCTCTTATAGACTCCGCGATATGGCGGTATTATGGTATAAGAATTGGATGATAACAAGAGGAGAGAATGCACCACCTCCCGTGTGGCAAGAATTTATGGATGTCTTTATTCGTCATTACTTGCCACCTGAAGTCCGCAGAGCTAGAGCGGACAGGTTCTTGAATTTGAAACAGGGACGCATGAGTGCCCGAGAGTATAATATGCAATTTAACTCATTGGCCCGGTATGCTCCGACTATGGTGGCTGGCATGGAAGACCGAGTCTATAGATTTGTGAGTGGTTTAGGACCACACTTGTTCAGAGATAGTCTGACAGCCTCCTTGCAAGACGGGATGGATATTTCCCGGATACAGGCCCATGCTCAGAACCTCGAGAAACGACAACGATAGCAGAGAAGTGATCGTGAGGGTGACAGAAGACAAGGTAAGAGGGATAGATCTATGGGGGAGAGCGGTGAGTACTGAGGGGGAGCGAGACAGACGCATTCCAGGCACTCAGGTCAGTCAGCGACCAGTGCACCTCCCAGATTCTCGGATAGGAGATTTGACCGTTCTTTTCAGTCAGGCCAGGGGCAGAGTTCAAGGGCCTCAGATTCGCAGTCTAGGGGAGACTTTAGCCAGAGGAGACCTTCAGTACCGCGGTGTAGCCAGTGTGGCAAATTGCATTCCGGACAATGTCGTCTGGGTTCGGATGCTTGTTATGCTTGCGGGCAGGTTGGTCATATGATGAGAGATTGCCCTTCAGCGAGAGATAGAGCGGGGACTCAGCCCTCAGGTTCAGCAGCGGGGTCTTCTTCAGTGCGCCTGATAGTACAGACTCCTCAGACTACAGCAGGCAGAGGTAGAGGTAGAGGGGGAGTATCTACTTCAGGTGCTGTTCAGCCCCGTGTATATGCCTTAGCTGGGCGACAAGATCTTGAGTCTTCCCCAGACGTCGTCACAGGTACCTTGACTATACTTTCCCGTGACGTATATGCTCTGATTGATCCGGGTTCTACCTTCTCATACATTACTCCGTATATCGCTGATTGTGTTGGGGTGAGACCCGTGCCTATTAAACCTTTCGAGGTATTCACTCTGGTTGGTGATCCCGTAATAGCGAGACAAGTATATAAGGACTGTGTAGTCATTATATGTGATCGCTAGACGAAAGCGGATTTGATTGAACTTGAGATGATAGATTTCGATGTAATTATGGGTATGGACTGGTTGGCATCGTGCTATGCTAATGTTTGTTGCCGGACAAAGGTAGTTCGATTCCAATTTCCGGGAGAGCCCATACTTGAGTGGAAGGGTACTACAGTTTCCCCAAAGGGTAGGTTTATTTCCTACCTGAAGGCGAGAAAGATGATAGCCAAAGGTTATATTTGTCATCTAGTTCGGGTTCATGACACGGAAGCGGAAGTGCCAACTTTCCAGTCTGTCCCGGTAGTGAATGAATTCCCAGATGTGTTTCCCGACGAGTTACCAGGTCTTCCTCCAGAAAGGGAAATCGACTTTTCTATTGATGTATTACCAGACACCGAGCCTATTTCTATTCCTCCGTATCGAATGGCTCCAGCAGAACTGAAGAGCTAAAAGCACAGCTAAAAGATTTACTAGAGAAGGGGTTTATAAGGCCTAGTTCTTCGCCGTGGGGAGCACCAGTCCTGTTCGTAAAGAAGAAAGACGGATCTCTACGAATGTCCATCGACTACAGGCAGTTGAACAAGGTGACAATAAAGAATAAATACCCTCTTCCTAGAATTGACGACTTGTTCGATCAATTGCAAGGTGCTAAATGGTTCTCCAAGATAGATCTGAGATCGGGTTATCATCAGGTGAGAATTAGGGAAGCAGATATTCCCAAGACTGCCTTCAGGACAAGATATGGTCACTACGAGTTTCGAGTAATGTCGTTTGGGTTGACGAATGCCCCGGCAGTGTTCATGAATTTAATGAATAATGTGTTCAGGCCGTTTTTGGACCTTTTTGTGATAGTGTTCATCGATGATATTTTGGTGTACTCTCGCACAGAGTCAGAACATGCAGATCATCTAAGAATTGTTCTTGGCGTTCTTCGAGATCGAGAATTGTATGCAAAGTTTTCAAAGTGCGAGTTTTGGCTTAATTCTGTTGCATTCCTGGGTCATATTATTTCAGATGCTGGTATCCGAGTCGACACTCAGAAAATAGAAGCTATGAAGACTTGGCCAAGGCCTATGACGCCCACGGAAGTTCGTAGTTTCCTTGGGTTAGCAGGATACTATAGAAGATTTGTAGAGGGCTTCTCATCTATTTCAGCCCCATTGACAAAGTTAACCCAGAAGTCGGCTAAATTCCAGTGGAGTGATGCCTGTAAGCGTAGCTTCCAAGAGTTGAAAAACAGGTTGACCTCAGCGCCAGTGCTAACACTTCCAGAAGGATCAGATGGCTATGTAGTGTATTGTGACGCCTCCAGGGTGGGATTAGGATGTGTATTGATGCAGAATGGGAAAGTTATTGCATATGCTTCGAGACAGTTGCGAAAACATGAAAAGAACTATCCCACTCATGATCTTGAGATAGCTGCGGTCATTCATGCATTGAAAATGTGGAGAAACTATTTATATGGTGTGCACGTGGACATCTATACGGATCATAAAAGCCTTCAATATATTTTTAAACAGAAGGAGTTGAACCTGCGGCAAAGGCGATGGTTAGAATTACTGAAGGATTACGATGTGAACATCCTATATCATCCAGGGAAGGCGAATGTAGTAGCAGATGCACTTAGCCGCCGATCGATGGATAGTTTATGTGGAGTTCCTTCGGAAAAGCGAGAAATGGTTCGTGAGGTCCATCGGTTAGCAAGTCTCGGCGTACGGCCAATTGATTCAGGAGATGCAAGTATTAGCATCAATGACCCCACAGTTTCATCATTGAATCTAGAAGTGAAGGAACGGCAATATGAAGATCCTCAGTTAAGCCACTATCGAGATCTATCCCATGAAAAGGAAAAGTCTCCATTCGAAGTTTCCATAGAAGGGGTTCTTAGATATCGAGACAGGTTATGTGTACCGAATATAGCAAATTTGCGCCAACGAATTTTAGAGGAAGCACATTATTCTCGGTATTCCGTTCATCCAGGTGCAACTAAGATGTACCATGATCTTAAATCGATATATTGGTGGGATGGCATGAAGCGAGACATAGCATAATTTGTAGCACAGTGTCCAAATTGCCAGCAAGTGAAGGCCGAGCATCAAAAACCAGGAGGCATATTGCAAGCAATTGAGATTCCTACGTGGAAATGGGAAGAAATTAACATGGATTTTGTGGTAGGATTACCCTGTACGCGAGGGAAGTATGATTCTATATGGGTGATCGTGGATAGACTCACAAAAGCAGCTCATTTTCTCCCCGTTAGAACCACATATTCAGCGGAAGATTATGCTAAATTGTATCTCAAGGAGATTGTACGACTTCACGGTATTCCTTTGGCCATTATCACAGACAGAGGGGCACAGTTCACAGCCAAGTTCTGGAAGTCCTTTCAAGAAGGTCTAGGTACTCAAGTTAAGCTCAGCACAGCGTTCCATCTGCAGACTGACGGACAAGCCGAGCATACTATTCAGACCTTGGAAGATATGCTACGAGCGTGTGTGCTGGACTTTGGTGGTAGTTGGGATGAGTATTTGCCTCTTATTGAATTTGCCTTTAATAACAGCTATCATTCCAGTATTCAAATGGCTCCATACGAGGCCTTATATGGAAGAAAATGCAGATCTCCAATTGCATGGTTTGAAACCGGAGAAGTACAATTGATAGGCCCCGACTTGATCCAATAAGCAGTTGAAAAGGTTAAAGTGATTCGAGACCGACTGTTAACAGTTCAAAGTCGCCAAAAGTCTTATGCAGATAATCGCCGACGAGATTTGGAATTTCAAATGGGCGATTGGGTGTTCCTGAAGGTATCGCCGATGAAGGGAGTGATGAGATTTGGCAAGAAGGGAAAGCTATGTCCCAGATATATCGGACCCTACCAAATCATTCGCAAGGTGGGTCGAGTAGCCTATGAATTGGACTTGCCTTCAGAGCTCGAATCCGTGCATCCAGTATTCCATGTTTCGATGCTCCGCAAGTGTATTGGAGACCCAACAAGAATAGTTCTGGTTGATGATGTGCAAGTAACAGAGAAGCTAACATACGAGGAAATTCCCATTGCCATTTTGGATAGACAAGTATGAAGGCTTCGGAATAAAGAGGTTGCGTCAGTCAAAGTTCTATGGCGCAACAATAATAGAGAAGAAATAACTTGGGAAGCGGAGGAGGAGATGAAATCTATGTACCCCCATTTGTTCCAATCCCCAGAAGAGATTCAAGATGAGACGTCGATGATGTAAGGTATGTATGTTTTAATTTTATGTTTCTGGTCGTGTGTGGCCATAAATGTGTTGATATTGTGATATAGCCCTATGAGGCGAAGATATTGTGGGTTGTTGTAATGGAAAGGTAGTGTCCAAATTACAAAGGAAACTCTGGCAAAAAAAATTTCTAGAATTCCCAAGTGTCGAACATTCGAGGACGAATGTTCCAAAAGGGGGGAAGAATGTTACACCTCGGAAATTTCTCCGTACTTGTATGATGAATGGAATGATGAAAAGTTTGAGTGTATGATGTTTTGTTAAGTCGGGAATGGCTAATTAAGAATTTTTGGAAATAAGAAAGTCGCGGAAAATTTTCTGTCCAGTGGTCGTATATGGCACTATACGGCCCGTAAAGTGATTTACGGACCGTATAGTGCAATCGTCCTCTAGCTTGTCAAAAACCTCAACTTTGTATAAATTGTAAAAATGGTTAAATACAACTTGGAGGACGGCCCGTAAACCGGTTTACGGACCGTAAACCTCAGTCGTAAATTGCCATAATCCTCAGCCAAACTTTTTGTCTTTGAAATGATTAAATACGGCCATGGAGGACGGACCGTAAATCAAAATACGGTCCGTATATGGTGGTTTACGACCACTGTTCATCCCGACAAGAATTCATTAAAGATCAGATTTGTGATTTTTAAAGGGGACTTAAGCCTCATTTTAACTCATTATTCATTCAACCAACTCAAGAAACTTCTAGACCTCTCCACATACTTCATCTATAGAAATCCCAAAGAATCAAAAGAACATCAAGACCAACAACACCAAATTCATGAAATCAAGTGTAAGAACACAACAAAGGATCATCTAAGTCAAGAAATCCCACAAAGGGTGGAACTAGGGTTTTGGTTAATTGAAGTATTTCAACTTAAGGAGTGAATAGTGACATAAATGAATGATAGTGGAATTGAACTATGAATATTGAAGTGTTGTGAGTACTAATACGTTATAAATGATGTTTATATCATGACACAAGCATTAAATGCATGAAAACGCAAGGATGAGCTAGAAGTAGAAATAAGGGAAAATTGGAGGAAAATGGTTGATTTTGCCAAATGTACGTAAATGACGATTGTCGATTATGATATTGCGAGTAATATTATGAATGTTTGGAGTTAATATAAAACATGAGAAAAGTGGTATGAGCGAAGGAAGCGTTGCCCAACTTTTCCTAGAATTAGCGACGCGTTCTTATAGTTAGCTTACTAATGTTGATACGAATTCTCTTATGAAGGTAACGACGTGATGTCGACGGAGAACAAGTGAGAGATATCTTAGCTAAACGACCAAGGTATGTGAGGGTAGTCCTTCTTTCTAATGGCATGAATCTTTTAGCTTGAATCCCTATTCCTTTCATGAGTTCTTACATTCTAAGAAGTTAAAAGTTTATACCTATGAATGACTACATGAGATGAGTTATACGATATGATGACACTAGAATGATGATGATATTATTCCTTGCCTACACTCACCTTATGTACTATTCCTTTCAAGGTGAGGCAGAATGTCCATAATGGTCCCATAATGTAATCGGGGGATCACAACCTTACGTCACCCCGATGGAGTAGAGTGATCATGGGTCATATATATGCATTATGATAAGATAAGTATTTTATGATAAGCATATTACTATGAGTATTTACATTAAGCATGTCATGATTGCATTCACACCGGGCCTAGTTGGCTGGGCAGACACCGCTTCGGCGGGCGGCGATACGGATACACCACGACCTACGGGCGTGGGCAGACACCACTAGTGGGCGGCATGAGATGGTACCCCGGACGCGGGCTAATATTATTGATTATCACACCGTTCCGACATGGACGGGCAGCTTGCATATGATGCATATATGTTATGATGGTGAGTATGAGTAAGATAGCATGCATTACTTCATTTATGATTATCAGTCAGATCCAGATGTCTCATGTTGATGTTATCCCCATATTATTGATGTCTCCTTTCATTATGTATGCCTCTCATACTCGGTACAATATTCGTACTGACGTCCTTTCTTCGGACGCTGTGTTCATGCCCACAGGTAGACAGGGAGGAGAACATGGCCCAGGTCCTCAGTAGCTGTCAGCTGATAGATAGCACTCCATTGTTCGGACGTGCTTATGGCTATTCTTTTGATGTACATTCATATATGCATATTTTGGGCATGACGGAGTCTTGTTCCGTCTATGTATTCATTATGTTAATAGAGGCTCGTAGATACGCAGTGTGGGTTAGATGGTCTCACAAGATGTTTTCATGTGTATGTATATATTATTTTGATGGCCAAGAGGCAAACATATATAAAGTATTTATGTTTTGATTAAATATGATTTTCCTACAATTGGTATGTAATATTGATAAAAGAGTATTAAATGAGCAAGACAAGTAGTAGAGTGAGCGGTGCTCGGTAACTAGCTCCAGGTACTCATCGCGGCCCCTAGTCGGGTCGTGACAGTTGTGACAGGTTGGTAGTGCCATATTATAGGGGAAACTCTGGCGAAAATTCTATAGAATCCCCAAAGACTTTAACATTCGAGGACGAATGTTCTTAAGGGGGGGAGAATGTTACACCTCGGGAATTCCCCCGTGAACGTACAGTGAATAGTCTAACGAAGAATATGAGTATATGATGTTTTAATGAGAAGGGAACGACGTTTGACGACCCTAAGTAAGATTTCAAAGGCAATTGCAATGAAAGGTAGGTTATGCTCCACAATGACTAATTATAGGTTTTTGAAATGTGAAAGTTACAGGTTTGCATTCTGGCCAGTTGGTCGTAAAATGAAATACGGACTGTAAAGTGGTATACGGTCGTAAACTGCCATGTCGTATTTTGGCTTCCAAAACTTCAACTTTCTGCCAAATGATCAAATGGTTAAATACGACCTAAAATACGAACCGTAAAGTGGTTTACGGCCCGTAAACTGTGTCCGTAAATCACCACATCTCAGCCTGAGTTTCTGGTTCTGTTATGACTAAATTCGACCACGAAGGAAGGTCCGTAAACTGGAATACGGACCGTAAACCAAGTTTACAACCACTGTACTGTTCACTCCAGACCAGATTTTAAGTCATTAAATAAGGGATCCAAGTTTATTATTTCATTCCCACATTTCATCCCTTCTCTCTAAAACATCTCTCTACATTTATTCCACAAGATTTCAAGGATTATTAGTCATCAACAACACAAATCAAGTGTAAGGAAACCCATTAAGATTATTCAAGTCAAGAAAATCTTATTGAAGGAAAACTAGGGTTTTTGCTCAAGTGAAGTATTTCGACCAAGGCTCGTTCCTAAAACATCTAATGTATGATTTATGGTATTTATGTCACGACCCAACCCCGTGGGCCGCGACTGGTATCCTAACTGGATACCCAAACGTACCTACCTGACAGAAACGGCATATCAGACAGATAATCCACACTAGCTGTATACAGACTTAGGCCAATACAAATGCAGCGCGCGCTACAACATACACATACCCGAACATGCTGATATTTCATATAGGCCGATGAGGCTAACATAACGGACAGAGTCACAAAATCGTACGTACCTACCCGAATCGTAGCAACCCGTAACCCACATACATATCTACAGGCCTCTAACAGACATACAGAGTCATATGACGGGACAGGGCCCCGCCGTACCCAAAACTACCATACATACAGAATATACAGATGTCAGAAGATATATACCAAAAGTACACGCTCCGGATCAAAAGGAGCTCTCCAAAATGGCAGAATCAGTGCCCTAGACTGGCGGCGTATCTCCGGGTGCGTCTGTACCTGCGGACATGTAACGCAGCCCCCGAAGAACCGGGGGTCAGTACGAAAAATGTACCGAGTATGTAAAGCGAAAATATAACAAACATAATCATAGTCTGAACCAGAAAAATAGAAATATAGCGGACAGAATCATAATCCAAACGGATGGACAGAAATGTACCGGACAGAATCATAATCCAGCCGGACAGACAGAGTCATAATCCAGACGGACGGAATCATAATCCAGATGGACAGACAGAATCATAATCCAGACGGACGGAATCATAATCCAGACGGACAGACAGAGTCATAATCCAGACGGATAGACAGACGTATGATCCAAGCGGACGGACGGAATCATGCATGCAGAGTCACACAGAGTCATACAGAGTCATACAAAGTCATGTGCTTATATAAATGCTGCTAGCACATACATACATACATACAGATCCCGGCCCTCTCATGGGGGGCGCGGAAACAGAACCCGGCCCTCTTAGTACGGGACGCGGTGGACAGACATAATCAGATCATATGCCATCCTGGCCGCCATCCCCATACACAAATCATAATATCATACAGATATAAACAGATCTCGGCCCGCACACCGAGGGACGCGGTGAACAATGCAGAGGAATATGCACGATAACAGAACCTGGCCCGGGCGCAGTGAAGGAAGCATTGAGACATCCACGAACAGATTAATGAGAAACCACATACATAATGATCATTATACAGACTCAATAAAACTGAAGTATGCCAAACGGCGAGTCAAATCAGAGTATTCGGATAGTGTTCATAATACGCGCCTATATCCTACTTGGGAAGGCACGACAGATTATTACCGGAATCAGATTTCCAGATGTCAAAACCATTTTGTAAGATTTATATAAAAAGTAGTCATATCATGATCAGAATAATAGTCCAGATGTTGCCTGTCAGAAACGGACAGAAATAGGGCAATTTAGGTTATACAAAAAGTGTCGGGGCCTTGTGGGCCCACCTCGGACCAACTTGAGGCGACATACGTAAATTACTGATAATAGACCTTATGAGGTCATCCGTAGTCATTTGGAAGCATTCCGACTCCGTTTGGGACAATTGCATACAAAAGTTCACTTTAGAGACAAGTTATAAGAAAAGTGATTCAATCTTACTGAAGGAATTGGAGCGGATTTCCACCTCGAATTCCGAGGAACGAAGTCGTATTTTAGGCTCGCGGCCGAGCCTATTATGTTCAGAACATGCCTAAGAACGAAGGGGTAGGCTTTACATACCTCAATTGCGCCTTATGCTCGCTTAGCTTCACTTCCAATTTCGTCCAGAATCTACACATGGTCATGTTTACCAACTGTCAAATTCAAGCCTTTAAGAATCCAAATTTTATTACATACTTGCCTACCGAAATTTTGGCAGTATTTCCCCTATATATATATAACATCCCCGAGACTTAGCTCGGCTTAATATATCAACACAGCACCCAACAACAACATCAATAACAACAACAAGTATTATAAAATACACAATATGGCATAACTAGCCATCTTTCCGGCATAACATAACATCTTTCATTCCGACCTTACACTTCCAAACCAATCTTACCATTTTTATATTCATCACTTATCAAGATCACTACAACATAATTCGGAGGCATATCATATCGTTTTCACCAAATATACATAAGGTATACAATATACAAGTTTCCTACCAAAGGCATAATTCACCCACAACTTCCAATCTTTTAGCAAACATGTTCATGACTTATTTCTATCTTCCAACTTCATCAATGACAATCATAATTTACCTCTTACTACTTTCTTTTCCGTATTTACATAGGTTACAATAACTTGCATGTTTTCCTACAACAACTTAACAACCATCCTTCCATAACAACAAGAACCATTATTCTTCCGTTCATTTCACAATAACACAATTAACATACTAATGGAATTTAATTCACATTCCATCATTAACATGAAACCACACGGCCACACACTATAATTTCCAACTTCCATGAATTTCATAACTTTCACTTCCAATACACTTTCTACCATAACCACAACTAGATTATAACATAAATTCAAGTCATCATAAACATGCAATATATACATACACACGGCCTCCTTCTTATAACACACCCACTTGACAAAATTCCATATTTTGATAAATTCTACTCATTTCTACATACCACAACATAAACCAGACTTTATAAGATAAGAAAATGAATTGATTCTTACCTTTTCTTCAAGTTCTTCACTTGCCACCAAAACTACTTTCTTGCCAAAATAATTATATTACTTTGTAGAGGATCTTGCACTTAGTAATAATCTCACAAGAAATGAATTTTTGAGCCAAGGATTTAGCTCCAAGAATTTTTTCTTTCCTTTTCTTTTCTCTCTTTCTCTAGTCGTGCTCTCTTGCTCTCTTGTTCTTGTTTTTGCCTTATGTTTTCTTGAACCTTCTAGGTGATATAGATGACTTATATAATATAATTCATCACATGGAAATTTATTAATCCATGGACTTGGGTCAAGTGTACATGGCTGGTTGGGCTCTTGGATTTGGGCCTCACTTTCTTATTATTTTGTGAGCCCAAATTGTTAGCTAAATTTTATAATTCATGGAGCAAGTTTCAAAATTTTCTATTTTGCCCTTGGCCTCCTTTCGTAATTCCACACCAATGTATTCTTAGCTGACACATTCATACCAAGTAAGGTCCAAATATGGCCTCATCCATTACAAGTCAAGTTATCTCGAATTTTCCGAATATGCAAAAATGCCGGATGTAGCATCCTCCCCCCCCCCCCCCCCCCCTTTAGAACATTCGTCCTCGAATGTTAAATTGACCTCATGGGGCGTCATACTACTTCGGAATGGTTCTTTTTATAATTATCCTTTGTTGACTTTCTGATATGGATTCGTCACCAATATGATAGTGTAATTCTTCACATTACTGACTCATATGATTTCATAACGTATTTTCTCATATCCCACACCGTCACTGGGCCATGAACTATATTCTAGTAACAGATGAATGCTTTTCGCTCTTTCACGGACGTTATGTCCCTTCTTCCTTTCCTTCAAAGCTTTTCAAACATTATAATTAATATTATTTCTTGTCACACTCCTCGGTTCCTTACCACATTATCATAATCCCACGTCATACCAAACAGATTCATAACTGGGATCGGACGCATAGAAGCGTATCGGACAGATTCGTAATCGGAGGCAAACGTACGAAACTATGGCGGATAGATTCGTAGTCAAAATTAGACGTATGGGAGTATGTCAGACAGATCCGTGATCAGAGTTAGATGTACAGAGATGTACCAGACAGATTCGTAATCAGAATCAGACGTACAGAGGTGCATCAGACAGATTCGTATCCAGAGTCAATCGTACAGAGGTATATCAAACAGAAGCGTAATCGGATTTAGAAGTACAGAGGCGTAATAGGCAGAACCTTATCAAAGTCAGAGGTGCAGAAGTATAACAGATAGAGTTTTGATTAGAATCAGATCACTCCTATTAAGGCTCCAGTGATTTACGAAAATTTCCCTTTGTCGACATTTCATTGCTCACTCTGACAATTGTACCACGAGTCATTTCATCAAAACCTGTTCACTCATTTATAGACTTGTTCGTCAAATCTCCACACAAATTGGTTTATGGGTCGCTGATCAACTCTTTCGAAGGCTTCGCTTCATCACACTTCTTATCCTTCATCTTTTCTAATGTCCCTACTCATCTTCCTCTTCCAGATATCGTTGCACTAGACTAATTTGTAATGTAATCAGGGTTTTTCTATTCTTTGACAACGTTCGTATCCTCACCTCCGCTTCATTTCATACATTCTGTTTAGTAAAACCTCTTGTCTATCGCAACATTAGTCGCTGGGACTCGGCTTTTGATCCACATGACCACCAGACGAAAATCATACACATGCACATACATTTACTGCTATCTTACCTGCAAACGTCTTCGACCGCTATTCAAATTCGTCCAAATTTCCGAGCGGTATTGCACTTTTTTTTTTCTTTTCGCCCATTTAGTCTGCCTCGGTCTGCGCGACTCCTGTAAGGGCACCAGCTACTCTACATATTCTCTTTTCTTCTAGGTTACCCCAAATTTCCATTTACATATCGTACTCATACTTATGATCCTTCCCAGGGGGTCACCCATCCCAGAATTGCTCTAGCCTTAGCACGCTTAACCTCGAAACTTTCACGCGTTTTGACCCATTAAGGCTAGTATAATTTTGTCGACTGCCCCGCACGACCTTTGTCACATAATTTAGGGCAGATCGGGATCTTAGTAAATTTTTCGGAAAATTCTCGTAGTGGGTCCCACCCTGGGCTATACCATACAATTACCATATTGCCTTTCTGAATCTCCAATATTCACCTTCATCTGGAGTTTCTAAATTCACACTGATAGTGAGGACATCTCAGTCACCCTTGCTTTTAACCACTAGGTCTTTAATCCTTTTAAACTTTCCGTCGTCGTTATCGAATAATATTTTACAGATATCATATACACATCGGAAAATTCTAGGAAACTTATATACTTATAAATGATCAATCTCGGGTCTAACCTGGGGAGCTTCCGTGGGAACTGTGTCCATCATCATCGTCGTCTGTCTGGCCCCCACTCGCCTGGCCCCCGCTATTACCTGCGTCCGAATCAGAGGAGTATAGGTAGCCCGGCAATTCCTGGTTCACTGATGGCCAGGACAATGGACTGAAGTAGGGCGTGACACTCTCCGGGGAAGCCTGTCTAACATAGTGCTCTATCACAGGAGCTGCTGGCACATCCCCGGAAACCTCCTCCTCCGGCGTCCCAGAGGAATGCTCGAGGGGATCTGCATCATGGCCATCCTCCTCCCTGGGAGTAAGAAGCTCTGGAGGTATCGTCGCCGGATCCTCCGAAGGGTCAGTGTTATAACTACCTTCCCTGAGATCCTCTGCTCTGGGGATCAGAAACTCTGGAGGAATTGTCTCTGGATCCTCCGAAGGGTCTGTCTCAATCGAGTAGCTGGGGATCTACCTACTCGGTCCTGGTGATATCCTAGGGGCCTTCTTAGCACCCTCACCCCCATCATCAGAAGCAGTCCTCTTCATTCTTGTCAATCTACAATCACCTGCAGGAAGAGGGTCAGAAACATTTTCCCAAAATACTGACACTGATGCTCTTTTGGGAGCCTCGCTGAGGATACAACAATTCGTAGGGAAGCAACATCCTAATCTTACAGCTTTATCGCACGATCTAAGATCCAAAGAAGGGCAACATCCTAGATGCCCTGTAGCCTCCTGTTTATAGACGTGGTGCACAACACACCGATAAACAAGACTCTACTAGACACGGCTTGTAGACATTCCGAGGACTAACCGCTCTGATACCACTTCTGTCACGACCCAACCCTGTGGGCCGCGACTGGTATCCTAACTGGATACCCAAACGTACCTACCTGACAGAAACGACATATCAGACAGATAATCCACACTAGCTGTATACAGACTTAAGCCAATACAAATGCAGCGCGCGCTACAACATACACATACCCGAACATGCTGAAATTTCATATAGGCCGATGAGGCTAACATAACGGACAGAGTCACAAAATCGTACGTACCTACCCGAATCATAGCAACCCGTAACCCACATACATATCTACAGGCCTCTAACAGACATACAGAGTCATATGACGGGATAGGGCCCCGCCGTACCCAAAACTACCATACATACAGAATATACAGATGTCAGAAGATATATACCAAAAGTACACGCTCCGGATCAAAAGGAGCTCTCCAAAATGGCAGGATCAGTGCCCTAGACTGGCGGCGTATCTCCGGGTGCGTCTGTACCTGCGGGCATGTAACGCAGCCCCCGAAGAACCGGGGGTCAGTACGAAAAATGTACCGAGTATGTAAAGCGAAAATATAACAAACATAATCATAGTTTGAACCAGAAACACAGAAATATAGCGGACAGAATCATAATCCAAACGGATGGACAGAAATGTACCGGACAGAATCATAATCCAGTCGGACAGACAGAGTCATAATCCAGACGGACGGAATCATAATCCAGACGGACAGACAGAATCATAATCCAGACGGACGGAATCATAATCCAGACGGACAAACAGAATCATAATCCAGACGGATAGACAGACGTATGATCCAAGCAGACGGACGGAATCATGCATGCAGAGTCACACAGAGTCATGTGCTTATATAAATGCGGCTAGCACATACATACAGATCCCGGCCCTCTCATGGGGGGCGCGGTAACAGAACCCGACCCTCTTAGTACGGAACGCAGTGGACAGACAGAATCAGATCATATGCCATCCTGGCTACCATCCCCATATACAAATCATAATATCATACAGATATAAACAGATCCCGGCCCGCACACCGAGGGACGCGGTGAACAATGCAGAGGAATATGCACGATAACAGAACCTGGCCCGGGCGCAGTGAAGGAAGCATTGAGACATCCACGAACAGATTAATGAGAAACCACATACATAAAGATCATTATACAGACTCAATCAAACTGAAGTATGCCAAACGGCGAGTCAAATCAGAGTATTCGGATAGTGTTCATAATACGCGCCTATATCCTACTTGGGAAGCCACGACAGATTATTACCGGAATCAGATTTCCAGATGTCAAAACCATTTTGTAAGATTTATATAAAAAGTAGTCATATCATGATCAGAATAATAGTCCAGATGTTGCCTGTGAGAAACGGACAGAAATAGGGCAATTTAGGTTATACAAAAAGTGTCGGGGCCTTTTGGGCCCACCTCAGACCAACTTGAGGCGACATACGTAAATTACTGATAATAGACCTTATGAGGTCATCCATAGTCATTTGGAAGCATTCTGACTCCGTTTGGGACAATTTCATACAAAAGTTCACTTTAGAGACAAGTTATAAGAAAAGTGATTCAATCTTACTGAAGGAATTGGAGCGGATTTCCACCTCGAATTCTGAGGAACGAAGTCGTATTTAAGGCTCGCGGCCGAGCCTATTATGTTCAGAACATGCCTAAGAACGAAGGGGTAGGCTTTACATACCTCAATTGCGCCTTATGCTCGCTTAGCTTCACTTCCAATTTCGTCCAGAATCTACACATGGTCATGTTTACCAACTGTCAAATTCAAGCCTTTAAGAATCCAAATTTTATTACATACTTGCCTACCGAAATTTCGGCAGCATTTCCCCTATATATATATATAACATCCCCGAGACTTAGTTCGGCTTAATATATCAACACAACACCCAACAACAACATCAATAACAACAACAAGTATTATAAAATACACAATATGGCATAACTAGCCATCTTTCTGGCATAACATAGCATCTTTCATTCCGACCTTACACTTCCAAACCAATCTTACCATTTTCATATTCATCACTTATCAAGATCACTACAACATAATTCGGAGGCATATCATATCGTTTTCACCAAATATACATAAGGTATACAATATACAAGATTCCTACCAAAGGCATAATTCACCCACAACTTCCAATCTTTTAGCAAACATGTTCATGACTTATTTCTATCTTCCAACTTCATCAATGACAATCATAATTTACCTCTTACTACTTTCTTTTCCGTATTTACATAGGTTACAATAACTTGCATGTTTTCCTACAACAACTTAACAACCATCCTTCCATAACAACAAGAACCATTATTCTTCCGTTCATTTCACAATAACACAATTAACATACTAATGGAATTTAATTCACATTCCATCATTAACATGAAACCACACGGCCACACACTATAATTTCCAACTTCCATGAATTTCATAACTTTCACTTCCAATACACTTTCTACCATAACCACAACTAGATTATAACATAAATTCAAGTCATCATAAACATGCAATATATACATACACACGGCCTCCTTCTTATAACACACCCACTTCACAAACTTCCATATTTTGATAAATTCTACTAATTTCTACATACCACAACATAAACCAGACTTCATAACATAAGAAAATGAATTGATTCTTACCTTTTCTTCAAGTTCTTCACTTGCCACCAAAACTACTTTCTTGCCAAAATAATTATATTACTTTGTAGAGGATCTTGCACTTAGTAATAATCTCACAAGAAATGAATTTTTGAGCCAAGGATTAAGCTCCAAGAATTTTTTCTTTCCTTTTCTTTTCTCTCTTTCTCTAGTCGTGCTCTCTTGCTCTCTTGTTCTTGTTTTTGCCTTGTGTTTTCTTGAACCTTCTAGGTGATATAGATGACTTATATAATATAATTCATCACATGGAAATTTATTAATCCATGGACTTGGGTCAAGTGTACATGGCCGGTTGGGCTCTTGGATTTGGGCCTCACTTTCTTATTATTTTGTGAGCCCAAATTGTTAGCTAAATTTTATAATTCATGAAGCAAGTTTCCAAAATTCCAATTTTGCCCTTGGCCTCCTTTCGCAATTCCACACCAATGTATTCTTAGCCGACACATTCATACCAAGTAAGGTCCAAATATGGCCTCATCCATTACAAGTCAAGTTATCTCGAATTTTCCGAATATGCAAAAATGTAGGATGTAACAATTTATATGTTGTTTAAGGTATTTGAGAGTTAAAATGCTTGGACATTAGCTGAGTATAGAAAATGGGTCATGAATGATGAATAGTGACATTTTGAGAGATAGTTTGAATTGAACCATGATTCTTGTTGTGTTGTGATATGAATGTGTTATAAATGATGTTAAGATCATGAAAATGGGCATTGTATATGAATGGACGAAGTCGGGTGATATGTGTCAGGACCCAACCCCATGGGCCATGACTGCTGCCCGACCTGGGCACCCATACACGTGCCTCTTGGATATAGTCAAACTGAACCTAAGAACAATATGGAAACTTGCAAAAGAACTTCATGGTTTACAACGTTATCATGTACATATATATCGAGATACACTATCTCCTGAGGAGTCACAACTATCAAATCCTGAAATGATACGCAAGCCGACAAGGCTGCCACTACATATCAATATCATATGCAAGCCGACAAGGCTGCCACTACAGACGAACATCATGTCATAGCACATCGTACAAACACAGCTGAATATAACTTATACACAACCCACATATATGTCTACAGACCTCTAAGAGTACGAATAGCGAAATATGACGGGACAGGGCCCCGTCGTACCCCTGGATAACATATAAATATATATATATATCATAAGATCTGTACTAAAAGTCTAAACTCCGGAACAATGGAGCTCTCTAAGATAGCTGAATAGAAGTCCTATGCTGAAGGGTCACCAAATCGACTATCTGTACCTGCGGGCATGAAACGCAGCCCCCCGAAGAAAGGGGTCAGTACGGAATATGTACTGTGTATATAAAGCATGAAATACAATAAGGAAGATCATAACTGAAGTAGAGATTCCAGGAGATGAGTATGATAATCAAGAAATCACTGTACCTGTGCCTTACGAAACAAAATCATGCATATCATTATCATATACCGTACCCGGCCCATTATGGGACTCGGTGAATAAAATCATATCATCATATCATCATATACATATACCGTACCCGGCCCTCTAGTGAGGGACTCGGTGAATAAAGTCGTGTACACGTATACCGTACCCGACCCATCATGGGACTCGGTGCCATAATCATATCATCGTATCATCACATCATCATATCATCATATAACGTACCCGGACCTCTAGTGAGGGACTCGGTGAACAATGCAGTAAAACTGTGCACGAATACATACCCGGCCCGGGACTCGGTGAATGATACAATAACAGTATTCACGAGTAGAATATCATGAGCAACCATATACCACTACATCATCATATAAGACTCAATAGAATAAGTGGACTAACTAACACTCGAATATCAAGACAATAGTCATGGTAAGTATGGATGTCAATAAGAACTATATCAAATAGAGCCTCAGGAATCATACGTCATGTGCCAAGATAATGCAAAACAGCTATTGGAAGTCAAGGACGTTAACCATTACAGAATCTTTAAGAATAGGAACTCTTACACACCAACTACTATCCAACGTATAGAGGACTCGAGGGGAAACTCAGTCACTTAAGAGTTCCAGCATCAAGAAGTGAATAAGAATCATGAATCACACTCAAGACTTATGAATTGAATTACCCCAAAGTTCATATCATTCATCACTTAAATCTAAGACATGCCAAAAGAAAGAATAGACAGCTTTACGTACCTGTTGACGACTAATCGCAAAACCGTTCGCTTTGTCGCTCTTTTAGCCTATTTAACATAAAAGTTATGTTATCGTCTGTAGCTATACTTTTTAGCTCGTAAATACGTAGCCTATCTCTTTATAGAACTTGTTCTTTAACCTATACATTCGCGTTTATGGTTTTTCCTTATTTAAGGACTTCACGAAAATCGGGCAGTATTTCCCCTATATATTCGCTTAACCTGAATTTCCAATTGTTCTCCTGTTATCACAGAAATACCAACAACAGAGATATACATACGAAATTCTCACAATTCAGCCCATAACAATTGTAACAACTCAACAACTTCTCTAAATCCATTTCAACCCGCGATTTCGTATAACATCAATTTTGGCATTTTCTTACTTCCAATTTCGTCCAATCCAATTTTAATTACTCCATTACAACACTATTAACACGATTAAACCATAAAACAAGAAAATCTTACCTTAATTTTCTCGGAGGAATTTCTACTCTTAATTGCTCAAATTTCGCAATTTCTTCTTCCCCAATTCAATAACCAATGTTGCTATCATCTCCATGAACTTGTAAATCACTTGGAATTAATCTAAGCAAGCAAAAACTTTTTTTTTTTTAACAATGGGCTGCCATGGCCGAACCCCCCTTTTTTTCTCTAAGTAAACTTGCCTTTCTCTTACGTTACTTAATTGAAAATGAAATGTGTACATGACTATTCTTAGTCATCACATATCATTTATGGGGAGTTTAGTACCCCTACACGTGCCCAACAATATGACTCATCCATTTGCTTATATTTTATTTATTTTGTTTTATTTTATATATATATTTTAAAAGAATCGGGTGGGGCCCACTCAAGGTGTAATTAGCTTAATTAATTATTAATCCCCGCTTAATAATCTAATCATGGTTAGTTAATCCCTAATCTCCAATAATATTTCTACACTAAATAAAATTTATAAGCAATTCGTGTACTAATTAAAATTGAAAATTGAAGGTTCCTATTTCATGTCCGAAAATAATTCCGCCTTTAACTTAAGTTGATTTGCTTGCGAATAATTCGACGTATAAATATACGGGGTATAACATCCTTCCCCCCTTCAGAACATTCGTCCTCGAATGTTAAACTGATTCTGAATTCCCAATACCTTCTCAAGTGTTCTCTTATTTAATTATGCCCTTCACCTACCACTTCCATTGGTCGATTCGCTACAATTCATTATAACGCATTCCATGCCTCTACATAGCCATCCCTGTAATATCTCCTCTTTCTGTTGCTTCCTGAGGTAATAATTCCACGTCACTGCCTTTACTCTCCTCTTACTTCGCAATCCGTTGTCAGTTGTATTGCGAGCTCTTCTGTTGAAATCTTACTTTCTTCCTTGTGCGCTTAGTCTTAACTTGACTCCTTATTCTCCTATAGTTATTCCCTTAAGGTATCGTGCCCTTTATCTTACCTCTCAATCTTTAAATATGATTTTAATAACGCGCAGACGTCCCTCGTCGGTTCATTAGACTTTAATATCCCTGGAGTATCGTCTGACGCTGATAACTTGTGGACCCTTCACAGGTTCTACGAGTAAAACGAAATTTCCTAGAGGATAAAATTTCTGTACTCCGATATCCTTGCTTTACTCCGTTGTGGCAATCCGTATTCTTCCTTTTTATAAGCATCCATCTTCTGATGTTATATTATCCAAGGTCTTTACCAATAATTCTCAACACCGTCTCAAATACCATCTTGGCTTCTACCCGTTTATTGATGGCTTTCAAATCTTACTAACTTGTTTCAGCAAGGGATCTCACTTAAAGTTTGAGTTTCCATATTACACGTATTGCAGTGTCATTTGATTTCATCTTACATTTGCATTTCTCTCATCCGCTTCCCCCCTTTAGGGTGTACCTACATCCTTAACTATTTATATTCTACTCTATGTCCCCATTTCCAATTTTTCAAAGCCATGTGATTCTTTTCGAATACATTTGGTATACTGCACCATACCCATGTCTTCCTTTATGTCATCTATAAATTAGATTCCCCATGTATGAAACCCCAACACAATCACGAGGTGATGAGAACTCTCGATATATAGTACAAAATCTCGTCTGATGGTTGGTACTCGAGTAATATAATTAATGTAGCAATTTGTCCGAGGCCACATCCCATTCATTCCAATCAGTAATTATCTAGTGCTTATAGTCGTTTCAAATTCTCCATTCGGTACCACTTATATTCTAATGATAAGTGTCCCAAGCTTTCCCATAGCACCGTTTTTATCCCAACGGATATCATCTGTTTCTTCTAGTAAATTCACAATACATCAGTTGTTTCGCAAATCCGCAATCCTTGTCTTTTAAGGATTTCACCATTTCCGAGGTGAAGTCACATACACGTAATACTCCTTTATGCCTCATGCTCTTTCATCGTTGTTGTATACCCAACGCTAACTTCTAACTTACTCAATATCATATCAAATTCGTTTTAATAGTGGTCTTGTCTCATCACTTTTTCGTCGTACTACACCTTAAGTTTGTAGCTATATATTTCCTTTTTTTCCCCTACACTTATACTCAATTAATTACGTCTGTCTTAAGTGCTTCCTTTAGTATTCCTTTCATTTCTCCAATCTGTGTCCATCTTTTATTTTGTGCATGAGGAATCTCATGCTACTCCTGTATCCTTCAGAAAACACTACTCCTGCATAACCCCTCTCTCATTTTCATAGTATATTCTGTTAATCCCTACATATTCTTATCATACCTCATTTTGGGCATTCATTCTATCTCGTTGCTCATCTTCTTTTAGGTTGGTCTTTCACAATTCTATCACTTATATTACCTGTTTCCTTAGCTATACACGTCATAACACCTCGCTACACTGTAATCCTACTCGCTTTCTTCCTATCTTCTTCTTTCAATTACTTCTTCTCTTTCTGTGCTCGCTTCCACTTTCGTTATCACTTGATCTCTATTCTGAACTTTCCCTATAGGACTTGGTAGGTCTTCCCTATTCGTTCTATATTTGCTTTTCCGTTTCTCACTAATCACATCATATCCTTTAGTTACTTCCTCGATAGGCTTTACTCATTTCTATAACAATCCTTATGGTATTCACATTACATCTTGTTCGTAATCCATCCTATAACGCAACACTTCTTAATCTTATTCACGATTCTTACTATGTTTTAATTACATTCTGTGGGCTAGGCATACTTAACCCTTCACCCTTTCTGATCAATCTTACCCTTAATATCTCACAAGCTATCTTATCAATACCTTCATAATTTGTCAAAATTCTTCCTCCTCCATACTTTTTTTTCTCAATCATACTACTACTCCTTTTAACTGTAAACTCGTCGTAATTTATCCCTACTTATCGGTTCACTCGATACCTTAATAAAATATTTTGTTAAGAGTTGCCACCTTTTTCTAAATCATCCCTTTGTATCACAAGCCCTTCCAAATCATCCTAGCATTTCATCAACAATATATGAAATACATGATCCTAAACAGCCCACAAGTTTGAGCTTTCTTTCCACAAATTCCATCTCCAATTAGTTGATTAAGAACTAATAAAATGTCACCATGAAGCATTCTCCAACCACCACCAGAAGAAAAACTAGAATCCGACAAGCACCACAGGACTTCTAATGCTTGATTTACATAGTTTACCTCCATATTTGTTCTTGGGTCGTGAGAGAATCATTTAGTTCACAAACTACTTGTTGTATGCTTTGTACTCTTCCAATAATTTGAAACATAATTGCTGGACGTTTCTATCCTTCGACATAAGCATTTTCTAAGGCAAAATGTGGTGGGAAGGTATTTTGGTCCGTTCAAATGAATTGCGAATTTGCTGCTCATATACGTTTCTTCAAAACAAAGTTTCCCAAATAAGAATGATGCCTCTTACGGATGACGTGGGGGATATCTCTTAAAGCTTTAGCCCAGCATAATAAATTTTCCATATCAGTATCGACTTTCAAGACATATTATGAACTTATATCTCATTCTCTTCTTTTTCCTATTTCTGGGAAAATTTGGACAGAGTTTCCTCTGTACTTCTTACTATCCCAAAACCTGCACGCAAGAAATACCAACAATGCCTCACAGGGCCAGCATATATATGCATATATCATATCGTATCATAGCCACACAGGGCTCCCAATTTCAAGTAAAAGGTATAAAGGTGTCGGGACTTACCTCACCTATCGCACCTCGAGACGTACCTGATCCTTTAACAATCCATCCTGTTATACCTTCCTATCTACTTTCTCTTTGATTCTTCAACTTTGCACTTCAATCATATTTCAATATTCTTACCTTATCCCACATGCCTCTTTCGCACCGTTACTTACCTGTGTACTTTGTAACTGCCAATATCATCAGTCGCTTTCTTCTGTCAAGGTCGTTCTTCAACTGAAATCAAAGGTTAGTATAAGGAATTTCATTTCCTACGGCTGGGCTCTACTGTACGATCTTAGATATAAAAGAAAGGTAACATCCTAAATGTCCTGTAGCTTCCTGTTTATAGATGTGGTGCACAACACACCGATAAATAAGACACTACTAGACACGGTCTGTAGACACTCCGAGGATGAACTGCTCTGATACCACTTTTGTCACGACCCAACCCCGTGGGCCATGAGTAGTGCCGGACTTGGGCACCCATACACGTGCCTCTTGGATATAGTCAAACTGAACCTAAGAACAATATGGAAACTTGCAAAAGAACTTCAAGGTTCACAACATTATCATGTACATATATATCCAGATACACTGTCTCCTGAGGAATCACAACTAATCAAATCCTGAAATGATACGCAAGCCGACAAGGCTGCCACTACATATCAATATCATATGCAAGCCGACAAGGCTGCCACTACAGACGAACATCATGTCATAGCACATCGTACAGACACAGCTGAACAGAACTTATACACAACCCACACATATGTCTACATACCTGTAAGAGTACGAATAGCGAAATATGACGGGACAGGGCCCCGTCGTACCCCTGGATAACATATATATATATATATATATATATCATAAGATCTGTACTAAAAGTCTAAACTCCGGAACAACGGAGCTCTCCAAGATAGCTGAATAGAAGTCCTATGCTGAAGGGTCACCAAATCGACTATCAGTACCTGCGGGCATGAAACGCAGCCCCCCCCCCCCCCCCCCCCCGAAGAAAGGGGGTCAGTACGGAATATGTACTGAGTATATAAAGCATGAAATACAATAAGGAAGATCATAACTGAAGTAGAGATTCCAGGAGACGAGTATGATAATCAAGAAATCACTGTACCTGTGCCTTACGAAACAAAATCATGCATATCATTATCGTATACCGTACCCGGCCCAGTATGGGACTCGGTGAATAAAATCATATCATCATATCATCATACCATCATATCATTATATACATATACCGTACCCGGCCCTCTATTGAGGGACTCGGTGAATAAAGTCGTGTACACGTATACCGTACCCGGCCCATCATGGGACTCGGTGCCATAATCATATCATCGTATCATCACATCATCATATCATCATATAATGTACCCGGCCCTCTAGTGAGGGACTCGGTGAACAATGCAGTAAAACTGTGCACGAATACATACCCGGCCCGGGACTCGGTGAATGATACAATAACAGTATTCACGAGTAGAATATCATGAGCAACCATATACCACTACATCATCATCTGAGACTCAATAGAATAAGTGGACTAACTAACACTCGAATATCAAGACAATAGTCATGGTAAGTATTGATGTCAATAAGAACTATATCAAATAGAGCCTCAGGAATCATACGTCATGTGCCAAGATAATGCAAAACAGCTATTGGAAGTCAAGGACGTTAACCATTACAAAATCTTTAAGAATAAGAACTCTTACACACCAACTACTATCCAACGTATAGAGGACTCGAGGGGAAACTCAGTCACTTAAGAGTTCCAGCATCAAGAAGTGAATAAGAATCATGAATCACACTCAAGACTTATGAATAGAATTACCCCAAAGTTCATATCATTCATCACTTAAATCTAAGACATGCCAAAAGAAAGAAGGGACAGCTTTACATACCTGTTGACGACTAATCGCAAAACCGTTCGCTTTGTCGCTCTTTTAGCCTATTTAACATAAAAGTAATGTTATCGTCAGTAGCTATACTTTTTAGCTCGTAAATCCGTAGCCCATCGCTTTATAGAACTTGTTCTTTAACCTATACATTCTCGTTTAAGGTTTTTCCTTATTTAAGGACTTAACGAAAATCGGGCAACATTTCCCCTATATATTCGCCTAACCCGAATTTCCAATTATTCTCCTGTTATCACAGAAATACCAACAACATAGATATACATACGAAATTCTCACAATTCAGCCCATAACAATTCTAACAACTCAACAACTTCTCTAAATCCATTTCAACCCGCGATTTCGTATAACATCAATTTTTGCATTTTCTTACTTCCAATTTCGTCCAATCCAATTTTAATAACTCCATTACAACACTATTAACACGATTAAAACATAAAACAAGAAAATCTTACCTTAATATTCTCGGAGGAATTTCTACTCTTAATTGCTCCAATTTCGCAATTTCTTCTTCCCCAATTCAATATCTAATGTTGCTATCACCTCCATGAACTTGTAAATCACTTGGAATTAATCTAAGCAAGCAAATTGTTTTTTTTTAACAATGGGCAGCCATGGCCGAAAGCAGCCATGGCCGAACCCCCCTTTTTTTCTCTAAGTAAACTTGCCTTTCTCTTAAGTTACTTAATTGAAAATGAAATGTGTACATGACTATTCTTAGTCATCACATATCATTTATGGGGAGTTTAGTACCCCTACACGTGCCCAACAATATGACTCATCCATTTGCTTATATTTTATTTATTTTGTTTTATTTTATATATTTTTTAAAGAATCGGGTGGGGCCCACTCAAGGTGTAATTAGTTTAATTAATTATTAATCCCCGCTTAATAATCTAATCATGGTTAGTTAATCCCTAATCTCCAATAATATTTCTACACTAAATAAATTTATAAGCAATCCGTGTACTAATTAAAATTGAAAATTAAAGGTTCCTATTTCATGTCCGAAAATAATTCCGCCTTTAACTTGAGTCAATTTTCTGGCGAATAATTCGACGTATAAATATACGGGGTATAACAATATGACCATGAATATGGGTGAATTGGGAGCGAATTGAGAAATCTAGATAATGTCGTTAACGTAAATGATTAATGGCCATTGTTATGGTATTGTGAATGTATTGTTGACGTTTGGGAGTTGAATTACGATATGGAGGAATGTTGTATAAATAAAGTAGATGTTGTCCGATTTTCTCTAGCTTTAGCCATGTGTGCTAGTTGTCGATTCTAACGATAGTATGACTTTAATGAAGGTATAAACGCAACCGTTGAAAGAGAACGTGCAAGTGGTAAATAGTCGAACCAAAAGGTATGTAAGGCTAACCCTTCTTTCATAAGGCATGTTTCTTTGGCCAAACGTCTAAATCTTCTATGAGACTATGATATCCTTCAAATGATTTGATCTTCCGAGCTAGTAAGCTCACGATGCTTGATACGTTACGGTTGTACGAAGTTCCTCATATGACGAGTAGGCCTATAAGATAGATGTAATGATAACAACGAAGATAGTGATAATGATAGTAATGATGTTGAGAATAATATGATGTTAAACATGCCTACGGGCTATTGTATGTATGTGTGCCTATGAAGGGCTATAATAAAACCCCGAGCTTATGATGCCGGGTAGAATGTATGTATATGAATATGTATAGAGTATGTATATGATTACGTAACGCGCGCACACCACTGCAGTTGGGTATGGATAACACTGAGCCTTGGTAGGGCCAGGTATGTGTAACACTGAGCCTTGGTTGGCCAGGTATGTATGACCACCGAGCCTAGCTATGGTCGGGTACGTGAAACACCGAACCTTCGAGGTCGGGTATGTTATGTAAATTCTATGTATATGATATGACTATGTACGTGATGTGATTATGTATACAATATGAATGTAAATAAGGGTATGTATACGAATACGAGTACTAATATGGAACAGATACGAATATGGATACGGATATGGAGGTATGAGCACAAACACACATTAGAATGGAAAGTTTCTATGAAAGGCAAGTAAGTGCCCATGTCGATAATATTACCATCTCTCATCTTGTGCTATTTCTTATAATGTTCATTATGCTACTACATTGATATTCATCATGCTTTACATACTCAGTACATTCTTCGTACTGACGTCCTTTTGTTTGTGGACGTTGCGTCATGCCCGCAGGTGCACAGGGAGACAGGGTTGATCCATAGCGGTTCTCAGAGACCACCTAGCAGAGCTCCATTTAATTCAGAGCCATAGCTTTTGGGTACTTATTCTTTTGTGTACATAATTATGGGCATAGCGGGGTCCTGTCTCGCTCATGTGATGTGTTATACTCTCCTTAGAGGCTCGTAGTCATGTGTGTATGGTTAGATATGTCTGGCCTTGTTGGCCTATATTTTGTATATCATTTTGTTAGCCTTGTCGGCTTATGTACATTGATGTGGCGTAGATGCCAATCATGATATAAAGGCACTGTTGTCCAATTGGACTAGCATGATGAATGAATAGAAGATTGTTAAATTATGTGGCTCACCTAGATGTAAGTATAAGTGTAAGCCAATGGGTTCCTGGGTGGGCTAGCACCGGGCGCTCGTCGCGGCCCTCTAGACGGGTCGTGACATGTACTCATATCTAGACCGTACTGAACATCAAAGGCCCATAATTGACTTATACTGATCTCATAAAATGGGTGACATAATGAACTCCTTACATTTACATACATACAAGCTGAAGGAACAGTGCAAGACGACTAGGCCGCTACATATATTGTACACAAAAGAATAGGAGCCGACAAGGCTACATCATCTTACATACACATACATCTATCTACAGACCTCCAGTGGAGTAGAAAACTATAGAAAGGATGGGACAGGGCCCCGTCATACCCATATGCATATACATATCCAAAAGAATGGCATACCAAAATAGACTGCAGCTCCAGATCAAATGGAGCGCACCAACTACTGCTGAGTGAAAGGCCTACTAAGCTGGACCACCTGACTGTCTACCTGAACCTGCGGCCATAAACGCAGCCCCCCCCCTCCCCCCCTGAGCAATAGGGGAGTCAGTACGGATAATGCACTGAGTAAGTAAGGCATAAGAGCAACATAAGTATAAGCATGAGAATCATGAACAAAATCTAGAACTCAAAACTAAACTGGTTGTCTGCATAGATTTGTATGAACAAGTATCTATATAACTGACAATGCCTCTGTGGGCGCATAATCTGCATGCTCTCAATGACAATCATGTTCATGTATATAAATATAGGTCATAGTGCTGAGGAACGTTCAACCCAATCCATATGTCATATAATAATAATAATGCTGAGGAACATACGGCCCGATCCACATATCATATAACAATAATGCCAAGGAACGTATGGCCCGATCCATATATCATATAACAATGTGCACCACCTGTCAGGTGGTAATGTGTATATAACGCCTATCCCTTTCCCCATACCCCATATACATATAATACACGCGTATATAACGCCTTTTGGTCATGGGTTAATATGGATATATATACGAATGCAATGCATAACTGAAGCGTGTTCAGAACTCTCGGAGTGACATAAGGTCATATTACCTCCGATGGACAACCTTTGAGCTAACAATATCAACATAAATAATCTAAATACCCATGAATAAAAGGAACAATTGTATGGGGTATAGGAACATCAAAGACTGAAGTACTCCTAGCGCATCTAAGAGTAGAGTAATATGGAAGCTCGTTCAATCGCTTATTGGCTCATAACTTAGGATCATGCCAAAAAGAAGAGGGAATAGCCCTATCATACCTTAACGTCTCCTTATTCGTTTAACGTTCTCCTTCCACGTTCACCAGATCTACATTAAAAAGGATCATACTAAGGTTAAGTCATAAAGACACTCTTAAGTTCAAACTAGAATAATTCATCAGCTAGAGAAAATTAGGCAGCATTTCCTCTGTTTTATAGACTTCCATCATATCATAAAACAACTCCCAATCAACAATGACATTATCATCAATTTCGTACTTAAGAGACTTCATTACATGCTCAAAACTCCTTTTCATAACCAACACACAACAACAATTTCCATGCAACTCTATATACACTCATATACCACACTTCCTCATAATCATTACTACCATTCTTAGCAAGATTATACCTCAAGTACTCCAACAATTACGACTCAAGCCCATTTACTACTCATAGCATCATCAACCCACATTTGAACTTCTTCTTTTGCTTTCTTTCCCTCAATCAAGTTATTCAACAACTAGACATTCTTAACATGGAAACATGCATAAAAACTCACCTTAATCACATAGTAGTAAGCTTGGAACAAAATCATTCACTTGAGTGAAAACCTAACTTCAATACCAAGGAAAATATTGAGTTCTACAAACCCTAGTGAGCCTTCCAACACTTGGATTCTTTGATTCTTGCTATTTGATCTCTAATCTCCCTTGGGTTTGTGGAGAATAAGTTTGAGAGAAGGTTCTAGGGTTTTTAAGACTTGGGGAAATGTTGGAAATGAAAAAATAGAACAAGGATCATCTATTTATACAAAAAAGAAAAAGCTGCCCGTCTTGGTTATACAAACACTTATACGGTCCGTAAAAGTGACCGTATAATCCCTCCATGGAAACACCCTTCTCTACCATGGTTATACGGACCATTTATACGGGCCGTATAACTTTCTACGGTCCGTATAAGTGGTCATATAACCCACAGTTTTTCGAAAACTTCTCTCGACAATTCGTTTAACTTCCAATCCTTGTGGAACCTTCATAACATTTACATAACACTTCATTAACCATATAAGGAACCTCATAACTCTCTCTCAAGGATTCTAGGTAATGCATAGCTCAAATGATACGAAATTTCCAAAATGGCTCAACCTTAACATTCTCCGACGACTTACTTCCTTAGCCTCAAATGCCTTTGTAATCTTAATTAGAATCATCAAACATCCTTATTCACCTTTCAAGGGCTTCATGTACACTTTGGGTTTACATTGGCATGTTCGTAATACGAGCGACACGAAATTCCAAGGTGTAACATTCTTCCCCCTTAGAAACATTTGTCCTCGAATATTAGTCTCTTGGGAATTCTATGAAAATTTCGCCAGAGTTTCCCCTGTAATATGGCACTACCATCCTGTCACAGCAACCCAAAATATATCACCTCACAGGGCTACAACAACAACATCAATAACCATTGCCATACATGACCAAGAAAGCATCAAAGAAAGCATTACATACCTGGGGAAGATGGTGTCTCTGTCTGAGTGTCCTCTGGAGGTGGAAATAAATGTGGGTACCTGAGCTTCATGTCTTCTTCCGCTTCACACGTCATTTCCTCTCTATTATTATTTCCCCATAAGACTTTAACTGAAGCTACATCTTTGGTCCTGAGTCTTCGTACTTGCCTATCTAGAATGGCAGTAGGTGCTTCTTCATAGGATTGTTTCTCGGTGACTTCAACATCCTCTACAGGTACAATTCTGGAAGGATCTCCAATGCATTTACGAAGCATCGACACGTGAAAGACGGGATGCATAGACTCCAACGCAGAAGGTAGCTCTAACTCATATGCCACCTTACCCACTGTACAAATAATTCTGTATGGCCCGATGTACCGAGGGCTCAACTTACCTTTCTTGACAAATCTCATCACTCCCTTCATAGGTGAAACCTTCAGGAAAACCCAATCGCCTACTTCAAATTCCAATTTGCGTCGTCGATTATCTGCATAGGATTTCTGTCGACTCTGAGCTGCTAGCAATCTTTCCTGAATTACTTTCACTTTGTCTACTGCTTGCTGTATCCATTTTTGGCCAACTAACTAATTTTCTCCAACATCCAACCATCCTATAGGGTATCTACATCTTCGTCTATACAAAGCCTCATAAGGAGCCATCTGGATACTAGAATGATAACTGTTATTATAGGCAAACTCGATAAGAGGTAAATGATCATCCTAACTGCCATGAAAATCAAGTACACAAGCTCTCAATATATCTTCAAGTGTTTGTATAGTACGCTCCGCTTGTCCATCTGTCTGCAGGTGAAAAGCAGTACTAAGTCTCACCTGAGTCCCCAATCCCTCCAGAAAAGATCTCCAGAAATTAGCATGAACTGTGCCCCTCTATCTGAAATAATGGCTGTAGGGACACCGTGAAGTCGTACAATCTCCTTAAGATAAAGCTTCGCATAATCTTCAGTTGAGTAAGTAGTTCTGACGAGTAAGAAATGAGCTGATTTTGTTAGCCTATCAACTATGACCTATATGGAATCATACTTCCGCTGAGTACTGGGCAACCCTATAACGAAATCCATATTAACTACGTCCTATTTCCATGTCGGGATCTCTGTAGCTTGTAGTAAACCTCCAGGCTTCTGATGCTCTATTTTAACTTGCTGACAATTTGGACACTGAGCGACAAACTCCGCTACATCTCTTTTCATACCATCCCACCAATAAACTTCCTTGAGATCATGATAAATCTTTGTTGAGCCCGGATGGATAGAATAGCAGGACTAATAGGCTTCCCCCATGACTTGCTGATGAAGGCTGCAACATTAGGGATGCATAATCTACCTCGATACCTAAGCACTCCATCTCCTGTAATCGCGAAAGGTGTCTTTTCTTTCTCAGGCTTTGTATCCCGATAATGGATTATAACATGATTCTCGTACTGATGCTCTTTTATCTCTGCCACCAAAGATGACATCACTGTATCTTGAACTGTAACTCTTGTCTCACCCAGGTCTATCAACCGAACTCCAAGGCTAGCTAATCGGCGAAATTCACTGACTATCTCTCTTTTCTCCGGCTGCACATCAGTTAGACTACCCATGGATTTATGACTAAGAGCATCTGCTACTATATTGGCCTTCCTAGGATGGTATAAAATGTCAACATCATAATTTTTTAGCAACTCTAGCCATCGCCTCTGACGTAAATTCAAGTCCTTCTGGTTAAAGATATAGTAGAGGCTGTTGTGATCAGTATAGATATCAACATGGGCACCGTATAAATAATGTCTCCACAGCTTCAAAGCATGGATCACCGCAGCTAACTCAAGATCATGAGTTGGATAATTCTTCTCGTGCTTCTTTAACTGACTAGACGCATAAGCAACAATCTTACCGTGTTGCATCAACACACATCCCAAACCAATACCCAAAGCATCACAATATATCACATAGCCATCTATTCCTTCTGGATGAGTCAAGACGGGTGGTGAGGTAAACTTGTCCATTAATATCTGAAAACTCCACTCACATGCATCTGTCCACTGGAACATGGTTGATTGCTCAGTCAGCTTGCTCAATGGGGCCAAAAGAGAAGAAAATCCTTCTACGAACCTTCTGTAATAATCAGCCAGACCCAAGAAACTACGTATCTCCATTGGTGTCGTGGGACTTGGCCAGTTCTTTACTGTTTCAATCTTTTGAGTATCCACTCTAATGCCTTCATCTGAAATAATGTGGTCAAGACAAGCTACAGAGTTCAACCAGAACTCACACTTGGAGAACTTAGCATACTGCTCTCTGTCTCAAAGGATTTTAAGCAGTGCTCGCAAATGTTCTGCATGATCCGCCTCTGACGGCGAATAAACAAGAATATCATCTATAAACACAATCACGAACAGATCTAGGAAAGGCCTGAATACGCGATTCATCAAGTCCATGAACACAGCTGGAGCATTAGTTAATCCGAATGACATGACACGGAACTCATAGTGCCTATATCTGGTCCGGAATACCGTCTTCAGAATGTCTTCCTCCTTCACCCTAACTTGATGATACCCCGATCTTAAGTCTATTTTTCAAAAATATTTGGCACCTCGCAGCTGATCAAACAGGTCATTAATTCTCGGAAGCGGATACTTATTCTTCACAGTCACTTTATTCAATTGCCTCTAGTCAATACATATTCGCAAGGAGCCATCCTTCTTTCTTACAAATAATACCGGTGCTCCCCATGGTGATGTACTGGGCCTGATAAAACCCTTCTCAAGTAAATCCCTCAACTGCTCCTTTAATTCTTTCAACTCCGTAGGTGCCATTCTATAAGGAGGAATAGATATTGGCTGAGTATTTGGCAATAGATCGCTAGTAAAATCAATCTCTCACTCTGGCGGAATGCTTGGAAGCTTATCTGGAAGCACCTCTAGAAACTCATTAACCACAGGGACAGACTGAAGGGTCGGTGACTCTGCTTGTACATCCTAAACCCGAACCAAGTGATAAATGTAGCCCTTTCTAATCATCTTCCTTGCCTTGAGGTAGGAAATAAACTTATCCCTCGGTGAAGCCGCCTTGCCCTTCTACTCAAGGATTGGCTCACCCGGAAACTGGAATCGAACTACCTTCGTTCTGTAATCAACATTACCATAACAGGAAGCCAACTAATCCATACCAATAATCATATCAAAATCAATCATGTCTAACTCAATCAAATCTGCTAAGGTACGGTGATTAAAAATTATCACTACAAAGCCTCAATATATCCGTTTGGCTATGACTAGATTACCAACAATTTAATCGACACCTCAAATAGTTTAATCGATTCAGACTCTATACCAAACTTTCTGGCGATAAATGGAGTAACATATGATAAAGTGGAACCTGGGTCAATCAGTGCATACACATCATAGGAGGAGACTGATAATATACCTGTGACGACATCAGGAGACGACTTACGATCCTGACTATCGGCTAGTGCATATACGCGGTGCCGAGAACCGCTCGAGCTGGGTGCTCCGCTCCCCCATCTACCTCATCCTGCTGGCGACTGGAAAGCTTGCCCTAAAGGGTGTACTTTTAGAAGAAGAACCAGCTATAGACCCCGTAGGCTAAACCATACCCCCACTCTCTCTCATCGGACACTGCCGCATCCTATGACCTGGCTAGCCACAAGCATAACAAACATCTGATCCTAGCCGACACGGACCTGCGTGTAACTTGCCAAACTGGGCACACTAGGGCAAAGGGGGTCTCATCTGGACTGACTTCGGTCTATGCTGAAAACTCGAAGCTCTAGAAATCTTACCCGCTCAAGAATAAAAAGACATATCAAATCTTGGACCTGAAAATCGCGGAGGTGCACTCCCTGCTGAATGGAATGAATATCGGGGATACTGCTGTCTTTGTCCTCCCCTGGACTCACCCCCGGTATCTAAAGATCTGGCCCTCTTGCCAGGGCCCTGGTCACGGCCACGCTCTGTCCTCCGTTGGAGCTTGTTGTTGCCACGACCCAACCCCGTAGGCCATGACAAGTGTTTTGATGCTAGAGGAGTAATTCCATTCAAGGCTTATTCAAACATCATCTAAGATAAGTTTCATGACTAAACTATGTTGTTTAAGGTAATGTAAGGTTAAGATACTTGAAATGTAAAAAGACATAGGAAATGGGTCATTCATGAGTGAATAGTGTCATGGTTGGATGGTAGTTGGGTTGAATTATGAATGTTGGAGTGTTGTGATTATGACTACGTTATAAATGACATATAGACCATGAAATAAGTATTATATATGAGGAAACGCGATAGTAAGCTACAACCATAAATGTGGAGAAATTGAAGAGAAATGGTGGATTATGGTCAATGTATATAAATGATGATTGTTGATTGCGATATTGTGAATGTTGTTGTGAGCGTGTGGGAGTTGATATAGCATATGGGAAAATTATTATAAACCAAGGAAGTGCTGCCCAATTTTTCCTAGAAATAGTAGCGCATTCTTATAGTCGATTAACTAACGTTAATGCAAATTCTCTCTTGAAGGTAGAAACGTTACATTGAAGGAGAACAAGCGAATGATAGCTTAGTTAAACGTCAAAGGTATGTGAGGCTAGTCCTCTCTTTCTAATGGCATGAATCTTCTAGCATGATTTTCTTTCCTCTTCGTGAGCTCCTATATTTCAGAAAGCTAAAAGCCTATGTATGTGAGTAACTATATAAGATAAGAGATACGTCATGAGTCCTATAATGATAATGATGATATATATTTCTTACACTCACCTTATATGCTACTTCCTTCAAGGTGAGGCAGAATGTCAGTAATTGCTCCATAATGAAATCGGGGGATCACGACCTTACGTCACCCCGATAAAGTAAAGTTGTTCTTAACCCTTATGCATGTATTATGTTGAGCATGTATGATGATGATATAACACCGCGCCTATTTGGCTAGGCAGTCACCGCTAAGGCGGGCAGCTATACGATACACCATGGCCAAATGGCATGGGCAGACACCACTAGTGGGCAGCATGAGATAGTACCCCGGACGTGGGAGGCCTGGACGTAGGCTGATGTTATGATTATCACACCGATCCTATATGGACGGGGAGCTTATATATTTATTCATACATGACATCATGATGATTATGAGTAAGCCAGCATACATTATTTTCCTTATACTTGACAGTCAGATACGGATGTTCCATATCGATGTTTCCTTTATATCATTTCCTTATTTCATTGTTTATGCCTCTCATACTCACTACAATGTTCGCACTGACGTCCATTTTCTTTGGACGTTGTGTTCATGCCCACAGGTAGACAGGGAGGGGAGCTCGACCTAGATCCGTAGTAGCTGTCAGCTGATTGAAAGCACTTCTTTGTTCGGAGGTGCTTATGATCATTCTTTTGTGTATAGTCATATATATGTATTTTTGGGCATGACGGGGTCTTTCTGAAAGAACTCCAGTGAGTATTGATGAACAGAAGAAAGAGGGAGGGGCTACTGAAAGCTCTCCATCTGTTATGATTGAAGTGGTAGAGAAGGAGGCAATTCAAACTGTTTCAGGACCAGTGATGTGGAGAATGAGAAGGATCTTCAACAAATTGAAGAGATTGCTCAACTGGGATGTAGGGATAATACTGATGTGGGTGAGGATGATATCATAAAGGAAGCAGGTGAGAAAGAGGAAGAAAAATGTATTAATTAGCTGCTAATAGGAAAAGAAGAATCAGGTGGCATTCAATCAATCTGCCATGAGGATCAGGAGCCAGCACATGATGTTATGGTAACCTCAGGGCTAGATCTAGTTCTCTATCAAGAGGAAGAGAGGGAAGAGATGAGGAATGATCCAGTGGTGATGGATGAATGTAGTACAACAGTTTATATTGCCAATGAAGGAAAGGAGATCATAGGATTGGAAAATAGCACACATTATCATATTGTTGACAATGCCAGATTAAATGATGAAGTATTAGATGAAGAAACAATAGATGCAAAGAAGGAGAGCATTGTTAATACAGCTGATGCAGTAGAAAGTTCACAAGGTATCCAAATTGATAAAGCTCATTCTACAGGTTATTGCTCACCTGTTACCGAAGGCAATGTCTTGAAGGCTAATACTGATATGCTGGTGTTGGAGGAAAATACTCAAATGATGTCTGTGCCTAAAAAAAGTATCTCTTACTAAAGAATTGCATGCTTTAGTTTCTCATGATCTGAATAGTATGGATAGAATCAATTAAGGGGATTTTTTGAAGAATCAATCAGGAAATGATTCAGACTTCAACAGGATAAAAGAAGAGGATTTATTGCAGTATAAGAGTGATATATCAAAAGTTACTGATGTGGTTCACAAAGAAGTCAACAAGTCTAAGAAGGGAAGGAAGAACAAGAATGGTGGAGAAATTAGGTCTTCTAAGATCCAAGGCGAGAAAACTCAAACAGGATCCAAGGATGATAAAGAGGTGCAACCATCTAGGATTCTTCCAAAGAGAAATGCTGCTAATAAATCTAATTTCCAATGATGAAGCCCTTCTTTTGGAATATTAGATCAGTTAATACTCAAAAAGCTTTCCATAGAGTTCAAATGCTACACAAACATCATAAGTATGTCCTCATATCTTTATTGGAGCCTTTTCAACAATCAAGGCAAATTGACAGATATAAGATAAGATTGGGTATGCAGTTTGCTAATCATAATTGTAATGGTAAGATTTGGTATTTTGTTGTTGATGGAATTGATGTGGAAGTATTAATGGACACTGAGCAACATGTGACTATTAAGCTTCTATTTCAGGAGAGTGGTATTCAACTAATCTCCAAAATGGTTTATGCAATGTGTTATTCTGCTGCAAGATTAGAGTTATGGGATAGTATATATTCCTTGGCAAGTTCTATGAATTTACCATGGATGGTTGGTGGGGACTTTAATGTTATTTTGAATGAAGAGGAAAAAATAGGTGCTTTACCTGTTTATCCATCAGAATATGAAGACTTTGCACTTTGTGTCAATTCTTGTGAACTTGCTGAAGTAGAATTCAGAGGAAGTCCTTTTACCTGGTGGAATGGAAGAGCTAGGCAGGATTGCATATTCAAAAGATTAAACAGGATACTAGTTAATCAGCAGTATCAGGACTAGTTAACTAATTTGAGCATGGTGCATCTGTCAAGAACTGGTTCAGATCATGCTCCACTTCTTCTTTCAGCAGGAGAGTAGGTTCAGCACGTTCAGAAGAATTTTAGATTTTTGAAATTCTTGTTGGATTATGAGTCATTGTTACACCTCAAAAAAAATTTTGCTGATGCACAGTGAATAGACTAACGAAGGGCACGAAGTATACGGTATTTCAATAAGTGAGAAATGACATTTGATGACCCTAATTGAGATTTGCAAAGACATTCGGAGTAAGAGGAGAAAGTTTGCCAAGAGAGGGCAAGGCATACGATGTGTATCGGAAAGGATTTACAAGTAACAAGTTAATGATGATTTAATAGTGTCTTGGAGAAGAATTATAACGTCCTTTAGATCGTTAATGTGGTGTTAAACAAGTATCAAGAAGGTTCATAAGGATTAGAGATCAAACGAAGTGACGAGAACAAGATCATAGAAAAGATGGGTTACACGGCCGATTATACGGTCCTTATAATGGTCCGCAGAATCGTCACAGTGAAGGTCCCTCACTGATGGGATTATACGGTCACTTATACGGACCGTATAAAATTATACGGACCGTATAATGTGCCGTATAATGGTCACAGAAGCGAGATGTTGAAGGGGTGATTTCACGGTCACTTATACGGACCGTATAAGTTTATATGGACCGTAGAAGTGTTCGTATATTTTCCCGACGGATCAGATTTTTAAGTTATTAATAAGGGACCCAAGTTCATTATTTTCATTTCCCATCTTCTCATTTTCCTCTCCTCACCTCAAGAACTCTCTAGAACACTCTCCACATTTCCCATACAAGAATCCAAGAGAAAGCAAGGATCAACTTCATCAAACTAAGAAAACCAAGTGTAAGAAACTCATTAGAGATCATCCAAGTCAAGAAATTTCATTAGAGGTGAACTAGGGTTTTGGCTCAAGTGAAGTATTTCCACCCACGGCTTATTCCTACACCATCTAAGGTAAGTTTTATGGTCTTTCCATGTTATTTAAGGTATTGAGAGGTTGAAAGACTTGGATTGTAGAAGGAGATAGAAAATGGATCATAAATGTAGGAATAGTGTCATTTTTGATTAGTAGCTTGGATTGAGTCATGATTCTTGATATGTTATGATTATAATCACGTTATAAATGATATTAAGAAAATGGGATAAACATTGTATATGAGTGAATGTAATAGTGTGTTATGACCATGGATATGGATGACTCGAAGTGAATTGAGGAATATGGATAATGTAGGTGAATAAAGACCATTGTTATGATGTTGTGAATGTTATTATATATGTTTGGGAGTTGACATACGATATGGAGGAAGTCGTATAAATAAAGGAGATGCTGTCCAATTTTCTCTAAGCTTTAGTCTTGTATGCTAAGCTATCGATTTTCTAATGATAGTATAACTCTAATGAAGATAGAAACGTGAGCATTGAAGGAGAACGTGCAAGTGATAGAATAGTTGAACGGAAAGGTATGTAAGGCTAACCCTTCTTTCATAAGGCATGGTTCTTTGGCCAAATATCTAATCTTCTATGAGCCTATGATGTCCTCCACATGATGCTATCTTCAAAAGCTACTAAGCTCATGATTCTCGATATGTTATGATTGTACTAAATTCCTCCTATGATAAGTAATCCTCTAAGGATAGATGTAATGAACGACGACAGTATTGATGCTAAAGATGCTTATGGGCTTTTATATATATGTGCCTATGCATGTCTATTATGAAACCCCGAGCTTATAAGGCCGGGTAGAATATATATATATATATATTGCGCGCAAACCACTGCAGTTGGGTACGGACAACCCTGAGCCTTGACAGGGCCAGTTATGTGAAACACCGAACCTTCATGGTCGAGTATGCTATGTAAATGATATGTATATGTAAATGATATGTATATGAATATGAATATAAATACGAATATGCTATGAATACAAAAATGGATACGAAATGTAAATGAGTACGGATATGAATACGGATACAGATATGGATGTATGTACATAATCACGCATTAGAAATGGGAAGTCCCTATGAAAAGCAAGTAAGTTTCTATGACGTTGGATCTAGTAACTCCCCTATTATGCTATTTCTTATGTTGCTTATTATGCTTCTATAATGATGTTAATCATGCTTTACATACTCAGTACATTCTTCGTACTGACGTCCTTTTGTTTGTGGACTCTGCGTCATACCCGCAGGTGGTCAGGGAGACAGGCTTGATCCATAGCTTTATTACTAAGGGACTACATAGCGGAGCTCCATTTCATTCGGAGCTACAGCTTTTGGTATTTATTCTTTTGTGTACATATTTATAGGCATAGCGGGGTCCTGTCCCGCCTATATGATTTGACATACTCTCCTTAGAGGCTCGTAGACATGTGTATATGGGTAGATATGTTTTTCCTTGTCGGCCTATATTTTGGATATAATTTGGTTAGCCTCGTCGGCTTATGTATATTGTTGTGGGCATAGTTGTGATGATGATATATATGTATTGTTGCCCAATGGAATTAGTATGAATAATGGATGGAAAGTATGATTTAGCTAAGTGGCTCACCTAGAAGTAAATGTGAAAGTATGATAAGAGGTGCCCGGGTGGGTTAGCACCGGGTGCCCGTCGCGGCCCTCCGGTTGGGTCGTGACAGTTATTCATGGATGCAGTGGAACATCATTGGAGAATTGATTTTATAGGAGATTCCTTCATCACATTTAAGTTAAAAATTAAAAGTTTAAAGACTGCTTTGTCTAGGTGGAGTAAAGAAACATTTGGAGACTTGTTCAAACAGCTGACAATCGGAGAAGCTATTGTGAAGATCAAGGAGCAACTGTTTGAGGAAGATCCATCAGAAGAGAATAGAATGGTGTTGCAGAGGGCACCGGCTGAATTCAAAAGGTATCTGCATTTTGAGAAAGAGTCTTAGAGACAAAAAGCAAGCATCCAATGGTATTCAGAGGAAGATAGGAATATAAGATATTTTCATAGTCTTGTAAAAGGAAGAAGAAAGAGGTTGTTGCTTACAAGAATACAAAATGCAGATGGTGAATTGGTGGATAATATGGATGATATTGCTACTGAACATATTTTATTCTATTAGAATCAATTTTCTCAGGAAAGTGGTGTAGTTGATTCAAATTTACAGGATCACATTCCTGAGAGAATTTCAAAGGAACAAAATAATTTCCTGTGTGCTAAGCCAACTATTAAAGAGGTTAAAAATGTTGTGTTTGCATTATCAGGTAATAGTGCCTGTGGACCTGATGGTTTTTCTAGAGTTTTCTATCAAAGGTGTTGGAATATAGTTGGTGTTAATGTGTATAATGTGATCAGTAGTTTCTATGAAGGACAAACTTTGCCAAAGTCAATAACTCATACAAATCTGGTCCTTCTGCCTAAGAAAGAAATAATCAACACTTTCTCAGACTTGAGGCCAATCAGCCTCAGCAATTTCATCAACAAGATTATTTCCTGACTATTGCATGACAAGTTAGATGTGATCCTGCCATCTCTAATATCTCCAAACCAATTTGGATTTGTGAAGGGTAGAAATATTATTGAAAATGTGCTGCTTACACAAGAATTGGTGGTTGATGTCAGAAAGAGAGGCAAACCTGCAAATGTTATCATTAAGCTGGATGTGGCAAAGGCTTATGATAGACTTTCTTGGAGGTTTCTTGTGCAAGTTCTCAGAAAGATGTGATTTTCAGAAGTGTATGTAGACATGGTATGGAGATTGATTGTTAATAACAGGTATTCCATACTCATTAATGGACAATCTTTTGGCCTTTTCCATTCAACAAGTGGGGTCAAACAGGAAGATCCTCTATCTCCTGCTCTTTTTATTCTAGTTGCTGAGGTACTATCTATCGCTCTTAATTCATTATTTGAAAAAGACAGCTTTAGAGGATATGGAATGCCAAAGTCGAGTGCAAACTTGAATCATCTGTCATATGTAGATAATACTATCATATTTGCATATGCAGATAAAGGATCTTTGGAGATGATTATATCCATTTTGCATGAATATGAGAGAGAATCTGGACAAAAAATCAATGCAGACAAGAGCTTTTTATATATGCATAAGAAGGTGGTTGTTGTGATGAATCAGGAGGTACAGGAAATAACAGGCTTCGACAAAGGTGACTTCTCATTCACTTATTTGGGATGTCCTATCTTTCATGCTAGAAGGCAAAAGCAGTTCTATAAAGACATGATGAAGAAAGTGAACGATAGGTTGCAGGCTTAGAAAGGTAAATGACTATCATTTGGAGGGAAAGCAGTGTTCATTTCAAGTGTTTTACAAAGCATCCCAATTTATTTGATGTCTGCTATGGTGCCTCCAAAATGTGTCATTAAGGATCTGCACAAGTTTTTCAACAAGTTATTTTGGCAAACTAAAGAAGACGGAAGAAGCAAGCACTGGTCAGCATGGGAAAATGTATGTTATCCAAAGAATGAAGGAGGGTTAGGCTTCAGATCTCTTTATGATATATCCAAAGCGTTGTTTGCTAAACTTTGGTGGAGATTCAGGACAAGTAGTACACTGTGGTCCAATTTCATGTGGAACAAGTATTGTAAGAGGTTTAGGCTAACTGTGGTTCAGTGGAAAGGGGGATCTCAGACTTGGAAAATGATGCTGCAAGCTAGAGGTGAAATGGAACATAGCATTTGGTCGAAACCTAAGAATGGATATTCTTCAGTTTGGTTTGATAATTTTTCTAAACTAGGTGCCTTGCATGATTTGGTGCCTATTCATTATCAGAATGAAAGCTTTAGGAGATGATATTGAAGATTTGACGAGTGAAAGTCATTGGAACTATACAAAGTTACAAGAGATATTACCAGTTGATATTGTTGATCATGTTAGAAAGGAATTGGGACATTTTGTGAGAACATTGAGATAGATAAGCCATGTTGGATGCTCACAAGTTCTGGTAAGTTTACATTTAAAAGTGCATGGGAGAAGCTGAGAAAAAAGAATCAGATATCAGTTGTTTGTGACAAATTCTAGATCAAAGGCTTGCCATACAAAATCTCCTTTTTCCTATGGAGAGTTTGGTTTTGGAAGCTACTTATAGATGAAGTGCTGATGAAAATGAGAATCAACGTAGTCTCAAGATGTTGGTGTTGTCAGAATTAGCAGGAAACCTTGGATCATATTTTCATTACAGGTCCTTTTGCAACTACAATATGGTAGTATTTTTCAACTGCAACAGGTGTCTTGGGCCCTTTTCTACAAGTTAAGCAGACAGTCTTGTGCTGGTGGAACTTTCAAACTGTTGCAAGGCTTAAACCTTTATATCAAGCAATGCCTGCTTTGGTTTTATGGCAAATTTGGAAGAGCAGGAATACCATGAGGCATGGATGAGCTGTTTCTCATAACAAGGTCATGCGTGAGATCAACAGGAATATTTATATGCTAGCAAAGAAGAGATATCTCTGGCTGCAGAAAATGCCAAAAAGCTGGCCTAAGATAGTTGAATTGTTAGAGAACTATAGGCTGCTATTAATTTATAAACAGGTGAAGTGGAATTTTCTAGCTAGAGGATGCTTTAAATGCAACACTAATGGTGCTTCTAAAGGAAATCCAGGGCCAAGTTCAACAGCCTTTTGTATTAGACATAGCTCAGGAGAGTTTATATATGCTAGGGCAAGCTTACTAACTGAGACTACTAATCTAGTTGCTGAAGCTGTGGTCAGTGAGGAGAGGATCAAGTACTGTGTTTTACATAATTTATTGCTTGTTATAGTGGAAACAGATTCCCTTACAATGCAAAAGGTTCTGGATGGTATTTGGGAGGTATCATGGAACATTGCTCTAATAGTGAGGAGTATACAAAGATGGATGAAGGATAAGGATGTTTTAGTAGTGCCTGTGTTTAGAGAAGGAAATTGTGTGGCAGACTATTTTACTAACCTGGTTTTTGATTTTGCAGGTACAATTCAATACAAGCATTTTCAAGATATTCCAACTCATGGAAAATGATTGATCAACATTGATAAAAGCCAAATGCCAAACTTCAAAGTTAGATCAACAACAAAACAGTTCTCCAACAATTATCAAGACAACAGTAGCACAGAACAACAAAGAAGGTAGGGAAGGGGATGCAACTGGAAAATAACTTTGTTTTATGGTGTGTGGTATCAACCTTGGTTCAATCTACCACAAAACACTGATATTTCTAGTTGGAAAATTCACCAATGCGGAATCAGATGCAGCAAGTAACAAGCAGGAGATTCATCAGCAACTTCTGTGCCTAAATTCAAATTCTAAGCTAGTTAAGATCATGCATTAATAAGACTGGAACTAAACTCTACTTCATCCAAGTTTAACTGGAGTTAAATTCAAGAGATTTGATCCATTCCACTTGTGAGACTTGAGGGTTTGAAAGATGGATACAAATCAAGGTCCCTGGTCTTTTTAGTATGATGAAGGTTCATGTAATATTAATGTGGCGATCATAGCTAGGCTTCCTATTTTTAGATAGTTTATTTTCTTTACATTCCTCCTGTACGTATTTTGAGTTTCTTCTGTAAATATTTTGATGCAATCAATTCCCACCATTTTGGGTGGTTTTGATTAAAAAAAAAAAACAAATTGCACTCTTTGACCAACAATCAGAGAGGGAGGTATACCTAGGCACCAGATTGTCTTCGGAGCTCAGGTTGAATATTATTAAATTTCTTAAAGTTAATATCGATTGTTTCGCATAGCCCCACTCAGATATGATAGGGATTTTGCCTGAAGTGACAACTCGCAAGCTGAGCTTAGACCCAGGATTCGTTTTGATAAAGCATAAAAGGAGGCCCATAGCGGATTACAAAAACAAGTTTGTTAAAGAAGAGGTAACAAAACTCTTACATAGGATCTATTAGGAGGTACCTTATCCCGATTGGTTAGCAAATGTGGTGGTAGTACCTAAACAAGAGAATAAGTTAAGAATGTGTATAGATTTTAAGGATTTGAATAAAGTTTGTCTGAAGGATTCATTTCCTCTGCTGCACGTTGATTGGATGATTGATGCCACGGCATGACATGAGATGCTTAGTTTTCTTGATGCTTATTCCAGATATAATCAGATAATGATGAATTCGGATGATGAAGAAAAAACTTCATTTGTTACTAAGTATAATACTTATTGTTATAATGTCATGCCTTTCGATTTAAAAAATGCGGGAGCTACTTATCAATGTTTGGTTAATCACATGTTTGAAAATCAAATTGGTATGACTATGGGCGAGAGAGAGAGAGAGAGAGAGAGAGAGAGAGAGAGAGAGAGAGAGAGTGTGTGTGTGTGTGTGTGTGTGTGTGTGTGTGTGATATATCAATTAAATCCATTTGTTCGAAGGACCATTTGAGCCACTTGCAGGAAACATTTAAAGTGCTTAGAAGATTCGACATGAAGTTAAATCCGGAGAAATGCCCTTTTGGCTTCAGCTTGGAAAAACTCCTGCATTTTTTGGTTTCAAATAGTGGAATTTAGGTCAATCCAGATAAAATAAAGGCGATAATAGAAATCGCGGAAGTGTTGGAAGATGTAAAGGTGGTACAGAGATGTTACACTTCGCCTTTCGCATACGCTAAGGTTTCCTCTTAAGACTGTTGTCGTAGGCTTGTATTGGGAATCATTTGGGAAGTTTTGTATGAGTACTACGGATGCATCTCAAAGTTATATAAGTCCTTAAACATGTTTCAATAATATTACAAAGGTTAGATATTAAATGAATTGGAAAGAATATGTTTCGTCAGAAAATCGAAAGAGAGTAGTTCCGCGGTGGGTTTCACGGCCCGTGGAATATTCCATGGCCGTGAAAAGGTGGCAGCACCGCCATGAATTGGTGGAAGTGGGGTGGAGCCACTGGAACAATTTCACGGCCACTTCCACGGCCCGTGAAATAATTCACGGTCCGTGAAAGGAACAGTGAAATTGATGCGGTGGAATTTTCCCCTTTTGTTATAAATTAGGTAGCACGACTTGGGGCACATTTTTTTCACCAAAAACAGATCCTTATTGACCCTATAAGCTCTCTCAAACACCCCAAATCATTCCAAACCAATCCAAGAGGAGATCAAGCTCTAAATCCTAAACTAGTTCATAGAAGATGTTGGTTCTTGCTTCTAGTTGGAGTTGTGGTAACTAAGTCTTGGAGCAAGTTTTGTGTGCGGCTAAATATCTTCAAGTATAAGGTATTTTATTCATCTTATTACTTATTTTGAGTTGATTCAAAGGTGTAGAAAGTGGTGAAGAGAATCATGCTAGAAAAGGCCATAAAGTGTCGTGTTGAAGTATTAGTTAAGAATTGATTAGGAAGCAAGTTTTGGGATTTACTTAAGCTTAGTTTGCATATAATCTCTTGGATATGGTATTTTTGATGTTGTTATTGTTGCTTTGGGAGTTTTTTTGAAGTTTGGTGGAAGTAGATGATATAGGGGAAGTGTTGCTCGATTTTCGTTAGCTCACCAGTTAATTTAGTTTGACCTTATAAGAGTTTCAATGACTTAACCTTAGTATGAATCATCTTGAATGTAGATTTGAAAGTTTGGGAGGATAGATGGTGAGTGATTAAGTAGACGACGAGGTATGTTAAGGCTGTCCCTTTCTTTTTTATGTCATGATCATGTTGGTAGTGAACATATTCTTAGAATACTAGCAGCTTATGTTCTTGATGTCCTTATGATATTATTGATCTTTGTCATATGATTATTGATCTTGTCATATGGTTATTGATCTATTATATTGTTGTTAATCTCATTATGTTCATTGGTTCCTTCAAGTAGAGATATGCTGATGAAGATAATTCCATAATGGCAATCGGAGGTTCACCGACCTTACGTCACTCCGATAGAGTCATAATGTTTCTTTGAGCTCTCATGCATGCTTTATATATATATATATATATATATATATATATATATATATATATATATATATATATATATATAGCTATTTTCTGACACCGAGCCGCGCTATAGTCGGTCGGGTACGACACCTATTGTGCACACCATTGCAGTTGGGTACAGATAACACCGAGCCTATTATGGCCGGGTATGGATAACACCGAGCCTATTATGGCTGGTTACATTATTATATGTATATATATGTATGAAAATGTTTTTTTCAAAAGGAAAGTATGCATGACATCCGCTTAAGTGGCATCCAGATGTATAGGTTATTTCTCTCTTATCTCATGTTATTATTTCAATATCTTTATAATGTTGATCTTCAAGCCTTACATACTCGGTACATTATTCGTACTGAAGTTCTTTTATTTGTGGACGTTGCGTTCATGTCCACAGGTAGACAGGGAGACGGTGCAGACTCTTAGGCTGCCTTCTCAGCATTGTAGAGGAGCACTCCACTTGTTTCGGAGATGCAGCTAAGTTTGGTATGATTCTTTTGTGTATATTTGGTCATGGCGGGGTCCTGTTCCATCCTTATTATATTTTGCACTCCAGTAGAGGCTGGTAGACAGATATGTACAGTTAGATTATTATGACCGTCTCGGTCCATATTTTGTTGTATCATTCTATGTTGCTAGCCTTGTCGTCTTGTATACTTGGGATTAGTTTGAGGATGTGTGTGTGTGTGTTTATAAATATATATATATATATATATATATATATATATATATATATATATATCTTGGGCTTGTGTCCCTTATAGCTTATGATATCTAGTTGTTAGCATTATGGCCCACTCAAGTACAACTATGTGATGCATGTACGTCATTGTACATGGTAGGTTAGCTCCGGGTGCCCATCATGGCCCTCCGGTTGGGTTGTGACAAGAGACTAACTGGGAGGTTGGCAGCTTTAAGCCGTTTTATATCTCGTTCCTCTGAAAAAAATCACCGATTTTTCTCGTTGCTGAAAAAGAAAAAAGATTTTGAATGGACACCAAAGTGCCAACAAGCTTTGACAGAACTGAAGAAATATCTGTCAAGGGCACTGTTGTTTTCTAAACCTTTGGAGGGTTAGTAGCTCCTTGTGTACTTGGTTGTGTCTGAAGTAGTGGTTAGTGCAGTTCTTGTTAGAGAAGACAAAGGTACATAATTTCCTATTTAGTATGTTAGTAGAACATTGGCAAGCGCCGAGACCAGGTATCCTCATCTTGAAAAATTGGCTTTGGCTTTAATAACTGCCACTAGGAAATTGAGACTTGACTTTCAGGGTCATCTTATTTGCGTTGTAACAACGTATCCGGTGAGAAATATACTGCAATTCTGGTAAACTAGCAAAATGGGTTGTTGAAATTAGTGGTTATGACATAGAATATAGGCCGCGAACAGCAATAAAATCCTAAGTGTTGGCTGATTTTGTAGCTGATTTTAGCCCGGGAATGGTGCTTGAAGTTGAAAAAGAATACATAGTTTCTTCAGGGGCATTATCCAGGGTCTAGACTTTATTCACGGACGGAACATCTAATGTGAAAGGGTCTGGATTGGACCTAGTTTTAAAAACTCCTTTTGGGGATATAATTCGACAAGAAATTAAAACTGTACAATTAACTAACAATGAAGTCGAGTATGAGGCAGTGATTGCAGGTCTGGAGTTAGCTTAGTACATGGGGGCGGACGTTATTGAGGCTAGAAGCGATTCCTTCTTGGTGGTCAACCCGGTGCATGGTATTTTTGATGTAAAGGATGACACGATGCACAAGTACTTCGATAAAATACAGATATTGTTGCGACGCTTCAAGGAATGGACCCTGGAGCATGTTTCGCAAGAACAAAATGTGGAAGCTGATACTTTGGCAAATTTAGGGTCTTTAACCGACGCTAAAGGAATCAGTCAAGGAAAGGTCGTGCAATTATTGAATTCGGCGTTAGATCCTAGTCATGACGAGGTAAACTCAACAAGTCTGACCTTAGATTGGCGCAACAAGTATATAGATTATATTCACAATGGTAAGCTACCTGATGATGCAAAAGAATCTTGATCAATACGCACAAAAGTATCTCAGTATTGTATGGTAAAAGGGAAACTGTACAGGAGGTCTTTCTACAGTCCTTTGGCCAGGTGCCTAGGACCGAGTGAAACGGATTATGTGATAAGAGAAGTGCATGAAGGAGTTTGTGGAAATCACTCCGGAGTAGGCTTACTAGTTAGAAAGCTGATACAAGCCGGATATTATTGGTCTCAGATGGAGGAGAATGCCAAAATCTTTGACTAAAAATGCGACAAATGTCAGTGCCACGCCCCAATGATTAATCAACCGAGGGAACCTTTGCATCCGGTCATATCACCTTGGCCTTTCATGAAGTGGGGAAGGACATTGTGGGGCCATTGCCAGCAGCTCCTGGTCAAGTTAAGTTCCTGCTCATTATAACTGATTATTTTTCCAAATGGGTAGAAGTAGGAGCTTATAAGAAGATAAGGGAAAAAGGAAGTCATTGACTTCATCTACGACCATATCATTTGCTGGTTTGGAATTCCAAATGAGATAACCTATGACAATGGTCCGTAGTTTATTGGTAGAAAAGTGACGAAATTCTTCAATGGATTGAAAATTAAGCGGACAACATCAACTCCCTATCATCCGAATGCAAATGGACAAGTCATGTCGACAAACAAGACAATTGTGAAAATTTTGAAGAAACAGTTAGAACTAGCAAAAGGAAAATGGAGGGAATTGCTTCTAGAAATATTATGGGCACACTGAATCGCTACAAAGCTCAGTACATGTGAAACTCTGTTTTCTCTGGTGTACGGGGTTGAAGCATTGATACCGATAGAAATAGGGGACCCATCTCTGAGGTATACTCATGCAAGTGAAGAAGAAAAACATGAAGCTATGTTGGTCAGTTTGGATCTTTTGGAGGAACACAGAGAAATGGCTTTGATCATGAGCGTGGCTCAGAAGCAAAGGATAGGAAAATATTACAATTGTAGGGCCAAACTTTGGTATTTCCAAGTGGGAGATCTGGTCCTGCATAAAGTAACTCTTAATACCAAGGATCAGAATGTAGAAAAGCTCAAACCAAATTAGGAAGGACCCATATCGGGTGGCAAGTATAACAGGTAAAGGCTCATACCAGTTGGAAATGGATGATAGAACCAAGCTGCCCAATAATTGGAACATGGTACACCTCGGAAAAATTTTGCATTATTCGATTCGTATGCGAGCCAACATAAGTGGTGCAAGTTATAAATTTCAATTAAAATTAGTAAAGATAATAGTGTTGCTCTCCACCCTCTTCGTACATTGAGGTATCGTTATAATCCAATTGATATGGACTCGTGTTGAGAACCATTTAGGAAGTCGTACACACAGCCTACAAGCACTTATTAAGGTAACATATGATTATCAACATGTTTCCTAGAGTATGTAAGGGTTGGAAGCTAACCGAATCGGAAAAAATATTTTTTGTAGGAAATTGGCAAGCAAACTGTTTCACGGTGGGATTCACGGCTCGCGGAATAATCCACAGAACCCTTATAAGGTTAAGAAAGACTTTTAACAAGTTTTAATAAAGTATCTAAAGGTTCTAGGATCAAGCAAATTGAAGAAATTAGGTTTGTTAAAACTTTGGGAAAACTTGTCAGAATTCTGGATAGGATTTTTAGTCCAAAATGAGGGAGGTATATCTCCTAGAATATGAGGAGTTATGGAATGCAAAACCTATGTAAATTCAAGTTCAGAGAGTTTTCTTTCCAATCAACTAGCAGATCACAAATTGGAGAAGTACGGTAAAAGTTACGGTCCGTACAAAATTATATGATTTGATGTACAAACTGTATTTCTATGGTGGTGGCTGACCTTTGTATATTTATTTTGAAGGACAGTTCATTTCTAACTCATCTCTAGACCTAATAACCCTCCCTAAGTTACCCCTAAACCTCTCCCAAGTCCCTAAAACAAGTTCTACATGATTAAACATTAAATCTAACCCATCCAAATTAAAGGAAGTATAAGAGAGATATTGATGGAAGAAGAAACCTTGAGTTGTGGTTTTTGTTGCTTATCTTGGAGTGTACTTCTGAATGAAGTAACTTCGTAAAGGTAAGATTCTACCCTTTCTTCACATTTTTGATGTAACAACAGTGTTTGATATATTGTTTAGATGATGAATCTTGGAGATTAGAGTGAAAGATTAGATTTATGGTTGATATTGTATTCATGGGCTGTTTTGAAGTAATTATGGGTATTGTTTTGAATGAAAATCATGGTTAATGACATAACTTAGATGCTCTTGATGTTGTTATAGGTATATACATGTATTCATGGATAGATTATTGAAGGGAAAGACATAAACTTGAATTGAGAAAGTAGAAGTAAGAACGATACTTGCGGTTGTTTGGGCTAAGCTTGTAGAATCATTTGAGAACTATTTTAATGGATGGGTTGAATGTATATTGTTGTTGATGTTATGAGATTGTTGTTGGCTGAATTTGTTTTGACGGAAGACGATATTATAAAGGAGATGTTGCCCAAATTTACATACGACACTTACTAGCTTGAACTTGACCAATGAATACCATGGTGAATTGATCTTTGCTCTCAATTGTCTTGTTTAGATTGACGAGCGTTGAACGATGAAAAATTGGATACTAACTGTGAAAGGAGCGGGTATGTTAAGGCTATCCCATCTTTCTCTTTGGCATGAATCTTATGAAAAGAACGAAACGAATGAACAAACGTTATCCATAATGATTCCACTCTTAGAATGTTAGAAAGCTAATGTTCCTCGGATTCTCAGTAATGTTACTACTTACCTTTGATAATTCTTGATTTTAAATTGTTATCATTGATTCAGTAGAAGTAAGACATAATGATGATGTTAGTTCCATAACGATGTTCAGAGGTTGTCGACCCTACGTCACTCCGCAAGGCCCAGAAGTTACTCCTATGAGTCATTCATTCACTATATATATATATATACACACACACACTTATCTTACCACACCGTGCCGCGCTATCATTGGCTGGGTACGACACCTACTGTGCACACCACTGCATTTTGGTACGGATAACACCGAGGTTATATTATATGGCTGGGTATGGTATTATGATATATGTATATGATTTTTGAAAGAAAGCATGCATATCATGTGCCCTGATAGGCACTTTCAGATGTACAGAGTTATACAGACATATTTAGATATACAAATTGACTCTCATGTCATAGATTCCTTTCAAGATTCTTATGTATATGTTTTTTTCATGCCTTACATACTCAGTACATTATTCGTACTGACTCACCTATTGTTTGGGGGCTACGTTTCATACCCGTACGTCCCGAGATACAGGTTGGTGATCCATCTATTATGATGTCAGCTCAGTGAATAAGGTCGATGCGCTCCATTTGTTTTGGAGATGCTGGGAGTCAGCATGGTCCTATATATATATATATATATATATATACACGTATGCACATATACATGGCTATGGCGGGCCCTATCCCGACAACGTTACGTATGTTTTCCGGTAGAGGCTTGTAGACAGTTATGTATAGTCAGATGTTGTCCAAACTTGATGTTTCATATGTTGTCAGACAGGTGATTTATGATAGCCTTGTTGGCTCGTATAGTAAGTCAAGCATATCCAGATAGATAAATCTTTCAGATTATCTAATTCAAGTATGTTTTCTTTATAAGTCTGTTGAGTGTCATATGATTGCCCTATCGGCCCATCTATATTCCTACTGATGTCAAATATGTACGTCAGATGGTACTTGAATAATACGGTCAGGTGCCTGTCATGGCCCTCCAGTTGGGTCGTGAAAAAAGTGGTATCAGAGCAGTTCTATCCTAGGATTGTCTACAAGCCGTGTCTAGTAGAGTCTTGTTTATAGGTATGTTGTGCGCCACACTTATAAATAGGAGGCCGCAGGACATTTAGGATGGTTATCTTCTTTTCTTATTCTAGATCGTGCCGTAGCGAAAAGTTGTAGTGTATGAAATTACTACCTCTAACCTTGATTGTTTGTAACTGAAGGATGACTTCTACAGGGGAGAAGATTAGTGGTGCAGAGGCTTCAAGAATGAGTTATTCTTATGAGACAGATCCATCTGAGGACATACCCTCTATTGATATAAATCCACATGAAGTTATATCTTCTATAGAGACAGGCCCATCAGAGATTCAGGAAGAGTCAATAGGGCATGTGAGAAGCAAAGAGATGATAGAAATTGATCTCTATACTCCATGTTATGGTAGACTATTTGGTGAGGCAGGGCCTTCTGTGAGACTACCCAAGTAACACTTGCTTGATGGTATTTGCAGAGCAGAGCTCTAATGAAAATGGTGGTCATGCTGGGAGAACCAGTATAAATGGTACGTTCGTAGAAAATACAGGTGTTGCTGAGCAGCCTACGGATGGATAATAGGAGAGAGAACCTCCCCATTTGCTGTTGGATCGATTTATGCCAGACCAAGGCTCCATAATAGAATCACGGTAAAGACTTCGATCGTTGCGATCCCAGGATTAGAGTGATTAATAAAAGAAGGTAAAGTTTTTCGTTTAGTGAATGTTAGAATGCTATAAGTAAATCTCTGAAGCGTTTGTGCCAGTACTAACGATGAATGTAATTGTTAATTGTTTAAGGAAAGGAATAACGGGATTAACTAACAAAAAGTTTAGAAGGGGAACTTGGAGTTTTGAGAAAGAGTATACGATGCCATAAAGAAATAGGTCTAGAGAGATGTGATACAGAAGTCGAGGATAACGAGTGAATGGATATACAAATAGGGGCCTTTACGGTTGGTATGAAGGGAACGTTATGCAAGAAAGGAAAAGGGCAATGAGCCCATTTAGAATAATGTGATAATTTGGAAACAAGCTAAGAAAGAAGGAAAAGTGTGTCATTAAGAGCTAGAGAATGATAAGAACTGAGCGCCAAATGTAAGGGATGTACACGACTAAAAGAAGAGGGTTATGTTATTATGATAAAAGAAGAGGTTCAAGTAAGAAAGCGAGTAGCTAACATCAACCCGAAATGATAATTACTATATGTATAATGTAAGGAAGGTACATTTCCTATGAGTATCTCTATATTAAAGCAAGTAGGTACAAAGATGGATATTAAGATGGGATCGTAAGAATAAGAGACAAGTGATTATATTGATCCAGGCTTGAGACGATGACCGACCTTGAGACATTCTAGATATGTTGAATACTTCACCATCTCCATACTTCATCCAATAACCACCTTTCATCCCCCCACTTCAACCCTCCTCTCAACTCTATAAGATTTTGAAGGGACCCCAAGGGAACTATACTTTAGCACACTAATAAAACTCTAAGATAGAAGAGGATTGTGCGTCGATGGCACTGTGGACAGATTAAGGGAAGCTATAAAATGACCCAAGCTAGAACTTCTGCTTAAAGTTGAGCCAAATGGATCTTCAAGATGTCTTGGTTGTGCTGGAGGTTATCTCGGAGCTGATTGTGTTATACAAGTAAAGATAAGACGAAATCAGACATAAAAAAATTATTATTAGATGAGATATTGTTCCGATGGTCGTTGGATTGTATTAGGCATTTGAGAAGATTGTTATAAATGAAAACCATGATTAAAAACATAAGTAAGACATTCTTGATCTATGCAAGTATCCATGAGATGGACCTATTAAGGGAAAAAGGTTTAAACTGTGGAAGCTAAGATGGTATGCTTACAGATCGCTTTCAAAAAGGATTATGGGATAATGATAGGGTGTTTTGGATAGAATGGTTCATGCTTAACTTAAAGTTACAAGTAAAATGAGATTTGTAACCACAATTGTAATAAGGAATGTTAAGGCGGGAAGCACTCATTACAGGGAAAACTCACTATATGATTTAGTAGCAGTTGCAATGAGATGAACAAATACAAAGGTTGGTCCCAATCAGGAGTATGAAAACATTAACATATTAGTGAATGAAGACAAGAGATAGGAGGTTTAGATTGGAAGACGATCACCAGATGTGAAATCATCAGATGATAGCGCCAAGATAAGATCAGTTGTAGGGGTATCTACATTGTTGGGCAAGTTAGATAGACCAATTTGATCACAGGCTAAGCTAGTCGACCAGAAAAACATGGTTGGTAGTACAGCAAAAAGTAGTCGAATTGATATCAAAGATGAAAAAAAATTGCTCGAGCTCATGATTGAGAGAAAGTTGAGCAAAACTGAGACATTCTTATGGGCTGTAACTATGATAGAGACATAAGATGAAGATGGAATAGCACTTTGATATTAGGAGCTACCACTATATGATAAAATTTGTTCTAATGCGATAGAAAATTAGCAGTCGACAAAAGACACATGTGAATAGTTTAGTAAACATTTGAGAGGATGACAACGGTATATGTTTGAAAGGAGTAACAAAGAGCATTCAAGAAGTAAAAACCAGAGTTTGAGGATGACCGACATGATAGGGTATTCAGAAGGGTAAAGGCAGCCCAGCAAATAATAATTCACCTTTCACACCATTATGAGGATACTCAGAGAGCGTCTTAAGAAACACGGTAAACTCCAATATGTGACAAAAGAAAGTTGAGAACTCTGGTTATAGAACTGAACGAAAAGATGAAAGGTAAGAGAAGAAACTTTCCAAACACAACGAACTATGCATGATGCTTTAATTGGAAGAACTTATGACCGGGTATATAACTTAAGACGAATGACTAAAAGGCAGGCGGTGATGAAATAGGCATTAGCATGATAAGTCCAAAGGGGCCATAAATCATAGGAACATGAATGGACTCGATACGTAATCAAAAGAGAACAGGAAGTGGTCAAAAGTGGATAAAGATCTAGAAAGAAAGACGGGAGAGCAAGGACAACGGCATTGAATCATTACTAGGGAAGACAAGTGCGCTATGGACGGGATACTCAGAAAAAGGAAAGAAACTGTCATATGAGAAGTATAACCATCACGTGTGAATCATAACGTAATGGAGCCAACGACAACTTATATCAAAGGTTATTATATCTTCAGTGCATGGACAAGTGACATAATAAGGAATTATCATCATCGAACGACAATTGGGTGACATCCAAATAAAACAACAATAGAGGCCTTAAGCAAGAGGAATTTCAGCTCCAAGGAATGAAAATTACGTTCACCAGAAATGTAAGCCATGAATATAAGCAGAGATATCATGAGGATTAATGTTTCTGAGGGGATTAATGTCGAGATTAAATGATTCACGTAAATTAGAACTCAGTAGATATATGTAACAGTATCACACGAATAAACTAAATAGATGACCAAAAAAAAAAAAGGAAAGCATCTGATGATGTTTTTGTGGTAAAAAGAATAAGTCATTATAATCCAATTGATATAGACTTGTACTGAGAACCTCTTGGAAATTCGTACACATAGCCTACGAGCACTTATTAAGGTAATATATGATCATCAACATGTTTCCTAGAGGATGTAGGAGTTGGAAGCTAAACAAATTGAAAAAAATATGTTTCGTCGGAAATTGGCAAGCGGATTGTTTCACGATGGGATTCACGGCCCGTGGAAAAATCCACGTAACCCTTATAAGGTTAAGGAAGACTTTTAACAAGTTTTAATAAATTATCTAAAGGTTCCGAGATCAAGAGAATCGAAGAAATTAAGTTTGTCAAAACTTTGGGAAACTTGGTAGAATTCTGGATAGGATTTTTTGTCCAACTTGAGGGAGGTATCTCCTAGAATATGAGGAGTTATGGAATGCATAACCTATGTAAATTCAAGTTTAGAGAGTTTTCTTTCCAATCAACAGACATATCACAAATTGGAGAAGTACGGTAAAAGTTACGGTCTGTACAAAATTATACGATTTGATGTACGGACCGTATTTCTATGGTGGTGGCCGACCTTTGTATATTTATTTCGCAGATCAATTCAATTATCTCATCTTTAACTCATCTCTAGACCTAATAACCCTCCCTAAGTGACCCCTAAACCTTTCCTAAGTCCCTAAAACAGGTTCTACATGATTAAACATTAAATGAAACCCCTCCAAAGTAAAGGAAGTATAAGAGAGATATGGATGGAAGAAGAAACCTTGAGTTGTGGTTGTTGTTGCTGATCTTGGAGTATACTTTTAAATGAAGTAACTTCGTAAATGTAAGATTCTACCCTTTCTTCACATGTTTGATGAAACAAAAGTGTTAGATATATGGTTTCTGATGAATCTTGGATATTAGAGTAAAAGACTACATTTATGGTTGATGTTGTATTCATGGGCTGTTTTGAAGTAATTATGGGTATTGTTTTGAATAAAGATCATGGTTAATGACATATGTTAGACGTTCTTGATGTTGTTGTAGGTATATACAGGTATTCGTGGATAGATTATTGAAGGGAAAGACATAAACTTGAATTGAGAAAGTAGAAATAAGAACGATACTTGCGGCTGTTTGGGCTAAGCTTGTAGAATCATTTGAGAACTATTCTAATGGATGGGTTAAATGTATATTGTTGCTGATGTTATGAGATTGTTGTTGGCTGAATTTGGTTTTGACGGATGACGATATTATAAAGGAGATGCTGCCCAAATTTACATACGACACTTACTAGCTTGAACTTTACCAATGAATACCGTGGTGAATTGATCTTTGCTCTCAATTGTCTTGTTTAGATTGACGAGCGTTGAACGACAAAGAATTGGATACTAACTGCGAAAGGAGCAGGTATGTTAAGGCTATCCCTTCTTTCTCTTTGGCATTAATCTTATGAAAAGATTGAAACGAACAAACGAGCGTTATCCGTAATGATTCCACTCTTAGAATGTTAGATAGCTTATGTTCTTCGGATTCTCAATAATGTTACTACTTACCTTTGATGACTCTTGATTTGAACTTGTGATCATTGATTCAGTAGAAATAAGACATATTGATCATGTTAGTTCCATAACGATGTTCGGAGATTACCAACCCTACGGCACTCCGAAAGGCCCAGAAGTTACGCCTATGAGTTATTCATGCATTATATATATATATATATATATATATATATATATATATATATATATATATATACACTTATTTTACCACACCGAGCCGTGCTATAGTCGTCCAGGTACGACACCTATTATGCACACCACTGCAGTTGGGTACGGATATCACACAGCCTGTCATGGCCGGGTACGGATAACACCGAGCTTATATTATATGGCCGGGTACGGTATTATGATATATGATTTTTTAAAGAAAACATGCATACCATACGCCCTCAGAGGCACTTTCAGATGTAAAGAGTTATACAGACATATTCAGATATACAGATTGACCCTCATGTCTCATATTACTTTCATGATTCTTATGTATATGTTGTTTTACGCCTTTCATACTCAGTACATTATTCGTACTGACTCCCCTTTTGTTTGGGGACTGCGTTTCATGCCCGCAGATCCCGAGATACAGGTTGGCGATCTATCTATTAGGATGTCAGCTCAGCGAATAAGGTCAATGCACTCCATTTGTTTCGGAGATGCCAGGAGTCAGCATGCTCTTATATATATATATATATATATATGGTGGGGTCCTGTCCCAACCACGTTACGTATGTTTTCAAGTAGAGGCTTGTAGGCAGTTATGTATAGTCAGATGATGTCCAGACTTGATGTTTCCTATGTTGTCACACAGGTGATTATGATAGCCTTGTTGGCTCGTATAGTATGCCCAGCATATCCATATAGATAAATCTTTCAGATTATCTGATACAAGCTTGTTTTCTTTATAAGTCTATCGAGTATCATATGATGTACCTATCAGCCCACCTATGTTCCTATTGATCTCACAGATGTATGTTAGATGGTACTTGACTAATACGGCCAGGTGCCCGCCATGGCCCTCTAGTTGGGTCATGATAGAACATCAGCCATTTGAAGCGGTATTATTGCTAAAAGTTCAGACAATGACCGAATCAAGGAGTAAAAGGTGTGTGATCTCATTCGGTAAACTCTGAAAACACATACTGCAATTTTTTCCCTTAGACTGGTTTTTGTCCAAATAAGGGTTTTTCCAGCAAGGTTTTTAATGAGGCAGCAATTTAAAACATGTTACTTATTTACAATTCGAGCTACTATTAACTGGGGATTGCCGGAAGGAGGCTTTGACTGTTCGAGCCCTCATCTTTCATACTCAAACACTGGGGAAGATATATCTCACAATGTTGTGCGATTGGAAGAAGGAATGTAGCATTCATAAGAAGAATGTAATTTCTTAGAAAACAGTGGGTCCTGTTGCCAAAAATTGATCCAGCAGAAAAAATGCATAATTCCCAGAGGAACCTTGGCAGCCTCTTTCATGATCTTTGTTTCGGTTGTAATTAAAATTGTGAATTGCAATGAAAACTTTTCAAGTCAGTAAAAGACTAAAGTTCCATGAAAAAGGAAGCTCAATTACAGTTCATTTTTTTATGCAAAACGAAAAATGCCCGAATTGAATGGGAGACGTCCCGTTTTATAAGCATAAATACAAGGTCCTTGTTAATAAAATATATTCGGAAGAATTATTTCCTGGATAAAAATCGGATGTAAGTTACCCGACACAAGAAAGCAAACTAAAGGATGAATTTGAAATTCCTATACAGTTATAAAAGGAATATTTGAAGTCATCATGAAAGGTTGATATTTGACAATGGCATAACACAATTGTCTTAAAGGCCATTCAGGCCAAACCAAAACATTTTAATCCAAAAAAATACTATCGTCTTAAGTTTAAGCCCGAACAAAAGAAGGCAAAAGCATACTTAAATTTCCAGGGATATACTCTCCTCATCGAGATCAGTTGTGCCGGAGATGACAAGATCGCTTGATAGAGGAGAAAGAGTTGGGCTCTGAGGCTCACCTTCTTCGATCTCAGCATCTTCATCATTACTTTCGATCTTCATGTTCATCATCAAGATCATCGGAGTCAAAATCTGGAGCTGGAGGCAACGTAGCTGAATCTTTTAGCTGAATCTTTGAGCTTCTTCAATCTTCTCGTCAAGGTTTCCAATTCCCTGTTTGACTTGTTCAAAGGCAAACCTTCGAACATTCTAGCTAGTAAATTCACCATGAAGAATGACCCGGGACTCTTGAGCTTTAATAGAGGCACGAGCTTCGTCCCGCTGGAGAAGAGCTTCATTATGCTCAGCTTGAAGAACGTTGTTTTATTTTATATGAACATCTCGCTCAGCTTCTATCCTTTTTATCTCTAGGGTTTTCTGATAGCATTGCTCGTTCCACATAGCAAGTTGAAAACTATGTTCATGCTCCATTGCAATTCTTTCATTGTCAACAGCTGAAAGCTCAGCATTTAGCCTCCGGACATCAGCATCTAAGAAGGATTCATTCTGAAAACTTGTTTGCAGGGCCCTGTCTTGAGAATCAAATTTGAATTGGAGCCTAGAAAGATGTTCTTGTAGTCCATCGGCCTGCTGGCTGTAAGCTTCCATGTCTTCCTTCATTTGTTCAAGATCTTGATTGGCTTTTTGCAGGGATTCTTTATCTGTTCAAGCTCAGCCTTCAAGGCTGGGAAGTCACCGGTCAGCTAAGCTGTTATAGCCCGTATTTTGTACGTTCGGATATTTTGAGATAGTCGTGGCAAGCTAAGGGCAAGACCATTTTCCAAAATTATCTTAATACACATGTTGTTATGGATATTATTTATGAATATTATTGGTATGGAAAAATTAAGAAAGGCTAGGGGTAAAAAGGGAAAATCATAAAGTGGCACATGGAAACATTAAGGAAAAATTAAGGGCTAGAAGTTGAAAGAAATTTCATGAAATGGCCTTAAGTGGCCGTGAGTTGTGATATGGGCCCCACTCATGGTTGGCCAATTGTTGCAAGCCATGAAGTGGTACATGTGTGCACCTTATATTGGTGGAGGTTATATATATATATATATATATATATATATATATATATATATATATATATATATATATATATATATATATATATATATATATGAGGCATGAGAATTTAGACATAAGTCATTATCTTCCAAGTTGGAAATTTCAAGAAACTTTGAGAAAAAAAAGGAAGGGGCATTCGGCCATGGGCATGGCCGAACAAGGTCCATGGAAAATTGAAGGAAAAAATTATTTTCTTCTAGGAATTCCGCCAAGTGGAAGGTCCTCTTTAACATGAGATAGTTGTTGGAATCAACAAACCATTCGTTTCGTCGCTAGCAAACCCGAGCTAAGTTGTGAAGTAAGGAGAAAGACTAGCAAGCTTGGATAAATAAGCGTAGCTAATAGGACGTGGAGCAGGTATGTAAGGCTTACCCTTTCTTTCTTTTGGCATGTCCTAGAGCTCAGTAAGGTATGACATGACACGCACCTTGGGGTAACTCTACTCTTTGATTCCGAGCTTGGTTATGATGCTTATTCTCTTTTGTCATGAGCATATTTCATATGGATGAGGCTATTGTATGATTAATAAATGAATAAGCTACTTCATATGGTTTTGATATGTATCCATGATTCCGAAGCTCCGTTTGATATGTTTCCGAGTTTTTCTATGATTCTTATTCACTTTTGATATGAGTACGCTCGATATAGTTGAGCTTATTATATGATTGAATAACGAGATGAGCATAAAGAATTCTGTTTCTAAATGAGTTCTGTAAGTTTTAATGTCCCTAACTTTCGTAAAAGATCTTGGATTTGCTTTGAAACGTTCGTAAAAGTTTTGTGGTAAAAATGTCCGTAACTTTCTCATATTAAACCGGATTGACTTGAAACGTGTTTATGATCCTTCAAATGTCGGTAAGAGTACGTCTCTGTCGAGTCTTGATTTATGTGCATGTGGTTTCGCACTACTTTGTTCGTGCAAGTCTCAGTATGTCCTTCACTGCGTCCCGGGCCCGGGTATGTTCTCGTGCGTACTTCTCTGCATTGTTCACCGCGTCCCTCTCACTTGCGGGTCGGGGCATGTTATATATGATATGATGACATTATGATATGATGACGGGGTGGTAGCCAGGATGGCATATGATGACTCTATTCACCGCGTCCCGCAAAAGAGGGTCGGGGCACGTTACATGCATATATGATACATGACATTGGCATACATGATTTCATTCACCGCGTCCCTCAATGAAGGGCCGGGGCACGTTATATGTAAATGTGATACATGATGATGACATACATGATTTCATTCACCGCGTCCCTCAATGGAGGGCCGGGGCACGTTATATGCATACATGATATATGATTTACCGCGCCCCTCACTGGAGGGCCGGGGCACGTTATATGCATACATGATATATGACTTACCGCGTCCCTCACTAGAGGGCCGAGGCACGTTATATGCATATGGGATATATGATTCTGACATGCATGAACCGTGTTTGAAAAGTAAGCTCTTTTGGCACTCTGGATGATTCACTTATTTTCTGTACTTCTTCTGACATACGACATCGGTATACATGATTTGTGTCTGGAAGGTAAACATCTTGGTATTCTGGATAGTGTACTTACTCTGGTACTGGTTGTTTCGGTTATGGTTCTGCCTTCTGTATTTCATGCCTTACATACTCAGTACATATTCCGTACTGACCCCCTTTCTTCGGAGGCTGTGTTTCATGCCACACAGGTACACCCAGATGAGTAAAGGACATTGCTAGAAGATGCTTCAGCTGGATTGGCAACTCCAATTGCTCCTGGAATGCTGCCGAGTCAAAGTATATGTGCTATGATGTTTTGTTCGAAGTTAGAGACTTTGCAGACAAAGTCGTGGGTATAGGATGTCAGTTTGTAAGCGGCTCCATCAGCCAATGTGTCTTTATGTATTATGTTATGGATTCCATAAGATTACAGATCTGGTTTGATTTGAGAACGATAGAAGAAAGATTTTGAAAGATTACTATGTATTTTGCTTTTATTTGATTTCAGAGTCTGAAGAGATTATGTGTGTGATAAGAGTCTATGGGTTCGCTCGGCTTCGGATATGGGGTCGGGTGCCCATCACACCCTAGGGAGATTAGGGTGTGACATAAGCATCCCTTCTATCGAGCTTAGATTTGTAAAATTCTATCTCGCGATTCTTGTCCTCAAGTTCACCGCTTAGTTTGTCGAAATCCTCAATGCACCGCTTCAGACCTTCGCCAACTAGGACCCCAGACTGAATAAAAAAATAAGTATGGGGTCAGGAATTGTCATAAAAAAAAGGATGATCGAGTAGATATATGAATTAATAAAATCTTACCCGAGAAGAAGCAAGTTGTTATGACCCGTTCGGTCGTTGTAACATTTTTCGACAACTCTTGTCTTTTTTGGTTTTCTCTTGACTTTTATTAAGCGTGGTTAACTTGTGAGAAGCGGATGATGAGTCCTTTGATCTGTTGGTAAGATTCTAGCTACGAGGTTTGGTCCGAAACTTTTTATACGTTCGAGTTGTTCGGTTTATTTTGTACTTCTTTTGGAAACTCCACTTGATTGGGTAAGTTTGTAATGTGTCATCGGAATAATGCCTCTGATCGATTCAAGTCTGGAAGGTCTCATATTTGTCGAGGAATGTCAGAAATTGGAAGGTTAGACCTTCCCAGGTCCTATAGCCACAGTCTCATAGAGGCGAGACTGGCTTCGTAACAGTGCGCCCGCTGCAATCAAGCAAAGGTCCCGCCTCTGCGGAACCTGAACCAAAATACCAAGCGAGCAAATGTGAGCGAAATGCCCGCCGGCGAGTCTGCACCTACGTGAATAAATGCATAGAAACACAAATCGCTAAACAGACCTGTCACGACCCAACTGGAGGGCCATGACGGGCACCCAAAACTAACCTCCAGAGCACCTCATAACATACTTCTCATAATCATATCTAGGTGAGCCATATGGCTAACTCATAATTACCACAGATTGAAAATAGACAAGTTTCATCGAACATATGCACATCTATATAAACATCATTAACGACGCCCAAATGTACAAGCCGACAAGGCTGCAAAAATGATATAGAAAAATATAAATTGACAAGGTTATGGGATATCTAGCTATGTACATCTGTCTGCGAACCTCTACATAGAGTATGCAATATCATAAAGATGGGACAGGACCCCGCCATGCCCGAATCAAATGGAGCACTTTTATGCAATCACTGAGGAAGCAGCCTATGGGTCTGGTCCGTCTCCCTGTCTGCCTGCGGGCATGAACGCAGCGTCCACAAACAAAAGAAGGTCAGTATGAACAATGTACTGAGTATGTAAGGCATGAATATAAACATGATGAAAACATAAAGACAACATAAGATAAAGAGATCGATTTATACCTCATAATACCTCTTAAGACGACTATCATGCATACTTAACCTTTCTCTAGAGGGGATACTTCATACATATACATATAATGATACCGTGCCCGGCCATATGGGCTCGGTGTGATGCGTACCCGGCCACAATGGGACTCGATGTGAAACATACCCGGCCATAACAGGACTCGGTGTTATTCGTACTCGGACATAACAAGGCTCGGTGTTATTTGTACCAACCTGCAGTGGTGTGCACAATAGTTATTGTACCTATCCATATAGGCTCGGTGTAAGAAAATAGCTATATATACATATCTGGCATACATGAGAATCCAAAGGAAGCATTACAACTCTATCGCAGTGACATAAGGTCAGTGAGCCTCCGATTGCCATTATTGAATCATCATGATGACTATACCTTTCCTTAGAGGGTCAACTATCATAAAATGAGATCAACGATGATGAACAAGATCAACAATATCATGAGAACTTTGAGAGTCATGAGCATTCTAGCATTTCTAGGAAATAGAACATTATGAATATCATAGACAAATTCACTATAAGGAAATCATGCCTTTAGAAAGAAAGGGTTAGCCTTAACATACCTTTACGTCTCCTTAATTTCTTAACGTTCTCCTCCCAAGCCCGCAAATCTACATTCAAGAGGATTCATATTAAGGTTAAGTCTTGAAAACACTCTTAAGTTGAAACTAGTGTAATTAACAAGCTAGGGGAATTTGGGCAGCACTTCCCCTATCTTATCGACTTCTTACAAATTACAAAACAACTCATAAACAACAATTATAACATCCACAATACCATAATTAGGAATTTATATTAAATTTAATCTCAAAATTGTCCAAAATCCCCTTTCAAGTTCACCTCATAGTCATCAACTTCACTTCAACACTTTATGACTCCTCTTCTATGATTCTTTCCTCTCCAAAACTTACTAAACCTTTACATCAACTTAATAATGTAAATAGGATGAATAACATACCTTATAATGGAAGAACTTCACCATACTCAACTTCTCCAAGGATCAACCTCATCACCACCTTGGGGAGAAATAAGAACAATCACCTTCCATGGATTATCTTGAAGTTTTGATGTTTGATTTTCTCTCTTGATGGTACGGAAGGTTTTGGAGTATTGTGGAACCTTCAAGAACTCCCAAGAACTCTATATAAATGTGTTTAAATAAGTGTGGAAGGTTGATATGAAAATGGGATCTTTTGGGATTTAAAAATGTGTCAAATTCCCTCTCTCGCATCAATGTGCGGTGGAGATGCGGCTCAGTATATTGGATATGCGGCCGCACCTCCCCTCCTCTCCATGGGGAGGAGGTTAGGCAGTGAGGGCTTCAAATTTGGTGATTTTGCGGCCAGTTTGTTGCACAACACACTAGTCCACTAACTCCAATTTTCGGCGAAAATGCATTTTGTTTTATTCGTTTGACCTCCAATCCTTGTGGAACATTCTTGGCAGTTATATAAAACTTCATTTACCATCTAAGGGTACCTATATATCCCCCTCAAGGTAATTCTAAGAAATGTATAACTCAAATGATCTAAAATCTTCCCAAAACATGACTAAATTTTCCAATCCTTCAACAAACCTACTTCCGCCGCTTCATATGACTCTGAAACCTCAAGGTACGTACTTAAAATTCTTAGATACCCTCCTTAGCATTATAATTGCTTCATGTCCACTTTTATCTTACGTTATCTTACTCATAATGTAAACAACGTAAAATTTCCAACGTGTAACATTCTTCTCCCCTTAAGAACATTCGTCCTTGAAAGTTAGTCTCTTAGGGATTCTACGAAAATTTCACCAGAGTTTACCCTTTAATTATGCCACTACCATCCTGTCACAATAGCCCAAAATACAAAATGCCTCAAAGGGATACAACAACAACAACAATAATGGCCACACACCACCAAGAAATCAATCAAAAGAAAGCATCACGTACCTGAAGACAATGGTGCTTCTGTCTGAACCTTCTCTGGGAGTGGAAATAGATGTGGATACCTGGACTTCATATCTTCCTCAGCTTCTCAAGTGATTTCTTCTCTATTATTGTGTCTCCATAGAACTTTAACTGAAGCTACATCTTTAGTTCTGAGTTTCCGAACTTGTCTATCTAGAATCGCAATGGGAATTTCTTCATAAGAAAATTGCTTGGTGACCTGGACATTATCCACAGGTACAATTTTGGAAAGATCTCCAATGCACTTGTGAAGCATTGATGCATGGAAAACTGGGTGGACTAACTCCAAGTCCGAAGTTAGATCTAACTCATAAGCTACCTTGCCTACCTTGCGTACAATCTTGTAAGGCCTAATATACTGAGGACTAAGCTTACCCTTTCTACCAAATCTCATCATAGCTTTCATAGGTGACACCTTCAAGAATACCCAATCATTAACTTGGAACTCTAAGCCTCGTCGGCGATTATTTGCATAAGATTTCTAATGACTCTGAGCTGCCAATAATCAATCCTGAATAAGCTTGACCTTTTCCATGGCTTGCTGGATCAAATCTGTCCATATTAACTTAGTTTCTCCTACTTCGAACCACCCAATTGGTGATCTACACGTGTGCCCGTATAAAGCCTCATACGGGGCTATTTGGATGCTGGAATGATAACTATTGTTATAAGCAAACTCAATAAACGGTAAGTGATCATCCCAACTACCTCCAAAATCCATCACACATGCCCGTAGCATATCCTCGAGAGTCTAAATGGTGCGCTCAGCTTGTCCATCAGTCTGTGGACGAAATGTTGTGCTAAGACTAACATGAGTCCCCAAACCTTCTTGGAAGGACTTCCAAAAATTAGCTGTAAACTGTGCTTCTCTATCAGAAATAATAGATACTGGAACACCATGGAGTCGTAGAATCTCTTTGATATAAATCTTTGCAGAATGTTTAGCTGCGTACGTAGTTCTGACTGGTAGAAAATGAGCTGACTTCGTAAGTCCATCCACGATTACCCATATAGAATCATACTTATGCCGAGAACAGGGAAAACCTGTAATAAAATCCATATTAATCACTTCCCATTTCCAAGTCAGAATTTCCATAGCTTGTTACAATCCCCCAGGCTTCTGATGCTCAATCTTTACCTGTTGACAGTTAGGACATTGAGCTACGAATTCTGCTATGTCTTTCTTCATTCCGTCGCACCAATATATGTATTTGAGATGATAATACATTTTTGTCTCTCTCGAATGAACGGAATAGCGGGAACAATGGGCTTTCTCCAAAATCTAGTGACGTAATCCTGCCACATCAGGAACACATAATCTGCCTCGATATCTGAGAACTCCGTCTGCAGAAATCTCAAAGGATGACTTTTTCTTCTGAGGAAGTGTTTTCCTATAATGAACTAATATGGGATCCTCATACTGGCGTTGATTCACCTTAACTACTAATGACGAAACAGCTAAATTTTGAATGGTAACTCCCATATTGCCCGAGTCCATTAACCGAACTCCTAGGCTAGCTAATTGCTGAAGCTCACGAGATAACTCTCTCTTCTCTAGATGAACATCACATAAGCTACTCATAGATCTACGGCTAAGAGCATCGGTTATGATGTTCGCTTTCTCTGGATGATATAGAATGCTAACATTATAATCTTTCAACAACTCCAACCATCGCCTTTGCCGTAAATTCAACTCTTTTTGCTTGAAAATATACTGAAAACCCTTATGATTTATATAAATATCAATGTGAACACCATACAAATAATGCCTACATATCTTCAATGCATGAATCACAACGGCTAACTCTAGATCATGGGTTGGATATTTTTTCTCATGTTTCCGCAACTGCCTTGAAGCATAGGCAATAACTTTACCGTGTTGCATCAACACACAAACTAACCCCATGCCTGAAGCATCGCAATAAAAACATAGCCCTCTGATCCTTCTGGAAGTGTCAGAACCAGGGCCGAAGTCAATCTATCCTTCAGTTCTTGAAAACTGGGCTCACAAGCATCCATCCATTGAAATTTAGTTGATTCCTGAGTCAGCTTCATCAATGGTGCAGAAATAGAAGAAAATCCCTCTTCGAATCTTCTGTAATAACCTGTCAAGCCCAGAAAACTATGAACCTCCGTAGGTGTTGTAGGTCTTGGCCAAGTCTTTAAATCTTCAATCTTCTGGGCATCCACCGAATGCTATCAGCTGAAATAATATGCCCTAGAAAAGTCACAGAATTCAACCAAAACTTACACTTTGAGAATTTTGCATATAACTCCCGAGCCTGCAGAACTCTAAGGAAAACACAAAAATGATCTGCATGTTCTGCTTCAGATAGCGAATATACCAGGATATCATCGATAAACACAATCACAAATAGATCTAGGAAAGGCCTGACTACACCGTTCATCAAATCCATGAATATCGCCGGTGCATTAGTCAAACCGAATGGCATTACCCAAAATTTAAAATAACCATACCTGGTCTTGAAGGCCGTCTTCAGAATGTCCTTCTCTCTAACTCTCACCTAGTGATACCCGGATCTTAAATCTCTTTTTGAGAATATGCCTCCGGAAGTTCGGCGAGCTAGAGCCGATAAGTTCTTAAATTTGAGGCAAGGTAGTATGAGTGCTCTAGAGTATAGTCTCCGCTTCAATTCCTTGGCTAGGTATGCTTTGGCCATGGTAGCGGACATGGGTGACCGAGTGCACCGATTTGTGAAAGGCCTAGGGCCATACTTGATGGATAGATGCCTGACTGCGTCCCTTCAGGACGGTATGGGTATTGCGCGCATTCAGGCCCCTTCTTAGAACTTAGAAGAAAGCTTGCAACAGCAGAGAAGTGAACGCGAGAAAGATAGGGGATATGGCAAGAGGGCTAGATCTTTGGCTCCGACGAGCAAGGTTAGAGGTGGGCACAGGCAGCAGTTCCCCAGACATTCAGGCTATTCCATGACCAGTGCACCCCCAAGGTTTTCAGGCCAGAGATTTGATAGATCTACTCGTTCAGGGACGAGTCCGAGTTTTTCAAGGTCCCAGTTTAGAGGTGATTCGGGTCAGGCTAGGCCACCCGTGCCACGGTGTTCCCAGTGTGGGAAGTTGCATTGGGGTCAATGCTGATCAGGTTCAGATGGTTGCTATTCATGTGGTCGACCAGGCCATATCATGCGTGATTGCCCCGCAGTTCATGGTAGAGGTAGGATCCAGCCTGCAGGGTCGGTAGCCGGATCTTCAGCATCTATATGCCCTATGGGGGCAGGTTCACATGCACCAGTCGGCCATGGTAGAGGCAGAGGGAGAGTTCCCAGTTCTAGCGGTCCTGAGCACCGTGTTTATGCTTTGGCTGGACGCCAAGATCTTGAGTCTTCTCCTGACGTGGTTACAAGTATATTTTTGGTATTCTATCATGATGTATATGCTTTGATTGATCCGGGATCCACATTTTCATATGTTACCCCTTATGTTGCGGGTCAATTTAGAGTCGAACCGGAGTCGATCGAACCTTTTGAGGTGTCTACACCCATGGGTGAATCGGTAATAGCTAGTTGAGTATATAGAAATTGTGTAATTATGATTTGTGATCGTCGTACCATGATTGACTTGCATGAGTTAGAAATGGTGGATTTTGATGTTATTATGGGCATGGATTGGTTGGCTTCTTGCTATGCCAATGTTGATTGTAGAATGAAAATGGTTCGTTTCCAATTTCCGGGAGAACCAGTTTTAGAATGGAAAGGGAATACGGCGTCACCAAAAGGTAGGTTTATTTCCTATCTAAAGGCAAGGAAAAGGATTACGAAAGGTTGCATTTGTCATCTAGTTCGGGTTCAAGATTTAGAAGCTGAATCGCCAACTCTTCAGTTAGTTCCTGTAGTGAATGAATTTCCGAATGTGTTTCCGGAAGAGCTTCCAGGCCTTCCTCCCGAGCGGGAGATTGATTTTTCCATTGATGTGTTGCCAGGCACTAAGCCTATATCTATCCCTCCCTATAGAATGGCACCTGCAGAATTGAAAAAGTTGAAGGAGCAATTGAAATATTTTCTTGATAAAGGCTTTATTAGGCCTAGTTCATCCCCATGGGGAGCACCAGTATTGTTCGTCCGAAAGAAGGATGGCTCCTTGAGAATGTGCATTGATTACTGGCAATTGAATAAAGTAACGATTAAGAATAAATATCCTCTTTCGAGGATTGATGACTTATTTGATCAATTGCAAGGTGCCAGATGGTTTTCAAAGATTGATTTGAGGTCCGGGTATCATCAAGTAAGAGTGAGGGAGACAGATATCCCTAAGACAGCCTTCAGAACAAGATATGGTCATTTTGAGTTCCGAGTAATGTCATTTGGGCTAACGAATGTGCCGGTGGTATTTATGGATTTGATGAATAATGTGTTCAGGCCCTTCCTGGATTTGTTTGTGATTGTATTTATCGACGCTATCTTGGTGTATTCTAGATCCGAGGCAGAACATGCAGATCATTTGCGTACTGTCCTTGGAGTTCTTCGAGCTCGAGAATTGTTTGCAAAATTTTCTAAATGTGAGTTTTGGTTGAACTCAGTGGCATTTCTGGGGCATATTGTTGCAACCGATGGTATTCGAGTGGATAGTCAAAAGATTGAGGCCGTGAAGACTTGGCCAAGGCCCACAACTCCTACGGAGGTTCGTAGTTTTCTGGGCTTAGCAGGTTATTACAGGAGGTTTGTTGAAGGCTTTTCTTCTATTTCTGCACCGCTCAAAAAATTGACCCAGAAATCGGTAAAGTTTCAATGGACAGATGCTTGTGAACGTAGTTTCCAAGAGTTAAAGGGTAGATTGACTTCTGCCCCAGTTTTGACACTTACAGAGGGATTGGAAGGATATGTTGTCTATTGATATGCTTCAAGTGTTGGGCTAGGCTGTGTATTGATGCAACATGGTAAAGTTATTGTGTATGCTTCAAGGCAATTGCGGAAGCATGAGCAGAATTATCCTACCCATGATTTAGAATTGGCCGCAGTGGTTCATGCATTAAAAATATGGAGACATTATTTATATGGTGTCCATGTGGATATTTATACAGATCATAAGAGCCTTCAGTATATCTTCAAGCAGAAAGAGTTAAATTTGCGGCAACGACGATGGTTGGAATTGTTAAAAGACTATGATGTTGATATCTTGTATCACCCCGGAAAGGCAAATGTTGTGGCTGATGCTCTTAGCCATAGATCGATGGGAATTTTATTTGAAGTACGACCAGAGAAGAGAGAAATGACCCGTGAGCTCCAACAGCTAGCTAGCCTAGGGGTCCGAGTAGTGGACTCTGGTAGCAAGGGGACTACTATTCAGAATTCTGCAGTCTAGTCGCTAGTAGTAGAAGTGAAGGAGCGGCAATATGAAGATCCCATGCTAATGCAGTACAGATATTCCCTCCCTCAGAAAGGGGAGTCGCCATTTGATATTTCAAGAGACGGAGTTCTCCGATGCCGAGGCAGATTATGTGTCTCGATGTGGCAGATTTACGCCACCAAATATTGAGAGAAGCTCATTGTTCCCGTTATTCTGTTCACCCCGGAGCGACGTAAATGTATCATGATCTTAAGTCTATATATTGGTGGAATGGAATGAAGAAAGATATAGCGGAATTCGTAACTCAATGTCGTAACTGTCAACAAGTGAAAATCGAGCATCAAAAGCCGGGTGGATTGTTGCAAGCTATAGAAATCCCAACTTAGAAGTGGGAAGTGATTAACATGGATTTCATTTCAGGCTTACCTCGTTCTAGACGCAAGCATCACTCTATATGGGTGATTATGGATAGGCTCACGAAGTCATCTCATTTTTTACCAGTCAGAACGACCTATGTGGCAGAAGATTATGCAAAGCTTTATCTTAATGAGATAGTGAGACTCCATGGTGTTCCAGTATCTATTATCTCAGACAGAGGGACTCAGTTTACAGCTAATTTTTGGAAGTCTTTCCAAGAGGGTCTGGGGACCCAAGTGAGCCTTAGCACGGCGTTTCATCCACAGACCGATGGACAAGCTGAACGTACCATTCAGACTCTTGAAGATATGTTACGGGCATGTATGCTAGATTTTGGAGGAAATTGGGATGACCATTTGCCACTCATTGAATTTGCTTACAATAATAGTTATCATTCTAGCATTCAAATGGCACCGTATGAAGCTTTATATGGGCAAAAGTGTAGATCCCCAATTGGGTGGTTTGAAACAGGAGAGACTAAATTATAGGGCCAGACTTGGTCCAGCAAGCTATAGAGAAAGTTGAGCTCATCTAAGATCGGTTGTTAGTAGCCCAAAGTCGCCAAAAGTCCTATGCGGATAATCGTCAAAGAGACTTGGAGTTCAAAGTGAAAGATTGGGTATTCTTGAAAGTGTCGCCTATGAAGGGTGTAATGAGATTTGGCAAGGGAAGCTTAGTCCCCGGTATATTGGGCCTTATGAGATCGTGCGCAAAGTGGGAAAAGTGGCCTGTGAATTAGATCTACCTCCGGATTTGGAGTCAGTCCATCCAGTTTTCCATGTCTCGATGCTTCGGAAATGTGTAGGAGATCCTACTAAGATCATGCCAATAAGTGATGTGCAAGTGACAGAAACGTTGACTTATGAAGAAGTGCCTATTGCCATACTAGATAGGCAAGTACGGAGGCTTAGAAACAAAGAAGTATCCTTGGTTAAGGTTCTATGGAGGAGCAGTAAATGAGAGGAAATGACATGGGAAGCGGAAGAAAGCATGCGATCCAGATACCCGCATCTATTTCAGCCCGTGGAAGAAATCCAAGATGAGATGTCAAGATTATAAGGTATGTATGTTTTCCTTTATGCTTTTTTTGGGTCGTGTGTGGCCAAATTTTTATGCTATTGTGTTGTGTCCCTATGAGGCATCAATATTATGGGTTGTTGTGACAGGATGGTAGTGCCATATTATAGGGGAAACTCTGGCAAAATTTTTATAGAATTCCCGAACACTTTAACATTCGAGGACGAATGTTCTTAAGGGGGGAAGAATGTTACACCTCGGAAGTAAATGAACTAGTTAGGGGTGCAAGTATACGATATTTCCATGAGTACGAAATGGCATTTGATGACCCTAAGTGAGATTTCAAAGGCATCCGATGTAAGACGAGAAAGTTGGCTAAGATAAGGTAAAGTATTTGATAAGTATTGGAAAGGAAATGCGAGTAATGAGTTAACGAGAACTTAATGGTGTCTTGGAGAAGTGTGATAACGTCCCTTAGATTGGTATTGAAGTGTTGAACAAGTGTTAAGAAGGTTCCACAAGGATTGGAGATCAAACGAATCGACGAAGCGGACTTCGGAACCCCTGGGAGTTATACGCCCAAACATACTGGCCGTATAATTTATACGGTCCGTATGTTTGGGACCGTATAACCAACCCAGCAAGGCCAAAGTTTCTGGACCAAATGTATGACCAAACATACGGCCCGTACAATTTATACGGACCGTATGTTGGTCCGTATATTTGGTCGGGACAGATTTTGGCGCAATAAATGAAAGGGCCAATTTATATTTCATTTCATTTCCCTTGCCACCCCTTCTCTCTAAAACATCTCTCTACATATATTCCACAAGAATTCAAGGATATTTGGTGATCAACAACATAAATCAAGGGAATCAAGTGTAAGAAAACCATCAAAGATCATCTAAGGTCAAGAAATCCTAATGGAGATAAACTAGGGTTTTGCTCAAAGTGGAGTATTATCAACTAAGGCTCGTTCCTACGACATCTAAGGTAAGATTCATGATAATTATATATTGCTTAAGGTATTGGAGATTTGAAATACTTGGATTGTAGAAAGGTATGGTAAAATGGGTCATGAATGTTGAATAGTACCACTTTGAGATATAGTTTGGATTGAATCATGATTGTTGTTGTGTTGTGACATGAATGGGTTATAAATGACGTTAAGATCATGAATTAGACATTGTATGTGAATGGACGAAATCATGTGTTATGATCTTGAATATGAAGAATTGTAAGTGAATCGAGAATATGGGTAATGTAGGTGACTAAAGGCTATTATTATAGTATTGCGAATGTATTATTGACGTTTGGGAGTTGATATACGTTATGGAGAAATGTCGTATAAATAGAGGAGATGCTGTCCGATTTCCTCTAGTTTTAGTCATATATGTTAACTATCAATTCTAATGATAGTATGACTTTAATGAATGTAGAAACGCTAGCATTGGAGGAGAACGCGCAAGTGTAAAATAGTTGATCGGAAAAGGTATGTAAGGCTAACCATTCTTTCATAAGGCATGGTTCTTGGGCCAAACATCTAAATATTCCATAAGTCTATGATGTCTCATAAATGATTCGATCTTCCGAGCTATTAAGCTCACGAGTCTTGATGTTCTACGATTGTACCAAGTTCCTCGTATGACGAGTAAGCCTATAAAGATAAGTGTGATGAATGATGATAATAGCAATAATGATAACGATGACGATGAGGATAGTAATGATAATAGTAAATATGCTTATGAGCTAGATGTATGTATGCCCTTGTGTGGCTACTATGAAACACCGAGCTTATATGGCCGGGTAGTATATGTATAGATGTATATGTATGTATGTTTACGTAACGCGCGCACACTACTGCAGTTGGGTATGGACAACACTGAGCCTTGGTAGGGCCAGGTACGTGTAACACTGAGCCTTGGTTGGCCAGGTATGTATGATCACCGAGCCTATATATGGTCGGGTACGTGAAACACCGATCCTACGTGGTCGGGTATGTTATATAAGGATATGTATGAAACACCGATCCTACGTGGTCGGGTATGCTATGTAAATGTTGTGTGTATGACATGATTATGTATATGATATGAATACGAATATGATATGACCATGTATATGAATGTGAATAAGGGCATGTTTACGAATACGAGCACAAATATGGTACGAGTACTATTGTGGAATACAGACAATGATGTATGTACACAAATACGTATTAGAAATGGAAAGTTCCTATGAAAGGCAAGTAAGTGCATATGACGATGATACTGCCATCTCTCATTCTATGCTATTTCTTATGTTGCTATTTATGCTTCTATATTGATGTTGATCATGCTTTACATACTCAGTACATTCTTCGTACTGACGTCCTTTTGTTTGTGGACGTTGCGTCATGCCCGCAGGTGCACAGGGAGACAGGCTTGAACCATAGCTGCTTTCTCAGAGATTACCTAGCAGAGCTCTATTTCATTCGGAGCCATAGCTTTTGGGTACTCATTCTTTTGTGTACATAATTATGGGCACAGCGGGGTCCTGTCCCGCTCAGGTGATATGTTATACTCTTCTTAGAGGCTCGTAGTCACTTGTATATAGTTAGATATGTCTGGCCTTGTCGGCCCATATTTTGTATATCATTTTGATAGCCTTGTCGGCTCATGTACGTTGATGTGGCATGGATGCCAATCATTATATAAAGGCATTGTCGTCCAATGGGACTGGTATGATGAACGAATAGATTTATATGTTTAATTGTATGGCTCACCTAGATGTAAGAATAAAAGTGAGTTAAGGGGTTCCCGGGTGGGCTACCACCGGGTGCTCGTCGTGGCCCTCTAGACGGGTCGTGACAATTGGGTACATTATGCTAAAGGCAGCCTCATCTGGCCTGAATCACCCCTATACTGAGAACCCGAAGCTCTAAAACTCTGACTCGGTCAAGAGTGAATAGGTCGATAAAATCTCTGGCTCGCAAATTGTAGAGGTGCACTAGCAGCTGAATGGCATGAGTGCCTATAATACTGTTGCCTCTAACCTCCTCTGAATTCGTCCTGAGGATCTAGTCCTCTTACTATAACCCCTATCATGCTCATGCTCACTCCTCCGTTGTTGCTGCCGCTCTTTCAAGTTTTGGGCTTGGGCCTGAATGCGAGAAATATCCATTCCCTCCTAAAGTGAAGTTGTCAAACAATCATCAATCAAATGTGGCCCCAACCCATTCACAAACCCGTGCACACAATCTCCTATATCAGCTACCATAGCTGGAGCATACCTGGCCAAAGAATTAAAACGAAGGCTATACTCTAGGGCACTCATATTCCCTTGTCTAAGATTCAAGAATCTATCAGCTTTAGCCCATCGAACCTCAGGCGCCAAATAGTGTAGGAGAAAAGCATTTACAAACTCTTGCCATACTGGTGGAGGTGCATTAACTCCTCTAGAAGACATCCAAATAGTATACCAATGAACCGCAACATCCTGTAATCTATAGGAGGCCAACTCTACTGACTCAACATCCGAAGCATGTATTACCCGTAATGTTCTCAACATCCCATCTATGAAATTCTGTGGGTCCTCACCCGATTTTGGCCTAAAGAATTTTCGAGGGTTCAAACTAATGAAATCACGGGCTCTGGCACTGACAGCTCTATCACCATGACCCGTACCTTGCCGCTAGGCCTGAACGGCGACTAACTAGGTCAGCAAATGGATGGCCTCTCTCATATCCTAACAAAAGGCATCCGATGGAGGAACTGGGGTGTTGGAGCTGGAGCTGAGGCTCTTCCGTGCTCCTCTGAAATGGGTGGAGTATGTGAGGACCGAGATGGAACCTCATTCTGAGACTCACCCTCATCAACCTCTATAGACGGTACCCATTCAGTCCTCCTACCTACCACTGTCTTTCCCTTCTAGGCTGCTGTAGCTTTTCGCTTCACAGGCATCGCTGAAAACATAACGCACAGTTAGTAAAAGGGAAATTCTTATGTCATGGCTCTATTTCATGATCTATGACGAGGAATAAATGTCAATCATTCTTAAATGCTCGCAGCCTCCTGTTTAAAGTGTGGCATGCTTCACACCCACAAACAAGACTCTAATGGACACGGCTCGTAGACACGCCCTAGGATGAACTGCTCTGATACCACTTTTGTCACGACCCAACCGGGAGGCCATGACGGGTACCCAAAACTAACGTCCTGAGCACCTCTTAACATACTTCTCATAATCATATCTAGGTGAGCCACATGGCTAACTCATAATTACCACAAACTAAAAAGAGACAAGTTCCATCGAACATATGCACATCTATATAAACATCATTAACTACGCCCATATGAACAAGCTGACAAGGCTGCCAAATGATATACAAAAATATAAACCGACAAGGTTATTGGATATCTAGCTATGTACATCTGTCTGAGCCTCTACATGGAGTATGTAATATCATAAAGAAGGGACAGGACCCCGCTAGGCCCAAGTATGTACAGAAAAGAATAATACCAACTAAATTGCAGCTCTGGATCAAATGGAGCACTTTTATGCAATCACTGAGGAAGCAGCCTAGGGTCTGGTTCGTCTACCTGCGGGCATGAACGCAATGTCCACAAACAAAAAGATGTCAGTACGAACAATGTTCTAAGTATGTAAGGCTTGAATAGCAACATGATGAAAACATAAAGATAACATAAGATAAAGAGATCAATTTATGCCTCATATTACCTCTTAATACGACTGTCATGCATAATTAACCTTTCTCTAGAGGTGATACTTCATACATATACATATAATGATACCGTACCCGGACAATAGGCTCGGTGTGATGTGTACCCGGCCATAATGGGACTCAGTGTTACACGTGCCTGGCCATAACAGGACTCGGTGTTATTCGTACCCGGCCATAACAAGGCTCGGTATTATTTGTACCCAACTGCAGTGGTGTACACAATAGTTATCGTACCCAGCCATATAGGCTCGGTGTAAGAAAATAGCTATATATACATATATGGCATACATGAGAATCCAAAGGAAGCATTACAACTCTATCGCAGTGACATAAGGTCAGTGAGCCTCCGATTACCATTATTGAATCATCATGATGACTATACCTTTCCATAGAGGATCAACTATCATAAAATGATATCAACGATGATGAGAAAGATCAACAATATCATGAGAACTTTGAGGGTCATGCGCATTCTAGCATTTCTAGGAAATAGGACATTATCAATATCATAGACAGATTCACTATAAGGACATCATGCCTTTAGAAAGAAAGGGTTAGCCTTAACATACCTTGACATCTCCTTAATTGATTAACGTTCTCCTCCCAAGCCCGCAAATCTACATTCAAGAGGATTCATACTAAGGTTAAGTTTTGAAAACACTCTTAAGTTGAAACTAGTGTAATTAACAAGCTAGGGGAATTTGGGCAGCACTTCCCCTATTTTATCGACTTCCTACAAATTACCAAACAACTCCCAAACAACAATTATAACATCCAAAATACCATAATCAAGAAGTTATATTAAATTTAATCTCAAAATTATCCAAAATCCCCTTTCAAGTTCACCTCATAGTCATCAGCTTCACTTCAACACTTTTTGACTCCTCTTCTATGATTCTTTCCTCTCCAAAACTTGCTAAACCTTTAAATCAACTTAATAATGTAAATAGGGCGAATAAAATAACTTATAATGTAAGAACTTCAACTTACTCAACTCCTCCAAGGATCAAGTTCTTCACCACCTTAGGGAGAAATAAGAACAATCACCTTCCATGGATTATCTTGAGGTTTTGATTTTCTCTCTTGATGGTATGGAAGGTTTTGGAGTATTGTGGAACCTTCAAGAACTCCCAAGAACTCTCTAGAAATATGGGGAAATAAGTGTGGGAGGTTGATATGAAAATGGGATCTTTTGGGATTTAAAAAGGTTTCAAGTTCCCCCCCCCCCCCCCCCCGGCATCAATTTGCGGTGGAGATGCAGCTCAGCATATTGGATATGCGGTTGCATCTCCCCTCCTCTCCATGGGGAGGAGGTTGGGAAGTGAGAGATGCAAATTTGGTGAGTTTGTGGCCTGTTTCCTGGACAGCAAACTGGTCCACAAACTTCGATGTTCGGCGAAAATGCATTCTTTTTTATTCGTTTGACCTCCAATCCTTATGAAACCTTCTTGGCACTTGCATAAAATTTCATTAACCATCTAAGGGTACCTATAGCTCCCCCTCAAGGTAATGCAAAGAAATTTATAACTCAAATGATCCAAAATCTTCCCAAAACATGACTAACTTTTCTAGTCCTTCAACAAACTTACTTTCGCCGCTTCATATGACTTTGAAACCTCAAGGAACATACTTTAAAATTGTTAGATACCCTCCTTATCCTTATAATGGCTTCATGTCCACTTTGAGCTTATGTTAGATTACTCATAATGCAAACGACGCAAAATTTCCAAGGTGTAACAAGACGTAGAATAAATACCCTACTTCATCTTAATTCATTCCATTTAGGCATTTTGGATTGGGAGCTCGACCTAAGGCAGCAATGGAGGATAGAGACCAAGACCCTTGCTATGATAAGTCCTAAACTCTCTTTTGACTCTATATCCTTCACTAGGAAGTTTTTAATGGCAGTTTGTTTGTTGGGGTAGAAGAGTGTGGCTACACACTCCATGAACCCTAATCTCCCTTTCATACTTTTCCTAAAATAAAACTTGTGGGTGGTTGTTTTATGATTGATTCTTGATGAAATAGGTTGCATAAAGATTAGGTAAACTAGTTTATTATATCAAAATTCCCCATTTTACCCTTCTATGCCTAAAAGTCTCAATTGGAGGGATTGGGTTGCCTAAAGATAGAAACTTTATGGTTTAGTGTGTGTATTCATGACTCATATTTGCGTGTATGATACGTGTTGAACAGATTGGAAATCATTTGGAGATTTGGCGAAGAAACGAGAGGACTTGGGGATTTTGAGCTTCAATTCCAGGCATGTTGAGACAGTAAACCCTATTTTTGTGTGTGTTGGTCTAAAATGAATCTAATAAGAGGGTCACGAGGTATTTAAAGGGGATTACAATACTTTTGAGGTGACGAGCACCTGTATCGGATATCGGTCATCATGTTAAGGGTATTTGCGCACTTTAAATTGTATAGTGGTATGAAAGCCATGCTTTGGGCACTAGCTAATAGAATAGTACGATCCCTTAGATCTCTAAGTAGGGTTTGATGCCCGTACTTTATGCCTCTTATTATTGTTGCCTGTCTTGTCTGTTCGTGTGCATATCACTCATATATCCTCGTTGAAATAAAAAAAAAAAAAAGTAAAACGGTGAAGCCTTTATGATATTGTGAACATAAGAATGGATTTCATGGTTTTATACTTGTTCTTGACTTGATGCATTCCATATTCATGCTTTTCATGTATCCATGCATACGATTTGAGGATATGATTGTGAATCCGATGGGATCTATTTCCAGACGAGTAATGATGTTTTGGAAAGTTCTATTGGTACTTGAGCCCGGTTGGCTAAGAGACATGTTATTGAGTTGTGATGCGATTGAGGCCATGATTCAAGGAAATTACTAGAGCGGTGATATATGAGCCTCATGAGCCCCCCATGGGTCACGATTCGTTAATATTCGAATGTGTGTATATCGAGAAGTGGAAATAAAGGCCTTGCATTGCATTTGCATATCATTCATCTTATCTTATAATTATTGTTGTGATTGCTGGTATTTGACTTGCCATATCTTGAATTATACTTGCTATTTGAGCTTATTTGTTAAAGTATGGCTATCTTGTGATTTGGCACCTATTTGTGATGTGAGTTAATCAGTTAGGATAAGGTCATCTGACACACGAGTAACATGAGTGAGTGTAGGAATACTTAATTTAATTGATGCTTTGAATCATCAGTAAAATGAGCTTAGAGAGTCGATGGAACTTTAGGATAGAAGTTTTATTAAGGCTTTTGTAATGGCAAACCTCATAATTGGCTAGCCTAATTGGAAAGAACAGGTTTTGTATACGCTCAGTGTGTGATAGAGTTAACTAAGTCTATATGGTAATATGAAATGTTGGAAACGATAAGTGAGATGGTGTTGAACTTGTTAACTGTAATACTTCCTCCTTATATCTCTTGTATTAATCTTGGTTAAGTGAAGTGGTAAGTGGTGTTGACCAGCAATCATCTTTGTGTCATTTAGGGACGACCGATGATGCTGCTGAGTATTGTTGTTTTGTACTCACGCTACAATTGCTACATCTTTTTATGGTGCAAGTATGATTGATGTTTGGATCCGACATTCAGATGTGGTTGGAGTCCGTTCGAGAGCTTCAGGTGACCTAATTGTATTGTGCGTAGACCTCGGAATTCTCCTTTTGATTTATTTATACTCTATCTACTTTCTACTCGGATAGGTTGTTGTATAGAGTTGATTATGTTTAGGAAACTATTAGTGCTCAAGTACACTAATGACCAGGTTTTTGGGGTAATGTTTAGTCTTTTTCTTATTTTCGTAATATTATATAACTTGTATCAAATTGATTTGAGGTAATAAGAAAAGATAATTGTTTTACTCGATTTTCATATCGATTTAGTTGTTTTCGGGGTTGGCTTGCCAATGGTGGTAAAAGATAGGGCCCATCATTGTCACGACCCACCTCAGTAGGCGAACCCTTAACTCAACGTTCACAGTCAATAAATATAATAGCGGAAGAAGTAAAATGACGTAAGTCTCACAATATAATATAAATAAGTGCGGAAGTAAATGAATCCACCTCAAAATTTGGTCTGGTCATACAAGAGCATCTAAATCCGAATAACTCTGGTCTGAATATTAATACATAAAATGTCTCAAATCATGTCTTGAAAGAAAAGTAAGACATAAACAATAGAAGAGTCTTCCAAGTCAGCGGACGCCATGCTCACGCTGGAAAACTCAAGTAGAAGCTGAGGAGTCAATCAGCCACGAGTCATAAAAGTAGATCCGGCTAGATACTCTGCATTCATAAAAGAATGCGGCAAGTGCAGGTCAGTACAAACAACAATACTGGTAGGCATCATAGGCCAACTAAGCATAATTAACATAATTCAGAAAATAACGAAGATAAACGAGTAAACCGATCCAACGCATGGGACAATATAATCGTAACCGAGTATCCATCAACACCTATGTAAGTATCTACCCCCAATATAATAAGTCTGTGTATATATAATCCTGAACAAACAACACAATAGAATCAACAACACAATACATCATAATACAGTCATCACGACATTCACTCAAGTCATAATGCAATGCAATGCAATAATGGTATGAATGTGATGTCATGCCATGCTATGCAAATGAGATGTACACATGTACTCCGGACGGAAATATCGACGTCTCGGCAGCACAACCCAGTGTGACTCGCGAAGTCTGAGTGCCACCCGTCCCGGATGTTTGCCAAACAAACAGACAGGACCCTGGCTAATTGCTCACGGGGGGAGTCTCACCGGCACCACTCTGGGGGACCCACAGACCCCATGCACTAAAATCGAATTCGGGATAACATTGGAATCGGCCATGCACAACAATGCCCGAATATAACCATCGGACATCGGCCTCCTCACAATCACTCAAAAGAGTTGTCAACTATCAGTTTTATAAATCAACGATTCCGAAATTGAACCTCGGACATCGACCTCCTCACAATCACTCAAGTAAAAGAGTTTAGCAAGTATCAGTTTCATATAAACAACGATTTCGGAATAGATCTTCGGACATCAGCCTTTTTCACAATCACTCAAGTAAAAGAGTTTATCAAATATCAGTTTCGCTCAATCAACGACACCGGATAATCACCGGATATCAGCCATGCATGATAATATGAGAGAATGCGTGCAATGCATATGTCAATCATCAACAAGTAAGCTCAATATCAACGAGGTACGCCAACAATATATCAATAACTCAAGTACCAACAGTGGGTACGCCAATAATGTATCATAGTACAAATACCAACAACAGGTATGTCTATCCTATCCTAAATCAGGACAACAAGCGACATTCGCTATCTACCAACTACACATGGCATCAAGCCAACACAATTAAACGATCAAACACATATAACGGGGTGGCTAGTCCCAACACACATCAGGGCCTAACCTAATACAATATCCATCCCAACTTCACACCCGAAAGTTCACATGTTGTCTCCGACATCGTAATCTAAATATGTGATTCACTAGATTAAGTCTCACCAAAGGTAAACCATAACCTACCTGGACTGCGAAACTGCAACACCAACAAGTCACTCTATCGCCTTGCCCTTTCTCTAAAGCTTAGAACCAAAGTAGTCTAAGCACAATCGAATTCTAAATTAGAAATCATGAATAATGATACTAATACTGCTATGATATTAATTAGGACCATTTTAACCCTAGAAATTGGAGAAACGGGCCCACAAGGGCGAAACGGGAAATTCACGGGTAAAATACCAAATTGAATCCTAGGTAATCATAACCCCATCATTAATTGTTGATTTAGCTCAAGAATTATCCCCTAATCTGATTTCAAAAACCCCCAAATTGGGTATGAACCCTAATTCTCCAAATCCGAAATTCAACCTTAAAAGTGAAAGATATATGATTACTAAGCTTAGATTCATCACATTTTAACATTAACATCATCAATTTATCAAGTATACTCTTAGAGAAAAAATCTCCCAAAACTCTCCTTCAAATTCCATTTCTCAGGGATTGAAAAGGGAAGGAGAAAGTCTAAAATGATAGTGATTAAAGAGAAGTAAAGGATTAGACAAGGTTTTACCTCCAAGATTTCCTTCAATTTATCTCGAAGAAAAGTTTTCCCAAGCCCCAATATCGAGATATGAAATAATGAGGGTCTGAGACTCATTTAATGCACAGTCACTGCCCGTCACCACTGTTGCGGTAACTGGACCGCCCCAGCTGCCACCTGACCGCTTCAGCGGTCAAGCCAAAATGGCTGGGACCGCTTCAGCGGCAGGACTAATGCCCCAGTGGTGCCGCTGCTGCTGTGCTGGTGCTGCCAAAGCGAGCACCGGACACCAGAAACTTGGCCTAAGTTTTCGTTTTGACCCAATTTTTCGACTAACTCCTGAGGCCATCTGCTTACATACCAGATACCTAGTCCCACATAAAAACGCGCTACGAACGCGCCTGTGGCCTCAGAATTCGCAACGGAGGACTCGTTGATCGAGTCAACCACTGATGCCTTAATTTCCATTTCCCATTCAATGTCAATGCATCTGAATGGATTGGGAACCGAATCAAACGCACACACAAGTTCTAAACTACTATCCAGACCTCTCAAAATTGACGGAATTTCGAAAAAGGTTCGTTTGCCCAAAAGTCAACTTCGGGTCAACCACTTTCACTTTTAAGCCTATATTTTCACCAAAGTTACCCGAATCCAGTCTAGACACCTCGGGAAGTATGTCAACGGTCCCTTCGGGTCAAAAAGGAGCTAATCAATGCTCGGGAGAAGGCGAAAGTGCCAAAAGATCTATCACGACCAAACAGGTTGTTACATCAGATACCAATTGAACCGTTGCTCGGCCTCGAGCAAAGAAAAGAAGGAAAGTAGAGAAATACCTGAATCAGTGGACAACTGGTGATATCGGCTATGCATATCGGACTCAGTCTCCCAAGTAGCCTCTTTCACAGGGTGGTGCTTCCATTGCACCTTCACAAAAGCAATCTCCCTTGATCTCAACTTTCAAACCTGCCTATCCAAGATCTCTCTAGGCTCCTCCTCATAAGTAAAATTCTCATCAAGAAATATAGAATCCCAACGGACAATGTAGGTACCGTCGGAATGGTACTTCTTCAGCATCAAAATATGAAAGACCGGGTGAACTCCCGCCAAGCCTGGCGACAATTCTAACTCATAAGCTACATCACCTATACAATCCACGATCTCAAACGGGCCAATATATCTAGGGCTCAACTTGCCCCTCTTACCAAACCTCATAACACCCTTCATGGATGAAACCTTCAATAGAAGCTGATCACCAATAGCAAACTTCAAATCCCGAACCTTCCGATTCGCATACATCTTCTGCCGGCTCTGGGCCGCCACGAGTTTGGCCTGAATAACTCTCACTCTATCAAGGGACTCTCTCAATAGATCTGTGCTCCCCGGTCGAGCCTCGAACCCATCGAACCAACCAATCAGAGATCTACACCTCCTACCATATAAGGCCTCAAAGGCGTCATACTAATACTCGAATGATAAATATTGTTGTATGCAAACTCCACCAAGGGAAAGTGCTGATCCCAATGACCACCAAAGTCGATAACACACGCTCTAAACATTTCTTCGAGCACCTGAATGGTCTGCTCGGACTGGCCATCGTTCTGGGGATGGAAGGTTGTACTAAAGTCCAATCGGGTACCCAACTTATCATGAAATGCTCTCCAGAATCGGGAGGTGAAGATAGTACCCCAATCAGATATAACAGAAATAGGGATCCCATGTAATCTCACAATATCCCAAATATACATCTTGGCTGACTTCTTCGCGGTATAAGAAACCTGAACCGGAACAAAGTGAGCAAACTTAGTCAATCGATCCACTATCACCCAAATAGAATCAAACTTGCCAAGGGTCTTCGGAAGACTCGTGACAAAATCCATGGTAATCCTCTCCCACTTCCACTCGAGAATGGGCATCCTCTGAAACACCCCACCGGATCGCTGGTGCTCATACTTTACCTGTTGAAAATTTCCACACTTAGCCACAAAATCAACTATATCCCTCTTCATACGGCGCCACCAATAGTGTTGTCTCAAGTCACGGTACATCTTAGTCACTCCCAGATGAATGGAACAGCGAGAGCTGTGGGCCTCAGATAAGATCAACTGAATCAGGTCACCAACATAAGGAACGCATACGTGTCCCTCTAATCCTCAGAATGCCCTCAGAATCAATCACGACCTCCTTGGCCTCACCTCTCGACACCCTATCTCGGATCTTGCTCAACTGAGAATCCTCAAACTGATGATCCTTGATCCGATCCAATAACGATGATCTTGCCTCTATACAAGCCAAAATCCTGCCCAGGGTCGAGATGTTGAGACGGATAAAGCTGTTGGCTAGAGTCTGAATCTCCATGGCAAACGGATGCTCGGAAACAACCAAACGAGCTAAACTCCCCATACTCACTGCCTTGCGACTCAAGGCATCAGCATCCACATTGGCCTTACCAGGGTGATACAGAATAGAGATGTCATAATCCTTCAGGAGCTCCATCCATCGCGGCTGCCTGGAATTAAGATCTCTCTAGGTAAACACATGTTGAAGGCTACGGTGATCGGTAAAAACCTCACAATGGACACCGTACAAGTAATGCCTCCAAAGCTTCAAAACGAAGACTACAACTAACAACTCCAAATCATGGGTAGGGTAATTCTTCTTGTGAACTTTCAACTGACGGGAAGCATATGCTATCACCCTACCCTCCTGCATCAACATCGTACCCAAATCCATACGGGAAGCATCACAATAGATCGGGAAGTCCTTGCCCTCCACAGGTAAGGCTAGGATCAGGGTTGTGGTCAAAAGAAGCTTGAGCTTTTGAAAACTCTCCTCACAATCATCCGTCCACTAGAAGGGAATATCCTTTTGAGTCAATCTAGTCAAGGACGAAGCAATGGCAGCAAAACGCTTCACAAAACGACGGTAATAACTGGCCAAACCGATAAAACTATGAATCTCGGTAACGGTAGTGGGCCTCGCCCAACCCCTCACAGCCTCAATCTTTTATGGATCAACCATAATCCCCTCCTTGGACACTACATGGCCCAAGAATGCTATAGACTCTAACCAGAACTCACACTTAGAAAATTTAGCAAACAAACTATGTTTCTTCAACAACCCAAGGACGGTACGAAGATGGCTCTCATGCTCCACTCTACTCTTGGAATACGCCAAGATGTCATCAATTAACACAATCACTAAAGAATCAAGGAACGGTCTAAAAATGCCATTCATCAAGGTCATAAATGCAGCTGGGGCATTGGTCCAAAAGACATCACTAGAAACTCTTAGTGGCTATATCTCATCCGCAATGTTGTCTTCGTAATATCCACCGCCCTAATCTTCAACTGATGATAGCCGGAATGTAAATCAATCTTAGAAAACACCGAAGCACCCTGAAGCTGGTGAAATAGATCATCAATATGAGGCATAGGGCAATTGTTCCAGATAGTGACCTTGTTCAACTGACGGTAATCAATGCACATCCTTATGGTCCCATCTTTCTTCTTCACAAATAACACTGGAGCACCCTAAGGGGACATGCTCGGTCTAATGAACCCCTTGCTCAATAAATCCTGCAATTGTTCCTTAAGTTCTCTCAACTCGGCAGGTGCCATCCGGTATGGTGGGATGGAAATAGGACGAGTACTCGAGTCCACGTCGATAAAGAAATCAATGTCACGATAGGGTGGCATACCCGGCAAATCTGACGGAAATACCTCCGCGAACTCGCTCACAATAGGAATAGACTCAAGGGATGGAGATGCAACAGTCGTATCACGAACATGCGCCAAATACACTAAACACCCCTTACTTACTAATTTCTTCGCCCGAAGAAAGGAATAATCTTCTTCGGAGCGGGACTAGGAGTACCTCTCCTCTCAAGCCTAGGGATGCCTGTCATGGCTAAGGTGATTGTCTTGGCGTGACAGTCCAAGATCGTATAATAAGGAGAAAGCCAAGACATACCCAATATAATATCAAAGTCCACCATATCCAGAATCATCAAATCTACCCAGGTGTCATACCCCATAAAATTAACTAAACAAGACCGGTAGACTCGATCAACAACCACAGAATCTCTGACTTGATTAGACACATGAATAGGTATATCCATGCTATCACAGGGTAAATCCCAACCAACGGCATGAAATGCAGATACATATGAATAAGTAGATCCAGGATCAAATAACACAGATGCTGCTCTATGACGGACAGAAATAATACCTGCCATCACCCCATCAAGATCTCCACCCGGAGTCCTGGCTGCTCTCGCCCTCGCGGCCTCAACCCTTACTGCACAGTCAACAATGGCCTGGAAAGAAGCGTCCGCTACCTCAAGCTAGACACAGGGCAGCTGGAGAGGACCATCCAACCCGCTAATGAACCACCGAATCCTACCGGCCTCCGTCGAAATCAAGGGGTAGGAGTAACAAACCAAGTAGGATAAGGATAATGCATAGGTAGCAACCGACATGCCTGTTGACACCCAATTTTGTCCCTCCTTTATTCTAATTTATTTCCTTGGGCTTCTAAATTTATTAACGAGCTAAATATTTTATTTTCACTACTATTTTTTATTTCTACTACTATTAATATTGTTACCTTCATTTTCACTATTTTACTAGTATTACTTTATCACAAATTTTAAACGGTTCGCCATCGTTTCATTTTAGGATTTGTACTCATTAAATTAATCTTAATTTATTAAATCCTTTAATTTCTACATACTAATTATTATTTGTCTTCACATAATATATATTGTCCTAGTTGTTAAATTAGAAGCCCAAAATATTTTAAATAAAGAAAGAAGGACCCATATTTCGGACCAACATTTGAGCCCAAATCAGTCCACTACATGTTTAACTCGTCCAGCCCACATTATTCCCCAACCCAACAGACCAGCCCAATTAATTTATACCCGACCCGACTGGCCCACCTCCTTCAAAACCCATTCATCAGTTTTCTTCATCTAAACCTAAAAAAGAAAAAAAATTGTACGCCTCTTTCATCTCTCTCTTCACACTTCATCGTCTCCCCCACCCCTTTCCTCTTTGAACAAAGATCCATGTCGCCATAGCAATGGCAGAATCGAACAGGTTCTATTTTCGTGCAAAACATTCTGCCCTCTTCTTCTATTTTTAAACGAAAACCAAGCTTCTTTCTCCCAACTCAGACCGTGTCCCTCTAATTTAGAGTAATCATCTCATTTTTTCACCTTCTCTATCCTCTTCCCTTTGTCACAAGACTTGGTCAACAAAGATATATCACAAGAAGCCAAGAAAACTTTTCAGAGATCTGAGCAAAGGTTCGTTCACGGGTTGATTCAAACTGCTATTTCAACTTTGGTTTCGAGCCAAATATCAAAAAATTGAAACCCTATATTGGGATTTTACACCTATAAATACTCACTTCATAACCCATGCTAGGCAGTTCGGTCAATCGCCTAAACCCCCCTTTCTTAAATACATACATTTTAGTCACCACATCTGAGAACATTTTTTATATATCAAGTGATTCACTCTTATCAATTCGACTGTTACTTTGGAGTCGAGTATAGATCCGAGACCATCGACACCCCGTTCACTGCACCACCAACAGGTAAAAATCTGATGCTCTTTTGATTTATTGTTCTGTTGAGATTGGTTAGCATAAAAAATCATATTCCGATGGTTTGTAATTACCGTTCGTGATTTAATTCTGTGGCGTCAGTTTGCTGTTTGTTATGACCTCTTGAAGGTTATCGTTGATTGATATAGAGACCCCATTCTTATTAAAGTCTAATCGTCGTTGTTTATACTAGAATGCATATTTCGAGTATTCTTTAATAATAAGAAGATCTGCTGTGGATTTCTATGGTTTAGTAATGGGGAAGTCAATCTCTACGTTTTACTTGTAACGTTAAAATTTTTACCATTCGAGATGGATTGTTTATGTTAACTACCTCTATGAGTTGGAGGATAGGCATAGCTTGAATATGAGACTCCCTTTCCCAAGATTGTTTTCTCTCCGGTTCAGCGTGCTTTTCAGTGTCTCGTTATGCTTAGTTTTAAAGTGATATCATTGGAAGTTTAGTTTAGGGGATTAATAGGTGATCAAGATTTTTTTTTATAAATTGTTGTTTGGCATGGCTATTAACATATTCTGGTTTTGTAGATTCTACTGTGGAAACTTGATTTGAGCCTTAAGGACTGTTTCGGGTTGGAAATTTCTTGGGGATAGTTAATCTAGAATGTGATACCACGACATGATCTGTATATACGCTTGTTGTTATGTGGTCTAAGCCTGTTCATTACTTAATATAACAAGAATAAGAGGTAAGCTTGAACTTGAGATTTGTTCTCGATTCTAGGGAAATTTAGTACATGTTTTGAAGACAAGTTTGGATTTTTTTTTGTTGCTAGGTGAACCTGTAATTGCCACTTTTCTTTAAATTATATAAGATAGATTTGCTGCGAGTAATGATCTGTGTGAACCTTTTTGAATAGCATTCTTCAACATAGTTTCCGATTTAAGCTAAAATTATAACCCAAGCTGAGTTAGAACAATTCGATACTACAACAGTCCTAAGACATGCCTTTGAAGTGTTCGGCTGCCTTGTAACCTTGATATATATATGTATATATGTTTGTCTCTTTCACTGACCCTCATTTTAAATATGATGGATGTTTGAGTTAAGTAAATGTTTTCTTTATTTGGTATTAGCTAAGTATCACATCTGATTCCAAAGGTAAAGATAGGTGCTTTTGTGTTTTGGGGGACTCTTATATTACTATGATATGTTATTGGACTTTCTGTCCATGAAAAATGTTTCTTTGGGTTCTACTTTAGTAGTATGATAGGAGGAAGCTGATGTGTATTACGTTTCGACATGCGGGCATTGGTTTTGGATTTGTCTATTTTTCAGATTGTAGAAGTTACAGTAAATATAATGTTTTTTGGGAATTTTTTTTTTTTTAGTACAAGTTCTTTAACTTTCTTCTTTGTCCTCCATAATTACTTTAATCGGGTTTTCTTTCTAATCCTTTACACTTTCTTTTCTTTGTTTGCATGTACCACCGGAGCCGAAGAGTTTCACTTTGAGACTCAACGACATCACTTACGGAACCCCGCATATCATTCACCGTCTTCGCTCTTACTTTGGTTAAGCGAAAAATGCAGAATGTTGCCACTACTTCGTGAATCCCGAAATAGCTCTCGTCATTCCATGTTGCCATTGTATTTATCTGATGGTGTGATTAAACTTGCTTATGTGACTAACCTCTTTATTTCCATTTTTTATGACGTTGATTGATTAACGTGAGGCACTATATAGTTATAGCCAAATTTTACTTGAGGTCCACTATAGTTAATAATAGACCGTTGGCGTTTCTTTAGAATAGAACATTTAGAATATAAAGAGAATTGAGCAAGCCATTAGCTATCTTCATTTAACCCACTTTAGCTTCCGCCCAACATTTGAAATATATGTTAAAACAACCTATACATAATCTATATTTAACTAATAGTCTTTTTATAAAAACTTTAAACTTTACCGATATTAATCTTACAATAACGCTTTTAAATTTGTTAGTTGGCATAACCTACTTTCTCCAAATATTTATAAATGTTGTACAAATCCATACTTCCCTTGGTTTATTTGTAACTAAAGTCTTTTATACGAACTATTATCATTTTCACAAATCTTATTTAAAACAGCATGTTCATATTTTTTACTATAACCTTAGCAACACTCACAAGATATTTTTCTTAAATGGGTAAAATATTATATTTTCACTTTTAGCCTAATTAAATTTTAGTCCGGTCGGATTAACCATTATTAATGGAATTTAGAGGAAGCCTAATACCTTCCCTCTAGATTAGTTGAACCCGTACCTAGAATCTTTTCGGTTTCGTAGACTTTACAATAATATCAACTTTAGATAATTACTTTAATAAACTTTAGGTGTCCTAATTCACCGTTAATAATTAGGTGGCGACTCTTAACTTTAATTAACCCCGGAATTACTGGAATGTTATAAACTATTTTGACCCCGGTTAAAATAGGGTATAACAGCTTGGCGACTCTGCTGGGGACACTTAGGTTCTAACCATAACGGACTTAGTTTAAATTAGGCTTTTTGTGCTTATCTGAATTACTTTATTTGTTCTTAACTGTTTGTACATGCTATTAATTGTTTGTTTGATATAAACTGTTTAACTGTTACTGCTTTGATAAACTGTCATTCTGTATCACGTTTCTCCACATTTGGAAATTCACACTATCACACGTACACGCGAGGTGTGTTTTGCGCACCCGCAAATTTCTTCAAAAAATCCAAAATTTTAGGAGAGTTGGCGTATGCGCGGGGTGTCCGAATACCGGTGACCGCGTAGCCTTCTCACTCGAGTAGTCCACTCGGAAACCTTGCGTCTAGTAAACCTGCTCTTAGTCAACCTAAGATAGAGCTAAACCAACACCCTTTATTAAGAGCATACATTTCATGACCTAGGAGGTTTAATACCCTTGGTGTATTAAACCCATTAGATGACTTTACCAAAACGTCCAAGTGGGTCCACGACCCCAAGTGACAACTATCATACTTTATGTGCATGTTTGAAGGTAATTGTGCCTAAATATTGACTACTTGCTTTAATTAATTAAACTTTAGGAGGGAGGGAATGACTAACGCTTCTGTGACAGGTATGGATTGGCATCTGTGATCAACAACCGACGAGAACCAAGAGCGTCACAAAACGGAGCTGAAATTTAGACATAGGAAATTGTATTTACTTTATCTAGATTAGGAAACATTTTGTGTTTTATTCATTTGGTATGTAATAAATACCACATTACTTTTGTACTTTATTTTGGGAAATAGGATTTGTTTGATTAACAAAAGCAATAGGATGACGTATTATGGCACACTTTACCCTTCAAACAAATGTTAGGCCTACCTCCGGCATAAAGAGGTCACATGCATATTAGGACGCGCTATTGTTTGATATACTCATGTACATTTGTTTGACAACTTGTTTGACTTTATTTGATGAATTATTTGCTACATGACCTACTTGACTTTATATGATCATGACTTTACCTAGACTGACATCATTTGCACTTTATGTTTATTCCCAAAGAGTTGATTCGTGTTGACACTCGATGGCCGACCATCCTTACCTCACAAGGTCAAAGACGTCTTCGTTACCTCAACGTAGTTGGATTGTTCAAGGAAAGGAAATTATTATGTCTGATCCGGCCGCATCTATTTCAACTGGTTCGGAAAACATCGTGGTCTCTAGAGATCCCCCTGAGACTTCCGAACATAGCACTACTATTCAACATGATGAACATATCGCCCGCCTGACTCAAGAGATCGAGGATCTACGTGGAGAACTAAATCGGTTTAGAACCATGACCAACTTATCCGTTACACTTCAAAGTCCACCTCCTAAACCGAGGAACGTCGCACCAAACCCGTCTCGTTTTCCATCACTTGAATCTCCAGTTCCTGAACATTTTCCTCCCCGAAATAATGCACCTACCAACAACAACTTCCCTTCAATCAGCCTAGCAAATCCACCACCCGTCAACCCACCAAATCAATCACTAGGTCATACTCCTTACATTCCTTTACCCACTAACACTAATCCACCACCTACAACTACTCCTCTAAACCCACCAAACCAAGCCATTACATACTTTAACCATCCACAACAGCCTTTCTACCCTTACCACTACACTGAACCCTACCAAGCTCCGCCATTTTCTTACCATGTCTACAATACCCAACAAATTACTACCAACCCCGAGCACCTCACTATCAAAACCCACGTCCATACCAATCTGTTCAAGCTCCCACTTACCAAAATCGACCACATACCAGACATAAAGCCCGTCCAAACCCTAACATCAAAAATACCCGAAATTACACTCGGTTCGCTGAACCCTTAGCCCAATTGTTCCAAAGACTGAAAGCTGCAGGCATGATACAACCAATTGAAGGGAAAATTCCCGATCCTATTCCAAGATGGTTCGACGGTTCCAAGCGTTGTGCATATCATTCTGGAGTTGCTGGGCACGCTACTGAGGATTGCTATGGCCTCAAAAACAAAATTGAAGCCCTGATTAAGGAAGGAGCAATCCAACTCACTGGAGCTCGGCCCAATGTGGATCACAATCCCTTTGCCTACTCACGAAAACGCCAACGTGAACATGATAACTATCGGAGAAGTTAAGAATCTGAAAGAGGCCATTGCGCCAATTGGAAAGATGGAGAGGGGCATGTCATCAACTTTTGTTGCTCCCGTGGGAACAATCCAAAAACAAGCACCAATGAAGACTGATGCTACAACTACTCACAACACCGAGACACCGACCATCCAGGATGCCGAACCAGGAGAAATTCTGAAGAATTGGACTTGTACTCCGTCCCTGGTTCGCCGGGAGTCTTGATAGACTGAACATGTAGTGAACTTTTTGAGATAGCACGATTTAAAAAATTGAGGCTTAAATCGTGCCCCAAAACTTTTGTCGCTTTGTCTCATCTTTTGGAAGCTTAAATTGCAAAAACTATGAATGCATTTCTGATTTTCCTTAACTGTCTATTATTGTTATTTCCTATCTTATTTATCAAATCTGCCAATTTTATGATTGTAACAAAAAAAAAAATCAACGACTGAATAAAGTACATCTCGAGAGAGTAACAAAGAGATTAGAGGACAAAACAAGATTCCATTTGAAAGAAAACGAAATAGCCGATAGGTGATGACATAAACCTCAAAGCTAGCAATTCAAGAAGAAATCAAAGTACGACATTAGGTTAGACAACCTAGTTTGCAACCTTTCCTTTAATACAGTACGAACTACGCTGACCTGATTCCCGTGGTGGGATACGTAGGCAGCCCACATAGGGTTCAGTTGCGTTATAACAGAAAATCCAAAAATCGTTATGTAAGGAAAACTACACATGGCTTGATTCCCTCGTTGGGATTCATAGACTATCAACATACGGCTGAGTCACATTTGGGTAAAAAAATCCAACAAACCTTTAGCCATTTACATAACAGAACTACGCAGAACTGATTCCCTTGGGGGGATACGTAGGCAATCCATATCGGGTTCGGTCCCTTTATTAGAAAATTTCAAACCATTTTATGGACCTACGAACTACGTTCTGACCTGATTCCTTCGGCGGGATACGTAGGCAACCTATATAAGGTTCGGTCACACCACAACATAAGTTTAGTATACCCTTCTGAGCCTAAAACTGGGGCATATCTTGAAAGATTAGACTAGAGCAGAGTTAGACATCTACAAGATTAAAGCTATCAGACAGGAAATAATATAGACAAATGACTTTTCAATTGTTTCAGAAGTGTCACAATATGAAGTTGGCAGAAATTTTTTTACAACTTACAAACATATATTTACATATATATATGTCCTTACATACACACATTTACATATATATATTTTACAACTTATATACATGTAGTTACATTTCCTTATACATATATTTACATACCTACCTTTCAAATGAAACACTTTCTTTCAATTGTTTCACTACTGTTCATCTACCGAGGCTTGAACGGAGCTCACAAGATCCAAACAAACAGGACGAATGGAGCGCCAACAACGTCAAACTTCGAGTCAACACGAATCAACTTCCCCCTCCCAAACTAAGAATTTTTCTTTGAGTGCAGGAACCTAAAACCACGAGATCAACAGTCAAGTCCGTCAATCATGGCCGGAAACATCATTTGGCTCATTATGGATTCATCTTAAATGCCAAACGACTTTATTTCCAACTTTATCTTTAATTTTATTTTATGTTTTATCACAATAACTTTATAACTTTATATACTTGTTTTTTTTGTAGGTTGACGGAATTGAAGGCGAATTAAATCAGGATCACATGTCATTAGTTCGGCCTGTCACGATACCATCAACATCATAAGCCGAACGGCTATTCTATCACTTTATTCCATAATTTATCAATTACTTTATCATATACTTTACTAACTTTAACCACTTTATTCTGAACTTTACAGGAATCAACGTTAAGTCTCCAAAGACAACCGGGGGCATTATTTGGCTATTCAGCCTCTTCTGCACAAGCCAAACGGCTACACTCGCACTTTACCCCCTACTTTATCCATTACTTTATCGTTTACTTTACCAACTTTAACGACTTTATCCTGAACTTTGCAGGGATTATCATTAAGTCTCCGAAGACAACCGGGGGCATCATTCGGCCATACAGCCTCATACGCATAAGCCAGATGGCTACACTATCACTCTACTCTACCAATTACTTTATCATTTACTTTACCAACTTTAACGACTTTATCCTAAACTTTGCAGGGATTATCATCAAGTCTCCGAAGACAACCGGGGGCATCATTCGGCTATACAGTCTCACATGCATAAGCCAGACGGCTACACTACAACTTTACTCTCTACTTTATCATTCACTTTACCAACTTTAATGACTTTACCCTAAACTTTATAGGAATTATCATCAAGGCTCCGAAGACAACCGGAGATATCATCCACTTTACGACTTTACCCAGACTTTACGAGAATCTTCATCAAGTCTCCGAAGACAACCGGAGAGATACCATCAAGTCCCCGAAGACAACCGGAGACATCACATGGCTACACAGCCTCATACGCATAAGCCAGACGGCTACACTATGACTTTACTCTCTACTTTATCATTCACTTTACCAACTCTAACGACTTTACCTTGAACTTTACAGGAATTATCATTAAGTCTCCGAAGACAACCGGAGACATCATTTGGCTATACGGCCTCATCAGCATATCATCAAGTCCCCGAAAATAACCGGAGACATTACATGGCTATACAGCCTCATAAGCCAAACGGCTGCACTTTACTCTCTATTTTATTACTTTACTTTATCATCCACTTTACCTACTTTAACGACTTTACTTTAAATTCCACAGACATCATTTTTCATCAAGTCCCGGAAGACAGCCGGAGGCCTTATCACTATCATTAAAATCTCCAAATACAACTGGAGATATTATTACGTCCTCGGCATACATATCACACATTTATTCAAGTCCCTGAAGACAACCAGAGACAACATTTGGACACACGGCCTCATTATAAGCCACACGGCTTCATCCTCGCTCTCACACTCATATCTATTATCATTTTACATTCTTTATAAGTTTTACATTTTCAACTTTATCCCAGACTTTATTACTGATTTTGACATGAATTTCAGTTTTGACAGAAAGTACAATCTACAGAGACACAGCACAACGTGGAACTTTATCTTACGCAGTGAACTGGGGCAAATTTGCTGAAGAGGAATATCAAACTCACAAGCAAGGGTCACGGATCTGCTCTCGGATTCAACTCCGCCTATGTCCACAAACACGTGATACATAGGTTAATTTTTCTTTCATATCCGCAGCTAAAACTCTACTCAATCAACTCCTCTCACAATCTTATAAGACTTTTCCATATCCTAGTCTCACTATAATTTAACACAGGGGCAAAAAGCGTAGCGCAGGTGTCGATCCGCTTCTTTCGAACCACATACAACTTGATTCTCATAGAACCCGAGATATGTAGGCAACTTGAAATTGGGGTTCGGCCATAATTCCTTCAACTCCATAACATTTTCCACCAATTCTCGTAAACTATTTTCTCAAGTTCTTCCGAGTTCACATTTGTTGGTCGGAAAAAAATTGGCTACTATGTCAACTTCTTCGCCCGAAAACTCTTACATCGTCTCCGGTCGAAGAGGGGCATCTGTTGACACCCAATTTTGTCCCTCATTTATTCTAATTTATTTCCTTGGGCTTCTAAATTTATTAACGAGCTAAATATTTTATTTTCACTAAAAAAAATTATTTCTACTACTATTAATACTGTTACCTTCATTTTAACTATTTTACTAGTATTACTTTATCACAAATTTTAAACGGTTCGCCATCGTTTCATTTTAGGATTTGTACTCATTAAATTAATCTTAATTTATTAAATCCTTTACTTTCTACATACTAATTATTATTTGTCTTCACATAATATATATTGTACTAGTTGTTAAATTAGAAGCCCAAAATATTTTAAATAAAGAAAGAAGGACCCATATTTCGGACCAACATTTGAGCCCAAATCAGTCCACTGCATGTTTAACTCGTCCAGCCCACATTATTCCCCAACCCAACAGACCATCCCAATTAATTTATACCCGACCCGACCGGCCCACCTCCTTCAAAACCCATTCAGCAGTTTTCTTCATCTAAACCTAAAAAAGAAAAACAATTGTACGCCTCCTTCATCTCTCTCTTCACACTTCATCGTCTCCCCCACCCCTTTCCTCTTTGAACAAAGATCCATGTCGCCATAGCAATGGCAGAATCGAACAGGTTCCATTTTCGTGCAAAACATTCTGCCCTCTTCTTCTATTTTTAAACGAAAACCAAGCTTCTTTCTCCCAACTCAGACCGTGTCCCTCTAATTTAGAGTAATCATCTCATTTTTTCACCTTCTCTATCCTCTTCCCTTTGTCACAAGACTCGGTCAACAAAGATATATCACAAGAATCCAAGAAAACTTTTCAGAGATCTGAGCAAAGGTTCGTTCACGGGTTGATTCAAACGGCTATTTCAACTTTGGTTTGGAGCCAAAAATCAAAAAATTGAAACCCTATATTGGGATTTTACACCTATAAATACTCACATCATCACACATGCTAGGCAGTTCGGTCAATCGCCTAAACCCCCCTTTTTTAAATACATACATTTTAGTCACCACATCTGAGAACATTTTTGATATATCAAGTGATTCACTCTTATCAATTCGACTGTTACTTTGGAGTCGAGTATAGATCCGAGACCATCGACACCCCGTTCACTGCACCACCAACAGGTAAAAATCTGATGCTCTTTTGATTAATTGTTCTGTTGAGATTGGTTAGCATAAAAAATCATATTCCGATGGTTTGTAATTACCGTTCGTGATTTAATTCTGTGGCGTCAGTTTGCTGTTTGTTATGACCTCTTGAATGTTATCGTTGATTGATATAGAGACCCCATTCTTATTAAAGTCTAATCGTCGTTGTTTATACTAGAATGCATATTTCGAGTATTCTTTAATAATAAGAAGATTTGCTGTGGATTTCTATGGTATAATGTAATGGGGAAGTCAATCTCTACGTTTTACTTGTAACGTTAAAATTTTTACCATTCGAGATGGATTGTTTATGTTAACTACCTCTATGAGTTGGAGGATAGGCATAGCTTGAATATGAGACTCCCTTTCCCAAGATTGTTTTCTCTCCGGTTCAGCGTGCTTTTCAGTGTCTCGTTATGCTTAGTTTTAAGGTGATATCATTGGAAGTTTAGTTTAGGGGATTAATAGGTGATCAAGATTTTTTTTTATAAACTGTTGTTTGGCATGGCTATTAACATACTCTGGTTTTGTATATTCTACTGTGGAAACTTGATTTGAGCCTTAAGGACTGTTTCGGGTTGGAAATTTCTTGGGGATAGTTAATCTAGAATGTGACACCACGACATGATCTGTATATACGCTTGTTGTTATGTGGTCTAAGCCTGTTCATTACTTAATATAACAAGAATAAGAGGTAAGCTTGAACTTGAGATTTGTTCTTGATTCTAGGGAAATTTAGTACATGTTTTGAAGACAAGTTTGGATTTTTTTTTTGTTGCTAGGTGAACCTGTAATTGCCACTTTTCTTTAAATTATATAAGATAGATTTGTTGCGGGTAATGATCTGTGTGAACCTTTTTGAATAGCATTCTTCAACATAGTTTCCGATTTAAGCTAAAATTATAACCCAAGCTGAGTTAGAACAATTCGATACTACAACAGTCCTAAGACATGCCTTTGAAGTGTTCGGCTGCCTTGTAACCTTGATATATATATATATATATATATATGTTTGTCTCTTTCACTGACCCTCATTTTAAATATGATGGACGTTTGAGTTAAGTAAATGTTTTCTTTATTTGGTATTAGCTAAGTATCACATGTGATTCCAAAGGTAAAGATAGGTGCTTTTGTGTTTTGGGGGACTCTTATATTACTATGATATGTTATTGGACTTTCTGTCCATGAAAAATGTTTCTTTGGGTTCTACTTTAGTAGTATGATAGGGGGAAGCTGATGTGTATTACGTTTCGACATGCGGGCATTGGTTTTGAATTTGTCTATTTTTCAGATTGTAGAAGTTACAGTAAATATAATGTTTTTTGGGATTTTTTTTTTTTAGTACAAGTTCTTTAACTTTCTTCTTTGTCCTCCATAATTACTTTAATCGGGTTTTCTTTCTAATCCTTTACACTTTCTTTTCTTTGTTTGCATGTACCACCGGAGCCGAAGAGTTTCACTTTGAGACTCAACGACATCACTTACGGAACCCCGCATATCATTCACCGTCTTCGCTCTTACTTTGGTTAAGCGAAAAATGCAGAATGTTGCCACTACTTCGTGAATCCCGAAATAGCTCTCGTCATTCCATGTTGCCATTGTATTTATCTGATGGTGTGATTAAACTTGCTTATGTGACTAACCTCTTTATTTCCATTTTTTATGACGTTGATTGATTAACGTGAGGCACTATATAGTTATAGCCAAATTTTACTTGAGGTCCACTATAGTTAATAATAGACCGTTGGCGTTTCTTTAGAATAGAACATTTAGAATATAAAGAGAATTGAGCAAGCCATTAGCTATCTTCATTTAACCCACTTTAGCTTCCGCCCAACATTTGAAATATATGTTAAAACAACCTATACATAATCTATATTTAACTAATAGTCTTTTTATAAAAACTTTAAACTTTACCGATATTAATCTTACAATAACGCTTTTAAATTTGTTAGTCGGCATAACCTACTTTCTCCAAATATTTATAAATGTTGTACAAATCCATACTTCCCTTGGTTTATTTGTAACTAAAGTCTTTTATACGAACTATTATCCTTTTCACAAATCTTATTTAAAACAGCATGTTCATATATTTTACTATAACCTTAGCAACACTCACAAGATATTTTTCTTAAATGGGTAAAATATTATATTTTCACTTTTAGCCTAATTAAATTTTAGTCCGGTCGGATTAACCATTATTAATGGAATTTAGAGGAAGCCTAATACCTTCCCTCTAGATTCGTTGAACCCGTACCTAGAATCTTTTCGGTTTCGTAGACTTTACAATAATATCAACTTTAGATAATTACTTTAATAAACTTTAGGTGTCCTAATTCACCGTTAATAATTAGGTGGCGACTCTTAACTTTAATTAACCCCGGAATTACCGGAATGTTATAAACTATTTTGACCCCGGTTAAATTAGGGTATAACAATGCCCTCCTGAAGTAGAGCGAGGAACTGACCCTGACGCTCATCCCTCCGAGAACGCGGCACGTACCTCTCTAGAAACACCCCATAGAACTGCTCCCAAGTAAGTCGGCGCGTGCACACTGGCCTGCTAGCAAGGTAGTCTCTCCACCATGACCTCGCGCCACCACTGAATCGAAGGGTAACATACCTAACTTCGAGGGTATCGGTGATCCCTACTGCATGGAGTAGCTCGTGCGTGATCACGATGAACTCATAGTCATCCTCGTCTGGTACGCCCGTGAAAATCTGTGGGGCCAACCTCGTGTACCTCCTCTATGCTGGCGTGTTGCGAATCCTCACCATCTGTGAGGGAAGATATAAGAGTCAGATACCAATTTGGTCTTTCCAGATACCAATTTGAATAACGTAGCACGATGGAAAGAAAGAAGATGAGATTTCCTAAATGTCCCATAGCCTTCTGCAGATAAGTACGGAACTCATCGTACCGATCCACGAGACTCTACTGGACACGCTCTTGTATTAAAGGCCGGGTAACCTAGGGCTCTGATACCAACTTATCACGGCCCATTTTTAGCCTAGGTCATGCGAGCACCTACCATTCTCACCTCAGTAGACGAACCCTTAACTCAACGTTCACAATCAATAAATATAATAGCGGAAGAAGTAAAATGACATATGTCTCACAACATAATATAGATAAGTGCGGAAGTAAATTAATCCACCCCAGTATTTGGTCTGGTCATACAAAAGTATCTAAATCTGAATAACTCTGGTCTGAATAATAATACATAAAATTTCTCAAATCATGTCTTGAAAGAAAAGTAAGACATAAACAATAGAAGAGTCTTCGAGGTCAGCAGATGCCATGCTCACCCTGAAAAACTCAAGTAGAAGCTGAGGAGTCGATCAGCCACGAGTCAGAGAAGTAGATCCGGCCTGATACTCTGCATTCATAAAAAAATGCAGCAAGTGCAAGTCAGTACAAGCAACAGTACTGGTAGGCATCATAGGCCGACTAACCATAGTTATTACAATTCAGAAAATAACGCAGATAAACAAGTAAACCGATCATGCATGGGACAATATAATTGTAACCGAGTATCCATAAACACCTATGTAAGTATCTAACCCCAATATAATAAGGCTGAGTATATATAATCCTGGAACAATCAACACAATAAAATCAACAACACAATCCATCACAATACAGTCATCACGACATCTCACTCAAGTCTTAATGCAATACAATACAATAATGGTATGAATGTGATTCCATTCCATGCTATGCAAATGAGATGTACACATGTACTTCGGACGGAAATATTGACGTCTCGGCAGCACAACCCAATGTGACTCGCGAAGTCTGAGCGTCACCTGTCTCGGATCTTTTCCAAACAGACAGACTAGACCGTGGCTAATTGCTCACAGGGGAGTCTCACCGGCACCACTCTGGGGGACCCACGGACCCCATGCACTACAATCGAATCCGGGATAACATCGGAATCGGCCATGCATAACGATTCCCGAATATAACCATCGGACATCTGCCTCCTCACAATCACTCCAAGAAGTTGTCAAATATCAGTTTCATAAATCAACGATTCCGGAATTGAACCTCGGATATCAGCCTCCTCACAATCACTCAAGTAAAAGAGTTTAGCAAGTATCAGTTTCATATAAACAATGATTCCGGAATGGATCTTCGTACATCGGCCTTTTTCACAATCACTCAAGTAAAAGAGTTTATCAAATATCAGTTGCTCAATCAACGACACCGGATCATCACCGGATATCGGCCATGCATGATAATATGAGAGAATGTGTGCAATGCATATGTCAATCATCAACAAGTAAGCTCAATATCACAAGTACCTCAACGGGGTACGCCAACAAAATATCAATAACTCAAGTACCAACATTGGGTACGCCACTAATGTATCATAGTACAAATACCAACAACGGGTATGTTAATCCTATACCAAATCAGGACAACAAGAGACATTCGTTATCTACCAACTACACATGGCATCAAGCCAACACAATTAAATGATCAAACACATATAACAGGGTGGCTAGTCCCAACACACATCAGGGCCCAACCTAAGGCAATATCCATCCCAACTTTACACCCGAAGGTTCACATGCTGTCTCCGACATCAAAATCTAAATATGTGATTTACTATACTAATTCTCACCAAAGGTAAACCATAACCTACCTGGACTGCCGAACTGCAACACCAACAAGTCACTTTATCGCCTTGCCCTTTCTCTAAAGCTCAGAACCAAAATAGTCTAAGCACAATCGAATTCTAAATTAAAAATCATGAATAATTATACTAATATTGCTATGATATCAATTAGGTTCATTTTAACCCTAGAAATTGGGGAACCGGGCCCACAAGGGCGAAACGGGAAATTCACGAGTAAAATACCAAATTGAATCCTAGGTAATCATAACCCCATCATTAATTTTTTATTTAGCTCATGAATTATCCCCTAATCTGATTTCTAGTAAAAACCCCCAAATTGGGTATGAACCCTAATTCTCCAAATCCGAAATTCAACCTTGAAAGTGAAAGATATATGATTACTAAGCTTAGATTCATCACATTTTAACATTAACATCATCAATTTATCAAGTATACTCTTAGAGAAAAATCTCCCAAAACCCTCCTTCAAATTCCATTTCTAAGGGATTGAAAAGGGAAGGGGAAAGTCTAAGATGATAGTGATTAAAGAGAAGTAAAGGATTAGACAAGGTTTTACCTCAAAATTTCCTTCAATTTGTCTCCCAGAACAGCTTTCCCAAGCCCCAATATCGAGATATGAATTAATGAGGGTCTAAGAATCATTTAAGACTCATTTAATGCACAGTCATTGCCTGTCACTGTTGTGCGGTAACTGGACCGCCCCAGCGGCGCCACCCCAGTGGCCACCTGACCTCTTCAGCGGTCAAACCAAAATGGTGGGACCACTTCAGCGACAGGCCTAACGCCTCAGCGGTGCCGCCGCTGCAGTGTTGGTGCCGCCAAAACGGGCACCAAACACCAGAACCTTGGCCTAAGTTTTTCGTTTCGGTCTGACTTTTTGACTAACTCCCGAGGCCATCTGCTTACATACCAGATACCTTGCCCCCACATAAAAACGCTCTACGAACGCGCCTGTGGCCTCGGAATTCCTAACGGAGGTCTCATTGACCGAGTTAACCACCGATGCCTTAATTTTCACTTCCCATTCAATGTCCCGAAATGCATCCGAATGCATTGGGAACCGAATCATATGCACACACAAGTTCTAAACGACTATCCGAACCTCTCGAAATGGATGAAATTTCTAAAAAGGTTCGTTTTCCCAAAAGTCAACTTCGGGTCAACCACTTTCACTTTTAAGCCTATATTTTCACCAAAGTTACCCGAATCCAGTCTAGACACCTCGGGAAGTATATCAACGGTCCCCTCGGGTCAAAAGGGAGCTAATCAATGCTCGGGAGCAGGCAAAAGTGTCAAAAGAACTATAACGACCCAAACGGATCGTTACAATCATGACCTTGTAATTTGGGTCATGGCGCATGTGAACTTTCATTAAACATACACTTCCAGGACACACCAGCCATTTTACACTTCCATGACACACCAGCCATTTTACACTTCCATGACACACCAGCCTTTTTTTCCTTGTTCGACTCCGAGACCAACGACTTCAAATTGTTGGCAATGCCAACTGTCACGCCCCAAAACCCACCCTAGACGTGACCGGCATCCGACGTCACGAACAACATCGGAAGAACCTAAACAACACAATAATGATACTTGAACCTGCCATGTTCAACATTCGCCTCCAACAATTTATAAATTAAATGCAACACATCATGAACACATGAATTAAATCAGCGGAAGTCTTTATAAGTAATAGTCATCAACGTGGCAAACACCCATTAAGTCGTACGAGACTTTTGACAGTCTACCCACAATTATGACAACTATCTATGGAGCTTCTAAGAGACATAACAATCGTCAAACTTCGGGACGCAGCCCGGAAATCTAGAATAATAAATGAAACAGGAAGTGTCCCACGAACAAGGATGTGGGCTCACCAAATCCACAACAGTAGCAAGTCCTCTTAAGCGTCGAAAGTATCACGAACCTGCTCTTCTTCGATACCTAACATACCATCAAAAACAACAATGGTATGCCTGAGTACTTTCGTACTCAGTGAGTGCCTCGGGGACAACAAGTATTATGAAAATAAAATACAATAATATATAAAGAAATCAGTTCTGAAAAGATAGCATAAAAACAGTCATTCCACTTTGTGATTCTCAATATCATTTGTTAAACAGTTTACAAAGCCATTTATCAATATAGAAACAAGTATTCAACATGTGTATCTCCATAAGAATTATCAAAACCGATTATGAAGTCTTTTGTTAAGTTACAACTTTTAATTATGCCTTTCAAATTGATCATGATTGTCAACAACAGTTCTATGAGAGATTACGAATATTACACACACCGACACAAGCCCAAGAATCAATCACATCGAGGGGTTGACCGTAGGGTTCCCTTGTCACAACGCACCACACCGAATTACAAAGTCTCGGTGACCACTCATCCTCCCGAATGGCTAGGCATAAACACACCGGAATATGAAATCCCCGGTGACCACTCATCCTCCCGAATGGCTAGGCGTAAGCACACCGGAATATAAACCTCGGTGACCACTCATCCTCCCGAATGGCTAGGCGTAAGCACACCGGAATATAAACCTCGGTGACCACTCATCCTCCCGAATGGCTAGGCGTAAGCACACCGGAATATAAATCTCGGTGACCACTCATCCTCCCGAATGGCTAGGCGTAAGCACACCGGAATATAAACCTCGGTGACCACTCATCCTCCCGAATGGCTAGGCGTAAGCACACCGGAATATAAACCTCTGTGACCACTCATCCTCCCGAATGGCTAGGCGTAAGCACATCGGAATATGAAATTCCCGATGACCACTCATCCTCCCGAATGGCTAGGCATAAGCACACCGGAATATGAAATTCCCGGTGACCACTCATCCTCCCGAATGGCTAGGAATAAACACATCAACAGAGTTCATAGCTTAAAAGCCGAATTACAATTCATCTTAAAGCAGTCACATCACCATTTGCCATTAAGGTTCGTTATGCCATATCGTAAAGATAAATCATTCCAATCAATGTTTTGAAAACATACAACTTCTTTACAAAGATTTCCATGTCCTAATTCACCAATGGGAATGTCATTACCAACTCTTAACTAGCATTACTAAGCATCTCTCATAGAGGAAAACATTCATAATATCTTATACATAAATAGAGTTTATTACAATCTAGGTTTAATGTGGGTTTGTCCCCTCACACACATTAACCACCATTTAAAACATGAATTAGAGTTCAAGGAACATGAAAAGACTGCTTTTCATTTGATTCATTAAAGGATCTTGAAATTAAATCCATCCTTAAATTACTTCCAAAACAGCCCACTATACCTTCGGATGCCAATGCTCGTATACACTTCTTTATTTCTGTATATCCATAGTATAACAACAACAACAACTACAGCCGATCCCACGATATTTCAATCCACAAAACAGTTCATAACAACCACCTAACAGTTCCCAAAATATCATCACAAAACAACCACGAAAATCATGTAAAACAGCCCCCAAATATCGTCACAAAACAGCCCACAAATAATTTGATATCCAAAAATTATAACCGAACTTTCAATGTCATTTTCTCTATTCTAACTCTTCAAATCTATCAATGATAAGGATAAAAACATCATTAAAATCTTAGACATACGAATCAAAATCAAAGAGTTTATAAAAATCGATCAAAAGAGTATGTTCAAAAGAGACATACCTTAACTTCGTGCTTTTGAGCATATCACAATGTCTTTCAATTCCTTCAACTTTAATCTATAGCAATACAGGTCATAGGGACTCTATATTAGCAACAATATCCATGCTTTACTTATCTAAGCATTTTATCAAACACTTGGTGGGCATGAAGCTCCACAACCTTCATTAATGGTGTTTTCTTCACCCAATCTCCATTTTATTACTTCTAACTGATTCTACAATCTCAATTAGATGTAATTAACATCATTCTTCATCACCCATATGAGTACAACAATCCCAAGTCAACAATCCAAAACCCTAGCATAGTTCATATAATTCTCTTTATCAAACCCATTTACTATTCTACCAAGAATTCATCAATTCACAACTATAAATGATTAGGGAGTAGAAACATTACCTTTAAATTCCAATCCTCTTGAATTTGGGTTCTAGGGTTTCCACATCCAACAAAAAATGTTCCAATCACAACTCTATGGATTAGAAGGGTTTACTCAAGTTAGAAAGGGATTAGAGACTTGGATTCAATCTAAAATTATGATAAAAACTTACCTTGGAAGTTCTTGAAGTTTAGGACTTGTTCTCTCTAAATTTGGGGTGAGTTTTCGTGAATGAGGTGTGAAGGAAATGAAGTGGAAAGTGTTAAATGAAGTTTTAAACCTATTTTCAGACCCATTTTACGCCCAATTTTACGTCCCGTACAATTTGTACGGACCGTATATCCTACCGTATAATCATTCCAGTGATTTGGACATTCTGGACCAATTATACGGCTGGAATATACGGCCCGTATAATTTTTACGGTCCGTATGTTCCACCGTATAATTTTTACGGTCCGTATGTTTTAACCTCAAACTGACAGAACACCATTTAGTAAAACGGGCATAACCTTTTGTACAAAATGTTGCTCGGGCTGGGCGACCTACCGTTGGAAAGCTATTTCAAAGATCTACAACTTGTATCAAGGAAGTATTTCCAAATTCTCAACACAGTTTCATGAATATCTCCCAGAAGTCAGGCCTACCAAAACTTAGGCGATTTTAAGAGTCCTTATGAACTTCGATTGTTGGTTTGACTTCAAAACGACCATCCTCCACCCGAATTCATCAAGAATAAATTCATATAGATAAAATATCATATTAACACTAGATATTTATATACTCACACCTAGTTCAAATTTACGGGGTGTTACACCAACAGGCCTCGAAAGTAGGTTCGTATCCTCAGGAACCATTAATGAAGTGATTATCACCCGGTTCGGATTGGCACTCGGAGTAGGAAAATTTCAACCAAACGAGCTAGGGATGAGGCATGATCCCTTGGTGCATGGGTGGATGCTCTAGGTGACAAAGGTCTTGTGGAGGATCTAGGTTCCAAAGATCTCGAATATTCGACTTGGGGACTCCTTGCGAAAGGGATTCCACCAATAGAAGCATCAATTTCAGAGTAGTGATGATTAAAAATTTTGGCACAGAAGTGCGGGGAAAGTAGTAGGTCAGCAAGGTGAGCCTCCGGCATAGATCCCTGGTCTGACCCTCTTGGACACTATGTCATCATCGATTTCTTCATCGTCATCAAAAATTACAATGCTAGAAGCTAAGATTGGTGGCAGAGTCGTGACATTGTCAGCCTCGAAGACGGTTCTTTCCCTAGAATTCCTCTTTCTTTTGAGAGAAGTTGAGGAAGTCGAAGTAGTACCAATTGTTTTTTATTTTTTAGAAGACCCAGAGGGCTTCGCCTTCTGAGTAGAAGGTGAACCTGCGGCCACGGTAGCCTGGGCAATTCTCTGAGCAGAAGTTGTAGGGTCAAAAAATAGGGTCTATCGATACAACCCTCGGTAAGACTGTTCCTTTAGGAAGACCTAATTCAATTTATAGTAACAGTACATTCACAAAACATGCTTCAAAACTTAATTTAACCATAACCTTTCGTTACATTTTACAATTGTAGGGAATGATAAATTTCAAAACTTAGTATTTACTCCCTCTGTTTCAATTTTTTTGAACCTATTTCCTTTTTAATCCATGCCAACATGAATGACCTCTTTCCTAATTTGGAAACAAATTCACTTTATGAATGATTTACAGCCACACAAATTTTCAAGGCTTATTTTGAATCACAAGTTTCAAAAGTCTTCCCTCTTTCTTAAATGTCGTGTCCAGTCAAATGGGTTCATATAAATTAAAACGGGGGAGTATGTGTTTATTGTTTAGAGTTAAAGGAAAACACTAACTTAATTTACTTTCCTTCACCACCACTGGATTACCACTATCCATATTTGAACGAAAACATAAATAAGAATTTAAAACTATAAAAAGAAAAATCAAAATGAAGTACAATCTTCAACGTGTTATTGAATTATATATATGATGAACCTTCTAATACTTTCTGAGTATAATATTTTCTTAATGAAAAGCCTTTTGAGTTTGCAAAATTTCTTAAAACTTCAATAAGCCAAAAAGTAAAGACTTATATGCGATAAAACTTTCCCAACACCTTCTGTACAAAGAACTTTCTCTATTCAAATTGTCTACATAAGTTGCTAGACAAATTTACAAGTGAGCTGCTGAGAACTTCTAAAAAGTGGGGAAAAAGTAAACGAAACCAAAAGGCATCATTACTCAATTGTATTAACTAAGCATATCTTTCTAAAATGGACTACTACAAAAATAAAAGGAAGTGCCCATCTAAAGGTATTTTGGGTTTTGCAAAGTACTTTTCTTCAACTTGATTAACCAAACTACTCATAAAATAGTAAACAAGTATCTTAGTATATATTTGCTACAAGAACTATGTGAAGAATTTAAAGAACAAAAGTAAAAGGTTTACAAAATGATTTAATGATATTTTCATTAAAATTATTAGATAACTGCCAAAAAGGAATCTATTGAAATAGGCTAACAGCTATAGCTTTTATCCCACTAAATTTCGATTAAAAAAATCAGTTCGTATATAATGTATTTTAGTACATATATGATTTACATAATTAATTCCATTAGTTTTATACATTTGCTAGTAGAAGTTTATGACAGTATTTATTGGGCTAAACTTAATAATTTTAGAAGATTGGAGTATTGGAAGTACATATGTATACAGCGGACAATATATTCATTTTTTTGTGCGGAGTGCCCTTCAAATGCACTGGTCTTTAATTTTTGTCCCTCAAATTGTTGGTCTTTAATTTTTGCCCTTCGCTTAAAACTCTTAGGTTCAGGGTTTGAACACTCGCTCAATCAAAAATTTTAAAAACATTTCGAAATAGAACTTGAATTCAGGCGAAACTCTGCCTTAAGGGAGAGTTTGTCAAGGCATAGTTTGCCTGCAAAACTCTACTTAAGGCATAGTTTGTAGGAAAACTCTGCCCCATCAGGCATAATTTGTCTGTAAACTCTGCCTAAAGTAGAATTTTGCAGGCAAACTGTGCTCGATGGGGCAGAGTTTATAGGCAACCTCTGCCTAGTGAATTTTTCTTTAATTTTCGCCTGAGTAAGGTTCAAACCTGAAACCCTGAAATTTTAGGCGAAGGGCAAAAGTTAATTACTTTCGTTTTGATGGGTAAAAATTAAAGACCAGCCCGAAATAATTGCATTACTGCGAATTGCCCCAAAGTATTTCGTACTCCATAAGTTTAAGATTTTACTTTGTAAACAATGGGATAGTTATCTGCTACAAAATGGCCCACTGAAAGAGAACACGTAATCTAGAAATAAAGAGGTGGCCAATGGAATTCTTTCGAAAGGAGATGTCGAGGCTGATTTACTATTTAACAGTGAAATTACAAGAACACCCTTAGTTGCCCTTGAGGTTCACTCTTTTATATAGTACTAGATAAGTAATGGCCCGCGCTCAGCACGGGCCCAACATTGCTACTTCCACTGTCTCATATTACTTCACCACTTTTGATTTTGTACGTCCCTTAATAAATTAAAAACAAAGATTAATTTTACCATTTTATTTCTACCTCTCTCCAATAAAAATATTCTAACAATATTGACTATTTTCAAGAACATTTAATACTAAAGGTAAGATGGGAAAAATTTAATTAATTTTATCTTAATTTTGTAAATAAATTTTATCTTGATTTTGTAAATGAACAAGTAATTTGAAATACATATTTTTAATAATGTGCCCAAATAATATGGAACGGAGGAAGTAACTTGATTTTCTACCTGTTCTAAAGAAACCTTTTTGATGATGAAAAATGATGTTTTTATTAATCATAAAGAAGTATTTAGTGGTTGTTTGGTGTCTAAAAGGTGCGATAAAATAATCCCAGAATTAATGGGATAAGGTGGAACATCCCATCTTTAACTATGACCTTCATTTTATATTTTGTTTAGTAAAAGAAATAAATTTATTCTAGAATAATTTTATACCTTTTATCAAATATGATACATAATTAATCTCAAAATTAGTATTGAGATATCCACCTTACCAAACCGAAGTAGGACTATCAACGGAACTTAGCATATACATCTGTCGTGTTAGTTTAAACATCCCCCAATCACAGACTTTTGTATTTGTGTAACCTGAAAAAAGGCAGGCTGAAATTGTAATCCATACATCCCTGAGGCGTTCTTTAATTTTTTGTTCATTCAGTTTATGGTAGGCTTCTTTTAGATTTTCAGGTATCACCCATTTGAATCTAAACAATCTTAGGAAATTCACTATAGCTAACACAAATTCAATTATTTCACAATGACTTCTTCAGCTTGCTGCCTACATGTAGCATCTTAAGCATAAACTTTCAGCCTACATGTAGCATCTTAAGCATAAACTTTCAGCATGGTTCACCACCATGCTAAGGCTTGCTTGAGTTAGTAACTGCAATCCACTCTAATAGTTGTTGAAGGTGCTTTACTCTTTCAAATCCACCTCCAATTTCAAGTTTCAGATGTGCTAATACTCCCTGATAAGAAAGAAACCATTGCAATACTTATAAATCAAACCTGGAAATATAGCTTATACTTGTTTAGTTTCAACATTATACTCTTTTAAAACAATGTTGATACGATGAAGAGCAAATCTGATAAGTTTCATAAAACAAAAGATACTCTTTGTAAGGCCAGAAAGCTAAGATGAAATAATGTGAAGACAACAAAGTATGAACTTAAACTGATTGTTCATCTTTCCTTCTAAGACCCTTCTTATCTATACTCAAATGCAATACGCCGACTCCTGCCTTATTGGTTCTCACTCCAATGGGAAATCCAGTCACCCTTAAGGCGGCCTAACCTTTGAACAAAGATTCGGAGGTAGCAGACTTTGTTCAGTTGATGGAGATAATAATGTCACATGAGACTTGTGTGCAAGTGCTATTGAAAGCCTTCAAGACATCATTGCAGAAACCTCGTAGATCCCCCTCAACACCATGCAAAGCTAATATCAACAGAAAAAGTAGAATAAATAAAAAGGTTAAAACATAATCCTTTAAACCTAGATATCATTTAGCAATTTTTTTTGTTTCAGCCTTTATCTTGAGAAGTCCTTTCTAAATTGAAGAAGCATGCTTATAGCAAATTCTTTTACATGCAATGTGTTTCCTGTTACAACCGATATGGAAATTGAAAATATAGAACCACTAATGAGGTTTCACAGGAAAACATTACAAATATATTCTTTAAATTCATTTCCTAAAGACATTCTAGAATCATATGTACCATAAATATAGAATCAAAAAGGTACACTATTGTTTCTGGACAACAACCATCATGCAGCTCCGCATTGTAAAGTTAAAATCAGCTAAAGCATCTATATAGGCAAAATATTCACAGGGGTAGGTTTCCAGAGCTACTACTCCGTAAAGCATCACTCCTCCCTGCAAAGGCGAAGCCAGGATTCGAACTTGTGGGTTCGGGTTCTAATTCTTTAAAGTTACTGGGTTCCTATACATATTTGACAAAAAAATTAATACAAATATATGGTTCGGACAAAAGCTACTGGGTTTGGCCGAACCCACACCCGAAGGCTGGCTCCGCCCCTGCCTCCCTGTACATACAACTTTAAAAAGACAAAATGTTTCTTTTTTTCTCTTTTTCATATAACTACCTTATCTCTGTCATACATCACGGGATTAGCAATCACTGTACGATGCCAAGAATTATACTGGTTAGTGTAAAAATAAAAGCTATAATACAGAAGAATGTGTTCATTCACAATGATGCTAACGTTTTCATTAGTGTCAGATCCATGTTTGCCCCAAAATAAAGCCAATTGTTAGCCCACATGAAACTGAGGCCCAGCTGCCACCGACCCGGCCCACTACTTCATTTAATTGATTTGTAAATATATATCCTTTGTAATAGACTGAGACACGGTTGGTGAAAACAGATTTCATTTTTCATTCTTTCTCATTCTCTCTCTCCTCTCTCACCCTTCACTAGGGCTTCGTTTATCTTTTATTTTCCGCATCTCTCTGCAAATTGATCGAGTTAACATGGTATCAGAGCTAGGATTTACAATCTCCTCGTTATTACCTTTCTTCCGATGGTACCCGTGAGCCATATTTTGCAGTGTGTGTTCTGATTGTTCGATTTGGGGATTTGTTCGATTTGTGCGATTTAGGGTTGGAATCACTTGATTTTGAGGCCTTTACTCCTTCAGGTTATAGAAGAAGCCTGGTAATATCGTTTATTTCGATTATGTTCGCTCTCATCGTTTTGTGGTATTGTGTACAGTAGTTGAACTGTCTATACATTGTCCTATAAGTGTTGGTTTAGCTGGTCTTTCGTGGTTGAATGTTCGTATAACTGGATTTAGTCGTCTCATTGTGTTGGTTTAGCTGGTCTTTCGTGGTTGAATGTTCGTATAACTGGATTTAGTCGTCTCATTGTTGGTTTAGCTGGATTTTGGTTATAACTGGATTTAGTCGTCTCATTGTTGGTTTAACTGGATTTTGGTTTGGTTTTGGTATTTGCACAATCATATTTCTGGTTCTGAGTGATTCTCTGTGAATATTACTGCTGATTTGGTACTTGCGCAACAATGACCGGTAACAACCAACAAATCCCCAACATTAGTACAAATACAGCCAATGCGAGTGTTTCTGGTGCTGAAGGTTTTTCCCCTTTTTCTATTGATCATTCACATGTTTTCTATATTCACCCATCAAACAATCCTGGAAGCCAACTCGTGGCTGTACCTTTCTCTGGTACTGGATTTGCTCTTTGGAGAAGCAGTATGCTCACCTCCCTCTCAGCTAAGAACAAATTAGGTCTTCTAGATGGTAGGAATCCTAAGCCCCCTAGTGAATCACCTTATTACACATATTGGGAAAGATGCAATGACATGGTCAAAGCATGGATCACAAACTCTGTGTCTAGGGATATAGCGATTAGTGTTATGTGCCTCAAGACTGCTAAGGAGGTCTGGGAGGACATAAATGATAGATTTGGACAGTCAAATGGTTCAAAATACATCCAAATCCAGAGGGAAATAAGTTCTACTGCTCAGGGTTCATCAAGCATTGCAGCCTATTTCACTAAGCTCAGGAGTCTCTGGGATGAGCTCAATTGTGCTTATGTTGGTCCAGAATGTTCTTGTGGTGCCCTACCAAAATTTATAGAGGACCAACAGCTTTTCCAATTCCTCAATGGCCTAAATGACTCTTATTCCACCATCAAAAGCAACATCCTAATGCTGAAACCACTTCCCTCAATTAGTGAAGTGTACTCATTGCTGCAGCAAGATGAAAGTCAAAAGGAAAGTCAATCATCTGCCCCTAATTTTTCTGGTGATTCCTCAGCTTTCATAGCTTCTACATACAACAATAGAAATTCTTCTCAGGCTCAAACTTTAGGCTCACCAACACCTTTCAATAGGAGTTTTTCTCAGAAAATTGCTTTTGATCCCAAAAGAGGAACAAATCCTTCATCAGGATCATCTTCCTTATTTTGCAAGTACTGTAAAAGGCCAGGACACTTGATGGAAAAGTGCCACAGACTCCATGGATACCCTGCAGATTTCAAATTCACAAAGAATAAGAGATCTGCTTCATGTGTGCAAACAAATATTCCTCCCATGTCACAACCATTCTCTTCTGCTTCCATATCTGCTGATCCTTCTATTCATGGATTTAGCAAGGAACAATACCAGCATCTACAGACTTTGTTCCAACAGTCTCATCTCTCACCTGGTTACCCTGGATACACAAATGAGGAATCTGCTTCTGACAACTCAGGTTTTGCACACTTTGCAGGTCTGTTTACTACATATGCTGTAGAATCTGTTTGCACTCATGCATGTGTTACTTCACAATTAGGTGTAAATCCTTGGATTTTAGACTCAGGAGCTACCAATCACATGACACCACACAAACATTTACTCCACAATGTTTCTCCTCTTCCTAAACCCTTTCTTGTCACTCTTCCAAATGGTTATAAGGTCAAGGTCTTGTCTACTGGTTCACTAATTCTTAGACACGATATAACTTTATCACATGTCTTGTTAGTACCCTCTTTTCAATTCAATTTAATTTCTATACACCAGCTCATTACTCAATTAGATTGTGATGCTCTTCTCACAAAAACTCATTGCCATTTACAGGGCCCTTCTCTGAAGAGGCCATTGGTAATTGGTAAGGCAGCTGGCAGGCTTTATTATCTCCATCCAGATGCTGATCTATTTCCTACTGCATCATGCCATTTTTCTGTCTCAGTTCCAGCTTCTATTAGTTGTAATAAGTTAGTTCCTATGGTCGTTTCAAATTCTGTTGCAAACTGTCCTCAGTCAACTTGTGTGAATATGTCTGATTTAGCTTCTACTGTTTTTCCCACATGTAATAAAACTGCTGATTTTAATAAAGTTGACTTGTTTTGGCACCAACGAATGGGCCACATGCCTTTCAATAGAATGCAGTCCATTCCTTTCTTATCTCCCATTGTCTCTTCCACACCTAGCCCTACCTCTGCACCTTCTATCCCTCCTATACCCACAAGACAATCATCCAGAATTTCTTCTAGACCTGCCTACTTAGATGATTTCATTTGTACTTCTGTGCAACCCTCCTGCTCTCAGTCTACTGCCACCAAGGTTTCCTCTAGTGACATCCATATGCATGAGCCTCAGTTCTACCATCAGGCAGTCTCCAATCCTGCTTGGCAAGAGGCAATGCTAAAGGAATTTCAAGCTCTTGATGCAAACCACACTTGGGACATTGTTCCACTTCCTCCCCATAAGAAAGCCATCCCTTGCAAATGGGTATACAAAATAAAGCAAAAGGCTGATGGTTCAGTTGAGAGGTATAAGGCAAGATTAGTTATTAGAGGTGACACACAAAGAGAAGGCATTGACTTCACTGAAACCTTTTCCCCAGTTTTCAAACTCACTACCATCAAATGCCTTCTCACCCTTGCTGTCAAAAGAAACTGGACTGTTTACCAGCTGGATGTTAACAATGCATTCCTTCATGGTGATCTCCATGAGGAGGTCTACATGAAAATTCCTCTGGGACTTGAAGTCAGTTCTTCCTCTCATTCTCCTTTGGTTTGCAAGCTCAAAAAGTCCTTATATGGCCTCAGGCAGGCTTCTAGGTAGTGGTTTTCCAAGCTGTCTACAGCCCTGCTCTCTCGAGGCTACATATCCAGCAAAAATGACTACTCATTATTCACAAAAACCACATCTGGTTCTCTTGTTGTGTTGGCTGTCTATGTCGATGATATCCTTTTAGCTGGTGATGACATCTCTGAGATGAGTTCTTTAAAGTCCTTCCTTGATTCTCAGTTCAAAATCAAAGATTTAGGTTCAATTCACTATTTCTTGGGCCTGGAGGTTTCTTCTCAGCCTCACGGCTATGTGATCAGCCAACACAAGTACACTACTGACCTCTTAGCTGAGTTCCATTGCAATCATTATACTCCAGTCACCACACCATTGGATCCCAACATCAAGCTTCAGGTGGACATGGGCGCTCCTCCTTCTTCTCCTAGTTTATATAGACGACTCGTTGGCAAACTTAATTTTTTACAACATACCAGGCCGGACATTGCATTTTCTGTTCAACACCTAAGCCAATTTCTCCAGCACCCTCAAGAACCTCATATGTTGGCAGCCATCCATGTTCTGAGGTACTTGTTGACTGACCCGGCACAAGGTATACTACTTTCTAAGACAACTGATTTTTCCTTAATGGCGTATTCCGACTCTGATTGGGCTAGTTGTCCCAATTCTCGCAAATCAGTCACTGGTTAATACATCACTCTTGGTACTTGTCCTGTCTCTTGGAAAAGTAAGAAACAACCCACTATTTCTTTATCCTCCGTTGAAGCTAAATATCGAGCCTTGCGAAAGGTGGTGGCTGAAATTTCTTGGTTGGTTCGGCTGCTTGGTGACCTTGGTTTGTCTATCATGGATCCTGTTCCTGTTTTTTGTGATAGTCAAGCAACTCTACACATAGCAAAGAATCCGGTTTTTCACGAGCGCACCAAACATATCGAGGTGGATTGTCATTATGTTCGTGATTGCTTAAATGTTGGACTAATCTCTCTTCATTTTGTTCCCAGTCATCAGCAGCTTGCAGATATCATGACGAAGGCCTTATCTGGGCAGCTTCATCAACATTTTCTTCCCAAGCTTGGCGTTTACTCACCCTCAAGCTTGAGGGGGGGTGTTAGCCCACATGAAACTGAGGCCCAGCTGCCACCGACCCGGCCCACTACTTCATTTAATTGATTTGTAAATATATATCCTTTGTAATAGACTGAGACACGGTTGGTGAAAACAGATTTCATTTTTCATTCTTTCTCATTCTCTCTCTTCTCTCTCACCCTTCACTAGGGCTTCGTTTATCTTTTATTTTCCGCATCTCTCTGCAAATTGATCGAGTTAACAATTACATACCGATTTGAAAGCCATATGAGCCAAACTATAAGGTTTGAGAATCAATCTAACCAATCGTGAATTGCTTGAATAAACTATCCAGACACCTTGTTATTAAAATTGAATAAGCTACTTTTTAAGCAGTTACTATATTAATTTCTTTCTGGAATTTGTGGGCAAAATCCACCCAACCCACTGATTCATCACATCTCCATCCCATTTCTCTTCAAAAGAGTAACTGAATTTTCAATTGAAAAGATCAAACAGAAGTACAAACAACTGAAACATATTGTGGTTTCTGATACAAAACAAATATATGTGCCATTTTGCAGCAATTTTCGATGGAAATATTACTTCTTTGTTTATAGTGCAAATTATCATCCCTAAAATTTATCTTTCTTTTAAGCTAACATCTCTAGATATGGCATCTTGCATTTTATTATGTGCTTAATGTGAGTGCCAGCAAGCATACTCCCACGTGTTCTATATCTTAACAAACCCATTTCTAGATTTAGCATAGGACCAAAAATAAAAGGAAAAAGAATTGATCACTTCTGTGATTATGTAGAGTTACGTGTCATTTACATTCTTTATGTTATCATCACCAAAGTCTTCTAGTTTTAAAATTATTTCTTAGTTCTTTCTTTTCTTTCTATAGGCATAAACAACAAAGAATAGAAACGAATTCATTATTTGTAAATCAACCACCACAATAAAGTTATACAAATTATTTCTTACCATAGTAAACAGTTTCATAACCTCCATCACCAAGTTGTCGAGGAGATGGAATTTGTTCGTGGCTTATTAAAGTTTTGTGTAGGAGGATACCAGGATCACCTAAGTATTTGCTACGTGCCTCAAGATCTTGATGAATCACCCAAATGAAGACACCAGTCCCTGCTCCAGATGCTTCCAAAGGGATGAGCGAGTTGACGTTTATCCTGAAATTGTTTATCTACACTCTACAGTGAGAAGATAAGGTAATAACACGATTGTCAAAGTTATTCTATCTAAAATAAACTATGAGCATCAATAAACAATGAAAGCAATCAGAAACTTCACAACTGTTTACTGTTCAGGGTAATAATTAAATTTCATCTAAACATTTTTATTTTGTGCAATTAATAGCAAAAAGTAGTGGAGAGAACTAATCATAATAATTCTCTTACTGCCAACGAAAATATTAAAAAACAAATGAATCAGCTCACAGAATTTTTTGAGCTAGGTTTCAGTGCGTCTGATCTCCAAAGAGCGAGCAGAAGAAGAGGAGCTCTCGGCGCATTAGTTACTGATCCCAACAGTGCAATCACAATCTCTGTCGAAAGGGCAGAACCGCTACAGACCTTAACAATGTTGAGCATGCACTTGCCTGTCTTCTCTGAGTAAAATTGAAGTAATTTTGATATCATACACATTATTACAAAGGAGGAGTCAGACAAAGGAATGAATTAATTGGCCGGATCTATCATAGATTTTAGAAGATTTTATCAATAGCATACCTTTTCAAAAGGTCACCTCCCGCTCTGCATATGTAGCTTTCAAAAAGTTATAGATTCAAATTAGGCAAGCACCAAAAATCTCCTGTCAATAATGTTCATAGAACACACGAATACTCCACATAGCTGCATAACAATAGTTGCTGGAATGGACTACAACAACAGAGAACTAAAAGGAGATGCATGTTGGCGTTCTCTAACACACCAGGCACCAAGAACTTAATCTAATTCACCAAAAGAAGCTATTTCCTCGTGAGTATTTCCTTTGGGAACATTACATTAATAGAAACGAAATTAATAATTAAAGATTACAATTGAACTAAAGTACAGACTGGTCAACAAAAGAAGCAGCCTCTTCTTTTTCTAAGAAAATCCATAGCATGTTCTTCCCATGCCTCATGAGTTGGTGCAACAGAAACTTTTAGGGAAGCTTCAATTTCTACACGTCTGACGTGCTGGATTGGCGACTTGCTTTTGTATATAGCTGTTTACCCGTTCATTGGACAAACACGTAAGCCATGAAATCATTGTACATTTTGATTTGAATTAGGAGTTTCATGTCCAACTCTAAACGACTCGAAATAATAGGAAGGATACATGCGAAGTCTTTAATGAATATCGGGGAATAGGCCAAGTATTACTTCACTTCCTCTTTTCATCTTGCACTGCCCAAGGACTTCAAAAAAGGCGCTTAAGCAGCCCGAAATAATTGGCATGGTACGTGCGAAGTCTCCAATAAATATCGGGGAATTGTGTGAGGACCCGCCATGTCATCATGCCACGTAGGTGCCACGTAGGCACATATGTTTGCCATGTGGAATGATTACATAAGAGGAAGAGTAGATATTATGGGAAGATTCTAGAGATATTGGGAGGTTTCCCTTGGAAGACTCTAGAATTTCATGGATTTGCATGGAAAGTCCTTAGAATACTCTAGTTGTGTAGAGATTTCTAAAATAGGGGCTTATTAGTAAATATGTAGGGACTTGTATAATAATTATTATTTACATATTAGTCCCTAGGTGAGTAGTATAAATAGGAGGGTCATTCATTTGTAAACCATCAAGCGAAACAATTCAAGTTCTCTCTAATAAAAAGCTTCATTCTAGCAAATTTCTCTTGTCTTTCTCAATTACTATTCCCTTAGCGATCTTGAGTGTAGTAAACTAGGCTGACTTGGCATAGCAAGATCGTGAGCAAGTTGTGCAAGTACGTGAGTGAGTTGTCAAGTGCCGCACGTGCGCTTAGTTGAAGACTAAGGACGTGACAACGTGGTATCAGAGCGAAGGTTACGACTGAGGGAATGGCAAACGACGGAGAAATCAACGCTGCTAAAACCCAAGCCAACGTCATCCAGGATGCTGCTGGCAAGAAGGGCCATAACAAAAAGAGGAATGACACCAACAAGAGCCAGGAGGTGCTGCCAGAGGTTGCGACAAATGAAGGGCTTACATCCCAAGAACCATCTACCACTGAGGCGAGCGAGGTGACGTGGAGGTCCTGTCCGAGGACATCTCGCTCGGTAAAGAGTGGGTTATGAAGGTTAATGTGGGGATGGATGCCATCGACATATTTGGCCAATGTTTAGGCAAGGTGGAGGGCACTCTTAGCGTTCTTGAGGGGCATACTCTTGAAGAGATTGAAAGCATCCGAAATGACTTGGAAGGGCACATGCAGGTTGAGATTGAGGTAAAGCAAACCATCACTGCCTTAGAGTGCAGACTCATGGAGGCGTTGAGTACTATAGATGCCATGAAGGCAAAGATAGTGGCACTCGAAGAGCAGGTCAACGTTGGTGTGACCGAGGCAGCCAACAATGTTGTCGTGACGAGGGAGGCTAAGATCGAGGCTCCCAAACCACCAGTGTTCAAAGGGGTTTGTGATGCACAAGAGGTGGAGAACTTTCTTTGGCACTTGGAGAATTATTTCAGGCATGGAAAAGTGAGGGACGATAAGGCCAAGATCAACACCGCTGTGTTGTACCTAACAGAGACGGCCATGTTATGGTGGAGAAGAAAGGTCGCCGATGCTGACAGAGGTCTATGCACAATCAACACGTGGGATCAGTTCAAGCATGAGTTCAAGCGACAGTTCTTCCCAAATAATGTCTTGTATGAGGCAAGACGTAAACTTAGAGAGTTGAAGCAGACAGGGAGCATTCGCGACTATGTCAAGGAGTTCACCACCCTTATGCTTCAAATTCCTAACCTCACCAATGATGACTTATTGTTTCACTTTATAGACGGGTTGCAAAATTGGGCTAAGCAGGAGTTGCAACGCCGTCAAGTTGCAAACATAGACCAAGCCATAGTGGAGGCCGAGTCTTTGATGGACTTCAAGCATGACAAGCACGACAAAGGCCAAGGCAATGAGTCAAGGGGTAGCGATACCAAAGGTGGGGGAGACCGTGGCGAGAGCAAGGAGTCGCATCAACAGTACTCTAAGACTCAAAATGAGAACAGGTTCGACGGCAAGAAGTCAAGTGGTCGTCAGGGCTATGCCGAAAAGAAGGCGCAGAACGAGAAGAAGGGATGCTACTTATGCGGAGGGCCACACAACTTCAAAAATTGCCCTGACCTGAAGAGCATTAGCGCTATGGTACGTGCAAGTCACGAGCAGACGCAAACACAGAGTACGGGAATCGCACAGTTGGGGACGATTAGACTATGTGGCGCTGTTGCGAAGAAAGATAGTCAAACCAATGATAATAAAAACCAATACATGGATCTCACCATCAATAACAAGCTCGCTCGTGCATTGGTGGACACTGGAGCGACTCACAATTTTGTGACCGAGGCTGCAGCGAAGAGACTAGAGTTGAAGCTCGCTCCAATTAACGCCCTCGTTAAGACCATGAATGCTAAGCCAGAAAATGCTCGTGGTGTAGCTAATGGCATTGGTGTCAAATTGGGCGATTGGAAAGGTACGACAAATTTTACCGCCACTACTATGGATATCTTTGACATTGTTCTGGGACAAGAGTTCTTTAGGCATTTCCACGCGATGATCGACCCCTACCTCAAACGTCTCTTGTTCTTGGAGCGAGAAGGAGTTTGCATGGTGCCTACAGTGACTATACCGCATGCAAAGGGACAAACACAACTTTCAGCAATGCAGCTAATTAAAGGTCTTAAGAAAGGAGAGCCAACATTTATGGCAACCATTACAAGTTTGAAGGAAGACAATGGTACCCAAGAGACACCGCCGCCTTGAATAGATAATTTGCTCGAAGAAAATAAAGATGGTATTTCCAAAGAGCTACCTAAGAGCTTGCATAAGAGCTTGCCTCTTAGGCGTAAGCTGGATCACAAGATTGAGTTAGAGCATGAACCGGGAAAGGGTCAAGTCATGCATCGATTACTATCACCGCCTCACACGATAGGGAGATTGAAGCTATCATTGACTACTAGGCCAGGCGGAAACAAGGGCAAAAAGGCACTGCCATGTTCCTCATATATTGGAATGGGAAATCACCGGAGGAGGCCTCATGGGGGTGGTATGAAGACTTGTGGCATTTTAAAGACAAGATTCGAGAGTTTACACAGCAGCAGTGCGCCGCGGTCGTCGCACCATCAGGTGGGGGAGAGTGTGAGGACCCGCCATGTCATCATGCCACGTAGGTGCCACTTGGCACATATGTTTGCCATGTGGAATGATTACATAAGAGGAGAGTAGATATTATGGGAAGATTCTAGAGATATTGAGAGGTTTCCCTTGGAAGACCCTAGAATTTCATGGATTTGCATGGAAAGTCCTTGGAATACTCTAGTTGTGTAGAGATTTCTATAATAGGGGCTTATTAGTAAATATGTAGGGACTTGTATAATAATTATTATTTACATATTAGTCCCTAGGTGAGTAGTATAAATAGGAGGGTCATTCATTTGTAAACCATCAAGCGAAACAATTCAAGTTCTCTCTAATAAAAAGCTTTCTTCTAGCAAATTTCTCTTGTCTTTCTCAATTACTATTCCCTTAGCGATCTTGAGTGTAGTAAACTAGGCTGACTTGGCATAGCAAGATCGTGAGCAAGTTGTGCAAGAACGTGAGTGAGTTGTCAAGTGCCGCACGTGCGCTTAGTTGAAGACTAAGGACATGACAATTGGCCAAGTATTACTTCACTTCCTCGTTTTCATCTTCCAACGCCCAAGGCCTCCAAAAAGAAGGCGTTGTTTTGCATTTCTTCATGTCCTAATTCACTATGTATAGACCATGAATATAGACGGACGACGAAGCATGGGTTTGAACCCATGCTTCTATATAATTTAAAAAATAGAAATAAATGATGAAAGCTCGTGCCAGCACGGGCCCAACATAAAAAATAGTACCATATTTTTTTTAATCTGTCTAAAAACGAATGATATATTTCTATGTGTAGAAATCAGAAACTTCCCCTTTCACCTTGAATGAAATGATTTAAATGCACACAAATATCTATGACTTGTTTTAGACCACAAGTTTCAAAGATCTTTATTTTCTTTTTTAAACTTCTTGGCTAATCAAAATATACCACATAAATTAGGACAGAGAGAGTACCTTTTAGTAATATAATTATGAAATTTTTATTATAGAAAATACTATAATTCAATTAATTGAAAATATCAATAAATTATTTAACTTAGTCCGCTTCTCCCATATATGACTTTTCTGGTTTGGTTCTCGAATTGAAAGATTTGAAATACACCTTCTCCTACCGAGTTTCATGCCATCATCTTTTTCTACTCAACAACACTGAAAAGAGCTTTCATGGATTAGCATCTGTTGTAGTCTTAAATTTTTAAGTATAGACCAACTTCATCATTGTAAGAAAATATGTGTATACGTTTCTTGACCCTTTATATTTCGTCTTCTTGATGTTATTCCTCATTATTTGTGTGAGACATATGTGTCTAAAATTAATGCATTTTTATCCTTACCCAAAGGTATAAGTTTTAAATCTTTTGGTTTTATGACTTCTTTAGCGGTTTTTGTGTTCAATTTAAATCGTTATTTCTTTTTTCCTGAATTTCTCTTCTTTCAATTTTCTCTAAGTGTACCTTTACCATTTTCTGAACTTATTATCATTATTTAAATGTCCTTTTATTTTTGCAATTTTCTCCTACTTCTTCACGTGGACCCCACCTTAATTTTTGTTTTCAATTGTCTCCTACTTCTTCAATGTGGGCCCCACCTTATCTATTGTTTTTTTCAATTATCTCCTAATTCCTCACGTGGATCCAACTTTTTATTATTATTATTATTATTATTATTATTATTATTTTAATACTATATTAGAAGAGTGGGTGGTTGACGACCAAACCCACTCTTCTAATATATTATATATAGTACTAGATGATGAAAGCTCGTGCTAGCACGGGCCCAACACATAAAATAGTATCACACTTTTCTTTTTAGTCTGTTTAAAAAAGAATGATATATTTTTATGTTTAGAAATCATTTAACTTAAAACTTCCACTTTTATCTTTAATGAAATGATTTAAATCCACACAAATATTTATAACTTGTTTTAGATCACAAGTTTTAAAGATCTTTTCTTTCTTTTTTAAACTTCGTGCCTAGTCAAACTATGTCACATAAATTAAGACAGAGAGAGTACCTTTTAGTAATATAATTATGAAATTTTTATTATAGAAAGTATTATAATTCAATTAATTGAACATATTAATAAATTATTTTACTTAGTCTGCTTCTCCCATTTATGACTTTCCTGGTTTGGTTCTCCAATTGAAAGATTTGAAATACACCTTCCCTACCGAGTTTCATGCCATCATTTCATTCTACTCAACAACACTAAAAAGCGCTTTCATGTATTAGCATCTGTTGTAGTCTTAAATTTTTAATTATATACCAACTTCATCATTTTAAGAACATATGTGTATACGTTTCTTGACCGTTTATATTCTTTCTTCTTGATGTTATTCCTCATTATTTGTATGAGACATATGTGTCTAAAATTAGTGCATTTTTATACTTACCCAAAGGTATAAATTTTAAATCTTTTGGTTTTATGAATTCTTTAGCGGTTTTTGTGTTCAATTTAAATCGTTATTTCTTTTTTCCTGAATTTCTCTTCTTTAAATTTTCTCTAAGCGCACCTTTACCAATTTCTGAACTTACTATCATTATTTAAATGTCCTATTTTATTTTAATTTTTGCAATTGTCTCCTACTTTTTCATGTACCTTATTTTTTTAAACTATTATATATTAAACTCCTTCTTCTTCACGTGGACCCTACCCTTTTTTTTGCAATTGTCTCCTACTTCTTCACGTGGGCCCCACCTTAATTTTGTTTTTCAATTGTCTCCTAATTCTTCACGTGGACCCCACCTTAATTTAAAAAAAAAAATTATTTTAACTATATTAGAAGAGTGGGTGGTTGACGACCAAATCCACTCTTTTAATATAGTAGAATAATAATAATAATAATAATAATAATAATAATAATAATAATAATAATAATAATAATAATAATAATAATATTTATTAAAGCTAGGGATAGACAAAGTGATGTGGCATCTCTCCATGGCCAGCAATGACATTTTTCTTTTTTCTCCTTTTTTCGACATTTTCCCATCATTTCTCTATGTAATTTCCTAAATAATTGAATTAACAAAAGCCTCACATATTAATTAAATATTCCTTTGCTGCAAGAGTCCATCCCGCGTAACTTTGCACTAAATCCCACGTAACACCAATGGCAGATTCAGAAATTTCACTGAGGGGGTTCGGAAAAAAATAATAAAAGTTAAATATAAAAAATAATGTTGTCCTTGGGAATCAAACTTAGGATGCTGAGATAATTTTGAACACCCTAGACCACTTGAGCTAACGTTTTGCATTTGTTCAGGATATTCAAAAGTTAATATATGTACATATACACAGAAAATCTACCATAAATATATAGTATAATTTTTTGCCAAGAGTGTTCGGGTAAACACCTTCGACACCTTCTGAATCCGCCCCAGCGTAACCCTGTAATTCAGCGCACATAGCAGCAATGTGTTACATTAATCCTAAGGCGTTTTTTCCTTTGAAATTAACCACTAATAATTACAGTAAGTAATGACAATTTATTCCTTTGCCTCTTGATACTCATTTTTTGCCCTATATATATATATATTTTTTCTTATTCTTTTCTTTTTCTGGGTTACCCATTCTCTGTGTGTGCCCTTGTGCCTTTTTGATGTGCACTAAAAATACTCCATTTAATACGATCTGATTTATAGAGATTTTCATTTAAGTACATTAGTTTTTAGTATCCGATATTACTTCTAAGCGACAACCTACCATATAGGATCTAAATCTATTTTGTTACAATTCTTATTTATTGTTCATCAATTTTGTGATTTATTATTTTAGGAATCAATTTTGTGATTTATTATTTCAGGAATAAGGAAAATATCAAATAGTGGACGGACGAAAAAGAAGAGTAGAAGGTCATTATGGAGAAATTTGGGGATAAGGACAAAGGCTTCATAACTGGCCACTTAAATTTGCAAAGCAAGTTATTTGATGAACTATTTTTCTTAGGTATGTATTATCACATTTTTGCGTTAGTATTTTCTTTCTTCTTCATTATCTTTTTTTTTTGTTTCCATTCGAGTCAACATATATTGATTTATATGAGTAATTTTATTTCGACCTTGATGTCTATTAACATTCTTTCAGTCAAATGATTCTATGTAAACTATCTGAAAAGATAGAATTATGAAAAGATATTTGACTAATAAATTATTGTTCTTTTATAAAAATTATAACATAATATTGATTCTTATTTTATATTGTTTTCACGACCGTGCGAAGCGCGGACAAGTATACTAGTTACACTAATAAGACTCGATATCATGACCACAAACTACAAATTCCCCTCAGTGATGCAAGTATTGGTATAGTATTATAAATATTACTATTATTCAATTGTGGATGTCCATAACTTTTAGGTGTAATTCCCACCATTATGCGCAGTAATACCCACACCTCCATGCCTTCTCATTGATCTCCCACACCCCATAATCTTACCCACATTCTCAAGGATAATGTCATGTTTATAACACACCTTTTGGTGTAATCAATGTATTCCTATAAGAGTTGTATTATATGTCATAGTTACACACTTGGTTACTTGAAAGAGAATAAGAAAATCTCTCATCTTTTGTCTATATATTTCTTGTCTACAATATGTTTCAATGTTATTATTCATTTAGCTTAGTTTTATAACACGTTATTGGTACGAAACTCTAATCTAGAGCTACGCCTAATTTGTTTTCTCCAAGTTTTAGTTACAATTCCTTCCATCTGCAAGGTATAATTAAATACTGCTTATCTTTATTCTGACTTCTTGTTTGCACATAATTTAGTTGTATTACTTCTAAATTGTACAACTACGGTCAAGGGCTGATTGGATGGCAACGAGGCGGTCTGGTTGCCGAGCGGGTTTGGCCTTATGCGGAGCGGGGCGGGTTTTGCCTTGTGCGGTTGCGGGGTAGGTTGAATTTTTTTTTCCTGAAAATTTAATGCGGGGCGGGGCGGGTTGGATGAATCCAAGTGTAAGTTAAATCCATTTCTTTGAACCAAACCAAAATAGAGCTTTTTTGGTTACTGTTGGTATTAAAATCGTAAATGCTTTTAGTTGATTTTTTGTTGCTATCTATTCTTTCTTTATAAAATTGATTTCTTAAATATATTCTTCTCTCACTATGATGTTTATTTTTGAGGAAGCAAATTTGAATTACAACTTTCTTGTTACCAGTTGGGAAAGTTATTCTATACCGCTTTTCGGTGTCATGATTTGTAGTTTACATCTTTTCTTTCAAGACAAAAAGATCACTTTCTCTGGCAAAAATTTTGAAAGAATTGACTGCTTCCTTATTTACAAACTACGTACTTTTATTCTTCAGCATAATTGGATAAAATGTATGTAAAAGGACATGATGAATTTTCATAATTCAAAATTGTATCTTTCTTAGTGCAGGTGCGTGTGTATACTTATGCATATTGGCCACTGTATTGCATTACATGTCACTTGCATATCATATCATTCATACTTGACTGTATTGTTTATTTGAGATCCTTATTTGAACGTTTGGAAAGGTGTAAGCTTTATGACTTGATTGAATTGTGGATTCCTCATCTTAAATGGTTGAATGCTTACAAGCTGTGAAACTTAATGCTAACAAAGTAAAGAGGTGATTATCGGAAGGGTCAACCCTCATCATCGCTTTAGTTTAGGGTCGGTCAACGAAGTTGCTCGGTACATGCTTCTCGTACTCACTCTACACTTGCTGCACCTTTTGTGTGCAGGTTCGGATCCGGAAAGGAGTAGAGGTCGAGATCTTGTTTATCATGGAGGCATACTTTGGAGTCTAGGGTGAGATGATGATGGTCCCACAAAACCGGACTTCATTCCTATCTTTATTTTCTATTTTTCTTCATTTCGGACAGTATCATGTAGTATTTTCAGACTTGTATTCCAGATAGTAGCTCTTGTACTTATGACTTCTAAGTTTTGGGAGATGTTTGGACTTAGAATTACTTATGTTATTAATATGAGAATTATTATGGGATTTCTTTCTTAATTCCGCATTTAATTTATGTTTCGCATCTTAGCCATTTCTTGCATTCTTATCGTGCGTTCTTGATTTTGTCGAATTCTAAGTTTCTTGTTTAACTCTTTCTCACAGATGGTAAGGACTAGATCGACTGCAACTAGAGAGTCGAACCTGCACCCGAGCCTTTGTTCGGGCTATTGTTCGGGGCAACGGTAGGGGGCGAGGAAGAGACAGAGTTCGAGTGGCAGCACCAGTGGCTGCTCAAGGCCATGTTAGGGCGGTATATGCTGAGCTAGGTGTGATTGAGGAGGATGAGCTACTTCAAATTAAGGAGATTGTGTTACAGTTTGGAAATTTAATGTCGTCGTGTAGTGAATGAACCAATGCGAGCTTAAGGATAACAGAAAGTTCTTAAGACTATAAGACGGATATTTAGTAGTCTTAGAATGCATACGTTAAGATTTTGAAGTCATATGAATTGATGTAATAAGGATTGATAAGGACAAATGGAGTAAGTGGGGTTTAGGAAAGGTTTCGTAAATTATTGCGTCAAGAATTGTTTGGTAAGGCCTTGAGGACGAGTTATAGGGATGTTTAGATCATTAATGAAGTATTAAACAAGTGTTAAGGAGGTTGTATAAGGATTGGAGATCAAACGAAACAACGAGGACAACTTCGAAAAAACTGTGAGTTACACGACCACCTTACACGGACCGTGGAACTTTATACGGACCGTATAAGGGTCCGTATAACCCAACATGAAGAATGTCTTCCATGGTGGTGAACCACGGACATTTATACGGACCGTACAATGTTATACGGACCGTATAAGTGGTCCGTATAATGCCCGACGGACTGATTAAGTTGCAAGTATAAATACATGTTCCCACTTTTATTTTCTCATTCTTTCCACTTCTCCACTTCTCTCCAAACTTCTAGACTATTCCATACACATCTTCAACATAAAATCAAGGGAAACCAAAGATCAAACACCAATATTCAAAGGAAATCAAGCATATGGAAGCTTGCTAGGGTTACAGAAGTTAGAAATTTCCTTTGAAATTGAAGCAAGGGTTTTCTCCAAGTGAAGCAAACCCAACCAAAACCCGTTCCTACACATTCAAAGGTGAGTTTTATGATTATTCCATGTTGTTTAAGGTATTGAAAAGTTGAAACACTTGGATTATGGAAGAAGATGGAAAAAGGGTTACAAAATATGAGATTAGTGGCAATTGTGTGTTACACCTCGAAAATTTTCCGTTGGTACGCAAGTGAACGAACTAGTAAGGAACGACATTTGATGACCCTAGTTGAGATTTTAAAGATGTTAGAGATGAGGGAAGAGGATTGCCAAGAGAAGGCGAAAGCATTTGATAAGTATCGAGAAGGAATTACGAGCAACGAGTTAGCAAGGACTTAATGATGCCTTGGAGAAGAGTTATAATGTCCCTTAGATCGATAATGAAGTGTTGAACAAGTGTTAAGAAGGTTCCATAAGGATTAGAGATCAAACAAAGTGACGAGAATAAGTTCAGTGGACTGATGGGTTATACGGCTCATTATACGGACCGTATAATGGATCGTAAAACCATCACAGAGAAGGTTGCTCGCTGGTGGGAATATACGGTCAGTTATACGGACCGTATAACGAGACCGTAAAATGGTCACAGTGAAGGGGTGCAAGGCAGCCCCATTTCACGGACGATTATACGGACCGTATAATGGGTCCCGACAGATCAGCTGTATGTCATTAAATAAGGGACCAAGTTCACAAAATCATTTCCACATTTCTTTCCTCTCTCTAAAACCTCTCTCTACATTTATTATACAAGATTTCAAGGATTATTAGCCATCAACAACATCAAATAAGGGAATCAAGAGTAAGAACCCATCAAAGATCATCTAAAGTCAAGAAAGCCAAATGGAGGAAAACTAGGGTTTTGCTCAAGGAGGAGTATTATCAACTAAGGATAGTTTCTACCACTTCTAAGGTAAGATTCACGATATTTACATGATGTTTAAGGTATTGGAGAGTTAAAATACATGGATTGTAGAAAATATGGTAAAATGGGTCATGAATGATGAATAGTGACATTTTGAGGAATAGTTTGAGTTGAATCATGAATGTTGTTGTGTCGTGATATGAATGTGTTATAAATGGTATTAAGATCATGAACTAGACACTTTAGGCGAATGGACGAAGTTGGGTGTTATGACCTTGAATATGGGTAAATTAGAAGCAAATTGAGAAACCTAGACAATGTGGATAATGTGGATGACTAATGGCCATTGTTATGATATTAATGAAGGTAGAAACGCTAACATTGGAAGGGAACGTGCAAGTGTAAAATAGTCCGACGAGAAGGTATGTAAGGCTAACCCTTCTTTCATAAGGCATGGTTCTTGGCCAAATTCCTAATTCCTCTATATGAGTATGTTGTCTTCACATGGTTGATATTCCGAGCTCATAAGCTCACGATCCTTGATATGTGCTACGATTGTACTACGCTCCTCACATGATGAGTAGGCCTATAATGTAGACGTAACGATAATGATAATGATAGTAATAATGATGCTAAAGGTGCCTATGGGCTATTATATGTATGTGTGCCTATGAAGGGCTATAATGAAACCCCGAGCTTATAACGCCGGGTAGAATATATGTATATGAATATGTATAAAGTATGTATATGATTACGTAACGCGCGCACACCTCTGCAGATGGTACGGATAACCCTGATGCCTTGGTAGGGCCAGGTATGTATGACCTTGAGCCTTGGTTGGCCAAGTATGTATGAAACACCGAACCTTCATGGTCGGGCAAGTTATGTATATGTATGTATATATGTGAGTACGTTATGTATATGAGATGTAAATGATTATGAGAGTACTTAAGTACGGATGTGGATGTATGTATACGGATACGCAATAGAAACGGAATGCCCCTATGGAAAGAAAGTAAGTGCCATGATGATGATATTGTTGTCTCCCCTCCTATGTTACTGCCTAAGTTGTCTATTGTTATATCCCGCATTTTTGCATATTCGGGAAATTTGAAATAATTGTGACTTGTAAGAAAAAGGCCATATTTTGATTTTATTTAATATATGTGTTGTCCATGAAATGTTGACGTGGAAATATGGAGGAAGGCCAAGGGAAAAATTTGAAATTTTGGAAATTAGTTTTCAGAAGATACAAAGTAAGACCTATAGCTAAGTGGGCTCAAAATAAATTTTAAAAAAAGAAAAAAAAGGGAGGCCCAACATGTTGAGGGGTGGCCGGCCAACTCATGTGGCCCAAGCCCATTTGGAAATTTAGTCTAAGTAAATAAAAAGAAGGGCCATGAACCTTCTACACATTTGACCATTCAAGAAAAACAATTGAGAGCAAGAACAAAAAAAAAAAGAGAGAGGCCATTCGGCCATTGAAGGAAAAAAATAATAATTGTTGGAGCTCAAATCTTTGGTTCAAAATTCATCTCTTTTGAATTCCTACTAATCCCGGAACCCTCTTCAACGTGATACAAATTTGGAGGCAAGAAAGTACTTTTTTTATCAAGTGGGAAAAATTGGAAAAGGTAAAGATTCTACTCTTTTTATCTTGGAAGAATTTTATATATATGGTGTAGTATATGGAAGTGAATGTAAAGTATAAAAATTTTGTGTTATGGGTATGTGTGTGTGGGTGGCCGAAGATGGTTGATGATGGAGAGGGATGATCAAAATTTTATTTATTGTGTTAAATTGTGTTGTGGCGGCCTTGTGATGTAAATGGAAGAATATTAGTTCAAGTTGGCATGAAAAATTGGTTGTTAAGTTGTTCTAGGAAATTTTGTGATTTTATTGTAGATTTATGTAATTATGGAAATAGAATTGTTAAGGTGCAAATTGTGGTTGTTGTTGATGAAATTGGAAAATGAAAAATGTGTTGTGAATGTTGTGTCGAAGGTTGGAGATTTCGGATGAATTCTAGTCTTGGTGGAATTTTTGTATATTTTGTAGAATGGTATGAAATGCTTTGAAATTGCACTTGAATGATCTTGAATTGGTAGTGAATATGTAAATGTCAATATCGGCTTGAAATTCGCAGTTGAATTGAATGTTGATGAATTATGTTGAAAGGAAGGTTACTAATGTTAGAATGTGTTTTGAATTGATTATTGATGTTATTGGTATGGTTGTTGGTATTGTTGGTATGGTTGTTGATGAATTTGGCCGAGTTTAATTCTCGGGGATGTTGAATTTACAGGGGAGATGCTGCCGAAATTTCGGTAGACAAATACTAATTAGAATTAAAAATTCTAAGTACTAGTAGCTAAATTTTTTTTGGGTAATTGATAATATTATTGTAGATATTGGAGAGCCCGAGACTTGAGTCGGGATTTGTTTGGCGAGGGATCGAGATTTGGTAGTGAGCGATCGAGGTATGTAAAGCCTACCTTTCTTTCTTTTGGCATGACCTTTTTGGAATAAACAAATAACGTATAAGTATGCTCTTAAAGAAAATCTTATTCTTAGAGCCATTAGGATGGCTAGCATCTTTGACCTCCATAAGCTATTCCATATGACTGGATACATATTTTATGATGTTCAAAGATTCTATTTGTTATGTTCCGAATGTTGTTCGAAAGAAAAACGAGAAGACTAAAGCCTTTGACGAATATTTCGATACGAAAATATGGTCTTAAAGGCCCCATTTGATTTGATCCATAATGTTATCCGCAAGTTTCCTAGTATGAATATGTGATCCATAATGATGTCCGAAAAATATTTGATATGGCTAAAACTTTGGATACATATATTTTGATACGTACATATGATCTTGAAGGCTCCATTTGATTTGCTCCATAGTAATGGTTGAAAGTTCCCCTAATATGAATGTCACTTGAATTTCCGAAAAGAGCTTCTGAAATGCTTTTAGAAAGTTCTATACTTCAAAAGTTTGTAACTTTCGTATACTAACTCCGATTGACCCGAAACTGATTTCTGAGCCTTCGGATGCCGTAAATATATTTGTTCATCGAGTTTCGAAATTTATTTATTTATATGCATATAGTTTCCGCACTACTCTGCTCGTGCCTATTACTATGATATCGTTCGCCGGATCCCGGGCTGGTTTTGTGATCGTGCGCACTATGTATATTCGACAGTATGATGTGTTGCGGTTCCCGAGACCTCGCCATAGGGCCGGGTACCGCTTATATATATACGACGTTATGATGTGATATGACATATGATATGTTTTGATGTTTTGATATGATATGATAATATGATATGTTCGGGGATTGTACGGATATTTGAAACCTTCTGGAGTATGATGTGCTGTGGCGCCAGTGTCGGAGTGGCGACTACGTTCCTGAGCCTTATGCATGATTTTATTTGCATTATTTATATTTTTAAAAACAGGTTTGATATACTTATTCTGTAACCGCTTTCCATACTCCCTATTTCAGTTCTGATTTGGATTACTGTACTTCATGCTTTACATACTCAGTACATATTTCGTACTGACCCCCTTTCTTCGGGGGCTGCGTTTCATGCCCGCAGGTACATACATTTGTCCTGGTGACCTGCCTGTGTAGGATACATTCTGCTACTTTGAAGTGCTCCTTTGACTCGGAGCCCATACTTTTGGTAAAGACCTTTCATTGTATATGTCTCTGTATATATGTATGACTATCTAGGGTACGGTGGGGCCCTGTCCCGTCATATGTTTCTGTTATGTTTTGTAGAGGCCTGTAGTCATATATGTGGGTCATGGGTCATGTTTGTTCGTTTGTGATTATGATCTGCGTCTTAATGCGGCCCCGTTTGCTATTATGGCCAAAACGGCCCATTTGTCTGTATATGTGTATATATAACTGGCGATGTGTATTCCGCCAATCTATCGGATTTGGATGTGATGTTTCTGTACGGGCGACAGCTTAAGATGATATTTGTTTTCAGTATTTGCTTAAAATGACGTATGTTAAGTCTGGATAAATCTTTGATATGTCGATCTGGTACGTAAGTCAGTTTGGGTGTCCAAATAGGGCACCAGTCGCGGCCCACGGGGCTGGGTCGTGACATCTATTATGCTTCTATATTGATGTGATCATGCTTTACATACTCAGTACATTCTTCGTACTGACGTCCTTTTGTTTGTGGACGCTGCATCATGCCCGCAGGTGCACAGGGAGACAAACTGGACTCATAGTTGCTTATTCAGAGATTGCATAGCAGAGCTCCATCTCATTCGGAGCCATAACTTTTGGGTACTTATTCTTTTGTGTACATAGTTATGGGCATAGCGGGGTCCTGTCCCTTTCATGTGATATGCTATACTCTTAGAGGCTCGTAGTCACGTGAATGTGGTTAGTTATGTCTGGCCTTGTCGGCCTATATTTTGTATATCATTTTGTCGGTCTCGTCGGCCCATGTACATTGTTGTGGCATAGCCGCCTATGATGATTAAAGATGTTGTCGTCCAATGGGGCTAGTATGATTGATTCTTAGAGATGTATGATTAATGATGTGGCTCACCTAGATGCAAGCATAAGTATAAGTTAAAGGGTGCCCGGGTGGACTAGCACCGGGTGCTCGTCGCGGCCCCCTAGGCGGGTCGTGACATTGTGAGTAGTAGATTAATATGAATTATGATTCTTGATATGTTGTGATTGTAATTACGTTATGAATGATGTTAAGAGCATGAGAGAAACATTAGATGAGAATGAATGTAATGTTGTATTATGATCATGATTATGGATGACCTTGAGAGGAAATTATGGGGATTGGATAATGATGAATTTGACAAAAGTTATTGATGATGATATTATGAATGTTATTATTGACTTTTGGGAGTTGATAAATGATATGGAGAAAGTAGTAGCAACAAAGGAGATGCTGCCAAATTTTCTATAGCTTTAGTTCAGACACGCTTATGTTATCGATTATCTAATATGAGTATGAACTCTCTTAAAGGTAGAAACGTGAATATTGGAGAGGAACGTTAGAGCGATAGAGTAGCTAAACGAAAAGGTATGTAAGGCTAGTCCCTTCTTTCTAAGGAATGATTCTTATGACATAATGTTCCCTATCTCTTCATGACTTTCCTACATCCCGAAAATTATGAGTCAATCTTAGTAAAGTGCTTCATATGAGATAAGATAAGAGACATGTTACGAGCATGATAATGATGATGATGATGAGTCTAAGTCCAAAGAGTCTAAAGCCTATGATATTATGTTTCTACAGTGTTACATCCGACGTTTTTGCTTATTCGAAAATTCAAGATAAATTGACTTGTAATGAATAAGGCCACAATTGGACATTTCTTGGTGTGAATGTGTCGGTCATAAATACGTTGGTGTGGAATTACAGAAGGAGGCCAAGGGCAAAATTGGAATTTTTGGAAACTTGCTTCATGAATTACAAAATAAAGCCAATTGGACTCAAAAAAAAAAAAATAAGAAAGTGAGGTCCAAATTTAAGGGCCCAACCGGCCACACCATTGATCCAAGCCCATGGATTAAATAAATTCCATGGGAAATTATATAAAATGGATAAGTATTGAGAAGCTTCAAGAAAAAGGAAATAAGAACAAACAAAAGAGAGAGAGAGGGAGCATTCGGGTTTTAGGAGAAAAGAAAAGAGAAAAAGAAAGAAAAATTTTGGGAGCCAAATCTTTGATTTAAAAATCCAAGTCTTGTGAGATTAGTACTAAGCTCAAGGTCCTCTACAAGTTGATATAAGTATTGTGGCAAGAAAGCAATTTTAACCTCCAAGTGAAGAACTTGAAGAAAGGTAAGGATTTCATGCTTTTGCTATGTTATGAATGGTATATGTATGTTGTAGTATGTGTGAATGAGTGAAAAACATGGAAATTTTGGGAGTTGAAAATCATGCATGTTGGCCGAATTTATGCATGAATTGTATGTTTAAGATGGCTTGAATTCATGTTGTAATTTAGTTGTAGCATGATGGAAATTGTGTTAGAAATGAAAGTGGAATGGATTAGTGAAAATTGGAAAATATAGGAGGTAGCCGTGTGGTGCTATGTTGAGTATGGAATATGAATTTAATCTTGTTAGTATGTTAAGTGTGTTATTGTGAAGTGAATGAAAGGATAATGATTCTTGTTGCTATGGAAAAAAGGTTATCAAGTTGTTGTAGGAAAGTATGCAACTTTGTTATGATTTATGTAAAAATGGAAATGAATGTATCAAGAGGCAAATTATGATTATTGTTGATGAATTTGGAAGATGGAATTGTATAATGAACTTGTATGTTGAAGGTTAGGAGAATTGGATAAATTGTGGCTTTGATGGAAAGTTTGTAAGTTTGCATATCTTATGTATATCTTGTGAGAATGGTATGATATGCCTCCAAATCGTGTTGTAATGAATTTGATGGGTAATGAACATCAAAATAATAAGTTTGGTTTGGAAGTGTAAGGTCGGAACGGAAAATGTTAAGTTATGACGGAAAGTTGGCAAATTGTGCCTTATTATGTATTTTGAGCTACTTGTCGTTATTATGAATATTGTTGTTGGGTTGTGTTGATTGTTTGGCTGTGTTTAACTTTTGGGGATGTCATATATACAGAGGAAATGCTGCCGAAATTTCGGTAGGCAAGTATGTGTTAAGTTTGGACTATGGAAAAGTTGAAACTAACAAATGGTAAACTTGACCATTTCTAGATTTTGGACGAAATTGAAGTCGACGCCAAGCGAGCGTAAGGCGCTATCGAGGTATGTGAAGCATTTCCCTTTGTTCCTAGGCATGTTCTGGATGTAATAGGCTCGGCCGCGAGCCTTAAGTACGACTCCGTTCCCCGGAATTCGAGACGGAAAACCGCTCCAATTCTTTCAATTCAATTGAAGCTATTTTCTTACAAATTGCCTTTAAAGTGAGTTTTTGTACAAAACTTCCCTAAACGGAGTCGGAACACTTCCAAACGATTATGGATGACCTCATAAGGTCTATTAGCGATAACTTACCTATGTTGCCTCGAGTTGGTCCGAGGCGGGCCCGCAAGGCCCGATATCTTCTGTAATACTTTAAATACTTCCGTTTTGTCCGATTTTCACAGAAACCATCTGAACTATTATTTTGATTATGATACAACTATTTTTATGAAATTCTTACAAAATGATTTCTGAACATCTGAGAATCTGATTCTGATAATAATCTGTCGTGCCTTCCCAAGTAGGATATAGGCGTGTACTATGCATACTATCTGTATACTCGGATTTTGACTCGCCGTTTGGCACCCTTCAGTTTGATTGAGTCTGTATGTAAGTAGTTTCTCATTTATCGGTTCGTGTCTGTCTCAATGCATTCCTTCACTGCGTCCCGGGCCAGGTTCTGTTATCGTGCATACTTCTCTGCATTGTTCACCGCGTCCCTCGGCGTACGGGCCGGGATCTGTATGTATTATATCCCGTATTTTTGAACGTCATATTATTAACTGAGGTGGGGCCCACACGTCAATATTTTTTTTGGGACACGTGACAAGTTATATGAATCGCATGTGTAAAGTAAAACCCAACTTGTGAAGGGCCTTGGGGCCAAATCAAAGTGGAAGCCCTCCAAACGAATTTTTTAAGAAAGCGTTTTCGGATGACCTGACTTGGAGGGGCAAAAACGGCATTATAAGTCTGGAATTTGGGAAAACGCCCAGAAGTAAAAGTTGTAGATAATTGAAATAGCTTTCCCACGGTAGGTCGTGGGCCTATAGGTGACATCGGGATAAGGAGATATGAACATTTTAAGGCGGAAAGGTCAAGCTGGGCAGTGAAATGGGCCCAACCCGATTCCAATCCGGGTCAGGCCCATTTCCTTGTTATTTAAGGGAGGTTTCAGCCTCCTCCTCCACATTTTCAGATCAGAAAAGATCCAGAAAATTCTATAGAGAGAGAGGGAGGAAAGACTTAGAGAGATAAATAAAGTTTGATCAAAATCTGAGCCCCGAATCCCGAAGCCCATGAAGAGAAAAGTGTTCTACGTCGCGTTGCCTTCGATTTGAGCTAAAAATCAACTAAAAATAAGAGGGTGGACGTGGTAGCTGTGCACTTAAGGTATGATTAAGGCTCTTTTTCATTGCCAACAAGTTTATTCAAAGTTTCAACGGAATAGAACGGGAAAATAGCGATATAAATTCGTCCGTTGGCATTGAAATTGATTGTAGAAGATTATGTCATTTTAATATGATTTTATGATATTATGGAAATGAAGTTGTTAAGATGTGAATTATGATTATGGTTGATGAAATTGGAAGGTGGAAATATGTTATGAATATGTATGTTGAAGATTTGAAGTTTTGGATGGATTATGGTTTGGTGGAAAATTTGTATATTTTGTATATCATGTGAATATTGTATAGAAATGATATGAAATACTTCAAAATCACATTGTAATGGTCTTGATTAATGATGAATACGGAAATGTTGATACTAGTTTGGGTTTGTGAAGTTGAAGTGGAAGTTGTTGGACCATGTGGAAAACAAGGCTAGTTATGCCATACTATGTGTTTTGTAATGCTTGTTGTTGTTAGTGATGTTGTTGTTGGGTTGCTGTGTTGATATATTAAGCCGAGCTAAGTCTCGGGGATGTCATATATATAGGGGAAATGCTGCCGAAATTTCGGTAGGCAATTATGTGATTAAGCTTAGATTCTCGAAAAGCTTGAAATTGACAATTGGTAAACATGACCATTTGTAGATTCTGGACTAAATTGGAATTGAAGCCAAGCGAGCGTAAGGCGCAATCGGGGTATGTGAAGTCTTCCCCTTTGTTCTTTGGCATGTCCTAGATGTACTAGGTCACGATCGGAGCCTCGGGGGCGATTCTGCTCATAGAAACTCGAGATTGATTTTTGATACTATTCATTCAATTCAATTGAATTTCAAAAGGTGCTTTTGTTGAAAAAAAGTGGTTAAACCTCCATAGCTTTCACAAATGTAATCCAATCACTCCGAAACTTTCCTGGATGACTCCGTAGAGTCTAATGGGCGTGATTCATGTCCGCCACCCAGACTTGACCCGAGGTGGGCCCGTTACCCCCGGCGCCCCTCCTATGGTTTTGTTTGTCTCACTTCGGTGCGACAAGTCTAGGGACTTATGGCTATTGTCCCGACTACTAAATGGGAGATATTTTATCTATCCTGAGACGGATTTTAATTATTATTGAACCAACTGCGGGGACAGAAACCCTGATATGTGCTGTATGGCCTTAGCCAATGTACTCTTGTCCGGAGTTCGCAGGTAACTCCTGGTTATTATGCTGTTTACTATACGATAGGTGTTATGACCACCTTCATGAGCGTTATAAAATGTTTTTGACATCTAAAACGTTTTGAAAACCTTACCCTGATAATTTGGATAAACTACTTATCTTCTGTATTTTCTGATATACGATTTTGGCATACCTGAATCTTGTGTGATGCATGATCCTGGCACGTGTGATTTATGTTTGGGAAGTAGTGATTTGGTATCCTGTATGGTTGTTTTCTGTTTCACCGAGTCCCGGGCCGGTTATGTGAATATGCGCATATGTAATATTGGCCGCTGGAACCTCGACCGCGGCGTGTCCGACATTGACAGCTGGACCCTTGACCGCGTCATGCCGGACGTGTGGCATTGACTGCTGGACCCTTGACCGCGTCTGCCGCACTTGTGATTGTGCCTGACATAGACCGCTGGACCCTTGACCGCGGTATGTCAAATGTGTGATTGTGACCGCTGGACCCTCGACCGCGGTATGTGTGATTGTAACCGCTGGACTTTTGGTCGCGGTATGTGTGATTGTAACCGCTGGACTTTTGGTCGCGGTATGTGTGATTATAACCGCTGGACCCTTGGCCGCGGTACGTGTGATAGTGACCGCTGGGTACTTGGCCGCGGTATGCGTGGTAGCGACCGCTGGACTTATGGCTGCGGAAATTGTGCGTTGATTTCTTTATATGTGTGAAACAAAAATGTTTTTCAAAAGAAAGTAAAGCATTTTGACATTCTAACTGCCGTATTTGCCTGCTGGAACCTCTTGGGTATGCCTTGTGCACTAGAGGCGACCTTGTGGCTACCTGGTTATTCGTGCACACCCCAGTGCACTGCGCCCCTCGCTAAAGGGCCGAAACCTGAGGTAAATATATACTACCTGTGCTTGTGTAAGTTTATGATTCTGCATGCATGGTTCTGCCTGTTACATTTCTGAACAACGGATTCGGAGAATGATTCTGTTGGTGTTGCTTCTGCATGATTGAGCCGGACTATGCTTCAGTCGGCTATAGTTCTACACCCCTAGCTTCGGTTGCGGGTATGTCAGTAGCACTCTGTGCCCCGATCCGCACGATGATCCTGCCAGTTAGGCTTTGTACCTCTGTTTCATATCACGATTCAGAAGGCTACACCCCGTGCTTATGATATATATCGTGGTCCTGGCCACACACTCTGTATTTCCGTTTCGGACTTGGATCCGATACTACCTGTTCTATTTCTATACTTCTGGCTCGGTTTTGCTTATATTGTTATATTTCCGCTTTACATACTCGGTACATTTCCGTACTGACCCCCTGTTCTTCGGGGGCTGCGTTTCATGCCGCGCAGGTACTCCCAGTTGAGTTGAGGGCAGATGGAAGATGTTCCAGTGCAGATGGCAAGCTCCATTTGTTCCCGGAGTGCTGCCGAGTCAGATTCTGTATGTTATGCTTTTGGGATCTTATTAGAGACTTTGCAGACAGTGTCGTGGGTATTGGTTGTCGGTCTGTGTACGTAATGAATTTTTTATGATCACAAATTTGTTCGGCTTGAAAGCCACGAGAAAGAATATTTCTGAAAGAAAAGTTTTGCTATGTACTTTATTATTTGTTTTAAAGAAGAAAAAAAAAAGAGTTGACGTGATTTTATGTGCAGCGAGAGTCTGAGGGTTCGCTCGGCCCTAAGTAAGGGTCGGGTGCCCATCACACCCCAGCGAGGTCGGGGTGTGACAGAGTGGTATCAGAGCAGGTCTGTCCTAGGGGTTGTCTGCAAAGTCGTGTCCGGTAGAGTCCTGTTTATGGTGTGTTGCGCGCCACATCTATAAACAAGAGACTACGGGGCATCTAGGGATTGTTGATCTTCTTTGAATCCTGGACCGTGCGATAGAGCCAGCTGTAGGAAAGGAATTTCCTTTTTACTAACCCTTAATTTCAGCTGGAGAACAGTATCGACGTAAGGCAACAACTGATGATATTAGAGGCTACACAGTATACCGGTAAGCAATGGTGTGAAAGACGTATGTCAGACAAGGTGTTTGAAGTATGATTGATACGTAAGGGTAAAAATTGAAGAGGAGAGTAAACAGGAATGTGTCATCGGTGCCGTTTGAGTTGGGCACGCAAGGTAAGTCTCGACCTCTTTATACTTTCATTTGAAATTGTTAGCCCTGTGTGGCTATGATGCGATATGATGTGATGTATATATACGTATATGTGTTGGCCCTGTGAGGCGTGGTTGGTATTTCCTGTGTACAGGTTTTGCGATAGTGAGAAATACAGAGGAACCTCTGCCCAAATTTTTCTAAAAATACGAGGAGGAAAATGAGATATAAATTCTTAACAAGTCTTGAAGGTCGATATCGATAGGGCAAAAAAATGCCTAACGATAAAGTTTCCTCTAATTGGAAGAATGCAAAGTGTATGACGGGTCGTCGAGAATTGAGCAGTTCGCTCACGCCTCAGAATTATATATGTATGCATAGAGGTAAACATTGAGGATTTACGGGGGCGGCCCGGTAACTAGAAAAGTAAAAGAATCTTCTCTAGATCGGGGTGAGACCCGCTACGAGAACGTTTTGAAAGTTACTAAGACCCCGAGTTGCCTTAAATTATGTGACAAAGGTCGTGCGGGACCGTCGACGCAATTATATCAGCATTAACGTGTCAAAATGTGTGAAGGTTACGAAGTTAAGCGCGCTAGGGCCAGAGCAATTTTGGGATGGGTGACCCCCTGGGAAGTATACCAAAATTTTAATGAATGTAGAAGTGAAAGACAGATAGAAAATCTAGGGTAACCCCAAAGGAAAGTAGAAGGCACTGAGCGATTGAAAACCCTAAATAGGTCGGGTAGGCCAAGGCAGACTCGACTGGTGAAAGAGAAAGGAAACGCAATACAGCCCTTGGATCAGAGTAAGTTTGAAAAATCATTTGGAAATATTTTGTGAGTAAAATGGCAGTGAATGCATAGATATGCATACGATGTCTCGTTCATGACTGTACCAATCTGTAGTGGGCCCCAGCGGCCAGTGTTACGATATCTGAAGAATGTTAGCTAAACAAAATTCGGGAGACAAGTAAAAGGTGGGATGTAGAGATGTCATGAAGTAAACGAGTACTGAACTCGTTACAATAAGAGTGGAAGTTTTTGATGCGACAATATTAATGAAAAGGAGAAAAGTAGGTAAGCGGAGGAAGAAGAGATAGCGATTGCAACTTTTGGAAATCTTCGAAGGAAAGACGGGTACCTCCCCGGATGTATCAGGAGACCCCATAAGGTCAGTTTAACATTCGAGGACGAATGTTCTAAGGGGGGGGGGGGGAGGATGTTATATCCCGTATTTTTGAACGTCATATTATTAACTGAGGTGGGGCCCACACGTCAATATTTTTTTGGGGACACGTGACAAGTTATATGAATCGCATGTGTAAAGTAAAACACAACTTGTGAAGGGCCTTGGGGCCAAATCAAAGTGGAAGCCCTCCAAACGAATTTTTTAAGAAAACGTTTTCGGATGACCTGACTTGGAGGGGCAAAAACGGCATTATAAGTCTGGAATTTGGGAAAACGCCCAGAAGTAAAAGTTGTAGATAATTGAAATATCTTTCCAACGGTAGGTCGTGGGCCTATAGGTGACATCGGGATAAGGAGATATGAACATTTTAAGGCGGAAAGGTCAAGCTGGGCAGTGAAATGGGCCCAACCCGATTCCAATCCGGGTCAGGCCCATTTCCTTGTTATTTAAGGGAGGTTTCAGCCTCCTCCTCCACATTTTCAGATCAGAAAAGATCCAGAAAATTCTATAGAGAGAGAGGGAGGAAAGACTTAGAGAGATAAATAAAGTTTGATCAAAATCTGAGCCCCGAATCCCGAAGCCCATGAAGAGAAAAGTGTTCTACGTCGCGTTGCCTTCGATTTGAGCTAAAAATCAACTAAAAATAAGAGGGTGGACGTGGTAGCTGTGCACTTAAGGTATGATTAAGGCTCTTTTTCATTGCCAACAAGTTTATTCAAAGTTTCAACGGAATAGAACGGGAAAATAGCGATATAAATTCGTCCGTTGGCATTGAAATTGATTGTAGAAGATTATGTCATTTTAATATGATTTTATGATATTATGGAAATGAAGTTGTTAAGATGTGAATTATGATTATGGTTGATGAAATTGGAAGGTGGAAATATGTTATGAATATGTATGTTGAAGATTTGAAGTTTTGGATGGATTATGGTTTGGTGGAAAATTTGTATATTTTGTATATCATGTGAATATTGTATAGAAATGATATGAAATACTTCAAAATCACATTGTAATGGTCTTGATTAATGATGAATACGGAAATGTTGATACTAGTTTGGGTTTGTGAAGTTGAAGTGGAAGTTGTTGGACCATGTGGAAAACAAGGCTAGTTATGCCATACTATGTGTTTTGTAATGCTTGTTGTTGTTAGTGATGTTGTTGTTGGGTTGCTGTGTTGATATATTAAGCCGAGCTAAGTCTCGGGGATGTCATATATATAGGGGAAATGCTGCCGAAATTTCGGTAGGCAATTATGTGATTAAGCTTAGATTCTCGAAAAGCTTGAAATTGACAATTGGTAAACATGACCATTTGTAGATTCTGGACTAAATTGGAATTGAAGCCAAGCGAGCGTAAGGCGCAATCGGGGTATGTGAAGTCTTCCCCTTTGTTCTTTGGCATGTCCTAGATGTACTAGGTCACGATCGGAGCCTCGGGGGCGATTCTGCTCATAGAAACTCGAGATTGATTTTTGATACTATTCATTCAATTCAATTGAATTTCAAAAGGTGCTTTTGTTGAAAAAAAGTGGTTAAACCTCCATAGCTTTCACAAATGTAATCCAATCACTCCGAAACTTTCCTGGATGACTCCGTAGAGTCTAATGGGCGTGATTCATGTCCGCCACCCAGACTTGACCCGAGGTGGGCCCGTTACCCCCGGCGCCCCTCCTATGGTTTTGTTTGTCTCACTTCGGTGCGACAAGTCTAGGGACTTATGGCTATTGTCCCGACTACTAAATGGGAGATATTTTATCTATCCTGAGACGGATTTTAATTATTATTGAACCAACTGCGGGGACAGAAACCCTGATATGTGCTGTATGGCCTTAGCCAATGTACTCTTGTCCGGAGTTCGCAGGTAACTCCTGGTTATTATGCTGTTTACTATACGATAGGTGTTATGACCACCTTCATGAGCGTTATAAAATGTTTTTGACATCTAAAACGTTTTGAAAACCTTACCCTGATAATTTGGATAAACTACTTATCTTCTGTATTTTCTGATATACGATTTTGGCATACCTGAATCTTGTGTGATGCATGATCCTGGCACGTGTGATTTATGTTTGGGAAGTAGTGATTTGGTATCCTGTATGGTTGTTTTCTGTTTCACCGAGTCCCGGGCCGGTTATGTGAATATGCGCATATGTAATATTGGCCGCTGGAACCTCGACCGCGGCGTGTCCGACATTGACAGCTGGACCCTTGACCGCGTCATGCCGGACGTGTGGCATTGACTGCTGGACCCTTGACCGCGTCTGCCGCACTTGTGATTGTGCCTGACATAGACCGCTGGACCCTTGACCGCGGTATGTCAAATGTGTGATTGTGACCGCTGGACCCTCGACCGCGGTATGTGTGATTGTAACCGCTGGACTTTTGGTCGCGGTATGTGTGATTGTAACCGCTGGACTTTTGGTCGCGGTATGTGTGATTATAACCGCTGGACCCTTGGCCGCGGTACGTGTGATAGTGACCGCTGGGTACTTGGCCGCGGTATGCGTGGTAGCGACCGCTGGACTTATGGCTGCGGAAATTGTGCGTTGATTTCTTTATATGTGTGAAACAAAAATGTTTTTCAAAAGAAAGTAAAGCATTTTGACATTCTAACTGCCGTATTTGCCTGCTGGAACCTCTTGGGTATGCCTTGTGCACTAGAGGCGACCTTGTGGCTACCTGGTTATTCGTGCACACCCCAGTGCACTGCGCCCCTCGCTAAATGGCCGAAACCTGAGATAAATATATACTACCTGTGCTTGTGTAAGTTTATGATTCTGCATGCATGGTTCTGCCTGTTACATTTTTGGACAGCGGATTCGGAGAATGATTCTGTTGGTGTTGCTTCTGCATGATTGAGCCGGACTATGCTTCAGTCGGCTATAGTTCTACACCCCTAGCTTCGGTTGCGGGTATGTCAGTAGCACTCTGTGCCCCGATCCGCACGATGATCCTGCCAGTTAGGCTTTGTACCTCTGTTTCATATCACGATTCAGACGGCTATACCCCGTGCTTATGATATATATCGTGGTCCTGGCCACACACTCTGTATTTTCGTTTCGGACTTGGATCCGATACTACCTGTTCTATTTCTATACTTCTGGCTCGGTTTTGCTTATATTGTTATATTTCCGCTTTACATACTCGGTACATTTCCGTACTGACCCCCTGTTCTTCGGGGGCTGCGTTTCATGCCGCGCAGGTACTCCCAGTTGAGTTGAGGACAGATGGAAGATGTTCCAGTGCAGATGGCAAGCTCCATTTGTTCCCGGAGTGCTGCCGAGTCAGATTCTGTATGTTATGCTTTTGGGATCTTATTAGAGACTTTGCAGACAGTGTCGTGGGTATTGGTTGTCGGTCTGTGTACGTAATGAATTTTGTATGATCACAAATTTGTTCGGCTTGAAAGCCACGAGAAAGAATATTTCTGAAAGAAAAGTTTTGCTATGTACTTTATTATTTGTTTTAAAGAAGAAAAAAAAAGAGTTGACGTGATTTTATGTGCAGCGAGAGTCTGAGGGTTCACTCGGCCCTAAGTAAGGGTCGGGTGCCCATCACACCCCAGCGAGGTCGGGGTGTGACAGTATGTCTGTATGATATTATGATCTGTGTATGGGGATGGCGGCCAGGATGGCATATGATCTGATCTGATTCTGTCTGTCCACCGCGTCCCGTACTAAGAGGGCCGGGTTCTGTTACCGCGCCCCCAGACAGGACCGGGATTTGTATGAATGTATGCGTGTGCCATCTGTATTTATTTAAGCACATGCCTCTATATGATTCTGTATGACTCTGTACTACTCTGCATGCATAATTCTGTCCGACATACTTCTGTCTGTCCGTCTGAATTACGACTATGTCTGTATGTCCGTATGGATTTTTATTCGGTACGCCCGTATGGACTCCGATTCTGTATGTCTGTATGGATACTGATTCTGCTCGTCTGTCCGTATTATGATTCCGTCTGTCTGTCCGAACCATGATTCTGTTTATCTGTATGAACCACGACTCTGTATGTCTGTCTGGATCATGACTCTGTCCGTCCGTCTGATTTATGGGTCTGTCCGTTATATTTCTGTGACTCCGGTTCGGACTATGTTTATATTTGCTATGTTTCTGCTTTACATACTCGGTACATTTTTCGTACTGACCCCCGCTCTTCGGGGGCTGCGCTACATGCCCGCAGGTACAGACGCACCAGGTGATACGCCGCCAGCGTAGGTTTCTGACTCTGCTATTTGAAGAGCTCCTTCGATCCGGAGCATATACTTTTGGTATATATCTTCTGTTCTTCCGTATGTTCTGTATGTATAGAAATTCTGGGTACGGCGGGGCCCTGTCCCGTCATATGATTCTGTATGTCTGTAGAGGCCTGTAGATAGATGTGTGGGTTATGGGTTTCATCGGTATGTTAGCCTTATCGGCTTATATGTAAATGTCTGTATGTTCAGGTATATATGTATGTTTGCGCGCATGCCATATTTGTATCGACCTACTTCTGTAATTTCTGTTAAAAAGAAAAAAAAATCCGTATGATTCGAAAGTCGGTCGGGTAGGTATGTACGGGTACCCAGTTAGGGTACCAGTCGCGTCCCACGGGGCTGGGTCGTGACATACAGAGCTAATGATTCTTATTATGATCCGTTGATGTTTTTCATTCACGCACCTTATATCCTAATTCCTTCAAGGTGAGGCAGAATACTTATGCATGCTCCATAACAGAATCGGGGGTTCACGACCTTACGTCACCTCGATAGATGTACAGTTTGTCTTGAGTCTTATGCACGATTCATGATAAGTATGTGATGATGATATTACACTGTGCCTACATGGCTGGGTAGACACCGCTAATGCGGGCAGCGTAAACACCATGTCTAGATGGCATGGGCAGACACCACTAGTGGGTGGCATGAGATGGTACCCCGGACGCGGGAGGCCTGGACCCGGGCTAATGATTATCACACCGTACCTATATGGTCGGGTAGCTTATACATATATGCATACATGATATGATGATGAATATGGAGTAAGCCAGGATGCATTATTTCTTTTATAATTGATAGTCAGTTACAGCTTGTTCCTCAATTGATGCTTCCTTATTTTATTGATGTGATGTTATTGTTGATGCCTTAGATACTCAGTACAATGTTCGTACTGACGTCCGTTTTCTTTGGACGATGTGTTCATGCCCACAGGTAGACAGGGAGGTGATCCAGACACATAAGAGCTACTAGCTGACTTGAGAGCACTCCATTGTTCCAGAGGTGCCATTGACTTATTCTTTTGTGTATATATATGTATTTTGGGTACGACGGGGTCCTGTCCCGTCCATATGTCTAGTACTCTAGTAGAGGCTCGTAGATACGTATGTGTGGAAATTATGGTCTCACGATGTCCTTATTATATATATGTATATATATTTTTGATAGCCGAAGGGCTTATGTATATAAATGTGTATGTGTTTCAAATTGTAAATGTTATTCCTTACGACTAGAAGTGTGGAGCAATAAATAAAATGCAGAATAAGTATGATAACTAGCAGCATGAGTGGTGCTCGGTAGTCAGCTCCGGGTACCCGTCATGGCCCCCTAGTCGGGTCGTGACAAAAGTGGTATCAGAGCAGTTCAGTCCTATGAAGTGTCTACGAGCCGTGTCTAGTAGAGTCTTGTTTATGGTGTGTTGCGCGCCACGCTAATAAACAGGAGGCTACAGGGCATTTAGGAAAAATGACCATCTTTCAACTTAAGAGATCATGCGATAGAGCTGTGTTATAAGATTTTCTCCTCCTTAATAGTGTGCTATGATTTCAGAAATGCCACCAAAGGGAAAAACTACAGCCGTCCAGAAGGGCAAGACTACGATGAAAAGACGGGTAGAAAGAGAGCCGTCAATGAATGTAGAAGAGGGCGAATCACATGATGAGGCTCCGTCTAATAATTCTCCCACTCTGCCTATTATAGAAGAACAGGAAGGGGTATCAGCTCCAGCTCCTATGCCTCCAGTTCCTCCACCGGCTGCTTCGGGTCAATAAGTGACCGAGGCTATTTATCTATTGATGCAGTTAGTTGCCGCCCAGGCACAGCGGCAGAATGCGAGTCCAAGTGATAGGGCAACTAGTACCCGAGCCCGTGTTTATGAGTTTGAATCCTCTGGAGTTTTTCGAGTCAAAGCTGGATGAAGACCCGCAAAGTTTTATTGATGAAATGTTGAGGACGTTGAAGATTATTCATGCCTCCGAAACTGAATCTGTGGAGTTGGCATCTTATAGACTCTGAGATGTGGCGGTATTATGGTACAATAATTGGATATCGTCAACAAAAGAGAATGCGCCTCCTCCCATTTGGCAAGAATTTGTAGATGCCTTTATCCGCCACTATTTGCCACCCCAGGTCCACCGAACTAGAGTGGACAGATTTTTAAATTTGAAACAAGGAAATATGAGTGCCTAGGAGTATAGCCTTCAGTTTAATTCATTGGCTAGATATGCCCCAACTATGGTGGCCGAATGTTATATCCCGTATTTTGTACATTCGGATATTTCAAGATAACCGCGATAAGTTAAGTGCAAGGCTATTTTCTGATTTAGTTTTTATACACAAGTTGTTATTAGTGGTATGGAAAAATTGAGAAAGGCTAGGGGCTAAAAGGAAAAATTCAAAAGAGGGTTCATGATAAGGCCACCTATGGCCGTATGGGTCCCACCCATGGCTTGGCCAAATAACTCAAGCCATGAGTGGGGGAATGTGTCCACCTTGTATTAGTAGGAGCCATGTATATATATAGATAAGTGATGACCAAAGCAAGACAATTATTCATCTTTCACAATTCAAGAAGCTTCAAGAAAAAAGGGAACCATATTCGGCCATGGCTAGCCGAATTTGAGGCCATAGAAGTTGATCAAAAAAAATAATTTTCTTCTAGTATTCCAACCAATTGGATGGACCTTATTAACGTGGAGTAGTCGTTGGAGCAAGTAAAGCATTCATTTGTGCAACTCATAAACCCTAGCCAAGTTGAGAAGTTAAAGGGTAAAGGTAAGGTTTAAACTCCTTTTCTATGTGTTAGGGATGATTTGTGAGTGTTGTAGTATGTAGAAATGGATGAAATTCATGAAAACATGTGTGTATGGGTGTAGCCGTGTGGGGGCTGTTTTGGTAGGATATGGTGAATTAATTTTATTTAGTATTTTTGGTTGTTGTTGTTGTGGATTCCATGATGAAAATGAAGGTTTGATGGCTTAAAATGATGTTGTAATCGTTGTGGGTTGTTGTAGAAGTTAATGTGACGTTAGCATGGTTTCTTATATTTGTATGAATGATGTTGTTAACGTGTGGTTGTTGGTATAATTCCTGAACTTGGAAGCGAGGAATGTGTTGTTGTTGTTCTTATTGAGTTTGGAAGATTGTAAGTTGGGTTGTTGTGGTTAACTTGAAGGTAAATGAAATGAGGTCGAATTATGTAGAAAGGGTTGCTAACGTTAGAATGCATTTTGAATTAATTGTTGAAGTTGTTAATGTGGTTGTTGGTATTGTTGTTGATGATTTGGCCGAGTTGAATTCTCGGGGTTGGTTGAAATTATAGGGGAAATGCTGCCCAAATTTCTGTAGGTGAATTGCTAGCTTGGAATCGGATTCCTAAATACCTATAGCTAATGTTTGATATCTTCTGACGTTGTTGTAGATCTTGGGAAAGCCGAGACTTAAGTTCGGATTAGCTTAGGAAGCGGGCAAGGTATGTAAGGCTTACCCTTTCTTTCTTTTGGCATGTCCTAGAGCTAAGTAAGGTATGACACGCATCTTGGGGTAACTCTATTCTTTATTTCCGAGCTTGTTTACGATTCTTATTCACTTCTTGACACGAGCATACTTAGTATAGTTGAGCTTATTGTATGATTGAATAACGAGCAAAGCATAAAGAGTCTCTATTCCTAAAAGGGTTCTATAAGGATTAATGTCCCTAACTTTCATAGGCGGTCTCGGATTGCTCTGAAACGTTCGTAGAGGTTTCTGTAATGAATAACGTCCATAACTTTCTTATACTAACTCAGATTGACTCGAAACGTGTTTATGATCCTTCAAGTGTCGAGTAGTGTACTTACCTATTGAGTCCCAAAAGTTGATTTATATGCATATGGTTTCTCACTACTCTGCTCGTGCATGACTCAATATGTCCTTCACTGAGTCCTAGGCCAGGACACATTCTCGTGCGTATTCCACTGCATTGTTCACCGAGTCCCTCACTAGAGGGTCGGGACACGTTATATGTATATGTATATGATCATATGATGACATGATGATATGATGATACGGGGATGGCGGCCAGGATGGCATAAGCTGACTCTATTCACCGAGTCCCTCACTAGAGGGCCGAGACACGTTATATATATATATATATATGATATATGATGTTGACATGAATGACTTTATCCACCGAGTCCCTCACTAGAGGGCCGGGACACGTTATATGTATATATGATATATGATGTTGATATGCATGATTTTCATTTCATAAGGCAAGTGTATTGATGTTTTTAAAAGTCATACTTGTTTCAGGCAAATCTCCATTTTAGTTATGATCCTCTTTACTGTATTTCATGCCTTACATGCTCAGCACATATTCCGTACTGACCCCCTTTCTTCGGGGGCTGCGTTTCATGCCACGTAGGTGTATACAGATGAGTAGAGGATATTGCTAGAAGATGTTCCAGCTGGGTTGACAAGCTCCATTTCTTTCCGGAGTGTTGCCGAGTCAGAGTATCTACTTTATGGTATATAGCATGTTAGAGACTTTGGAGACAGAGTTACGTATATAGGATGTCAGTCTTGTAAGCGGCTCTGCAAGCCGACGTACCATTATGCGTTATGTTACAAATTCCATATGATTACAAATTTTACTTGATTTGAGAACGACGAAAAGAATGGTTTTGACAAGTTTCCATTATGCATTTCATTTCGTAACTTAAGAGTCCAGTGAGGTTATGAATATAACGAGAACTGATGGGGTTCGCTCGGCCTTGAGTATGGGGTCGGGTGCCCATCTTGCCCTATCAAGATTAGGGTGTGACAAATTGCTATCAGAGCAGTTCGTCCTAGGGGTTGTCTGCAAAGTCGTGTCCAGTAGAGTCCTGTTTATGGGTGTGAATCCGGCCACACTTATAAACAGGAGGCTGCAGGGCATTTAGGAATTATTGACCTTCTTTCTGTCTTAGATCGTGCGATAGAGTCAAGTCATAGGAAATGACATTCCTTGCACTAACCTTTGATCTCAGCAGAAGCACAGTATCGACGGGAGAAGGTGAGTGATGATATGGAAAGTCACAGTGGTAAGTTTTGATATTTTTGTTCTTTTACTTGAAATTGGGAGCCCTGGATGGCTGGGATATGTCGTATATATATATATATATATATATATATATATATATATATATATATATATGCCCTGTGAGGTATTGCTGTATGCAGGTTTTGGATAGTAAGAATTGTAAAGGAGACTCTTCCAGAATTTTTCAAAATCAGGTCATTTAGTTAGGTACACCTAACAGGAAGAAGCGTGGAAAGGAAATATCGTAAATAGACAATAAGTGGGATGCGTTGTTTTAGAGGAGTTATGGATTTGGCATGGCATGAAGAACGATTGCGAGAAAGACGATTAGCAGCCCGAAGGATTAAAATGGGTTACATTCGAGGTTTAGTAGGAGCAAGGTCTATTGGGCGATTCAAGGAAAGTCGACCAATGAGTTCTGTTGTAGATTGTTATATAAGAATGGTGAGTGGAAATCCAAATAGGCTGATACCCGAGTATTTATAAGTAATGGCGACGAAGGTGTGTTCCCTACCATCAGAAACCTAGAAATCCAGGATGAAAGGTAGCCATACACACAGGTGAAAGGTGAATATTGGGGATTGAAAAGGCTAAAATAGTAATTCTTAAAGGAGAGAGATGTGTTACGAGAATGTCTCGGAATCTGTTAAGACTTCAACTTGCTCTAGATCATGTAATGAAGGTCATGCGGTGAGGTGGATACGATTATATCAGCACTAATGCACCGGATTTCATCGAAGTTTCAAGGTTAAGCGTGCTAAGGTGAGAGAAATATTAGGATGGGTGACCCTCCTGGGAAGTGTACTAAAAGTCCTATAGATTTAGACATAAGAGGCAAATGGGAAGCTAGAGTAGCCTAAGGGAAATTAGAGTATACGAAATGGTTGGAAACCTTAAGAGGTCGTGTAGGACGAGGCAGACTAGACTGGTGAAGAGAAAGAGAGTGCATCCCAGCTCTGGAATTAGGATGAGCTTGAATAGCGTTTGGAAATATTTTGTAGGCGAAATGGTAGTAATTATATATACATATATATATGAATGCGTATGATATCCCATGTGTGATTGTATCAACGGGTATGGGTACCCCAGTAACCGGCGTAGTGGTATGTTGAAGGCATTGATCGAACAGGGTGATAAAGTTCAAGTGACAAAAGATATGGTACAAATGTTACAAAGTAAGCTGATATTACTTTCACTACAGGTTAAGCTTAGAAAGTTTTAATACAATAATATTTGGAAAAGAAAGAAAGTGAGTATTAGGAAGCTAAGGAGATCAAATGTCGGAAAAAGGTGAAAAGTAAGAAACATCAGTGAGTGAAGCCTCCGAGAGGGACGACGGGCAAAGCACGAGACTTTTTGGATTTTGTTTTTCGAAAGTGGGCATGTGAAAGGGATAAATGTGTAGTCATATTGACACAGTTGCCTCGGATATGGAAAATCCCTCCAAAAAGATGACTTAAGAATAGAACGGATTTGCGTGTTTAAAGGAATATTTCACGAACTTCAGAGCTGATACTGCAAATAACAAGAGAAGAAAGGTGCTCGAGGAGGAAGAAACCCAAGGAAGGTTAAGGATGAAAGTAGGAAAGGTATACTAATGGGTCGGTCGAAGGAAGAGGAGAGCATTTAGGCGTAGAGTAACTGGAAATCTTTAACCATGAGAGTAAGAAGGATACTTTAACGAATTAGCGGTAGGAAACCGATTACTCACCGAGATAAGAACAAAGATGATGAGTCGACACGATTGATTAGAAAACTAATGGCATAGAATGAGAATTCATGTGAAGACCGAGAGATTTGATCTTAGAGGAAATGGAATGAAATGCAAGGAACAAGGATTGAAATAAAGGTTCAATGAAAGAGGACAGAGAGAGTGTAAACGGTAAGAATTCTGTGCCAAGAGCAAAAGTAGCAGGACGCTCGAAAAACATGGATGCACAGCTGCAACACAAACGCGTAGTTAAGAAGAATTACGAGTAAGTGAGCTAAATGGGCGAAAGGACTAATAGTGTATGGAAGGGTATGGAAATGTTGACAAAATGATGATATAGACATAAATTGAAGGAGAACTCAAGATAAGAATAATTCTAGATATGTCATAAGCAAAATCTGGAATAGAAAAACAAGGAGTAAGGTATAATCGAAGACTTCACAAAGGATGTGGTGAATCTCGGTGTCCCCATTAACTTGTAGGTCCGGAAAACCGATAGTCATAAAAGGACAGAGGTGTGAAAAGACGAAAAAGGAGGCATCGGAATTGAATACCCTTATGAGTATTCCAATTGAACACAAGAGTGTGACTACCAAAAAGGATAAATAAGGTAGACCATACGATGACGGAACCTCGGCCTTAAGAAGATAGTGAAGGGCGGTAGATAATTACCGAAGACGATGAGTACTCGAAGACTATTGGCGTATAAGGATCTCCTTAATAAGGGGGGAAGAACATATTATATTAGACTTAAAAGGAATCACGATATTTTCAAGCTCCAGAAGAGGAGATTTATTAGCTCGGGGCCAGAGTTCAAAACATATCGGCACATCAGGAGGATACCTGAAAGAAGTAAAAATGAATTGACAATGAGTGTACCATGAGGCAGACATAAGGGGAAAGTATGGAAGACACCTTAAGAGAATGTCCCATGCCGACATGAGCTACGATATTTCTAGATCATGGGTTGAATCCCCCGTATCGAGCAAAATTGCGCAGTACCTAAGTATGCAGCGACGTGTTCTAAAGGGTAATAAAGAGAGCAAGAAATGGCTACAAGCTAAGTTCACAAAGGATAATGGAGGGGATGACAAAATTCAAAGGATATTTCGGATGACAACGACTATTATAACGAAAGTACCAACGATTGGTAGTCTGGAAATTTTTTTGAAGGAAAGAAAGAACGCTGCTCCTATGAATGGAAATAAAAGAGTTCACCGGATATTAAAAAAAAATAGTTCATGGACCATTAATTATACTGAACATGAGAGTATACTCTATGGAATTATATGAACCATCAACGTGAAGCTATGCCCAATTATAATTGTAAGAGGTCCACACCGGGGAGCCAACAAGGAATAACAATTGACGAAACGATCGCCAATACAAGGAAATCAAAGACAAGTATACTTGTGTCGAGAGATGTGAGGGAAGGAAGTAAAGAAAAAGTTGTAGCAAGAGCTCAAAGATGTTGCGAGCTAAGAAATTAATTGAACTCGGATCATAAGTTGCCATAAATGTGACTGGACTGCGAAGGATAATAAATGGCGAAGAAACATTACGTATATACGTTTTTAGATATTGATATAACTGGCCTTGGAAAGGAACATAACTATTATGCTCATTAGCGACAAAGTTATGATTGGATAAATATTTAGAATGTAAGATTAAAAGGGATAGTGACAAGGACGTAAAGGAACAGGGAGTCGAACTAATGAACTACAGGGAGTCGATGCAGGGTACGTCTATGATCAAAAGGTATAAAAAGGATAGCCCCAGATGGTACCGAGGAGATAAACGCAAAAAGTATACCATATATAAGCAAGGTAATTGCCCACTAGCAAGGAAACAAGGAGCGAGGAAAATAGAATACTTAAAGGCCGATGAATATTTATAGCATGGTAAGCAAGACTACAATACTATAGACAAAATGAGAGCGAGGTGCTAGTTAGACCATGTACATGAGGACAAAGAGTGGAAAAAACTGACTGGAAGCAATGAAAGAGTTAAGGAAGGATGTTACACCCTGAAAAATTTCGCGTTATCAAGACTGTGGACGGCTTAGTATGAGCTCAAGGAAAGCAGAGTTATACAAGGATTAGGGATGGAGATTATATTACCTGAGCATAAGAACATATATATGACATTTGGAGATCATTTCAAGAAGGATTGGGGACCCAGGTAAGTCTTAGTACCGCATTCCACCCGCAGTCTGATGGACAGGCCGAGCATACCATCCAGACGCTAGAAGATATACTGCGGGCCTGTGTTATTGACTTCAAGGGTAGCTGGGATGATCATTTACCACTTATTGAATTTTCTTATAATAATAGTTACCATTCTGGCACCTAGATGGCGCCGTATGAGGCCCTGTATGGCAGGAAGTGCAGGTCACCAATCGGTTGGTTCGATGTTGGCGAAACTAAGATAATCGGCCCAGGTATAATTCAGCAAGCAGTTGATAAAGTGAAACTCATTCAGGAACGATTATTGGCAGCCCAGAGTCGACAGAAATCATATACCGATAATCGACGTCGACACTTAGAGTTCCAGGTTGGCGATTTGGTATTTCTGAAAGTGTCACCCATGAAGGGTATAATGAGGTTCGGCAGGAAGGGAAAGCTCAGTCCGAGGTATATTGGACCTTATCAAATTTCCCGTAGGGTTGGCAAGGTCGCCTATGAGTTAGAGTTACCACCTGATTAGAAGCAGTGCATCCAGTCTTCCACGTGTCCATGCTTCGTAAATACATTGGGGACCCTTCCAGGGTGTTTCCCATAGATGATATCCAGGTGACAGAGGAGCTATCCTACGAGGAACAGCCCGTGGCCATACTGGATCGTCAGGTGAGAAGGTTACGTACCAAAGACGTGGCTTCTGTTAAGGTATTGTGGCGAAACAATAACAGAGAGGAGATGACCTGGGAAGCCGAAGAAGAGATGAAGAAGAAGTATCCCTACTTATTTCCTATGCCTACAGGTAATCTAAAATTCTAAAGCGGTTATGTTGATTGATGAATGAATTGTATGTGATAGCTATAAAAGAGACTTCCCCGAAGTGTTATAAGACCCCATAAGACCAGTTCCACATTCGAGGACGAATGTTCTAGAGGGGGGGAGAATGTTATATCCCGTATTTTGTACATTCGGATATTTCAAGATAACCGCGATAAGTTAAGTGCAAGGCTATTTTTCGATTTTGTTTTTATACACAAGTTGTTATTACTGGTATGGAAATATTGAGAAAGGATAGGGGCTAAAAGGAAAAATTCAAAAGAGGGTTCATGATATGGCCACCTATGGCCGTGTGGGTCCCACCCATGGCTTGGCCAGTTAACTCAAGCCATGAGTGGGGGCATGTGTCCACCTTGTATTAGTAGGAGCCATGTATATATATAGATAAGTGATGACCAAAGCAAGACAATTATTCATCTTTCACAATTCAAGAAGCTTCAAGAAAAAGGGAACCATATTCGGCCATGGCTAGCCGAATTTGAGGCCATAGAAGTTGATCAAAAAAAATAATTTTCTTCTAGTATTCCAACCAATTGGAAGGCCCTTATTAACGTGGAGTAGTTGTTGGAGCAAGCAAAGCATTCATTTGTGCAACTCATAAACCCTATCCAAGTTGAGAAGTTAAAGGGTAAAGGTAAGGTTTAATCTCCTTTTCTATATGTTAGGGATGATTTGTGAGTGTTGTAGTATGTAAAAATGGATGAAATTCATGAAAACATGTGTGTATGGGTGTAGCCGTATGTGGGCTGTTTTGGTAGGATATGGTGAATTAATTTTATTTAGTATTTTTGGTTGTGGTTGTTGTGGATTCCATGATGAAAATGAAGGTTTGATGGCGTAAAATGAAGTTGTAATCGTTGTGGGTTGTTGTAGAAGTTAATGTGACGTTAGCATGGTTTCTTATATTTGTATGAATGATGTTGTTAACGTGTGGTTTTTGGTAAAATTCATGAACTTGGAAGCGAGGAATGTGTTGTTGTTGTTCTTATTGAGTTTGGAAGATTGTAAGTTGGGTTGTTGTGGTTAACTTGAAGGTAAATGAAATTCCGTCGAATTATGTAGAAAGGGTTGCTAACGTTAGAATGCATTTTGAATTAATTGTTGAAGTTGTTAATGTGGTTGTTGGTATTTTTGTTGATTATTTGGCCGAGTAGAATTCTCGGGGTTGGTTTAAATTATAGGGGAAATGCTGCCCAAATTTCTGTAGGTGAATTGCTAGCTTGGAATCGGATTCCTAAATACCTATAGCTAATGTTTGATATCTTCTGACGTTGTTGTAGATCTTGGGAAAGCCGAGACTTAAGTTCGGATTAGCTTAGGAAGCGGGCAAGGTATGTAAGGCTTACTCTTTCTTTCTTTTGGCATGTCCTAGAGCTAAGTAAGGTATGACACGCATCTTGGGGTAACTCTATTCTTTAATTCCGCGCTTGTTTATGATTCTTATTCACTTCTAGACACGAGCATACTTAGTATAGTTGAGCTTATTGTATGATCGAATAACGAGCAAAGAATAAAGAGTCTCTATTCCTAAAAGGGTTCTATAAGGATTAATGTCCCTAACTTTCATAGGCGGTCTCGGATTGCTCTGAAACGTTCATAAAGGTTTCTGTAATGAATAATGTCCATACCTTTCTTATACTAACTCAGATTGACTCGAAACGTGTTTATGATCCTTCAAGTGTCGAGTAGTGTACTTACCTATTGAGTCCCAAAAGTTGATTTATATGCATATGGTTTCTCACTACTCTGCTCGTGCATGCCTCAATATGTCCTTCACTGAGTCCCGGGCCAAGACACGTTCTCGTGCGTATTCCACTCATTGTTCACCGAGTCACTCACTAGAGGGCCGGGACACGTTATATGTATATGTATATGATCATATGATGACATGATGATACGATGATACGGGGATGACGGCCAGGATGGCATATGCTGACTCTATTCACCGAGTCCCTCACTAGAGGGCCGGGACACGTTATATATATATATGATATATGATGTTGACATGCATGACTTTATCCACCGAGTCCCTCACTAGAGGGCCGAGACACGTTATATGTAAATATGATATATGATGTTGATATGCATGATTTTCATTTCATAAGGCAAGTGTATTGATGTTTTTAAAAGTCATACTTGTTTCAGGAAAATCTCCATTTTAGTTATGATCCTCTTTACTGTATTTCGTGCCTTACATGCTCAGTACATATTCCGTACCCCCTTTCTTCGGGGGATGCGTTTCATGCCACACAGGTGTATACAGATGAGTTGAGGATATTGCTAGAAGATGTTTCAGCTGGGTTGACAAGCTCATTTCTTTCCGGAGTGTTGCCGAGTCAGAGTATCTACTTTATGGTATATAGCATGTTAGAGACTTTGCAGACAGAGTCACGTATATAGGATGTCAGTCTTGTAAGCGGCTCTGCAAGCCGACGTACCATTATGCATTATGTTACAAATTCCATATGATTACAGATTTTACTTGATTTGAGAACGACGAAAAGAATGGTTTTGACAAGTTTCCATTATGCATTTCATTTCGTAACTTAAGAGTCCAGTGAGGTTATGAATATAACGAGAACTAATGGGGTTCGCTCGGTCCTGAGTATGGGGTCGGGTGCCCATCATGCCCTATCAAGATTAGGGTGTGACACCGATATGGGTGATAGAGTGCATAGATTTGTGAGTGGCTTAGGGCCACATTTGTTCAAGGACTGCTTGACGGCCTCGTTGCAAGATGGGATGGATATTTTCCGCATTCAAGCCTATGCCCAGAATTTAGAAGGACAACAACATCCGCAAAGGGGTTATTGTGATACTGATAGAAGGCAAAGTAAGAGGGCCAGGTCTATGGGGGCAGGAAGTGATTATAGAGGGGGGCCAAGGCAGACATATCCCAGACATTCAGGCCAATCGGTGACTAGTGCGCCTCCACGATTTGCAGGTAGGAGATTTGATCACTTCTTTCGTTCAAGACAGGGTCAGAGTTCGAGGGCCTTAGATTCTCAGTTCGGGGTAGATTATAGCCAGAGGAGACCTCCAGTACCGCGATGCAGCCAGTGCGGTAGATTACATTCCAGACAGTGTCGCCAATGTTTAGATGCTTGCTATGCATGTGGCCAGGTTGGGCACATGATACGAGATTGCCCGTCGATGAGTGGTAGAGTTAGGGTTTAGCCCACTGGATCAGCGACTGGTTCCTCTTCAGTGCGCCCGGTAGGGCAGACTCCCCAGATTCCAGTAGGCCGAGGTAGAGGCAGAGGGGGAGCATCTACTTCAGGTGCCGCTCAGCCCTATATGTATGCTTTAGCCGGACGACTGGATCTTGAGTCCTCCCCGGATGTGGTTACAGGTACATTATCCGTATTTTCCCATGATGTGTATGCATTGATAGATCCGGGTTCTACCCTATCTTATATTACTCCGTATGTTGCTGGTCGTATTGGGGTGAAACTTGAGCCAATTAAACCTTTTGAGGTATCTACTCCGGTTGGTGATCCCGTGATAGCTAGACAAGTGTATAAAAATTGTGTAATTGTGATATGCGACCGCCAGACTAAAGCTGATTTAGTTGAGCTAGAAATGTTAGATTTTAACGTGATTATGGGTATGGATTGGTTGGCCTCATGTTAAGCTAATGTTGATTACCGAATGAAAGTAGTTCGATTTCAATTTCCGGGAGAGCCCGTGCTTGAATGGAAGGGTAATACAACATCTCCAAGAGGTAGGTTTATTTCCTACCTTAAGGCAAGAAAGATGATAGCTAAGGGCTACATTTATCACTTAGTCCGAGTTCATGACACCGAAGCAAAGTTGCCAACTTTCCAATCCGTTCCGGTAGTGAATGAATTTCTGGATGTATTTCCAGATGAACTTCCAGGTCTTCCTCCGGAAAGAGAGATTGATTTCGCTATTAATGTGTTGCTGGACACCAAGCCTATTTCTATTCCTCCTTATCGAATGGCTCCAGCAGAATTGAAAGACTTAAAGGCACAGTTGAAAGATTTGCTTGAGAAGGGGTTTATTAGACCCAGTTCATCACCGTGGGGGACACCAGTCCTATTTGTAAGAAAGAAAGATGGCTCCCTACGAATGTACATCGATTATAGGCAGTTGAATAAGGTGACGATAAAGAACAAATATCCTCTTCTGAGAATTGATGATTTATTTGACCAACTACAGGGTGCCAAGTGGTTTTCCAAAATAGACTTGAGGTCAGGATATCATCAAGTTAGAGTTAGAGAAGAAGATATTCCCAAGACAGCTTTCAGAACGAGATATTGCCATTATGAATTCTGGGTGATGTCGTTTGGGTTAACTAATGCTCCGGCAGTGTTCATGAATTTGATGAATAATGTATTCAGGCCTCTCTTGGATCTTTTCGTAATAGTGTTCATAGACGATTTTCTGGTATACTCTCGCACAGAATCAGAACATGCAGACTATTTACGTATTTTTCTAGGAATTCTGCAAGCTCGAGAATTGTATGCAAAATTCTCAAAGTGCGAGTTTTGGCTGAATTCTGTGACATTTTTGGGTCATGTTATTTCAGATGATGGCATTCGAGTTGATACTCAGAAAATTGAAGTTGTGAAGACTTGGCCAAGGCCTACGATGCCTACAGAAGTCTGTAGTTTTATGGGATTGGCAGGGTAGTATAGAAGGTTCGTAGAAGGATTTTCCTCTATTTCAGCCCCATTGACGAAGCTAACCCAAAAGTCAGTTAAATTTCAGTGGAATGATGCTTGTGAATGCAATTTCCAAGAGTTGAAGGACAGATTAACCTCATCCCCAGTCTTAAAACTCCCAGAAGGGCTAGATGGCTATGTTGTATATTATGATGCTTCCGGTGTTGGGCTAGGATGTGTGTTAATGCAGCACGGTAAAGTCATTGCTTATGCTTCGAGACAGTTGCGGAAACATGAAAAGAACTACCCAACTCATGATCTCGAATTGGCTGCAATTATTCATGCATTAAAGATGTGGAGACATTACTTGTATAGTGTGCATGTTGACATTTATACAGATCACAAGAGTCTTCAATACATTTTCAAGCAGAAGGAGTTGAATCTGCAGCAGAGGCGGTGGTTAGAATTATTGAAAGATTATGATGTGAGCATTTTATATCACCCCGGAAAGGCAAATGTAGTAGCTGATGCGCTTAGCCGCCGATCGATGGGCTGCCTATGTGAAGTTCCTCCGGAGAAGAAAGAATTAATTCATGAGCTCCACCAACTAGCTAATCTTGGAGTACGTCTAATTGATTCAGGTAGTGCAGGAATTGGTATTAATGATCCCACAGTTTCTGTCACGACCCGGCTAGGGGGCCGCGACGAGCACCCGGTGCTACCCCACCCGAGCACCCCCTTATCGTACATAACATAACATCTAGGTGAACCATAAGTCAATTCATGCTTTCCTTATCGTTAATCATATTGATCCCATTAGACGACCATCATCATTTAACATGTCATAGGCATCTGTGCCACATCATAAGTACAAGGCCGACGAGGCCAACAAAAGATATACAAAACATGGGCCGACATGGCCGAACATCTCTACCCACATACACATGACTACGAGCCTCTAAGAGTATGAAATATTGTATGAGCGGAACAGGACCCCGCTATGCCCATAATTATATACATAAAAGAATAAGTACCCAAAAGCTACGGCTCCGAAAGAAATGGAGCTCTGCTATGCAATCTCTGAATAAGCAGCTATGGATCAAGTCTGTCTCCCTGTGCACCTGCGGGCATGGCGCAGCGTCCACAACAAAAGGACGTCAGTACGAAGAATGTACTGAGTATGTAAAGCATGATCAACATCAATATAGAAGCATAATAGATATCATATTAAAATAGCATAGGAGGGGAGACAGTAATATCATCATCATCATGTCGCTTACTTGCATACATCGTCGTTCGTATCCCATAATAATACTCGTACCATACTTGTGCTCATATTCGTATACATGTCCTTATTCGTATTCTCATACATAGTCTTATCACATTCATATTCATATTATATACATAGTCATTTCATATACATAGCATTTACATAGCATACCCGACCTTATAGGATCAGTGTTTTATATATATATACTTGGCCAACCAAGGCTCAAGATCATGCATACCTGGCCCTACCAAGGCATCAGGGTTATCCGTACCATCTGCAGAGGTGTGCGCGCGTTTCGTAATCGTATACATACTTTATACATAGTCATATACATATAGTATTACCCGGCATCATAAGCTCGGGGTCTTATCATAGCCCTTCATAGGCATACATATACATATATCATAGCTCGTAAGCATCTCTAATCTCATTTTACTCTCATCATCATCATCGTTACATCTACATTATAGACTTACTCGTCATACGAGGAACATAGTATAATCATAGTACATATCAAGGGTCGTGAGCTTATGAGCTCGGAATGTCAACCATGTGAAGACAACATACTCATATAGAGGAATTAGGAATTTGGCCAAGAACCATGCCTTAAGAAAGAAGGGCTAGCCTTACATACCTTTCCGTCGAACTATTCTACACTTGCACGTTCCCTTCCAATGCTAGCGTTTATACCTTCATTAATATCATAACAATGGCCATTAGTCATTCACATTATCCACATTATCTAGATTCCTCAATTTTCCTCTAATTCACCCACATTCATGGTCATAACACCCAACTTCGTCCATTCATCTAAAGTGTTTAGTTCATGATCTTAATACCATTTATAACACATTCATATCACAACACAACAACATTCATAACTCAATTCAAACTATTTCTCAAAATGTCACTATTCATCATTCATGACCTAGTTGACCACATTTTCTACAATCCATGTATTTTGATTCTCCAATACCTTAAACATCTTGTAAAAATCATGAATCTTACCTTAGAAGTTGTAGGAACAAGCTTTGGTTGATAATACTCTTCTTTGAGGAAAACCCTAGTTTCTCTCCATTTGGATTTCTTGACTTGGATGATCCTTGATGATTCCCTTATCCTTGATTCACTTGTCTTAATGTTATTGATGGCTTATAATCCTTGAAAACTCATAAAATAAATGTAGAGAGAAGTTTTAGAGAGAAGTGGTGAAATGTTGTAATGAAATAAAATAAGTCTTGATCCTCATATTTAATGAATTGGAAAATCTGTGATGGGTGAACAGTGGTCGTCCATGGAGGTTTACGGTCCGTATTCCACTTTACGGACCGTCCCTCGTGGTCGTCTTTAAGCTTAAGTAGGACCAGAGATTTTGGCCTGCATGCATGGTGATTTACGACCATGGTTTACGGGCCGTAAATCACTTTACGGTCCGTCCACCAGGTCGTATTATACCTCTTCCTCAGCTGGCAGAAAGTTGAAGTTGGACATGCCAGTTTACGACTTCAAGTTTACGGACCGTATTGCACTTTACGGTCCGTATTTTGCACTATACGACCATTGGGCAGAAAGCTGAAGCTTTTGCATGGCAGTTGTCACGACCCAACCTCGTGGGCCGCGACTGGTGTCCTAACTGGGCACCCATACGTACCTACTTGACAGAGTTAGCGTACTAACCAACTAATCAAATAAGACATACACAGATTCATACGGATATGGAATACATCCCGCGAAAATACATACATAGGCCGTTAAGGCGATCATAGCAAGCAGGGTCACTTAAAGCGCAGTCTCACACATACCTACCAGAACTGTGACAATCCACAACCCACAAACATGTCTACAAGCCTCTAACAGACATAACAGAATCATATGACGGGACAGGGCCCCGCCGTACCCCAAATGACTATATGTACAGAAGATGAAAACAACGGAAGATATATACCAAAATATAAGCTCCGGATCAACAGGAGCATTCTCAAGTAACGGATCGGGTGTCCTATGCTGGTGGCGTATCAAAAGGAGCGTCTGTACCTGCGGGCATGTAACGCAGCCCCCGAAGAACAGGGGGTCAGTACGGAAAATGTACCGAGTATGTAAAGCGGAAATGTAACAAATAAAATCATAGTCAAGAACAGGAGTACAGAATTATAACTGTCAGAACCACAGTCAGAGCCGGAGGTACAAAGATATAGATAGCAGAATCATACTCGGAGTCGGAGATCCAGAAATAAAACAGACGGAGCTATAGTCAGAGTCCGAGGTACAAAAGGTGAATGCCTTATCCGAGACCTCAGAAAGGTAATGTCGAAGCATAGGTGATGCATTCCAAATCATATAACATCATATAAACACATATAACGTGTCCCGGCCCTCTGATAAGGGACTCGGTAGATGAAATCATGTATAACAAAATCATGTACTGTGTATACATAACGTGTCCCGGCCCTCTACTGCGGGTCTCGGTGAATAATCATCATGTGCCATCCTTGCCGCCATCCCCGTATCATCATATCATAAACATATACAAATAACGTGTCCCGGCCCGCAAGTACGAGGGACTCGGTGAGTAATGCAGAGGAGTGCGCACGAGATCATGTCCTGGCCCGGGCTCAGTGAAAAGACATACAATAACTTGCACGAACAGAGTAGTGCAGAAACATATTCATATAAATCCGGACTCACTAGACAAACCAAACAATAGATCATAGAATGTACGTTTCGTAATTTGCGACGGATTATGTCAAGCAGAATTTCTGAGATTGTTCGTACATAACAAATATACCATGGGGTTCAACAGGATAGTCAGAATGGTCGTTCTTTAACGAATGGAACAGTTCAAATGACAAACCATTTGAAAGAAGTCGGACGTTAGTCATAGAGTACATGTATGCCCTTTTTGGGGATGGCACGATTCATCATATCAAATCATGTTTCTAGAATCATAGCACGTATCAAAGTATAATACAGATTCTTCACATTTATTTTTTGATAAACGGAACAATAATCCAAAGTTTCTTTTAAGCACTGTATAGATATAAGACAAATAAGGCAATAATAGGAGGTCTCGGAATCTGCGGGCCCACCTCGGGTCAATCGAGGTAGTGAACTCAAGTTATGAATCATAGACCTTATAGAGTTATTTATGAGAGTTTTGGAACCATTCGACTTCACTTGGGAAGGTTTCATACACCTAAGTCATTCTGACGACAATTTGTAAGGAAACTAATCCAATCTTACTGAATGAAATGAGGCCAATTTCAATCTCGGATTTCGAGAGGCTGAGTCATATCTAAGGCTCGCGACCGAGCCTATTACGTTTAGAACATGCCTAAGAATGAAGGGAGAACTTTACATACCTTAGTCGTGCCTTACGCTCGTCCAATCTTAATTCCCGTTTCGTCCAAAAACTGCAAATGGTCACATTTACCAATTACTATTCATGAGACTTAAAATTTCAATCTTAACCATTGCTTGCCTACCGAAATTTCGGCAACACTTCCCCTATAAATGCGACACCCTGAGAATACAACTCGGCTCAAAACAACCAACAACAACTCAACAACAACATCAACAACATCAACAAGTACTACAAAACACATAATATGGCATAACTAGCCATGTTTCCGACATAACACAATATTTTTCATTCCGACTTCACACATCCAAACCAATCTTACTATTTTCATATTCATCATTAATCACGACCATTACAATGCAAATTTGGGAGCATCCCATACCATTTTTACAAAATATTCATAGGATATACAAAAATATTCAACTTTCCACCAAAACCATAATTCACCTAAACTTCCCACTTTTCAACATAAACATTCATAATACCTTCTAGCCTTCCAATTTCATTAATAACAATCATAATTTGCACCTTACCACTTCCATTTCCATATTTACATAAACTACTATCAAGTTACAAAATTTCCTACAACAACTTAACAACTATTTTCCATGACAACAAGAACCATTATTCTTCCATTCACTTCACAATAACACAATTAACATGCTAAAAAAAATTTAATTCATCTTCCCTCATTAACATAGTACCACACGGCCATATTCTATATTTTTCCAACTTCCACTAATTCATTCAACTTTCATTTCCAATACAAATTCCACCATAACCACAACTAGATTATAACATAAAAATTCAACTCATATTATCTACACATCTTAACACACACACGGCCAACATACACACACCCCTAACACACAAAATTTTCATACTTTTCATTCATTCCCACACACTACATCACACATACATCTTCCATAACATAACAAAAGCATGAAATCCTTACCTTTTCCAAGACTTTCCACTTGGGGTTAAGGTTGCTTCCTTGCCAAGATAATTATATCACCTTGAAGAGAATCTTGAGCTTAGTAGTAATCCCACAAGAAATGAATTTTTGAACCAAGGATTTAGCTCCAAGATTTTTTTTTCCTTTCCTTTCCTTTCTCTCTCTAGCCGAATTGCTCTCTTTCTTTTTCTCTTGTTTGTTCTTGTTTTCTCTTGAAGTTTCTTAGGAGCTTATCCCTTTAATATAATTAGTCACATGACTAATTCATGGACTTGGGCCAAAGGCCATCTTGGCCGGTTGGGCCTCCCTTGATTAGGCCTTATTTTCTTATTATTTTGTGAGCCCAAATTGTAGGCTAACTATTATAATTCATGGAACAAGTTTCCAAAATTCCAATTTTGCCCTTGGCCTCCTTTCGTAATTCCAGACCAATGTATTCTTAGCCGACACATTCATACCAAGTAAGGTCCAAAAATGGCCTCATTCATTACAAGCCAAGTTATCTCGAATTTTTTTGAATATGCAAAAATGCCGGATGTAACAGCAGTTTACGACTGCCAGTTTACGGACCGTATTGCACTTTACGGTCCGTATTTTGCAATATACGACCACTGGGCAGTTTTGCCAACTTTCAATTTTTCTCATTTCTCGACTTTTCATTCTAATCATCCACATCCCTCCACATACATTTCCCATGAAACATTATACACTCGCACTCCTCGCACACATCATTAGTCCATTTACTTGCGTACCAACGGGAAATTTCCAAGGTGTAACAGTTTCGTCCCTGAATATGGAAGTAAAAGAGCGTCAATACGAAGATCCTCAGTTGAGCCATTATAGGGACACATTTCATGAAAATGAGAAGTCTCAATTTGCAACTTCTATGGATGGAATTCTTAAATACCGAGGCAGACTATGTGTTCCGAATGTTGCAAAAATTGCGCCATCGAATTCTAGAAGAAGCTCATTATTCTCGGTATTCTATTCACCCAGGTGCAACAAAGATGTATCATGATCTCAAGTTGATATATTGGTGGGATGGCATGAAGAGAGACATAGCAAAATTTGTAGCTCAATTTCCAAATTTCCAGCAAGTGAAAATCGAACATCAAAAGCCAGGAGGATTATTGCAAGCACTGGAAATCCCTACCTGGAAATGGGAAGTGATCAACATGGATTTTATTGTGGGGTTACCCCATTCCTGAGGCAAGTATGACTCCATATGGGTGATCGTGGAAAGACTCACGAAAGCATCTCATTTTCTTCCAGTCAAAACCACGTACTCAGCAGAAGATTATGCAAGGTTGTATCTTAAGGAGATTGTGTTACACCTCGAAAAATTTTCCGTTGATGCACAGTGAATAGACTAACGAAGAGAACAAAGTATACGATATTTTGATAAGTAAGGAATGACATTTGATGACCCTAATTAAGATTTCAAAGATGTTAGAGATAGGGGGAGAAAGTTTTCCAAGAGAAGGCAAGACACACGACAGGTATCGAAAAGGAATTGCGAGTAACGAGTTAATGATGATTTAACGATGCTTTGGAGAAGAGTTATAACTTCCCTTAGATTGCTAATGAGGTGATAAACAAGTGTTAAGAAGGTTCCATAAGGATTTGAGATCAAACGAGTCGACGAAAACGAATTTCGGGAAACTGGATATTATACGGCCAAACATACTGGCCGTATAAAACATACGGGCCGTATAAAACATACGGGCCGTATAAAACATACGGGACGTATTTTGAACCGTATAATCAGCCCAGAATAGCACCCCTCTCTGGACCAAATCTACGGCCAAACATACGGTCAGTATAATTTATACGGACCATATGTTGGTCAGTAGAAACTGGTCGGGACAGATTTTGTGTATTAATAAGGGACCAAGTTTCATTTCATTTCCCTTTCACACCCCTTCTCTCTAAAAGATCTCTCTACACTTCTCCCATAAGAATTCAAGAGATAATAGTGATCAACAACATCAAACTAAGTGAATCAAGTGTAAGAAACCCATTAAGGTTCATCCAAGGCAAGGAATCCAAGTGAAGGTGAAACTAGGGTTTTGCTCAAGTGAGGTGTTTTCACCCAAGGTTCATCCCTACACCATCTAAGGTAAGATTTATGATATTTCCATGTTATTTAAGGTATTTGAAAGTTGAAACACTTGGATTGTAGAAGATATAGTAAAATGGGTCATGAATGTGGGAATAGTGTCATCTTTGAGTAATAGTTGAATTGAGTAATGATTCGTGATATGATATGATTATACTAATATTATAAATGATGTTAGGAACATGGGATAGACATTGTATATGAATGAATGTAATTGTGTGTTATGACCATGGATATGGATAATTGGAAGTGAATTGAGAGATATGGATAATGTGGATGAATAAAGACTATTGCTATGATATTATGAATGTATTATTGACGTTTGGGAGTTGATATATGATATGGAGGAAGTCGTATAAATAAAGGAGATGCTGTCCAATTTTCTCTAGTGTTAATCGTGTATGCTAGCTATCGATTTTCTAATGATAGTATAACTCTAATGAAGGTAGAAACATGAGCATTGAAGGAGAACGTGCAAGTGTAGAATAGTTGAACGGGAAGGTATGTAAGGCTAACCCTTCTTTCATAAGGCATGGTTCTTTGGCCAAATATCTATTCTTCTGTGAGCCTATGATGCTCTCCAAATGATTCTATCTTCAAAAAGCTACAAAGCTTATAATTCCTGATATGTATTACGATTGTACTAAATTCCTCATATGACGAATAATCATATAAGGATAGATGTAATGAACGACGATAATGATGACGACGATAATGGTAATGATGATAATGATGACGACGATAATAGTGATAACGATAATGATGACGATGATAGTAGTGATAATGCTAAAGATGCCTATGAGCTTATATGTATGTGTGCCTATGTATGGCTATTATGAAACCCCGAGCTTATATGGCCGGGTAGAATATATGTATAGATGTATATATAGATATATATATATATATATATATATATATATATATGACGATGTGCGCACACCATTACAGTTGGGTACGGGTAACCCTGAAGCCTTGGTAGGGCCAGGTATGTGTAACCCTGAAGCCTTGGTCGGCCAGGTATGTATGATAACCGAGCCTAGTCATGGTCGGGTACATGAAACACTGTACCTACGTGGTCGGGTATGCTATGTAAATGATATGTATATGATATAGATATGAGTATGAATACGGATATGATACGAATACGAATAAGAATATTTATATGAATACGATTATGGATACGAAATGTAAATGAGTACAGATACGGATATGGATGTATGTACACAATCACGCATTAGAAATGGAAAGTCCCCATGAGAAGCAAGTAAGTGCTTATGACGATGATACGACTATCTGTCATCCTATGCTATTTCTTTGTTGTATATTATGCTTTCATAATGATATTGATCATGCTTTACATACTCAGTACATTCTTCGTACTGACGTCCTTTTGTTTGTGGACGCTGCGTCATGCCCGCAGGTGGCCAGGGAGACAGACTTGATCCATAGCCATATTCCTCAGGGACTACATAGCGGAGCTCTACTTCATTCAGAGCTATAGCTTTTGGGTATTAATTCTTTTGCGTACATATTTATGGGCATAGCGAGGCCCTGTCCCGCCTATATGATATGACATACTCTCCTTAGACGCTCGTAGACATGTGTATATGGTTAGATATGTTTGGCCTTGTCGGCCTATATTTTAGATGTCATTTTGTTAGCCTCGTCAGCCTATGTACATTGCTATGGGCATTGCTATTAATGATGATATGTATGTATGTGTTGTTGCCCAATGAAAATAGTATGATTTAATATGTGGCTCACCTAGATGTAAATGTAAAGGTACGTTAAGAGGTGCCCGGGGTGGGTTAGCACCGGGTGCCCGTCGCGGCCCTCGGTTGGGTCGTGACATTGTGCGACTCCATGGTATTCCGATATCCATTATGACAGATAGGGGAGCGCAATTTAAAGCTAAGTTTTGGAAATCTTTCCAAGAAGGTCTAGGTACTCAAGTAAAGCTTAGCACGACATTCCATCCGCAGACTGATGGGCAAGCTGAACATACTATTCAGACCTTGGAAGATATGCTACGGGCATGTGTATGATATTTCAATGGTAGTTGGGATGACCACTTACCTCTTATTGAGTTTGCATACAGCAATAACTACCTTTCCAGTATCCAAATGGATCCGCATGAAGCTCTATATGGAAGGAAGTTCATATCTCCAGTTGGATGGTTTGAAATAGGAGAGGTACAGCTAATAGGCCCTGAGTTAATCCACCAAACAGTAGAAAAGGTCAAGGTGATCCGAGATCGATTACTGACAGCCTAAAGTCGCCAAAAATCTTATGCGGACAACCGCCGATGAGACTTAGAATTTCAAGTTGATGATTGGGTATTTTTAAAGGTGTCGCCAATGAAAGGAGTGATGAGATTTGGCAAGAAAGGAAAGTTAAGTCCTCGATACATTGGACCCTATAAGATTATCCGCAAGGTGGGTCAAGTAGCTTATGAATTGGACTTGCCTCCAGAACATGAATCGGTCCATCTAGTTTTCCATGTCTCAATGCTCCACAAGTGTGTTGGAGATCCTACGAGGATTGTTCCAATAGATGATGTTCAAGTGACAGAAAATCTAGTCTACGAAGAAGTGCCTATTGCCATATTAGACAGGAAAGTATGAAGACTTCGAAATAAGGAAGTAGCCTCAGTTAAAGTCTTATCAAAAAGGGCTTTCTAGCGATCCCCAATGACCAATCCTCGCATGAATTGCTAAGGATCCAATAAGTCCAACATTGATTCCTTCAGATGTGTCAATTGGGCAAATACGTCCATAGTGACTAGGATGGATATCTCGTATCCGGAATGATTGGGCGTAAAGCGTCTGTAGGTGGCTTTTTATGTCCGCCGTCAAATCCCAGGGCTCAACCCTGGACAGGCGGTGGAAACTAACAAGATGGCGGAATGACAACCGAGAGGAAATGACTTGAGAAGCAGAAGAGAGTATGAAGTCCAGGTACCCGCACTTATTCCAACCCCCAGAAGAGATCCAAGATGAAACATTAACATTATGAGGTATGTATGTTTTCTTTTTATGCATATGGGCCGTGTGTGGCCAACTTATATTGCTATTGTGTTGTGGCCCTGTGAGGCAATATTATTATGGGCTGTTGTGACAGGATGGTAGTGCCATATTACAGGGGAAATTCTGGCAAAATTTTCGTAGAATTCCCGAGTGCCTAACATTCGAGGACAAATGTTCCAAAAGGGGGGAAAAGTGTTACACCTTGGAAATTTCATGTCGTCGTGTAGTGAATCAACCAATGCGAGCTTAAGGATAACAGGAAGTTCTTAAGACTATAAGACGGATATTTAGTAGTCTTAGAATGCATACGTTAAGATTTTGAAGTCATATGAATTGATGAAATAAGGATTGATAAGGACAAGTGGAGTAAGTGGGGTTTAGGAAAGGTTTCGTAAATTATTGCGTCAAGAATTTTTGGTAAGGCCTTGAGGATGAGTTATAGGGATGTTTAGACCATTAATGAAGTATTAAACAAGTGTTAAGGGGTTGTATAAGGATTGGAGATCAAACGAAACAATGAGGACAACTTCGGAAAAACTGTGAGTTACACGACCACCTTACACGGACCGTGGAACTTTATACGGACCGTATAAGGGTCCGTATAACCCAACAGGAAGAATGTATTCCATGGTGGTGAACCACAGACACTTATACGGACCGTATAAGTGGTCCGTATAAAGCCCGACAGACTGATTAAGTTGCATGTATAAATACATGTTCCCACTTTTATTTTCTCATTCTTTCCACTTCTCCACTTCTCTCCAAACTTCTAGACTATTCCATACACATCTTCAACATAAAATCAAGGGAAACCAAAGATCAAACACCAATATTCAAAGGAAATCAAGCATATGGAAGCTTGCTAGGGTTACAGAAGTTAGAAATTTCCTTTGAAATTGAAGCAAGGGTTTTCTCCAAGTGAAGCAAACCCAACCAAAACCCGTTCCTACACATTCAAAGGTGAGTTTTATGATTATTCCATGTTGTTTAAGGTATTGAAAAGTTGAAACACTTGGATTATGGAAGAAGATGGAAAATGGGTTACAAAATATGAGATTAGTGGCAATTGTGAGTAGTAGATTAATATGAATTATGATTCATGATATGTTGTGATTGTAATTACGTTATGAATGATGTTAAGAGCATGAGAGAAACATTAGATGAGAATGAATGTAATGTTGCATTATGATCATGATTATGGATGACCTTGAGAGTAAATTGTGGGGATTGGATAATGATGAATTTGACAAAAGTTATTGATGATGATATTATGAATATTATTATTGACGTTTGGGAGTTGATATATGATATGGAGAAAGTAGTAGAAACAAAGGAGATGCTGCCCAATTTTCTATAGCTTTAGTTCAGACACGCTTATGTTATCGATTATCTAATATGAGTATCAACTCTCTTGAAGGTAGAAACGTGAATATTTGAGAGGAACGTTCAACCGATAGAGTAGCTAAACGAAAAGGTATGTAAGGCTAGTCCCTTCTTTCTAAGGCATGATTCTTATGACATGATGTTCCCTATCTCTTCATGACTTTCCTACATCCCGAAAATTATGAGTCTATCTTAGTAAAGAGCTTCATATGAGCTAAGATAAGAAATATGTTACGAGCATGATAATGATGATGATGAGTCTAAGTCTAAAGAGTCTAAGGCCTATGATATTTTGTTTCTACAGAGCTAATGATTCTTATTATGATCCATTGATTTTTTTCATTCACTCACCTTATATCCTAATTCCTTCAAGGTGAGGCAGAATACTTATGCATGCTCCATAACTGAATCGGGGGTTCACGACCTTACGTCACCTCGATAGATGTACAGTTTGTCTTGAGTCTTATGCACGATTCATGATAAGCATGTGATGATGATATTACACTGTGCCTATATGGCCAGGCAGACACTGCTAATGCAGGTAGCGTATACACCATGTCTAGATGGCATGGGCAGACACCGCTAGTGGGTGGCATGAGATGGTACCCCAGAGGCGGGCTAATGATTATCACACCGTACCTATATGGTCGGGAAGCTTATACATATATGCATACATGATATGATGATGATTATGGAGTAAGCCAGCATGCATTATTTCTTTTATAATTGATAGTCAGTTATAGTTTGTTCCTCACTTGATGATTCCTTATTTCATTGATGTGTTGTTATTGTTGATGCCTTACATATTCAGTACAATGTTCGTACTGACATCCGTTTTCTTTGGACGTTGTGTTCATGCCCACAGGTAGATAGGGAGGTGATCCAGACTCATAAGAGCTACTAACTGACTTGAGAGCACTCCATTGTTCCGGAGGTGCCATTGACTTATTCTTTTGTGTATATAAATGTATTTTGGGCACGACGGGGTCCTGTCCCGTCCATATGTCTAGTACTCTAGTAGAGGCTCGTAGATACGTATGTGTGGGTAGTATGGTCTCACGATGTCCTTATTGTACATATGTATATATATGTTTGATAGCCGAAGGGCTTATGTATATAAATATGTATGTGTTTCAAATTGTAAATGGTTTTTCTTACGACTAGAAGTGTGGAGCAATAGATAAAATGCAGAATAAGTATGATAACTAGCAGCATGAGTGGTGCTCGATAGTCAGCTCCGGGTACCCGTCATGGCCCCCTTGTCGGGTCGTGACAGATTGGACCGGGACATACACCTCCATGTTTCATTTCTACACCTGTACTTTAGGACACTTTGGTTCGCATATTGTGGGTTTTCTCGAGAATATGGCACAGACGGATATTCTACCAGCTACTTCTAATGGTTCTCAGACTAGGGTTAGAGGACAGACTTTTGATCATATTAATGCTCCCAGATTTCAGATTCTAAGGGCTACACCAGCACCTACTGTGGCTCCCATTTCTTGGGTGTGCAATGCCTAGTTTCGCTTCAACCCTAGCTACTCATTCCACGATGATCGTGGAGGAATAAAAGATGTTCATTCGATTTAGGAAGATAGATTCTCCTAAGTACGATGGAGACCTTGAGGATGACACTTATGAGTTCCTGATTAGCTATCATGAGAGGTTTCCCAACCTCGAGTTAGTGGAGTCTCTTGGAGTGGACTACACTACTTTTCAGATGATTGGACCGACCAAGTAGTGGTGGAGGTTGTTTGTTCAGGTTAGACCAGCATGGTGCCCTTCTCTTACTTGGGCTTCGTTTACTTAGGCATTCTTGGAGAAGTTTGTACCTCGTAGTGTGATCGAGAGGTGGAGCGCTCAGTTTGAGGGGTTATGCTAGGAGCATATGAATGTGACAGAGTACGAGACACAATTTCATGCATTGTTTCACGATGCTTTGATAATTCTTCTGGATGAAGCTGAGAGGGTGAGGAGATTCACCAATGGGTCTATTTGTCCTCTTCGTTTGATTACAGCACATACGGCTGCCATATGATCTTTTATTAAGCAGATAGTGGATGCAATTCGAGAGGCTGAGTTTGTTAAACATGAGAATTATGAGGAGCGAGTGGTCAAGAGGCCTCGCTTTGCCTTTTGTGTTGGTATCTCATCTAGAGGCAGGGGACATCTTGGTGGGAGTCATTACCGTCAGCCTAGCAGACCAGTTTATACATCCGTGCCAGTATCAGAAGAAGGCCAGTGTGTACGTACTTGTTATGGTTCGGGGTAGTTGTCCCAAAGTTCTTATAGGCCATATAGCTATGGTGGACATTTGAGCGCTAGTTCTTCTAAGCGAGCCGTGGTTCCCGGAGCATGTTATGAGTGTGGTGACCCTAAAAATTTCAAGAGGGACTGTCCCAGACTGAGGCATATTGGCCAGCATCAGAGTTCTCAGACTCCCATACCTAGGGCAGCAACGCAGCCAGTTAGAGGTGGTTCTCATGTAGATGGATGTAGTAGTCAGATCGATCGAGGTGGTGGCCGTAGGGGTCCTCAGACTTCAGGTGGTCGTGCTCATTTTTATGCTTTTCAATGAAGAACTAAGGAAGATGACTCCGATGCAGTTATTATATGTATTATTTCAGTTTTCCATCGTTTCTCTGTGACATTATTCGATCCAGGCTCTACCTATTCTTATGTGTCTGCCTACTTTGCTTCTAGTTTGTATATGATGTGTGATTCCCTTAACTTGCCTATTCATGTTTCTACACCTATCAGGGATTCTATAGCGGTAGACCGAGTATATAGCTACCGTTTAGTTACCTTGATGGGGTATGACACCCCGGTATATTTGAAAGTCTTGGATATGATAGATTTTGATGCTATTCATGGGATAGATTGGTTATCTTCGTATCATGCAATCATGGACTGTCATGCCAGGATAGTTACATTTAGGTATGCCGGGTATTCCTCGATTAGAGTGGAAGGATGCTCTTAGTTAGTATCCGAAGAGGGTTAAATCGTTTCTTAAGGCTCAAAGGATGGTAGAGAAGGGGTGTCTCTCCTTGTTGTCGTGTGTTCGAGATATTAGTTCGAAGACTTGTCCATTAGACTCGGTTTTGCTAGTTTAGGAGCTTCCAGAGGTGTTTCTGACGGATCTTCCAGATGTTCCGCTCGATTGTGACATCGATTTTTGGATTGACTTAGAGCAGGGCGCACAACCCATTTCTGTCCTACCATATCATATGGCGCCGGTGTTAAAACCCTACTTTAGGGATATGACTAGGAGCATTAGACATGCTAAAAAGGTTGTGCCGTAAGGTACTTAAAACGTATAATAGTCATATGTTATGTTTTGAAGTCAAGCCAATTGTAAAATGGAAGTTGCCAAAGGTCTTTGCAAGTTACGATCTTAAGTTCGCTGAAATTCGGGTTATTTGTCATTGATCTTTTCTCCCAATATACTTGGAGTTATGGGGTGATCCACCCACCAAATCGAAGATTTATGAGTATATCTAACACAATAAACCATTCGCCGATACGACATTGGAGAAAAACGTTATGTATGATTTAACGAATTGCTGTTAGCAGACTCAAGATGTGCCCCCATCTAGAGCCGCGAGTTGGCAGAAAATTGTGTTTTTTTGGGGACTTTCCTATCTTGAATTTGCCTTCCACTTGCAGTGGAGCAAGTGGAGTTTGTGGCTGCATACCCCATTGCAAGTTTAGGCGGTGGGCGGATATAAATTTGTTATGGCAGTGGGAGCCTCATTTTCACCCTCATTACTCCCAAATAGATCCTAAGACTCCATGAAAGATCTCTAAAGGTTCCCACGTCACCCAAGTAAAGATCTATGAAGTTTAAACGTAAATCTCCCTTCAGAAAAGTCATGGTGCTTGTTGTATTCTTCTATTTCATGTGTTGCAAGTTGAATCTTCTTAAAAGTTGTAGAAGGGCACAATGTTATTTGTTAAGGTAAGGAATCCTCTCTTCTTCTTGTATATAAGCTTGTATAAGCTCTAGATGTGTTATTTCCGTGAAAACTTACGAGATTATGGCTAGAAGTTGTAATTTAGTTGTTGGATGTTGTTGTGTTGTGTTGTGTTGTGTTGTTAGGATTGTTCTTAATGTGTTAAGTTTTTAAAGGTGTATATTTGATAGAGTATGTGTGCTGTTATTGCTATTATGAACTTATGGAGGGAAAGGGCGTAATAGAAACACCATTTTGTTAGTTATAAAATGAGCTTGCCACTCGACGTATTGTTATAATAGTTTCCTTAGATTGACATTTGGGTTATTGTCCTTATTGTAGATTTAGGTGTTGAGTGGGTTGAGTTCGTTGTGGTCGTCGAGTGAATCGACAAAGTTATGCAATGGATACTCGTTATATCTTTTATTGGCATGAATCTGCACCTTCAATGATTCCGAACAAAACAATCGAAAGAAAAGTTCTATATAAATTATTCCACTCATGATGATCCATCTTTCATGTGCTATAATATTTTCCTTGTCGGGAGTTTGTACCTGTGTAGTATTTGTCCCATGATTATAAGAAATGGCATTAAGTATATACCTATTGTCCTACAGTCTTTTGTGGTTTGTGAAATGTTTCACACTTCCAAGCTATAATTGATTGATAAGGCACTATTGTGCACACCACTGACTTATCAGTTGCGTACGAAATAATATTTACACGGAGCCCCTTTATGGGCCGGTACGATATGACATTCACACAGAGCCCCATTATGGCCCGGTAGAATATGATATATGTACGGAGCCTCTTTATGGCCCGGTATTATATGTTATATACACGGAGCCTCTATATGGCCGGATACACTATTGTTATATTATATGAATCGGAAGTAGATAAGTATACCTCAGGTTATCCTTGATTCTCAGTTATATTATGATATTTAGTAAATTAATTCAGTTTTATACTCGATACATTCTTTTCTACTGACGTCCCTTTTGTGGGGGGCGATGTATATCATGATGTAGGTTCTGATAGACAGACAGATAGGCCTCCTCATTAGGAATTGTTTGAGTTCTTCTTGATTGGTAGGCTCCATGTCATCTGGAGTTGCCAGGTCTAGAGTTTTCTTAAGTATGCTAATGTATATATAGACATGACGAGTAGGACGAGGCCTTGTCCCGACCATAGTATAGTTGATGGTCTTTAGAGGCTTGTAGATGTGATGTATGTACAATATGTAGTATGGACTTGTCGACCTTCGTGTTATTACTTAGATTGTGTGGTGGCCTTGTCGGCCCATGTAGGTACTCCTTTTGAATTGCTTATTGGTGACACTCATGGTGACCTTATCGGCCTGTATATGTATATATATCACTTGGGCTGATCATAGTTCAATTGATACACATGCTAATCTACATATTATCATGAGCTACGACCTTGTCAGACTTAGACATTGCATGTTATGATAAGATTTGTCCTTTTCGGCCTAAATGTTCAAGTGTATGTTCAGATTGCATGTGTTATAAGTTGGTACGCTCGGTCAAGTAAGGCATTGGGTGTTGGTCTCGCCTTCCGGGATTTGGAGCATGATAAATTTTGTATCAGAGTTGATCTATGCCCTATGGAGTCTAGAAGCTGTGTCTAGTAGAGTCTTGCTTATGAATGTGTTATGCACAACATTTATAAACAAAAAGCTACAAGGCATTTAGGAATGGTTACCCTTCCTTCTTTTTCGAGATCATGTTATAGAGCTAAGTCATAAGAACTTGAGTCTAACCACATTTTTGATATAGGTTATGCAGAGATGTCTTTGTCTAGAAAGACTACAACCATCCAGAGGGCTAATGCGACTACATGAGAGGGTATTAATAGGCCGCCTCCTGTTAATGCCGATCAGTTTGAGGCTCAAGGTGAGTCGTCCTCTCAGCCATCTCTGACTCCTATACCACCTGAGGAGATCCCTTGAGCTACAACACCTGTAGTTCCTTCTCCTATTTTATCTGAACAGGATATCAGGAGTGCAGTACATCTATTGACACAAGTAGTGGCTATGTACACTCGGCGTCAGATGAGACCACTGGCGAGTGCTGGGTCCTCTGATGGGCCAGGGAGTTTGAGGTTTGGGAGTTCATCGGGTTGATCCCTCCAAAGTTTACAGGATCTGATTCAGATGGGGACCCTTAGAACGTTTTTACCAGCTTCATAGGATTTTCAGAGTTATGCATGCTTCAGAGACAGAGGCAGTAGAGTTAACAACTTTCAGGTTGCAAGAATAGCCCTTCTATGGTACAATTCATGGGAGTGATCCAGGGGGCAGGATGCACCTCCAGTAGACTGGAAGGATTTTGTTTAAGGCATTCCAGGACCATTATCTTCTGTTAGAAATTCGGGAGGCTAGACTCGACCAGTTCTTAGCCCTCAGGCAGGGCAACATGAGTGTTAGAGAGTATAGCCTCAGATTTGATTCCTTCGCCAGATACGCTTAGTCCATTGTGGAAACAATACGGGTAGGGTCCATCGGTTTGTCGCATGTCTTGTTTGATTGGGGCATGCACTACTGCCGTATTACATGATGATATGGATATCTCTCGTATCCAAGCCTTCTCTCAGAATCTAGATGAGTGTGAGCATTAGTAGAGGGTTAACTAAAGGATAGAGAGGGAGCAACATAAAAGAGCGAGATCCATTGGTTATTATGGTGAGTCTTAGGATGGCTTTAGGCCACAGGTTTCTGGACGGCCACCTAGGCTGCCACTATCTCAGTTACAGGGTTAAATATATGATTGTTGTTACATCCTGTGTTTTCATGCGTTTGGGAAGCGTGCGAGTTAAATGACATTAGTAACGCAAATGAGGTTATCCCCCAAGCTTATAGGTGGTTAGAGTAATGGTACGGATGTATCGTAAGGATTAGAAGTTAACCAAATCGAAAAAAATAAGTTTCATCGATGTGCGAAATTTATTTGAATGAAATACGGTCCAAGCTATAATACCCCATATTTTCGGACTAGGAAATTGAACGTTCCAACATGAGAAACTTTATCCGAGCCCGGAGGATTTGGTCATATTCAAGCATTCAAAGCAAGGGCTCGGTGTATAAAAGGATGAAATCCCGAAAAGATTTAAGACGGAAAAGTGTGACGACGATGATTGGAAATAATATTTTATGTGTGGCAAGTGAGGCTATGGACTAGTGTTATATATCACATGATCATGGTAATGGGTATCTGAAGTGTGATAAAAGTGAACAATGTTTAAGTGAATTGAGATCATGTAATTAATTATGTGGATAATAGGTTAAATGTTGGAACAAAGCGGGAGAGTACGGAATTAATTATGGTACTAATTAGGATTAAATTGGTAAGTTTTGTTAATGGGCTGCCACATGTCATTTTTAGGCAGAAGGTGCCATTAAGTGGATAAATATATTTTTCTTTTGTGGCTACCACGTGGCACTAAATAGGCCAATAGGTGGCATTATATTGGTGCTAACATGACAAGTGTAAAGGAAGAACATTACAACTTTGGACCTTAAACATGGTTTTATTTCAATCTAACGTTCTAACAATTCAAATAGATTTGGTTATGTCACGACCCAAATTAAGGACCGTGCGGGCACCAACCTTTCCCACCTCGGTAGACGAACCATCTATCAAACAACACATTGATTAAGTAAGGCAATTCATTTCGCTAACAAATTGTAACACCCCGTAAACATGAACTACGTGTGAATGAGTAAAAATCTAGTGTTAAGATGATATTTTATCTATATGAATCCATTCTTGATGAATTCGGTTGGAAGATGGTCGTTTTGAAGTCAAACCAACAATTGAAGTTCTTAAAGGCTCTTAAATTCGCCTAAGTTTTGGTAGGTCTGTCTTCTGGGAGATTTTCATAAAAATGTGTTGCTAATTTGGAAAAACTTTCTTGATGAAAGTTGTAGATCTTTTAAATATCTTTCCAACGGTAGGTCTCCCAGCCCAAGAAAAGTTGCGTACAAAACGTTATGCCCGTTTTACTAAAGCCTATCTTCGCTGGAAATTTGGCCTGTGTTACGGTGAGACGTTACGGACCGTAACACGTGTTACGGGCCGTAACATGGAACCGTAACGTCTCAAAAATCACCAGAACTCTCTGGAAATTTCCACTAAAGGACGGTCCAAAGAACGGTCCGTAACACGAAGGACGGTCCGTCATTCGGGGGCGTCCTTTGGCTCGTTTTCACCAGAAAAGTATAAATAAGACACTTGTTTTGTTTATTCCTCCACTTTCTGAACAACCCTCAAGACGAAAATCATTCCTCCAAGTCTCCAAATCAAAGGTAAGAACATCCCTAACATTACTAATCGATTCTAACATCAAACCCATGATTCTTAACATGATTCTTGTGACCAAAACCTAGGGTTTGCAACATAATTCTTCCCAAAACGATTCAGGCTAGGGTTTGGGTGTTCTTCATTAGAAAAGTGAATTGTTAAACTTTGTTTAACGTATTAAGGTATGTCTCTTTTGAAAATCCTTTTTGACTATGAAGGTGATTTGTGTGTCTCTCTTTTGAAAACTTATTTTGAATGAAAATCACTTTTGAAACTATTGTTGGAAGTATAAATTTTATTCAAGATTCTTTAATGAATGAAAGGAAAAGTAATTCTTTTCATGGTTCTTGAACTCCAATTCATGTCTAAATGGTGGTTAATGTGTGTGAGGGGACAAACCCACATTAAACTTAGATTGTAACAAACCCTATATATGTATATGATATTATGAATGTTTTCCTCTATAAGAGATGCTTAATAATGAAGGATAACGATTGGTAATGATATTGGAATTTTCTTGATGGATGATTTAACTAGTTACTTGAAAGGTTGTTGACTCATTAAAGTATGTTATCACGAATTGTGGAAATTGAAACTTGTTTAAAGAAGTGAAACGTTTTCAAGACATTATTTTCAAGACTACTTTAAGATGAATTGTAATTCGGCTTTTAAGCTATGAACTATGTTGATGTGATTTTTCCTAGCCATTCGGGAGGATGAGTGGTCACCGAGGATTTCATATTCCGGTGTATTTATGCCTAGCCATTCGGGAGGATGAGTGGTCACCGAGGATTTCATATTCCGGTGTATTTATGCCTAGCTACTCGGGAGGAAGGGTAGTCACTATGGATCCTAGTATGGTAATTGCCTAGCCGTTCGGGAGGAAGAGTGTCCACTAACGGGTTCGCTACCCGGGGTGTGATTCAAGCCTACCTATTCGGGGGGAAGGATAGCCACCGCTGGGTTCGCTACTCGGGGTGCGATTTAAGCCTCGCTATTCGGGGGGAAGGATAGCCACCGCTGGGTTCGCTACCCGGGGTGTGATTTATGCCTAGCTATTCGGGAGGAACGATAGCCACCAAGTACTACATAGTCCGGTGTGATTTATGCCTAGCTATTCGGGAGGAAGGATAGCCACCGAGAATCATATGATCCGGTGTGGTGCGCTATGCACGATATGATTGATTCTTGGGCCTGTATTGGCATGTGTGATATTCTCATTCTCTCATGGAACTGTTGTTGACAATCATGATCAATTTGAAATGCATAATTGAAAGTTATAAATTGACAAAAGGCTTTGTAATCGGTTTTGATAATTCTTATTAAGATACACATGCTGAATACCTGTTTTTATATTGATTAATGGCTTTGTAAACTGTTTAACGAATGATATTAAGAATCACAAAGTGGAATGACTATTTTTATATTATCTTTTCAGAACTGATTTCTTTATGTATTATTATATTTTATTTTTATAATACTTGTTGTCCCCGAGGCACTCAGTGAGTACGAAAGTACTCAGACATACCATTGTTGTTTTTGATAGTATGCTAGGAAACGGAGAAGAGCAGGTTCGTGATACTCTCGACGCTTAGGAGAACTTGCTGCTGTTGTTGATTTGGTGAGCCCACATCCTTGTTCGTGGGACACTTTCTGTTTCATTTATTATTCTAGATTTCCGGGCTGCGTCTCGAAGTTAGACGATTGTTATGTCTCTTAGAAACTCCATAGATTGTTGTCAGAATTGTGGGTAGATTGTCAAAGTCTCGTACGACTTAATGGGTGTTTGCCACGTATATGACTATTACTTATATTAGACTTCCGCTGATCTTATTTCATAATTATGATCCTGATATATGCAGTTATTTATAACTTTGTTTAATTTAATAAGGAAAAAGTATTAAAAAGGAACTTGACGTTACATTTATTTTATAAACTGTTGGAGGTGAATGTTGAACCTGGCGGGTTCAAGTGTTATTATTGCATTGTTTAGGTTCTTCCGATGTTGTTCATGACGTCGGATGCCGGTCACGTCTAGGGTGAGTTTTGGGGCGTGACACAAATAATTAGGAATAACATCGGAACTTCGTAATTTATTCATTAACTCAAATGTTTACATGATTACAACAATATATGATTACAGACTCGATACAAATTCCATGACCTGGTCTAGACTAGTACAAGAAAGACTAATGATTTAGAATTTCCACTACACTCTAAGACTAAACCTCCGTCCTAAATGAAGTGGGCGGAGGCCTTTCAGATAGGCACCGCACAATTCCGCTTCATATCAATCGAATACCTGAAACAATCTAGGCAAAAAAGGGTGTAGCAAGTGTAATATCAGTACAAAACACGCGTACTGAGTAAGTATCATAGGCCGACAATGGTTAGTAACACATATCAGTAAAGAATTCACAGACAAACATGATAACAACTCTATCAATTCATACGTCTATCTACCGCACAATATACAACAAACCATTTTTATCATTAATTCCATGACAATACTCACCAATCAGTCTCATAACAACCTCGCCACTTCCATAGCATTTAATCATTCGTTTTAACCTAGTGGCCAACTAATCACTAGGACACCCATTACCCTACAACACATAAAGACTGAACACACAAATAAGATTCCGGACAATCTATAGCTACTTTATCAAATACAACAACGAATCCAGAACCAAACACCCATCATTACCTAAGTAAGACAACTAACCTGAATATGTCAAGTCCAAGTGTATCCGAATCAATCCAATCATCAAACAACTCAATCAAGTCATAATGCAATACAGTGTAATAATGGTATGAGTGCAATGCCATGCCATGCGAATGAGGTGTACATATGTACTCCAGACGGAAATATCGACGTCTCGATAGCACAACCCAATGTGACTCGCAAAGTCTAAGTGCCACCCATCCCGGATCTTTCCCTAATAGACAGATGGGACCCTGGCTAATTGCTCACTGGGGGAGTCTTACCAGCCCCACACTGGGGGACTCGCGGAGTCCATGCACTAAAAATGATTACGGGATATCATCGGAATCGGCCATGCAACAACGATGCCGGAATAGATCATCATACATTGGCCATCTCACAATCACTCAAGAAAAGGAGTCTGTCAAATATCAGTTTCATAAAATAATCGATTTCGGAATTGAACATCGGACATCGGCCTTCTCACAATCACTCATGTAAATGATTTGTCAAATGTCGATTTCATATAATCAACGATTCCGGAATGGATCTTCAGACATCGGCCTTTTTACAATCACTCAAGTAAAAGAGTTTATGAAAATATCGGTTTCACTCAATCAACGATACCGGATCATCACCGGGTATCGGCCATGCATCATGAATATGAGAGAATGTGTGCAATGCATATGTAAATTGATCAAGCTCAATATCACAAGTACCACAATGGGGTACACCAACAACGTATCACATTACAATAACAATAGTGGGTATGCCAACATATATTAACAACTCAAGTACGAACAGTGGGTACGCCAGCAACATATCCAAGTACAATACCAACAACGGGTATGTCAATACTATCCAAATCAAGACGACAAAACATAATTCAACAGTTACCAATTACTCATGACATCAAGTCGAGACAATAGAACAATTTATGGTACACATAACGGGGTGGCTAGTCCCAACACATACATCAGATCAATCAGTTGATACATGCCATACCACTTCCTTACCTCAACCTATTAGTTCAGAACAAGGGTCTTACTCCACACTCGAAGTTATCCGTCACATAAATTTAGGTACCCAATCGCAACCGTGGGTACATTTTATCCTCTCGTTTAACGGTTAGACTCAACCTAAATAACGTAACTCATTTAGTCAGATATTATAGGAAGTTTTCATCATTAGACACAAATAGGTTCCATCCGCTACTCCCAGGTCACATAAATCCACCGATGATCAAGGAAAACCACTTTAATACCTAAGGAATCTACAGGCCACAAGCCTAAACAAACAAGTCACACAACAATACCAAGATAGAATTTCATCCCAAATCTCCGATTTCCTACACATGCATTCTTCGTTCCTTATATCACAACGATATGGGAAACTAACCAGAATCTACCAAAAGGAAGCCATAACCTACCTCATGACCGAGCGAGTGCCATGAACATCCATTGATTCTTTCAATCGATCGCCCCATCGAAATACGCATGAAATAGTTTGGGGACAACCATGTTACCCAAGATTAATGCTTTCCACTTGTATCCTTCATACGATATTTAGATAATAGGGTGGTTTGGGGGTCATAACCCTCCTCTAGTTTTCTTCTATACTAATGCTAAGAGATTTTCCTATTTTAAAACTTATATTTGGGAAGGACTCATTTCCAAGATCCATGCAAGAATCTATTTTCAAGGGAAAAGGAGTGTAGAGATCTAGGTTATTAGCTCATTTTAGCTAAAAAACATGGGAGATAGCTTAGAGAGAACTTAAGAGGAAATGTTGCTACCTCATCACTCTTCCAACTCTAGATTACTTGAAACCCACTTGATGATTCTCTAGGTGATTATGTTTAGGAGTAATTTCTTAGGTGGAAGGAGGGTTGGAGGGTGTTAGAAGGGTTTATTAGGACTAAAAATCTTATTTCTATGCTTTCCCACCGAACTGGGCGGCTAGTATTTAGGATTTTGGAAAAATGGGACAATTCCAGTAATGATCCCTTAAATAGGGAAATTCACTGTGAGACACCGTCCCAGCGGTAAGTTTACCGGTACAGTGGTACCGCTAGGGAAGCTAATATGCCGCTATGGCGGCTGTGCGGCCACAGGCGTTTACCGCTATGGCGGTATCGTACCGCTACAGCGCAACCGCTATAGCGTCAATACGACCGCTATAGCGGTCAAGTTCTGTCTACTCGCCCACGTGTCTATTCCTTACGCGATGCGTACGTCGATTTTGATTTGGCTTGAAAGGTTTCCAGGATGTGAATATGTGGAGACACTGTTAAGGGGCCATAGTTGTCGTCTTCCTTCGAACTTCACAGTAATGACGAAACAGGTCATTACATCAGATACCAATTGGACAACCGTTCGTCCTCGAACGATAACGGAACGAACCAATGCTGACAGGTGACACGTCTAGTAGCCAGGACTTACTAGTACCACCTTACCCTTGTATTTTGAGTCCAGCAGGAAGGAGCAGGGTGAATAACGTAGCCGGGGAACCCTTTGTGACTTAGCGCTTCTTAGACATAACTTAATGGAATCGCCTGGTTATCATGGCAAGGGGAATCCACATGCCAGGGTGATTTGTAAGAGGTCCATTTACGAGATGTAAGGCTTGAGTATAACCTAAAGTATCACGAACTTCACGGACGGAGCTGGATACCGCCATAGAGGTTACATCACCGCCAAGGCGGTACCGCCACAGCCCCAGAAATGGCCACCGCAGCGGTCGTTCAAGAAACCCATGGCATAGCCTCAACGGTCCCGCTGGCAGAGTATTAAGGGACTGCAGTCCTTTTTTTTCATTAGCCACCCATTCGACTTCGAAAACCCCCTCTATATTCCTCAAAACTCCTACTCCCATTTCACTCCTAATCACATTAAAACTCTACCAACTATCCCCTCTCCCTACTTAACACAAATCAGCCTTCCCAAATGCCCACTTCTCTTACCCAAAAGAAAACAAAGAAAAATAAGGAGATGCGGAGCCAAAGTAAAGAATCCATCTTTATTCATTGCTTTGCTACAAGATCAGGTAACATTTTGTCTCCCCCTTGCTCCATAGTTAATCAACAACACTGCACCCTATTTAACAACTTAAGGGTTGGGATTTTTCGGTACCACAAGTTGGGTTTTTTTTTCCGAAATTTAGGTAACACACAATTTTGACGAATTTTCAAAGTAATCTGAACTAGTTAATCGTTTGGATGACCTATTATAACACAAGTTTGAGCTGCAAAACTTGAACATAGTAAAGAAAAATTCTTGAAATAGGTTCTGGGGTTTTTCTCAAAATTTGGGCTTGTTTGTTGTTAGAATAGCACCCCAATGGGTTTTAAACTTCATGCATACTTGTTTTCGCCTCGATCCGTGCTTAAAAACAAGTTTTTTATCCAAAAAGTGGGGTTTGAAGTCTGGGAATTTTGGGTTACTGTTTGGGTAAGGTGATACCGTTGCAACGGTTCACTGACCGCTACAACGACAAACAGTAAGGTGATACCGCTGCAGCGGTTCACTGACCGCTACAGCGGTGACGCTGTAGCGCTCAGTTGGCTGATGTGGCGGTGAACCATAGAAACCTTGGTGTTCGCTGTGGTGGTCTTCTTTCCGCCATAGCGGTACTACCATGGTGGTCTGCAGGCCGCTGTTGCAGTTATTGTAGATTTTGCAACTATGCAGTCTGCTGCCAGGCACTCTTTTACTCAATTTTTCGCTTTTATTTTTGCTAGAATGACATGTAACTGATAAGGCTTAAGAATTGACACACTTCTAATTTCCTTGCAGGAACTATGGCTGAAAACGAGGAACAAGTACCTCAAACCCAAGGGGCGATGCCCCAAAATGAAGAAGTGCCCGTTTACCACAAACTCCCCACTCGTCAGAGTAAACGGCTACATCTGAACTAGAGGTCCATTCCTTTATTATTGGAGAGGGGATTTGATATGATAAATGTGGAAAGGCAGGCTCTAGATTTCTGGAACATATTGGTGTCGACCAAGTACACTCGCTTGGTCCGAAACCCGAGAGATTGCAATGAGTCTTGGGTAAGGGAGTTCTATGCTATGCTGGCTTCAGTTGACTGGGATGTCCCTAGCCCGATGATCATAATAAGGGGCACTCCCGTGAAAGTGGGGTCAAGGGCTATCAACCGGATGTACCGACTGGATGATCATCCTGCAGAGCCTTATGAGGAGAAGGTGGCAGAGAAATTTTTTATGTGGTTGGCCACCCAGTTGGTGCAGGCAAGTGATATACTGACGGTTCCTTGGGCTCGTGGTAGGGGAGTGATATACAGTGACTGCTTTATTGTTGAGGCTAGGAGATGGCTACACATTGTTAGCCGCCGGGTCCGCCCTTCCTCAAACACCCATGATGTTTGATATGCCCGTGCCCTTATTATTGCTTGTGTCTTTACCGACATACCTATAAATGTAGGGGTGCAAGTCATTGCAGAGTTGAAGAGGTTTGCGGATAAAGGTGGGGGAAGCTAGATGTTCCCTTCTTTGATAACCTTTTTGTGCCAGAAAGCTAAGGTTCCAGAGAAGGATGATGACGATTGGGTCTAGCCTGAGGCCCCTTTCCATCCATTGATGGCGAAGGGTCACGGGATCGCGATTGTGAGCCTAAAGAAGAGGAAGGTGGATGATGCGGGCGAAGGGGGAAGTAGAGCTGGGGCTGATGTTGGTGAGAGGGATGATGTCGAGACTGGGGCTCCTCATGTCCAGGGTCCCTTTGAGTGTATAGATACACGCTTTGATGATATAAAGGCCATGTTCCGGGTGATGCCCATGCCTTCTGGTAGTTCTAGTTCATCAGGTGCTGCTGCCAGCTAACCTACCCAGTAGGAGATGAAGGGGTATTTTGACACCCAGACGTAGATGAGTGAGTCACTCACCAGCCTCCAGACTGGCTACACCACCCTGGCTAAGAACCATGGTGAGCTTCGAGCTAATTTTGACAAAGAAAAGATGAAGATCAGGGTGTGCGACAAGATTCGCATCAGGTCTTGGGGGGTTTCTAAAGGGATGTGGGGTAAAATGTTCCCCAACTTGCCACTGCTAGTGGAGGATGATGATGAATCCGAGGAGTACTCCTTCGAGAGTGGTCCCCGAGAGGATGGCGGTCAGGGCGGGTTACATGATACCGGTGGTGGCGGCTCTAATGATGATGGTGCGACTAGCATGCAGACAGCCTAGAGATTTCCCTATCTCCCTCTCCCTTTTTATGCTTGGTTTCCCTTGTAGGGCCTTTATTTCTGGACAATCTTTTGTTGGTTTACCTCTTTATTTTAGGATAATTTTGTTTTTGGTTTTTGGTTTTTGGTTGGCCTAGTTTATGGCTAATGTTTGGATAATTTGTTTTGGATGTGGAACTTTTTAGCTTCCTTACTTTTGGTAATTGTAGTTGGTTTTGTAGTAGTGGCTTGCGTGGTTCTTGCCCTCATCGGGCTTATTTTTATACTACTGTTGATTGGTCAATCTGCTGTTTTTGTATGATCTATCGAATGGTTCAAACAATGAAAACAGGGGAAGGTTCAGATCTCTGAACCCAGCAGTACTGCCATAGCGGTGTCTCAGACCGCTATAGGGGTCCCGCCTTGGCAGCAGGGGAGCCGCAGGGACGGTCAAAGAGGAATTGGGCTTCACTGCTTCAGCGGTTGCCCTTCCGCTGTAGCAGCATAGCCACAGCGGTACACTAACCGACGTGGCGCTATGCCTGGCAGTGGCATCATGCTATACCCGTATTTGTCTTGCCTCTGGAATTTAACTCACCTCTTCCAACGCTGCTAGTTCTAATCCTGAAATATGACGTACTCTTCGCACGTAGATACCAATTGGAATCATCTAGATACCAATTGGGCTTACCGAGATACCAATTTGATCGAAGTAGCACGATTTGAAAGAAAGAAGGGAAATTTTCCTAGATGACCTATAGCCTCCCGTGGATGGGTACAGACGTCTACGTACCATTCCACGAGACCCTACTAAACATTGCTCTTGTACCGTAGACCCGTAACCTAAGCTCTGATACCAACTTGTCATGACCCAATTTGGGACTGTGCGGGCACCTACCTCGGTAGGCGAACCCTCTATTAAATAACACGTTGATTAAGTAAGGAAATTCATTTAGCCGACAAATAATTAGGAATAACAGCGGAACTTCGTAATATATTCATTAGATCAAATGTTTACATAATTACAACAATACATGATTACAAAATAGGTACAAATTCCCATGACCTGGTCTAGACAAGTACAAGAGCGACTAATGATTCAGAATTTCCACTACACTCTAAGACTTAACCTCCGTCCCGGATGAAGTGGGAGGAGGCATTCCAGATAGGCACCGCACGATTCCGCTACATATCAATCGAATACCTGAAACAATCTAGGCCAAAAAGGGTGTAGCAAGTGTAATATCAGTACAAAACATGCGTACTGAGTAAGTATCATAGGCCGACAATGGTTAGTAACACATATCAGTAATGAATTCACAGACAAACATGATAATAACTCTATCAATTCATACGTCTATCTACCGCACAATATACAACAAACCATTTTTATCATTAATTCCATGACAATACTCACCAATCAGTCTCATAACAACCTCGCCACTTCCATATCATTTAATCATTCCTTTTAACTTAGTGGTTAACTCATCACTAGGACACCCATTATCCTACAACACATAAAGACTGAACACACAGATAAGATTCCAGACAATCTATAGCTACTTCATCAAATACAACAACGAATCCAGAACCAAACAACCATCACCACCTAAGTAAGGCAACTAACCTGAATATGTCAAGTCCGAGTGCATCCGAATCAATCCAATCATTAAACAACTCAATCAAGTCATAATGCAAGGCAGTGCAATAATGGTATAAGTGCCATGCCATGCCATGCCATGCCATGTGAATGAGGTGTACACATGTACTCCGGACGGAAATATCGACATCTCGGTAGCATAACCCAGCGTGACTCGCGAAGTCTAAGTGCCACCCATCGCGGATCTTTTCCCAACAGACAGACGGGACCCTGGCTAATTGCTCATAGAGAGAGTCTCACCGACACCACCCTGGGTGACCCGCGGAGTCCATGCACTAACAATAATTTCGGAATATCATCAGAATCGGCCATGTAAAACGATGCAGGAATAGATCATCGAACATCGGCCATCTCACAGTCACTCAAGAAGAAGAGTCTGTCAAATATCAGTATCTTACAATCAACGATTTCGGAATTGAACATCGGACATCGGTCTTCTCACAATCACTCAAGTAAAAGAGTTGTCAAATATCAGTTTAATATAATAAACGATTCCAGAATAGATCTTTGGACATCGACCTTTTCACAATCAGTCAGTCAAGTAAAAGAGTTTATCAAAATATCAGTTTCGCTCAATCAACGATACCGAATCATCACTGGGTATCGGCCCTGCATCATGAATATGAGAGAATGCGTGCATTGCATATGTAAATCGATCAAGCTCAGTATCATAAGTGCCACAACGGGGTACACTAACAACGTATCACATCACATTACCAACAGTGGGTATGCCAACATATATCAATAACTCAAGTACCAATAGTGGGCACGCCAACAATATATCCAAGTACAATACCAACAACGGGTATGTCAATACTATCCAACTCATGGCGACAAAACAAAATTCAATATCTACCAATTACTCATGACATGAAGTCGGGACAATAGAACAATTTAAGGTACACATAACGGGGTGGCTAGTTCCAACACATACATCAGATCAATCAGTTGATACACGCCATACCACTTCCTTACCTCAGCCTATTAGTTCAGAACAAGGGTCTTACTCCACACTCGAAGTTATCCGTCACATAAATTTAGGTACCCAATCGCAACCGTGGGTAGATTTTATCCTCTCGTTTAACAGTTAGACTCACCCTAAAAAACATAACTTATTTAGTCACATATTATAGGATTTTTTCATCATTAGACATAAATAGGTTCCATCTACTACTCCCAGGTCATATATATCCACCGACGATCAAGGAAACCTACTTTAATACCTAAGGAATCTACAGGCCACAAGCCCGAACAAACAAGTCACATAACAATACCAACCTATAATTTCATCCCAAATCTTCGATTATCTACACATACATTCTCCGTTCCTTCCATCACAACGATACGGGAAACTAACCGGAGTTTACCAAAAGGAAGCCATAACCTACCTGTTACACCCCAAAACTTTGGGTTCCTGAGCGGTGAAGGGACTAACATAAGTTAAGGTGTACATGATGTCCCTAAAAGTAAGAAGGGATACTTAATAATTCTAATTAAGATTCCAAAGAAGTTAGAGGCAAGGGATAAAAATTCGTTAAATGAAATTCCACCGCAGTTCTGTGAAGGGGGGGGGGGGGGGGAGTTTCGACGGTCGTTCTTTGTACCGTCGAACGAGTTGACGCTTCGTCGATTGTACCGTAGAATTGAGCTAGAGCGAAGACCATTCGACGAACAGGTAGACGCTCCGTCGATCAGTTCGACGGACCGTCCTTCTCACCGTAGGATGAAAAGAAACGACAGATTGCTCACTGGAAATTTAACGACTTCGACGACCAGATCGACACTCCTTTGATACGATCGACGCCCGTCGATCGTACCGTATATCTCGATCGGGACTTCTTTTGAGAATTAATATAAGGACCCCTCCCTCATTTTAATTCATTTCATCTCACTTCTCCATCATTCATCCACAAGAAATCAAAGGAAATCCATGATCAATTACACCAAGACCATGAAATCAAGTGTGTGAAACCTAGTAAAAGTTCATCTAAGCCAAGAAAACTCAAGAGAAGAGAGTTAGGGTTTTGGTGCAAGAAGAGAAGTTCCACTCAAAGGTTGTTCATCCATCATACAAGGTGATTTTTATGGTATTTACATGTTATTTAAGGTGTTGAAAGTTGAAACACTTGGATTGTAGAAGGAGGTAGAAAATGGGTCATGAATGAGTGAATAGTGTCATTATTGAACAATAGTTGGGATGAATTATGAATGTTGGTATATTGTGATTGTGAATATGTTATTAATCACACTTAGACCACGGAATAAGTATTATGTATGAGAAAATGCGATAATGAGCTATAACTATAATTGTGGAGAATTGTAGGGAAATAGTGAATTGTGGTAAATGTAGATGATTGATGATTGTTGTTGCGATATTGTGAATGTTGTTATGAATGTTTGGGAGTTGATATAGAATGTGGGGAAAGTAGTAGAAACAAAGGAAATGTTGCCCAATTTTCCCTATTTCTTATAGCCGAGTCACTAATGTTAATGCGAATTCTCTTGAAGATAGAAACGCGAGCATCGAAGGAGGATGATCAAGCGATAGAATAGTTAAACGACAAAGGTATGTGACGATAGTCCTTTCTTTCTATGGCATGAATCCTATAGTATGATTTTCCTCCCTCTTCATGAATCTTTTAAATTCCGAAAAAGTATGAGCCTATGTTCATGAATAGCTACACAAGGTAAGAGTTAAAGTATAAAGATTCTAGAAGTTCATGATATGATGTTCCTAACACGTTAATGATGTCATTTATTGCTTACACTCACCTCATATACTATTCCCTTCAAGGTGAGGCAGAATGTTAATGAGTGCTCCATAATGAAATCGGGGGATCACGACCTTACGTCACCTCGATAAAGTATAGTTGTCCTTGAGTCTTTATGCATGCACTATGATGAGCATATTATGATGATGATATAACACCGTGCCTATATGGCCGGGCAGTCACCGTAAGGCGGGCAGCGTATACACCATGGCCAGATGGCATGGGCAGACACCACTAGTGGGCGGCATGAGATGATAACCCAGACGCGGGAGGCCTGGACGCAGGCTAATGATTATTACACCGATCCGATATGGACGGGCTGTTACGCCTCGAAAATTTTCCGTACTTGTGTGATGAGTAGAACGATGAAGGGCTTGAGTGTATGATGTTTTACTAAGTCGGGAATGGCTAATTATGCATTTTTGGAAATAAGGAAGTTGCAGATATTTTTTTAGCCCAGTGGTCGTATATGGCACTATACGGCCCGTAAAGTGATTTACGGACCGTATAGTGCAATCGAATTCCATCGTTCCAAAAGAATCAACTTTCCGTCCAGCGTTAATATGGTTAAATACGACCCAGAATACGGCCCGTAAACTGGTTTACGGACCGTAAACCAGGTCGTAAACTACCATGTTCTTCAGCCAAAACTTTCTATTTTTCATATTCTTAAAAACGACCACAGTGGATGGTGTAAATCAAAATACGGTCCGTAAATGGTGGTTTACGACCACTATTCATCCCGACAAGAATTCATTAAAGATCAGATTTTGTGATTTTTAAAAGGGACTTAAGCTCATTTCATTTCATTTTTCATCAAGACAAATCAAGAGACTTCTAGAACTCTCCAAATATTTCCTCCACAAGAATTCAAGAGAATTAAAGGGAATATCAAGACCAACAACACTAATTTCATGGAATCAAGTGTAAGAACACAATAAAGGATCATCTAAGTGAAGAAATTCCAAAGAAGGTGGAACTAGGGTTTTGTCTAAGTGAAGCATTTCAACTCAAGATTGTTCAACCATCATTCAAGGTAAGTTTCACAACAAATTCATGTTGTTTGAGGCATTGAAAGGTTCGCATACTTGAAATATAGAAGAACATAGAAATGGGTCATTATTGAGTAAATAGTGACATAAGTGTGTGATAGTGGAATTGAATCATGAAAGTTGAAGAGTTGTCATTACGAATACGTTATGAATGATGTTTATATCATGAAACAAGTGTTAAATGCGTGGAAACACAAAGATGAGCTAGAAGTAGAAATATAGGAAAATTGGAGGAAAATGGTGGATTTTACTAATTGTGCATGAACGATGATTGTTGATTGTGATATTGTGAGTAGTATGGTGAATGTAGGGAGTTCATATAAAACATGGGAAAAATAGTATAAACAAGAGAAGTGCTGCCCAATTCTTCCTAGACTTGACGATGCGTTTGTAGACGATTAACTAATGTTAGTACGAATTCTCTCATGAAGGTAACGACGTGGTATTGAAGGAGAGCAAGTGAGCGATAGCCTAGCGTAATGACCAAGGTATGTGAGGCTAGTCCTTCTTTCCAATGCCATAAGTCTCTCAGCTTGAATCCCTATTCCTTTCATGCGCTCTCACATCCTAAGAAGTTAAAAGCTTATGCCTATGAATGTCTACATGAGATAAGTTATACGATGTGAGGATTTTATTACTTGCCTACACTCACCTTATGTACTAGTTCTTTCAAGGTGAGGCAGAATGTCCATAAGGGCTCCATAATGTAGTCGGGGGATCATGACCTTACGTCACCCCGATGGAATAAAGTTGACCTTGAGCCTTACACATATATTATGATAAGATAAGTATTTCATGATGAGCATATTATTATGAGTATTTTGCATTGAGCATGTCATGAGCATTTCACCATGACTTCGGGCATGGGCAGACACCACTAGTAGGCGGCATGAGATGGTACCCCCGGACGCGGGAGGCCTGGACGCGGGCTCATATTATTGATGATCACACCGTACCGACATGGACGGGCAGCTTGAATGTCATGCATTCATGATATCATGATAAGTATGAGTAAGACGGCATGCATTTCTTCTCTCTTATGATTATTATTCAGATTCAGATGTTCCTATTGATACTCTCACTATATTATTGTTATCCTTCTTCATTGTTTATGACTCTCATACTCAGTACAACATTCGTACTAACGTCCTTTCTCTTGGACGCTGTGTTCATGCCCACAGGTAGACAGGGAGGCGAGCTTGATCCAGATACTTAGGAGCTGCCAGCTGTAGAGAGCACTCCATTGTTAGGAGGTGCTTATGATTTCTCTTTTGGGTGCATATGTATATATATATATATATATATATATATATATATATATATATATATATATATATATATATATATATATATATATATTGGGCATGACGGAGTCTTGTTCCGTCCATTGTATAGTATGTCAGTAGAGGCTCGTAGATGCGTAGTGTGGGTAGCATGGTCTCACATCTTTCATGTATACGTGCACTCATTATTTTGATGTACCAAATCTTTCTATATACACAAGTATTTATGTTTCTATATAAGTTGTGATCGTTTTCTATGTTTCAAGCATAAATATGATGATAAGGCATTAATCGAGTAAGGGGAGTAATAGAGCGAGTGGTGCTCAGTGGTTAGCCCCAGGTACCCGTCGCGGCCCCTAGCTGGGTCGTGACACGGGCCGCTTATACATTTATGCATATATGATATGATGATTATGAGTAAGCCAGCATGCATCATTTCCTTTATATTTGACAGTCAGATACAGATGTTCCTTATTGATGCTTCCTTTATTTCATTGACGTATTATTATTGTTTATGCCTCTCATACTCAGTACAATGTTCGTACTGACGTCCGTTTCTTTGGACCCTGAGTTTATGCCCACAGGTAGACAGGGAGGTGATCTTGATCCAGATTCGTTGAAGCTATTAGCTGATTTGAAGTGCACTCCATTTTCCGGAGGTGCCATTGATTATTCTCTTGGTATATATGTACATGTATGTTATGGGCTCGACGGGGTCCTGTCCTTTCCATATGTCTAGTACTTTAGTAGAGGCTCGTAGATATGCAGTGTGGGTTGTATGGTCTCACGAGGTAGCTGCTATGTATATATATACATATATTTTAATGACCAAAAGGCTTGTGCATATAAAAGTATTTATGTTTCCGAATGAAAGATGATTTTCTTATAATTTGAGTATGATTTTGATAAAAGGACGTTTAATGAGCATGATGAGTAGTATAATGAGTGGTGTTCGGTGGTTAGCCCCGGATACCCGTCACGGCCCCTAGCCGGGTCGTGACAAAAGTGTTATCCGAGCAGTTCAGTCCTAGGGAGTGTCTACGAGCCGTGTCTAGTAGAGTCTTGTTTATGGTGTGTTGCACGCCACATCAATAAACAAGAGGCTATAGGGCATTTAGGAAAAATGACCATCTTTCTTCTTATGAGATCGTGCGGTAGTGCCGTGTATAAGATTTTATCCTCCCTAATAGTGTGTTATGATTTCAGAAATGCCGCCAAAGGGAAAAACTACAGCCGCCCAGAAGGGCAAGACTACAAAAAAAAGGCGGGTAGAAAGAGAGCCGCCAATGAATGTAGAAGAGGGCGAGTCACACAATGAGGCCCTATCTAATACTTCCTCTACCCTGCCTTATGTAGAAGAACAAGGAGGAGCTTCAGCTCCAGCTCCACCACCAGTTGCTTCGGGTCAACAAGTGACCGAGGCCATTCATCTATTGACACAGTTGGTTGCCGCCCAGGCACAGCGGTAGAATGCGGGCCCAAGTGATCGGTCAGCTAGTACCCGAGCTCGTGATTTTATGAGTTTAAATCCTCCAGAGTTTTTCATGTCAAAGCCGGATGAAGACCCGCAAGGTTTCATTGATGAGATGTTGAGGACCTTGAAGATTATTCATGCCTCCGAGACTGAATCTATGGAGTTGGCATCTTATAGACTCCGAGATGTGGCGGTATTGTGGTATAATAATTGGATAGCATCGAGAAAAGAGAATACGCCTCCTCCCGTTTGGAAAGAATTTGTAGATGCTTTCATTCTCCATTATTTGCCACCCGAGGTCGACCGAGCTACAGCGGATAGATTTCTAAATTTGAAGCAAGGAATTATGAGTGCCCGGGAGTATAGCCTACAATTTAATTCATTGGCTAGATATGCCCCGACTATGGTGGCCGATATGGGAGATAGGGTGCACAGGTTTGTGAGTGGCTTTGGGCCGCATTTCTTCAAGGATTGTTTAACAGCCTCGTTGTAAGAAGGGATGGATATTTCCCAAATACAAGACCATGCCCAGAATTTGGAGGGACGACAGCAACCACAAGGGGGTGATCGCGACATTGATAGAATGCAAAGCAAGAGGGCTAGATCTATGGGGGAAGGTAGTGATTATTGAAGGGGATCAATGCAGACATATTCTAGACATTCAGGCCAGTCGGTGACTAGTGCAACTCCTCGATTTACGGGTAGGAGATTTGATCGCTCCTTTCGTTCAGGACAGGGTCAGAGTTCGAGGGCGGCAGATTCTCAGTTCAGGGAAGATTATAGTCAGAGGAGACCCTCAGTACCGCGATGCAGCCAGTGCGGTAGACTACATTCCGAACAATGGCACCAAGGTTCGGATGCTTGCTATGCCTATGGCTAGGTTGGGCATATGGTACGAGATTGCCCGTCAACGAGCGGTAGAGTTGGGGTTCAGCCTACAGGATCAGCAGCTGGTTCATCTTTAGTGCGCCCGATAGGACAGACTCTGTAGATATCAGCAGGTCGAGGTAAAGGCAGAGGGGGAGCATCTACTTCAGGTTCCACTCAGCCCCGTGTGTATGCTTTAGCCGGACGACAGGATCTCGAGTCCTCCCCAGATGTGGTTACAGGTACATTCTGCATATTTTCCCATAATGTATATGCCTTGATAGATCCGGGTTCTACTTTTTCCTATATTACCCCGTATGTTGCTGGTCGTATTGGGGTGAAAACTGAGCCAATCAAACCTTTTGAGGTAACTACTCCGGTTGGTGATCCCGTGATAGCTAGACAAGTGTATAAGAACTGTGTACTTGTGATATGCAATCGCCAGACCAAAGATGATTTAATTGAGCTGGAAATGCTAGATTTCGATGTGATTATGGGTATGGATTGGTTGGCCTCATGCTATGCTAATGTTGATTGTCGAATGAAAATAGTTCGATTTCAATTTCCGGGAGAGCCCGTGCTTGAATGGAAGGGTAATACAGCATCTCCAAAAGGTAGGTTTATTTCCTACCTTAAGGCAAGGAAGAATATAGCTAAAGGCTATATTTATCATCTAGCCCGAGTACATGACACCGAAGCAACGTCGCCAACTTTCCAATCCTTTCCAGTAGTGAATGAATTTCCAGATGTATTTTCAGATGAACTTCCAGGTCTTCCTCCAGAAAGAGAAATTGACTTCGCCATTGAAGTGTTGCTGGACACCAAGCCTATTTCTATTCCTCCTTATCGAATGGCTCCAGCAGAATTGAAAGAGCTAAAGGCGCACTTGAAAGATTTTCTTGAAAAGGGGTTTATTAGACCCAGTTCATCACCGTGGGGAGCACCAGTCTTGTTCGTGAGAAAGAAAGATGGTTCCCTACGAGTGTGCATCGATTATAGGCAGTTGAACAAGGTGACGATAAAGAAAAAATATCCTCTCCCAAGGATTGAAGATTTATTTGATCAGTTGCAGGGTGCCAAATGGTTTTCTAAAATAGACTTGAGGTCAGGTTATCATCAAGTGAAAGTTAGAGAACGAGATATTCCCAAAATGACTTTCAGAACTAGATATGGCCATTATGAATTTCGGGTGATGTCGTTTGGATTAACTAATGCTCCGGCCGAGTTTATGAATTTGATGAATAATGTGTTTAGGCCACTCTTGGACTTATTTGTGATAGTATTCATTGATGATATTCTGGTGTATTCTCGCATAGAATCAGAGTATGCAGATCATTTACGTATCGTACTTAGAATTCTTCGAGCTTGAGAATTATATGCAAAATTTTCAAAGTGCGAATTTTGGCTGAATTTCGTAACATTTCTGGGCCATGTTATTTCAGCTGATGGTATTCGAGTATATACTCAAAAAATTGAGGCTGTGAAGACTTGGCCAAGGCCTACGACGCCTACTGAGGTTTGTAGTTTTCTGGGATTGGCAGGATACTACAAAAGGTTTGTAGAAGGGTTTTCGTCTATTTCGGCTCCATTAACGAAGCTAACCCAAAAGTCAGCTAAATTTCAATGGAATGATGCTTGTGAACATAGCTTCCAAGAGTTGAAGGACAGATTAACCTCAGCTCCAGTCTTAACACTTCCAGAAGGGTCAAATGGTTATGTAGTATACTTCGATGCTTCCGGTGTTGGATTAGGATGCGTGTTAATGCAGCACGGTAGAGTCATTGCTTATGCTTCGAGGCAGCTGCAGAAACATGAAAAGAACTATCCAACTCATGACCTCAAATTAGCTGCAGTTATTCATGCATTAAAGATGTGGATACATTACTTGTATGGCGTACATGTTGATATCTATACAGACCACAAGAGCCTTCAATACATTTTCAAGCAGAAGGAGTTAAATCTGCGGTAGAGGCGGTGGTTAGAATTGTTGAAAGATTATGATGTGAATATTCTATACTATCCTGGAAAAGCAAATATAGTAGTCGATGCGCTTAGCCGATCAATGGGCAGTTTATGTGAAGTTCCTCCGAAAACGAAAGAGATGATTTACGAGCTCCATCAATTAGCTAATCTTGGAGTGCGTGTAATTGATTCAGGTAGTGCAGGGATTGGTGTTAATGACCCCACGGTTTCGTCCCTGAATGTGGAAGTGAAAGAGCGTCAGTATGAAGATCCTCAGTTGAGCCAGTATAGAGACGCACTTCATGAAAAAGAGAGATCTCCATTTAAAACTTCGATGGATGAGATTCTTAGATACCAAGGCAGGCTATGTGTTCCGAATGTTGCAGAATTGTGCCGACGAATTCTGGAAGAAGCCCATTATTCTCGGTATTCTATTCACCCGGGTGCAACAAAGATGTATCACGATCTCAAATTGATATATTGGTGGGATGGAATGAAGAGAGACATAGCAGATTTGTAGCCCAATGTCCAAATTGCCAACAAGTAAAGATCGAACATCAAAAGCCAGGAGGATTATTGCAAGCAATGGAAATCCCTACTTGGAAGTGGGAAGTTATCAATATGGATTTTATTGTGGGGTTACCTCATTCCCGAGGCAAGTGTGATTCTATATGAGTAATTGTGGACAGATTAACAAAGGCATCTTATTTCCTTCCAGTCAGGACCACATACTCACCTGAAGATTATGCAAGGTTGTATATCAAGGAAATTGTGAGACTTTATGGTGTTCCACTATCCATTATTACAGATAGAGGAGCACAGTTTACAGCCAAGTTCTGGAAGTCCTTTCAAGAAGGTCTAGGTACCCAGGTGAAGCTTAGCACAGCATTCCATCCGCAAACTGATGGGCAAGCCGAGCGTACTATTCAGACCTTGGAAGATATGCTCCGAGCATGTGTGCTGGATTTCGGTGGTAGTTGGGATGATCACCTACCCCTTATTGAGTTTGCATATAACATAGCTACCATTCTAGTATTCAAATGGCTCCGTATGAAGCCTTATATGGAAGGAAGTGTAGGTCCCCAATTGGATGGTTCGAAACAGGAGAAGTGCAGCTAATAGGCCCTGAATTGATTCAGCAAGCGGTAGAAAAAGTCAAAGTGATCCGAGATCGATTGCTGACAGCCCAAAGTCGCCAAAATCTTATGCGGACAACCGCCGGCGAGACTTGGAAATTTAGGTTGATGATTGGGTATTTTTTAAGGTGTTTCCATTGAAAGGGGTGATGAGATTTGACATGAAAGGGAAGGTAAGTCCTCGATACATTGGACCTTATAAAATTATCCGCAGGGTGGGTCATGTAGCCTATGAATTGGACTTGCCTTTAGAGCTTGAGTCAGTTCGTCGAGTCTTCCATGTCTCAAGGCTCCGCAAGTGTATTGGAGATCCCACGAAAATTGTCCCAATAGCTTATGTGCAAGTGACAGAAATGCTAGCATATGAAGAAGAGCCTATTGCCATACTAGACAAGCAAGTACGAAGACTTCGAAATAAGGAAGTAGCTTCAGTCAAAGTCTTGTGGCGAAACAACAACCGGGAAGAAATGACTTGGGAACAGAAGAGAGTATGAATATCAAGTACCCGCACTTATTCCAACCCCCAGAAGGGATTCATGATGAAACACCAGGATTTTGAGGTATGTATGCTTACTTTTTGTGCTTTTGGTCGTGTGTGGCCAATTTATGTTGCTAATATGTTGTCGCTTTGTGAGGCAATGTTATTATGGGTTGTTGTGACAGGATGGTAATGCCATATTACAGGGGAAACTCTGGCAAATTTTTTGTAGAATTCCCGAGTACTTAACATTCGAGGACGAATGTTCCAAAAAGGGGGGGAAAATGTTACACCCCGGAACTTTGGGTTGCTGAGCGGTGAAGGGACTAAGAAATCAAAGGAAATCCATGATCAATTACACCAAGACCATGAAATCAAGTGTGTGAAACCTAGTAAAAGTTCATCTAAGCCAAGAAAACTCAAGGGAATAGAGTTAGGGTTTTGGTGCAAGAAGAGAAGTTCCACTCAAAGGTTGTTCATCCATCATCCAAGGTGAGTTTTATGGTATTTACATATTATTTAAGGTGTTGAAAGTTAAAACACTTGGATTGTAGAAAGAGGTAGAAAATGGGTCATGAATGAGTGAATAGTGTCATTATTGAACAATAGTTGGGATAAATTATGAATGTTGGTATATTGTGATTGTGAATATGTTATTAATGACAATTATACCACGGAATAAGTATTATGTATGAGAAAACACGATAATGAGCTATAACTATAATTGTGGAGAATTGAAGAGAAATGCTGAATTGTGGAAAATGTAGATGATTGATGATTGTTGTTGCGATATTGTGAATGTTGTTATTAATGTTTGGGAGTTGATATAGAATGTGGGGAAAGTAGTAGAAACAAAGGAAATGCTGCCCAATTTTCCCTAGTTCTTATAGCCGAGTAACTAATGTTAATGTGAATCTCTCGAAGGTAGAAATGGGAGCATCGAAGGAGGACGATCAAGCGATAGAATAGTTAAACGACAAAGGTATGTGAGGATAGTCCTTTCTTTCTATGGCATGAATCCTATAGTATGATTTTCCTCCCTCTTCATGAATCTTTTAAATTCCGGAAAACTATGAGCCTATGTTCATGAATAGCTACACAAGGTAAGAGTTAAAGTATAGAGATTCTAGATGTTCATGATATGATGTTCCTAGCACGTTAATGATGTCATTTATTGCTTACACTCACCTCATATACTCTTCCCTTCAAGGTGAGGCTGAATGTTAATGAGTGCTCCATAATGAAATCGGGGGATCACGACCTTACGTCACCTCGATAAAGTATAGTTGTCCTTGAGTCTTTATGCATGCACTATGATGAGCATATTATGATTATGATATAACACCGTGCCTATATGGCCGGGCAGTCACCGCTAAGGCGGGCAGCGTATACACCATGGCCAGATGGCATGGGCAGACACCACTAGTGGGCGGCATGAGATGATACCCCGGACACGGGAGGCCTGGACGCAGGCTAATGATTATCACACCGATCCGATATGGACGGGCCGCTTATACATTTATGCATATATGATATGATGATTTTGAGTAAGCCAGCATGCATCATTTCCTTTATATTTGACAGACAGATACAAATGTTCCTTATTGATACTTCCTTTATTTCATTGACGTATTATTATTGTTTATGCCTCTCATACTCAGTACAATGTTCGTACTGACGTCCGTTTTCTTTGGACCCTGTGTTCATGCCCACAGGTAGACAGGGAGGTAATCTTGATCCAGATTCGTAGAAACTATTAGCTGATTTGAAGTGCACTCCATTTTCCAGAGGTGCCATTGATTATTCTCTTGGTATATATGTACATGTATGTTGTAGGCTCGACGGGGTCCTGTCCCGTCCCGTCCATATGTCTAGTACTTTAGTAGAGGCTCGTAGATATGCAGTGTGGGTTTTATGGTCTCACGAGGTTGCTACTATGTATATATATACATATATTTTAATGACCAAAAAGGCTTGTGCATATAAAAGTATTTATGTTTCCGAATGAAAGTTGATTTTCTTATAATTTGAGTATGATTTTGATAAAAGAATGTTTAATGAGCATGATGAGTAGTACAATGAGTGGTGTTTGGTGGTTAGCCCCGGATACCCGTCATGGCCCCTAGCCGGGTCGTGACACTACCTCATGGCCGAGCGGGTGCCACAAACATCCATTGATTCTTTCAATCGATCACCCCATCGAAATCCGCATGAAATAGTTTGGGGACAACCATGTTACCCAAGATTAATGCTTTCCACTTGTATCCTTCATAAGAGATTTCGATAATAGGGAGGTTTAGGGGTCTTAACCCACCTTTAGTTTTCTTCTATACTAATGCTAAAAGATTTTCCTATTTTCGAGCTTATATTTGGGAAGGACTCATTTCCAAGATCCATGCAAGAATCTATTTTCAAGGGAAAAGGAGTGTAGAGATCTAGGTTATTAGCTCATTTTAGCTGAAGAACATGGGAGATGGCTTACAGAGAACTTAGGGGGAAATGTTGCTACCTCATCACTCTTCCAACTCTAGATTACTTGAAACCCACTCGATGATTCTCTAGGTGATTATGTTTAGGAGTAATTTCTTAGCTAGAAGGAGGGTTAGAGGGTGTTAGGAGGGTTTATTAGGACTAAAAATCTGATTTCTTTGCTTTCCCACCGAACTGGGCGGCTGGTATTTAGGGTTTTGAAAAAATGGGACAATTCCAGTAATGATCCCTTAAATAGGGAAATTCACTGTGAGACACCGCCTCAGCGGTAAGTTTACCGGTACAGTGGTACCACTAGGGAAGCTAATGTGCCGCTATGGCGGCTGTGCGGTCACAGGCGTTTACCGCTATGGCGGTTATCGTACCGCTACAGCGCAACTGCTGTAGCGTTAATATGACCGCTATGGCGCTCAAGTTATGTCTGCTCGCCCACGTTTCTATTCCTTACGCGATGCGTACAACGATCTTGGTTTGGCTTGAAAGGTTTCCAGGATGTGAATAGGTGGAGACACTGCTAAGGGGCCATAGTTGTTGTCTTCCTTCGAAATTCACAGTAACGACGAAATAGGTCGTTACAGGTTATGACAACTTGATACCATACTAAGATCTAAATATTCAATAGACTATATGTATACATGATCAGCTCTTTCTCACGAGGAGGAATATCAATAGGCAGTAACGTGAGTTCCAACATATGAATTTTTGCGCACCGCTTCGATCTCGTTGTCCCGTTTTGTCGTGTTGTTGAATCCAGGATTTTTTCAAAGTAAAGTAAGATAGAAGGAGTAGTCTTGGCATATAAAGTAAGAATTCTCCTATTCTTGATATTTTTAAGTTCGCCCAGGTCATAGATAAATTGTGAGATGAGAACTATGAAATTAATCGTGGGAAATCAGATACGTTATTGTTGTTGTTGTTGTGTGGGATGATTTGAGGTATTCTTTTGGAATGTGTTTTGGCTGGAAATTGTAGGAGTAACTTAAGTATATTGTTGTTGTTGTTGTTGTCATTGATATGTATTTTGAAGGAAACAAAAATTGGAGAAGTGTGTTTGATAATCGTATCCAGGCTTATCGCTCATTGTGAATTATTTATAACTTGTTGCTGCTTACATGGTATCTTGTTATTGAGGTATTTACTTGATGGATTGTTCTGGTTGTTGTTGTATATATATGGAGTTTGGGAAAATGAGAAGAACGGGGGAGATGCTGCCCATTTTGTTTTAGGATAAGTTAAATTTTCATCATACGATTAAGAGAATCGTTTGTATAATTAACGATAGTATCATTGTTGTTAGATATAGATCGTGGAGCAGATGCGAGTTGAGTTCTAGAGCCGTTCAGCTAAGACCAGGTATGTTAAGGCTATCCCTTTCTTTCATTTTTGAATTGTCCTTATGATATGAACGAAAGAAGTAAACGAGCGAGTTCTAAAGACTCTATTCTAGGGATATTCGTATCCTTGGCCTCCTATGTTTTATGTCTATAGCTTCCAGAGATATATTACACTGACATACTAGCCTCTTATGTTACCCCGAGGAGTTCAAAGTATCCTTTTACGAGTCCTTCATGCATTATATATATATGTACTGCTATTTTCTTACACCGCGCCACGCTATAGTCGGCCGGGCAGGCACGTAGATATGCACACCACTGCAGTGGGAAGATTATGAGATTACCCCGGACGCGAGATGACATGATATATGGATCGGGCTATACGTTCCACAGCACTAGTAGTTATATTATGATATATGTACATGATTTTGAAAGAAAGCATGCATATCATTCGCCCTCAGAGGCACTTTCAGTTATACAGAAAATTATAAAGACATTTCAAGATATACAGTCACATAGATACATTCAGATATATATATTAACTCTTATGTCTCAGATGCCTTTCATGATTCTTACATATATGCTATTTTCATGCCTTAAATACTCGGTATATTATTCGTACTGACTCCCCTATTGCTCGGGGGGGGGGGGGGGGGGGGCTGCGTTTTATATCCGCAGGTCTCGAGATACAGGTTGGTGATCCATCTATTAGGATATCAGCTCAGCAGATGAGGTTAATGCACTCCATTTGTTTCGGAGATGCCAGGAGTCAACATGGTCCTATGTATATTTATGTATGCACATATGTATGGGTATGGCAGGGCCCTGTCCTGGTCACATTATGTTATGTTTTCTAGTAGAGGCTTGAAGACAGTTATGTATTGTCAGATGATGTATAGACTTGTGGTTTCACATGTTGTCACACGAGTTATGATAGCCTTATCGTCTTATACAGTATGTTCAGTATATTCATACAGATGCGTCTTTCAGACTAGTTGACATATGCATGTTCCTTATGAGTTTATCGAGAATCATATGATGGCCCTATCGCCCCACCTATGTTTATGTTGATGCCACAAATATATGTTAGGTGGTACTTGGCTAGTATGGTCAGGTGCCCGTCATGGCCCTCCAGTTTGGGTCGTGACAATTGTTATGCCCAGTCAGGACTAGGTTAGAGCTCAAGAGAGTCAGGGCTCTAGCAGCAGAGGTGTTCGGGGCAGATGAGGCCGCCTCCGTGGCATTGTGATAATTTTGGTAGGGGACTCTATAGGTAGTGTCAGATAGGCTCGAATGCTTCCTATTCATATGGGTGTCCGGGTCAAATGATGAGAGATTGTATGAGCAGAGAGCAAGGTGGTATGGCACAGCTGACTGACTTAGTAGCAGGATCATCTTTGACCATGTGTCCTTTAGGGCATGGGTCACAGTCTTCAGCTGGAAGATATAAAGGCAAAGGTGGAGCTTATAGCTCAGGCGGTAATCAGAACCGCATTTATGCTTTAGCGGGTCGACAGGAGCTGAAGTCTTCACCAGATGTTGTGATATGTATATTGAATGTTTCTTCACATGACTTTTATGATTTGATAAATCATGGATCTACTTTATCGTATGTTACTCTTTTTGCTGCAGGGAAGTTTGGTATAGCACTTGACTTAATAAGTAAGCCTTTTGCTTTGTCTATACCGGCTGGTGAGTCAGTTATCGCTAGACGAGTTTATCAGGGTTGTAAGGTAGTGATTATTAGCCGTCAAACCTCAGCAAATCTAGTTGTGTTAAAAATGGTTGACTTTGATGTTATTATGAGCATGGATTGGTTAGCATCTTCTTATGCCAAAGCGGAGTGTTGGACGAAGATCGATAGATTTCATTTTCCAGGCGAGCTAGACCTGGAATGGAAAGGCAATGCCATGATGCCTAAGGGCAGGTTTATTTCCTACCTCACGGAGAAGAAAATGATCTCCAAGGGATGTATTTATCATATTGTTCGGGTTAGATGCTAAAGCATTGACTCTTTTCTGTCCCAGTAGTTAATGAATATGCTGATGTGTTTCTATATGAGCTTACAGGGATCCCTTGTAACACCCCGATTTTTTTTTAAAACTAAATCTTAAATTTTTGATTGACTATATCTTGATAGTAAGTGTATATTTTACTTCGCACTTCCTGAATATGAATTTGATGATATTTGAAACTTGTTTGAAGTGTCATGGTGTAGTTATGTAAACTAGTCCTACTATTATTGTCACGACCCAAGCCGATGAGTCATGACGAGTGCCCGACCACTACTGACCAAGAACCCCCAACTCATACTTGTATCTGTCACTAAGCAATATGGTGGCCCATATATAGACTATAACTGAACTATACTATCTCCTGTATGCAACAAGAACTCGCAACTAGCATACATATATATACATACGTACTGCGGATAATAGTGCAGGCCGACTAGGCCGCTACATATGCTGTACCACAAAAATAAGAGCGCACAAGGCTACATAACATCCCAACTACATACAACTGTCTACAGGCCTCTACGGAACACGAACTGTAAAAAAGACAGGACAAGGCCCCGTCGTACCCATATATATATATATACATGTCAAAATAGAATACCAAAAGGACTGCAGCTCTGAACCAAGTGGAGTGCACTGACTGCAGGTGAGTGGAGGGCCTACTGGACTGGACCGCTGGTCTAGCTACCTGAACCTGCGGGCATGAACGCAGCGTCCACTGGAAGGGACGTCAGTACGGACAGTTTACTGAGTATGTAAGACATGAATAGTAATATAACAAGAAATATGAAACATAACATGAGATAAATATAACCTGTTCATCTTATTGCCTCATAAGGCGGATACCATGCATGCTTAGCTTTATAAAGAAAATATTTTTCATACATATATATAAATAACAGTGTTGCGAAACGTGTAGCCCGATCCATGAGTATTTTATATTGCTGCAGAACGTGCAACCCGATCCATATATCATATCATCATTATATATGTTGCCGCGGAATGAACGGCCCGATCTATTTATCCATATATCCTACGTCTAGGCATCCCGCATCCGAGATGATATCATAGTATACCAACTGATCAGGTGGTTATGCATATATTACGCCTCGCCCTTCTTTCCATATCCCATTTATACATATATAATATAAGTAGCATGCATGAAAGCCCAACTAAAAGTTACTATTCTATCGGAGTGACGTAAGGTCGGTAACCTCCGATTTATGTTATGGAACAATCATCATTGCTATATCTCATCTTGAAGGAACAATTATTATAAGGTGAGATCAACAACAATGAATAAAATCAAGAAAATCATGAAATAAGCTCAACAATCTCGTGATAGCATCAAAATCATAAGACTTGAAATTTCTAGAAATGGGGTCATCATCATCATTATCATCTTAGAAAACATCTATCTTTAGCATCATAAGAACTTTGAGAATCATGAACTTCTAACTTTTGAGAATAAGGATGTTATGGAAAACATGTATGGGTGCATTAGAAGGGAATCATGGCTTTAGAAATAAAGGGACTAGCCTTAACATACCTTTTCGGTCTCCTTAACTACCTAAATCTTGTCCTCCTAAGCTCGTATATCTACATCCAAGAAAATTCATACTATTGTTAGGCTTATCGCCATATGCTCCTTTTAAGCCTTCAAATTAAATCCTCGTAGAATCTGCCGGAATTCGAGCAGCATCTCCCTTGTTTATATCCCTAGACCAAAATCACAATACCAACAAAACAACTACAATAGCAACACCAATATCAACAACCTCATCATCAACACCAATTTGCTCAATAAAAAATCCCACACGATGTTTCCCCCAATTTCTCAACCAATCACTAGACTTTTTGAAGGTTTAACAACTAAATTTCCATGATACAAATCATAATATCCGTAGTAAAGAATATCCTTATCTCAATCAATGTTGGTAGAGCTTGAAATCTTATTTATCTTCGGTGGCCTCCTTTGATTCGTCGAGATTCGTTGTTTAGAACAAGAACTATAAGACCTTATACGCTTCTCGAGCCTAAATCCTGAGGTTCCACTTGATTTGGGCTAAATTTTTATGGAGGAAGTTGGGAGAATGTTCTAGGGGGTTAGGGAAGGTTTGGGGAGGTGTTTGAATAAAAATAAGGGGTAAATCCCCTTTTTATATTATTCTAGGGTAAGATTGCACCGACCTAGAAGTTTCCGCGCACTGTAGCTGCGCGTTTCTGCTCTGCCCACCTGACTTGTAACATCCATAATTCTCTACTTCGATGTCATATCGATGAGCGGTTTGTTGCGTTGGAAACTAGACTTCATGAACTTCATTTTAGGCTCTTGAAAAAATCTCAAAACTCCTAATATACCCAGAGATATACCTCTCTGAAGTTGACCCATAATTTTGCCAAATTTTCGACAAACTTATTTTCTTCGATGTGCTTGATCCCGAATCCTTTAGAAACTTGCTTAACACTTGTTAAGAGTATTACTTAACCTTATAAGGGTTCCATGACCTCTTCGAGCTTATGTTAGTTTACTCACAACGCACACCACGTGAAAATTTTCGAGGTGTAACATTCTTCCCCCCTTAGAAACATTCGTCCTCGAATGTCGTAGCTTGCGAGCTTACGATGCTATCATTGATTTCTTGAAATGGTATTCCTCCTTTAGACCCTGATCTTCATATTCTTATATTATGAGCTCATCAATCTTCTTTTATGTTCCCCTAAATCTCTGTCGAACTCATCCATTAGTTTCATATCCTCATGCCCTTCTATATGTAACCAGTGGTCAGCTGATATTCAGTTATCGTCCTATTCCCATTAAGGTGATCTTGGATCATGATTGCTACGGCTCCCTGCCGATCTGTAAGTACCCTTAATTGTTGTACCCTTTTTACTTGCTCTTTATTTCTCTACTAGTAGACAAACTCTGTTGTTCAGATATGACACCTTTCCTTGCTTGCTTCTCTGGTGCTATTTTAGATTATCCCTTTTTGTACTAGTCGACCTTATAAACATACCATATCATCTCCTTTTAATTCCTTGGTCGGACTCCTTAATTCCTTGCAATATCATCTTAGTTCCAGTTATGGTAGCGCCTAGATGATTTGCAATAGCATTTCCTTGATAATGACTTATTATTCTTAGTGATTATTATACTTCATATTGTCCATCCAATATATCAACAATACCACAACCAAGAGATTTATTTTCAAACTGGACCCAAATCCATCCAGACTTCTTTTCACAATCAATCCATCATAACGACCTCAACACAATCCCTTATACACTTGTATATAATACTTCCTCATCATCATTAGTATTCCTCATAGGAAGATTATATTATAACATACTAATAATCACAGCTCAAGCAAATTTACAACTCAAAATATCATCAAATTCATATTTAAAATTTTCCTCCAATTTCCTTTCCTCAATCTTAACATAATTACAAAATAAAATCATAAACATGGAACTAAGATAAAATCCTACTTAATCATAATTTCCTTTCAATACGAGTATGCTTTCTTCTTAAGTCCTTGATTCTCTTGTACCGGTGATCATTTGAGACTTAAATTAGCCTCTATTCTTCTTTGACTCCTTATCCTTGTCCTTACACCATTTTGTTGGCCATTTCATCATGGCGATTGTTTATATAGTTCTACGTCATACACTCTCACCATTGATATAACCGGCGACTTTCACAACTTACGAGGTACTTCCTAATCTCAGGCAGTATCGCTGTCTTGCTATCCATAGGCACACTATCTTCCTTTCCTTTGAAGATTATTGAACTTCCTATAAATATTCCTCATTTAAAGCTTTCATCTCTTCTAGTGCAACAAGTTCTTTTTAGTAGTCTCGATTGTCCCTTATACTTATCCCTGGTCATATGCGACCTTTCTTACTCCTTCTATTACCCCTTGGGGTACTTTACTGCATATCTAAATGTACCTAAAATTTCTTCGGTGCGAGTGATTCGAGTCATAGTCCAGAATACAACGTATCGCATTGGCGAAACTTATTCTCCTTTTCATATTTGTCATGCCCAAAAACCCACCCTAGATGTGACCGACATCCGACGTCATGAACAACATCGGAAGAACCTAAAAGATGCACAATGACACTTGAAACCGCCAGGTTTAATAATCACCTCCAACAGTTTATAAAATAAATTGTTACAAGTCATGATGTAAGAATAAAATCAGCGGAAGCCTTTATAATTTAAACAATTCAACCAAAACATAATAGTGTGCCCGAAAGAGTTAAACAACAACTCTTCGTCTACCCACATTCGAATGTATACTAAGGAGCTTCTAAGAATAAGGAATAAACATCTAACTCATCGGGACGCAGCCCAGAAACTAATATAAATAAATAAAAAATTAAATAGGGTGTCCCACGAATGAACATGTAGGCTCACCAAATCAGCAGCAACATCAAGTCCTTCCTAAGCGCCTGAAGTATCAAGAACCTGCTCTTCTCCGTTACCAAACATACCATCAAAAATAACAATGGTATGCCTGAGTACTTCGTACTCGGTGAGTGCCTCGGGGACAACAAGTGATGTGTAAATAAAGTGTAATAACATACAAAGAAATCAGTTCTGAAAACCATGTGAAATCAATGTAAAAACAGTTATTCAGCTTGTTTATCTCAATGAAAGACATTTATCAAAACAGGTTATAAAGTCCTTGTCAAGTTCCAACCTTCAAATATGCAATTTAAGTTGATCACGATTATTAACAACAGTTCCATTAAAAGATAGGAATATCACACTTGCCAATACAGGGCCAAAATTCAGCATAACGAAAGATGACCTTTGAGGTTCCCTAATCATGGCAGCGCATCACACCAGAATATAAAATTCAACGGTGGCTATCCTTCCTCCCGAATAGCTAGGCATAATCACACCCTAGGTAGCGAACCCGGAAGTGGCCACTCTTCCACCCGAATGGCTATGCATTATCACACCCTAGGTAGCAAACCCGGAATTGGCCACTCTTCCTCCCGAATGGCTAGGCATTATCACACTAGGATCCATAGTGGCTACCCTTCCTCCCAAGTAGCTAGGCAAAACATAACAACAAAGTTCATAGCATAGAAGACGATTCACAATTTGTCTCAAAGTAGTAACACCATCAATAACATTAAAGTTCATTATGCCATTACGAAATCCATACTTTCATAAATAATCTTGAAAATGTTTCCACTTCTTTAAACAAGAATCCATTGTCATAGTTCCTTTTTAAAACATCAATGCCAACAATTAACCATCTCTTAAGGAAGAACACAATTATGATTTCATATAAGTATATAGATAGTACAATTAAGGTTTAATGTGACGACCCTACCAGAGGGCCATGACAGGTACCCAGTATTGGCTACCGAGCACCCCTTATCATACTATCTATCGTTCAACCTGTACTGTCACGACTTAACCAGATGGACACTTATCATACTTGCGTTTAGCATATTAAGAGCTTTTATAAATGCAAGACAAAATGCTGTATAAAACTGTCACGTATGATATCACACACAAGCCGGTCAGGCTATCGTAATGTAGGGAATTGCCAAAACGTAATCCATACTGACATAACTGAACGATAACCACCCATGACCCACATATATGTCTACAGGCCTCTAAGAGTAACAACAGTGTCATATGGCGGGACAGGGCCCCACCGTACCCTAATTAGACATATATATATATATATATATATATATATATATATATATATATATATATATATATATATACGTATTCACAACAGAAGGATCTGTACCAAAAGTATAGGCTCCGGAACAAGGGAGCACTTCAAAATAGCCGAATGGATGTCCTAGGCTGACGGGTCACCGTAACGAGCGTCGGTACCTGCGGGCATGAAACGCAGCCCCCGAAGAAAGGGGGTCAGTACGGAATATGTACCGAGCATGTAAGGCATGAGATACAGTAAAAAGGATCATATCTAAAATGGAGCTTTACCAGGAACCAGTATAACTGTTAAAAAAAATATCAGTACATTTGCCTTATGAAATGAAAATCATGCATATCAACATCATACATCATATATACATATAACGTGTCCTGGCCCTCTGGTGAGGGACTCGGTGGATAAAGTCATGCATGTCAACATCATATATCATATATACATAACGTGTCCCGGCCCTCTAGTGAGGCACTCGGTGAATAGAGTCATCATATGTCATCCTGGCCGCCACCCCCGTATCATCATATCATCATGTCATCATATCATCATATACATATACATATAACGTGTCCCGGCCCTCTAGTGAGGGACTCGGTGAACAATGCAGTGGAGCGCGCACGAGAACATGTCCTGGCCCGGGACTCAGTGAAAGACATATTGAGGCATGCACGAGCAGAGTAGTGAGAAACTATATGCTTATAAATCAATTTTTAAAACTCGATAGGTAAGTACACTAATCGACACTTGAAGGATCATAAACACGTTTCGACTCAATCCGAGTTAGCATTAGTAAGTTATGGACGTTATTCATTACAGAAACCTCTTATGAACGTTTCAGACCAATCCGAGTTAGCATATGAAAGTTATGGACGTTATTCATTATAGAACCCTTTTTGGAATAGGGACTCTTTATGCTTTGCTCATTATTCAATCATACAATAGACTCGACTATAAGAAGTATGCTCGTGTCAAGAAGTGAATAAGAATCGTAAACAAGCTCGGAATCAAAGAATAGAGTTACCCCAAGATGCGTGTCATACCTTACTTAGCTCTAGGACATGCCAAAAGAAAGAAAGGGTAAGCCTTACATACCATGTCCGCTTCCTAAGCTAATCCGAACTTAAGTCTCGATTTTCCCAAGATCTACAACAACGTCAGAAGATAGCAAACATTAGCTATAGGTGTTTAGAAATCTGATTCTAAGCTAGCCATTCACCTACAGAAATTTGGGCAGCATTTTGTCACGACCCAACCCCGTGGGCCGCGACTGGTGCCCTACTTAGGCACCCCAAACAGACTCACAACCGGATCATCGTATTCAGACTCATTCAGACTTAACGTACATTGTTCGAATTGAAAATTAACAACAGACGTCACACAAACATTTATCGAACACTTATCTTAAGCGGTCGCCCGTGCAGAACAGTCAAATCAAAATCAGAAAGGTGGCGGAATATACATCGCCCAAATGCACACACACACGTACAAACTCATGGGCCGTCCTGGCCATAGTAGCATACTGGCCGCTTAAGAACGCAAAACAGATCCACATACAAACACACCGGACCCACGACCCACAAATATGACTACAGGCCTCTAAAACAAAACAGAACATACGAACATATGACGGGATAGGGCCCCGCCGTACCCACACTGCCACAAATGTACAGAATACACACACAACTGAAGGTATGTACCAAAAGTTAGGCTCCGGATCAAGGGGAGCTCTCCAACACATCAGAATGAGTAGCCTAAACCAGAGGATCACCCAAACGAGCTTCTGTACCTGCGGGCATGAAACGCAGCCCCCGAAGAACCGGGGGTCAGTACGGGAGAAGTACTGAGTATGTAAAGCAGAAGGTACAGAAATCACAAACACAACTGAAGTCAGAATGGAACAAACACAAACGTCAAGGTAGCAAAGCAAACCTGTGCGGAAGGCAAATGTACAAATGCAAATCAAATCATGTATAGGGTTTAGGAACGTGGTCACCCCCGACGCTGGTGCCACAACACATCATAACTCCAGAAGTTTTCAAATCTCCGTACAGTCTCCAGACACATCATATCACACATATATCACATCATCAGAACACATCAAATGCCATATCACATCATAACTCCATAGACGGTACCCGGCCCTATGGCGAGGCCTCGGAAACCGTAACACATCATAACTTCCGAATATGGTATAGCGCGCACGATCACAAAGCCGGCCCGGGTACCGACGAACGAAATCATAGTGAATGGCACGAACGGAGTAGTGCAGAAACCATATGCATATTATAAGTAAGTTACCGGACTCGACATATAGTTACATATAGGAATATACCGACGCCAGAAGGCTCGGAGTAGAAGTCAGGTCGATCAAAATTAATGTATAAAAGTTACGAAGTTCCAAACTGCAAAACCTTTGAAAAACGATTCACAGGTCATCCTCCGAAAATCTAACATCATTCAAAGTGCAAAACGTTCAATAACGGCATAGGGAATTTCAAACGAACCCTTAAGTCATAAACAAACGATTGCCTTTCATATCGGACGAAAATGAGCCAAACGAACCAAATAATGGAAGCCTCAGGGCTTGCGGGCCCACCTCGAGTCAAATTGAGGCGGCGGACACAAATCACAAACTTTCGGCTCCATAAAGCCGTCTACAAAAGTTTCAGAGGGATTCGGACACAACAACAAAAGTTATGGAGGTTCGAACATTCTTTCAACCAAATGTAAAGATTAGGTTTCAATTATGCTGAATGAATAGTGCCTAAACTTGAACCTAGATTTCCAAGAGCAGAGTTATCCCCGAGGGTCCGATCTTAACCTAGCGTAACTAGGACATGCCAAAAGAAGGATAGATAGGCTTTACATACCTGGATTGCGCCTTACGCTCATCAAATCTCAATTCCCGTTTCGTCCAAAAACTGCAAATGGTCACTTTTACCAGTTACTATTCATGAAAGTTAACATCCTAATCTTTGGGGTTATACTTGGCTACCGAAATTTCGGCAGCATTTCCCCTATAAATCTAACACCCCCGAGACTTAGCTCGGCTCAAAACATTCAACAACAACAACCCAACAACACCAAACGACGTCAAAGTTCACAACGAAATAGGTTTTAACATCAATGATCTTCTTTCTACATAAAATGAAAATTTTCATACAAACTTTACAAGGTCAAACCAACATCAACATTATCATATTCATCATCCATCAAAATCATAGTTTTCCTCTTGATACTTTCATCTCCATTTTTACATAAACCATAACAAAGTTGTATGTTTTCCTACAACAACTTAATAACCATTAAGTTCCTTCACTCTCCTCACATAGTCCATGATTAACACAACCAAAATATTAATTCAAATCAGTCCATCAATTTCATTTAAAACAGCCCCTCACCCATAAATTTCAACAAAACAACAAACGGGTTTATAATGCTGTTTTCTCCGTTCTAATTCGTTAAAACTCTAAATAAACACTTTAATAACATAAAAGGAATTTTATAAATACCTTATCAGAAGATCCACCACGAAAATTTCATCCCCCAAGACCAATATTTATCTCAAATTGAAGGCAACGCAACGTACAACGTTTTTCTCTTCATGAGCTTCGGGATTCGGAGCTCGGATTTTGATCAAAATGGCTTCCTTAGCCTTGAAGTTTTCTCTCTCTCTCTCTAATGTTCTTGGAAGATATTATCTGAAAATGATCAGCCCTCACATAATTTTTCCTTATATTTATGACGTTAATGGGCCTCATGGGCCGAATGTGAATGTTGGATCGGGTCACCATTTTCTGCCCCGCCAGCCCAACTTGCATCGTCCATATTTGCTTATCCAGATATCTTTTTGACGAGAGGTTTGTTGCGTTGGAAACTAGACTCGATGAACTTAATTTTAGGCTTTTAAAACACCTTAAAACTCCTCATATACTAGGAGATATGCCTCCAACAATATGGGCTAAAAATCTGGTCCGAGATTTTTCTGAAGTTGTTCGGATTCATTTCGTTCAGATTCGTTTAACTTCTAATCCTCTTCCGACCCTCGTGTAACCTCTTATACATGCATATACATAGTCATATACATACATAACAATCCATACACATCTCGAAGGGTCCGGAGAATCACAATAACCTTAAACGTAACTGGAGAACTTACGAAGCTTCGACGAAACTCCAATCGCAAAAATATATTCATATCTTTTATCCATCTTCTATAACATTACTAATAATCTCAAATACTTTAAAAGGGCACTCACATTACCTCATATACGCTCATAACGCGATTTCAAATCCTTTAGGTTACGATGTCACCTCGGGATACTTAAGGCAACCATATATATATAACGATATTCTTACTAACTCGATTAACTTTCCTTGAACTTTCTTAACTCATTTTTTTCTTGTCTTAATTAAAATAGCACAGACTCTTACGGGGTGTAACATCCTCCCCCTCTTTAAAACATTCGTCGTCGAATGTTAAATTGACCTTATGGGGCGTCATACCATTTCGGGAGGGTTCCTTTCATAATCGTCCTTCGTGGACTTTCCGACATGGCTTCTTTACCAGCATGATGGGGTAATTCTTCACATCACTGATTCAAATGCCTTCATAATATATTTTCTCATACCCCACATAATTATCGGACCATAAACTATATTCTCATAGCAGACGAATGCCTTTCAGACATTATAAGTAATCTTCACTTCTTGGTACACTTCTGAGTTTCTTACCACATTATCGTAATCCCACTTCATACTAGACACCTCATACCAAACAGATTCAGAACTAGGACCGGACGCGTAGAAGCATATCGGACGGATTCGTAATCGGAGGCAGACGTATTAAACTATGGCGGACAGATTCATAGTCAAAATCAGAGGTACGGAAGTATGTCAGACAAATATGAGATCGGAGTCAGACGTACAGAGAGGTATCAGACAGATTCGAAATCGGAATCAGACGTACAGAAATGTATCATACAGAGTCGTGATCAAAGTCAGACAGACAGAAATGTATCAGACAGAGTCGTAATTAAAATCAGACATACGGAGATGTATCAGACAGACGCGTGATCAAGATCAGACGTACAGAGGCGTAATAGGCAGAGCCTTATCAGAATCGGAAGTGCAGAAGTATAACAGATAGAATCCGAATTAGAGTCAGATCACTCCTATTAAGGCTCCAGTGATTTATAAAAAAAAAAAATCCTTATTGGTGAACTTGTTTGCCAAGTTATCATATAAATCGTCTTGCGTGTCGCTTATCGACTCTTTCGGAGATTTCCCCTTATTCACACTTCTTATTTTTCACCTTTCCTACTATTCTTCATCTATCACAACCTTAGTTGCCGGGACTCGGCTCTTGATCCATATGGGCACCAAACGAAAATCATACACACACACATACACACATACATATATATTTACTAGTATCTTACTGGCGAACGTCTCTGACTGTAATTCAAATCTGCTCAATTTCCCGAGCGGTGTTGCACCTTTTCTTTTTGCCCATTTAGTCCGCCTCGTTCTGCGTGACTCCTGTAAGGGCACTAAATTACTCCACACATTCTATTTTCCTTTTGGTTACCCCAAATTTCCATTTATATCTATCATACTTACTCTTGTGCAAAATTTTGCATTACTTCCCAGGGGGGTCACCCATCCCAGAATTGCTCTGGCTTGAGCACGCTTAACCCCGAAACTTTCATGCATTTTGACGCGTTAGGGCTGATATAATTTCGTCAATTGCCCTGCAGGACCTTTGTCACATAATTTTAGGGCAAATCGGGGTCTTAGTAAATTTTCGGAAAATTTTTGTAGCGGGTCCCACCCCCGGTTAAGTTGCACAATTACCATATTGCCTTTCTGAATCACCGATATTCACTTTCATACACATACATATATAATTACAGACAGGCCACAAATTTAAGTCTTCGTCCCACGAATTCCGTCTCCAAATAGTCGGTGAAATCTGATAAAATATTACCATAAGGTGCTCTCCAACAAACGACAGAAGAAAACTAAATTCCGACAAGTATCGCGGAACCTGTTTGTACTTACTTTATATATATTTACTTCCATATCTCTGGAAAAAAAAAATTTGGGCAGAGGTTCCTCTGTGTTTCTTACTATCCGAAACCTGTACACGAGAAATACCAACCATGCCTCACAGGGCCAACACATATACGCATATATATACATCATATCATGTCGTCTCGTAGCCACACGGGGCTAACAATTACAGATAAAATTATACAGATGTCGAGGCTTACCTCACATGCCCAACTCGAACAACATTGGAGGCTCCTTCCTGTTCACTTTTCTGTTCAATCTTCAACCTTATATTTCTACCACGCTTCAAACAACTTCTCAGACACACAGCTTTCATATTATTGCTTACCTGAGTACTGTGCGACCTCCAATATCATCAGCCATTGCCTTCTGTCGATGCCGTCCTTTGGCTGAAATTAAAAGTTAGTCGAAAGGAATTCATATCCTACAGCTGGCTCTATCGCATGATCTAAGATTCAAAGAAGGGTAACATCCTAGATGCCCTGTAGCTTCCTGTTTATAGATGTGGTGCACAACACATCGATAAACAAGACTCTACTAGACACGGCCTGTAGACTTTCGGAGGACTAACCGCTCTGATACCACTTTTGTCACGACCCAACCCCGTGGGCCGCGACTGGTGCCCTATTTAGGCACCCCAAACAGACTCACAACCGGATCATCGTATTCAGACTCATTCAGACTTAACGTACATTGTTCGAATTGAATATTAACAACAGACGTCACACAAACATTTATCGAACACTTATCTTAAGCGGTCGCCCGTGCAGAACAGTCAAATCAAAATCAGAAAGGTGGCGGAATATACATCGCCCAAATGCACACACACACGTACAAACTCATGGGCCGTCCTGGCCATAGTAGCATACTGGCCGCTTAAGAACGCAAAACAGATCCACATACAAACACACCGGACCCACGACCCACAAATATGACTACAGGCCTCTAAAACAAAACAGAACATACGAACATATGACGGGATAGGGCCCCGCCGTACCCACACTGCCACAAATGTACAGAATACACACACAACTGAAGGTATGTACCAAAAGTTAGGCTCCGGATCAAGGGGAGCTCTCCAACACATCAGAATGAGTAGCCTAAACCAGAGGATCACCCAAACGAGCTTCTGTACCTGCGGGCATGAAACGCAGCCCCCGAAGAATCGGGGGTCAGTACGGGAGAAGTACTGAGTATGTAAAGCAGAAGGTACAGAAATAACAAACACAACTGAAGTCAGAATGGAACAAACACAAACGTCAAGGTAGCAAAGCAAACCTGTGCGGAAGGAAAATGTACAAATGCAAATCAAATCATGTATAGGGTTTAGGAACGTGGTCACCCCCGACGCTGGTGCCACAACACATCATAACTCTAGAAGTTTTCAAATCTCCGTACAGTCTCCAGACACATCATATCACACATATATCACATCATCAGAACACATCAAATGCCATATCACATCATAACTCCATAGACGGTAACCGGCCCTATGGCGAGGCCTCGGAAACCGTAACACATCATAACTTCCGAATATGGTATAGCGCGCACGATCACAAAGCCGGCCCGGGTACCGACGAACGAAATCATAGTGAATGGCACGAACGGAGTAGTGCAGAAACCATATGCATATTATAAGTAAGTTACCGGACTCGACATATAGTTACATATAGGAATATACCGACGCCAGAAGGCTCGGAGTAGAAGTCAGGTCGATCAAAATTAATGTATAAAAGTTACGAAGTTCCAAACTGCAAAACCTTTGAAAAACGATTCACAGGTCATCCTCCGAAAATCTAACATCATTCAAAGTGCAAAACGTTCAATAACGGCATAGGGAATTTCAAACGAACCCTTAAGTCATAAACAAACGATTGCCTTTCATATCGGACGAAAATGAGCCAAACGAACCAAATAATGGAAGCCTCAGGGCTTGCGGGCCCACCTCGAGTCAAATTGAGGCGGCGGACACAAATCACAAACTTTCGGCTCCATAAAGCCGTCTACAAAAGTTTCAGAGGGATTCGGACACAACAACAAAAGTTATGGAGGTTCGAACATTCTTTCAACCAAATGTAAAGATTAGGTTTCAATTATGCTGAATGAATAGTGCCTAAACTTGAACCTAGATTTCCAAGAGCAGAGTTATCCCCGAGGGTCCGATCTTAACCTAGCGTAACTAGGACATGCCAAAAGAAGGATAGATAGGCTTTACATACCTGGATTGCGCCTTACGCTCATCAAATCTCAATTCCCGTTTCGTCCAAAAACTGCAAATGGTCACTTTTACCAGTTACTATTCATGAAAGTTAACATCCTAATCTTTGGGGTTATACTTGGCTACCGAAATTTCGGCAGCATTTCCCCTATAAATCTAACACCCCCGAGACTTAGCTCGGCTCAAAACATTCAACAACAACAACCCAACAACACCAAACGACGTCAAAGTTCACAACGAAATAGGTTTTAACATCAATGATCTTCTTTCTACATAAAATGAAAATTTTCATACAAACTTTACAAGGTCAAACCAACATCAACATTATCATATTCATCATCCATCAAAATCATAGTTTTCCTCTTGATACTTTCATCTCCATTTTTACATAAACCATAACAAAGTTGTATGTTTTCCTACAACAACTTAATAACCATTAAGTTCCTTCACTCTCCTCACATAGTCCATGATTAACACAACCAAAATATTAATTCAAATCAGTCCATCAATTTCAATTAAAACAGCCCCTCACCCATAAATTTCAACAAAACAACAAACGGGTTTATAATGCTGTTTTCTCCGTTCTAATTCGTTAAAACTCTAAATAAACACTTTAATAACATAAAAGGAATTTTATAAATACCTTATCAGAAGATCCACCACGAAAATTTCATCCCCCAAGACCAATATTTATCTCAAATTAAAGGCAACGCAACGTACAACGTTTTTCTCTTCATGAGCTTCGGGATTCGGAGCTCGGATTTTGATCAAAATGGCTTCCTTAGCCTTGAAGTTTTCTCTCTCTCTCTCTAATGTTCTTGGAAGATATTATCTGAAAATGATCAGCCCTCACATAATTTTTCCTTATATTTATGACGTTAATGGGCCTCATGGGCCGAATGTGAATGTTGGATCGGGTCACCATTTTCTGCCCCGCCAGCCCAACTTGCATCGTCCATATTTGCTTATCCAGATATCTTTTTGACGAGAGGTTTGTTGCGTTGGAAACTAGACTCGATGAACTTAATTGTAGGCTTTTAAAACACCTTAAAACTCCTCATATACTAGGAGATATGCCTCCAACAATATGGGCTAAAAATCTGGTCCGAGATTTTTCTGAAGTTGTTCGGATTCATTTCGTTCAGATTCGTTTAACTTCTAATCCTCTTCCGACCCTCGTGTAACCTCTTATACATGCATATACATAGTCATATACATACATAACAATCCATACACATCTCGAAGGGTCCGGAGAATCACAATAACCTTAAACGTAACTGGAGAACTTACGAAGCTTCGACGAAACTCCAATCGCAAAAATATATTCATATCTTTTATCCATCTTCTATAACATTACTAATAATCTCAAATACTTTAAAAGGGCACTCACATTACCTCATATACGCTCATAACGCGATTTCAAATCCTTTAGGTTACGATGTCACCTCGGGATACTTAAGGCAACCATATATATATAACGATATTCTTACTAACTCGATTAACTTTCCTTGAACTTTCTTAACTCATTTTTTTCTTGTCTTAATTAAAATAGCACAGACTCTTACGGGGTGTAACACATTTCCCCTATATTTTCAACCAACCCCGAGAATTCAACTCGGCCAAATCATCAACAACAATACCAACAACCACATTAACAACTTCAACAATTAATTCAAAATGTATTCTAACGTTAGCAACCCTTTCCACCTAATTCGACGGCATTTCATTTACATTCAAATTAACCACAACAACCCAACTTATGATCTTCGAAACTCAATATGAACAACAACAACACATTCCTCGCTTCCCAAGTTCATGAATTATACCAACAACCACACGTTAACAACATTATTCATGCAAATATAAGAAACCATGCTAACGTCACATTAACTTCTACAACAATCCCACAACGATTTCAACTTCATTTCAAGCCATCAAACCTTCATTTTCATCATGGAATTCACAACATCAACAACCAAAAATACTAAATAAAACCAATTCATCACATCTTACCAACATAGCCCCTATTCGGCCACAACCAACACACACATATTTCATGACTTTCATCCATTTCTACATACTACAATACTCACAAATCATCCCTAACACATAGAAAAGGAGATTAAATCTTACCTTTATCCTTTAACTTCTCAACTTGGCTACGGTCTACAACTTGCACCATGAATTCTTTGCTTTCTCCAACAACTACTCCACGTTAATAAAGGCCTTCCAATTGGTTGAAATACTAGAAGAATTTTTTTTTTTTTGATCAATTTCTATGGCATCAATTTTCCTAGCCATGGCCGAATACTACTATGTTTCTTTCTTGAAGTTTCTTGAATTATGAAGGTGAAGAATGAGTCTTGATTTGTCATCACTCATCTATATATATAAATACATAGCCCATAAAAGGTGGACACATGCCCCCCACTCATGGCTCAAGACAATTGGCCAAGCCATGGGTGGGAGCCCACCCCAAGCCACACGGCCACTTGTCGTTTTTTTTTTTTCATTTCATGAAATAATTAATTCCCAATTCCAACTTTGCCCTTGATATTCCATACCAATAATACTTATAAGCAACTTGTGCATTAAGGCAAAACCGGAAAATAGCCTTGTCCTTAACTTATCGCGGTTGGCTTAAAATGTCCCAATGCACAAAATACGTGATATAACATCCTCCCCCCCCCCCCCCCCCCCCCCCCTTTAGAATATTCGTCCTTGAATGTTGAACTAGTCTTATAGGGTCTTATAAACACTTCGGGGGAATCCCTTTTATAGCTATCACATACAGTTCATTCATATATCAGCATAACCAATTTAGGAGTTTAGATTACCTGTAGGTGTAGGAAACAAGTGAGGATACTTCTTCTTCATCTCTTCTTCGGCTTCCCAGGTCATCTCCTCCCGGTTATTGTTTTGCCACATTACCTTAACGGAAGCTACGTCTTTCGTACGTAATCTTCTCACCTGACGATCCAGTATGGCTATAGGCTGATCTTCGTAGGATAACTCCTCTGTCACTTGGATATCCTCTAGGGGAAATATTATGGAAGGATCGCCTATACATTTGTGAAGCATTGACACGTGGAAGACTGGATGCACTGCTTCCAAATTAGATGGCAGGTCCAATTCATAGGCAACTTTACCTACCTTACGGATGATCTGATAAGGTCCAATATACCTTGGACTGAGCTTTACCTTCCTGCCGAATCTCATTATACCTTTCACGGGTGACACCTTCAGAAATACCCAATCGCCAATCTGGAACTCTAAGTGTCGACGTCGATTATCAGCATATGATTTATGTCGACTCTGGGCTGACAGTAACCGTTCCTGAATGAGTTTCACTTTATCAACTGCCTGCTGAATTATGTCTGGGCCGATTAGCTTAGTTTCGCCAACATCGAACCAACCGATCAGTGACCTGCACTTCCTGCCATACAGGGCCTCATACGGTGTCATCTGGATGCTAGAATGGTAACTATTATTATAAGCAAACTCAATAAGTGGTAAATGATCATCCCAGCTACCCTTGAAGTCAATAACACAGGCCTGCAGCATATCCTCTAGCGTATGAATAGTGCGCTCGGCCTGTCCATCAGACTGCGGGTGGAATGCGGTACTAAGACTTACCTGGGTCCCCAATCCTTCCTGAAATGATCTCCAGAAGTTTGCTGTAAACTGAGTACCTCTGTTGGATATAATAGATGCGGGAACTCCGTGAAGTCCTACTATCTCCTTAATATATAACCTTGCATAGTCTTCAGCTGAATAGGTAGTCTTGACTGGAAGAAAATGGGCTGATTTTGTCAGCCTATCCACAATAACCCATATGGAGTCATACTTCCGTGGAGTGCGTGGTAAACCTGTGATGAAATCCATGTTAATTGCTTCCCACTTGCAAGTTGGAATCTCCATCTCCTGTAATAACCCACCAGGCTTCTGATGTTCGATCTTAACCTGTTGGCAATTTGGGCACTGAGCGACAAACTCTGCTATGTCCCCTTTCATACCATCCCACCAATATAAGCATCTGAGGTCATGATACATTTTTGTTGATCCCGGATGAACGGAATAACGGGCATAATGTGCTTCTCCCATAACTTGCCGCCGCAGCCCCGCAACCTCAGGTACACATACTCTGCCTTTATGTAGTAGCACCCCATCTGGTGTATTCTCGAATGGAGTCTTCTCTTTTCAAGGGCTATGTCTCTATACTGTGCTAGAACAGGATCCTCATATTGACATCGCTTTATTCCTTCCATAATAGAGGATTCATCAACCTCTCGGACAGAAACCCCAGTGTCTCCATAATCAGCTAAACGGACTCCAAGACTAGCTAGCTAGTAAATCTCATGAACCATTTCTTTCTTTCCGGGCTGCACGTCCATCAAGCTGCCCATAGACTTACGGCTGAGTGCATCTGCTACTACTTTGACTTTTCCAGGGTGATATAGAATATCAACATCGTAGTCTTTTAGCAACTCTAGCCACCTTCTTTGCCACAAATTCAGCTCCTTCTGCTTAAAGATATACTGAAGGCTCTTGTGGTCCGTATAAATATCAACATGGACGCCATATAGATAATGTCTCCATATTTTTAAAGCATGAATTACTGCTGCTAGCTCCAGATCATGAGTAGGATAATTTCTTTCATGCTTTTTGAGCTGCCGGGAGGCGTAGGCTATAACCCTGCCATGCTGCATTAATACACAACCTATCCCAACACCGGAAGGATCGCAATAAATGGCACAACTGTCTGGTCCCTCAGGGAGAGTCAGAACTGGAGCTGTAGTCAACTTTTCTTTTAGCAACTGGAAGCTTCGTTCACAAGCATCAGTCCACTGGAACTTAGCTGCCTTCTGAGTCAGCTTCGTTAATGGCGCTACAATCGAAGCAAATTTCTCCACAAATCTTCTATAATATCCTGCCAACCCCAGAAAACTACGTACTTCAGTAGGGGTTGTCGGTCTCGGCCAAGCCTTTACGGCCTCAATTTTCTGTGTATCCACCCGAAGGCCATCAACTCCAATGATATGCCCCAAAAATGCCACTGAAGTCAACCAGAATTCACATTTAGAGAATTTAACATACAATTTCTGTTGCCGAAGTACCCCAAGTACCGCCCTCAGATGATCTGCATGCTCCTCTTCTGATCGTGAATAGACCAGGATATCATCAATAAATACAATTACGAACATATCTAAGAACGGCTTGAATACTCGGTTCATCAGATCCATAAACACTGCTGGGGCGTTGGTCAACCCAAAAGACATTACCCTGAACTCGTAGTGCCCGTATCGGGTCCTGAATGTGGTCTTTAGAATATCTGCCTCTCTTATCCGCACCTGATGGTAGCCTGACCGCAGGTCTATCTTCGAGAAACACTTAGCACCCTGCAATTGGTCAAATAAATCGTCGATCCTGGGGAGGGAATATTTATTCTTTATAGTAACCTTGTTCAGCTACCTATAATCAATACACATCCGTAGCGATCCATCTTTCTTCCTCACGAACAGTATCGGCGCTCCCCAAGGTGATGTACTGGGCCTGATGAAGCCCTTCTTTAACAAATCCCTCAGTTGATCCTTCAATTCTTTCAGTTCTGTAAGTGCTATTCTGTAGGGAGGAATAGATATAGGCTGAGTGTCTGGCAGCACATCTATCGTGAACTCTATCTCCCACTCAGGTGGAAGACCTGGAAGCTCGTCTGGAAATACATCCAGAAATTCATTGAATACCGGGACTGACTGAAGAGTGGGTGCCTCTGCTTTCGTGTCATGCACATGAACCAGATGATAAATATACCCCTTCTTAATCATCTTTGGCCTGGAGGTATGAAATAAACTTACCCCTCGGCGATGTTGTACTTCCCGTCCACTCTAAAATGGGTTCTCTTGGAAACTGGAAGCGAACCACTTTCTTCTGGCAGTCGACGTTGGCATAACAAGAAGCTAACCAGTCCATACCCATAATAACATCAAATTCAGTCATATCTAGCTTTATCAGATCCGCTTTGGTACAACGGCCACATATATCTACCGAACAGTCTCTATATACTCGCCTTGCTATAACGGAATCTCCTACCAGTGTAGCTACCTCGAACGGTTCTATCGGTTCGGGTTCTATTCCAATTCTACTAGCAACCAGGGGGGAAATATATGATAAAGTAGAGCCTGGATCTATCAATGCATATACATCTCGGGAGAAGATCAATAATATACCTATAACCACATTTGGTGACGCCTCCTGGTCCTGTCGGCTGGCCAAGGCATATATACAGTTCGAAGGACCGCTAGGACTGGGAGCTCCGCCACGATCTCTACCGCGGCCTACTGGTGTCGACATACCCTGCTCCGTAGGGCGCATAGCTACAGAAGAGGAAGATGAACCCACAACTAAGCCAGTGGGCTGGGCTGGACCACCTGGACTACCCCTAAACGGACACTCCCTCATGATATGGCCTTGACGGCCATAAGCAAAACAAGCACCGGTAGCGAGACGGCATTCCCCCGGATGGCGCCTGCCGCACCGAGGGCACTGAGGCATAGGTGGCCTCATCTGGCTGAACCCCCTGCTCGACTGCAAACCCGAATCCCTGGGGCTTTGACCAGCACCTGGATATCCTGTGCTATCAAGTCTCTTACCAGCAAACTGTAGGGGTGCACTCCGTGCTGGCTGAGAAGGATGCCTAGCATGTTGTTGAGGCTGCCCGCCTCGAAACTCCCCAGAATAACTAGCTGATCTAGCCCTCTTGGGCTGGCCCCTGTCACGATCTCTATCGGGCTGGCACCCTCTGTGTCGATCCTACATCCCCTGCGCATACGCCTGTACTCAAGCGATGTCCATCCCTGGCTGGGAAGCCACTGCCATGCAGCTATCAACCAGATAACCATCCAACCCCATCACATATCGATGCATCCTGTTAGTCATATCGGCTACAATAGTGGGCGCATATCTAGCCAAAGAGTCGAACTCTCGACTGTACTCCCGAACGCTTCTCCCCCTCTGTCTCAACTGTAGGAATCTGTCAACCCTAGCTCGCCGTACCTCAGGAGGCAGAAAGTGGCCAAGAAAGGCCTCTGTAAACTCAGCCCACACCGCTGGAGGAGCACCCTCGCCCCTAGACAGCTCCCAGGACTCATACCAATTAACAACCACATCACGCAACCGATATGAAGCCATCTCGACCGACTCAGTCTCGGAAGCTCTGATTATCCTCAGCGTACGCTGCATCTGTCGAATAAACTCCTAGGGATCCTCCTTGGGCTTTGACCCGTAGAACTCCAGAGGATTACAAGTCAAGAAGTCACGAACCCTTAAACTGTCATATCTATCCGCATAATCACCTCCTGGCCCAGGCCTGCGAGCCTGCCCCGCTACTAGTTTGATCAGCAAATGTACTGCGTCTCTAAGAGTAACAACAGTGTTATATGGCGGGACAGGGCCCCACCTACCCTAATTAGACATATATATATATATATATATATATATATATATATATATATATATATATATATATATATATATATATATATATATATATACGTATTCACAACAGAAGGATCTGTACCAAAAGTATAGGCTCCGGAACAAGAGAGTACTTCAAAATAGCCGAATGGATGTCCTAGGCTGACGGGTCACCGTAACGAGCGTCGGTACCTGCGGGCATGAAACGCAGCCCCCGAAGAAAGGGGGTCAGTACGGAATATGTACCGAGCATGTAAGGCATGAGATACAGTAAAAAGGATCATATCTAAAATGGAGCTTTACCAGGAACCAGTATAACTGTTAAAAAAAACATTAGTACATTTGCCTTATGAAATGAAAATCATGCATATCAACATCATACATCATATATACATTTAACGTGTCCCGGCCCTCTGGTGAGGGACTCGGTGGATAAAGTCATGCATGTCAACATCATATATCATATATACGTAACGTGTCCCGGCCCTCTAGTGAGGGACTCGGTGAATAGAGTCATCATATGCCATCCTGGCCGCCACCCCCGTATCATCATATCATCATGTCATCATATCATCATATACATATACATATAACGTGTCCCGGCCCTCTAGTGAGGGACTCGGTGAACAATGCAGTGGAGCGCGCACGAGAACATGTCCTGGCCCGGGACTCAGTGAAAGACATATTGAGGCATGCATGAGCAGAGTAGTGAGAAACTATATGCTTATAAATAAATTTTTAAGACTCGATAGATAAGTACACTAATCGACACTTGAAGGATCATAAACACGTTTCGAGTCAATCCGAGTTAGCATCAGCAAGCTATGGACGTTATTCATTACAGAAACCTCTTATGAACGTTTCAGAGCAATCCGAGTTAGCAAGTGAAAGTTATGGACGTTATTCATTATAGAAACATCTGTGAATGTTTCAAAACAATCCGAGACCGTCTATGAAAGTTAAGGGCATTAATCCTTACTGAACCCTTTTTGGAATAGGGACTCTTTATGCTTTGCTCGTTATTCAATCATACAATAGACTCGACTATACGAAGTATGCTTGTGTCAAGAAGTGAATAAGAATCGTAAACAAGCTCGGAATCAAAGAATAAAGTTACCCCAAGATGCGTGTCATACCTTACTTAGCTCTAGGACATGCCAAAAGAAAGAAAGGGTAAGCCTTACATACCTTGCCCGCTTCCTAAGCTAATCCGAACTTAAGTCTCGATTTTCCCAAGATCTACAACAACGTCAGAAGATAGCAAACATTAGCTATAGGTGTTTAGAAATTTGATTCTAAGCTAGCCATTCACCTACAGAAATTTAGGCAGCATTTCCCCTATATTTTCAACCAACCCCGAGAATTCAACTCGGCCAAATTATCAACAACAATACCAACAACCACATTAACAACTTCAACAATTAATTCAAAATGTATTCTAACGTTAGCAACCCTTTCTACCTAATTCGACGGCATTTCATTTACATTCAAATTAACCACAACAACCCAACTTATAATCTTCGAAACTCAATAAGAACAACAACAACACATTCCACGCTTCCCAAGTTCATGAATTATACCAACAACCACACGTTAACAACATTATTCATGCAAATATAAGAAACCATGCTAACGTCACATTAACTTCTACAACAATCCCACAACGATTACAACTTCATTTCAAGCCATCAAACCTTCATTTTCATCATGAAATCCACAACATCAACAACCAAAAATACTAAATAAAACCAATTCATCACATCTTACCAACATAGCCCCTATTCGGCCACAACCAACACACACATATTTCATGAATTTCATCCATTTCTACATACTACAATACTCACAAATCATCCCTAACACATAGAAAAGGAGATTAAATCTTACCTTTATCCTTTAACTTCTCAACTTTGCTAGGGTCTACAACTTGCACAATGAATACTTTTCTTGCTCCAACAACTACTCCACGTTAATAAGGGCCTTCCAATTGGTTGAAATACTAGAAGAAAATTATTTTTTTTGATCAATTTCTATGGCATCAATTTTCCTAGCCATGGCCGAATACTACTATGTTTCTTTCTTGAAGTTTCTTGAATTATGAAGGTGAAGAATGAGTCTTGCTTTGTCATCACTCATCTATATATATATAAATACATAGCACATAAGAGGTGGACACATGCCATGCACTGATGGCTCAAGGCAATTGGCCAAGCCATGGGTGGGAGCCCACCCCAAGCCACAGGGCCACTTGTGGCTTCTTTTTTTATTTTTTTTATTTCCCAATTCCAACTTTGCCCTTGATATTCCATACCAATAATACTTATAAGCAACTTGTGCATTAAGGCAAAACCGGAAAATAGCCTTGTCCTTAACTTATGGCGGTTGGCTTAAAATGTCCCAATGCACAATATACGGGATATAACATTTAATGTGGCTTTGTCCCCTCACACACATCAACTACCATCAAAACATGAATTAGGGTTTTGTATGAAAAGTTCACCTTTTTATTCAATAAAGAGCTTTTGAGAAGAAGACATGCATCCATAATAAGGTTTTTAAAAGAGAGACATACCTTAATTAAGCCTTACGTAACTCAACAATTCACTTTTACAATGAAGAATACCCAAAACCCTAGCTTGAGTCACTTTGAGAAAGATTACCTTGCAATCCTAGGTTTTTCATTCAAGAATCATGTTAAGAATCATGGGTTTAATGCTAGGATTGATCAATAATGTTAAAGATGTTCTTACCTTATGTTTTAGGGAAGCCCTAGGGTTATTTCTCCTCAAAAGGTCGACCAAAGATGGATTGGAATGATGGTTTAAGAAAATTTCACGTTCTGGGGGTTTTTATAGTCGAGCAAGGCACGTGACGCATCCTGCGAATCGCACGTTTGACCCGTGAAACGCAGCCCTATCACACAACGTGTTAGAGGGGCATGATTTCTGGTGTTCATCCTGAGATTCACAGGATTGAACCGCAGGATGATCCCGCGAAACGCAGGTTAGTAAAACGGCCATAACTTTTTACTCACAAGTTTGTTTAAGGTCTACTTTATACCTTTGGAAATCTATTTCAAAGATCTACAACGTCTATTAAAGGAAGTGTTCCCAAATTCGCAACAGATGTTCATGAAATTGGCCTACAAGACAGGTCAACAAATCTTAGGCGATTTTAAGAACTCTTACGTACTTCACTACTTGGTCTTGATCTTAAATCAACTATTTCCACCCAAACTCATATTGATAGGACTTCATATGCATAAAATTTCACATTACTTCTCATTTAATACCTTCACATGTAACTCGAATTTACGGAGTGTTACAATATTTGTCTCATGATATACTTACATTTAATCCATTCTCACTTTTCTTTAGCACATTCTTGACATATCGATGCATCTCAAATTTTGGCTTTTCAATCCCGTATATTTCCCTCTTTTGAGCTAGGGAATATTGTAGTTCATCTTAGAATTGAATTTGTTCTCCCCCCCCCCCCCCCCCCCCTTTTAAAGGATGATCTCATATACCAGTAACCTTCGAGTATTAACCGTCTTTGATAGTCATATGGCCGACCTTAGCGATCCTTCAACTCCTCTATTCCATATAATGCCGGAGTCCTTTTCATCACATATTTTAACTTATTTCCTTTCTGCTAGTTGAGTTATTGCATCAAATCAAAATACTTATACATATCGGATACAATTCAGATGCCTTCTTTATTAACTTTTCACTTCTATCTTTCATGACTAGTGGTTCCTGTCACGACCCGATTAGGGGCCGTGACGGGTACCCGGGGCTAACCACCGAGCACCACTCATTCCCTTACTTATCATACTCATTATGTGTTTCTTTTATCAAATTCATACTCAAATCTTAGAAAATCATCTTTCATTTGAGAACATAAATACTTTTATCTACATAAGCCTTTCGGCTATCAAAATGATAATATACATATATAGTAATAACATCGTGAGACCATATAACCCACACGCGCATCTACGAGCCTCTACTAGAGTGCTAGACATAGAGACGGGACAGCACCCCGTCGTGCCCAAAATACACGTATGTACACAAAAGAATAACCAAAAGCACCTCCGGAACAATGGAGTGCTCTCAAGTCAACTAACAACTCCTATGAGTCTGGACCAAGCTCACCTCCTTGTATACCTGTGGGAATGAACATAGCGTCCAAAGAAAACGGACGTCAGTACGAACATTGTACTGAGTATGTAAGACATGAATGAAATGAGCATAATAGAAAAATCATAAGCCATAGGAGGAAGATATAACCTGCATAAGTTTTATAGGTGAATAAATTTCATACATATATCGTATATTTATATGATCATAGTACATGTATCATCATAGCGTATATATCATCACATTATCATCATTATCGTTAACCAGTGTCCGGGTAACCATCATATGCCGCCCACTAGTGGTGTCATGTCCGGCCCTCCAGGCACAGTGTAATCATAAGCAGCCCGCATTAGCGGTGACATGTCCGGCCACTTAGGCACGGTGTAATCATAAGCAGCCCGCATTAGCGGTGACATGTCCGGCCATTTAGGCACGGTGTGATCGTATCGTCATATACCCAGCGTAACTCAACACTTTCATAGATGGCATAGGCATATTATAAACTTACATTATTGATCATCTCATAGACATATCTTGACTTAGCATCATTATATATTTATCATTAAAAACATACATTAGAACTTGAAGGCAACCATGGCTATGTCGGGGTGACATAAGGTCGTGAAACCCCGATTATAGTATGGAGTAATCATGCACATCGTAGCTCACCTTGGAGGAACTAATATGTTAAGGGGAGTGTATAAAAGGGAAAGTATCAATGAGACCATATCTAGAATAATTAGCCTCATGGACAACTTACTTTACTCTAGGAATCTTTATACTTAACTCATCGTCATCATTATCTTGCTAGTCGTATCTCTATTCTTTACCTCATACATATATATAGCTCATTACAGTCATGGACTCATAGTTCCTCTATTTAAGAAGATTATGGAAAATTTAGAAGATTCATGTCATAGGAATCATGCCATAGAAAGAAGGGACTAGTCTTACATACCTTTTTTCTTTAACTAATCTATCACTAGCTTGTTCTCCTTCAATGCCCACGTCTCTACCTTCAAGAGAATTTGCATTAACATTAGCTAATCGATTACTTAAACGTGCTTACTAAAGCTAAAGAAAATTGGTCAGCATTTCCTTTGTTTATACAACTTTCCCATATTCTATATCAACTCCCAAACGTTCATAACAACATTCACAATATTGCGAACAACAATCATCATTCATCTACATTACCCACATTTCACCATTTCACTCCAATTTCTCCATAGTCATGGTCATAGTTCATTATTGCATTTTCTCACATATAGTACTTATTCCATGTTCTAAATGTCGTTCACAACATACTTACAATCACAACATACCAATATGACATTCACCCCAAACTACAACTCAACAACGACACTATTCACACATTCATGACCCATTTCCTATATCTTTCTACAATCCAAGTGTTTTTAAATTTCAACACCTTAAACAACAAGGAATGATCATAAAACGCACCTTATATGGCGGATAAATAAACCTTGAGTGGAACTTCTCTTCTTGCACCAAAACCCTAACTCACTTCCCTTGAGAGTTCTTGGTGTAGATGAACTTTTATTAGGTTTCATACACTTGATTTGTGGGTTTGATGTAGTTGATCATGGATTTCTTTTGGTTTCTTGTAGTTGAAGAGTGGAGAGAATTCTAGAGTGTTCTAGAGAGAAGGGGAGTGAAATGGGAAATGAAATAAAATGAACTTGGGTCCTCTCATATAAATCATGAAATCTGTCCCGACAAGGATATACAGACCAACATACGGTCCGTGTCTTTTATACGGGCCGTATGTATGGCCGTATGTTTGTTCCAGTGCACTTTGCCTCTCTTGGCTAAATATACGGCCTAACATACGGCCAGTATGTTGGGCCGTATAATGCCCAGCTGTTCCAATTTCGTTCTTGTCGACTCATTTGATCTCCAATCCTTATAGAACCTTCTTAACACTTGTTTAATACTTCAATACCAATATAAGGGATATTATTACTCTTCTCCAAGACATCGTTAAGTCATCACTAACTCGTTACTCATAATTCCTTTTCGATACATAACGTATACCTTGCCTTTCTTGGCCACTTTCTTCCCTTGCCTTGAATGTCTTTGAAATCTCATTTAAAATCATCAAATGCTATTTCTTTCTTATCAAGACATCTCATAAGTCGTACTCTTCGTCAGTCTATTCACTGTGCATGAACGAAATTTTTTTCGAGGTGTAACATTCTCCCCCCCTTGGGAACATTCGTCCTCGAATGTTAAACTATCCGGGAATTCTACGAAATTTTTTCCAGAGTTTCCCCTATAATATGGCACTACCATCCTGTCACAACATCCCACAATAATATTGCCTCACAGGGCCACAACATAATTGTTATATCCCTTACTTTGTACATTCAGATATTTCAAGATAACTACGATAAGTTAAGGACAAGGCTATATTCTGGTTTTGTCTTAATGCACCAGTTGCTTGTAAGTAATACTAGTATGGAATGCTAAAGAAGGCTAGGGGCAAAAAGGAAAATTCACAAGATGGCCCATGGAAATATTAAGGAAAATTTGGGGTTAAAAGTGAATTATGAAAACTTAGAATTCTTGAAGCAAATGGGCCAAGTGGCCGTGTGGTATGAGGTGGGCCTTGGCCCACATGGATAAATTATATATGTGACTTATTAGTCATATTCTTCACATTCATCACTTGGAAATTTCAAGAAACTTGGAAAAAGAATAAGAGAAGGCCATTCGGCCAAGGGCTAGCCGAACAAGACCATACAAAAACATTGATCAAAAATTATTTTCTTCTAGCTAAACAACTAATTGGAAGGTCCTCTTTAACATGGAGTGATTGTTGGAGTAAGCAAAGTGTTCGTTGTACGAGTTGTGGACTCTAGCCGAGAAAGAAGATGTGTGGAGAAAGGTATGTGTTCAATCTTCTTTTCCATGTGTTATCGATGATTTATGTATGTTGAAGAATGTAGAAATGGATGGAATTCATGAAATATGTATGTGTATAGTGTGGCCGAATATAGGTATGTTGATAAGTTGTGAAGAAGTGATTTTATTTAGTATTTTGATTGTTGTTGTTGTGGATTCCATAATAAAAATGAAGGCTTGATGACTTTAAATGAAGTTGAAATCCTTGTGGGATTGTGGTAGAAGCTAATGTGATCTTAATATAGTTTCTTGTAATTATGAGAATGAAGTTGTTAATGCATAGGCTATTATTATAGTTCATGAATTTGGAAGGAAAGAATGTGTTGTTGTTGGTCATGTTGAGTTGAGAAGGGTTCGGGTGGTAGGTATAATTTATGAATTTGAAAGAAGGAAATATGTTGTTATTGTTCTTGTTGAATTTGGAAGGTTTCGGGTGAAGTGGTATGTTGGTTGGGTTGTTTGAACATTATGTGAATTGTTTGAAAGTTCTTGAACCATGTTAGAATACATTTTGGATTGATTGTTGAAGATTGTTAGTATGATTGTTGGTATTGTTGTTGATATTTACAGGGGAGATGCTGCCGAAATTTCGGCAGATCATAAGTGAATTTATTTGGAAAGACTAAGACAAGTGTGTCTGACGATGAATCTAATGATTATGTAAATCTTCTTGAATGTAGACTAGCGATAACGAGCTTGGACAATTAAGCGTAGCTAGTAGGACGTGGAGCAGGTATGTAAGGCTTACCCTTTCTTTCTTTTGGCATGATCCTTGTGAAACAAACAGACGATATGTATATGATTCCAAAGAAACTCTTATTCTTAGAGCCACTAGGATGGCTAACGTTCTTGATTTCCATAAGCTGTTTCATATGGCCTTGATGCGTATCTATGATGTCTGAAGATCTATTTGATATGTTTTCGAATGGCATTCGAGAGATAATTGATATGACTAATGTCTTGATTTTCAAATGATAGCACGTTCGATTATTCCATTGAGTCTTTGATATATTTTGATACGTACATATGGTTCCAAAAGCTTTATTTGATTTGATCCATAACGATATCCGAAAGGTACTTGACATGATTGTTGCTTTGATTTTCCAAAAATGGCTTCTGAAACGTGCATAGAAGGTTTTGTACTTAAACGTCCATAACTTTTTCATACTAACTCGGATCGACTTGAAACATGTTTATGACTCTCAAGTGTCGATTTGCGTTCCTACCTATCGAGTCTTGATTTATGTGCATATAGTTTCTCACTACTCTGCTCGTGGATGCCTCAATATGTCCTTCACTGAGCCCGGGCCAGGATATGTTCTCGTGCGTACTCCACTGCATTGTTCACCGAGTCCCTCTCACTTGCGGGCCGGGACACGTTATATGTATATGTATATGATGATATGATGATATGGGGATGGCGGCCAGGATGGCATATGATGACTTCATTCACCGAGACCCGCAATAAAGGGCCGGGACACGTTATGTATATATGGTACATGATGTTAACATGCATGATTCTATCCATCGAGTCCCTCAATAGAGGGCCGGGACACGTTATATGTACACATGATATATGATGTTGACATGCATGACCTTATCCACCGAGTCCATCACTTGAGGGCCGGGACACGTTACACATATGTGATATATGATGTGGACATGTATGATTTTATCCACTGAGTCCCTCACTGGAGGGCCGGGACACGTTATATGTATACATGATATATGATGTGGATATGCATGATTTTCATTCAAAAAGGCAAGTCTACTGATGTTTTAAAAGTCATATTTGTTCTGGTAAATCTCTGTCTCAGCTATGATTCTCTTTTTTGTATTCCACGCCTTACATGCTCAGTACATATTCCGTACTGACCCCCTTTCTTCGGGGGCTGCGTTTCAAGCCGCGCAGGTACACCCAGATGAGTAGAAGACTTTGCTAGAAGGTGTTCCAACGGGATTGGCGGGCTCCATTTCCTTCCGGAGTGATGCCGAGTCTGAGTATATATGTTATGATTTCTGATCGATGTTAGAGACTTTGTAGACAACGTCGTAGGTATAGAATGTCAGTTTTGTAAGCGGCTCCATCAGCCGATGTGTCATTCTGTGTTATGTGATAAGTTCCATATGATTACAGATTTGGTTTGAATTGAGAACACGAAAAAGAATATTTCTGAAGGCTCTCATTATGTATTTCATTTTATTTGATTTAAGAGTTCAAAGAGACTATGTGTGAAATAAGAGTCAGGGGGTTCGCTCGGCTCCAAATATGGGGTCGGGTGCCCATCACACCCTGGTAAGATTAGGGTGTGACAATAATGGTAATATAAATTGGCCACACGCGACCCATATGCATAAAAAGAACCATACATACCTCATAATCTTGATGTTTCGTCTCGGATGTCTTCCGAGGCTGAAACAAGTGCGGACACTTGGATTTCATATTTTCGTCCGCTTCCCGAGTCATTCTTCTCGGTTGTTATTCTGGCAAAAGACCTTAACTGAGGCCACTTCTTTATTTCGAAGTCTCCGTACTTGCCTATCTAATATGGCAATGGGTACCTCTTCATAAATTAACTTTTCTGTCATTTGAACATCATTTACTAGCATGATCCTAGTAGGATTTCCAACACATTTATGAAGCATTGAGACATGTAAAAATGGGTGAACGGACTCCAAATCAGGAGGTAGATCTAATTCATAAGTCACCTTGCCTATTGGCGCACCACCTCATAAGGACTAATGTATCAGGGACTAAGCTCCTCCTTCATTCAGTGATCCTATTGCATTCGTAAGTTGTCACACCCCAAGGCTGCCGTAGGAAGCATATAGCCTGTACTTATGTCATTTCTAAGTAATTGTCCTGTTTATCCCTAACGATAATCCCAACTCAACATTTCAACTCAATTTACCATATATTTTCCTTCAACTGACCCGGAGTATCACGACTGTGCTATCCTTGTTTACCACTTACTCCTCTTTTAAGTATCCACTTGGTTTCATTGGTGACGCATAAATATCTGCAAGTTACATAGTCGTTCTTGCGTGATTCGTGTACATACACATCTATACAGGTACATGTATCCATATCTGCATCCGTATTCATAATCATACTCATTTACATATTGTATCCACAGTCATATTCATATACATAGCACACCCGACCACGAAGGTTTGGTATTTCGCGTACCCGATCGTGGCTAGGCTCGGTGATTATATAAATACCTAAACTCTTTTTTCTATCTGTAGTAACTCATCTCGTCATGCTCTATTCCTTCCTTTATTTTTCCCTTGATTTTCAACCCTTATGTTCTACTATAGAAAACCTTAAGTCCCTTTCTTAATTGTCGCTTATAAATAGCAATATCATTCACAATGACTTTACCGCTATTGTCTTTGCCTCTATTCTAGTATAACATCGCCATCCTTTACAATAACCCCTTGAGTTATTTTCTCGCAATGTCACGTTTGTTCAAGGTCTTCGGGAATGGTCTCCATTACAGTTTCAGATGCCTGTTAAATTTATGTTCATTTATTTACTAGTAATTTGACTCATTTCTGCGCGACTCTCACTCTTTGTTATAGAGTCTATGTCTGTCACATCTTAGGGTCCATCATTTCGATCTCCACACTTGTATCCTCTTTATTCGCTTCCCCCCTTTAAGGATTTTACTTGTACCATTCTCAAATCCGTTGCCTCACCTTCAAATCTTGAATTCATATTCCCCTTACTATACTACATCTTATTCATACCGTTTCCCATAATCTATAACGACAATAATTCATGTGTGAAGTCTTAGCATACTCACCTTGCAATCTTGTAACCAAATAATACAACCGACATAGCAATCCGAACGAGGATATATTTTACTTAGCTCATCTGGTAGTTATGAGTCAATGTCTAAATCTGCTCCAATTAACAACTTTTGTCCCATAGGGATGCTCACAATAGCAGTGTACCTAGTTATCCATACCATCCATGTGATGTCACTTGCCCTATCCTTCGGTGCTCAAAGTTCACTTGTAACGTCATCTTTGTTTTCCAGGGCCTAAGTCTTATGCGCCACTAATACCCCTCATGCCTTACATTCTTTTACTCTTGTTTTGCACTCAACACTGATTTCAAGACCAATCATAATCGTATTATATTTGTCGTTGATGATAGCTTTACTCTATCGCTTTATCGTCGTACGGTAACTCATAACTCATGATCATCATTTTCTTTTCAACTCTTTACTTCATATACTTTACTCGTTCTAACTTGGTATAGGATATTCGTAGGAGATGCACCTTCCTTTAATCATAACACGACTACTTCTTAAGCACGCGTACTTCGTATATTTCCTTTTCTCTCTATTCTCATTCTTATTCCTTTACATTCCTTCCTCCTCAATTTATCTTGTTTTCTCCCGTCTTATAATCAATCCTTTAGTCTTCGTATGAGGAACCCTATCCCTAACTGAGTACCGCTTTTCCCTTTAGGATATACTACCTTTGTACAATCCATTCTTTGCTTCCAAAATTTATTCTATTCATTCTGATCATCCCCTCTCGTCCGTATTGTTAATCCTTTTCCTAACAATCGTCCTATTTTGTTATTCATCTTTTTGTAGTCTTGCTCTTATACATCCAGCTAAAGATATCACTCATACTCTTGATTTTACCAATCACAAACTACTACTACTTTGCCATATCACTTTTCTCTGATTTTTTTTTTCAAGTTGACTTCCCCCTTTTTGCTGGCTATCGTTTGTCATTGAGGAATCCCTGTGCTGGGCTTTCCCCTAACAAGGTCTTTTTAAGCTTTCTCATCTATAGCCCCATGGCTCGTTTGTTGGTTTCATACTTGCGTTCACTCTTTATTCACATAGAACGCGTCATATCCTTAGTCGTTTCCTCGCTATGCTTTGTATTATAGTTATTGTTATGTTCTCATTATACCTTGATCATAATCAACTCTATAGAGTGACACTTCTTTACCTCATTCGCAAGCCTACTCGTAAAATAGAATAAACCTTACGAAGTAAGCATACTCAATCCACTTACCATATATCCTGTCTTACCAATGGATTCACATTCGTCATACCCCTGCCTCTGTTATGTTGTTAATTCATTTTGCTAATAGTCTTATTGTATTTTACTCACACTTATCCGTTCAATTAATACTCCAGTATCACACTCTATTGGAGTTATCCTTTCTCTTCCATGTCATGTTTTAGTACTACCAAGAATTTCTCTTTACCGTATCAATGTCGCTCTTATAACCACTGTTACTGTCACAACCCGACTAGGGGCCGCGACGGGTACCCGGAGAATTTACCGAGCACCGCTCTTTCTACTGCTTATTCTGCTCACTTAATACTCTCTTATACATTTTACACACTAATTGTGAGAAAATCATATTTTATTTAAAACATACATACTTCATATACATTGGCCTATTGGCCGTCAAAATAATATACATACATAGGAAATCGTCTTATGGGACCATCTAACCCACACTGAGTATCTACGAGCCACTACTAACATAAGGAATACATAGACGGAACAAGACTCCATCATGCCCAGAATATACATATAGGAGTGTACATCAAAAGAGAGTAATCACAAGCACCTCCGGACAATGGAGTGCTATCTTCTAGCTGACAACTACTGATGACCTGGGCCAAGCTCTCCTTCCTGTCTACCTGTCGGCATGAACACAGCGTCCGAAGAAAGGACGTCAGTACGAATATTGTACCGAGTATGAGAGGCATACCTAAAGAAGGAAAACATCAACATAAAACATATGGATCTGACTGGTAATCATAAATGCAGTGTTGCATGCTATCTTACTCATACTCATCATCATAACATGTATGCATCATATGCAAGCTGCCCGTCCATGTCGGAATGGTGTAATCATCAATATCATTAGCCCGCGTCCAGGCCTCCCGCGTCCGGGGTACCATCTCATGCCGCCCACTAGTGGTGTCTGCCCACGCCCGTAGGCCGTGGTGTATCCGTATCGCCGCCCGCCGAAGCGGTGTCTGCCCGGCCAACTAGGCCCGGTGTGAAATGCTCATGACATGCTCAATGTAATGCTCATAATGATATGCTTATCATATCATACTTATCTTATCATAATGCGTATATATATGACTCATGATCAACTTTACTCTATCGGGGTGACGTGAGGTCGTGATCCCACGATTACATTATGAAATCATCATAGACATTATGACTCACCTTGAAAGGACTAGTACATGAGGTGAGTGTAGGCAAGAAATAACATCATCATCATTCTAATGTCATCGTATCATATAGCTTATCTCATATGGACATTCATAGGTATAGGCTTTTAACTTCTTAGAACGTGAGAACTCATGAAGGGAATAGGAAATTTCAATCAACAGATTCATGCCATTTGAAAGAAAGACTAGCCTCACATACCTTGGTCGCTTAGCTAAGATGTCGCTCACTTATTCTTCGTCGATATCACGTCGTTACCTTCATAAGAGAATCTGTATCAGCATTAATAAACTAACTACAAGAACGTATCGCAAATTCTAGGAAAAGTCGTACAACGCTTCCATCGTTCATACCATTTTTCTCATGTTTCATATCACTCCCAACATTTATAATTCTACTATCAATATCGTACTCAACATTCATCATTTACATACAATTGGCAAAATCCACCATTTTCCTCCAATTTTCCCTTATTACTACCTTTAGCTTTTCCTTGTGTCTTCATGCATTTAATGCTTGTTTCATGATATAAACATCATTTATAACGTATTTGAATTCACGACACTTCAATGATCATAGTTCAATTCCACTATCATTCATTCATGTCACTATTCACTCAAAAATGACCCATTTCTATGTTCTTCTACATTTCAAGTGTCTATGCTTTCCAATACCTCAAACAACATGGAATAGTCATGAAACTTACCTTGGATGATGGTTGAATGATCCTTAAGTGGAAATACTTCAACTAGCCAAAACCCTAGTTCCACCTTCTTGGGAATTTCTTGACTTAGATGATGCCTTGATGTGTTTTTGCACTTGGTTTTATAGATTTAGTGTTGTTGGACTTGATATCCCCTTTGATTCTCTTGGGTTCTTGTGGATGGAGTATTTGGAAAGTTCTGGAGGTTTCCTGAGTTGCATGAATGATGAATGAAATAAAATGAGGCCAAATGTTCCTTTTAATAACTCAAAAGCTAATGTTTAATGAATTTCTGTCGGGATGAACAGTGACCGTAAAGTGCAGTTTACGGACCGTATTCTGATTTACGGTCCGTCCCAGTGAACGTATTTAAGCATTCTAAAAAAAACAGAGAGTTTGGCTGGTGGACAGGGCAGTTTACGACCTGGTTTACGGTCCGTAAACCAGTTTACGGGCCGTAAACTGGGTCGTATTTAGCCATATCCAACAATTTCCAGAAGGTTGAGATTTTTGGCAGGTTGAAGGACGAGTGCACTATACGGTCCGTAAACCACTATACGGTCCGTATAGTGCCACATACGACCACTGGCAGTGAATTTTCTCTGCAACTTTATTATTTTCCGAGATTTCATAATTAGCCATTCCCGACTTAGTGAAACATCATACACTCGTCATACCAGTACGGGAAAACTTCCGAGGTGTAACATTCTCCCCCCCTTAGGACCATTCGTCCTCGAATTATCGACACTTGGGGATTCTGGAAATTTTTTGCCAAAGTTTCCTTTGTGAATTGGATACTACTTCCCCATTACAACAACCCACAATATGTGCGCCTCATCGGGCTATATCATAATATCAATACATCTACATCCACACACGGTTAAAAACATGAAGTTAAAACATACCTATCTTACATCATCGACGTCTCATCTTGGTTCTCTTCTGGGGATTGGAACAAATGGGGGTACATAGATTTCATCTTCTCCTCCGCTTCCCAAGTCATTTCTTCCCGATTATTGTTCCGCCATAGCACTTTGACTGAGCAACCTCTTTATTCCGGAGCCTTCGTACTTGTCTATCCAAAATGGAAATGGGCACTTCCTCGTATGTCAACTTCTCTGTCACTTGCACATCCTCAATTGGAGTAATCTTTGTTGGGTCTCCAATGCACTTGCGGAGCATCGATACGTGGAATACTGGGTGAACTGATTCGAGTTCTGATGGCAAGTCCAATTCGTAGGCTACTCGACCTACCTTGTGGATAATTTTATAAGGTCCAATATATCTTGGACTCAACTTCCCCTTTTTACCGAATCTCATTACTCCTTTCATTGGTAAAACTTTCAGGAATACCCAATCGTTAGCTTGAAATTCCAAGTCTCGTCGGCGGTTATCCGCATAGGACTTTTGACGACTCTGAGCTGTTAATAACCGATCTCGTATCACCTTGACTTTCTCGACTGCCTGCTGAATCAAGTCTGGGCCTAGCAGCTGTGCTTCCCCGGTCTCAAACCATCCAATCGGAGATCTACATTTCCTTCCATACAAGGCTTCATATGGGGCCATTTGAATGCTGGAATGATAGCTGTTGTTGTAGGCAAATTCGATAAGAGGCAAATGCGCATCCCAACTACCACCGAAATCCATTACACATGCCCTTAGCATATCTTCCAAGGTCTGAATAGTGTGCTCGGCTTGTCCGTCAGTCTGCGGATGGAACGCCGTGCTAAGCTTAACTTGGGTACCTAGACCTTCTTGAAAAGACTTCCAGAACTTGGCTGTGAACTGTGCCCCTCTGTCTGTGATAATGGCCAAAGGAATGCCGTGAAGTCGTACAATTTCCTTGAGATACAATTTAGCATAATCTTCCCCTGAATACGTGGTTCTGACAGGGAGAAAATGAGCTGCTTTCGTGAGTCTATCCACGATCACCCATATAGAGTCATACTTCCCCTGCGTACGGGGTAATCTTACCACAAAATCCATGTTAATTTCTTCCCATTTCCACATAGGAATTTCCATTGCTTGCAATAAGCCTTCTCGCTTTTGATGGTCGGCCTTTACCTGCTGGCAATTTGGGCACTGTGCTGCGAATTCTGCTATGTCTCGCTTGATGCCATCCCACCAATATATTAGCTTAAGATCATGATACATTTTGGTCGTACCTGGGTGAATAGAATACCGGGAATAATGTGCTTCCTCTAGAATCTGTTGGCGCAATCTTGCCACATCTGGTACACATAGCCTGCCTTGGTGTCTGAGAATCCCGTCTATGGAAACTTCGAATGGGTATTTTTCCTTCTCACGGGATAGATCTCGGTAATGTCTCAATTGGGAATCTTTATATTGTCGTTCCTTCACTTCCGTATTCAGGGATGAAACTGTAGGGTTATTGATGCTAATACCTGCATTTCCTGAATCAATGGGTCGTACGCCGAGACTTGCTAACCGATGGACTTCACGAACCATTTCTCGCTTTTCCGAAGGAACTCCACATAAACTACCCATTGATCGGCGGCTAAGCGCATCCGCAACTACATTCGCCTTCCCTGGATGGTATAGAATGTTCACATCATAATCCTTCAGTAAATCTAACCATCTCCTTTGTCGCAGGTTCAACTCCTTCTGTTTGAAGATATATTGAAGGCTTTTGTGATCTGTGTAAACGTCCACGTGCACACCATATAAGTAGTGTCTCCATATTTTCAATGCATGAATGACCGCGGCTAGTTCAAGATCATGAGTGGGATAATTCTGTTCATGCTTTCGCAGCTGTCTCGAGGCATAAGCAATGACTTTTCCATTATGCATCAACACACATCCTAATCCCACACCGGAGGCGTCACAATATACTACATAGCCCTCTGATCCTTCTGGAAGTGTTAGCACCGGGGCTGAAGTCAGTTTATCTTTCAATTCGTGGAAACTATGCTTACAAGCCTCACTCCACTGAAACTTAGCTGACTTCCGAGTCAACTTTGTCAACGGGGCTGAAATAGATGAAAAGCCCTCCACAAATCTTCTATAATACCCTACTAGCCCAAGGAAACTACAAACTTCCGTGGGCGTCGTAGGCCTTGGCCAAGTCTTCACAGCTTCTATTTTCTGAGTGTCGACTCGGATACCATCGTCTGAGATAACATGACCTAGAAATGCCACGGATTTTAGCCAAAACTCACACTTCGAAAACATTGCATACAATTCTCGATCTCGAAGAATACTAAGAACAATCCTCAGATGATCTGCATGTTCTGGCTCTGTGCGAGAGTACACCAAAATATCGTCGATGAACACTATCACAAAGAGATCCAAAAACGGCCTGAACACATTATTAATTAAATTCATGAACACCGCCGGGGCGTTTGTCAACCCGAACGACATTACTCGGAACTCGTAATGGCCGTACCTCGTTCTGAAGGCAGTCTTAGGGATGTCTTCTTCTTTGATCCTCACTTGATGATAACCCGATCGTAGGTCTATCTTAGAAAACCACTTAGCACCTTGTAATTGATCGAACAAGTCATCAATTCTGGGGAGGGGATATCTGTTCTTCACAGTCACCTTGTTCAACTGTCTATAATCGATACACATCCGTAGCGACCCATCTTTCTTTCGCACGAACAAGACCGGTGCTCCCCATGGTGATGAACTGGGCCTAATGAAACCCTTCTCAAGTAGGTCTTTCAACTGTATCTTTAATTCTTTCAATTCTGCCGGGGCCATTCGATAGGGAGGAATAGAGATGGGCTTGGTGTCCGGCAACACGTCGATGGCGAAATCAATTTCCCTTTCTGGAGGAAGACCTGGTAACTCGTCGGGAAACACATCTGGAAATTCATTTACTACCAGGACCGACTGGAAAGTTGGCACTTTCGCCTCCGTGTCATGAACCCGAACTAGATGACAAATGTAACCTTTGGCTATCATCTTTCTCGCCTTAAGGTAGGAAATAAACCTACCCTTTGGGGAAGCTGTATTACCTTTCCACTCAAGTACGGGCTCTCCCGGAAATTGGAATCGAACTACTTTTTTCCGGCAACAAACATTAGAATAGCATGACGCTAACCAGTCCATACCCATAATTCCGTCAAAATCTATCATCTCAAGTTCAATCAAATCAGCCTTTGTCTGACGATCACATATAATGACCACACAGTTCTTATATACTTGCCTCGCTATTACAGGATCACCAACCGGAGTGAATACCTCGAAAGGTTTACTCGGCTCGGGTCTCACCCCAATACAATCAGCACTATAGGGAGTAATATATGAGAAAGTGGAACCCGGATCAATCAGCGCATACATATCACGGGAAAATATAGTCAAAGTACCTGTGACAACATCTGGGGAAGACTCAAGATCCTGTCGCCCAGCTAAAGCATACACACGGGGTCGAACAACACCTGAAGTGGATGCTCCCCCTCTACCTCTGCCTCAGCCCGCTGTAGTCTGAGGAGTCTGTGTTGTCGGGCGTGCTGAAGAAGAACCCGCTGCTGAACCTGTAGGCTGAGTCCCAGCTCTATCTCCCGCTGAGGGGCAATCTCTCATCATATGACCGACTTGCCCGCAGGTATAAAAAGCATTGGTACCCTGACGGCATTGTCCAGAATGTAGCTTACCGCACTGGGTACATCGCCGTACTGGAGGTCTCCTCTGGCTATGGTCTTCCCTAAACTGAGAATCTGAGGCCCTCGAGCTCTGTCCCTGACTCAGTTGAAAAGAACGATCGGACCTCCTGTCTGGGAATCTGGGGTTGCGCTGGTCGCGGACTGACCTGAGTGCCTGGGATGTGTCTGTCTTGGTCCCCCTCTATACTCACTGTTCTCCCCCATAGATCTAGCCCTCTTACCCTGTCTTCTGTCACCATCACGATCACTTCCTTGTTGTCGTTGTCGTTCCTCAAGATTCTGGGCATGGGCCTGTATCCGGGAAATATCCATCCCGTCTTGCAAGGAGGCTATCAAACAACCTCTGTACAAATACGGCCCCAACCCGCTCACAAATCTATAGATTCGGTCTCCCATGTTGGCCACCATAGTCGGAGCATATCAGGCCAATGAGTTGAATTGCATGCTATACTCTCGAGCACTCATACCCCTTTGCTTTAAATTCAGAAACCTGTCCGCTCTAGCTCGGCGGACTTCAGGTGGCAAAGAGTGACGAAGAAAAGCATCTACAAACTCTTGCCACAAGGGAGGTGGTGCATTCTCCCCTCTTGTCATCACCGAATTTTTATACCATAGTACCGCCACGTCGCGTAGTCTATATGAGGCTAACTCTACAGATTCAGTCTCAGAAGCATGCATAAGTGTTAATGTTCTCAGCATCTCATCGATAAAGCCTTGTGGGTCCTCATCCGGCCTTGACCCGAAAAATTCTGGAGGATTTAGAGTAAGGAAATCACGGGCTCTTGTGCTAGATGAACGATCACTTGGGCCCGTATTCTGTCGCTGTGCTTGAGTGGCAACCAACTGCGTCAGTAAATGTATGGCCTCGGACACTTGTTGACCCGAGGCACCCGGTGGAGGAATCGGAGCTGAGGCTCCTCCCTATTCTTCTACATTGGGTGCGGCCTCACTTTGCGATTCACTTTCCTCTACCTCCGCCGGAGGCTCCCTTTCTGCCCGTTTCTTCGTCGTAGGTTTGCCTTTCTGGGCAGCTGTAGCTTTTCCTTTCGGCGGCATTTTTCTGAAACCATAACGCACTTTTAGGAATAATATAATCCTAGACATGGCTCTATCGCACGATCTCATGAGAAGAAAGATGGTCATTTTCCTAAATACCCTGTAGCCTCTTGTTTATTAGCGTGGCGCGCAACACACCATAAACAAGACTCTACTAGACACGGCTCGTAGACACTTCCTAGGACGAACTGCTCTGATACCACTTTTGTCACGACCCGACTAGGGGCCGCGACGGGTACCCGGAGAATTTACCGAGCACCGCTCTTTCTACTGCTTATTCTGCTCACTTAATACTCTCTTATACATTTTACACACTAATTGTGAGAAAATCATATTTTATTTAAAACATACATACTTCATATACATTGGCCTATTGGCCGTCAAAATAATATACATACATAGGAAATCGTCTTATGGGACCATCTAACCCACACTGAGTATCTACGAGCCACTACTAACATAAGGAATACATAGACGGAACAAGACTCCATCATGCCCAGAATATACATATAGGAGTGTACATCAAAAGAGAGTAATCACAAGCACCTCCGAACAATGGAGTGCTATCTTCTAGCTGACAGCTACTGATGACCTGGGCCAAGCTCTCCTTCCTGTCTACCTGTGGGCATGAACACAGCGTCCGAAGAAAGGACGTCAGTACGAATATTGTACCGAGTATGAGAGGCATACATAAAGAAGGAAAACATCAACATAAAACATATGGATCTGACTAGTAATCATAAATGTAGTGTTGCATGCTATCTTACTCATACTCATCATCATAACATGTATGCATCATATGCAAGCTGCCCGTCCATGTCGGAACGGTGTAATCATCAATATCATTAGCCCGCGTCTAGGCCTCCCGCGTCCGGGGTACCATCTCATACCGCCCACTAGTGGTGTCTGCCCACGCCCGTAGGCCGTGGTGTATCCGTATCGCCGCCCGCCGAAGCGGTGTCTGCCCGGCCAACTAGGCCCGATGTGAAATGCTCATGACATGCTCAATGTAATGCTCATAATAATATGATTATCATATCATACTTATCTTATCATAATGCGTATATATATGACTCATGATCAACTTTACTCTATCGGGGTGACGTGAGGTCGTGATCCCCCGATTACATTATGAAATCATCGTAGACATTATGACTCACCTTGAAAGGACTAGTACATGAGGTGAGTGTAGGCAAGAAATAACATCATCATCATTCTAATGTCATCGTATCATATAGCTTATCTCATATGGACATTCATAGGTATAGGCTTTTAACTTCTTAGAACGTGAGAACTCATGAAGGGAATAGGAAATTTCAATCAATAGATTCATGCCATTTGAAAGAAAGACTAGCCTCACATACCTTGGTCGCTTAGCCAAGATGTCGCTCACTTATTCTTCGTCGAAATCACGTCGTTACCTTCATAAGAGAATCCGTATCAGCATTAATAAACTAACTACAAGAACGTATTGCAAATTCTAGGAAAAGTCGTACAACGCTTCCATCATACATACCATTTTTCTCATGTTTCATATCACTCCCAACATTTATAATTCTACTATCAATATCGTACTCAACATTCGTCATTTACATACAATTGGCAAAATCCACCATTTTCCTCCAATTTTCCCTTATTTCTACCTTTAGCTTATCCTTGCGTCTTCATGCATTTAATGCTTGTTTCATGATATAAACATCATTTATAACGTATTTGAATTCACGACACTTCAATGATCATAGTTCAATTCCACTATCATTCATTCCAATACCTCAAACAACATGGAATAGTCATGAAACTTACCTTGGATGATGGTTGAATGATCCTTAAGTGGAAATACTTCAATCAGCCAAAACCCTAGTTCCACCTTCTTGGGAATTTCTTGACTTAGATGATGCCTTGATGTGTTTTTGCACTTGGTTTTATAGATTTAGTGTTGTTGGACTTGATATCCCCTTTGATTCTCTTGGGTTCTTGTGGATGGAGTATTTGGAAAGTTCTGGAGGTTTCCTCAGTTGCATGAATGATGAATGAAATAAAATGAGGCCAAATGTTCCTTTTAATAACTCAAACGCTAATGTTTAATGAATTTCTGTTGGGATGAACAGTGACCGTAAAGTGCAGTTTACGGACCGTATTCTGATTTACGGTCCGTCCCAGTGAACGTATTTAAGCATTCTTAAAAAAACAGAGAGTTTGGCTGGTGGACAGGCCAGTTTACGACCTGGTTTATGGTCCGTAAACCAGTTTACGGGCCGTAAACTGGGTCGTATTTAGCCATATCCAACAATTTCTAGAAGGTTGAGATTTTTGGCCGGTTGAAGGACGAGTGCACTATACGGTCCATAAACCACTATACGGTCCGTATAGTGCCACATACGACCACTGGCAGTGAATTTTCTCTGCAACTTTATTATTTTCCGAGATTTCATAATTAGCCATTCCCGACTTAGTGAAACATCATACACTCGTCATACCAGTACGGGAAAACTTCCGAGGTGTAACAGTTACTATCAATTCAATAGTAATTAACTTATCTCGTGTAGTTGTTATTGATAATCCTAACTTAATCTCGTCCTGCCATTACCTTGTTGCACACCCTCTTTTCTCGTTAGGACATATTGCAAGCTTATATCTTATCTTCTTTAGATTCTAGGAAAATCTCGGCAGAGTTTCTCTTGTAAGCATAAAAATCCCAAACCTGCATATAGCCCAGAAAACACGTCCGATGTCTCAATAGGACATATATCGGGACACACATAATACACAACTCAGCCACACAAGATCACTTACCATTAAAGGATATAAATAATAGAGCTTGGCTCATAAGTTGTGCCTGCAAACCCTGCCTAGAACTCCAATATATGTATATATATATATATTTTCTACACACGGTCAAGCAACTTATTCATAAATTATGATTCTGGCTATCACCGGGTCACTAACCAATATAGTCATCTCAAATTGTCGGATTGGCTCAGACCTTTACTCCAACATAGTCAATAACATCAGAAGTAATATATGACGGCGTAGGACCCGAATCAATCGATGCGTACATATCATAAGAGGGTACTAGCAATATACTTGGGACAATATCGGGTGGAGACTCAAGATTCTGTCGCTCAGCTAACCCATGGATATGATGCTGGGATCCACTTGGACTGGGCATTCCTCTTCGGTCTGTATCACCGCCCACTAACATCTGGCCTTGGCCTTGGAGGGCGTACTTGTCACGACCCGACTAGGGGCCATGATGGGAACCCGAGGCTGACCACCGAGCACCACTCGTTCTACTACTTATCATGCTCATTAAACGTTCTCTTATCAAAATCATACTCAAATTACAAGAAAATCATCTTTCATGCGGAAACATAAATACTTTTATACGCACAAGCCTTTTGGTCATTAAAGGAATATATATATATATTTATATATATATATATACATAGTAGCAACCCCGTGGGACCATACCACCCATACTGCGTATCTACGAGCCTCTACTGGAGTGCTAAACATATGGACGGGACAAGGCCCCGTCATTCCCAAAACATACATGTACATATATACCAAATGAATAATCAATGTCACCTCCGGAAAATGGAGTGCTCTTCAAATCCGCTAACAGCTACTACGAGTCTGGTTCAAGGTCACCTCCCTGTCTACCTGTGGGCACGAACACAACGTCCAAAGAAAACGGACGTCAGTACGAACATTGTACTTAGTATGAGAGGCATAAACAATAATATTACGTCAATGAAATAAAGGAAGCATCAATAAGGAACATTTGTATCTGACTGTCAAATTTGAAGGAAATGATGCATGCTGGCTTACTCAAAATCATCATCATATCATATATGCATAAATGTATAAACTGCCCAACCATATCGGATCGGTGTGATAATCATTAGCCTGCGTCCAGGCCTCCCGCGTCTGGGGTATCATCTCATGCCGCCCACTAGTGGTGTCTGCCCAAGCCATCTGGCCATGGTATATACGCTGCCCGCCTTAGCGGTGACTACCCGGCAAAATAGGCGTGGTGTTATATCATCATCATAATATGCTCACATAGTGCATGCATAAAGACTCCAGGACAACTATGCTTTATCGGGGTGACATAAGGTCGTGATCCCTCTATTTTCTTATGGAGCACTCATTAACATTCTGCCTCACCTTGAAGGGAAAAGTATATGAGGTGAGTGTAGGCAATAAATGACATCATTATTGGGCTCATAACATAACTCTTACCTTGTGTAGCTATTCAAGAACATAGGCTCATAGTTTTCCGGAATTTAAGAGATTCATGAAGAGGGAGGAAAGTCATACTATAGGATTCAGGCCATGAAAGAAAGGACTAGCCTCACATACCTTTGTCGTTTAACTATTCTATCGCTTGATCGTCCTCCTTCGATGCTCGCGTTTCTACCTTCAAGAGGATTCACACTAACATTAGTTACTCGGCTATAAGAACACTTTACTATTTCTAGGGAAAATTGGGTAGCATTTCCTTTGTTCCTACTACTTTCCCGACGTTCTATATCAACTCCCAAACTTTCATAACAATATTCAAAATATCACAACAACAATCATCAATCGTCTACATTTACCACAATTCACCATTTCCCTTCAATTTCTCCACAATTATAGTTATAGCCCATTTGAGTGGAACTTCTCTTCTTGCACCAAAACCCTAACTTTCTTCTCTTGAGTTTTCTTGGCTTAGATGAACTTTTAATGGGTTTCATACACTTGATTTCATGGTTTTGGTGTAGTTGATCATGGATTTCCTTTGATTTCTTGTGGATGAATGATGGAGAAGGTTCTAGAGGTTTCTTGATGTGTGGAGGAGTGGGATGAAAATGAAATAAAATGAAGGAGTGGTCCTTATATCAATTCATGAATTCAGTATCGACCGAGATATACAGTACACTCGACGGAGCGTCGATCGGATCGACGGGGCGTTGATCTGATCGTCGAAGTCGTTAAATTTCCTGTGAGCAATCTGTCATTTCCTCTCATTCTACGATGAGAAGGACGGTTCGTTGAACTGATCGACGGAGCGTCGATCTCTTCGTCGAATGGTCTTTGATCTAGCTCGATTCTACGGCACAATCGACGAATCGTCGGCTCGTCCGTCGGTACAAAGAACGACCGTCGAACCCCCTTTTCGCAGAACTGCAGTGAAGTTTCATTTAACGAACTTTTCTCCCTTGCCTCTAACTTCTTTGGAATCTTATTAGGATTATTAAGTATCCCTTCTTACTTGTAGGGACATCATGTACACCTTAACTTGCGTTAGTCCCCTCAGTGCTGAACAACCCAAAGTTCCGGGGTGTAACATTCTCCCCCCCTTTTGGAACATTCGTCCTCGAATGTTAAGTACTCAGGAATTTTACAAAAAATTTTCCAGAGTTTCCCCTATAATATGGCATTACCATCGTGTCACAACAACCCATAATAAATTTGCCTCACAGGGCCACAACATAATAGCAGCATAACTTGGCCACACACGACCAAAAGCATAAAAGAAAGCATACATACCTTATAATGTTTGTATTTCATCTTGAATCTCTTTTGGGGGTTGGAATAAATACGGGTACTTGAACTTCATACTCTCTTCTGCTTCCCAAGTCATTTATTCTCGGTTGTTGTTTCGCCACAAGACTTTAACTCAACCTACTTCCTTATTTCGAAGTCTTCGTACCTGCCTGTCTAAAATGGCAATGGGCACTTCTTCATATGCTAGTTTTTCTGTCACTTGCATATCATCTATTGGAACAATTCTCTTGGGATCCCCAACACACTTGCGGAGCATTGACACATGAAAAACTGGGCGAACTGATTCAAGCTCTGAAGGCAAGTTTAATTCATAGGCTACTTGGCCCACCTTACGGATGATTTTATAGGGTCCAATGTCGCGGGGACTCAATTTCCCTTTCTTGCCAAATATCATCACTCCTTTTATTGGCGATACCTTCAAAAATACCCAATTATCAACCTGAAATTCCAAGTCTCGCCGGCGGTTGTCTGCGTAAGATTTTTGGCGACTTTGGGCTGTCAGCAAGCGATCTCGGATCACTTTGACTTTTTCTACCACTTGCTGAACTAATTCAGGGCCTATTAACTGTACTTCCCCTTTTTCGAACCATCCAATTGGGGACCTACACTTTCTTCCATACAAAGCTTCATATGGGGCCATTTGGATACTTGAATGGTAGCTATTGTTATATGCAAACTCAATAAGGGGTAGGTGATCATCCCAACTACCATCGAAATCCAGCACACATGCTCGGAGCATATCCTCCAAGGTCTGAATAGTACGCTCGACTTTCCCATCAGTTTGCGGATGGAATGCTGTACTAAGCTTCACTTGGGTGCCTAGACCTTCTTGAAAGGACTTCCAGAACTTGGCTATAAACTGTGCTCCTCTATCTGTAATAATGGATAGTGGAACACCATGAAGTCTCACAATTTCCTTGAGATACAACCTCACATAATCTTCTGCGGAGTATGTGGTCCTGACTGGAAGAAAATGAGATGCCTTTGTTAATCTGTCCACGATTACCCATATAGAATCACACCTGCCTCGGGAACGAGGTAATCCTATAATAAAATCCTTATTGATAATTTCCCATTTCCACGTAGGAATTCCCATCGCTTGCAATAACCCTCCTGGCTTCTGATGTTCGATATTTACTTATTGGTAATTTGGACATTGGGCTACAAATTCTGCTATGTCTCTCTTCATGCCATCCCACCAACATATCAATTTGAGATCGTGATACATCTTTGTTGCACCTGGGTGAATAGAATACCAAGAATAATGAGCTTCTTCCAAAATTCATCGGCGCAATTCTGCAACATTCAGAACACATAGCCTGCCTTGGTATCTGAGAATCTCATCCATCGAAGTTTTAAATAGAGATCTCTCTTTTTCATGAAGTGTGTCTCTATACTGGCTCAACTGAGGATCTTCATACTGACGCTCTTTCACTTCCACATTCAGGGACGAAACCGTGGGATCATTAATACCAATACCTACACTACCTGAATCAATTACACGTACTCCAAGATTAGCTAGTTGGTGGAGCTCATGAATCAACTCTTTCCTTTTCGAAGGAACTTCGCATAAACTGCCCATTGATCGGCCGCTAAGCGCATCGGCTACTACATTTGCTTTTCCAGGGTGGTACAAAATATTCACATCATAATCTTTCAATAACTCTAACCACCGTCTCTGCCGTAGATTTAACTCCTTCTGCTTGAAAATGTATTGAAGACTCTTGTGGTATGTATAGATATCAATATGTACGCCATACACGTAATGTCTCCATATCTTTAATGCATGAATAACTGCAGCCAATTCAAGATCATGGGTCGGATAGTTCTTTTCATGTTTCCGCAGCTGTCTCGAAGCATAAGCAATGACTCTACCATGCTGCATTAACACATATCCTAACCCAACACCGGAAGCATCACAGTATACCACATAACCAGCTGACCCTTCTGGAAGTGTTAAGACTGGAGCTGAGGTTAATCTGTCCTTCAACTCTTGGAAGCTGCGTTCACAAGCATCATTCCATTGAAATTTAGATGTCTTCTGGGTTAGCTTCGTTAATGGAGCTGAAATAGATGCGAAGCCCTCTACGAATCTCCTATAATAACCTACCAATCCTAGAAAACTACGAACTTCTGTAGGCGTCGTTGCCCTTGGCCAATTCTTCACAGCTTCAATTTTCTGAGTATCAACTCGAATACTGTCATCTAATATGACATGGCCCAGAAATGTTACAGAATTTTGCCAAAACTCGCATTTTGAAAATTTTGCATATAATTCTCGAGCTCAGAGAATTCCAAGTAAGATACGTAAATGATCTGCATTCTCTGATTCTGTGCGAGAATGCACCAGAATATCATCAATGAATACTATCATGAACAAGTCCAAGAATGGCCTGAACACATTATTCATCAAATTCATAAACACGGTCGGAGCATTAGTCAACCCAAACGACATCACCCAAAACTCATAATGGCCATAATGGCCGACCTCAGATCTATCTTAGAAAACCACTTGGCACCCTACAACTGATCGAATAAATCGTCAATCCTCTGGAGAGGATATTTGCTCTTTATCGTCACCTTGTTCAACTGCCTATAATCGATGCACATTCGTAAGGAACCATCTTTCTTTCTCACGAACAAGACTGGTGCTCCCCACGGCGATGAACTGGGTCTAATAAACCCCTTCTCAAGCAAATCTTTCAACTGCGCCTTTAGCTCTTTCAATTCTGCCGGAGCCATTCGATGGGGAGGAATAGAAATAGGCCTGGTGTCTGGCAGCACATCAATGGCGAAGTCAATCTCTCTTTCTAGAGGAAGACCTGGAAGTTCATCTGGAAATACATTCGGAAATTCATTCACTACCGGAACGGATTGGAAAGTTGGTGACTTTGCTTCGGTGTCATGTACTCAGACTAGATGATAAACATAGCCTTTAGCTACATCTTCCTTGCCTTAAGGTAGGAAATAAACCTACCTTTTGGAGAGGCTATATTACCCTTCCATTCAAGCACGAGCTTTCTCGGAAATTAGAATCGGACTATCTTCATTCGGCAATCAATATTAGCATAGCATGAGGCCAACCAATCCATACCCATAATCACATCGAAATTTAGCATTTCTAGCTCAATTAAATCAGCTTTGGTCTGGCGATTGCATATCACAAGTACACAGTTCTTATACACTTGTCTAGCTATCACGGGATCACCAACCGGAGTAGGTACCTCAAAAGTTTTGATTGGCTCAGGTTTAACAACCCTAATACGACCAGCAACATACGGGGTAATATTGGAAAAAGTAGAACCCGGATCTATCAAGGCATATACATCATGGGAAAATATGCATAATGTACCTGTAACCACATCAGGGGAGGACTCGAGATCCTGTCGTCCGGCTAAAGCATACACGCTTCCCCCTCTGCCTCTACCTCGACCTACTGGGATCTGGGGAGTCTTCCCTACTGGGCGCACTGAAGATGAACGCGCTGCTGATCCTGTAGGCTGAATCCCAACTCTACGGCTCATCAACGGGCAGTCTCGCATCATATGCCCCACCTGGCCACATGCATAGAAAGCATCCGAACCTTGGCGACATTGTTCGGAATGTAGTCTACCGCACTGGCTGCATCGCGGTACTGAGGGTCTCCTCTGACTATAATCATCCTTGAACAAAGAATCTGAGGCCTTCGAACTCTTACCCTGTCCTGAACGAAAGGAGCAATCAAATCTCCTACCCATAAATCAAGGAGGTGCACTAACACCGACTGGCCTGAATGTCTAGAATATGTCTGCATTGATCCCCCTCTATAATCACTGCCTGCCTCCATAGATCTATCCCTCTTGCTTTGCCTTCTTTCAATGTCACGATCACCTCTTGGTGGTGGCTGTCGTCCCTCTAAGTTCTGGGCATGGGCTTGTATTCGGGAAATATCCATCCCTTCTTGTAGCGAAGCCGTCAAACAATCCTTGAACAAGGACTAGCCTCACATACCTTTGTCGTTTAACTATTCTATCACTTGATCGTCCTCCTTCGATGCTCGCGTTTCTACCTTCAAGAGGATTTACATTAACATTAGTTACTCGGCTATAAGAACATTTTACTACTTCTAGGGAAAATTGGGCAGCATTTCCTTTGTTCCTACTACTTTCCCCACATTCTATATCAACTCCCAAACGTTCATAACAATATTCAAAATATCGCAACAACAATCATCAATCGTCTACATTTACCACAATTCACCATTTCCCTTCAATTTCTCTACAATTATAGTTATAGCCCATTATCGCATTTTCTAATACATAATATTTATTCCGTGGTCTAAGTGTCATTAATAACATATTCAGAATCACAACATACTAACATTCATAATTCCTCCCTACTATTGTTCAATAATGACACTATTCACTCATTCATGACCCATTTTGTACCTCCTTCTACAATCCAAGTGTTTCAACTTTCAACACCTTAAATAACATGTAAATACCATAAAACTCACCTTGGATGATGGATGAACAACCTTTGAGTGGAACTTCTCTTCTTGCACCAAAACCCTAACTTTCTTCTCTTGAGTTTGCTTGGCTTAGATGAACTTTTAATAGGTTTCATACACTTGATTTCATGGTTTTGGTGTAGTTGATCATGGATTTCCTTTGATTTCTTGTGGATGAATAATGGAGAAGGTTCTAGAGGTTTCTTGATGTGTGGAGGAGTGGGATGAAAATGAAATAAAATGAAGGAGGGGTCTTTATATCAATTCATGAATTCAGTCCTGACCGAGATATACGGTACGCTTGACGGAGCATCGATCGGATCGACAGGGCATCGATCTGATCGACAAAGTCGTTAAATTTCCAGTGAACAATCTGTTATTTCCTCTCATTCTACGGTGAGAAGGACGGTTCGTCAAACTGATCGACGGAGCGTCGATCTCTTCATCGAACGGTCTTCGCTCTAGCTCGATTCTACGGCACAATCGACGAATCGTCGGCCCGTCCGATGGTACAAAGAACGACCGTCGAACCACCTTTTCGCAGAACTGCAGTGAAGTTTCATTTAACGAACTTTTCTCCCTTGCCTCTAACTTCTTTGGAATCTTAATTAGGATTATTAAGTATTCCTTCTTACTTGTAGGGACATCATGTACACCTTAACTTGCGTTAGTCCCCTCAATACTGATGATGAAGAGCCAGCTACCACTCCTGTAGTCCGAACCTTACCTTTACCACGTAGCGATGGGCAATCGCGCTTTAAATAGCCTGGCCGAGCACAAGCGTAACAAACATCCGAGCTCAAGCAGCACGGTCCCCAATGTAACCTGCGACACTGAGTATATTGTAATACCAGTGACCTCTCCTGACTGGAGTCACTTTGAATCCGAGAACTAGAAACTCTGAGACTCTGGGTGACCTAGAATAAGTAGATCCATCAAATCTGGGTCTAGGAAGCTGCGGAGGAGCACCACTTGTTGAACGAATTGAGTTCCTAGAGAATTGTTGCCTCAGAGCACCCCTACACTCATGATCAAACCCTGAAGAACTAACTCTCTTTCTCCAACCCCTGTTATCGTGGCCTACATCCTACCGCTGAGCTTGAGCGGCTACCAATTGAGTCAGTAGAAGAATGGCCTGTCTCATCTCTTAGCCCGAGGCATCTGGTGGAGGAATGGGGGGTGCTGGAGCTAAAGTTGAGGCTCCCCTCTGATCCTCGAAAGTGGGCGAAGTATTGGAAAATTGAGGTGGGCCCTTATTCTGGGGTTCGCCCTCCTCCATATCTATAGACGCCCCTCGTTCAAGCTTTTCTTCCAACACCATCTTGCCCTTCTGGGCTGCCATAGCATTTCCTTTCATCAGCCTTGCTGAAATTACAACACACAATTAGGGAGGGGAAAATCTTATAATACAGCTCTATCGTACGATCTCTTAAGATGAAAGAAGATCATTTTTCCTAAATGCCCTGTAGCCTCCTGTTTATTAGTGTGGCGTGCAACACACCATAAACAAGACTCTACTAGACACGGCTCGTAGACACTTCCTAGGACTGACCTGCTCTAATACCACTTTTGTCACGACCCGATTAGCGGTCGTGACAGGTACCTGGGGCTAACCACCAAGCACCACTCATTCCCTTACTTATCATACTCATTAAGCGTTTCTTTTATCAAATTCATACACAAATCATAGAAAATCATCTTTCATTTGAGAACATAAATATGTTTATCTACATAAGCCTTTCGGCTATCAAAATGATAATATACATATATAGTAATAACATCGTGAGACCATATAACCCACACCTGCGTATCTACGATCCTCTACTAGAGTGCTACACATAGGGACGGGAAAAGACCCCGTCGTGCCCAAAATATACATATATACACAAATGAATAACCAAAAGTACCTCCGAAACAATGGAGTGCTCTCAAGTCAGCTAACAGCTCCTACGGGTCTGGACCAAGCTCACCTCCCTGTCTACCTGTGGGCATAAACACAACGTCCAAAGAAAACGGATGTCAGTAAGAACATTGTACTGAGTATATAAGACATGAATGAAATGAGCATAATAGAAGAATCATAAGCCATAAGAGGAAGATATAACCTGCATAAGTTTTATAGGTGAATACATTTCATACATATATCGTATATTTATATGATTATAGTACAGGTATCATCATAGCGTATATATCATCACATTATCATCATCATCGTTAACCCGCGTCCGGGTAACCATCATATGTCGCCCACTAGTGGTGTCATGTCCGGCGCTCTAGGCATGGTGTAATCATAAGCAGCCCACATTAGCGGTGACATGTCCGGCCACCTAGGCACGGTGTAATCATAAGCAGCCCGCATTAACGGTGACATGTCCGGCCACCTTGGTACGGTGTAATCATAAGCAGCCCGCATTAGCGGTGATATGTCCGACCATTTAGGCATGGTGTGATCGTATCGTCATATACCTAGCATTACTCAACACTTTCATTCATGGAATAGGAATATTATAAACTTACATTATTGATCATCTCATAGACATATCATGACTTAGCATCATTATATATTTATCATTAAAAACATACATTAGAACTTGAAGGCAACCATGGCTATGTCGGGGTGACATAAGGTCGTGAACCCCCGATTATAGTATGGAGTAATCATCCACATCGTAGCTCACCTTGGAAGAACTAATATATTAAGGTGAGTGTATACGAGGGAAAGTATCAATGAGACCATATCTAGAATCATTAGCCTCATGGACATCTTACTTTACTCTAGGATTCTTTATACTTAACTCATCGTCATCATTATCTTGCTCGTCGTATCTTTGTTATTTACTTCATACATATATATAGCTCATTACGGTCATGGACTCATAGTTCCTCTATTTAAGAAGAATATGGAACATTTAGGAGATTCATGTCATAGGAATCATGCCATAGAAAGAAGGGACTAGTCTTACATACCTTTTTCGTTTAACTAATCTATCGCTTGCTTGTTCTCCTTCAATGCCCACGTCTCTACCTTCAAGAGAATTCTCATTAACATTAGCTAATCGATTACTTAAGCGTGCTTACTAAAGCTAAAGAAAATTGGGCAGCATTTCCTTTGCTTATACAACTTTTCCCATATTCTATATCAACTCCCAAACGTTCATAACAACATTCACAATATCGGGAACAACAATCATCATTCATCTACATGACCCACATTTCACCATTTCACTCCAATTTCTCCATAGTCATGGTCATAGTTCATTATTGCATTTTCTCACATATAGTACTTATTCCATGTTCTAAATGTCGTTCACAACATACCAATATTCATCATTCACCCCAAACTACTACTCAACAACGACACTATTCACACATTCATGACCCATTTCCTATATCTTTCTACAATCCAAGTGTTATTAGCTTTTAACACCTTAAACAACAAGGAATGATCATAAAACTCACCTTAGATGATGGATAAATAGACCTTGAGTGGAACTTATCTTCTTGAACCAAAACCCTAACTCACTTCCCTTGAGATTTCTTGGTGTAGATGAACTTTTATTAGGTTTCATGCACTTGATTTTGTGGGTTTGATGTAGTTGATCGTGGATTTCTTTTGGTTTCTTGTAGTTGAAGAGTGGAGAGAATTCTAGAGTGTTCTAGAGAGAAGGGGAGTGAAATGGGAAATGAAATAAAATGAACTTGTGTCCTCTCATATAAATCATGAAATCTGTCCCGACAAGGATATACGGACCAACATATGGTCCGTATCTTTTATACGGGCCGTATGTATGGCCGTATGTTTGGTCCAGTGCACTTTGCCCCTCTTGGATAAATATATGGCCTAACATACGGCCAGTATAATTTATACGGCAGTGTGTTGAGCCGTATAATGCCCAGCTGTTCCAATTTCGTTCTCGTTGACTCATTTGATCTCCAATCCTTATGGAACCTTCTTAACACTTGTTCAATACTTCAATATCTATCTAAGGGACGTTATTACTCTTCTCTAGGACATCGTTAATTCATCACTAACTCGTTACTCATAAATCCCTTTCCGATACATAACGTATACCTTGCCTTTCTTGGAAACTTTCTTCCCTTGCCTTGAATGTCTTTGAAATCTCATTTAAAATCATCAATTGCTATTTATTTCTTATCGAGACTTCGCATAAGTCGTACTCTTCGTCACTCTATTCACTGTGCATGAATGGAAATTTTTTCGAGGTGTAACAGTTCCCTAGGCTAAGGAATTAATGGGGATATCAGAATTCATTAGGCCCCTTATGGAGTTTCCGACTATACCATGCTCCTTTAGCCCTAGTCTTCCTCCACGACTATCTTCTTAATATCCTTGAAATTCTCCTTGCTCTAGGTTTCCAATTCCGATTTATGTGTATACTATACCATTAAAAGTTAATACTCCACACCATCCATTCCCGCGACTCGTCCTTTCATTAGCTTAGCTCATTTTGTCCCGTAATTCTTCTTAACTACTTTTTTGCATCACAATCATGCATCATAGTCCTTCTAGTGTTATGTCGGTTCTTGTTCTTATCACGAAATCCTTACAAAGTACACCCTTTTCTTTCTCCGTTTGTTGAGTCTTCATCTTCCTTTATGATACTAGAACTTTTACACACACACACACACACACATATATATATATATATATATATTGTTATACCCTGTATTTTTGTATGTCAAATTAATCGCAAGCTAATCCACATAAGTTAAGGACGGGATTATTTTTGGATACGAAATAGGAACTTTTAATTCTCAATTTTAATTAGTACACGATTTGTTTATAAATTTCAATTAGTGTAGAAATATTATTGGAAATTAGGGACTAATTAACTATGATTAGATTATCAAGTAGGGATTAGTGATTAATTAAGATTAATTAAGTTTTTATATCTTGTGGGCCCCACCCGTTTTTAAATTAAAAAAAATATATAAAACAAAACAAATTGGTGAGTCATAGGGGGGGGGGGGGGGGGGACGTGTCCAAGGAAGGAGCACCATATATAAAGTTAGGATGATGAACAACTTAGGTAATTAATTTCATTTTTCAAGTGGAAGGTTAAGAAAAAGAAAAGAAAAAGGCATTGCCATGGTTGCCAAGCTCTCGGCCAGCCATGGTTGATTAAACAAAATTTTGTTTCTTGTTTTGATTAATTTCCAAGGTGATTTGCAAGTCTAGGAGGTGATAGCAACATTGGGTATTGAATTAAGGAAGAAGAAATAGTGAAATTGGAGCAAATAAGTGTAGAATTTCCTCCGATTAAATTAAGGTAAGATTTTCATAATTTATGGTATAATTGGATTGATGGTGTTGTAATGAAAAGATTAAAATTAGATTAGATGAAATTGGAAGTAAGAAATTGCATGAATTCGTTGATATTAGGAGTTGTGGTTGTTATATGAATTGTTGAGTTGAAAGGATTAAAAGTATGATTTATGTTCATATGTTGTGGTTCGTGTTGTTGTCGTGTTGTTATTGATGTGGATTCTAAATTTGGAAGGAAGAAGTGTATAACGTATCGTATACAAAGCGTATGTTGGTTTGTTTATAATCTTAAATGTTAATGATTTGGATTGGAAAAGGGTTAAGAAAGGTTATTGGGTTGTTTGAGTTGTTTGTGGGCTTGATTGTAAGGATTCTATATGAATATTTCTATTACTGTCATTGTTGGTATTGCTGTGGTAACAGGAGGTTAATCGGAAGTTCGGGTTAGGCGAGTTATATAGAGGAAATGCTGCCCGATTTTCGTTAAGTTCTTAACTAATAAAAATCCTAATCAAGAAAGTATGAATTGAAGAATGATTCCTATAGGTAATTGATTTCAGATTTATAAGCTAGAAAGTATAGTTTACTAACGGTAGCGTTACTTTCATATCGAATAGGCTAAAGGGGCAGCGAAGCGAACTTGACTACGGTTAACCTATAACAGGTATGTAAAGCTAACCCTTCTTTCTTTGTGATTCCAAAGAAGTTCCTATTCATAGAGCCACTAGGATGGCCAATGTTCTTGATTTCCAGAAAGTATTTCATTATGTCTTGATACGTGTATATGATTCCAGAAGTTCTATTTTGATATAATCCATAGTGACATTCGAAAGGTACTTGATATGACTATTGTCTTGATTTTCGAGTGATAGCTCGTTTTAATTATTCTATCGAGTCTCAGATATGATTTAACTTGCATATGGTTGCTCACTACTCTGCTCGTGCATGCCTCTATATGTTTTTCACCGAGTCCCAGGCCGGGTATGTTATCGTGCACAGTTTCACTGCATTATTCACCGAGTCCCTCACTAGAGGGCTAGGTACGGTATATATATATATATATATGATATGACGATATGATGATATGTTTATGGCGGCCAGGATGGTATATGATGACTTTATTCACCGAGTCCCATAATGGGCCGGGTATGATATATGATATTGACATGCATGATTTATGTTTCAAAAGGCAAGTGTTTTGGTATTCTGGATTTTATACTTGTCTCCTGTACTCCCTACTTCAATTATGATCCTCTTTACTGTATTTCATGCTTTACATACTCATTACATATCTCGTACTGACCCCCTTTCTTCGGGGGGCTGCGTTTCATGCCCGCAGGTACAGACACTCGATTCGGTGATCCCCCAGCTTAGGATTTCCAGTCAGCTGTCTTGGAGAGCTCCGTTGTTCCGGAGCCTAGAATTTTGGTACAGATCTTCTGATGTATATATATGTTTGTCCAGGGGTACGAAGGGGCCCTGTCCCATCATATTTCACTGTTGATACTCTTAGAGGTTTGTAGACATGTGTGTAGGTTGTGTATAGATTATGATCAGCTGTGTCTATATAGTTTGTTGTGGATGTTTCTGTTTGTTGTGGCAGCCTTGCCGGCTTGCGTATGTTATCGATATGTAGTGGCAGCCTTGTCGGCTTGCGTATTATAATGATATATAGTGGCAGCCTTGTCGGCTTGCGTACTTTTTTACGTTGTGATTAGTTGAGACTCCGCAGGAGACAGATTATCATGATCTGTGATGTTGAGAACCTTTGGGTCTATGTCGATTCCCATGTTGTCTATAGTGTCAGTCTGACTATGTCTAGTAGGTGCACATATGGGTGTCCAGCTCGGGCACTAGTCATGGCCCACGGGGCTCGATCGTGACAAAAGTGGTATCAGAGCGGTTCATCCTCGGAGTGTCTACAGACCGTGTCTAGTAGAGTCTTGTTTATCGGTGTGTTGTGCACCGCATCTATAAACAGGAAGCTACAAGACATTTAGGATATTATCTTTCCTTCTATCTTAGATCGTGCGATAGAGCCAGAGTCTAGGAAAGATTGTTTCTGACCTCTTTTCCTGTAGGTAGGTGCAGAATTGCGAGAGATGAAGAGGCCAGCTTCGGTTAGTGGGGGTGCTAAGAAGGCCCCTAGGGTAAATTCAGGACCCAAGGCTCCAGGACCGAGCAGGAGGAGCCTCAGTTACTCTATCGAGACTGACCTATTGGAGGACCCAGCGACAATTCCCCCAGAGTTTTTGATATCTAGGGAGGCGGTCCCCGAGGCCGTACCAGTTGCTCGTATGGCAGAACACCACGTTAGACCGGATACCCCGGTAAGTTATACAGATTACTCCATCCCCCTATCCTGGTCGTCGGTAAACGAGGAGTTGCCTGGTTATCTACATTCCCCGGACTCCGATGAGAAAGACGATGAAGGCCAGACGAGTAGATGGAGGGCAGATGATGACGAGGAGCACATTTCGCCTTATAGATCACCAGATCGGACTAGAGACCGATCGACTGCAGGTATATGAGATCTTATTGAAATTTCCTATGTATGTGCATTTGCTATAGATTGTTACCTAATAGCGGCGAGCGGAAATCAAAGGGGCTGACAACCAAGTATTTACCAGTAACAGTGACCAAGGTGTTCCTATCACCGTGGGAATTTTTAAATCAAGGATGGAAAATAGTTGTACATACAGGTGAAAGTTGGATATCAAAGTTACATAATGAGAATTTGTATATACGGAATGGCAAACTAGCCATCATTATGGTAAGTTATGGTAAGTATAGTAAGAAAATAGGTCGAAGGTATATATATTGTAGATAAGCTTAGTTATAAAGGGTGCACAGAAGAAGCTAAAGGAATCAGTAACGATAAGCAGAATATGTGTTAGACATAGTGTGAATATTGCAGGTATGATCGAAACCTGCAGTTAAAGATTGAAAGGGAAAATAAACAGGAAAGTGTGACAAGTACAGTTTGAGTTGGACACACGAGGTAAGTTCGTCATTTTCATCCTGTGATTGATATGGGGAGCCCTGTGCGGCTATGATACGATGTAATATATATGTGTATGTTGGCCTTGTGAGGCATTGTTGGTATTTCCTGCGTGCAGGTTTTGAGATAGTAAGAAATACAGAGGAAACTCTGCCAAAATTTTCTTAGAAATAAAAAGAGAATGAGATATAAGTTCGTAATATTTTTGAAAGGTCGTGTCAACAGTGACGATAAGATTTGACTAAGTCGCAAGTACGTCTGACTTCGAGAAATAAGGTTAACGGTTGAATTGATAATAATAATAATAATTATGAGGTCGACATTGATATGGTAAATTTATCATGTTGGATTAAAGTTTTAAGAGATACCCTCCATGTCAACCGTAAGAGGCATCATTCTTATTTGGGAAATTCGATTTCGAAGAAGCGAATATGAGCAGCAAAGTTTGGAATTCATTTGAACGGACCAGAATACTTTCCGCCACATTTTACCTTAGAAAAAGCTCATGTTGAAGAGCAAAAAACGTCCAGCAATTAAGTTTCACTTTTATTGAAGAGTACAAAGCATACAGCAAGTAGTTTATGAACTAAATAATTCGTTCATGACCCAAGAACAAATCTGGAGGTAAACTATGTAAACTAAGCATTAGAAGCCCCGTGATGCTTGTCGGATTCTAGTTCCTCCTCTTGTGGTGGGTTGGAGGATTATTATGAGAATGAGTAAAGCCCGGTGAGGAAGCGACTAAAAGATACGACGTTATCTATGTGACTAAGGTATAAAGGCAAATATGAAATGGAAAGGAAGAGTATAGAACGAATGAGAAAGACTTATAAAGTTCTATAGGGAAAGTTCAGAATAAAGAGTATGCGGTAACGAAAATGAAAGCGAGCGAGATAACAGCGCAGTAATAGGTTATGACATGTATAGCTGAGAGCACGAGTAATATAAGTGACGGATCTGTGAAAGACCAAACTATAAAGATAAGCAACGAAGCAGAATGAGTGCCAGAAAATGACTGGGATGGTAAGAACAAATAGTGATGAGCAGACTATGTTTTGAGAATGAGAAAGGGATTATGCAGAAATAGTGTTTTCCGGAGGATACAGAGATAGCAGGAGATTCCTCGTGCACAGAATGAAAGATGGACATAGATTGGAGAAATGGTAAGGGAATACTAAAGGAAGCACCCTAGATAGACAAAATTAATTGAGTACGAATGGAAGATAAAAGAGAAATACATAGCTATGAACTTAAAGGTGTAGTAAGATGACAAGGTGGTAAGATAAGACCATTATCAAGATTGATTTGATACGATTTTAAGTTAAAAGTTAGCGTTGGGTACACGACAAGGGTGAAAGAGCACAAGGTATAAAGGAGTACTGCGTATATATGACTTCACCTCGGAAATAGTGAAATCCGTAAAAAATAATGAGGATTGTAGATTTGCGAAACAACTGATGTATTGTAAATTTATTAGCGGAAGCAGATGATATCCGTTGGGATAAGATACTATTATAAGAGAGCTTGGGACACTTATCATCAAAATATAAATGCTACCTAATTGAGAAATTGGAACGACTATAAGTACTACCTAATTACTGATCGGAGTATGTGGAATATGGCCTTAGATGAGTTCCTACATGGGTCGCATTACTCGAGTATAGATGGTTAGATGAGATTTTGTACTGTATATAGAAAAGTTCTCATCGCCTCATGATTGTGTTAAGGTTTCGTACATGGGTAATCTAAGTTATAGATGATAAAGAAAAGACATGGATATGGTGCATTATATCAAATGTATTGGGAAAAGAATCATATGAATTTGAAAAATTGGAAATGGGGACACAGAGCAGAATGTAAATAGATAATGATGTAAGTACACCCAAAGAAGGAGGGAAGCGGATGAGAGAAATGAATGTGTAAGATGAAAACAACTGACACTGCAATATATTTAATGTGGATACTTAAACTTCAAGTGAGATTCTATGCTGAAACAAGTTAGTAAGATTTGAAAGCCAGAAATAAACGGATAGAAGTCAGGATGGTATTTGAGTACAATTAAAATGTTGGCAACGGAGTTGTATGCTAATGATATTGTGACTTATAAGTAGCAAAGAAGGAGGGATAGGGAATCTCCTATAGTAGAATATGAGAAAATTGAATGGTAAGTAAAGAAAGGAAAAAAGAGTATGACAAGATAGACAGCAAGTGAGTTTTAGTACAAATAAGATATGTAGAGCAGAATGAACCAGGAGAGGGAAAGACTATGACTAAGATTGGGTGTACACTGTACAAGATGTACAAGGATAGTTATGCGATCTACGCATATTTATATGTTAAGAATGAGACCAAGTGAGTACTTGACAAGAAGAGTAGTAACAATCTGGTTACGATATTTTGGATACATTAGGGAAAGGTGTAAGATGGTTTGAACCAAAATACCGAGATAGGATTAGTACTGAGGGCAAAAGCCATAGTTGAGTCCCGATATCAATTGAAAAATATATGAGAAGAATGTAAGATCTGCATAAACACTAGTGAGACGACGCTAAGATATCTCTTGGGCTCATTTGAGCACTTACGCATATTCTGATGCGTGATAGGAAAACTAAGCGCAAAATATGAGTAAAGAGACAATAGAAGAATTTGAACTAAAGATAAAATAAACAACCCGAGGTAATATACCTAAAGTGTTACAAGTTAGGTTAAGGGAAATTACGAAATGGTTTAACCGAGACGATCAGAACAAGCGGGTTACTGGTTACTGGGTGGCAGTGACTTTATATGTCAAATCAAAAGAAATTCTTTCAAAATTATACCAGTTAATAATAGACAGGTCACAGAGCGCTACCAACTCTAAAGATCGAGATTAAGAGCTAAAAAGAAAAATGACAGTTAAAAAGAAAGTCGAGAAGTGATACCTGAGTCTGAAGATTCCAGAATATAAACTGGAACAGCAGAGCAATATATGGTTATTGAAGTAAAAACAAATTCCACCTTGGAAAATTTCATTTTATTCGTAAAATTACGAAGAGTCTACGAGTTACCAGAGGTATGAATACTCCAAGGATTGCAAAGTCTAATGAATCGATGAGGAATGATTGCACGTTATAAGATCTTGATTAAGGATTAAGAGGTAAGATGAAGTGAACGATCCGTCTTAAAGGAGTAACTATAGAAAAAAAAAAGGAGAGTAAAGACAACGACGTAGAATTACCACTTCGAGAGGCAAGAGCAAGAACAAATTTTATGAAAATGGTTACTGAGAAAGCTAGAATGTATTATAACAGATTGAAGGAAATCGACCAACGAAAGAGGCATGTGAGGAGTATAATTCAGTAAGAGAACATTCAAGGAAATATTGGGAATGCAGGATTAGCTTAACATTCGAGGATGAATGTATCAAAGGGGGGAAGGATGTTATACCCCGTATTTTTGTACGTCGAATTATTCGCAAGCTAATCGACATAAGTTAAGGATGGGATTATTTTTGGATACGAAATAGGAACTTTTAATTCTCAATTTTAATTAGTACACGATTTGTTTATAAATTTCAATTAGTGTAGAAACATTATTGGAAATTAGGGACTAATTAACTATGATTAGATTATTAACTAGGGATTAGTGATTAATTAAGATTAATTAAGATAATTATATCTTGTGGGCCCCACCCGTTTTTAAATTAAAAGAATTATATAAAACAAAACAAATTGGTGAGTCATAGGGGGGGGGCACGTGTCCAAGGAAGGAGCACCATAGTTAGGTAATTCATTTCACTTAGGTAATTCATTTCATTTTTCAAGTGGAAGGTTAAGAAAAAGAAAACAAAAAGGCATTGCCATGGCTGCCAAGCTCTCGGCCAGCCATGGTTGATTAAACAAAAAATTTGTTTCTTGTTTTGATTAAGTTCCAAGGTGATTTGCAAGTCCAAGGAGGTGATAGCAACATTGGGTATTGAATTGAGGAAGAAGAAATAGTGAAATTGGAGCAAATAAGTGTAGAATTTCCTCCGATTAAATTAACGTAAGATGTTCATATTTTATGGTATAATTGGATTGATGGTGTTGTAATGAAAAGATTAAAATTATATTAGATGAAATTGGAATTAAGAAATTGTATGAATTCGTTGATATAAGGAGTTGTGGTTATTATATGAATTGTTGAGTTGAATGGATTAAAAGTATGATTTATATTCATATGTTGTGGTTCGTGTTGTTGTCGTGTTGTTATTGATGTGGATTCTAAATTTGGAAGGAAGAAGTGTATAACGTATCGTATACAAAGCGTATGTTGGTTTATTTATAATCTTAAATGTCAATGATTTGGATTGGAAAAGGGTTAAGAAAGGTTATTGGGTCGTTTGAGTTGTTTGTGGGCTGGATTGTAAGGATTCTATATGAATATTTCTATTACTGTCATTGTTGGTATTGCTGTGATAACAGAAGGTTAATCGGAAGTTCTGGTTAAGCGAGTTATATAGGGGAAATGCTGCCCGATTTCCTTTAAGTTCTTAACTAATAAAAATCCTAATCAAGAAAGTATGAATTGAAGAATGATTCCTATAGGTAATTGATAGCAAATTTATAAGATAGAAAGTATAGTTTACTAACGGTAGCGTTACTTTCATATCGAATAGGCTAAAGGGGCGGCGAAGCGAACTTGACTACGGTTAACCTATAAAAGGTATGTAAAGCTGACCCTTCTTTTTTTTTGGCATGATCTTTATGAAACAAACAGACGACGTGTATGTGATTCCAAAGAAGTTCCTATTCTTAGAGCCACCAGGATGGCCAATGTTCTTGATTTCCAGAAGCTATTTCATTATGTGTTGATACGTGCATATGATTCCAGAAGTTCTATTTTGATATAATCCATAGTGACATTCGAAAGGTACTTCATATGACTATTGTCTTGATTTTCGAGTGATAGCTCGTTTTGATTATTCTATCGAGTCTCAGATATGATTTAACTTGCATATGGTTGCTCACTACTCTGCTCGTGCATGCCTCAATATGTCTTTCACCGATTCCCGGGTCGGGTATGTTATCGTGCACAGTTTCACTGCATTGTTCACCGAGTCCCTCACTAGAGGCCAGGATGGTATATGATGACTTTATTCACCGAGTCCCATAATGGGCCGGGTATGATATATGATATTGACATGCATGATTTATGTTTCAAAAGGCAAGTGTTTTGGTATTCTGGATTTTATACTTGTCTCCTGTACTCCCTACTTCAGTTATGATCCTCTTTACTGTATTTCATGCTTTACATACTCAGTACATATCTCGTACTGACCCCCTTTCTTCGGGGGGCTGCGTTTCATGCCCGCAGGTACAGACACTCGATTCGGTGATCCCCCAGCTTAGGATTTCCAGTCAGCTGTCTTGGAGAGCTCCGTTGTTCCGTGGCCTAGATTTTTGGTACAAATCTTCTGATGTATATATATGTTTGTCCAGGGGTACGACGGGGCCCTGTCCCGTCATATTTCACTGTTGATACTCTTAGAGGTCTGTAGACATGTGTGTGGGTTGTGTATAGATTATGATCAGCTGTGTCTATATAGTTTGTTGTGGATGTTTCTGTTTGTTGTGGCAGCTTTGCCGGCTTGCGTATGTTATCGATATGTAGTGGCAGCCTTGTCGGCTTGCATATTATAATGATATATAGTGGCAGCCTTGTCGGCTTGCGTACTTTATTACGTTGTGATTGGTTGAGACTCCGCAGGAGACAGATTATCATGATCTGTGGTGTTGAGAACCTTTGGATCTATGTCGATTCCCATGTTGTCTATAGTGTCAGTCTGACTATGTCTAGCAGGTGCACATATGGGTGTCCAGCTCGGGCACTAGTCATGGCCCACGGGGCTGGGTCGTGACATATATATATCGAATGTTCTTGGTTTTCTTCATAATCACATCTTTGTATCTTTCACACAACCATTGTCTTATAATTTCAATTTGTTTTCCTTTGGGCAAGCCTACTGACTCATTAATCTTCTCCTTGATGTCGGTGGCCACATAATTCCCTTTAACCATTTCGTTACACCTCCTCCTCCCTTTAGTCCTCATAGTTTCTTTTGTTTTCTTTTACTCATAAAACGCCTGTTTCCATTAGTCATTCTTTATTCTTAGCTTAGGATACTTTGGAGTGTTTCATTACGAGTGTGAATCCCTTTTGACACTAAAAATCTCTTCTTGGGGTACTTTATTGTTACACCTCGGAAATTTCCCCGTGAACGTACAATGAATAGACTAACGAAGAATACGGGTATATGATGTTTGAATAAGAAGGGAATGGCTTTTGACGACCCTAAGTAAGATCTCAAAGACAATATTAATAAGAGATAGGTTATGCTCCACAATGACTAATCATAAATTTTGAAAATGTGAAAAAGTTGCAGATTTGCATTTCGGCTAGTCGGTCATAAAATGAAATAGTTAAATTGAGCCACGATCATTAATAATTTGTGATTATGAAAATGTTATGAATGACATTTAGAACATGGAATAAGTATCCTATGTGACAAAAATGCAACAATGGACCATGGCCATGATTATGGAGAAATTGAAGACAAATTATAAAATACAGATATTGTAAACGAATGATGAGTGTTGTCTATCATACTGAGAATGTTGTTATGAATATTTAAGAGCTGATATAGAATATGGGAAGAGTTGTATAAACGAAGGAAATGCTGCCCAATTTTCCCTAGAAATAGTCACGCGTTCTTATAGTCGATTAACTGACGTTGATGTTAATTCTCTTGAAGGTAAAGACGCGAATGTTGAAGAGGAACGATCAAGCGGTAGAATAGATAAAGGAAAAGGTATGTAAGGCTAGTCCTTTCTTTCCAAGGCATGAATCCTATGATATGATATTATTTCCCTACATTTCCATGGCTTCCTTATATTCCGGAACCAAGAGCCTATGTTCATGGATAGCCACGTGAGATAAGGATAAGAGACATGTTATGAGCACGATAACGGAGATGATAAGCGTAAGACTAAAGATTCTAGAGTTCATGGTATAATGTTTAAACAAAGCTAAAGACATTAACTACGATCTATTGGTAATGCTTGATGTATACACTCACCTTATATACTAATTCCTTCAAGGTGAGGCGGAATACCTATGAATGCTCCATAATGTAAGCGGGGACTCTCGACCTTACGTCACCCCGACATTGTTATAGATTGTTCATGAGCCTCAATGCATGTCCTATGACCAATGATTCAAGAAACTACGAGTCTATGTTCATAAAGGATTTCATGTGAGATAAAGGTAAGAGATACGCTATAGAAATGATAATGGAAATGATGAGCTTAAGCCCAAAGATTATAAAGACTATCATACGACATTTATACGAAATTTGTGCTACGAATATGATGTGATTTTCATAGATTGTCTTTAAATTTAAATGTATGCATTAATGAAAGGTCACGATAAGCTTATGAGATGTATGTGATGGCAATGATAATAATGAGATATATTGATCCTTGTATGATGCATGTGATATGGTCGAGCCACTACGTGGCCAAATACGGAAGATATGTATGTGATATTGTCGAGCCACTACGTGGCCGAATACGGATATTGTCGAGCCACCACGTGGCCGAATACGAATATTGTCGAGCCCTACGATGATGAATTAAATGACATAATGATGTATACGCTATGATGATTCATGTACGACGATTATGTATATGTGATATATGTAAGAAATGTATTCATCCTTAAAGGTCGCGCAGGTTTTGCCTTCACCTCATAACTTATGATTTCTCTATTATGTTTGTTTCATTCATGCCTTACATACTCAGTACGATATTCGTACTGACATCCGTTTTCTTTGGACGTTGTGTTCATGCCCACAGGTAGACAGGGAGACAGCGTAGACCTTTAGGAGCTATCAGCAGATTTGCAGAAGCACTCCATTATTCCGGAGGTGCTAATCGGGTTTATACTTTTGTGTATATATATGTATAAGTATTTTGGGCACGACGGGGTCTTGTCCCGTCCATATGTCTAGTACTCTAGTAGAGGCTCGTAGATACGTATGTGTGGGTTATATGGTCTCACAAGGTCACTACTGTATATATGTAGATATGTGTACATTATCTTTTGATAGCCAAAGGGCTTATGTATATAAAAGTATTTATGTTCCTTAATGAAAATGATTTTCTTATGATTATGAGTTTACGAACGAAAAAAGAGGCTTAATGAGTATGATGAGTAGTAGAACGAGCGGTGCTCGGTGGTTAGCCCCGGGTACCCGTCGCGGCCCCTAGCTGGGTCATGACATTTATTCCCTTAAATAGGCGTACCAATCATGGGTTCACATCCATTCTCTTGGTTAAATCTCAGGAGTTTAAAATTTCCTCGTCACTCTCATAAGACCTATTTATTTCTTCTGAAGGATGCACCTTTTTCCATTATTTACAGCCTTCTTGGTTCTGGTTATGAAGACGTATAGGTTGGTTCCGGGGTCCTCACATTCATACTTTGTCACGTACAACATCACTCTATCTCTCGTTGAATTATTTAAATTTGATCCTATCATCTACGTTCCTGCTTTCATCCTAAACTTTTCCTCAAATATATTATGTGATCCTCAATGGGTATACGCTTTCCTTGTCAAAGTTTCTCTCCCCTTCATGATATCATAACTTTCTTTTTCCTAATGCTCGTGCTTACATATTTGGTCACGTTACCGCTATCTGACTTTAATTCCCGAGAAAATCCAATCCTTTTTCTCTCTGTAGCGCTTGCTACCTCAATTTTCACATACGGCACAATCAATACTTTTAACATGTCGTAAAATCAATCATAAGGGTATACGTAATACTCAATGTTGCCACTCGTGACTTATCTTTTTATCGCCTTTCAACACCTTTTCTTGTGAGATATCTCGTTGCCATTTGATTTTGTCCTGAACTCACGGCTTATTACGCCTCCCCTCTTTTGACCAACTAGTCAAACTTATATCTGGTAACCATCTTGAAATCCTAATCATAGGGCTCATATGCTTCTGATTTCTTTGAGTTATTCCGGGTTCGCATATTCACCATATGTCTAAATCTGTGGGACTTCTTAGTATATCTTTCTATGTCTTAATTGTAACCCTGGAAATAAAACTTTACTTAAAAGTCTCTACTCATATACATAATATTTTCCCTGCTTGTACATAACCTAACACCGGATGTGTTTTGAAAGTTCTCTGTCAAGGTGCCTTTCATGATATTGACTTCCTCAAATTAGTCCAGCCTCCATGTTTATTGTACCTTCTCATATGTAAATATACTTTTCTAAGTGCTGCCGATAGCTTTTATCAGCACAATTTTATACAATAACCTTTATTCATACTGTACTCCGTTTCTCGGTCTGAAAATAATCAACCTCACATCCATTCTTTTCATTGCTACATAGTCTTTTATCACATATCTTTGAAAACTCATTTGAAGTTCTAAAGGGAAAGTCCAAATAAAATCATGCAATGTATTTTCCCAGGTTGGAAACATCCCTTACTTCCTTGGTGGAATGAATATTATCGTAACTTTTGAAAATTTTAATATCTAGAAAATTTCCCATAAACACGAGTTAACACACGTGATTACTTTCCATTCCTAGTCCCTCGGGTTCATAGGGGCAGAAATGTCTTAGTCGCAATTACCCACGAATACTTCAATTATTGATTTTTTTTTAAATCCCCAATTGTTGACCATTAGATGATATCCCATAGTAATCGCACATAACATAAAGAGTTTCAGTAAGATGATCAGCATACCTGTGACCGGCTTGTCTTGATCCTGGTCTTGGGGACTGTAAAGTGAAATATCCCTTTCATCATCCTCCTACCATCTATTCATCTAACCATAGTCGCCTCCCCCATCATAGTCCGAAGGATACGAATGCTCTGGCAGCTCCTGATTGACTAAAGGCCAGGATAGAGGGCTAGAATACTCAGTAACACTTACACTTGTATCTGCTCTGACATAATGCTCCATCATAGGAGAAACTGGAGGGTCCAAATCTGGTATAGCCTCAGGAGCCTACTGTTCCACTGGTGTCTCATACGAACCCTTAGATGGGTTTGTCTTATAGCTATCCTCTAACGGATCGTCCTCTATATAAGTCACAGGCTCTGGGGGAGTCGTCTCAATATCCTCAGAAGGATCTGGCTCACTCCTTCTAATCTATCCTGGTACCCGTGGTCCCGAATTGGTGGGTAGTGCTAGTTTAGAGTCCACCCTGGGGGCCTTCCTTGCACCATCACTATTAGAAATCGTCCTCTTCATCTGTATCAATCTGCACACAAGAGGGTCAGAAACGATCTTTCCAAAACTTTGGCTCTATCGCTCGATCTAAGATGAGAAGGAAAGGTCAATAATTCCTAAATGCCCCGCAGCCTCCTGTTTATAAGTGTGGCGTGCTTCACACCCATAAACAAAACTTTACTACACACGGTCTGTAGACAACCCTAGGATAGAACTGCTCTGATACCACTTCTGTCATGACCCAAGCCGATGAGTCGCGACGAGTGCCCGACCACTACTGACCAAGCACCTCCAACTCATACTTGTATATGTAACTGAGCAATATGGTGGCCTATATATAGACTATAACTGAACTATACTATCTCCTGTATGCAACAAGAACTCGCAACTAGCATACATATATATATATATATACATACATACTGCGGATAATAGTGCAGGCCGACAAGGCCGCTACATATGTTGTACCACATAAATAAGAGCCCACAAAGCTACATAACATCCTAACTACATACAACTATCTACAGACCTCTACGGAACACGAACTGTAGAAAAGACAGGACAAGGCACCGTCATACCCATATATATACATGTCAAAATAGCATACCAAAAGGACTGCAGCTCCGAACCAAGTGCAGTGCACTGACTGCAGCTGAGTGGAGGGCCTACTGGATTAGACCGCCGGTCTGGCTACCTGAACCTGCGGCATGCACGCAGCGTCCACAGGAAGGGACGTCAGTACGAACAGTGTACTGAGTATGTAAGGCATGAATAGTAATATAACATGAAATATGGAACATAACATGAGATAAAGATAACCTATACATCTGATTGCCTCATAAGGCGGATACCATACATGCTTAGCTTTATAAAGAAAACATTTTTCATACATATATATAAATAATAGTGTTGCGGAACGTGCAACCCGATCCATAAGTATTTTATATTGTTGCGGAACGTGCAGCCCTATCCATATATCATATCATCATTATATATGTTGCTGCGGAACGAACGGCCTGATCTATTTATCCATATATCCCGCTTCCGGGTATCCCGCATTCGGGATGATATCATAGTATACCAACTGATCATGTGGTTATGCGTATATAACACCTCGCCCTTCTCCCCATATATATATATATATATATATATATATATATATATATAAAATATAAGTAGCATGCATGAGAGACCAACTAAAAGTTACTATTCTATCGGAGTGACGTAAGGTCAGTAACCTCCGATTTATGTTATGGAACAATCATCATCACTATATATCACCTTAAAGGAATAATTATTATAAGGTGAGATCAATAACAATGAATAAAATCAAGAAAATCATGAAATAAGCTCAACAATCTCGTGATAGCATCAAAATCATAAGCCTTGAAATTTCTAGAAATGGGGTCATCATCATCATCATTATAATCTTAGAAAACATCTATCTTTAGTAACATAAGAACTTTGAGAATCATGAACTTTTAACTTTTGAGAATAAGGATGTTATGGAAAACATGTATGGGTGCATAAGAAGGGAATCATGCCTTTAGAAAGAAAGGGACTTGCCTTAACATGACTTTTCGGTCTCCTTAACTACCTAACGCTTGTCCTCCCAAGCTCGTATATCTACATCCAAGAACATTCACATTATTGTTAGGCTTATCGCCATATGCTCATTTTAAGCCTTCAAATTAAATCCTCGTAGAATCTACCGGAATTCAGGCAGCATCTCCCCTGTTTATATCCCTAGCCCGAAATCACAATACAAACAAAACAATAACAATAGCAGCACCAATATAAAAAACCTCATCATCAACACCAATATGCTCAATAAAAAATCCCACACGATGTTTTCCCTAATTTCTCAATCAATCACTAGACTTTACGAAGCTTTAACAACTAAAATTCCATGACACAATTCATAATATCCATAGTAAAGAATATACTTACCTCAAACAAGGTTGGTATAGCTTGAAATATTATTTATCTTCGGCGGCCTCCTTTGAGTCGATGAGATTCGTTGTTTAGAACAAGAACTACAAGACCTTATACGCTTCCTGAGCCTAAATCCCGGGGTTTCACTTGATTTGGGCTAAACTTTTATGGAGAAAGTTGGGAGAATGTTCTAGGGTGTTAGGGAAGGTTTGGGGAGGTGGTGTAATGAAAATAAGGGGTAAATCCCCTTTTTATATTGTTCTAGGGTCGGTTTGCACCAACATAGAACTTTGCGCTCTGCCCACCTGAATTGTAACATTTATAATTCTCTGCTCCGACGTCATATCGGCGGGCGGTTTGTTGCGTCGGAAACTAGACTTCATGAAATTCAGTTTAGGCTATTGAAACACCTTCAAAACTTGTGATATACCCAGAGATATACCTCTCTGAAGTTGACCCAAAATTTCTATCCAAAATTTTGCCAAATTTTCGACAAACTTATTTTCTTCGATTTGCTTGTTCCCGAAACCTTTAGACACCTTTTTAACACTTGTTAAGAGTATTCCTTAACCCTATAAGGGTTTCATGACCTCTCCGAGCTTACGTTATTTTACTCACAACGCACACGACGCGAAAGTTTTTGAGGTGTAACAATTATTATCTTAGTAAGTTAAGAAATGAAATAGATACTTAATATTTTGGATAGCCACCCTTTAATATTTATCCAAACATAAAAGTTGGACAACCACCTTTTCTTTCAATCCTTGGGTAGCCACCTTTTCTTTCAATCCTTATCTAAGGAATATATAATACCTTTTGGGGCTCATATCTCTCCACCTCCTCAAATGTTGTTTTTTGTAGAAAAAAGAGACCCCAAAACTCCTCTCCTCTCATCAATTCTCCCACTAAATCGCCAATAAGACTTGTTTTGGTTGAGCCACAAGCTACTCCACACTATTGAGGTATGTTTACAAAAGTCGTTTTGAAACTAGACAGTTGTTAGTTTTTTCAACATATTTCCTTGTATAAAATTTAGTTTTAAGTGATCCAAGCTGTTCTAGAAAGCTATTTCATAGATCTACAACTTTTGTTTAGGCTCCAAAACCTATTTTTACTTGTATTTACTCGAAAAGGGGTGATGAAGCACAGGGCAAGTGCTGCCCACATTCTGTTTTACAAACCCTCCATGTACTACTGTTAGTATTTTGAGCATATATTTTTGTACAAAATTGATATTGGGGTGATTTAAATTTATATGGAACCCCAAGACATATACCTACAACTTTCATTAAGACCACAAAGTCTATTTTTGCTGTTTACCACTTTGAAACTGAGCCACAATACAAGACAGTAGTACTGTCCAAAATTTCCGTTTTGATAGTTCAGGGTGATTTTCACTGATTTCATGTTTAGTTTCGACGTGCTGAAACCATTGAACTTAATTAGATATTTGATTGTGTATTTAAGGTTTATATATAATCTTGTACAAGCTAAGAGAAATTGGCTAAGGAAGTCGACATATTTATTTGATCGTTGCTTTGGGGATTTATAAGTTCTTGATGTTTGTTTGAGCTCTAGAAGCACTAAAGCTCCAAGGTTTGCACATAAACTTGAAATTTTCTTTCAATTTATTTTGTTTAAGATATTGTGAAAAGCTGGAATTTTGGTGAAATAGTATCTACTTTAAATTGTTGTCATATTGATTTTGTTGCTACTTTAATAGTTTGCTTGCTTTGTTGGTTGAGAAAGAATATCTTGAGACACTTCAATATGATAATGTTATCATTAAGGGTATAATTTTGTAATTGAGTTATGAGTAAGTTAAAATCACATTGGTGTTATGTGAAGTATTTTTGTAAGAAGACTTAATTCGCCCACACATATGGATTGCTTGACCATTATTGCATTCTTGTCGGGACATTGTCCTTCTTGTGATAGTGACCTTGGCACTTATAATGACATACCTAATGGTGTTGTTCGGATCTTGCCCATGTTGACTTTGGATTTACATTTCATCTTGACGATGGCCTTTTGTCCATTTTCGAGTATGAGTGGAAAGCCACTTTCAACATGGCTCTTGATTCTCTTGATTATTGGGTGACGACCGTTCTTGATTTGGGCTTCGGTCTTTCTTGTTATTTTACTATGCTTGATGTGATGGCATGACGTATGTGTTGCGCGAAACTAACTAACTGAATGACTTTCTCAAATTAGCTTGCGAAGCTTTCTTGACACTAGAGATATGAATATTGTTATTTGGAACTACTTCTTGGGTTGATATTTGATTCTCTTGAATATAGTATATAGCTAACTTTGATAAGTCTATTCCTTGAATTTAGTTCTTGGACTCATTTTTGATACCTAGCTCACTATTAAATTAACTAATTGAATGACGTTTCATGAATTAGGTTCGAAAGCTTTCTTGACACTTGGTATTTGAAATATTAGTATCTAGAACTATCTTATGGTTTGGTGGTTCTCTAGAAATGTCGTACATTGATTAAGTACTTGATGATAAATCGGATAGGCTTATATCATGAATTTACTTCTTGCACTCATATTTGATACATAACTCACTATTCAATTAACTAATCGGTGGACCTTTTTGAATTACCTTTGGAAAGCTTCTTGACATATGATATTTTGAATATTGATAAATTGAACTATTTTATTATTTGATATTTGATTCTCTTGAAAAAATTGTACCTTCATTAAGTGCTTGGTGATGATTTTGGTATGCTTATTTCTAGAATTTAGTTTTGTACTCCTTACATAGCATACTTTTTGATATGAAATGTTATTTAAGTTTATGTGCCACTAAGCTTTATGCTTAGCGATAGTTTGTTACTATTGTATGTGATGTTTCGAGGGAGACTTAAGGATGGCCATTTGAAGTAGACTATTTGAAAGCTTAGATGAAGATCACATTTGCATGAGCATGTTCATTTTGTATACTTTTGGGGACTTGTACGTGATCCATGTGATACACTTAGATATGCACTTTTGAATGAAATTTGGGTCATGATGCAAATATTTTGAAACTTGTTCAGATGGGCCTATTTCCGCTACCACATGATGAAGTCATTATTTTAAATTTGTTTCTTCTACATTTTGTGATACACTCGAATACATATTTATTTGTTATTTTGTTCTACTCGTGAACATATTGTCAAATAAATTTTATCCTTAAATTTAGTTATTAGTCTATTTTGCAAAAATAGTTTTGGGACGATTATTGAAATTAGTTAGTATGGATTAATTCATTAAGTAGCATCCTCCCTAGGGGTTGTTACATCCCTCCAGATTGGGAGATTGATTTTAGCATTGATGTGCTTCAGGACACTCAGTCGATATCTATCCCTTCTTACAAAATGGTTCCTCCGAGCTAAATCAGTTGAAGGAACAATAGATCTATTAGAGAAAGGATTCATTAGCCTAGTACTTCGCCGGGTGCATCAATATTATTTTTACGAAAGAAAGATGGCTTGGTGAGGATGTGTTTTTATTATCGATAGTTAAACAAGGTTACTATAAAGAACAAATATCCGCTTCAAAGGATTGATGAATTATTTGATCAATTGCCCGACGCCAAATATTTTTCGAAGATCTATTTATGGTCCAGGTACCATCAGGTAAGAGTTAGGGAGAAAGATATTTCAAAGATGGCCTTTAGGACTAGATACGGTCACTTTAACTTCCTTTTGATGTCCTTCAGGTTGATGAATGCACCATCAGTGTTCATGGATTTGATGAACAGTGTATTTTGGCCATTTTCTAGATCTACTTGTGATAGTATTCATTGATGATATCCTAGTTTATTCACGTTCAGAAGAAGAGCATGCAAATCATTTGCGAGCAGTACTTCAGATGCTACGGGATCGTAAGTTATATGCTAAGTTACTAAATGTGAGATCTGGTTGAATTCTTTGGCGTTCCTAGGCTATATTGTTTCTGATGAAGGCATAATATTCGATACTCAAAATATCGAGGTCGTGAAAACTTGGCCTAGACCTACGACTTAAACAGAGGTTCGTAGTTTCTCAGGTTACTACAGGAGATTCGAGGACGGTTTGTCCTCCTTTTCAGCACATGTGACCAAGTTGACTTAGAAAGCGGCTAAGTTCTAGTGGATCGATTCTTGTGAGAAAAATTTTCTGGCGTTGAAGAATAAATTGACGTCAGTGCTAGTTTTGACACTTCTAGAAGGTTCAGAGGGTTATGCAGTTTATTATGACGCCTCAGGTGTCGGGTTGGGATGTGCTCTGATGCATGACGGGAAAGTAATGATTATGCTTCGCGGTAGTTGAGAAAGCACAAAAAGAACTATCCGACCCATGATTTAGAGTTAGTAGTAGTGGTGCATGCGCTTAAGATATGGCGGCATTATCTATACAGTGTTCATGTTGACATCTTTATAGATCATAAGAGTCTTCAGTATATCATCAAGTAAAAGGAGATGAATTTGCGATAGAGAAGGTGGCTCGAATTTTTAAAGGATTATGATGTGGATATTTTATACCATCCGGGCAAGGCTAATGTTGTAGTCGATGCCCTCAGTCGCATATCTATGGGCAGCAGGGAATATTTAGGGGCCGAAAAGAGAGATTTAGCTAGAGAGCTACATTAGCTAGCGAGCTTGAGAGTCTAATTGTTGGACTTAGATGATGGTTTAGTGGTTGTTCGCAATACAACCACATTATCTCTAGTAACATAAGTGAAAGAGGTGATAATATAGAGATCCCAATCTATTGCAGCTCAAAGAGAAAGTTCAACAGAGATGAGTGATAGCCTTCGAAGTGAAGGAAGATAGGATCCTGAGGTATCGAGGCCGATTATATGTTCCAGATGTAGCGGGACTACGATATCAGATTATGGAAGAGGTACATTATTCACATTATTCTATTTGTCCGGGGTCGGCGAAGATGTACCAGGACATCAAGGATGTGTATTTGTGGAATGATATGAAGAAGAACATTATCGAATTCGTAGCTCAATGTCCCAACTGTCTGCAAGTGAAGATAGAACATCAGAAGCCTAGTGGACTAGTACAGAATATATAGATTCCGATGTGGAAGTGGGAGATTATTAACATGGATTTTATTACAGGTTTTCCCCGTTCTTCTATAAGTTCAACTCCATATGGTTGATTGTCGACAGGCTGACGAAGTCGGCTCATTTCTTGTCGGTCATAACTTCTTATATATCGAGGACTATACGAAATTGTATATCAAAGAGATAGTACAGCTCCATGGCGTCCCAGTTTCTATTATATTTGATAGAGGAGCTCAGTTTACGGTGAACATCTAGTGATCTTTCCAAAAAGGGTTGGGGACTCAAGTGACACAACCTTTCACCGACAGACAGATAGCCAAGCTGAGCGCATGACTCAGACACTTGAGGACATGTTAAGAGCATATGTTCTGGACATTAATGGAAGTTGGGATGATCATTTAACCCTTATTGAGTTTGCATATAACAATAGTTATCATTCGAGTATCAAAATGGCTGATTATGAATCCTCGAATGGGCGAAAGGGTAGATCCCGTATAAGATGATTTGAAGTGGGCGAATCAGAGTTATTTGAACCCGATTTTGTCCATCAGGTCGTAGAGAAAGTGAAGCTCATTCAGGAGCAGTTGTTGACAACTTATAGTTGGCAGATGTCATATTCAGATGTGCGACGTCGAGACTTGGGGTTCCATGTTGACGATTGGGTTTTCTTAAAGTATTCATCTATGAATGATGTTATGAGATTTTGTAAGAAAGGAAAGCATATCCCAAGATACATTGGGCCATATAGAATTCTTCAGAGGATAGGCCAAGTGGCTTACAAGTTAGAGTTGCCTTTAGAGTTAGAGTTCACTCATCTAGTCTTTCATGTCTATGTTGTGGAAGTGTATCGGAGACCCTTTTCGGGTCGTGCCAGTTGATGATGTCCAATTTACAAAGGACTTGTCTTATGAAGAAGTCCCAGTTGCTACTCTAGATCAACAGGTCTGAAAGCACAAGACCACGGAGTAGCTTCTGCAAAACTTTTATGGAGGAACAAGAATGTGGATGAAATCACATGGGAAGTTGAAGAAGAAATGAAATCCAAGTATCCACAATTATTTCACACCAAAGGTGATGCCAGAGCAGAGGCGTTATAGCATTCCAGATACATCGTTACTGCAATGAACCGTTTCGTCATTATGGTGAAATTCTAAGGAAGGCGACAACTATGAGGCCTAACGATGTGTCACGACCCGTCTAGAGGGCCGCGACAAGTGCCCGGTGCTAGCCCACCCGGGCGCCCTTTGGCTTACACTTATACTTACATCTAGGTGAGCCACATAATTTAACATAGTTCTTTTCATTCATCATGCTAGTCCCATTGGAGAACAATGCCTTTATATCATAATTGACATCTATGCCACATCAATGTACATGAGCCGACAAGGATAACAAAATGATATACAAAATATAGGCCAACAAGGCCAGACATATCTAACCATATACACGGGACTACGAGCCTCTAAGGAGAGTATAACACATCACATAAGCGGAACAGGACCCCGCTATGCCCATAATTATGTACACAAAATAATAAGTACCCAAAAGCTATGGCTCCGAATGAAATGGAGCTCTGCTAGGTGGTCTCTGAGAATACCGCTATGGATCGAGCCTGTCTCCCTGTGCACCTGCGGGTATGACGCAGCGTCCACAAACAAAAGGACGTCAGTACGAAGAATGTACTGAGTATGTAAAGCATAATCAATATCAATATAGAAGCATAATGAATATCATAAGAAATAGCACAAGATAGGAGATGGTAATATTATCGCCATGGGCACTTACTTGCCTTTCATAGAAACTTTCCATTCTAATGTGTATTTGTGCTCATACCTCCATATCCGTATCCATATTCGTTTCCATTCCATATTAGTACTCGTATTCGTATACATACCCTTATTCACATTCATATTGTATACATAATCATATCACATACATAATCATATCATATACATAGCATTTACATAACATACCCGACCCCGAATGTTCAGTGTTTCACGTACCCGACCATAGCTAGGCTCGGTGGTCATACATACCTGGCCAACCAAGGCTCAGTGTTACACATACCTGGCCCTACCAAGGCTCAGTGTTACACATACCTGGCCCTACCAAGGCTCAGTGTTACACATACCTGGCCCTACCAAGGCTCAGTGTTATCCGTACCCAACTGCAGTGGTGTGCGCGCGTTACGTAAGCATACAAACATATACATCTATACACATACTACCCGGCCATATAGGCTCGGGGTTCATAGTAGCCATACATGGGCACACATACATACAGCTCATAAGCATCTTTACTACTTTCATCACTATCATCATCGTCATCGTTATCGTCATCGCCATTACCATTATAGTCGTCATCAATATCATTATCACTATTATCATCATTATCACTATTATCATCATTCATCACAGTTATCATTATAGGCTTACTCATCATACGAGGAACTTAGTACAATCGTAGCATATCAAGAATCGTGAGCTTAATAGCTCGGAAGATCGAATCATTTATGAGACATCATAGACTTATGGAAGATTTAGATGTTTGGCCAAAGAACCATGCCTTATGAAAGAAGGGTTAGCCTTACATACCTTTCCGTTCAACTATTTACCACTTTCACGTTCTCCTCCGAAGCTCACGTTTCTACCTTCATTAAAGTCATACTATCATTAGAATCGATAGCTAGCATACATGACTAAACTAGAGAAAATCGGGGAACGTCTCCTCTATTTATACGACATTCCTCTATAGTGTATTTCAACTCTCAAATGTCCACAATACATTCAGAATACTACAACAATAGTCATTATTCATCCACATTATCCATATTCTAGACTCACTTTTCAATCATCCATATCCATGGCCATAACGCACGACTGTGTCCATTCACGTACATTGCTCATCTCATGTTCTCAACATCATTTATAACACATTTACATTACAATACATCAAGACTCATAACTCAATTCAAACTATTTCTCAAAATGGCACTATTCCACATTCATGACCCATTTTTCCATACCTCTCTACAATCCAAGTATTTCAACTCTTAAATACCTTAAAAAACATAGAAACATCATAAATCTTACCTTAGATGTCGTAGGAATAAGCCTTGGTTGATAATACTCCACTTGAGCAAAACCCTAGTTTATCTCCAATGAGATTTCTTGACTTGTATGATCCTTAATGGGTTTTCTTATACTTGATTCACTTAGTTTATGTTGTTGTCCACTAATAATCCTTGAATCCTTATGGAATAAATGTAGAGAGAGGTTTAGAGAGAAGGGGGTGTCATGTGGAAATGAAATAATGAACTTTGTCTCTTATTAATAATCCAAAATCTGATCTTAAATGAACAGTCGTCGAAAGTGCACAGTGTTCATAAACACAGTTTATGGTCTGTATTCCAGTTTACGGACCGTATTTCATTGTCGTATTTAAGAATGACAGAAACAGAAAGTCAGGCTGAGGATATGGTGGTTTACGACTCATTTTACGGGCCGTATTTCGGTTTACGGTCCGTATTCTAAGTCGTCTTTAACCATTCCGGCATTTGATAGAAAGTTGAAGTTTTTGGAAGCTGAAATACGACATGGCAGTTTACGGACCGTATACCACTTTACGGTCCGTATTTCATTTTACGACCAACTGGCCAGAATGCAAACCTGCAACTTTTCACATTTCCAAAACCTATAATTAGTCATTGTGGAGCATAACCTACCTTTCATTGCAATTTCCTTTGAAATCTTACTTAGGGTCGTCAAACGTTGTTCCCTTCTTATTAAAACATCATATACTCGTATTCTTCGTTAGTCTATTCACTATACGTTCACGGGGGAATTCCTGAGGTGTAACACGATGTCTCCACCTTCTCGCATCTTGGAAACCCTTCAAGACAAAACAAGATCGTCATGCGTATCGCGTAAGCAATAGAAGTGCGAGCAGAGAAATAGGGTCAGACCGCTATAGCGGTCTCGTGGACGCTACAACGGTGCCGCTGTGGCGGGGTACCAACCCACGTAGCGGTAAACACCTGGGACTGCTTGACCGCCATAGGAGCGTTTTAGCTGCCCTGGCGGTACCGCTGTAGCTGTAAACCTACCACCGCGGTGGTTTCGCACTGTGAATTTCACCCATTTAAGTGACATTTCGGGAATTGACTTTATTTGTCAAAACCCTAGAGAGTCCAGCCGACTTTGGAATGATTTTGGAGCCAAAAATGATACTTCCGTGGGAAGGGTTATTTCCCTAACCTCTTCTAATCATTCTCCCAACATTGATTCTGATCAAGGATCCTTGTCTAGAGTCATAAATGGGTATCTCAAATCTCTTAAGTTCCAATATAATGAACCCTTGTCATTTTGATATAAAGTCCTTAGGGATATATTCCTATGCACATCATCCTAACATGATTCCCCACCAAATCCTTCACCTACCTCGATAAAATACCTTTAGGTCTCTATTTTAGATCTTGGAAATGGGTTTCTTGAAATAAGCATAAATTGGCAAAATGACCAAACTAGTAACTTGAGGAAGATCATAAATGTTATAAATGAAGGTTGATTTATCAACTAGCATTGTGATAGTGAGTTTTTAGGTAGGATAAACTCCATATCCACCTTAGCAATTTCAAAATCCTTGGGAAAGACCCTATTGGTGAATTCTACTCTTGGGTCTCATGGTTGCCTCCGGGCTTTTCATATGGAATACGCCGTGGGGATTAATTGAGGCGTTTTGGGATGTTCGTGGCACCCGCTCGGCCAAGAGGTAGGTTGTGGCTTCCTTTCGGTAGACTCCGGTTAGTTTCCATATTGTTATTAGAAGAAACAGAGAATGCATGCATAGAATTTGGAGATATGGGATGGAATCTTAGGATGGTATTGTTATGTGTGACATGTTTGTTCGGGCTCGTGGCCTGTAGACTCCTTAGGTATTGAGGTGACCTTGTTGATTATCGGTGGATTTATGTGACTAGGGAGAAGCGGACGGAATCTAGTTATGCCTATCGGTGAGATTATTGTAGCGAATCTAAGCACTAGTTGGAAATATAAAATGAATCACGGTAGTGAATGATATCCAATTTAATTGTTAATGACTGACTTGAATGTAGGGTGAGATTCTTATCCTAATAAATAGGCTTGTTAGGAAAATGGCAATACCGTATGTTAAATTAATGACCTGATGTGTGTTGGGACTAGCCTCCCCGCTATATGTGTCTGTTTGCTTAATTGTGTTGGCTTGATGTCGTGTGTAGTGGGTAGATTGCGAATGTCACTTGTTGTCCTGCTATGGGGATAGGATTGACATACCGTTGTTGGTATTTGCACTAGGATACATTTTAGCGTACCCTTTGTTGGTACTTGAGTTATTGATATATGTTGGCATACCCACTGTTGGTTTTGTGATGTGATATATTGTTGGCGTACCCCGTTGAGGTATTTGCGATATTGAGCTTACTTGTTGATGATTGATATATACCTTGCACGCATTCTCTCATATTATTATGCATGGCCGATATCCGGCGATGATCCGGTATTATTGATTGAGCGAAACTGATATTTGATAAACTCTTTTACCTGAGTGATTGTGAAAAAGGCCGATGTCCGAAGATTCATTCCGGAATCGTTATTTATATGAAACTGATACTTGATAAACTCTTTTACTTGAGCGATTGTGAGGAGGCCGATGTCCGAGGTTCAATTCCGGAATCATTGATTTATGAAACTGATATTTGACAACTCTTTTGAGTGATGGTGAGGAGGCCGATGTCCGATGGTTATATTCAGGCATCGTTGTGTATGGTCGTTTCCAATGTTATCCCGGATTTGATCGTAGTGCTTGGGCTTTGTGGGTCCCCCAAAGTGGTGCCGGTGAGACTCTCCCTGTGAGCAATTAGCCAGGGTCTCGTCTGTCTGTTTGGCAAAGATCCGGGATGGGTGGCACTCAGACTTCCCGAGTCACACTAGGTTGTGCTGCCAGGACGTCGATATTTCCGTCCGGAGTACATGTGTACATCTCATTTTCATAACATGGCATGGAATCACATTCATACCATTATTGCATTGCATTGCATTATGACTTGAGTGAGTTGTGGTAATGACTGTATTGAAATGATTGTGTGTTGAGTTTATTGAGTTGATTGTGCCAAGGTTTGATATACTCAAATTTATTATGTGGTGTTAAATGTTATATGTGGGTAATGATGAACAATGGGACTCGATTCTTGTGACTTATATTGCTGACTTGTGCCTATTAAACAAACCAAAACTAGTAGCGTATCGCGTTAAGCGAGGTCGGACATGAAGGTGTCGTAACAATGAGTTCGCTCCTAAAACACGGATGAGTGACCTGGGAATGGTAAAGATGTCGAGAATCTGTATATGTGTTAGCCAACTTATAGTTTGTGATAGATTAGTTATGACTTAAGTTAGATTGAAGTTGTGATCTATTGTTACGGGATATGTGACTTGATTTGGTGATTATTATCATTTTTTCGGGAATTCTTTACCAATGTGTTACTAACCATTGTCGGCCTATGATACTTACTTAGTACGTGTGGTTGTACTGATATTGCACTTGCTACACCCTTTTTGGGGTGTAGATTGTTATACCCCTTATTTTTGTACGTCGAATTATTCGCAAGGTAATCGACATAAGTTAAGGACGGGATTATTTTTGGATACGAAATAGGAACTTTTAATTCTCAATTTTAATTAGTACACGATTTGTTTATAAATTTCAATTAGTGTAGAAATATTATTGGAAATTAGGGACTAATTAATTATGATATAAATCAAGAAATCAAATTGGTGAGTCATAAGGGGGGGGGGGGGGGGCACGTGTCCATTAGAGGGCAATTATATATATAGCATAGATAATGAACAAATTTGCTACTCTCGGCCAGCCATGGTTGAAGGAAAAAAAATATTTTTGTTGCTTATTTTGATTAAGTTCCAAGTGATTTGCATGTTCAAGGAGCTGATAGCAACATTGAATATTGAATTGAGGAAGAAGAAATAGTGAAATTGGAGCAAATAAGTGTAGAAATTTCTCCAAGTAAATTAAGGTAAGATTTTCTTATTTTGTGGTATAATTGTATTAATGGTGTTGTAATGGAATGATTAAAATTGGGTTGGATGAAATTGGAAGTAAGAAATTGCATGAAATCGTTGATATTAGGAGTTGTAGTTGTTATATGGAATTGTTGAGTTGAAAGGATTAAAAGTATGATTTATGTTCATATGTTGTTGTTCGTGTTGTGGTCGTGTTGTCGTTGATGTGGATTCTAAATTCGGAAAAAAGAAGTGTATAACGTATCGTATACAAAGCGTATGTTGATTTAGATTGGAAAAGGGTTAAGAAGGGTTGTTGGATTGTTTGAGTTGTTTAGGGTCTGAATTGTAAGAGTTTTATATGCATATCTCTATTACTGTCATTGTTGGTATTGCTGTGATAACAGAAGGTTAATTGGAAGTTCGGGTTAGGCGAGTTATATAGGGGAAATGCTGCCTGATTTCCGTAAAGTTCTTAACTAATGAAAATCCTAATCAAGAAAGTATGAATTAAAGAATGATTCCTATAAGTGATATATTACAGATTTATAAGCTAGAAAGTATAGTTTACTAACGATAGCGTTACTTTCATATTAAATAGGCTAAAGGGGCGACAAAGCGAACTTGATTACGATTAACCTTTAACAGGTATGTAAAGTTGTCCTTTCTTTCTTTTGGCATGATCCTTATGAAACAAATAGACGGGCGTGTATATGATTCCAAAGAAGTTCCTATTCTTAGAGCCACTAGGATGGCTAATGTTCTTGATTTCCAGAAGCTATTTCATTATGTCTTGATACGTGTGTATGATTCCAGAAGTTCTATTTTGATATAATCCATAGTGACATTCGAAAGGTACTTGATGTGATTATTGTCTTGATTTTCAAATGATAGCTCGTTTTGATTATTCTATCGAGTCGCAGATGTGTTTTAACTTGCATATGGTTGCTCACTACTCTGCTCGTGCATGCCTCAATATGTCTTTCACCGAATCTCGGGTCGGGTATGTTATCGTGCACAGGTTCACTGCATTGTTCACCGAGTCCCTCACTAGAGGGCCGGGTACGGTATATATATATATATATATATATATATATATATATATATATATATATATGATATGATGATATGTTTATGGCGGCCAGGATGGTATATGATGACTTTATTCACCGAGTCCCATAATGGGCCGGGTATGATATATGATATTGACATGCATGATTTATGTTTCAAAAGGCAAGGGTTTTGGTATTCTGGATGTTATACTTGTCTCCTGTACTCCCTATTTCAGTTATGATCCTCTTTACTGTATTTCATGCTTTACATACTCAGTACATATCTCGTACTAACCCCCTTTCTTCGGGGGGACTGCGTTTCATGCCCGTAGGTACAGACACTCGATTCGGTGATCCCCCAACTTAGGATTTCCAGTCAGCTGTCTTGGAGAGCTCCGTTGTTCCGGAGCCTAGACTTTTGGTACAGATCTTCTGATGTATATATATATATATATATATATATATATATGTTTGTCCAGGGGTACGACGGGGCCCTGTCCCGTCATATTTCACTGTTGATACTCTTAGAGGTCTGTAGACATGTGTCTATATAGTTGTTGTGGATGTTTCTGTTGGTTGTGGCAGCCTTGTCGGCTTGCATATGCTATCTATACGTAGTGGAAGCCTTGTCGGCTTGTGTAGTATATTGACATGTAGTGGTAGCCTCGTCGGCTTGCGTATTTTATTGCGTTGTGATTGATTGAGAACCTTTGGGTCCATGCTGATTCCCATGTTGTCTATAGTGTCAGTCTGATTATGTCTGACATGTACATATGGGTGTCCAGCTCGGGCACTAGTCATGGCCCACGGGGTTGGGTCGTGACATAGATTGTTTCAAGTCATTGATCGAAGTGTATGCGGAAGTTATGCGGTGCTTGTCTGGAAGGCCTCCTCCCATTTCATTCCGGGATTGGAGGTTGAGTCTTAGTATATGATGACACTCTGAAATTCATTTAGTCGCTCTTTTATTAGTCTAGAACAGATCATGGGAAAATTGTATCGAGTCTGTAAAAAAAACATTTTGTCAAATTATGTAATAATCGAGTTTGTATTTATAAATGAAATTTCATTGTTTATCTTAAATTCGAATGCTTTTGAAAAAAAAGTTATGTGATTGAAGTGTTGTATAAATGAGAGGGTTCGCCTACCAAGGTGGGAAGGTAGGTGCCCGCACGAGCCCAAAATGGGTCGTGACAAGTTGGTATCAGAGCCTAGGTTACCAGTCTACTAGGTACAGGAGCAATGTCTAGTAGAGTCTCGTGGAATGGTACGTAGACGTCCGTACCTGTCCACGAGAGGCTATAGGGTATCTAGGAAATTTCTCTTCTTTCTTTCAAATCGTGCTACTTCGATCAAATTAGTATCTCGGTGAACTCAGTTAGTTTCTAGATAATTCCAATTGGTATCTACGCGCAAAGAGTAAGTCATATTTCAGATGTTAGATATAGCTGCGTCATAAGAGGTGAGTTAGATTTCGGATGCGAGAGCAATTGGGCATACCGCTGCCGATATACCGCCCCAGCGGCCATACCACCGCTGCAGCGGTGCCGCCATAGCAGTGGAACAACCGCTGACGTGGTGATCCACCTTCCCAAAGGAACCGCTCTTGCGGCCCCCTTTCCACCAAGGCAGTACCGCTACTGTGGTCTGAGAGACCGCCGAAGCGGCACTACTGGAATCAAAGGCCTGCACTTATCTGTTCTCAGTCCATTTCCCTGTTAACCCTCCACATACTAGATAGAAACAGCAGTATGACCAAACAACAAGCTGTATAAAATAAATAAGCCGAGAAGGGCAAGAAAAAACCAAGTCACTCCCACGAAACCATCTACCATTACTAAAAGCAAGAAAACTAAATAGTCCAACATCCAAACAAGTATCTAGACAATGGCCATAAACTAGGCCAACAAAAAACCAAAACAAATTATCCAAAAATAAAAAGGCAAACCAACTAAAGATTGTCCAGAAATAAAAGCCCTACAAGAACAACCAAGCATAAAAGGAGAGGGAAATCTCTAAGCTGGCTGCATGCTAGTCGCGCCGTCATCATCAGAGTTGCCACCACCTAACCCGCACCGACCGCCATCCTCACGGGGGCCACTCTCGAAGGAGTACTGTTCGGAGTCATCATCATCCTCCACTGGCAGCGGCTCATTGGGGTACATCTTACCCTACATTCCCTTGGCAACCCTCCAAGACCTGATTCTAAGCTTGTCGCGCGACTTTTTCTTCGTCCTCTCCCTATCAAAGTCAGTGTGAAGCTCACCATGATTTTTAGCCAAAGTAGTGTAGGCAGTACGGAGTCCGCCGATTGACTCGCCCATCTGTGTCTGAGTGTCAAAATATCCCTTCATCTCCTGCTGAGTGGGGTAGCTGGCAGCAGCACCCGATGAACTGGAATCACTAGAAGGCATGGGCATCACCCAGAGTAAAGCCTCAATGTCATCAAAGTGCATCTCTATGCACTCAAAGGGACCCTGTGCATGAGAAGCCTCAGTCCCAGTATCATCCCCCTCGCTCGCGTCAGCCCCAGCTCCACTTCCTCCTTCGCCCGCATCACCCTCCTTTCTCTTCTTTCAGCTGATAATAGCAGTACCATGACCCTTCGCCTTTAGCGGATCCAATCGTCATCGTCCTCCTCTGGAACCTTAGCCTTCTGGCACAAAAAGGTGATCAAAGAAGGGAACATTAAGCTTCTTCCGCCAACCTCCACGAACTCCTTCCACTCTGAAATGATTTGCACCCTCACATTTACGGGAATGTCAGCAAGGACGCAAGCCATAACAAGGGCACGGGCATAGGAGACATCATGGGTGTTTAAGAAAGGGCGGACCTGACGGCTAACAATCTGTAACCATCTCCTAGCCTCAGCAGTAAAGCAGTCACTGTATATCGCTCCTCTACCGCGAGCCCAGGGAACCCTTGGTCTATCACTTTCCTTCACCAACTAGGTGGCTAACCACATCAGATCTTTCTTCGCCGCCTTCTCCCAATAAGGCTCCTTGGGATGATCGTCTAGCCTGTAAATCCGGTTGATAGCCATGGCCCCCACATTCACGGGCGTGCCCCTTATTATGATCACCGGGCTAGAAACATCCCAGTCAACCGAAGGTAGCATAGCATAGAACTCCCTAACCCCGGACTCATTGCAATCTCCCGGGTTTCTAACCAAGGAAGTCCACTTGGTCTCCACCAACCTATTCCAGAAATCTGGAGCCCATCTTTCCACATTTGTCATGTCAAAACCTCGCTCCAATAGTAAGGGAATAGATATCTGTTCCAAGTGTAGCCGTTTACTCTGTCGAGTGGGAAGATTTTCATAAGCAGGCACTTCTCTGTTTTGGGGCACCGCCCCTTGGATTTGAGGTACTTGTTCCTTGTGTTCAGCCATTGTGCCTGTGAGGAAACTAGAAGCGTGTTAATCCGTAAGCCTTATCAGTTACATGTCAATTCTAGGAAGAATCAAAATGAAAATCGAATAAAGGAGAGCCTAGCCGCAGACTATACTGATGCTGAATCTGCGACAACCGCCATAGCGGCCTGTAGACCGCCATGGCAGTACTACTATAGCAAAAATGAGACCGCCACAGCAGTCAATATTATTTGGGGGTGAGCCGCCACAGCGGCCATTTGAGCATCACTGCGATGCCGCTGTAGCGTCCAGTGCACTGCTGCAGCGGTATCACCTTACCCGAACAACTAACCAAAATTCCCAAATTTCAAGTCGCCCTTGTTGGATTAAAAACGTGTTTTGGATCGGGGAGAAAACCGGTATGCATGAAGTTTAAAACCCATTTGGGGGCCATTCTAACAACAAACTAGCCCAAAAATTTTGATAAACCTTAGAATCTATTCCAAGATTTTTTCTTTACTATGCTCAAGTTTTGCGCCTCAAATCTGTGTTATAATCACGCTAAGTGCGAAAGGAAGATTATCCTAACTATTAACTAATTCAGATTACTCCAAAAAGTCGTCCAAATTGTGTAGTTACCTAAGGATAAGAAAATCCAACTTGTGTTATCAAAATCTAACCCTTACTTTATTGTGTAGGATGCAGTGTTGATGGATTAACAATGGAGAAATGAGGGAGTACAAAATTTACCTGACCTTGTAGTGCAATGGTAAGGGGAGATGCATTCCTTGTGGTGGATTTACTTTTTCTCTCCTTCTTCTCCTTCTTTCCTTCTTGTGGGTGTGAAAAAGTGAGTGATTGGGGAGGCTAAATTATGTTAAGTAGGGAGAGGGGGTGGTTGCTAGAGTTATGGTGTGATTAGGAGTGAAATGGGAGTAGGAGTTTTGAGGAATGTAGAGAGGTTTTCGAAGTGGGGTGGTGAAATAATGAAAAGGAAAAGGAACTGCAGTCCCTTAATATTCTGTAGCAGAACCGCCGAGGCGGTCACGAAGCTGCTGCAGCGGTTACGCCACGGCGGTATGGCGCCGTAGAGGTACTATCCTAGCAGCAACACAGCCGCTACGGCAGTATTCCGCTCCGACTATAAAGTTCCTGGTACGTTGGGGTATACTCAAGCTTTACGTCCCGCAGTGGACCTCTCTTAAGTCACCCCGACATTTAATTACCTTGGCATGAGGACTCGACAATTCCATCAAATTACGTTAGACACAGGGAGTTTTTCGGCTACGCTATCTGGCCTATTTCTTTCGGTCAGACTCGAGTACAGGAGGGTGAGATGATACGAGTATGTCCTGACTATTAGACATATCACCTTTGGCATGGGTTCGCTCCCTTACCATTCGGGGACGAACAGTTGTTCAATTGGTATCTGATATAACGACCCGTTTCGTTCACGGTGAAATTCTAAGGAAGGCGACAACTATGGGGCCTAACGATGTCTCCACCTTCTCGCATCTTGGAAACCCTTCAAGCCAAAACAAGATCATCATGTGCATCGCGTAAGCAATAGAAGTTCGAGCAAAGAAATAGGGCCAGACCGCTATAGCGGTCTCGTGGACGCTACAACGGTGCCGCTGTGGCGGTAAACCAACTGCCGTAGCGGTAAAGGCCTGGGACATCTTGATTGCCATAGTGGCGTTTTGGCCGCCCTGGCGGTACCGCTGCAGCGGTAAACCTACCGCCGGGGCGGTTTCGCACAGTGAATTTCACCTATTTAAGTGACATTTCGGGAATTGAATTCATTTCTCAAAACCATAGAGAGTCCAGCCGCCTTTGGATTAAGTTTTGAGGTAAAAATGATACTTCCTTAGGAAGGGTTATTTCCCTAACCTCTTCCAATCATTCTCCCAACATTGATTCTCATCAAGGATCCTTTTCTAGAGTTATAAATGGGAATCTCAAATCTCTTAAGTTCTAATATAATGAACCCTTGCCATTTTGATATAAAGCCCTTGGGGATATTTTCCTATGCACATCATCCTAGCATGATTCCCAACCAAATCCTTCACGTACCCCAATAAAATACCTTTGGGTCTCTATTTTAGATCTTGGAAATGGGTTTCTTCGAATAAGCCTAAATTGACAAAATGACCAAACTAGTAACATGAGGAAGATCATAAATTTTCTAAATGAAGGTTGATATATCAACTAGCATTGTGATAGTGAGTCTTTAGGTAGGATAAAACTCCATATCCACCTTTGCAATTTCGAAATCCTTGGGAAAGACCCTATTGGTGAATTCTACTCTTGGGTCTCATGGTTGCCTCAGAGCTTTTGATATTGAATACACGGTGGTGATTAATAGAGGAGTCATTGGATGTTCGATGCACCCGCTCGGCCATGAGGTATGTTGTGGATTCCTTTCGATAGACTCCGATTAGTTTCCATATTGTTGTCCAGAAGAAACGAAGAATGCATGCATAGGATTTGGAGATATGGTATGGAATCTTAGGATTGTATTATTATCTGTGACATGTTTGTTCGGGCCCCTGGCGTGTAGACTCCTTAGGTATTGAGGTGACCTTGTTGATTATCGGTGGATTTATGTGACTTGGGAGAAGCGGACGGAATCTAGTTATGCCTATCGATGAGATAATTGTAGCGAATCTAAGAGCTATTTGGAAATATAAAATGAATCATGATAGTGAATGATATCCAATTTAATTGTTAACGAGTGACTCGAATGTAGGGTGAGATTCTTATTCTAGTAAATAGGCTTGTTAGGAAAATGGTAATACCGTATGTTAAATGATTGACCTGATATGTGTTGGGACTAGCCGCTCCATTATATGTGTCAGTTTGTTTAATTGTGTTGGCTTGATGTCGTGTGTAGTGGATAGATAGCGAATGTCGCTTGTTGTCCTGATTTGGGGATAGGATTGACATACCGTTGTTGGTATTTGTACAAGGATATATTATTGGCCTACCCATTGTTGGTACTTGAGTTATTGATATATGTTGGCATACCCACTGTTGGTATTGTGATGTGATATATTGTTGGCGTACCCCGTTGAGGTATTTGCGATATTGAGCTTACTTGATGATGATTGACATATACCTTGCACGCATTCTCTCATATTATCATGCATGGCCGATATCCGGCGATGATTCGGTATCGTTGATTGAGAAAAACTGATATTTAATAAATTATTTTACTTGAGTGATTGTGAAAAAGGCCGATGTCCAAAGATTCATTCCGGAATCATTGTTTATATGAAACTGATACTTGACAAACTCTTTTACTTGAGTGATTGTGAGGAGGCCGATATCCGAGGTTCAATTCCGGAATCGTTGATTTATGAAAATGATATTTGACAACTCTTTTGAGTGATGGTGAGGAGGCCGATGTCTCATGGTTTTATTCGGGCATCGTTGTGCATGGCCGTTTATGATGTTATCCCGGATTCGATTGTAGTGCATGGGCTCCGTGAGTCCCCAAGAGTGGTGCCGGTAAGACTCCCCCTGTGACCAATTAGCCAGGGTCCTGTCTGTCTATTTGGCAAAGATCCGGGACGAGTGGCACTCAAACTTCGCGAGTCACACTGGGTTGTGCTGCCGGGACGTCGATATTTCTGTCCGGAGTACATGTGTACATCTCGTTTGCATAGCATGGCATGGCATCATATTCATACCATTATTGCATTGCAATGCATTATGACTTGAGTGAGTTGTGGTAATGACTATATTGAAATGATTGTGTGTTGAGTTTATTGCGTTGATATATGGGGTTCGATGCTATACATAAGTAATGATGCACAATAGGACTCGATTCTTGTGACTTATATTGCTTACTTGTACCTGTTAACCAAACCTAAACTAGTAGCATATTGTGTTAAGCGAGGTCGGACATGAAGGTGTCGTAACAATGAGTTCGGTCGTAAAACACGAAAGAGCGACCTGGGAATGGTAAAGATGTCGAGAATCCGTATATGTGTTAGCCAACTTATAGTTTGTGATAGATTAGTTTTGACTTAAGTTAGATTGAAGTTGTGATCTATTGTTACGGGATATGTGACTTGATTTGGTGATTATCATCATTTTTGGTGAATTATTTATCAATATGTGTTTCTAATCATTGTTGGCCTATGATACTTACTCAATACGTGTGGTTGTACTGATATTGCACTTTCTACACCCTTTTTGGGGTGTAGATTGTTTCAGGTGATTGATCGAAGTATATGCGGAAGTTATGCGGTGCTTGTCTGGAAGGCCTCCTCCCATTTCATTCCGGGATTAGAGGTTGAGTCTTACTATATGATGACACTCTGAAATTCATTTAGTTGCTCTTGTATTAGTCTAGAGCTGGTCTTGGAAAATTGTATCGAGTTTGTAAAAAAAAAACGTATTGTCAAATTATTTTATAATCGAGTTTGTATTTATATATGAAATTTCATTGTTTTTCTTAAATTCGAATGCTTTTGAAAAGAAAGTTATGTGATTGAAGTGTTGTATAAACGAGAGGGTTCGCCTACCAAGGTGGGAAGGTAGGTACCCGCACGAACCCAAAATGGGTCGTGACAGTTACCTGTATATGAGGTGAGTTATGTCTTATAGTGTTTACATTCTATGTTTAACGGTCGTGTGAGGCTGATTATATGATATGTTATGTTATGTGTCCTTGTGAGGCACATAAGGTGTTTTTTGGCTGCTTGGCAAGTTGTTTATAGTTATGTTTATAGAGGAGGCTTTGTCAAAAAATTTGGAAATTCTTAAAGTTGTCATTCCCTCGAGGTATAGGTTTTCATTCAAGAAGGAATGATCCCGGGAGGGAGGAGGATAATGTTATAACCCGTACTTTTGGGATAAAACTAGGAGTATTAGATATGCTAAGGAGGTCATGTCGTAAGGTACTTGAAACGCATAATAGCTGTATGTTAAGTTTTAAAGTCAAGCGAGTTGTAAAATGGAAGTTGGAAAAGGTCGTCACAAGTTCCAATCATAAGTTTTAATGTCACTGAGATTTTTATCCCAATATACTTGGAGTTACGGGGTGATCCACCCGCCGAATCGAAAGTCTACGAGTTTAGTTTCTAACGCAATAAAATGTTCGCCAATACGACGTCAGCGTAAGACGTTGGTACATTTTAACTGCTATTTTCAGACTCAAGATACAGCCGCATCTAAGGTCGTAAATTATGTGTTTTGGGGAGTTTTCGATCTTGATTTTTCTTCCCACTTGCGGTGAAGCAAGTTGAGTTTGTGGCCGCATAACCCCTACCACAAGTTGAGGCGGTGGGGTGGCTATAAAGTAGTTTACGATGGTTGGAGCCTCATTTTTTACCCTCAGCATTACAAATAGATCCTAGGACTCCATGAAAGCTCTCTAAAGGTTCCCACATGACCAAAGTAAAGATCAACAAAGTTTTGAGGTACATCTCCCTTCGAAAAAGTTGTGGTGCTTGTTGTATTCTTCTCTTTTATGTGTTGCAAGTTGAAGCTTCTTACAATTTGTCGAAGGGTACAATCTTATTTGTTAAGGTAATTAATCCTCTCTTCTTCATGTATATAAGCTTGTATAAGTTCTAGATGTGTTATTTTCGTGAGAACTTACGAGGTGATGGCTAGAAGTGGTAAGTTAGTTGTTGGATGTTATTGTGTTGTGTCTTTAGGACAATTCTTGATGTGTTGAGGTGTTGAAGGTATAGATTAGTATGTGTGCTATTATTGCTATTATGAACTTAATGAGGGAAAAGGGCATAGCAGAAACACCGTTTAGTTAGTTGTAAAATGAGCTTGCCACTCGACGTATTGTTATAATCGTTTCTTTAGCTTAAAGTTTGCGTTACTGTCCTTATTATAGATTAAGGTGTTGAGCGGTTTAAGTTTATCATTGCGGTCGACTGAATCGATGAAGGTATATAATGACAGGTTTGGTAGGCCGGGGCCCTGTCTCGACCACAGTACAATTGATGTTCTTTAGAGGCTTATAGACATGTCTTGTATGCACTGTATGTCGTATGGCCTTGCTGACCTTGGTGTTGTTACTAAGATTGTATGGTGGCCTTGGCGGCCCATGTAGGTACTCCTTTTGAGGTACATTTTGTTGACACTCATGGTGGCCTTTTCGACTACTATATGTATATATATCTTTTGGGCTGATCATAGTTCAGTTGATACACGTGCTCATCTATAGATTATCATGAGCTTCAGTCTTTTCAGCCTTAGATACTACATGTTATGACAGGATTTTCCCTTGTCGGCCTAAATGTTCTAGTGTATGTACAGATTGCATGTGTTACAGGTTGGTACGCACTATCAGGTACAACACCGGGTGTCGGTCTTTCCTTCTTGAATTTGCGATGTGATAACCGGCCGAGTTAAAGGGGTAGAAGGAGAAATTGCAAGTTAAGTAAAGGATTCATTTGGCCTAGTGTTTCACTGTAGTGTGCTCCGATGTTATTTGTGAAGAAAAAGGACAGATCTATACGTATGTGTATTTACTATTGACAGTTGAACAAGGTGACTATCAAGAACAAGTATTCAACTCCTTACATTAATGACTTATTCGACCAGCTTCACAGTGCTCTTGTCTTTCCAAGATTGATTTGAGATCCGGTTATCACTAGTTGAAGATTAGGGCGGAGGATGTACCTAAGACAGATTTCTGGATGCATTATTGACATTATGAGTTCTTGGTGATGTCATTTGGGTTGACTAATGCCCTCGTCCCCTTCATGGATTTGATGAATGGGATATTCAGAGCCTACTTGGATTTCTTTGTCATCATTTTTATCGACGATATCTTGATATACTCTCGTAGTAGAGAGGAGCATAAGCAGCATTTGAGGATTGTGCTTGGGATTCTAAAGCAAAAAAAGATTTGTGCTAAGTTTTTGAAGTGTGACTTTTGGTTTAGTTTGGTGGAATTATTGGGGTATATGATGACTAAGAATAGTACTATGATAGATCACAAGAAGATTGAGGCGATTCAAGATTGGATTAGACCCGCTTCGATCACCAAGGTTTGGTGTTTCGTAGGTCTCACGGGTTATGATCGACACTTTTAGAGGGATTCATCCATTACATCTCTATTGACTAAATTGACTCAAAAGGAGGTGGAATTTCATTTGTCCGATGAGTTTGGGGCAAGCTTTCAAAAGCTCAAGACTTTGCTAACTACCGCTCTGAATTGACCTTACCTATCAAGAAACAGAAATCTACGGTATATTATGATGCTTTTGGAGTGGGCCTTGGTTGTGTTTTGATGCAAAAAGAAATGGTGATAGCTTATGCGTTGAGGCAGTTGAAGGTTCATGAGAAGAACTACTCCACTCATGATTTGGAGTTGGCAGGGGTGGTATTTTCTTTGAAGATTTTGAGACATTGTCTTTATTGGGTGGATTATGAGGTATTCATGAATCATTATAGTCAGCAGTACATATTCAATCAGAAGGACCTCAATTTGAGAGAGTGTTGGTGGTTGGAGTTGTTCACGGATTATGACGTGACTATTCTTTATCATTCAAGCAAGGTTAATGTAGTGGCAAATGCCTTGAGTGAGAAGCTGGTGAGTAAGAGTAGTCTAGCATGTGCGAGAATATCCTTTTGCTAATCGTTTCGTGACACTTGATATTTTTTAGCCTGGTAGAGTTCTAGCTTATGTTGAGGCCCGGTCATCCTTATTGGAGCAGATTAGGGCTCAGCAATTTGATGATGTGAAATCTTGTAAGATTCGTGACAATGTGTTACAAGGTGAAGCTAAGGAAGCGATTTTTGATGGTGAGGTGTTTTAAGGATCAAAGGTTGAACTTTTACTCCTAGGGTGGGTTAGTTGACTCGATTGATCATAGAGGAGGCTCATAGTTCAAAGTATTCCATCTACCTAAGGGCTACAAAGATGTATCGTGTCTTGAAGCAACATTATTGGTGGTGTCTAATGAAGTGACACATAGTAGGGTTTGTGTCTAGGTGTCTGAATTATCAACAAGTGAAGTATGAGAATAAGAAGCCTGGTGGTGTGATCCAGAGGATGCCCATACCCGAGTGGAAGTGGGAACGGATTGCTATGGACTTTGTGGTTGGATTGCCATGGACTTTGGGCAGGTTTGATTCCCTTTGGGTCATTATGGATAGGTTGACCAAATCTACACATTTCATTTCGGTTCAGACTGCCTACAATTTAGAGAAGCTGGTCAAGATCTACATTCGAGTGATAGTTCGTTTGTATAGAGTGCCCATTTCTATCATTTCATATCGAGATGCATAGTTTACTTCTCATTTCTGGTGGTTTATGTAGAAGGAGTTGGGTACTAGAGTGGAGCTTAGTACAACTTTTCACTCTCAGAATGATGGCCAGTCCAAACGGACTATCTGGTTCTTAAGGATATATTGCGGGCTGGTGTGATTGACTTCCGTGGCCATTAGGATCGGTTTCTTCCCTTAGCGGAGTTTGCTTATAACAATAGTTATCATTTTAGTATTGAGATGGCACCATTTGAGGTTTTTTATGGTAGGAGGTATCGTTCACCGATTGGTTGGTTTGATGTTTTCTAGATTAGATCTTAGGGTGCAGATTTGTTGATAGATTCCTTGGATAAGGTTACGTTAATTCGGGAAAGTGTTTTCATGGCTCAGAGTAGGTAAAAGAATTATGCGGATTGGAAGGTCCATGAGTTAGAATTCACGGTTGGGGAGCGAGTTTTGTAAAAGGTTTCATCCATGAAGGGTGTGATGAGGTTTGGGAAGAAGGGAAAGTTGAGGCTGCGGCTTGTTGGCTCGTTTGATATTGTTTAACATATTGGTGAGGTGGTTTATGAGTTGGATTTACCTCCTGGATTGTCGAGTGTTCATCAAGTTTTTCATGTTTTGATACTGAAGAAGTACCATTTGGATGGTTCTCATGTGATTCAGTGGAATTCGGTGTTGCTTGATCAGAATCTGGCTTTTAAGAAGGAGTCGATAGCTGTGTAGATAGGTTCGAAAGTTGAGGTCAAAGAAAATAGCTTCAGTGAAAGTGGAATGGAGGGTATTATCCAGTTGATGAGGCTATTTGGAAGACCGAGTCAGAAATGCGGTCTAGATATCCCTAATTTTTTTAGAGTCCAGGCATTTATTCTATCCTTCACAGGTCAAGGATGAATGCTTATTTAAATGGTATTTAAAGTAACGAATTGTAATATCAAGTTCTTTAAATGGTTTGAGTACACGGGAAAATTAGATAATCAAAAGGAATCAGTAAACATGATAATAAATAAATGGGCTCGTTTGGAGGCTCAGAGGAAAGGAAAGGCCGTGGAGTGACTCTTCGGCTCCAGATTCAGGCAAGTTAAGACTTACTAGACTCTTTATGTAGTGTTATGTGTTGGTTAACATAAATAAGGGACGTAAGGGGAAATTGGGGGTTCTATACTCGTGAGGTGATGAGCACTTGTATGGGTAACAGTGTATCTTTTTGGGTAACAAAAATATGAACTAAATATGCTATCTGATGAAGGTTATATGTTTAGCCTTTGGGCCATGAGGGATGGTGGATAAATCCATTTAGGTTGGTATGCTTGCTGTTTATCTTGGCCATGAGAGCCATGTTGACGGAATGATTGCGATTATTGACTTTATTTGCATTCATCACTCCACACCTCGGGTGAACTGTGAAAAAGGATTTGTAATCTTGATATTGACTTGATATGTAACTGTTATATCCCGTATTTTGTATATTCGGATAATTCGAGATAATTACGAGAAGTCAAAGGCAAGACTATTTTCCAAAATTTTTGTGAACAAGTTGTTTATTAGTATGGAAATATTGAGAAAGGCTAAGGGTAAAAAGGGAAATTCACAAAGTGGTTCATGGTAATATTGTGGAAGGCTAGGGGCAAAATGGGAATTTCACAAAATATTCAAGATGGTTCTTGAAGGGGTCATGTTGGCCGTGTGGCATATAATCATATGTCAACATTTTTATTTAATGGGGGCTAATTATATATATATATGTGGACTAAAGCTTACATAAGAAGATAATTAGTCTTCTTTGTTTATTTTAAGAAACTTCAAGAAAAGGGAGAAGGGGCATGTGTCCATATGCTATTTGATGAGGCTAAATATATATATATATATATATATATATATATATATATGGACAATTGCTCACAAAGCAAGACAATTATTCATGAAATCTCCAAGAAGAAAACTTGGAGAAAGAAAACAAAGGCCATTCGGCCATGATTCCAAAATATGTGTCCATGGAAATTGACCAAGAAAAATTATTTTTTTCTAGCATTTCAACTAATTGGAAGGTCCTCATTAACATGAGGGAGTTGTTGGAGCAAGCCAAGCATTCATTTGGGTGATTTATAAACCCTAGCCAAGTAAGAAGACAAGTGGAAGAAGGTAAGGTTCAATCTTCTTTTATATATGTTATGGATGGTTTATGCATGTTGTTGTATGTAGAAATGGATGGATTCATGAAATATGTATGTGTATGGTTGTGGACGAATAGAGGTGTCGTTGTGTAGATGTGATGAATTGATTTTATTTAGTATTTTGATTGTTGTAGTTGTGGATTCCATAATGAAAATGAAGGTTTGATGAATTGAAATGAAGTTGGAATCATTGTGGGATTATTGAAGAAACTAATATGACACTAGCATGGTTTCTTGTTTTTGTGAAGATAATGTTGTCAATGTGTGGTTGTAGATATAATGCATGAATTTGGAGATGAGAAATGTGTTGTTATTGTCCTTATTAAGTTTGGAAGATTTCGGATTATTGTTGATAATGTGACCGAGTAGAATTCTCAGATTATTGTTGATAAATTGGCCGAGTTGCATTCTCGGGTTTGTTGTTGATAAATTGGCCGAGTTAGATTCTCGGGGATGGTGTATTTACAGGGGAAATGCTGCCGAAATTTCGGCAGATTATAAATGAATTCATTTGAAGGATTAAGACAAGTATATGATAATGAGTTTAATGATTATGTCGATTCTCTTGAATGTAGACTAGCAAGCTTGGACGAATAAGCGTAGCTAATTGGATGTGGGACAGGTATGTAAGGCTTACCCTTTCATTCTTTTGGCATGATCTTGTGAAACCAACAAGACAAAGTATATGAATGATTTCAAAGAAACTCCCATTCTTAGAGCCACTAGGATGGCTAACGTTCTTGATTTCCATATGCTGTTTCATATGGTTTTGATGCGTATCTATGATGTCCGAAATTCTGTTTGATATGTTTCCATATGGCATTCGAAAGATAATTGATACGACTAAAGTTTTGATTTTCAAATGATAGTACGTTTGATTATTCCACTGAGTCTTTGATATATTTTGATACGTACATATGGTTCCAAAAGCTCTATCTGATTTGATCCATAACGATATTCGAAAAGTACCTAACATGATTGTTGCTTTGATTTTCCAAAAATGGCTTCTGAAACGTTCGTAGAAGGTTCTGTACTTCAAATGCTCATAACTTTCTTATACTAAGTCGGATTGACCAGAAACTTGTTTCTTAGCCTTCAGGTGTCGATTTATGTACGTACCCATCGATTCTTAAAAATTTGTTCTATGTGCATATGTATATGAAGCGATGCCTTATGAGATTTATGATCTTATTCCATGTTCTCTTAACGCTGTTATTCGTTGCTAGTCTCATCTTATAAAAATTGTTCCTTCAAGGTGAGACAAAGCCATGATGATTATCCCATAATATATTCGGAGGTTACCGACCTTACGTCACTCCGATAGAGACATAACATTCTTTGGGCTCTCCTGCATACTGCTTACATGATATATCTATATGATATATGTATATGGGGTAAGGGAAAAGGTGAGGCGCTATAGACGCATAGCCACCTGATCAGTTGGTATAATATGATATCGTCCCGGACGCGGGATATATGGATAAATGGATCGGGTTGCACGTTCCGCAACAATATAATATATAAATGGATCGGGCTGCACGTTCCGCAGCAATATAATATATAAATGGATCGGGCTGCATGTTCCACAGCAATATAATATATATGTATCGGGCTGCACGTTCCGCAGCACTAAGCATGCATGGTACCCGCCAAAAGGCACTCATGTGTACAGGTTGCTCTCTTATCTCACGATATGCTCTACATTTCCTTAGTGTCTTTACTCATGCTATGTATCCTTCGTATGTTATCATTCATGCCTTACATACTCGGTACATTACTCGTACTGGCGTCCCTTCTTGTGGACGCTGCGTTTCATGTCGTGCAGGTACACCAGATGAGTAGAAGTCATTATAGAAGATGTTCCAGCGATGTTGGCAAGCTCTATTTGGCCCTGGAGTGTTACAGGGTCAGAGTATTATGCTATGATGTTGTCACGACCCGACTAGGGGCCGCGACGGGTACCCGGAGAATTTACCGAGCACCGCTCTTTCTACTGCTTATTCTGCTCACTTAATACTCTCTTATGATTTTTTTTTTATACTGATTGTGGGAAAATCATATATAATTAAAACATACATACTGCATATACATTGGCCTATTGGCCGCCAAAATAATATACACACATAGAAAACCGTCTTATGGGACCATCTAACCCACACTGAGTATCTACGAGCCGCTACTAACATAAGGAATACATAGACGGAACAAGACTCCGTCATGGCCAGAATATACATATAGGAGTGTACATCAAAAGAGAGTAATCACAAGCACATCCGAACAAAGGAGTGTTATCTTCTAGCTGACAGCTACTGATGACCTGGGCCAAGCTCTCCTTCCTGTCTACCTGTGGGCATGAACACAGCGTCCGAAGAAAGGACGTTAGTACGAATATAGTACCGAGTATGAGAGGCATACATAAAGAAGGAAAACATCAACATAAAACATATGGATCTGACTGGTAATCATAAATGCAGTATTGCACGCTATCGTACTCATACTCATCATCATAACCTGTATGCATCATATGCAAGCTGCCCGTCCATGTCGGAACGGTGTAATCATCAATATCATTAGCCCGCGTCCAGGCCTCCCGCGTCCGGGGTACCATCTCATGCCGCCCACTAGTGGTGTCTGCCCATGCCCGAAGGTCATGGTGTATCCGTATAGCTGCCCGCCTTGGCGGTGACTGCCCGGCCAACTAGGCACGGTGTGAAATGCTCATGTCATGCTTATCATAAAATGCTCATAATAATAATATACTCCTCATAAAATACTTATCTCATTGTAATACATGCATAAGGCTCAAGATCAACTTTACTCCATCGGGGTGACGTAAGGTCGTGATCCCCCGATTCCATTATGGAACAACTATTGATACTCTGCCTCACCTTGAAGGAACTAGTACATAAGGTGAGTGTAAGCGATAATTAACATCATCATTATACTAGCATCATCATATCGTATAACTTATCTCATATGGACATTCATAAACGTAGGCTTTTAACTTCTTAGAAAGTGAGAGCTCATGAAGGGAATAGGAAATTACATCAAAGATTCATGCCATTAGAAAGAAAGACTAGCCTCACATACCTTGGTCGTTTAGCTAAGATATCGCTCACTCGTCGCTCCTTCAATATCGCGTCGTTTAACGCTTGTTTCATGATGTAAACATCATTCATAATGTATTTGTATTCACAACACTTCAACATTCATAATTCAATCCCACTATCATTCATTTATGGCACTATTCACTCAGTAATGGTCAATTTCTATGTTCTTCTACATTTCATGTGTTTAAGCTTTTCAATACTTCAAACAACATAGAATGATCATGAAACATACCTTGGATAGTGGTTGAACAACCCTTGAGTTGAAATTCTTCACTTAGCCAAAACCCTAGTTCCACCCTTCTTTAGAATTTCTTGATTTAGAAGATCCTTTGATGTGTTCTTACACATATTTTCATGAATTTGGCGGTGATGATCTTGATATTCCCTTTGATTCTCTTGAATTCTTGTGGAGGAATAATTTGGAATGTTCTAGAGGTTTCTTGAGTTGTGTTGATGAATAATGAACTGAATTGTAGTCCAAGCCTCTTTTAATAAATCCCAAAATTTGATCTTTAATGAATTCTCGCCGGGTGAACAGTGGCCGTAAAGTGCAGTTTACGGACCGTATTCTGATTTACGGTCCGTCCCAGTGATCGTATTTAAGCATTCTCCAAAACAGAAAGTCTGGCTGGTGGACAGGGCAGTTTACGACCTGGTTTACGGTCCGTAAACCAGTTTACGGGCCGTAAACTGGGTCGTATTTAGCCATATTCAACAAATTCCAGAAAGTTGAGATTTTTGGCAGGTTGAAGGACGAGTGCACTATACGGTCCGCAAACCACTATACGGTCCGTATAGTGCCACGTACGACCACTGGCAGTGAATTTCTCTGCAACTTTATAATTTTTTTCCGAGATTCATAATTAGCCATTCCCGACTTAGTGAAACACCATACACTCATCATACCAATACGGAAAAACTTCCGAGGTGTAACATTCTCCCCCCCTTAGGAACATTCGTCCTCGGATGTTCGACACTTGGGGATTTTGGAAATTTTTTTTGCCAAAGTTTCCTTCGTAAATTGGGCACTACTAATTTACCACAACGACCCATAATATCATCGCCTCACAGGGCTATATCACAATATCAACACATACACGGCCACGCACGACGAAAAACATTAAAACTAAAGTATACATACCTTATATCGTCGACGTTTCTTCTTGAGTTTCTTCCAGGGAGTGGAATAAATGCGGATATTTGATTTTCATCTTCTCTTCCGCTTCCCAAGTCATTTCTTCCCGATTGTTATTCCGCCATAGAACTTTGACTGAAGCAACCTCTTTGTTCCGAAGTCTTCGTACTTGTCTATCCAAAATGGCAATGGGCCTTTCCTCGTATGTTAGCTTCTCTGTTACTTGCACATCAGCAATCGAAACTATTCTCGTTGGGTCTCCCAACTTGCGGAGCATCGAAACATGGAACACTGGATGCACAGATTCGAGCTCTGAAGGCAAGTCCAATTCGTAGGCTACTCGACCCACCTTACGGATAATTTTATAAGGTCCAGTATATCTTGGACTCAACTTCCCCTTTTTAACGAATCTCATTACTCCTTTCATTGGTGAAACTTTCAGGAATACCCAATCGTTGGCTTGAAATTCCAAGTCTCGTCGGCGGTTGTCCGCATAGGACTTTTGGCGACCTTGAGCTGTTAATAGTCGGTCTAGAATCACTTTAACCTTTTCAACCGCTTGTTGGATTAAGTCGGGGCCTATCAATTGTACTTCTCCGGTTTCAAACCATCCAATTGGAGATCTGCACTTTCTTCCATATAAGGCTTCATACGGGGCCATTTGAATGTTGGAATGATAGCTGTTATTATAGGCGAATTCAATAAGAGGTAAATGCTCATCCCAACTACCACCGAAATCCATTACACATGCCCTTAGCATATCTTCCAAGGTCTGAATAGTGCGCTCGGCTTGTCCGTCGGTCTGCGGATGGAACGCCGTGGTGAGCTTGACTTGGGTACCTAGACCTTCTTGAAAGGACTTCCAGAACTTGGCTGTGAACTGTGCCCCTCTGTCTGTGATAATGGCCAAAGGAATACCGTGAAGTCATACAATCTCCTTGAGATACAATTTAGCATAATCTTCCGCGGAGTATGTGGTTCTAACGGGGAAAAAATGAGCTGATTTCGTGAGTCTATCCACGATCACCCATATAGAGTCACATTTCCTTCGCGTACGGGGTAATCCTACCACAAAATCCATATTAATTTCTTCCCATTTCCACTTAGGAATTTCCATTGCTTGCAATAAACCTCCTGGCTTTTGATGTTCGGCTTTCACTTGCTGACAATTTGGACATTGGGCTACAAACCCTGCTTTGTCTCGCTTCATACCATCCCACCAATATAGCAACTTAAGGTCGTGGTACATCTTGGTTGCACCTGGATGAATAGAATACCGAGAATAATGTGCTTCTTCTAAAATCCGTTGGCGTAAGTTTGCCACATCCGGTACGCATAACCTGTCCTAATATCTAAGGACCCCTTCTATGGAAACTTCGAATGGAGACTTTCCCTTTTCATGAGCTAGATCTCGATAATGGCTTAACTGAGGATCTTCATATTGTCGTTTCTTCAATTCTAGATTCAATGATGAAACTGTGGGGTTATTAACGCTAATACCTGCATCTCCTGAATCAATTGGCCGTACGCCAAGACTTGATAACCGATGGACCTCACGAACCATTTCTCGCTTTTCCGAAGGAACTCCACATAAACTACCCATCGATCGGCGGCTAAGTGCATCTGCCACTACATTCGCCTTTCCTGGGTGATACAGAATGTTCACATCGTAATCCTTCAGTAATTCTAACCATCGCCTTTGCCGCAGGTTCAACTCCTTCTGTTTGAAAATATATTGAAGGCTTTTGTGATCCGTATAGATGTCCACGTGCACACCATATAAGTAGTGTCTCCATATTTTCAATGCATGAATGACCGCGGCTAATTCAAGATCATGAGTGGGATAATTCTGTTCATGCTTTCGCAACTGTCTTGAGGCATATGCAATGACTTTCCCATGCTGCATCAATAAACAGCCTAATCCCACACCGGAGGCATCACAATATACTACGTAGCCATCTGATCCTTCTGGAAGTGTTAGCACTGGTGCTGAGGTCAACCTGTTTTTCAACTCTTGAAAGCTACGCTCACAGGCATCACTCCACTGGAATTTAGCCGATTTCTGGGTTAACCTTGTCAACGGGGCTGAAATAGATGAGAAGCCCTCTACAAATCTTCTATAATATCCTGCTAACCCAAGGAAACTACGAACTTTTGTGGGCGTCGTAGGCCTTGGCCAAGTATTCACAGCTTCTATTTTCTGAGTGTCGACTCGGATACCATCATCTGAAATAATATGACCCAGGAATGCAATAGAATTTAGCCAAAACTCGCATTTTGAAAACTTTGCATACAATTCCCGATCTCGAAGAACACCAAGAACAATTCTTAGATGATCTGCATGTTCTGATTCTGTGCGAGAATATACCAGGATATCGTCAATAAACACTATCACAAAAAGGTCTAAGAACGGCCTGAACACATTATTCATCAAATTCATGAACACTGTCGGGGCATTCGTATACCCGAACGACATTACTCGAAACTCGTAGTGACCATATCTTGTCCTGAAGGCAGTCTTGGGAATATCTGCTTCCCTAATTCTCACCTGATGATAACCCGATCTCAGATATATCTTGAAGAACCATTTAGCACCTTGCAATTGATCGAACAAGTCGTCGATTCTGGGGAGGGGATATCTGTTCTTCACAGTCGCCTTATTCAACTGTCTATAATCGATACACATTCGTAGCGACCCATCTTTCTTCCGCACGAACAAGACCGGTGCTCCCCATGGTGATGAACTGGGCCTAATGAAACCCTTTTCGAGCAAGTCTTTCAACTGTGCCTTTAGCTCCTTCAACTCTGCTGGATCCATTCGATAGGGAGGAATAGAGATAGGCTTGGCGTCCGGCAATACATCGATGGAAAAATCAATTTCCCTTTCTGGAGGAAGACTTGGCAACTCGTCGGGAAACACATCTGGGAATTCATTCACTACCGGTACCGACTGGAAAGTTGGCACTTCCGCCTCCGTGTCATGAACCCGAACTAGATGACAAATGTAACCTTTGGCTATCATCTTTCTCGCCTTAAGGTAGGAAATAAACCTACCCTTTGGGGAAGCAGTATTGCCCTTCCACTCAAGTGCGGGCTCTCCCGGAAATTGGAATCGAACTACTTTTGTCCGGCAACAAACATTAGCATAGCACGATGCCAACCAGTCCATACCCATAATTACGTCAAAATCTATCATCTCAAGTTCAATCAAATTAGCTCTCGTTTGATGATCACATATAAACACTACACAGTCCTTATATACTTGTCTCGCTATCACGGGATCACCAACCGGAGTGAATACCTCGAAAGGTTTAATTTGCTCAGGTCTCACCCCAACACAATCAGCGATATACGGAGTAATATATGAGAAGGTAGAACCCGGATCAATCAAAGCATATACATCACGGAAAAATAGAGTTAAGGTACCTGTGACAACGTCTGGGGAAGACTCAAGATCCTGTCGCCCCGCTAAAGCATACACACGGGGCTGAACAGCACCTGAAATAGATGCTCCCCCTCTACCTCTGCCTCTACCTACTGTAGTCTGAGGAGTCTGTCCTGTCGGGCGTGCTGAAGAAGAACCCGCTGCTGAACCTGTAGGCTGAGTCCCAGCTATATCTCTCGCTGAGGGGCAATCTCTCATCATGTGACAAACTTGCCCGCAAGCATAACAAGCATCCGAACCCTGACGACACCGTCCGGAATGTAATTTTCCACACTGGCTACACCGCGGTACTGGAGGTCTCCTCTGACTAAAATCTCCCTGATACTGAGACCTTGGGGCCCTCGAACTCTGACCCTGCCCTGACTGGAAAGAGCGATCGAACCTTCCGTCTGAGAATCTGGGAGGCGCACTAGTCGCGGACTGACCTGAGTGCCTGGGATGTGTCTGTCTCGGTCCCTCTCTATACTCACTGCTCTCTCCTATAGATCTAGCCCTCTTACCTTGTCTTCTACTTCTGTCACCATCACGCTCACTTCTCTGCTGCTGCTGTCGCTCCTCAAGACTCTGGGCGTGAGCCTCTATCCGAGAAATATCCATCCCGTCTTGCAAGGAGGCCGTCAAACAATCTCTGTACAATTGTGGCCCCAGACCACTCACAAATCTATAGATCCTGTCTCCCATGTCGTCCACCATAGTCGGAGCATATCGAGCCAATGAGTTGAATTGCATGCTATACTCCTGGGCACTCATACCCCTTTGCTTTAAATTCAGGAACTTGTCCGCTCTAGCTCGGCGGACTTCGGGTGGCAAGTAGTGACGAAGAAAAGCATCTACAAACTCTTGCCACAAGGGAGGTGGTGCATTATCCCCTCTTGTCATCACCCAATTCTTATACCATAGTACCGCCACGTCGCGAAGTGTATATGAGGCCAACTCTACAGATTCAGTCTAGGAAGCATGCATAAGTGTTAATGTTCTCAGCATCTCATCGATAAAGCCTTGTGGGTCCTCATCCGGCCTTGACCCGAAAAATTCTGGAGGGTTTAGAGTAAGGAAATCACGGGCTCTTGTGCTAGCTGAACGATCACTTTGGCCCGTATTCTGTCGCTGTGCTTGAGCGGCAACCAACTGTGTCAGTAATTGTATGGCCTCAGACACTTGTTGTCCCGAAACACCCGGTGGAGGAATAGGAGCTGAGGCTTCTCCCTGTTTTTCTACATTGGGTGCGGCCTCACTTTGCGATTCACTTTCCTCTACCTCCGCCGGAGGCTCCCTTTCTGCCCGTTTCTTCGTCGCAGCTTTGCCTTTCTGGGCAGCTGTAGCTTTTCCTTTCGGCGGCATTTTTCTGAAACCATATCACACTTTTAGGAATAATATAATCCTAGACATGGCTCTATCGCACGATCTCATTAGAAGAAAGATGGTCATTTTCCTAAATGCCCTGTAGCCTCTTGTTTATTAGCGTGGCGCGCAACACACCATAAACAAGACTCTACTAGACACGGCTCGTAGACACTTCCTAGGACGAACTGCTCTGATTCCACTTTTGTCACGACCCGACTAGGGGCCGCGACGGGTACCCGGAGAATTTACCGAGCACCGCTCTTTCTACTGCTTATTCTGCTCACTTAATACTCTCTTATGATTTTTTTTTATACTGATTGTAGGAAAATCATATATAATTAAAACATACATACTGCATATACATTGGCCTATTGGCCGCCAAAATAATATACACACATAGAAAACCGTCTTATGGGACCATCTAACCCACACTGAGTATCTACGAGCCACTACTAACATAAGGAATACATAGACGGAACAAGACTCCTTCATGCCCAGAATATACATATAGGAGTGTACATCAAAAGAGAGTAATCACAAGCACCTCCGAACAAAGGAGTGATATCTTCTAGCTGACAGCTACTGATGACCTGGGCTAAACTCTCCTTCCTGTCTACCTGTGGGCATGAACACAGCGTCCGAAGAAAGGACGTCAGTACGAATATTGTACCGAGTATGAGAGGCATACATAAAGAAGGAAAACATCAACATAAAACATATGGATCTGACTGGTAATCATAAATGCAGTATTGCATGCTATCGTACTCATACTCATCATCATAACCTGTATGCATCATATGCAAGCTACCCGTCCATGTCGGAACGGTGTAATCATCAATATCATTAGCCCGCGTCCAGGCCTCCCGCTTCCGGGGTACCATCTCATGCCGCCCACTAGTGGTGTCTGCCCATGCCCGAAGGTCATGGTGTATCCGTATAGCTGCCCGCCTTGGCGGTGACTGCCCGGCCAACTAGGCACGGTGTGAAATGCTCATGTCATGCTTATCATAAAATGCTCATAATAATAATATACTCCTCATAAAATACCTATCTCATTGTAATACATGCATAAGGCTCAAGATCAACTTTACTCCATCGGGGTGACATAAGGTCGTGATCCCCCGATTCCATTATGGAACAACTATTGATACTCTGCCTCACCTTGAAGGAACTAGTACATAAGGTGAGTGTAAGCGATAATCAACATCATCATTATACTAGCATCATCATATCGTATAACGTATCTCATATGGACATTCATAAACGTAGGCTTTTAACTTCTTAGAAAGTTAGAGCTCATGAAGGGAATAGGAAATTACATCAAAGATTCATGCCATTAGAAAGAAAGACTAGCCTCACATACCTTGGTCGTTTATCTAAGATATCGCTCACTCGTTCTCCTTCAATATCACGTCGTTACCTTTATAAGAATTCATATCAGCATTAGCATACTAACTACAAGAATGCGTCGCTAATTCTAGGAGAAGTCGGACAACGCTTCACTTGTTTATACTATTTTTCGCATGTTTTATCTCAACTCTTAACATTCCTAACATTACTCATAATATCACAATCGACCATCGTCATATACGTACATTTAGCAAATCCACCATTTTCCTCCAATTTCCCCATTTTTAGCCTTGTGAGTCGTCATTGCGTTTTCATGCGTTTAACGCTTGTTTCATGATGTAAACAACATTCATAATGTATTTGTATTCACAACACTTCAACATTCATAATTCAATCCCACTATCATTCATTTATGGCACTATTCACTTAGTAATGGTCCATTTCTATGTTCTTCTACATTTCAAGTGTTTAAGCTTTTCAATACTTCAAACAACATAGAATGATCATGAAACTTACCTTGGATAGTGGTTGAACAACCCTTGAGTTGAAATTCTTCACTTAGCCAAAACCCTAGTTCCACCCTTCTTTAGAATTTCTTGATTTAGAAGATCCTTTGATGTGTTCTTACACTTATTTTCATGAATTTAGTGGTGATGATCTTGATATTCCCTTTGATTCTCTTGAATTCTTGTGGAGGAATAATTTGGAATGTTCTAGAGGTTTCTTGAGTTGTGTTGATGAATAATGAACTGAATTGTAGTCCAAGCCTCTTTTAATAAATCCCAAAATTTGATCTTTAATGAATTCTCGTCGGGTGAACAGTGGCCGTAAAGTGCAGTTTACGGACCGTATTCTGATTTACGGTCTGTCCCAGAGATCGTAATTAAGCATTCTCCAAAACAGAAAGTCTGTTTGGTGGACAGGGCAGTTTACGACCTGGTTTACGGTCCGTAAACCAGTTTACGGGCCGTAAACTGGGTCGTATTTAGCCATATTCAACAAATTCCAGAAAGTTGAGATTTTTGGCAGGTTGAACGACGAGTGCACTATACGGTCCGTAAACCACTATACGGTCCGTATAGTGCCACGTACGACCACTGGCAGTGAATTTCTCTGCAACTTTATAATTTTTTTCTGAGATTCATAATTAGCCATTCCCGACTTAGTGAAACACCATACACTCATCATACCACTACGGAAAAACTTCCGAGGTGTAACAGATGTCTTGGTTGAAGTTAGAGACTTTGCAAACAGAGTCGTGGGCATAGAATGTTAGTTTGTAAGTGGCTCCGTCAGCCGATGTGTCTTATAGTATTATGTTACAGATCCATTATGACTACGGATTATACTTGATTTGAGTACGATGAAAGAAAAGTTTCTGAAGGTTTTACTATGTATTTCATTCTTATTTGATTTAAAGGTCCAAATAGATTATGTATGTAATAAGAGTCAGCGGGTTGGCTCAGCTCCGAATATGGGGTCGGGTGCCCATCACACCCTAGTAAGATCAGGGTGTGACAAAGTGGTATCAGAGCTGGTTTTCCTAGGGGTTGTCTGCAAAGTCGTGTCCAGTAGAGTCTTGTTTATGGGTGTGAAGCCGGCCACATTTATAAACAGGAGGCTGCAGGGCATCTAGGGATTGTTGACCTTCTTTCTGTCTTAGATCGTGCGATAGAGCCAAGTCATAGGAAATGAGATTCCTTATATAAGCCTTACATACGACGAAGAAGGTAAAGGATGATATGGAAAGTTATAGAAGTCTTGATATATTTGTTCTGTCATCTGAAAACTGGAAGCACTGGATGGCTGGAATGTGTCATATAGCCGTATGTTCTGTGAGGTATTGTCGATATTTGCTACGTACAGATTTTGAATAGTAAAAATTGTAAAGGAGATTCTGCCAGAATTGTTGGGTATGCCTAATAGGAAGAAGCGTGGAAAGGAAATACCGTAAACAGACGATAAGTGGGATGTGATATTTTAGAGGAGCTACGGATTTGGGCATGGCGTGAAAATAACAGCGAGCAAGATGATTAGCAGTACAGAGGATTAAAATAGATAACATTCGAGGTTTAGTAGGAGCAAGGTTTGTTGGAGGATTTAGAGAAAGTCGACAATCAGCTTTGCTATAGATTATTATACAAGAATGGTGAGTGGGAATCCGAACAGACTGATACCCGAGTACTTACAAGTAACGGCGACGAGGGTATATTTGTTACCATCAGGAATCTGGGAATCTAGGACGAAAGGTAGTGATACACGAAGGTTAAGAGTGAATATTGAGGATTGAAAAGGGTAAAATAGTAATTGTGAAGGGATGGACGTGTTATGAAAATGTCTCGGAATCTGTGAGACTTCAATTTGCTCTAGACCATGTAATGCGAGGAAGCGGACGCGATTATATCAGCATTAAGGCACCGAATTCCATCGAAGTTTCGAGGTTAAGCGAGCTAAGGTGGGAGAAGTTTTAGGATGGGTGACCCCCCTGGGAAGTGTACTAAAAATCCTATAAATTTAGATATAAGAGACAAATGGGAAGCTAGAGTAGCCTAATGGAAATTAGAGTATACGGGATGGTTGGAGACCATGAGAGGTCGCGTAGGACGAGACAGACTAAACTGGTGAAGAGACAGAGAATGCATCACAGCTCGGGAATTAGGATAGGCTTGAATAGCATTTGGAAGTACTTTGTGGGCTAGTTGATAGTAATTATATATATATATAGAGATGAGAATGCGTACGATATCCCACATGTGAATGTATTGGTGGGCAGGTGATGTGTGTCCTAGCGACTGGTGCTACGATATGGAAGGCCTCAATCGAGCAAGGGTACCGAAGTCCAAGTAACAAGAAAAAGATATGGTACAAGTACTATAAGGTAAGCTGATGTTATTTTCATTACGGGTTAAGATTGGAAAGTTCTAATACAACGATATTTGGAAAAGAAAGAGAGTGAGTAAATAGAAGGCAAGGATATCAGAATGTCGGAAAAAGGGTAAAAGGTAAGAAACCTCGGTGAGTGAAACCCCCGAGAGAAACTATCGGCAAAGCACGAGACTACTTGGGTAAAAACTCAAAGATAGGCGCGTGAAGAGGATAAAATGTGGTAAAATGGAACAAAAGAGGAGTGTGTGAGGTTCGAGAACCAATTTCAATAAGTGGGGCTAAAGGAATAGTGACTAGGACAGGGGGGTGTGAAGTAAGAGAAAGAATGCTTAGGCCTTGCGATGATGTTAAGGTGAGAAGTATAACCTGTAAGGATCCTGTGCTGAGAGCAAAGATAGTAGGACGCTCGAGACAACATGGACGCACAACTGTGACGCAAAGGCGTAGTTAAGGAATATTACGAGTAAGTGAGCTAAATGGGTGAAAGGGACTAATAGTGGATAGGAAGATATGGGAATATTGACGAGAATGATGATATAGGCGCAAAATGAAAGGAAACCTTATGGTAAGGAGTTTCGATATGTTATGCACAGAGTTTGAAAGAAAGATAAGGAGTAAAGTATAAACTAGATGAAGACTTCACAAAAGGACTGTTGGCGTATAAGGAGCCCCTTAAAAGGGGGGGGGGGGAGAATATATTATATCAGACTCTAAAGGAATCACAACACTTTCAAGCGCCAGAAAAGTAAATTTATTAACTCGGGGCCAGAGTTCAAAACATATCGGCATATGAAGAGATGCATCAAAGGAATAGAAACGAGTTGACAATGAAGTGTACCGTGAGGCCGACATGAAGGGAAAGGATGGAAAACACCTTGAGAGAATGCTTCATGCCAACATGAATTATGATATGTTTATGCCATGATTTGAATCCCTCATATCGGGCAAATTGGCACCGTACCTAAATACGCAGCGACATGTTTTAAAGAGTAATAAAAAAAGCAGGAAAGGGCTACAAGCTAAGTTCACAAAGGATAATGGAGAAAATGATAAGACTGAAGGGATATTTTGGGTGACAATGACTATTATAACGCACTTATCAACGATTGGTAGTTTGAAAATTTTTGAAGGAAAGAAAGAACGCAGCGCCTATGAAGGGAATAAAAGAGCTTATCGGACACTAGAAAGTAGTTCATGGACCTTTGATTATACGGAGTATGAGAATACACGCTATGAAATTATATGAATCATCGACGTGAGGCGATCATATTTGTAGGGGATCTACACCGGAGAGCCAACAAGAAATAACGATGGACGAAACGAGCGCCAATACAAAGAAATCAAAGACAAGTATACTCGTGTCAAGAAATGACCTGGGAATGCGCAGTGGGTTAGAAAACCCATGACGTGGAAAAAAGACTCATGTAAAGACCCAAGAGTTCGATTATAAGGAGAATAGGGTAAAGGATAAGGAATTGGCATGAAGAAAAGAACAACTAAAAAAGGGACCCTCCCGAAGCATTATGACACCCCATAAGGTCAGTTGAACATTCGAGGACAAATGTTCTTAAGGGGGGGAGGATGTTATATCCCATATTTTGTATATTTTATGATAATTCGAGATAATTGCGAGAAGTCAAAGGCAAGACTATTTTCCAAAATTTTAGTGAACAAGTTGTTTATTAGTATGGAAATATTGAGAAAGGCTAAGGGTAAAAAGGGAAATTCAGAAAGTGGTTCATGGTAATATTGTGGAAGGCTAGGGGAAAAATGGGAATTTCACAAAATATTCAAGAAGTTTCTTGAAGGGGTCATGTTGGTTGTGTGGCATATAATCATATGTCCACATTTTTATTTAATGGGGGCTAATTATATATATATATATATATATATATATATATATATATATATATATATATATATATCTGTGTGTGTGTGTGTGTGTGTGTGTGTGTGTGTGTGTGTGTGTGTGTGTGTGTGTGTGTGTGTGGACTAAAGCTTACATAAGAAGATAATTAGTCTTCTTTGTTTATTTTAAGAAACTTCAAGAAAAAGGGAGAAGGGGAATGTGTCCATATGCTATTTGATAAGGCTAAATATATATATATATATATATATATATATATATATATATATATATATATATATGGACAATTGCTCACAAAGCAAGACAATTATTCATGAAAACTCCAAGAAGAAAACTTGGAGAAAGAAAACAAAGGCCATTCGGCCATGATTCCAAAATATGTGTCCATGGAAATTGACCAAGAAAAATTATTTTCTTCTAGTATTTCAACTAATTGGAACGTCCTCATTAACATGAGGGAGTTGTCAGAGCAAGCCAAGCATTCATTTGGGTGATTTATAAACCCTAGCCAAGTAAGAAGACAAGTGGAGGAAGGTAAGGTTCAATCTTATTTTATATATGTTATGGATGGTTTATGCATGTTGTTGTATGTAGAAATGGATGGAATTCATGAAATATGTATGTGTATGGTTGTGGCCGAATAGAGGTGGTGTTTTGTAGATGTGATGAATTGATTTTATTTAGTATTTTGATTGTTGTAGTTGTGGATTCCATGATGAAAATGAAGGTTTAATGAATTGAAATGAAGTTGGAATCATTGTGGGATTATTGAAGAAACTAATATGACACTAGCATGGTTTCTTGTGTTTGTGAAGATAATGTTGCCAATGTGTGGTTGTAGATATAATGCATGAATTTGGAGGTCAGAAATGTGTTGTTATTGTCCTTATTAAGTTTGGAAGATTTCGGATTATTGTTGATAATGTGACCGAGTGGAATTCTCGGATTATTGTTGATAAATTGGCCGAGTTGCATTCTCGGGTTTATTGTTGATAAATTGGTCGAGTTAGATTCTCGGGGATGGTGTATTTACAAGGGAAATGCTGCCGAAATTTCGGCAGATTATAAATGAACTAATTTGAAAGATTAAGACAAGTATATGATAATGAGTTTAATGATTATGTCGATTCTCTTGAATGTAGACTAGCAAGCTTGGACGAATAAGCGTAGCTAATTGGACGTGGGACAAGTATGTAAGGCTTACCCTTTCTTTCTTTTTGCATGATCTTGTGAAACCAACAAGACAAAGTATATATATGATTTCAAAGAAACTCCAATTCTTAGAGTCACTAGGATGGCTAACGTTCTTGATTTCCATAAGCTGTTTCATATGGTTTTGATGCGTATCTATGATGTCCGAAATTCTGTTTGATATGTTTCCGAATGGCATTCGAAATATAATTGATATGACTAAAGTTTTGATTTTCAAATGATAGTACGTTTGATTATTCCACTGAGTCATTGATATATTTTGATACGTACATATGGTTCCAAAAGCTCTATCTGATTTGATCCATAACGATATTCGAAAGGTACCTAACATGATTGTTGCTTTTATTTTCCAAAAATGGTTTCTGAAACGTTCGTAGAAGGTTCTGTACTTCAAACGCTCATAACTTTCTTATACTAAGTCGGATTGACCCGAAACTTGTTTCTGAGCCTTCAGGTGTCAATTTATGTACGTACCCATCGAGTCTTAAAAATTTGTTCTATGTGCATATGTATATGAAGCGACGCCTTATGAGATTTATGATCTTATTCAATGTTCTCTTAACGCTGTTATTCATTGCTAGTCACATCTTATAATAATTGTTCCTTCAAGGTGAGACAAAGCCATGATGATTATCCCATAATATATTCGGAGGTTACCGACCTTACGTCACTCCGATAGAAACATAACATTCTTTGGGCTCTCCTGCATGCTGCTTACATGATATATGTATATGATATATGTATATGGGGTAAGGGAAAAGGTCAGGCGCTATAGACGCATAGCCACCTGATCAGTTGGTATAATATGATCTCGTCCCGGACGCGGGATATATGGATAAATGGATCGAGCTGCACGTTTCGCAGCAATATAATATATAAATGGATCGGGCTTCACGTTCCGCAGCAATATAATATATAAATGGATCGGACTGCACGTTCCGCAGCAATATAATATATATGTATCGGGCTGCATGTTCCGCAGCACTAAGCATGCATGGTACCTGCCAAAAGGCACTCATGTGTACAGGTTGCTCTTTTATCTCACGATATGCTCTACATTTCCTTAGTGTCTTTACTTATGCTATGTATCCCTCGTATGTTATCATTCATGCCTTACATACTCGGTACATTACTCGTACTGATGTCCCTTCTTGTGGACGCTGCGTTTCATGCTGCGCAGGTACACCAGATGAGTAGAAGTCACTATAGAAGATGTTCCAGCGAAGTTGGCAAGCTCCATTTGGCCCTGGAGTGTTGTCGGGTCAGAGTATTATGCTATGATGTCTTGGTTGAAGTTAGAGACTTTGGAGACATAATCGTGGGCATAGAATGTCAGTTTGTAAGCGGCTCCGTCAGCCGATGTGTCTTATAGTATTATGTTACAGATCCATTATGACTACGGATTGTACTTGATTTGAGTACGATAAAAGAAAAGTTTCTGAAGGTTTTACTATGTATTTCATTCTTATTTGATTTAAAGGTCCAAATAGATTATGTATGTAATAAGAGTCAGCGGGTTCGCTCGGCTCCGAATATGGGGTCGGGTGCCCATCACACCTTAGTAAGATCAGGGTGTGACAGTAACGACCCCCTTGGTCGTTATAGTTTTTCGGCACTTTTTACCCGAGGGGACCACTGGCATACTTCTCGAAGTGCTCGGGTTGATTTTGGTGACTTTTTGGAAAAAATTGGTTTAAGCGAAAAAGAGTTGAATCAAAGTTGACTTTTGGGTAAACGGATCTTTTTCAAAAATCCGTCTATTTCGAGAGGTCCGGATGGTCATTTAGAACTTGTGTGCGTATCTGGTTCGGTTCCCAATTATCTCAGGTGCATTTTGGGACTTGGGTTAGGAAATTGGAATTGAGATATCGGGGGTTGACTCGGTCAACGAGACATCCGTTGGGAATTCTGAGACCACGAGTGCGTCCGTAGAGTATTTTTATCTGTGTATGTGTATGTGGTTTGTGAGGAGATGGCCTCGGGAGTTAGTCAGAAATTCGGGTTGAATCGTGAAATTTGGGAAGTTTTCTGGTGTCCAGAGCCCACTTTGGCAGCACCAGCACCGCGACAGCGATACAGCTATTGTGGTCACCCTTCCACTGAAGCGACCTTTTCCATTTGGGCATGACGGCTGTAGCGGTCATGGGACCGCTAGGGTAGCGCTGCTAGAGCGGTAATCTAGTCGCGGAAGCGGGTGACCGGCAATTAGTTCATTAAATGAAGTGTTAAATGCCCTAAGTCCCTCATTCATTACTATTCTAAAAATTGAGCTTTAAGTCCCTCATTCATTACTATTCTGAAAATTGAGCTATTGGAAGCAAATCTAGAGTATTCTTGGAGAAGATTCTTGGTTGTAAGTCCTTCTAATCTCTTTGATATTCTATTACCCATAATTATCTTAGAATCCTTTTACCTTGTTAGTTCATTAAGTGATGGAAGATTAAAAGTCGGTTTACTGAATTTTCCTTTTAGGCTTCTAAATTACTAATTGTTGGTTGGGTTAGCTTCCTTAAGCATTGAATTAATGTTTAGAATCCTTTATCTCATAATTTCTTCATAATTAAAGGCTAATTTGTGGATTTCGAAGTTAGGGTTTGTATCCAAATTTGGGGGTTTTTCCTAGAATCTGAATTAAAGCGATTTGTTGATTATTCTAGCTTGCTAATGATGGGAATTGATCACGTAGAGGTTTAATTTCATGTTGGGACCCTTAGACCCCTAATTTCACCCTTTTAGTTCATAAACCCTATCCCTTAAGTTGGGGATTTGGGTCTTGATAGAAGTAGGGTTTGTTTTGATGTTCTCCTTGATTCTAATTCCTTGATTCGAATGTGGTTAGACTTTCTTGATCTTGAAGCTCAAAGGAAAGGAAAGGATAAGGAGTGATTGTTGATGTTATTGCTATTCGGCCTTCCAGGTAGGTTAGTGTCACGACCCGACTAGGGGGCCACAACGAGCATCCGGTGCTACCCCACCCGGGCACCCCGTTATCATGCATATCATAACATCTAGGTGAACCATAATTCATTTCATGCATTTTAAATCATTAATCAAGCTAGTCCCATTGGACGATCATCATCGATTAACATATTATGGGCATCTATGCCATGTCAAATATACAAGGCCGACGAGGCCAACAAAAGATATACAAAACATAGGCCGACATGGCCAAACATCTCTACCCACATACACATGACTACGAGCCTCTAAGAGTATGACATATCATGAGCGGGACAGGACCCCGCTATGCCCATAGTTATATACACAAAAGAATGAGTACCCAAAAGATATGGCTCCGAAGGAAATGGAGCTCTCTATGAAATCTTCAAATAGGCAGCTATGGGTCAAGTCTGTCTCCCTGTGCACCTGCGGGCATGACGCAGCGTCCATAAACAAAAGGACGTCAGTACGAAGAATGTACTGAGTATGTAAAGCATGATTAACATTGATATACAACATAATGAACAATATATGGAATAGCATAGGAGGGGAGACAATAATATCATCATCATCATGTCGCTTACTTACTCACCTCGTCATTCGTATTCTTATACATAGTCTCATCACATTCTTTTACATAATATATAAACATACATAATCATTTCGTATACATGGCATTTACATAGCGTTCCCGACCTCATTGGATCAGTATTTCATATACATACTTGGCCAACCAAGGCTCAATGTTACTCATACCTGGCCCTACCAAGGCTTCAGGGTTATCCGTACCATCTGCATATGTGTGCGCGCGTTTCGAAATCGTATACATATTCTATACATATTCATACCCATATATTCTACCCGGCGTTATAAGCTCGGGGTTTCATTATAGCCCTTCAGGGGCACGTATGAGCATAACAGCCCGTAGGCACTCTTAGCATCATTATTATCACCATCATCATTACTATCATTATCGTTATTGTTACTTCTATATCGTAGTCCTACTCGTCACCTGAGGTGCGTAGCGCATTCGTAGTACCAATCAAGGATAGTGAGCTTATGAGCTCGGAATGTGAAACATTTGTAGTCAACATGCTCATATAGAGGGATTAGGAGTTTGGCCAAAGAACCATGCCTTATGAAAGAAGGGTTAGCCTTACATACCTCTTTGTCGAATTATTCTACACTTGCACGTACTCCTTCGATGCTCACGTTTTTACCTTCATTAAGGCCATACTATCATTAGTATCGATAACTAGTGCACATGGCTAGAACTAGAGAAAATTGGACCGCATCTCCTTTATCTATACAACATTTGTCCATATCATAATTCAACCCCAAACGTCAACAACACATTTATAATATCATTTCCATGGCCATTAATCATCTACATTATCCACATTCTCAATTCACTTCCATTTGTCCCTATTTAGGGTCACAACACCCAACTTCGTTCATCCATATACAATGTTTATTTCATGATCTTAACGTCATTTATAACACACTCATATCACAATACAACAACAATCATGATTCAATTCAAACTATGTCTCAAAAACGTCACTATTCATCATTCATGTCCTAGTGGACCATGTTTTCTACAATCCATGCATTTTAATTCTCCCATACCGTAAACATCATATAAAAATCATGAATCTTACCTTAGAAGTTGTAGGGACAAGCTTTTGTTGATAATACTCCACTTTGAGTAAAACCCTAGTCTTTCTCCATTTGGGTTTCTTGACTTTAGATGATCCTTGATGGGTTTCTACCTTGGATTTACTTGTTTAATGTGGTTGATGGATTAATACCCTTGAAAACTTGTACAAAAGTTGTAGAGAGATGTTTTAGAGAGAGAGAGGAAATGTGGAAATGATTTTCATGAACTTGGTCTTTATTTATTAAATCATCACCGAATTGCCGGGTTCCATTATACGGTCCATTATACGGTCCGTATAATGGTTATACGGTCCGTATAATAGACCGTGAAATGGGTCTGCCCAGCACCCCTTCACTGTGACTACTTGACGGTCCGTTATACGGTCCGTAAAACAGTTTTACGGTCCGTATAACTGACCGTAAAACGTTACTAGTGAGCAACCTTTCACTGTGACCATTTGACGGTTCGTTATACGGTCCGTATAAATTTTATACGGTCCGTATAACTGACCGTAAAATTCCACCAGCAACCAACCTTCACTGTGATCGTTTTACGGTCCACTATACGGTCCGTATAACATTATACGGTCCGTATAATGAGCCGTAGAACTCATCAGTCACTGAACTTAGTTTCGCCACTTCGTTTGATCTCCGATCCTCATGGAACCTTCTTAACACTTGTTTAACACTTCAATACTAATCTAAGGGACGTTATAACTCTTTCCCAAAATGCCCTTAAGTCATCATTAACCCGATACTCGTATTTCGCTAGTTCATTCACTTGCGTACCAACGGAAGCTTTTTCCGAGGTGTAACATTCTCCCCCCCTTAAGAACATTCGTCCTCGAATGTCGAGAACACCCGGGATTTTATAAAAATTTCGCCAGAGTTTCCCCTATAACATGGCACTAACAACCTGTCACAACAACCCATAATATCGATGCCACACAGGGCCACATCATAACAACATGAAAATTTTTGGCCACACACGACCCATAAGCATAAAAGGAAAACATCCATACCTTATGATTTTGACGTCTCATCTTGGACTTCTCCCAAGGGCTGAAATAAATGCGGGTACTTGGATTGCATATTTTCTTCCGCTTCCCATGTCATTTCCTCTCGATTATTATTTTTCCACAAAACTTTAACTGAGGCCACTTCTTTGTTTCTAAGCCTCCGTACTTGCCTATCTAATATGGCAATGGGTATTTCATCATAAGTTAACTTTTCTGTCACTTGAATATCATTCACTGGGACGACCCTCGTAGGATCTCCAACACACTTCCGAAGCATCGAGACATGGAAAACCGGGTGAACTGACTCCAAGTCTGGAGGTAAGTCTAATTCATAGGCCACTTTGCCTATCTTTCGCACAATTTCATAAGGCCCTATATACCGGGGACTAAGCTTCCCCTTTTTGCCAAATCTCATAACGCCCTTCATCGGCGACACTTTCAAAAACACCCAATCCTTAACTTGAAACTCTAAGTCCCTTCGACGATTATCTGCATAAGACTTTTGGCGACTTTGAGCCGCCAACAACCGATCTCGTATGAGCTTGACTTTCTCTATGGCTTGTTGGACCAAATCGGGGCCCATTAACTTGGCCCCTCCCGTTTCAAACCACCCAATCGGGGATCTACACTTTCGCCCATATAAAGCTTCATATGGTGCCATTAGGATGCTGGAGTGATAACTATTATTGTAAGCAAACTCAACGAGTGGCAAATGGTCATCCCAATTTCCCCCAAAATCTATCATGCATGCCCGTAACATATCTTCAAGAGTCTGGATGGTGCGTTCAGCTTGCCCATCGGTCTGTGGGTGAAATGCCGTGCTAAGGCACACTTGGGTCCCTAGACCCCCTTGAAAGGACTCCCAAAATTTGGCCGTAAACTGAGTTCCTCTATCGGAGATAATAGACACTGGGACACCATGGAGTCTCACTATTTCTTTAACATAAAGCCTTGTATAATCTTCTGCCACATAGGTCGTCCTGACCGGTAAGAAATGAGCTGATTTAGTGAGTCTATCCACAATCACCCATATGGAATCATACTTGCGTCGAGAACGAGGTAGCCCTGTAATGAAATCCATATTAATCACTTCCCACTTCCAAGTTGGGATTTCTATAGCTTGCAATAAGCCACCCGGCTTTTGGTGTTCTATTTTTACTTGTTGGCAATTGGAACATTGGGCTACAAACTCCGCTACATCTTTCTTCATCCCATTCCACCAATATATAGACTTAAGATCTTGATACATCTTCGTCGTTCCAGGGTGAACGGAGTAACGGGAACAATGAGCCTCTCTCAAAATCTGGTGGCGTAAGTCTGCCACATCGGGGACACATAGCTTGCCTCGGCATCGGAGGGCTCCGTCTCCCGAAATATCAAATGGTGACCCCTGTTTCTGAGCGAGCGTATCTTTGTACTGCATTAGCCTGGAATCCTCACCTTGCCGCTCTTTTACTTCCGCTACTAGCGACGGAACTGCCGAATTCTGAATGGTAGCTCTGCTGCTACCTGAGTTCACTACTCGGACCCCTAGGCTGGCTAGCTGCTGAAGCTCACGGGTCATTTCTCTCTTTTCTTGTCGCACATCGCATAAGCTTCCCATAGACCTGCGGCTAAGAGCATCGGCCACAACATTTGCCTTTCCGGGGTGGTACAGGATTTCGACGTCATAGTCTTTTAGCAACTCTAGCCATCGTCGTTGCTGCAAATTTAACTCTTTCTGCTTGAAGATGTACTGGAGACTCTTATGATCTGTATAAATATCCACGTGGACACCATAGAAGTAATGTCTCCATATCTTTAAAGCATGGACCACCGCGGCCAATTCTAAGTCATGGGTAGGATAATTCTGTTCATGTTTCCGTAATTGTCTAGAAGCATACGCGATCACCTTACCATTTTGCATCAATACACAGCCTAGCCCGACGCCTGAAGCATCACAATAAACAACATATCCTTCCACTCCCTCTGGAAGTGTCAAGACTGGGGCAGAAGTCAATCTGTCTTTCAACTTTTGGAAACTACGTTCACAAGCATCTATCCATTGAAACTTAGCTGACTTCTGAGTCAACTTTGTGAGTGGTGCAGAAATAGAAGAGAAACCCTCAACAAATCTTCTGTAATACCCGGCTAAGCCCAAAAAGCTACGAACCTCTGTAGGGGTTGTGGGCCTTGGCCAAGTTTTCACTGCCTCGATCTTTTGACTATCCACTCGAATACCATCAGCTGCAACAATATGGCCCAGGAATGATACCGAGTTCAACCAAAACTCACATTTGGAGAATTTTGCAAACAACTCTCGAGCTCGAAGAACTCCAAGGACGGTTCGCAAATGCTCCGCATGCTCAGCCTCGGATCTAGAGTACACTAGGATATCGTCGATGAATACAATCACGAATAGGTCCAGAAAAGGCCTGAATACGTTGTTCATTAAGTCCATAAACACTGCCGGTGCATTAGTTAGCCCAAACGACATTACTCGGAACTCGAAATGGCCATATCTTGTTCTGAAAGCTGTCTTAGGGATATCTTTCTCCCTAACTCTTACTTGGTGATACCCGGACCTCAAATCAATCTTTGAAAACCATTTGGCACCATGCAATTGATCAAATAAATCATCAATCCTCGGGAGGGGATACTTGTTCTTAATTGTAACTTTATTCAATTGCCGATAATCAATGCACATTCTCAAGGAGCCATCCTTCTTCCGGACGAACAATACGGGTGCTCCCCACGGGGATGAACTAGGTCGAATGAAGCCTTTTTCAAGCAAGTCTTTCAATTGCTCCTTCAACTCTTTCAACTCTGCGGGTGCCATCCTATAGGGAGGAATAGATATGGGATTTGTGTCTGGCAACACATCAATCGCAAAATCTATCTCTCGCTCGGGAGGAAGGCCTGGAAGCTCTTCCGGGAACACATCCGGAAATTCGTTCACTACCGGAACTGATTGAAGAGTCGGCGACTCAACTTCTACATCTCGAACTCGCACTAGGTGATAAATACACCCTTTAGTGATCATCTTCCTCGCTTTTAGATAGGAAATAAACCTACCCTTTGGTGACGCCGTATTCCCTTTCCATTCTTAGACTGGTTCGCCCGGGAACTGGAAACGAACCATCTTCGTTCTACAATCAACATTGGCGTAGCAAGAAGCCAACCAATCCATGCCCATAATAACATCAAAATCTACCATTTTTAGTTCATGCAAATCAGCTACTGTACGGCGGTCACATATCACCACTACGCAATCTCTATACACTCGGCTAGCTATCACCGATTCGCCAACGGGCGTAGACACCTCAAAAGGCTTAATAGACTCCGGCTCAATTATAAATCGACCCGCAATATATGGAGTAACATAAGACAATGTGGAGCCCGGATCAATCAAAGCATATACATCATGAGAGAATACCGATAATATACCTGTGACCACATCAGGAGAAGACTCAAGATCTTGGCGTCCAGCCAAAGCATAAATACGGTGCTGAGGACCGCTGGAACTGGGAGCTCTGCCTCTACCTCTACCATGGCCAACCGGCGAATGTGAACCTGGCCCCATAGGGCGTGCAGATGCTGAAGACCCGACTATCGACCCTGATGGCTGGGCCCTACCTCTACCCTGTACTGAGGGGCAATCACGCATAATGTGGCCTGGTCGACCACAAGAATAGCAAGCATCTGAACCTGATCGGCACTGACCCCAATGCAACTTCCCACACTGGGAACATCGTGGCACGGGTGGTCTAGACTGGCCTGAATCATCTCTATACTGAGGCCCTGAATAACTCGGGCTCGGCCCTGAATGAGCAGATCTATCCAATCTCTGGCCTGAAAACCGTGGGAGCGCACTGGTCATAGAGTAGCCTGCATGCCTAGGGGGCTGCTGCCGGTGCCCACCTCTGGACTCACTCATCGGCCCCGAAGATCTAGCCCTCTTGCTATGTCCCCTATCCTGTTCACGTTCATTCCTCCGCTGCTGTAGGTGTTCCTCCAATTCCTGAGCATGCGCCTGAATACGTGCAATATCCATGCCATCCTGAAGAGATGCAGTCAAGCATTTATCCATCAAATGTGGCCCTAGGCCCTTCACAAACCGGTGCACCCGACCGCCCATATCCGCTACCATGGCCGAAGCATACCTAGCCAAGGAATTGAAGCGGAGACTATACTCTGTAGCACTCATGCTACCTTGCCTCAGATTCAAGAATTTATCGGCCCTAGCTCGCCGAACTTCTGGAGGCATGTAGTGACGGAGAAAAGCATCGACAAACTCTTGCCATACCGGCGGAGGTGCATTGGCTCCCCGCGAAGCCATCCAAACCGTGTACCACTGGATTGAGACATCCCTCAATCTGTATGACGCTAGCTCCACCGATTCGGTGTCTGAAGCATGTATCAATCGGAGCGTCCTTAGCATACCATCAACAAAGTCCTGGGGATCCTCCTCCAGTTTCGACCCAAAGAATTCCGGGGGTTTCAAAGCAATGAAGTCACGGGCCCTTGCGCTAACAGTCCTGTCACCTTGCCCCGCGCTTGGCCTCTGAGTCTGGGCCGCAACCAACTGAGTCAACAAATTAATGGCCTCTCTTACGTCTTGTCCTGAAGCATTCGGCGGAGGAGCTGGAGCTGGGGCTGAGGCTCCCACGTGCTCCTCAGTAATAGGCACTATCTGGGAGGACTGAGATTGAGCCGCACTCTGGGACTCATCTTCCTCTACTACTGGTGGCGGTGCTCTTTCAGCCCGCTTTTCTGCCACCGTCTTGCCCCTTTGGGCTGCTGTAGCCTTTTTCTTTTTAGGCATCTCTGAAATACACAACACACGATTTAAGAACAAGAATTTCTTACATCATAGCTTTATCGCACGATTCTTATGAAGAAAGAAGGTCATATATTCCTAAGATGTGAGCAGCTTCTCGTTTATAAGCGTGGCGCGCAACACACCCATAACCAAGACTCTACTAGACACGGCTCGTAGACACATCCTAGGACTCAACTGCTTTGATACCACTTTTGTCACGACCCGACTAGGGGGCCACGACGAGCACCCGGTGCTACCCCACCCGGGCACCCCGTTATCATGCATATCATAACATCTAGGTGAACCATAATTCATTTCATGCATTTTAAATCATTAATCAAGCTAGTCCCATTAGACGATCATCATCAATTAACATATCATGGGCATCTATGCCATGTCAAATATACAAGGCCGACGAGGCCAACAAAAGATATACAAAACATAGGCTGACATGGCCAAACATCTCTACCCACATACACATGACTACGAGCCTCTAAGAGTATGACATATCATGAGCGGGACAGGACCCCGCTATGCCCATAGTTATATACACAAAAGAATGAGTACCCAAAAGATATGGCTCCGAAGGAAATGGAGCTCTCTATGAAATCTTCAAATAGGCAGCTATGGGTCAAGTCTGTCTCCCTGTGCACCTGCGGGCATGACGCAGCGTCCACAAACAAAAGGACGTCAGTACGAAGAATGTACTGAGTATGTAAAGCATGATTAACATTGATATACAACATAATGAACAATATATGGAATAGCATAGGAGGGGAGACAATAATATCATCATCATCATGTCGCTTACTTACTCACATCGTCATTCGTATTCTTATACATAGTCTCATCACATTCTTTTACATAATATATATACATACATAATCATTTCGTATACATGGCATTTACATAGCGTACCCGACCTCATTGGATCAGTATTTCATATACATACTTGGCCAACCAAGGCTCAATGTTACTCATACCTGGCCCTACCAAGGCTTCAGGGTTTTCCGTACCATCTGCATATGTGTGTGCGCGTTTCGAAATCGTATACATATTCTATACATATTCATACCCATATATTCTACCCGGCGTTATAAGCTCGGGGTTTCATTATAGCCCTTCAGGGGCACGTATGAGCATAACAGCCCGTAGGCACTCTTAGCATCATTATTATCACCATCATCATTACTATCATTATCGTTATTGTTACTTCTATATCGTAGTCCTACTCGTCACCTGAGGTGCGTAGCGCATTCGTAGTACCAATCAAGGATAGTGAGCTTATGAGCTCGGAATGTGAAACATTTGTAGTCAACATGCTCATATAGAGGGATTAGGAGTTTGGCCAAAGAACCATGCCTTATGAAAGAAGGGTTAGCCTTACATACCTCTTTGTCGAATTATTCTACACTTGCACGTACTCCTTCGATGCTCACGTTTTTACCTTCATTAAGGCCATACTATCATTAGTATCGATAACTAGTGCACATGGCTAGAACTAGAGAAAATTGGACCGCATCTCCTTTATCTATACAACATTTGTCCATATCATAATTCAACCCCAAACGTCAACAACACATTTATAATATCATTTCCATGGCCATTAATCATCTACATTATCCACATTCTCAATTCACTTCCATTTGTCCCTATTTAGGGTCACAACACCCAACTTCGTTCATCCATATACAATGTTTATTTCATGATCTTAACGTCATTTATAACACACTCATATCACAATACAACAACAATCATGATTCAATTCAAACTATGTCTCCAAAACGTCACTATTCATCATTCATGTCCTAGTGGACCATGTTTTCTACAATCCATGCATTTTAATTCTCCCATACCGTAAACATCATATAAAAATCATGAATCTTACCTTAGAAGTTGTAGGGACAAGCTTTTGTTGATAATACTCCACTTTGAGTAAAACCCTAGTCTTTCTCCATTTGGGTTTCTTGACTTTAGATGATCCTTGATGGGTTTCTACCTTGGATTTACTTGTTTAATGTGGTTGATGGATTAATACCCTTGAAAACTTGTACAAAAGTAGTAGAGAGATGTTTTAGAGAGAGAGAGGAAATGTGGAAATGATTTTCATGAACTTGGTCTTTATTTATTAAATCATCACCGAATTGCCGGGTTCCATTATACGGTCCATTATACGGTCCGTATAATGGTTATACGGTCCGTATAATAGACCGTGAAATGGGTCTGCCCAGCACCCCTTCACTGTGACTACTTGACGGTCCGTTATACGGTCCGTAAAACAGTTTTACGGTCCGTATAACTGACCGTAAAACGTTACTAGTGAGCAACCTTTCACTGTGACCATTTGACGGTTCGTTATACGGTCCGTATAAATTTTATACGGTCCGTATAACTGACCGTAAAATTCCACCAGCAACCAACCTTCACTGTGATGGTTTTACGGTCCACTATACGGTCCGTATAACATTATACGGTCCGTATAATGAGCCGTAGAACTCATCAGTCACTGAACTTAGTTTCGCCACTTCGTTTGATCTCCGATCCTCATGGAACCTTCTTAACACTTGTTTAACACTTCAATACTAATCTAAGGGACGTTATAACTCTTTCCCAAAATGCCCTTAAGTCATTATTAACGCGATACTCGTATTTCGCTAGTTCATTCACTTGCGTACCAACGGAAGATTTTTCCGAGGTGTAACAGTTATGATTTATCCTATGGTGAGACTTCATTTAGTGAAGCATATATTTAGATAATATTGTCGGAGAAAACATGTAAACCTTCGGGTATGAAGTTAGGTTGGATATTGTCTTAGGTTGGGCCCTATTGTGTTATTGGGGCTAGGCACCCCGTTGTGTTGTGTCTGATTTGTTCTATTGTTATTAGCTTGATGCCGCGTAGTGATAGTAGATATTGGAGACTATTGATATATCTTGGTCATGATATTGCGATACCTCACTTGTTGATGTTTGATACGAGGTTAGTGGTCTATATGGCTTGTGTAGCCTTTTCATGATATTGTTGGCGTACCTATGCTTGGTACTTGTGATATTAATCTGATCATTGATGTTGAACTCATACATTGCACGCATTGTCATCCTTCATGATATACTGTTGATACATTGATGATACTTGAGCAAACACAGTGATGAGCTGGGCGTAATTGGATGAGAGTGACGTGAGGACCGATATCCGATGGTTGTCCTGGAATCGTAGTTGTGTGGTACCGATTCTCGAGGTTTGTGCCGGGATCATAGGGTAGCAGTATCCAGATTGTTACCGGACCGTGAGGTATATGGACTCTGCGGGTCCCCCATGAGTTGTGCTACCGAGATGTCGATACTTTCGTCTAGAGTACATGTGTACACAACATTGCATTGCATTATGGCTTATGTTGATGATCTGGTGATATACTTGTGTTATTTGGATTCGGATTGATTATATTGAGACTTGGCACACTTGGGTTTAGATGCTACAACCTAGGTGACAACGTGTACTTGGTTTCTGATTTGTGTTCGACTTATGCTTGTTGTTTTACCTATTTATCTTACTTTATTGTCTGGATTATCTTAGTTAAACTTAATCGGCCTATGATACCTACCAGTATTGTGGTTTGTACTGCCTGCACTTGCTGCATTCTTTTATAAATGCAGAATTCCAGGTACGATCTATCTCTGTTTCTCGTGGCTGATAGTCGCTCCAAGAGTTGCTTAGAGTCTACAGGGTAAGCACGAGACGTCCGCCGCCTTGAAGATTCTTCTTTATTTATGTGTTATTTTCTATTTCGAGACATATTCAGACTTGATGTATTATTGATATTCCAGACTTGTATATTCTAGTTAGATGTTCTTGTATGGATTCGACCAGACTCTGTGCTGTATTTTCTTTACCTCCGCATATTTCTATATTATTATCGTCAAACTTACGTGATTTTGTCTTTATCGCTTATTTAATTATTTGATTGTGTTTTTGCTATCGTTGGGTTGAGGGTTCGCCTACCTAGGTGGGAAAAGTAGGTGCCCGCGCGACTTAGATGAATTGGGTCGTGACATGATATTATGCATTTTAATGGTGTGCGCATATCCATTCATACTTTTATGATATTATTAGCATGTGACTGATAAATTACTAGACAGGGGCCTGGGATGCCAGATATTAGATATGGTACATGATTTGGAGTGATGATGATATTTCAGCCAATGGCTGGGACCTAATGAGATCTGGTATTCCGTGGGTATATGTTACATCCCGTACTTTTGTACATTGGATTTGTCGTAAGTTAATCTACATAAGTTCAAGGATAAGATTATCTTTGAAGTTATAAATGTTTATCTTATCTTGAATAAGTGATAAGAAAGTGTCGTGAAAGTTAGAGGTTAAAAGAATAAGAGAAAATAAGTTTTGTCTAGGTTCGACATTTATTTGAACAAAACACGGACCAAGCTGGACAAGGAAATTGAACCGTCAGACATGAGAAAATTTATTTGAGCACGGAGAATGTTGGTCATATTCAAGTATGCAAATAAAGAGATCAGTGGTTAGGATGAAGTCCCGAAATTATTTAAGACTCGAAAGTGGAATGACGGTGATTGGAAATAATATTTTGTGTGTTCCAAAAGGTGGTAAGGACTAGCTCTATATCTCATTATCATCATTATGTGTATAGGAAGTGTGTTAAAAATAATTTGGTATATATGCAAATTGAGATCAAAAGAGTTAATTATGTGTAAAGTTTGGGGTGTAGGGACAAAATTACAAAAAGATTGCAAAAGACAAGAAAGGAAACTTACCTTAATTAGGTGTGCCACCTTTCCACATGCAAGCATTATGCAAAACAAGGAATTGACTCATAGCAATATATAGGTGATCTGTTTCTATTTTAAGAGGTGTAAAATTCATATATATTATTTAGGGGAAGTGGACCCCACCATCAAAAGGGTTTGGAGTTAATTTGGCACAATACTTGAATTAAGTCATTGTCTTGGGAGATGAACACAATGTAAGCTAGAAGCAGTAGCAGCAACGTTTTGCTCTATGTTTCATGGTATAAATAGTTTCCACTATTAGAATTTCCTTTGATATTCCCGAGTTCTCATCGCCCTCTATCTCATGGTTGTAGCAGTTACGTGTTTCTTGAAAGTACCGGACAAAATACATGGGTTTTTGCTTGTATAAGGTATGTAAAATTCTCCTTTGTAAAAGAAATTTTAAAGGACTTATCAGTATGGTTGTTGTGTAGGATTTATGGGAAGTCGATCGAAAGTCATAAAAACTAGTTGCTAGACTTGTAGGTGATGGTTGTTGTTGTTGATTATTGTTGCTGTGTAATTGAGCTAATTTCCTTATGTATGGATAGTAGTTCATGTTATGGTTGTGTTGATGTTGATATACTTGAGATGTTGAAAGAAGGAAGTGTATAAAAGTAGAGTATACGAAGCATATATTGGGCTACCTTGGTGTATACTCTTGTATATTGATAGTTTGAGTTTAGAAAGGATTCGAAGAAGTTATTGTTCTTGTTGTTTAAGGTTTGGATGTTGATCAAGCTACGGAATAAAGATTGCTACGGGAATAATGGCGCGAAATCGTGTAAGCTGTTATTGTTGTTATGCGGACTGTTTTGGAGTGTATTTTTGAGTTGTGGTGGCTGGAATTCTAAGAGTTTGGCTTATGTATGTTGCTGTTGATGTTGTGGTTCTTGATTTTGAGTTGAGGAAGTGATAAAAATAGGGGAGATGCTGCCAGATTCTTTATCGAAACGAGTTATCATTTGATATACATCGTATACTAGTGTTCTCTAAGTTGATGGGCACAATATCATTGTTATAGGTTGAAGTGCTAATTGAGGCAAGTTCGTTATTGAGTGCGTATTTACTACAAGAGGTATGCTAAGGTTATCCTTTCTTTCATCTTGGCATGACCCATGATATAACGAAACGTAAACAAATGTTGCTCCATAATGATTCTACTCTTAGAACGTTAGAGACGTTTACTCTTTGACATTCTAATGATTGAGCTTCCAAGCATATTGTTTCTTAAGTTCCTAAGTCCTAAAGGGGCATGTACGAGGTTTCACATTTCCATACATTTCTTGATTAATCCTAAGTCCCGAAGAGGGCGTATGATTATCATGACTAGAGAGTCACTACGAAGGAAGTTCTGAGTTTCATAAGTCTTGTTATGCATCATATATACATACATATTTATATACTTATGCATCATGATTTTATGGGGAAGGGGAAGGGCTGTGGCGTTATATACGCAAACCACCTGATCAGCTGGTATATGATGATTATGATGCCTGAAGGGACCGATATGAAATGATGCTCGACGGAGCGAATGGGTAAAGGCGTATATATACATATTTGAAATTCCTGCTTTGCATAGCATTTGCATCGCGTTCATTATATTCAGAAAGGTTTTATGCCCTATGGACGGATTATGATATGCATAGGTGCACAGTCATTCAGATGTGGTTATGCACAAGAGAGTCGTAGAGTGACATATACGCTAGATTATCATCAGTACAGTAATGTTATAGATACATAAAGATGCATACGATCGTGCGTAAGAGGTTATAGTATGACACAGGTTTCAATCCTCAGTGGTAAGTCAAAGGTTCACAGGTCGATTTTGAACCCTCTTATTCTACAGTATGATATTGTTAGTATTATGTTTCATTCCACCTTACATACTCAGCACATTATTTCGTACTGACGTCCCTTTGCCTAGGGTCGCTGTGTTCATGTCCGCAGGTTCAGACATATTGACAGGAGGATGGCACCGATGGTGTTTGCCGAGTATCAGCTTGGATTTGTGAGCTCCACTTCTTTCTGGAGCACTGCCGAGTCAGTATGTCGTTTATGTATTCAGGTTATGGGTACGTCGGGGCCCTGTCCCAACTTATATATATATATATATATATATATATATATATATATATATCACAATTATGTATTCTTAAAGGCTTTGCCGACAGAGTCATGCACATTGTTACACCTCAGAAATTTTCCCGTGAACGTACAACGAATAGACTAACGAAGAATACGAGTATATGGTATTTTAATCAGAAGGGAATGACGTTTGACGACCCTAATTAAGATTTCAAAGGCAATGGGAATAAGAGATAAGGTTATGCTCCACAATGGCTAATTATAGGTTTTGAAGACGTGAAAGTTGCAGATTTACACTTTGGCCCAGTCGGTCGTAAAATGAAATACGGACCGTAAAGTAGTATACGACCCGTAAACCACCATGTCGTATTCCAACATACAAAACTTCAACTTTCTGCCAAATGTTCAAATGGTTAAATACGACTTGAAATACGGACCGTAAATTGAAATACGACCCGTAAACCGCGATCGTAAATTACCATGGTTCTCAGCATACCTTTGTTATGTCCCGCGTTTTCGCATAATGGGAATTCGTGGAAATAATTAAGACTTGTATGTTATAAGGCCATGTTTTTTATTTTAGTTAATATGTCTATGTTGTTTATGAAAATATTAGTGTGAAAATATGGAGGAAGTCCAAGGGGCAAAATTGGGATTTCGGAAATTAGTTTCGGGAATTTTAAAACGAGAGTTTTAATGATTTGGGCTCAACAAAAATTTAAGAGAAATGAGGCCCAAAATGTTAAGGGTGGCCGGCCATGTCTTTGGCCCAAACCCATAACAAGTTGTCATGTGATTAGCATGTGACAACTTAATAAAGAGAGTACTATATATTGCTAGCCTTAGAACATTCAAGAAAAAGAAGCAAATCATAAATTGAAGAACACCCAAGAGAGAGGGTTTCGGCCAACATAAGAAAGAAAGAAAAAAATATTCTAGCTTTGATCTTAATCCAAAAATCTTGTCCTTCTTGTATTGTAGTAAGTTCAAGACGCTCTCCGACGTGATACAATTAGTTTGGCGGAAGAATCACATTTACGGCAAATCGGAACCTTAAGAGAAAGGTAAGATTTCTATGTTTTGATGTTATGAAATAGGTATATATGTAATAGTGATTGAAGTTTCATGAAAAATATGGGATTGTGTTGTGTTGTGCATGGCCGTGTGTGTGTGGGTGGAAGGTGTTGGCCGTGTACCACATAGGGAGGAGGAGAAGTGGATTCAAGTTTGTTTGGATTGATTAGTTGTATTGTGGTGACTTCTTGTGATGCAAATGAAGGTTTAATGAATTGAATTGGCATTGAAATTTCTTGTATGTAATTATGAGAAATTATGTGAATTCTATATGATTTTTATATAATTATAGAAGTGAGATTCTAACTGTGAATTATGGTCGTTGTTAATGAATTTGGATGAAAATAATGCGAGTTGGTAGTCTGTCGCATTTGTTGAAGTTTTGGATAGAATATGGAAATTGGCGGCATACTTGAATTCATGTATATCGCTTGGAATATTATTGGAATGTGTTTGAATAACTTTGAATGAGTAAATGAATGTGATAATGTGGATGTTAGTTTGATGTTGTGAAGTTTGGATGAAAGTTGTTGATTTATGTAGAAAGAGAGAATATTGACGTTAGAGTGATTTTTGTTATGACTTGTGATGTTTGTGATATTGTGGGTTGTTGTGTTGATGTATATTGAGCCGAGCTAAGTCTCGGGGGTGTTATATATATAGGGGAAGTGCTGCCGAAATTTCGGTAGACAAAAATGAAATTAAGTGAATTCTTAAGCCTTGAAATCCCTAAATGGTAACTTTGACCATTTGCAGATTCTGAGCGAAACGGGACTTGAGTTTTGGGCGAGCGTAAGACGTATATAAGGTATGTAAGGCTACCCACTCCTTCTTTTGGCATGTCTTAAGTATCCTAGGTTGATATCGGAGCCTCGGGGCAATTCTGTTCCTTGAAATCCGAATTAGAAATCGAGCACTATTCATTCAGTTGAATTGAACCTTAAAGTCCTTCTTTTGCTTGCAAAGTAATTAGATGTCCGAAAATTATGCAAATGTAATCAAATCGCTTCGGATCTTCCATGCATGATTCCATAGACCCTAAATGTTCGTGGTTCATGTTCGTGGTTCATGTCCGTCGCTTCGACTTGACCCGCGGTGGCCCGCTAGCATCGAGACTTCCTTATTGCTCTATTATTCTCGTTTTTGTATAATGTCAGCAAAACACTTTTGTTTATGAGTTTGGCTATCATAAAATAATGTTTTGACTGCTACAGTATTCTAGATTATATTTTGAACCATAAATACTATGTTTGAAATATTTTGTGAAACGAACCCCGTATTGACTAACTATTCGAGCTAGTTGACCAATGAATTAGCATATGATGTTATCAAGTTTCAAAAGATGTTTCGACCTATAAATTGTATTGTTTGCTCACGACTCCGCTCGTGCCCTTATTATGACTTCGTTCACCGGTTCCCGAGCCGGTTATGATTCGTGCGTACTATGATAAATTCGGCTGTATGCTGTGTTACGGTTCCCGAGACCTCGTCATAGGGCCGGGTTCCGTTTGGTGTTGTGCTGTGATATGGCTGGTGATATGTTATGATGATATGTGTGCTCGGGGATGTACGGAGATTTGAACCTTCTGGTGTTATGCTGTGTGTGGCACCAGTGTCGGAGTAGTGACCACGTTCCTGAGCTTTGCATGATTTTGTTTGCATTATGTATACATGATTTTGATATAGATTCTGATATACTGTTCAGTATTCCCCCTTTTGTATCCTGTATATTTTCAGTTGTGGCTCATATTTCTGTACTCTATGCTTTACATACTCAGTACATATTTCGTACTGACCCCCTTTCTTCGGGGGCTGCGTTTCATGCCCGCAGGTACAGACATAGGTGATCCTCCACTGTAGGCTCCACTCACTTTTGGTACATATACCCTTTTGCTATGTATATATTTCTGTATATCTGACTATTTGGGTTCGGTGGGGCCCTGTCCCGTCATATGATTTTGTCGGTCTGTTTAGAGGTTTGTGGACATGTCTGTGGGTTAGGGTCTTTCTGTATGGATGTGTGTATATGTCGTGTTTGGGCGATCCCATACGCCGAGGCGGCCGGTCCGCATATGTTTATACGTTGCTTTGTTAGCCCTGTGTGGCCTTTGTTGGTGTTTGCTGTGTACAGGGTTATTCTGGATAGTCCGAAAAACAAAGGAGACTCTGCCGAAATGTTTCTGGGGATTATCTAAATTTTTAAATACAGCCTTGTCGGCTTCTGCTATATACTTGAATGCATTTGATAGATGGGTTTGGGTGCCCAGATCGGGCACTAGTCACGGCTTACGGGGTTGGGTCGTGACAAAAGTGGTATCAGAGCGGTTTGTCCTCGGAATGTCTACAGGCCGTGTCTTGTAGAGTCTTGTTTATCGGTGTGTTGTGCACCACATCTATAAACAGGAGGCTACAGGGCATTTAGGGTGTTACGTTTCTTTGGAATCTTAGATCGTGCGTTAGAGCCGTGCTATTAGGATGATTTCGATCTGATTCGTTATTGTGTTTGCAGTGAGGCCTCCGAAGAAGGCAACGGCTGCCTAGAAGGGCAAGGCAGGGATGGAAGGGACTAGTCAGGCAAAACGAGTTACCCGGGCTCGTGTTTATGATTTGCCCGAGGTTGTGCCCCATTCAGAAGGATCCGCTACACCACCCGCGGAGCCTGGAGCAGGTCCATCAGCAGCTCCAGGGGCCCGAGTACCCGCACCCGAGCCTCCAGCTCCTCAGCCAGGGGCGGAGGACAGGACACTGAGAGAGGCTGTGCAGTTATTGACCACTCTGGTAGCGGGACAGGGTCGCAGACGCGGGCGGAGAGATGATGATGATGACGACAGGCATGACAGCCTGAGGGTTCGAGATTTTCTATTATGTGGCCCTCCAAAGTTTTACGGGTCTAAGCCCGACGAGGACCCCCATGACTTTATTCGGGGGATGTGGCGCTCACTAGACTTGGTCAGGGCTTCAGAGACTGAGTCTGTTGAGTTGGCTTCGCATAGACCACAGGATGTTGCTGCTCCCTGGTATGTGTCCTGGGAGCTATCCAGGGGTGAGGGTGCAACCCCAGCTACTTGGGACGAGTTCGTGACTGCTTTCACTTACCAGTTTTTGCCCCCAGAGTTACGGCGGGCGCGGGTTGACCGATTTTTGCATCTGCAGCAGAGGGGTCGGAGCGTCCGTGAGTATAATATGGAGTTTGATTCTTTGGCCAGGTATGCACCTGCCATAGTAGTAGATATGGCCGATCGGATGCACAGATACGTGATGGGGTTAGACCGCTATTTGATTGATGGCTGTATGGCGGTAGCGTTGCAGGCAGACATGGATATTGCCCGACTACAGGCTTATGCCCTGGGTATGGAGGACAGACATAGAGCTGATTATTCCAGCAGAGATCGGGATAGGAGGCCGCCCAAGAGGGCCAGATTCGCAGGTTATTCTGGAGATTCTCGAGGCGGACAGTCTCAGCAGCAGCAGTCAGGTAGACATCCTCCTCGGTCAGGCCGGGGTACACAGCTAGCCGGTCAGAGCTCCAGAGCATCAGGTTCACAGGTATCCAGAGGTCCCAGTCAGCCCAGACCACCCAGGCCCCGTTGTTCCCATTGCGGGAAGTCGCACCCGGGAGAGTGTTATCGACTTACTGGAGCCTGTTTTTCATGTGGCGGTCAGGGCCATATTATGCGAGATTGTCCGTTGGCGAGCGGTTCTAGTAGTGTAGCTTAGCCGACGGGATCAGCCGCTGGTTCATCATCTACTCCATCAGTTGCACGCCCTGCGGGGCGAGGTATGCCTGCACCGGTGGGACGCGATCGAGGTCGTGGCAGTCCTTCAGGTTCTAGCGGTCCCTCGAACCGCATATATGCATTAGCCAGTCGCCAGGAGCAGGAGGCTTCACCGAATGTCGTCACAGGTACATTACTGGTTTTCTCCAGATCTGTATATGCACTGATTGATCCTGGTTCTACTTTATCATATATTTCCCCGCTCGTTTCTAGTAAAATTGGGATAGTGTCTGAGCCTATAGAGCCATTTGAGGTCGCTACACCGGTCGGGGATCGTATTATAGCGAGGCAGGTATATAGGGATTGTTCTGTGACTATAGGTGATCGCTGCACTAAAGCTGATTTGATATAATTAGATATGCTGGAATTCGATGTCATTATGGGTATGGACTGGTTAGCTTCCTGTTATGCTAATGTTGACTGCCAGAAAAAGGTAGTCCGTTTTCAGTTTCCGGGGGAACCAGTTATAGAGTGGTTCGGGTCTACAGCATCGCCGAGGGGTAAGTTTATTTCATACCTCAAGGCTAAGAAGATGATTCAGAAAGGTTATATCTATCATTTGGTTCGTGTGCACGACACTACAGCCGAGACACCTACTCTTTAGTCTGTTCCGGTTGTTAGTGAGTTTCCAGATGTGTTTCCAGATGAGCTTCCTGGTCTTCCGCCTGAACAGGAGATAGATTTCACTATAGACTTGTTGCCGGATACGCAGCCTATATCTATTCCTCCGTACAGAATGGCACCGGCTGAATTGAAGGAGTTGAAAGAGCAGCTGAAAGACTTGTTAGATAAAGGCTTTATTAGACCCAGTACATCACCCTGGGGAGCGTCGGTATTATTTGTAAGAAAGAAAGACGGGTCACTGCGCATGTGTATCGATTACCGGCAATTAAATAAGGTGACTATAAAGAATAAATATCCCCTCCCCCGGATTGATGATTTGTTTGATCAGTTACAGGGTGCTAAATATTTTTCAAAGGTGGATCTGCGCTCAGGTTATCATTAGGTGCGAGTGCGAGAATCTGATATCCCAAAGACTGCTTTCAGGACCCGGTACTGGCATTATGAATTCATAGTTATGTCTTTCGGGTTGACTAATGCTCCAGCTGTATTTATGGATCTGATGAATCGGGTATTTCGGCCTTTCCTGGACATGTTCGTGATTGTGTTTATCGATGATATTTTGATTTATTCACGATTAGCAGAGGAGCATTCGGATCATTTGAGGACAGTACTTGGCACCCTTCGGCAGCAAAAATTATATGCTAAATTTTCCAAATGTGAATTCTGGTTAACTTCTGTGGCATTCTTGGGGCATGTTGTCGGAGCAGATGGTATTTGGGTCGATACGCAGAAGATTGAAGCTGTACAGAATTGGCCCAGGCCTACTACACCGACAGAGGTACGCAGTTTTCTGGGGTTAGCCGGATATTATCGAAGGTTCGTGGAAAATTTTTCTTCTATAGCGGCACCACTGACGAAGCTTACTCAGAAAGCGGCGAAATTTCAGTGGACCGATGCCTGCGAACGCAGCTTTCAGATGTTGAAAGAAAAATTAATTACTGCTCCAGTTTTAGCTCTTCCAGAAGGATCAGACGGGTATGTTGTCTATTTTGATGCCTCTGGTATTGGGATAGGCTGTGTATTGATGCAGCACGGTCGAGTCATAGCCTATGCTTCCCGGCAGCTCAGACTGCACGAGAAGAATTATCCCACTCATGATCTTGAGTTAGCCGCGGTGATACATGCTTTGAAGATTTGGCGGCATTATTTATATGGGGTCCACGTTGATATTTATACGGACCATAAGAGTCTCCAGTATATTTTTAAACAGAAAGAACTAAATTTGCGGCAGAGAAGATGGCTTGAGTTATTGAAAGACTATGACGTTGATATTCTGTACCATCCTGGGAAAGCCAATGTGGTAGCGGATGAACTTAGCCGCAAGTCCATGGGCAGTTTAGCTGATGTACCATCTGATAAGAAAGACTTGGTTCGTGAAATTCATCAGTTGGCCAGCCTTGGAGTTCGTTTGGCGGATTCTGGTGATTTTGGGATTTCTGTTCATGCAGTTGCTGAATCATCTATTATAGAAGAGGTAAAGCAGCGTCAGTTTGAAGATCCTATCTTGGTTCAGTACAGAGATGTGGCCCTTAATAAAGACAAGACTCCGTTTGAAATTTCACCTGAAGGGGTATTATTATATGAAGGTAGATTCTGTGTTCCGGATGTTGCAGGCTTACGGCGACAAATCATGGGCGAGGCGCATAATGCACGGTATTCTGTTCATCCTGGTTCCACTAAAATGTATCATGATCTCAGAAGTTTGTATTGGTGGGACGGTATGAAGAAAGATATTGCAGAGTTTATTAGTCAGTGCCCGAATTGTCAGCAGGTTAAAATTGAACACCAGAAGCCCGGTGGGTTATTACAGGAGATGGAAATTCCAGCCTGGAAATGGGAGATGATTAATATGGATTTCGTTGTTGGGTTACCGCGCACTCCACGCAGGTACAATTCTATTTGGGTTATTGTTGACAGATTGACGAAATCAACCCACTTTCTCCCAGTCCGGACTACTTATTCGGCTGAGGATTATGCTAGATTATATATCAGGGAGATAGTCAGACTTCACGGAGTCCCTGTATCTATTATTACTGATCGAGGTGCCCAGTTTACGGCAAATTTCTGGAGGTCATTTCAGGAGGGATTAGGGACTCAAGTGAGCCTCAGTACAGCTTTTTACCCTCAGTCCGACGGGCAGGCCGAGCGCACTATTCAGACGTTGAAAGATATGTTGCAGGCCTGCGTTATTGATTTCAGGGGTAGCTGGGATGATCATTTGCCGCTTATTGAATTTTCTTATAATAACAGTTATCACTCCAGCATTCAGATGGCACCGTACGAAGCTCTTTATGGCAGAAAATGCAGATCTCCTATTGGTTGGTTCGATGTGGGCGAAACCAGATTAATTGGACCAGATGTGATCCAGGAAGCAGTGGATAACGTAAAACTTATTCAGGAGCGATTATTGGCTGCTCAGAGTCGGCAGAAAGCATATGCAGACAGACGACGTCGACCGTTAGAGTTCCCGATTGGCGACTGGGTATTTCTGAAGGTGTCGCCTATGAGGGGTGTTATGAGATTCGGTAAGAAGGGTAAGTTAAGCCCGCGGTATATTGGGCCGTATCAGATCATTCGGAAGATAGGCGAGGTCGCCTATGAGCTAGACTTACCATCCGATTTGGAGGCCGTACACCCGGTATTTCATGTGTCCATGCTGCGAAAATGTATTGGTGATCTTTCCAGAATATTCCCAATAGATGATATTCAAGTGACGGAGCAATTGTCTTATGAAGAGCAGCCTATAACTATTCTGGATGGACAGGTAAGGAGACTGCGCACTAAAGAAGTGCCTTCTGTTAAAGTCCTATGGCGCAACAACAACCGAGAAGAGATGACCTGGGAGTTGGAGGAGGAGATGAGGAGGAAATATCCCCACTTGTTTCCTACACCCACAGGTAATCTAAACCTTTTGAACTTCTTGTATTAATCGATGTATGAATCATGTGTACTACTTATATGAGAGGGACTCCCCCGTTATGCTCATAAGACTTTATAAGTGTAATTTAACATTCGGGGACGAATGTTCTTAAGGGGGGGGGGGGAGAATGTTATGTCCCGCGTTTTCGCATAATGGGAATTCGTGGAAATAATTAAGACTTGTATGTTATAAGGCCATGCTTTTTATTTTAGTTAATATGTCTATGTTGTTTATGAAAATATTAGTGTGAAAATATGGAGGAAGTCCAAGGGGCAAAATTGGGATTTCGGAAATTAGTTTCGGGAATTTTAAAACGAGAGTTTTAATGATTTGGGCTCAACAAAAATTTAAGAGAAATGAGGCCCAAAATGTTAAGGGTGGCCGGCCATGTCTTTGGCCCAAACCCATAACAAGTTGTCATGTGATTAGCATGTGACAACTTAATAAAGAGAGTACTATATATTCCTAGCCTTAGAACATTCAAGAAAAAGAAGCAAATCATAAATTGAAGAACACCCAAGAGAGAGGGTTTCGGCCAACATAAGAAAGAAAGAAAAAAAAATTCTAGCTTTGATCTTAATCCAAAAATCTTGTCCTTCTTGTATTGTAGTAAGTTCAAGACGCTCTCCGATGTGATACAATTAGTTTGGCGGAAGAATCACATTTGCGGCAAATCGAAACCTTAAGAGAAAGGTAAGATTTCTATGTTTTGATGTTATGAAATAGGTATATATGTAATAGTGATTGAAGTTTCATGAAAAATATGGGATTGTGTTATGTTGTGCATGGCCGTGTGTGTGTGGGTGGAAGGTGTTGGCCGTGTACCACAGAGGGAGGAGGAGAAGTGGATTCAAGTTTGTTTGGATTGATTAGTTGTATTGTGGTGACTTCTTGTGATGCAAATGAAGGTTTAATGAATTGAATTGGCATTGAAATTTCTTGTATGTAATTATGAGAAATTATATGAATTCTATATGATTTTTATATAATTATAGAAGTATGATTCTAAATGTGAATTATGGTCGTTGTTAATGAATTTGGATGAAAATAATGCGAGTTGGTAGTCTGTCGCATTTGTTGAAGTTTTGGATAGAATATGGAAATTGGCGGCATACTTGAATTCATGTATTTCGCTTGGAATATTATTGGAATGTGTTTGAATAACTTTGAATGAGTAAATGAATGTGATAATGTGGATGTTAGTTTGTTGTTGTGAAGATTGGATGAAAGTTGTTGATTTATGTAGAAAGAGAGAATATTGACGTTAGAGTGATTTTTGTTATGACTTGTGATGTTTGTGATATTGTGGGTTGTTGTGTTGATGTATATTGAGCCGAGCTAAGTCTCGGGGGTGTTATATATATAGGGGAAGTGCTGCCGAAATTTCGGTAGACAAAAATGAAATTAAGTGAATTCTTAAGCCTTGAAATCCCTAAATGGTAACTTTGACCATTTGCAGATTCCGAGCGTAAGACGTATATACGGTATGTAAGGCTACCCACTCCTTCTTTTGGCATGTCTTAAGTATCCTAGGTTGATATCGGAGCCCCGGGGGAAATTCTGTTCCTTGAAATCCGAATTAGAAATCGAGCACTATTCATTCAATTGAATTGAACCTTAAAGTCCTTCTTTTGCTTGCAAAGTAATTAGATGTCCGAAAATTATGCAAAAGTCTTCCATGCATGATTCCATAGACCCTAAATGTTCGTGGTTCATGTCCGTCGCTTCGACTTGACCCGCGGTGGCCCGCTAGCATCGAGACTTCCTTGTTGCTCTATTATTCTCGTTTTTGTATAATGTCAGCAAAACAATTTTGTTTATGAGTTTGGCTATCATAAAATAATGTTTTGACTGCTACAGTATTCTAGATTATATTTTGAACCATAAATACTACGTTGGAAATATTTTGTGAAACGAACCCCGTATTGACTAACTATTCGAGCTAGTTGACCAATGAATTAGCATATGATGTTATCAAGTTTCAAAAGATGTTTCGACCTATAAATTGCATTGTTTGCTCACGACTCCGCTCGTGCCCTTATTATGACTTCGTTCACCGGTTCCCGGGCCGGTTATGATTCGTGCGTACTATGATAAATTCAGCTGTATGTTGTGTTACGGTTCCCGAGACGTCGTCATAGGGCCGGGTTCCGTTTGGTGTTGTGCTGTGATATGGCTGGTGATATGTTATGATGATATGTGTGCTCGGGGATGTACGGAGATTTGAACCTTCTGGTGTTATGCTGTGTGTGGCACCAGTGTCGGAGTGGTGACCACATTCCTGAGCTTTGCATGATTTTGTTTGCATTATGTATACATGATTTTGATATAGATTCTGATATACTGTTCAGTATTCCCCCTTTTGTATCCTGTTTATTTTCCGTTGTGGCTCATATTTCTGTACTCTATGCTTTACGTACTGAGTACATCTTTCGTACTGACCCCCTTTCTTCGGGGGCTGCGTTTCATGCCCGCAGGTACAGACACAGGTGATCCTCCACTATAGGCTCCACTTTCTGCTATTTCGGAGTACTCCCTTTTGATCCGGAGTCCAGTTTTGGTACATATACCCTTTTGCTATGTATATATTTCTGTATATCTGACTATTTGGGTACGGCGGGGCCCTGTCCCGTCATATGATTCTGTCGGTCTGTTTAGAGGTCTGTGGACATGTCTGTGGGTTAGGGTCTTTCTGTATGGATGTGTGTATATGTCGTGTTTGGGCGATCCCATACGCCGAGGCGGCCAGTCCGCATATGTTTATACGTTGCTTTGTTAGCCCTGTGTGGCCTTTGTTGGTGTTTGCTGTGTACAGGGTTATTCTGGATAGTCCGAAAAACAAAGGAGACTCTGCCGAAATATTTCTGGGGATTATCTAAATTTGTAAATACAGCCTTGTCGGCTTCTGCTATATACTTGAATGCATTTGATAGATGGGTTTGGGTGCCCAGATTGGGCACTAGTCACGGCCTACGGGGTTGGGTCGTCACAAAAGTGGTATCAGAGCGGTTTGTCCTCGGAATGTCTACAGGCCGTGTCTCGTAGAGTCTTGTTTATCGGTGTGTTGTGCACCACATCTATAAACAGGAGGCTACAGGGCATTTAGGGTGTTACTTTTCTTTGGAATCTTAGATCGTGCGTTAGAGCCGTGCTATTAGGATGATTTTGATCTGATTCGTTATTGTGTTTGCAGTGATGCCTCCGAAGAAGGCAACGGCGGCCCAGAAGGGCAAGGCAGGGATGGCAGGGACTAGTCAGGCACAGCGAGTTACCCGGGCTCGTGTTTATGATTTTCCCGAGGTTGTGCCCCATTCAGAGGGATCCGCTACACCACCCGTGGAGCCTGGAGCATGTCCATCAGCAGCTCCAGGGGCCCGAGTACCCGCACCCGAGCCTCCAGCTCCTCAGCCAGGGGCGGAGGACAGGACACTGAGAGAGGCTGTGCAGTTATTGACCACTCTGGTAGCGGGACAGGCTCGCAGACGCGGGCGGAGAGATGATGATGTTGACGACAGGCGTGACAGCCTGAGGGTTTGAGAGTTTCTATTATGTGGCCCTCCAGAGTTTTACGGGTCTAAGCCCGACGAGGACCCCCATGACTTTATTCGGGGGAGGCGGCGCTCACTAGACTTGGTCAGGGCTTCAGAGACTGAGTCTGTTGAGTTGGCTTCGCATAGACTACGGGATGTTGCTGCTCACTGGTATGAGTCCTGGGAGCTATCCAGGGGTGAGGGTGCTACCCCAGCTACTTGGGATGAGTTCGTGACTGCTTTCACTCACCACTTTTTTCCCCCAGAGTTACGGCGGGCGCGGGTTGACCAATTTTTGCATCTGCAGCAGAGGGGTCGGAGCGTCCGTGAGTATAATATGGAGTTTGATTCTTTGGCCCGGTATGCTCCTGCCATAGTAGCAGATATGGCCGATCGGATGCACAGATACGTGATGGGGTTAGGCCGCTATTTGATTGATTGTTGTATGGCGGTGGCGTTGCAGGCAGACATGGATATTGCCCGACTACAGGCTTATGCCCTGGGTATGGAGGACCGACATAGAGCTGATTATTCCAGCAGAGATCGGGATAGGAGGCCGCCCAAGAGGGCCAGATTCGCAGGTTATTCTGGAGATTCTCGAGGCAGACAGTCTCAGCAGCAACTGTCAGGCAGACATCCTCCTCCGTCAGGCCGGGGTACATAGCCAGCCGGTAGGAGATTTGACAGTGCAGGACAGTCTGGGGCCGGTCAGAGCTCCAGAGCATCAGGTTCACAGGTATCCAGAGGTCCCAGTCAGCCTAGACCACCCAGGCCCCGTTGTTCCCATTGCGGGAAGTCGCACCCGGGAGAGTGTTATCGACTTACTGGAGCCTGTTTTTCATGCGGCGGTTAAGGCCATATTATGCGAGATTGTCCGTTGGCGAGCGGTTCTGGTAGTGTAGCTCAGCCGACGAGATCAGCCGCTGGTTCATCATCTGCTCCATCAGTTGCACGCCCTGCGGGGCGAGGTATGCCTGCACCGGCGGGACGCGGTCGAGGTCGTGGCAGTGCTTCAGGTTCTAGCGGTCCCTCGAACCGCATATATGCATTAGCCAGTCTCCAGGACCAGGAGGCTTCACCGAATGTCGTCACAAGTACATTACTGGTTTTCTCCAGATCTGTATATGCACTGATTGATCCTGGTTCTACTTTATCATATATTTCCCCGCTCGTTGCTAGTAAAATTGGGATAGTGTCTGAGCCTATAGAGCCATTTGAGGTCGCTACACCGGTCGGGGATTGTATTATTGTGAGGCAGGTATATAGGGATTGTTCTGTGACTATAGGTGATCGCTGCACTAAAGCTGATTTGATATAATTAGATATGCTGGAATTCGATGTCATTATGGGTATGGACTGGTTAGCTTCCTGTTATGCTAATGTTGACTGCCAGAAAAAGGTAGTCCGTTTTCAGTTTCCAGGGGAACCAGTTATAGAGTGGTTCGGGTCTACAGCATCGCCGAGGGGTAAGTTTATTTCGTACCTCAAGGCTAAGAAGATGATTCAGAAAGGTTATATCTATCATTTGGTTCGTGTGCACGACACTACAGCCGAGACACCTACTCTTCAGTCTGTTCCGGTTGTTAGTGAGTTTCCAGATGTGTTTCCAGATGAGCTTCCGGGTCTTCCGCCTGAACAGGAGATAGATTTCACTATAGACTTGTTGCCGGATACGCAGCCTATATCTATTCCTCCGTACAGAATGGCACCGGCTGAATTGAAGGAGTTGAAAGAGCAGCTGAAAGACTTGTTGGATAAAGGCTTTATTAGACCCAGTACATCACCCTGGGGAGCGCCGGTATTATTTGTAAGAAAGAAAGGACGGGTCATTGCGCATGTGTATCGATTACCGGCAATTAAATAAGGTGACTATAAAGAATAAATATCCCCTCCCCCGGATTGATGATTTGTTTGATCAGTTATAGGATGCTAATATTTTTCAAAGGTGGATCTGCGCTCAGGTTATCATCAGGTGCGAGTGCGAGAATCTGATATCCCAAAGACTGCTTTCAGGACCCGGTACGGGAATTATGAATTCAGAGTTATGTCTTTCGGGTTGACTAATGCTCCAGCAGTATTTATGGATCTGATGAATCGGGTATTTCGGCCTTTCCTGGACATGTTCGTGATTGTGTTTATCGATGATATTTTGATTTATTCACGATCAGCAGAGGAGCATTCAGATCATTTGAGGACAGTACTTGGCACCCTTCGGCAGCAAAAATTATATGCTAAATTTTCCAAATGTGAATTCTGGTTAACTTCTGTGGAATTCTTGGGGCATGTTGTCGGAGCAGATGGTATTTGGGTCGATACGCAGAAGATTGAAGCTGTACAGAATTGGCCCAGGCCTATTACACCGACAGAGGTACGTAGTTTTCTGGGGTTAGCCGGATATTATCGAAGGTTCGTGGAAAATATTTCTTCTATAGCGGCACCACTGACGAAGCTTACTCAGAAAGCGACGAAATTTCAGTGGACCGATGCCTGCGAGCGCAGCTTTAAGATGTTGAAAGAAAAATTAATTACTGCTCCAGTTTTAGCTCTTCCAGAAGGATCAGACGGGTATGTTGTCTATTGTGATGCCTCTGGTATTGGGATAGGTTGTGTATTGATGCAGCACGGTCGAGTCATAGCCTATGCTTCCCGGCAGCTCAGACCGCACGAGAAGAATTATCCCACTCATGATCTTGAGTTAGCCGCGGTGATACATGCTTTGAAGATTTGGCGGCATTATTTATATGGGGTCCACGTTGATATTTATACGGACCATAAGAGTCTCCAGTATATTTTTAAACAGAAAGAACTAAATTTGTGGCAGAGAAGATGGCTTGAGTTATTGAAAGACTATGACGTTGATATTCTGTACCATCCTGGGAAAGCCAATGTGGTAGCGGATGCACTTAGCCGCAAGTCCATGGGCAGTTTAGCTGATGTACCATCTGATAAGAAAGACTTGGTTCGTGAAATTCATCAGGTGGCCAGCCTTGGAGTTCGTTTGGCGGATTCTGGTGATTCTGGGATTTCTATTCATGCAGTTGCTGAATCATCTATTATAGCAGAGGTAAAGCAACGTCAGTTTGAAGATCCTATCCTGGTTCAATACAGAGATGTGGCCCTTAATAAAGACAAGACTCCGTTTGAAATTTCACCTGAAGGGGTATTATTATATGAAGGCAGATTCTGTGTTCCGGATGTTGCAGGCTTACGACGACAAATCATGGGCGAGGCACATAATGCACGGTATTCTGTTAATCCTGGTTCCACTAAAATGTATCATGATCTCAGAAGTTTGTATTGGTGGGACGGTATGAAGAAAGATATTGCAGAGTTTATTAGTCAGTGCCCAAATTGTCAGCAGGTTAAAATTGAACACCAGAAGCCCGGTGGGTTATTACAGGAGATGGAAATTCCAGCCTGGAAATGGGAGCTGATTAATATGGATTTCGTTGTTGGGTTACTGCGCACTCCACGCAGGTACAATTCTATTTGGGTTATTGTTGACAGATTGACGAAATCAGCCCACTTTCTCCCAGTCCGGACTACTTATTCGGCTGAGGATTATGCTAGATTATATATCAGAGAGATAGTCAGACTTCACGGAGTCCCTGTATCTATTATTACTGACCGAGGTGCCCAGTTTACGGCAAATTTCTGGAGGGATTAGGGACTCAGGTGAGCCTCAGTACAGCTTTTCACCCACAGTCCGACGGGCAGGCCGAGCGCACTATTTAGATGCTGGAAGATATGTTGCGGGCCTGCGTTATTGATTTCAGGGGTAGCTGGGATGATCATTTGCCGCTTATTGAATTTGCTTATAATAACAGTTATCACTCCAGCATTCAGATGGCACCGTACGAAGCTCTTTATGGCAAAAAATGCAGATCTCCTATTGGTTGGTTCGAAGTGGGCGAAACCAGATTAATTTGACCAGATGTGATCCAGGAAGCAGTGGATAAAGTAAAACTTATTCGGGAGCGATTATTGGCTGCTCAGAGTCGGCAGAAAGCATATGCAGACAGACGACGTCGACCATTAGAGTTCCCGATTGGCGACTGGGTATTTCTGAAGGTGTCGCCTATGAAGGGTGTTATGAGATTCGGTAAGAAGGGTAAGTTAAGCCCGCGGTATATTGGGCCGTATCAGATCATTCGGAAGATAGGCGAGGTCGCCTATGAGCTAGACTTACCATCCGATTTGGAGGCCGTACACCCGGTATTTCATGTGTCCATGCTGCGAAAATGTATTGGTGATCCTTCCAGAATATTCCCAATAGATGATATTCAAGTGACGGAGCAATTGTCTTATGAAGAGCAGCCTATAACTATTCTGCATCGACAGGTAAGGAGACTGCGCACTAAAGAAGTGCCTTCTGTTAAAGTCCTATGGCGCAACAACAACCGAGAAGATATGACCTAGGAGTCGGAGGAGGAGATGAGGAGGAAATATCCCCACTTGTTTCCTACACCCACAGGTAATCTAAACCTTTTGAACTTGTTGTATTAATCGATGTATGAATCATGTGTACTACTTATATGAGAGGGACTCCCCCGTTATGCTCATAAGACTTTATAAGAGTAATTTAACATTCGGGGACGAATGTTCTTAAGGGGGGGGGGGGGGGGGGAGAATGTTATGTCCCGCGTTTTCGCATAATGGGAATTCGTGGAAATAATTAAGACTTGTATGTTATAAGGCCATGTTTTTGATTTTAGTTAATATGTCTATGTTGTTTATGAAAATATTAGTGTGAAAATATGGAGGAAGTCCAAGGGGCAAAATTGGGATTTCGGAAATTAGTTTCGGGAATTTTAAAACGAGAGTTTTAATGATTTGGGCTCAACAAAAATTTAAGAGAAATGAGGCCCAAAATGTTAAGGGTGGCCGGCCATGTCTTTGGCCCAAACCCATAACAAGTTGTCATGTGATTAGCATGTGACAACTTAATAAAGAGAGTACTATATATTGCTAGCCTTAGAACATTCAAGAAAAAGAAGCAAATCATAAATTGAAGAACACCCAAGAGAGAGGGTTTCGGCCAACATAAGAAAGAAAGAAAAAAAAATTCTAGCTTTGATCTTAATCCAAAAATCTTGTCCTTCTTGTATTGTAGTAAGTTCAAGACGCTCTCCGACGTGATATAATTAGTTTGGCGGAAGAATCACATTTGCGGCAAATCGGAACCTTAAGAGAAAGGTAAGATTTCTATGTTTTGATGTTATGAAATAGGTATATATGTAATAGTGATTGAAGTTTCATGAAAAATATGGGATTGTGTTGTGTTGTGCATGGCCGTGTGTGTGTGGGTGGAAGGTGTTGGCCGTGTACCACATAGGGAGGAGGAGAAGTGGATTCAAGTTTGTTTGGATTGATTAGTTGTATTGTGGTGACTTCTTGTGATGCAAATGAAGGTTTAATGAATGGAATTGGCATTGAAATTTCTTGTATGTAATTATGAGAAATTATGTGAATTCTATATGATTTTTATATAATTATAGAAGTGAGATTCTAAATGTGAATTATGATCGTTGTTAATGAATTTGGATGAAAATAATGCGAGTTGGTAGTCTGTCGCATTTGTTGAAGTTTTGGATAGAATATGGAAATTGGCGGCATACTTGAATTCATGTATATCGCTTGGAATATTATTGGAATGTGTTTGAATAACTTTGAATGAGTAAATGAATGTGATAATGTGGATGTTAGTTTGATGTTGTGAAGTTTGGATGAAAGTTGTTGATTTATGTAGAAAGAGAGAATATTGACGTTAGAGTGATTTTTGTTATGACTTGTGATGTTTGTGATATTGTGGGTTGTTGTGTTGATGTATATTGAGCCGAGCTAAGTCTCGGGGGTGTTATATATATAGGGGAAGTGCTGCCGAAATTTCGGTAGACAAAAATGAAATTAAGTGAATTCTTAAGCCTTGAAATCCCTAAATGGTAACTTTGACCATTTGCAGATTCTGAGCGAAACGGGACTTGAGTTTTGGGCGAGCGTAAGACGTATATAAGGTATGTAAGGCTACCCACTCCTTCTTTTGGCATGTCTTAAGTATCCTAGGTTGATATCGGAGCCCCGGGGGCAATTCTGTTCCTTGAAATCCGAATTAGAAATCGAGCACTATTCATTCAATTGAATTGAACCTTAAAGTCCTTCTTTTGCTTGCAAAGTAATTAGATGTCCGAAAATTATGCAAATGTAATCAAATCGCTTCGGATCTTCCATGCATGATTCCATAGACCCTAAATGTTCGTGGTTCATGTCCGTCACTTCGACTTGACCCGCGGTGGCCCGCTAGCATCGAGACTTCCTTGTTGCTCTATTATTCTCGTTTTTGTATAATGTCAGCAAAACACTTTTGTTTATGAGTTTGGCTATCATAAAATAATGTTTTGACTGCTATAATATTCTAGATTATATGTTGAACCATAAATACTATGTTGGAAATATTTTGTGAAACGAACCCCGTATTGACTAACTATTCGAACTAGTTGACCAATGAATTAGCATATGATGTTATCAAGTTTCAAAAGATGTTTCGACCTATAAATTGCATTGTTCGCTCACGACTCCGCTCGTGCCCTTATTATGACTTCGTTCACCGGTTCCCGGGCCAGTTATGATTCGTGCGTACTATGATAAATTCGGCCGTATGCTGTGTTACGGTTCCCGAGACCTCGTCATAGGGCCGGGTTCCGTTTAGCGTTGTGCTGTGATATGGCTGGTGATATGTTATGATGATATGTGTGCTCAGGGATGTACGGAGATTTGAACCTTCTGGTGTTATGCTGTGTGTGGCACTAGTGTCGTAGTGGTGACCACGTTCCTGAGCTTTGCATGATTTTGTTTGCATTATGTATACATGATTTTGATATAGATTCTGATATACTGTTCAGTATTCCCCCTTTTGTATCCTGTTTATTTTCAGTTGTGGCTCATATTTCTGTACTCTATGCTTTACATACTCAGTACATCTTTCGTACTGACCCCCTTTCTTCGGGGGCTGCGTTTCATGCCCGCAGGTACAGACACAGGTGATCCTCCACTATAGGCTCCACTTTCTGCTATTTCGGAGCACTCCCTTTTGATCCGGAGTCCATTTTTGGTACATATACCCTTTTGCTATGTATATATTTCTGTATATCTGACTATTTGGGTACGGCGGGGCCCTATCCCGTCATATGATTCTGTCGGTCTGTTTAGAGGTCTGTGGACATGTCTGTGGGTTAGGGTCTTTCTGTATGGATGTGTGTATATGTCGTGTTTGGGCGATCCCATACGCCGAGGCGGCCGGTCCGCATATGTTTATACGTTGCTTTGTTAGCCCTGTGTGGCCTTTGTTGATGTTTGCTGTGTACAGGGTTATTCTGGATAGTCCGAAATACAAAGGAGACTCTGCCGAAATTTTTCTGGGGATTATCTAAATTTGTAAATACAGCCTTGTCAGCTTCTGCTATATACTTGAATGCATTTGATAGATGGGTTTGGGTGTCCAGATCGGGCACTAGTCACGGCCTACGGGGTTGGGTCGGGACAACCTTTCTGTTTTTGATATGCTTAAATACGACCACGAAATATGGCCCGTAAACTGGGTTTACGACCACCGTGCACTTCAACTACTGTTCATTCCGGATAAGATTTTAAGTCATTAAAAGGAGACCCAAGCTCATTAAATTCATTTCATCTCCACGATATTTCTCTCTAGAAGCCTCTAGAATACTCTCCACTCTTCATTACAAGAAAATCAAAGGAAATCCATGATCAATAACACCAAATCCATGAAACAAAGTGTATGAAACCTAGCTGAAGTTCATCTCTCTCAAGAAAACCCAAAGGAAGTGAAGTAGGGTTTTGGTGCTAGAGGAGTAATTCCATTCAAGGCTTGTTCAACTATCATCTAAGGTAAGTTTCATGACTAAACCATATTGTTTAAGGTATTGGAAGGTTAAGATACTTGAATTGTAAAAAGACATAGGAAATGGGTCATTCATGAGTGAATAGTGTCATGGTTTGATGGTAGTTGGGTTGGATTATTAATGTTGGAGTGTTGTGATTATGAATACGTTATAAATGACATTTAGGCCATGAAATAAGTATTATATATATGAGTAAACGCGATAGTAAGCTCTAACCATAAATGTGGAGAAATTGAAGAGAAATGGTGGATTGTGGTCAATGTATATAAATGATGATTGTTGATTACGATATTGTGAATGTTGTTGTGAGCGTGTGGGAGTTGATATAGCATATGGGAAAATTAGTATAAACCAAGGAAGTACCGCCCAATTTTCCCTAGAAATAGTAGCGCATTCTTATAGTCGATTAACTAACGTAAATGCGAATTCTCTCTTGAAGGTAGAAACGTGATATCGAAGGAGAACAAGCAAGCGATAGCTTAGTTAAACGTCAAAGGTATGTGAGGCTAGTCCTTTCTTTTTAATGGCATGAATCTTCTAGCTTGATTTTCTTTCCTCCTCATGAGTTCCTATATTCCAGAAAGCTAAAAGCCTATGTCTATGAATAGCTATGTAAGATAAAAGATATGACATGATGTTATTATTGCTTACACTAATATTATGTGTTAATTCCTTCAAGGTGAGGCAGAATGTCAATGATTACTCCATAATGAAATCGGGGGATCATGACCTTACGTCACCCCGATAAAGTAAAGTTGTTCATAAGCCTTATGCATGTATTACGATAAGCATATTATGATGAGCATGTATGATGATGATATAACACCGCGCTTATTTGGCCGGGCTGTCACCGCCAAGGCGGGCAGCTATACGATACACCATGGCCAAATGGCATGGGCAGACACCACTAGTGGGCGGCATGAGATGGTACCCCGGACGCGGGAGGCCTGGACGCAGGCTAATGTTATGATTATCACACCGATCCGATATGGACGGGCAGCCTATATATTACTACACCGTACCTATATGGGCGGGCAGCTTATACATTATGCATATATGACATGATGATGATTATGAGTATGCCAGCATGCATTATTTCTCTTACACTTAACAGTCAGATACAGTTATTCTATATTGATACTTCTTTTATATCATTGTCTTATTTCTTTGTTTATGCCTCTCATACTCAGTACAATATTTGTATTGACGTCCGTTTTCTTTGGACTCTGTGTTCATGCCCACAGGTAGACAGGGAGGAGAGCTCAACCCAGACCAGTAGTAGCTGTCAGCTGATTGAAAGTACTTCTTTGTTTGGAGGTGCTTATGATGATTCTCTTGTGTATAGTCATATATATGTATTTTTGGGCATGACGGGGTCTTGTCTCGTCCTTATGTATAGCACTCTAGTATGGGCTCGTAGATGCGCAGTGTGGGTTAGATGGTCTCGCGAGATGCTATTATATGTATATATCATTTTGATGGCCGAGAGGCATATGTATATAAAGGTATTTACGTTTCCATATAAAATATGATTGTTCTACGATTTGAGTATAAAGTTGATAAAAGAGCATTAAATGAGTAAGATGAGTAGTAGAACGAGTGGTGCTCGGTGGCTAGCCCCGGGTACCCGTCACGGCCCCTAGCTAGGTCGTGACACACACAGTGAATCATAGCATGTCAGTCGTAATGCTAACCTCGTAGGCCCTTGTACTTATACATATGTATGCCTTTGGGATATTGGTTATAGAAACATACATTGGCCTAGATGGCCTAGTGTTTGTTATATATGATATCATCATGTTCATAGGTTGTCCTTGTTTGTCTTTCGGGACATAGAGGATGCTAGTTACAGTTCGGTTCTCTCGGTCCTAACCAGGTACCGGGTTCCATCATACCTCACCAAGGTTAGGGTGTGACAGTATATGGACCTCATGAGTCCCTCATGGGTCACGTGAAACCTACTGTAGAAGCGTGTGTATACTGGTGCATATAACCATTGCTTTGCATATTATATTCTTGCATTTTGCATGCATTCCTTTATATTGCATACCATTTATGCCATTTGCCTTGTTTTCATGCCATGTGTGCCTAAAGTATATAAAGATGGGATATTTATGCTCATATTTGTAGATGTGATCTTTACTCTTAAACTTTTCTTAGCTAAGGAAAAGACTAAACCTTTACGACTAAGCTTGAAGGAAAATGGATTGTATGAATTGATGTGGTGTACGCATCTTCTATAGTTGTTGAATGCCTATGAATTGTAGATTTTAAACTTACAAATAAAGAAGAGGATTATCGAAAGTACCAACCCTCGTCTTCACTATAGTTTAGGGTCAGTCAACGATGCTACTGCGTACACGTGCTTCTCGTACTCACTCTATACTTGCTGCACCTTTTGTGTGCAGGTACAGATCTGGGTACAAGTTGAGCATCTTGGTTCAGTGACTGTTGGAGTGCTTTCTTGGAGTTTGGGGTATGCTGATGAGTGTCCCACAGCACGGACTTCACTCTATCATTTACTTTCTGTCTTTAGTTTCACCTCAGACAGTTTATGTAGAATTTCCAGACTGTATTCAAATATTAGTTGCTCAGGTACTGTGACTTCCAGGTTTTGGGAAGATGTATTCACTTAGACTACTTATGGTCGTGTTCTTATTAGACGTACTATGAGACTTATTAAGATTCCCTTTATTTAATTTCAAAATTTATGTATGTTTCACGACTTAGCTTTATTTGGGGATTTTGGGTTGTGACACTTATTATGGGTTATTCTTTCTTAATTTTGCATTTAATTTATGTTTTGTGACTTGTCTATTATCTTGGGGATTTTGAATCGTGACACTTCTCCTGATAGAGACATCTCTACTTTGACAATTTATTTTATCACCATAATTTTTGATAATTTCAAAATTATTATTAGTCTGAGTCCATTAATTCTTGAAGTGTAGTAGACTAAATAATCTGCATAAAAGATACTTTATTAATTATATTAACTTTATCAAGTTACATCCTTTATTTATATATTTAATATACCATGTAGAATGATTATACGTACATTAGATTGAAAAACACATCAAGAGAGGATTCTTCGGTTTTCAAAATTCTGCTACACCAAACCAATGTGTTTATAATTGTAATTTTTTTTGTTGATAATGTTTCTCTTCATTTCTAATTCACTTATGTATATAATCATGGCGTGGTAATACTTTAAGGCCCGAGAGCGAGTCCTAGTATACTTTGGCCAATTATGCCACTGGTTGAGAATAAGATAGTGGATTCAAGTTCCATCGTATTTAGAGGGTAAGACATCGGTTAGAGTTTCGGTGCACCATGATGATAAGATGTTGGGTTCGAGTCCCGTCTCTTTATGGCTAAAATTGTGACGACCCGTTTAATCATTTTGAGAACCGATGCTCTATTTTATGTGTAGTCCATTCCAGACGCTCTGTAATGATTATTTTGACTTGCTTGCCAAATTTGAATTCAAACAGATATCATTTGAATCACTTTGAGAGAAGGCATCACTTTAGAAATTTCGGCTTATTATTTTGTGATAAATTATTTATTTTGGGAAAACGTGCTTTGATTGGTAATTTGAAGATTCATTTAGATTTAAATATTATTTATGGCCTGCAAAAATTGATGGGGCTAATTTTACCGTTCGTTTGGTTGGTTTTTGACAATTAAGTCGGTTGTAGAATTTAATATGCCTATTTTTTTGGTTCCGTTAGATTCGTATTGATGTTTATGGCTTGTGGGAATGGGTGGCGCCATTCCCGAGGTGATCACATGAGAATCGGAAAAGAAAATCTAAGTTTTCGAATTTTGAAGGTCTAAGTTTGAGAAGTTTGACCAAAAGTCAAATTTTGGGTAAACGTACCCATAATCGAATTTCGACAGTTCCTTTAGGTCCGGAATGTGATTTATGACTTAGTCGAGTCATTAGTTTGGTTCCCGAGAGGTTCGGGCGTGATTTAGGTGGTTGGTTGAGAAACTAGCTTTTGAGATGATTTGGAGTCGATCAAAATCGGGTCAAGACAGCTCTGTTTCGATATTTTGAAAGTTCGAGCAGGTTCGTATGATGATTTTTTACTTGTCTAGATATTTTTGTTAGATTCCAATGAGTTTCAGATGTGCTTGGGGTTGTATGGTGTTTGTCTTTTGTTTCGGCGCCATGTTGAGTAAAAAGGGTACGATATTGCGTAAACGACCATTGTTTTGTGTTTCGATTGAACCATTAGATCCATATCGTATCGGAACTATAGCGATAAGAATCATCATATTTATCATCGTATGAGTGAGATATGACCTTTTTTGCTAAATTTTGCCTTTGCTGAATATGACAATTTTGCCCATACGTTCGCCCTTAAATTTCTGCATTCCTTCAAAAATTGAAAACATCGTATCTCTCTCATTTTATGGCCAAATTTTGGTGATTCAAAAGACTATCTTGGGTGAAATTTTACAAGGATTTTATTGGGTTTATCACAAGTGCGCCTCAAGATCATGTAGCACCTGATTTGGGTCTTGACAGCTGCTACGTTTTTTGTTATTTGTTTCGGGACATCTTCTCACAAGTTTTGGAGCTCCGTTTGAGGTGTTTTTCGCGGCGTTCTTGTCACGATCCAATTCGAGACTGTGTAGGCACCTACCCTTCCCACCTCGGTAGGCGAACTCTCTATCAATTAACACATTGATTAAGTAAGGAAATTCATTTAGCTGACCAATAATAGGGAATAACAGCGAAACTTCATAATATATTCATTAACTCAATGTTTACATGATTACAATGATACATGATTACAAACTAGATACAAATTCCCATGACCTGGTCTAGACTAGTACAAGAGCGACTAATGATTTGGAATTTACACTACACTCTAAGACTCAAACCTCCGTCCTGGGAAGAAGTGGGAGGAAGCCTTCCAGATAGGCATCGCACATTTCCACTTCATATCAATTGAATACCTGAAACAATCTATGCCCAAAAAGGGTGTAGCAAGTGTAATATCAGTACAAAAACACGCGTATTGAGTAAGTATCATAGGCCGACAATGGTTAGTAACACATATCGGTAAAGAATTCACAGACAAACATACTAACAACTCTACCAATTCATACGTCTATCTATGGCACAATATACAATAATACCCTTGTTATCATTAATTCCACAGCTATACTCCCCAATCAATCTCGTAACAACTCGCCATTTCCATATCATTTAATCATTTGTTTTAACCTAATGGTCAACTCATCACTAGGACACCTATTACCCAACAACATATAAAGACTGAACACACAGATAGGATTCCGGATGATCTATAACTCCTTCATCAAGTACAACAATGAATCCAAAACCAAACACCCATCATTACCTGAGTAAGGCAACTAACCTGAATATGTCAAGTCTGAGTATATCCGAATAAATCCAATAATCAAACAACTCAATAAAGTCATGATGCAATGCAGTGCAATAATGGTATGATGAAATGCCATGCCATGCGAATGAGGTGTATACATATACCCCGGACGGAAATATCGACGTCTCGGTAACACAACCCAACGTGACTCGCGAAGTCTAAGTGCCACCCATCCCAGATCTTTGCCCAACAAACAGATGGGACCCTGGTTAATTGCTCACGGGGGGAGTCTTATCGGCACCACCCTGGGGACCCGCGGAGTCCATGCACTAACAATGATTCCGGGATATCATCGAAATTGGCCATGCAACAACGATACCGAAATAGATCATCGGAAAGGGACCATCTCACAGTCACTCAAGTAAAGAGTCTGTCAAATATCAATTTCAAACAATTAACGATTCTGGAATTAAACATCGGATATCGACCTTCTCACAATCACTCAAGTAAAAGAGTTTGTCAAATATCGGTTTCATATAATCAACGATTTCGGAATTAAACATCGGACATCGACCTTCTTACAATCACTCAAGTAAATGATTTTGTCAAATATAGGTTTCATATAATCAACGATTCTGGAATTGAACATCGGACATCGGCCTTCTCACAATCACTCAAGTAAAAAAGTCTGTCAAATATCAGTTTAATACAATCAACAATTTTGGATCATCACCGGTTATTGGCCATGCATCATGAATATGAAAGAATGCGTGCAATGCATATGTAAATCAATCAAGCTCAATGTCACAAGTAACACAATGGATTACACCAACAACGTATCACATCACAATACCGACAGTAGGTATGCCAACATATATCAATAACTCAAGTACCAACAGTGAGTACTCTAGCAATATATCCAAGTACAATACCAACCACAGGTATGTCAGTACTATCCAAATCAAGACGACAAGACAGAATTCAAAATCTACGAACTACTCCTGACATCAAGTCGGGACAATAGAACAATTTAAGGTACAATGGCTAGTCCCAACACATACATCAGATCAATCAATTGATACACGCCATACCACTTCTTTACCTCAGCCTATTAGTTCAGAACAAGGGTCTCACTCCACACTCAAAGTTATCTGACACATAAATTTAGGACCCAATCGCAACTGTGGTTACACATTATCCTCTCGTTTAACGGTTAGACTCACCCTAAATAACATAACTCCTTTAGTCACATATCATAGGAAGTTTTCATCATTAGACACAAATAGGTTCCATCTACTACTCCCAGGTCACATAAATCCACCGATAATCAAGGAAAACCACTTTAATACCAAAGGAATCTACAGGCCACAAGCCCGAACAAAGATGTCACGCAACATAGCAACCGAGAATTCCATCCCAAATCTCCGATTTCCTACACATGCATTATCTGTTCCTTCTATCACAATGATACAGAAACTAACCGGAGTCTAACAAACGGAAGTCATAACTAACATCATGGTCGAGCGGGTGCCACGAACATCCATTGATTCTTTCAATTGATTGCCACATCGTAATCCGCGTGAATCAGCTTGGAGAAAACCATGTTACCCAAGGTTAATGCTTTGCACTTGAATCATTCATAAGAGATTTGGATTAGTAGGGAGGTCTGGGGGGGTCTTAACCCACCTCTAGTTTTCTTCTATATCAATGTTAAGAGATTTTCCCATTTTCAAGCTTATATTTAGGAAGAACCTATTTCCATGATCCATGCAAGAATCTATTTTTAAGGGAAAAGGAGTGTAGAGATCTAGGTTATTAGCTCATTTTCGGTGAAGGAACACGGGAGATGGCTTAAAGAGAACTTAGGGAGAAATATTGCGACTTCATCACTCTTCCAACTCTAGATTACTTGAAACACCCACTTGATGATTCTCTTGGTGAATATGTTTAGGAGTAATTTCTTAGATAGAAGGAGGGTTGGAGGGTGTTAGAAGGACCTACTTGGACTAAAAATCTCATTTTTGAGTTTTCCCATCGAGTTGGGCGGCTGGAATCTACGGTTCTAAAAAATGGGACAATTCCCGAAATGACTCTTTAAATAGGGAAATTCACTGTACGAGACCGCCCCAGCGGCAAGTTTACCTCTACGGCAGTGCTGCTAGGGCGGCTAAAGTGCCGCTATGGCGGCTGTGTGAGCACATGTACTAACCGCTGTGGCGGTTAGTATACTGTTACAGCGGCACCGCTGTAGCGCCAATACAACGCTATGGCAGTTAATTTGGGTCTGGTCCCTATGCTTCTACTTCTTACGCGATGCGTACAATGATTTTGGTTGACTTAAATGATCTCCAGGATATGACTAGGTGAAGACACTGTTAAGAAACCATTGTTGTCTTCTTCCTTCGAAAATCACAATAACGACGAAATGGGTCATTACATCAGTTACCCATTGAACAATCGTTCATCCCCGAATGGTAAAGAAACGAACCCACACTGACAGTTGACACGTCTAGTAGCCAGAACTTGTCAGTACCATCTTACTTTCGTATTTTGAGTCCAACAGAAAGGAATTGGGCAAATAGGGAAAATACGTTGTTAGGGAACCCCTTGTGACTTATCGCTTCTTAGACTTTAACTCAGTGGAATCGTCTGGTTACCATGGCATTTTGGTTTCACGTACCCCCCTCCGTACTAGGGGTCATCACCATTTTTCGTAGCTCGTATTAAAAATTCGAGAACGTTCGGAGTTAGTTGAATCCCAAAAGCTCAAGAAGGTATCAACGCAAGAAGGATTCAATTTCAAGGGTGATTTGTAAGAGGCCTTCTATGAGATGTAAGGTTTGCGTATACCCCAACGTATCAGGAATTTCACGGTCAAAATTATAAACTACTATAGCAGTTATATTACCGCCAGGATGGTACCACCATGACGCCATAATTGGTTGCCGCAGTGGTCGCTCAAGAAACCCAGGGCGCCGCCACAACGGTCCCTCTACTGCCATAGCGTTGCCGTCGCAGCGGCTTCGTTGCCGTCCCGCTGGCAGAATATTAAGAGACTGCAGTCCCTTTTCTTCATTATCCACCTATCCCACTTCGAAAACCCCTCTATATTCCTCAAAACTCCTACTCCCATTTCACTTCTATTCACATTAAAACTCTACCAACTATCCGCTCTCCCTACTTAACAAAAATTAGCCTCCCCAAACACCCACTTTCTCTTACCCCAAAGAAAAGAAAAAGGAGAAGAAGAAGAAGACGAAGAAGAAGAAGAAGAAGAAGAAGAAGAAGAAGAAGAAGAAGAAGAAGAAGAAGAAGAAGAAGAAGAAGAAGAAGAAGAAGAAGAAGAAGAAGAAGAAGGGCCAAAGCAAGGAATCTATCTTCATTCACTACTTTGCTACACGATCAGGTAAAATTTCGTCTCCTCCCTGCTCCACAGTCAATCAAAAACACTGCCCTCTAAATAATAACTTAAGAGTGGGATTTTTCGATACCACAAGTTGGGTTTTTGGGATTTAGGTAGACACACAATTGGACAAAATTTTGAAGTAATCTAAACTAGTTAATCATTAGGATAGCCTTCTCTTCGCACTGAAGAAGAAGAAGAAGAAGAAGAAGAAGAAGAAGAAGAAGAAGAAGAAGAAGGGCCAAAGCAAGGAATCTATCTTTATTCACTACTTTGCTACAAGATCAGGTAAAATTTCGTCTCCTCCTTGCTCCACAGTTAATCAACAACACTGCACTCCAGAATAATAACTTAAGAGTGGGATTTTTCGGTACCACAAGTTGAGTTTTTGGGATTAAGGTAGACACACAATTGGACAAAATTTTGAAGTAATCTAAACTAGTTAATCATTAGGATAGCCTTCTCTTCGCACTGAAGAAGAAGAAGAAGAAGAAGGGCCAAAGCAAGGAATTCATCTTCATTCACTACTTTGCTACAAGATCAGGTAAAATTTCGTCTCCTCCTTGCTCCACAGTTAATCAACAACACTGCACTCTAAATAATAACTTAAGAGTGGGATTTTTTGGTACCACAAGTTGGGTTTTTGGGATTTAGGTAGACACACAATTGGACAAAATTTTGAAGTAATCTGAACTAGTTAATCATTAGGATAGCCTTTTCTTCGCACTTAGCCTGATTATAACCTAGATTTGAGATGCAAAACTTGAGCATAGTAAAGAAAAATTCTTGAAATAGATTCTGGAGTCCTCAAAATTTGGGGTAGCTTGTTGTTAGAATAGCACCACAATAGGTTTTTAAACTTCATGCATACTAGTTTTCTCCCTCATCCATGCTTAAAAACAAGTTGTTGATCCAAAAAGTAGGGTTTGAATATGGGAATTTTGGGTTACAGTTCGAGTAAGGTGATACCGCTGCAGCGACACACTGACTACTACAACGTTACCGTTCAAGTAAGGTGATACCGCTGCAGCGACACACTGACCGCTATAGCGGTACCGCTGTTGCGGTGAACCATAGAAACATTTGTGACCACTGTGGCGGTCTTCTTTCTGCCATAGCGGTACAGCCATGGCGGTCTGCAGGCTGCTGTGGCGGTTATCGCAGATTCTGCAACTGTGTAATCTGCTACCAGGAACTCTTTTACTCAATTTTTTGCTTTGATTCTTACCAAGATGACATGTAACTGTTAAGGCTTAATAATTGATATGCTTCTAATTTCTTTGTAGGCACCATGGCTGAGAACGAGGAACAAGTACCTCAAATCTAATGGGCGGTGCCCTAAAACGAAAAAGTACCCGTTTACGATAAACTCCCCACTCGCTAGAGTAAACTGCTACATCTGAACTAGAGCTTCATCCCTTTATTATTGGAGCGAAGATTTGACATAAAAAATGTGGAAAGGCGGGCTTTGAATTTCACAAATAGGTTTTGTCGACCAAGTGGACTCGATTGGTCCGAAACCCGGGAGATTGCAATGAGTTTTAGTTAGGGAGTTCTACGCTATGCTGACTTCGGTAGGCTGAGATTCCCCTAGCCTGGTGATTATAATAAGGGGACCTCCCGTGAAAGTGGGGTCAAGGGCTATCAACTGGATATACCGACTACATGATCATCCCATGGAGCCTTATGAGGAGAAGGCGGCGGAGAAGGATTTTATGTGGTTGGCCGCCCAGTTGGTGCAGGCAAGTGATATACCGAAGGTACTCGGGCTCGTGGTAGGGGAGCGATATACAGTGACAGCTTTACTGCTAAGGCTAGGAAATGGCTACACATTCTTAACGCCGGGTCCGCCCTTCTTCAAACACCCATGATGTTTTCTATGCCTGTACCCTTGTTATTTCTTGCATCCTTACCGACGTAGCCTTAAATGCGGGGGGGGGGGGGGGGGGGGGGGGGAGTCATTGCAGAGTTGAAGAGGTTTGCAGATAAAGGTGGGGGAAGCTTGATTTCCCTTCTTTGATCACCTTTTTGTGCTAGAAAGCTAAGTGTTACCCCCCGTATCTTCGAAGAAGCACTTATTAAATTTGAAACATAAGTACGTTGAGTTATGGTTAAGTAAAATCACTTAGGAATATAAGGAGCAAGCATTATTAAGTATATTTAATGTGTGAAGGATGTGCATAAGGTATACCGGAAGGTTTTATAAGGAAATGAGTGGAAAAAATGGAGTAGTATGACTTTGGAGAAAGGATGGGTAAAGTTTCGTGTAAAAATTTTGGTTCAATATGACGGAAGGATATCTCTTAGCATATGAAGTGTTTTAAGGTGTTTCAAAATCCTAAAATAAAGTTCATCGAGTCTATTTTCCAACGCACCAAACCGCTCATTGATAGGACATCGGCGTAGAGAATTATGGACGTTACTGTTACACCTCGGAAATTTCTCCGTGAACGTACAATGAATAGAGCAACGAAGAGTATGGGTGTACGATGTTTTACTAAGAAGGGGATGCCTACTTATGAGTTTTGAAAATGCTAAAGTTGAAGATTTGCACTTCAGCCCAGTTGGTCGTAAAATAGAATACGGCCCGTAAAGTGGTTTACGGACCGTAAACTGCTATCGTCCTCCAATATACAAAATTTCAAATTTCTGCCAAATGTCTAAATGGTTAAATACGACTCAGAATACGGACCGTAAATCGAAATACGGCCCGTAAACTGTGACCGTAAACCACCATGACTCCAGTAAACCTTTCTGGTTCTGTTATGCTTAAATACGGTCGTGAAGGACGGACCGTAAACCAGAATACGGCCCATAAACTGGGTTTACGGCCACTGTGCACTTCGACTACTGTTCATAAAAATCAGATTTTAAGTTAAGTATAAGGGACCCTTTTTCATTCCATTCATTTCATTTTCACTCCACACTTCAAGAAACATCTAGAATACTCTCTAATATTCCTTCACAAGAGAAGCAACGGAAAATCAAGATCAACAACAATAAAACCATGAAATCAAGAGTGTGAGACTCATCAAAGTTCATCAACACCAAGAAATTGCAAAGGAAGTGAAGTAGGGTTATTGGCATAGAAGAGTATTGCTACTCAAGGCTCATTCCTACCACATCTAAGGTAATTTTTATGACTTTCTCATGATGATTGAAGTATTTATACGTTGAAACACTTGGATTATAAAAGAGTGTAATAAATGGGTCATGAAATGTGAATAGCGCCATAGTTGAATTAAAGTTGAATTGAATTATGAATGTTGATGAGTTGGGAGTATAAATATGTTATAAATGACGTGTAGATCATAAAATAGGTGTGATGTATGAGAAAATGTGATGATAAGCTAAAACCCGTAAATGCGGAGAAATTGGAGAAAAATGGTGGAATGTGGTAAATGTAGATAAATGACGATTGTTGATACGATATTGTGAATGTTTGGTAGTTGAAATGAAACATGGGAAAAGTAGTAGAAACAAAGGAAATGCTGCCCAATTTTCCCTAGAAAATAGTCACGCGTTCTTATAGTCGATTAACTGACGCTGATGTGAATTCTCTTGAAGGTAAAGACGCGAATATTGAAAAGGAACGATCAAGCGGTAGAATAGCTAAAGGAAAAGGTATGTAAGGCTAGTCCTTTCTTTCCAAGGCATGAATCCTATGATATGATATTATTTCCATACACTTCCATGGCTTCTTTATATTCCGGAACCAAGAGCCTATGTTCATGGATAGCCACGTGAGATAAGAATAAGAGGCATGTTATGAGCACGATAACGGAGATGATAAGCTTAAGACTAAAGATTCTAGAGTTCATGGTATAGTGTTTAAACAAAGCTAAAGACATTAACTACGATCTATTGGTAATGCTTGATGTATACACTCACCTTATATACCAATTCCTTCAAGGTGAGAGGGAATACCTATGAATGCTCCATAATGTAAGCGGGGGTTCTCGACCTTACGTCACCCCGACATTGTTATAGATTGTTCATAAGCCTCAATGCATGTCCTATGACCAATGTTTCGAGAAGCTACGAGTCTATGTTCATAAAGGATTTCATGTGAGATAAAGATAAGAGATACGTTATAGAAATGATAATGGAAATGATGAGCTTAAGCCCAAAGATTATAAAGACTATCATACGATATTTATACGAAATTCATGCTACGAATATGATGTGATTTTTCACAGATTGTCTTTAAATTTAAATGGGTGCATTAATGAAAGGTTACGATAAGCTTATAAGATGTATGTGATAGCAATGATAATGATGAGATATATTGATCCTTGTATGATGCATGTGATATGGTCGAGCCACTACGTGGCCGAATATGGAAGATATGTATGTGATATGTTTGAGCCACTACGTGGCCGAATACAGATACTGTCGAGCCACCATGTGGCCGAATACGGATATTGTCGAGCCCTACGTGGCCGAATACGGATAATGTTTTATGTGTATGAGCAGCTACGACACTACGATGATGAATTATATGACATGATGATGTATACGCTATGATGGTTCATGTACGACGATTATGTATATGGGATATATGCATGAGATGTATTCACCCTTAAAGGTCGCGCAGGTTTTCCCTTCACCTCATGACTTATGATTTCTCTATTATGTTTGTTTCATTCATGCCTTACATAGTCAGTACAATATTCGTACTGACGTCCATTTTCTTTGGACGCTGTGTTCATGCCCAAAGGTAGACAGGGAGACGGCGCAGACCTTTAGGAGCTCTCAGCAGATTTGCAGGAGCACTCCATTATTCCGGAGGTGGTAATCGGGTTTATACTTTTGTGTATATATATATGTATAAGTATTTTGGGCATGACGGGGTCTTGTCCCATCCATATGTCTAGTACTCTAGTAGAGGCTCGTAGATACGTATGTGTAGGTTATATGGTCTCACAAGGTCACTACTGTATACACGTAGATATGTGTACATTATCTTTTGATAACCAAAGGGCTTATGTATATAAAAGTATTTATGTTCTTTAATGAAAAGGATTTTCTTATGATTATGAGTTTATGAACGAAAAAGGAGGCTTAATGAGTATGATGAGTAGTAGAACGAGCGGTGCTTGGTGGTCAGCCCTGGGTACCCGTCACGGCCCCAAGCTGGGTCGCGACAGAAGTGGTATCAAAGCAGTTCAGTCCTAGGAAGTGTCTACGAGCCGTGTCTATGTTATAACCCGTATTTTCGCGTATTCGGGAAAATTCGAAATGGTTGTGATTTGTAAGGAATAGGGTCACATGTTGACTTGAATTCACATATGTGTGTTGTTCATGAAAAATATTGATGTGGAAATACGGAGGAAGGCCAAGGGCAAAAATTGGAATTTTGGAAATTAGTTTCGCTAATTACAAAACGAGAATTATCATTAATTGGGCTCAAAATAAAAGAGCAAAATGAGGCCCAAAAAGAGATGGGGTGGCCGGCCATGCTTTATGGCCCAACCCAAGTTTTAATTAATTTTTCCATGTGCAAAAAATTTATATAAGTAGTCCATATCTATTAGAATATTCATGAAGCAAAGAAAGAGAGAAACAACAAACTAAAGAAGAGCAAGGAGAAAGAGAGGGTCACGGCCATGGCTTGGAGAAATTGACCCTCAAAAATCTTGTCCCAAAAATTTGTATCTTGTGATTTTCCTACTAAATTGAGTATCCTCTACAACTTGGTGCAATTGATTGGGGAGAAAGAGCATTTATTCCTTCAATATGGCAACATGTTTGAGTGAAGAAGATTGGAGAAAAAGGTAAGAATTTATCCGAAGTTATTATGTTATGAAGGTTTGTTTGTGTTGTAGTGTATGGAAATGAGTAGAATTCATGAAAATATGGAATTTTGCAAAGTGGGTGTGCATAGCTATGTGTGGCCGTGTGTGTGTATTAATGTATACATGTGATAAGTTGAAATTTATGTTGTATTCTAGTTATGTGTAGGATGGAATTCATAGTGAGAAAGAAAGTTGAATGAATTTGATGGAAGTTGGAAGAATGGAATGTTGGCCGTGTGGTATTAAAATTGGAATGGGAATGAATCACTTTTGCTTAACATGTTAGTTGTGTTGTTGTGATTCTTGCAATGTAAGTAAAGATGAAATGATGTAAGTTTGCATTGAAATGGAATGTCGAAGTTTATGTCGTTTTAGTATGAATTTATGACATTATGGGAATGGAGTTGTTAAGGTGCAAACTATGATGATTATTGATGAACTTGAAATATGGAAACATGTCATGAATGTGTATGCCAAAGATTAGAAGCTTTGGATGAATTATGACTTTGGCGGGAAGTTTGTATATTATGTATGTCTCATGAATATTTTGTAGAAATGATATGAAATGCTTCTAAATTGTGTTGTAATGATCTTAATTAGTAATGAATACGAGAATGTTGGTATTGATTTGAAAATATGAAGTTTGAATGAAGGGTATGACATTATGTCGGAAAGAAGGTTAGTTGTGCCATATTGTATGTTTTGTCGTAGTTGTTGTTATGGTTGGTGTTGTTGTTGGGTTGTTGTTGACTATTTTGGCCGAGTTGAATTCTCGGGGATGCTATATGTATAGGGGAAATGCTGCCCAAATTTCTGTAGAAAAGTGTTGACTTGAGATTTAAGCCTAAAGCCTTATGGTTAACATTTGGTAAATGTGACCATTTGCAGATTTTGGACGGAACGGGAAGTGAACTTGGAAAGGCGTAAAGTGCGTAAAAGGTATGTAAAGCTACCCCGATTCTTCTTTTGGCATGTCCTAGGTGTACTAGGATTGGATTTGCACCTCGGAAGACATTCTTCCCATCTGAATCCGCATTTGAAAATACTTCTTTTTTGTCCAATAGAATTGAACCCCTTAAGCATGCTTTATTGAAAAATTATGCAAGTTTCTCCAAACTTCCTAGAAAGCTATGGAATACCCCTAAGTCCTCTGTAGGTGACCCCATAAGCTTAATATACGTAATTTGAGCCCGCCGCTTTGTTTGTCCCTAGGTGGGCCCACTATTTTCGATTTTACCCTTATGGTAATTTGTGACTTGATTTCAAGCGATTTTCAAGGAAACGTCCTAACTACTTTTCCAACTACTAATGATACTTATCTTAAATACTTTATTGGGTCTATGTAAAGGTACGATATGTTGGGTTGCATTTAGTCTCCCACTATTCCCGCTTAGCTTCTATTTGTACTATTGCCTTATTTTCGAACAATATAAAATGAAACGTTGTAACTATTCTTTCAACTACTAAGGAAAATCGTTTGCTAACTCCCTTGAGTTTGGTAAGCTATTTTGGAATATGAAAAAGATTTCAGGAGGATTATTCTTCCGTAACTCATTATGACATATGACATACACTTGCTATGATTCCGTCCGACTTCGTTGATTTGATTTGTCATTCGATATGCCTCATTGAGTCTCTGGAAATCTACGTTATTTTTATTGCATTTAGTCTCTCACTACTCCATTCGTAGATGCCTCAATGTTTCCCACACTGAGCCCGGGCCAGGATATGTTGTCAAGCGTATTCCACTGCATTGTTCGCCGTGCCTCGATGTGAGGGGGCAGGTATATATGTACATGGGTTTTGGAGTATGCTGTGCCATGTACACACATTCTGATATGCTATGATCTGATATGGCCATCTGATATGATATGTTATGTTACGGGGTTATCCCCCTACTCTGTTCCGTATTTATGGTGGCACCAGCGTCGGGGGGTGGCACCAGCGTCGGGGGGTGGCCACGTTCTGTTTGTCGAGCCCTTGACAGGGGCCGGATATGGTATGCTGTATGTTTCTGAACACACTCCTCATGTTTTGAAAATATGCATTTGATACTTCGGATGTCACATTCACTTCTTTGTAAGTCCTGTTTCGGTTATGATCTTGTTCCGTATTGGGACCAGGTACGACATATGTTTTCAACAAATACTATTTATGCTTTATGATCAATATTTTGCTAATCTGGATATTCTGTCCATTTTCTGTACCCTCTGTTCTGATTATGACTTTGTTTACTACGTTCTGTGCTTTACATACTCAGTACATATTTCGTACTGACCCCCTTTCTTCGGGGGCTGCGTTTTCATGCCGCGCAGGTACAGAAGACAGATTTGCTGACCGCCTGCCTAGGACATCTATTCTGCTATATTGGGAGCGCTCTTTTGTTCAGAGCCTGTATATTGGTACAGTTTGCCGCTATTATATATATGTATGCTATTCAGGGGTATGACGGGGCCTTGTCCCGTCTTATGATTATGTTATGATCTGTAGAGGTCTGTAGATATACTTGTGTGGGTTCTGTATATGTTCGGGTATGATACGATCTGTGACAGCCTCATCGGCCTCCATGTACTGTGTCGGTTGTTTTATGCTAATTACTAACGTCAAGTGACTTTTATATTTGAAATATTCTGTCATTTTGCTAATTTGGGTTATCGGGTACGTCTGGGTGTCCAGCACGGACACTAGTCGCGGCCTACGGAGTTGGGTCGTGACAAAAGTGGTATGAGAGCGGTTCGTCCTCGGAGTGTCTACAGACCGTGTCTAGTAGAGTCTTGTTTATCGGTGTGTTGTGCACCACATCTATAAACAGGAGGCTACAGGACATTAGGGTGTTACCTTTCTTTGATTCTTAGATCGTGCGATAGAGCCAGCTGTAGAAAATGAATTCCTTTCTTTACTAACCCTTGATTGCAGCTGGGGAACGGTATCGACGTAAGACAGCGACTGATGATATTGGAAGCTACACAGTACACAGGTAAGCAATGGTATGAAAGACGTATGCTGGGTAAGGTATTGAAGTACGATTGAAACATAAAGTTTAAAATCGTAAGGGAAAGTAAACAGGAAAGTGTAACAGGTGCAGTTTGAGTTGGGCATGTGAGGTAAGCCTCGACATCTTTGTACTTTTATTTGAAATTGTTAGCCCCGTGTGGCTATGATGCGATATGATATGATATGTATATACGTATATGTGTTGGCCCTGTGAGGCATGGTTGGTATTTCCTATGTACAGGTTTTGGGATAGTAAGAAATACAGAGGAACCTCTGTCCAAATTTTTCCAGAAATATAAACAGGAAAATAAGATATAAATTCTTAATATGTCTTGAAAGTCGATACCGATAGGGTAAATCTCTTATGTTGGGTTGAAAGTTTAAGACATACCCTCCATGTCATTCGTAAGAAGCGTTATCCTCATATTGAAAATTTTATCTCGAGAAAGCATATACGAGTAGCGAATTCACAATTTATTTGGAGGGACCAGAAATATGTTCTAACCCCATTTTGTTTTAGCATAGCCCATGTGAAGGGCAAAATATGCGGAAGGGCAAAAATGTCCGACGAGCAAGTTTCCTCTAATTGGAAGAATACAAAACGTATGACAAGCAGTCGGGAATTGAGTGGTTTGCTCACGACTCAAATATATATATAAAAATATGGAGGTAATTATGTGAATTAAGTACTAAAAGATTCCGCGAAGTTCGTCGGATTCTAGCTTTCTTTTGCTGGTGGTCGGAAGATACCCTACTACACATTTTATCAGTTTTCCTCGACTGGTGGGAGGTGGAATTTGTGGAATAAAAACTCAAACTCGTGGGCTGTTTAGGAACATATATATACATGAAGGTAAATATTGAGGGTTTACAGGGGGCGACACGGTAACCATATAGTCAGAAAAGTAAAAGAATTCTCGCTAGGTCAGGGCGGGACCCGCTACGAGAATGCTTTGAAAAGGCTGTTAAGACCCCGATTTGTCTTAAATTACGTGACAAAGGCTGTGCGGGGCAATCAGTGTGATTATACCGGTCTTAACGTGCCTAAATTCATTAAAGTTGTAAGGTTAAGCGTGCTAGGGCCAGAGCAATTCTGGGATGGGTGACCCCCTGGGAAATGTACAAAATTTTCGCAAAACTAGATATGAGAGACAAATAAGAAATTCTGGGTAACCGAAAGGGAATTAGGATATGTGGAATGGCTAGAAACTTTATAGGGGTCACACGAGCTGGGACGGATTGGATTGCTAAAAAGAAAAGAAAAAACAACGCAGCTCTGAAATTAGAGTAAATTTGAATAAATGATTGGAGATGTATTGTAAAAGAAATGGCAGTGATATATATATACGTATGTGTAGGCCCCCCCATTTATGATGATGTCGATTGATTGGCGAACCCTAATAGCCAGTGTTGTCATATACGAAAAACGTTAGCTGGACAGAATTTACGAGAAAAAGGGAAAGGTGTGGTACCAATGTTACGAAATAGATTGATACTTATTTTGCTACCGGTTGAGATTGGAAGATCCAAATGTCAGGAGAAGTGAACCGCGAGAAACGTAATTAAGCGGAGCCTCTGAAAGAGTCGACGGGCAAAGCACGAAATAATTGCGAAAGCAAACAAAAAATGGAATAGTACAGGGCAAAGAAAAACTTACGGCATGAAATGATGAATTATGTGAATATCAAATAATTCGACTGTCGAGAAAATAGAATGACAGATAAGGAACGGGTATGAAGAAAGTATGTGGTTACTATGGGATAAGCAACTACCTTAATTATATTACTTGAGTGCCAGTTATCGGATAAGATTTTGTACTATACAATTATGATTCTGTTAAGGTTTCGTACGAAGATAATCAAGTTTTAGGTTGGAAAGAAAAGATTCGAATATGGTGTAAGTATAACCCCAAGGAGGGGGAGCGAATGAAAGAAAAATAAATTAAGCATGAACGAAAACAACTGACATACGGAAGATTGAAGCGATAAAGGACTGGCCTAGGCCTTCGACGTCGACTGAAATACGTAGTTCTCTGAGAATGGTCGGATTATAGCCTATGTTCCCCGGCAGCTCAGACCGCACGAGAGAAAATTAATTCGCTCATGATCTGGGACTAGCTACGGTGATTCGTGCTTTAAAGATATGGCGGCATTACTTATATGGGGCCTGCGTTGATATTTATACGAATCCTAAGGGCTGCCAGTATACGCTTTAAGAAAAAGGGAGCCGAATTCGCGGTAGAGAAGATGGTTCAATTATTGAAAGATTATGATGTTAATATTTTGTGCCACCCTAGAAAAGCTAAAGCCGTGACAGACGCACTTAGTCGTGAGTCTACGGACGGCTTGACTGGCGTACATTCAGAAATAAAGAATTGGTCTGAAAAAGTCATTAGTTAGCTAGCCTTAGAGTCCGTTTGGTCGGTTCTGAAGATATTGAAATTTTGTCCGACGAAGTTACTGAATCATCGATCATGGGAAAGGTAAAACAGCGTCAGTTTGAGGATTCTATTCTAGTATCGTACAGAGATACAACCTTCGACAAGGAAAAGATCCAGCTCGAGGTTTTACCGGATGAGTATGGTTATACCGAGGCAGATTATGTGTGCCCGACATCGTAAGACTTGTTGACCGGTGCTCAAATTATCAGCAAGTTAAAATTGGGTATCAGAAACCGGGTGGACTGTTTCAGGAAATGAAAATTCCGACTTGGAAGTGGGAGAAAATTAGTATGGATCTCATTACGGGTTTGCCTCGCGCTCCACGGAGGTATGATCTCTACATGGGGAATGGTTGATAGACTGACAAAAATCAGCCCATTTTCTCCCCGTCAGAACCACTTATTCGGTTGGGGATTATGTCAGACTATATGTATTAAAGGAATAGTGAGACTCCACGGAGCTCCTATATCTATTGTCACTGACAGAGGTACTCGGTTTATGACTAATTTCTGGAGATTTGTTTTCAGGAAGGATTAAGGGCTCAGATAAGTCTGAACACAGTATTTCATCCTCAGAGCGACAGACAGGCCGAGCACACTATACAGATGCCCGAAGATATGTTGCGAGCCTATATTATTGATTTCGGAGGTAGCCGAGACGATCATCTGCCGTTGATCGAGTTTGCTTATAATAACCGCTACCATTCTAGCTTAATACGAGGCTTTGTATGGCAGAAAATGCAGGTCACCCATCGGCTAGTTTGATATTGGCGAGACAGAATTAATAGGCCCAGATATGATCCAATAGGCAGTTGATAAGGTGAAACTTATCCGAGAGAGACAATTAGCAGCTTAGAGTCGACAGAAGTCATATTCTGATAAACGGCGCCGATCGTTGGAATCCCAGATTAGTGATTGGGTATATTTGAAGTATCGCCTATGAAAGGCATAATGCGATTCGGTAAAAAGAGTAAGTTCAATCCGCGATATGTCTGACCTTATCAGATTGTTCAAAGAATTGAGAATGTCGCTCACGGGCTAGATCTACCACCTGGTCTGGAAGCGGTACATTTGGTACTTCATGCATCCATGCTCCGCAAATGTGTCGGTAATCCCCCCAGAAGATTTCCAGCAAAAGATATTCAAAAGACGGAATGAAAGAAAGTGTCCTCGCTTATTTTCTTTGTGTGCCACAGGTAATCTAAATCCCTTACTTAGCCTTATTCAAAGACGAATGTGTATCGATTGTGTTGACCATAAAAAGAAACTCCCCTGAAGTAATTACGGACCGTATAAGACTAATCTAACATTCGAGGACGAATGTTCTAAAGGGGGGGAGGATGTTATAACCCGTATTTTCGCGTATTCGGGAAAATTCGAAATGATTGTGATTTGTAAGGAATAGGGTCACATGTTGACTTGAATTCACATATGTGTGTTGTTCATGAAAAATATTGATGTGGAAATACGGAGGAAGGCCAAGGGCAAAAATTGAAATTTTGGAAATTAGTTTCGGGAATTACAAAACGAGAATTATCATTAATTGGGCTCAAAATAAAAGAGCAAAATGAGGCCCAAAAAGAGATGGGGTGGCCGGCCATGCTTTATGGCCCAACCCAAGTTTTAATTAATTTTTCCATGTGCAAAAAATTTATATAAGTAGTCCATATCTATTAGAATATTCATGAAGCAAAGAAAGAGAGAAACAACAAACTAAAGAAGAGCAAGGAGAAAGAGAGGGTCACGGCCATGGCTTGGAGAAATTGACCCTCAAAAATCTTGTCCCAAAAATTTGTATCTTGTGATTTTCCTACTAAATTGAGTATCCTCTACAACTTGGTGCAATTGTTTGGGGAGAAAGAGCATTTATTCCTTCAATATGGCAACATGTTTGAGTGAATAAGATTGGAGAAAAAGGTAAAAATTTATCCCAAGTTATTATGTTATGAAGGTTTGTTTGTGTTGTAGTGTATGGAAATGAGTAGAATTCATGAAAATATGGAAGTTTGCAAAGTGGGTGTGCATAGCTATGTGTGGCCGTGTGTGTGTATTAATGTATACATGTATACATGTGATAAGTTGAAATTTATGTTGTATTCTAGTTATGTGTAGGATGGAATTCATAGTGAGAATGAAAGTTGAATGAATTTGATGGAAGTTGAAAGAATGGAATGTTGGCCGTGTGGTATTAAAATTGGAATGGGAATGAATCACTTTTGCTTAACATGTTAGTTGTGTTGTTGTGATTCTTGTAATGTAAGTAAAGATGAAATGATGTAAGTTTGCATTGAAATGGAATGTCGAAGTTTATGTCGTTTTAGTATGATTTTATGACATTATGGGAATGGAGTTGTTAAGGTGCAAACTATGATGATTATTGATGAACTTGAAATATGGAAACATGTCATGATTGTGTATGCCAAAGACTAGAAGCTTTGGATGAATTATGACTTTGGCGGGAAGTTTGTATATTATGTATGTCTCATGAATATTTTGTAGAAATGATATGAAATGCTTCTAAATTGTGTTGTAATGATCTTAATTAGTAATGAATACGAGAATGTTGGTATTGATTTGAAAATATGAAGTTTGAATGAAGGGTATGACATTATGTCGGAAAGAAGGTTAGTTGTGCCATATTGTATGTTTTGTCGTAGTTGTTGTTATGGTTGGTGTTGTTGTTGGGTTGTTGTTGACTATTTTGGCCGAGTTGAATTCTTGGGGATGCTATATGTATAGGGGAAATGCTGCCCAAATTTCTGTAGAAAAGTGTTGGCTTGAGATTTAAGCCTAAAGCCTTATGGTTAACATTTGGTAAATGTGACCATTTGCAGATTTTGGACGGAACGGGAAGTGAACTTGGAAAGGCGTAAAGTGCGTAAAAGGTATGTAAAGCTACCCCGATTCTTCTTTTGGCATGTCCTAGGTGTACTAGGATTGGATTTGCACCTCGGAAGACATTCTTCCCATCTGAATCCGCATTTGAAAATACTCCTTTTTCGTCCAATAGAATTGAACCCCTTAAGCATGCTTTATTGAAAAATTATGCAAGTTTCTCCAAACTGCCTAGAAAGCTATGGAATACCCCTAAGTCCTCTGTAGGTGACCCCATAAGCTTAATATACGTAATTTGAGCCCGCCGCGTTGTTTGTCCCTAGGTGGGCCCACTATTTTTGATTTTACCCTTATGGTAATTTGTGACTTGATTTCAAGCGATTTTCAAGGAAACGTCCTAACTACTTTTCCAACTACTAATGATACTTATCTTAAATACTTTATTGGGTCTATGTAAAGGTACGATATGTTGGGTTGCATTTAGTCTCCCACTATTCCCGCTTAGCTTCTATTTGTACTATTGCCTTATTTTCGAACAATATAAAATGAAACGTTGTAACTATTCTTTCAACTACTAAGGAAAATCGTTTGCTAACTCCCTCGAGTTTGGTAAGCTATTTTGGAATATGAAAAAGATTTCAGGAGGATTATTCTTCCGTAACTCATTATGACATATGACATACACTTGCTATGATTCCGTCCGACTTCGTTGATTTGATTTGTCATTCGATATGCCTCATTGAGTCTCTGGAAATCTACGTTATTTTTATTGCATTTAGTCTCTCACTACTCCATTCGTGGATGCCTCAATGTTTCCCACACTGAGCCCGGGCCAGGATATGTTGTCAAGCGTATTCGACTGCATTGTTCGCCGTGCCTCGATGTGAGGGGGCAGGTATATATGTACATGGGTTTTGGAGTATGCTGTGCCATGTACACACATTCTGATATGCTATGATCTGATATGGACATCTGATATGATATGTTATGTTACGGGGTTATCCCCCTACTCTGTTCCGTATGTATGGTGGCACCAGCGTCGGGGGGTGGCACCAGCGTCGGGGGGTGGCCACGTTCTGTTTGTCGAGCCCTTGACAGGGGCCGGATATGGTATGTTGTATGTTTCTAAACACACTCCTCATGTTTTGAAAATATGCATTTGATACTTCGGATGTCACACTCACTTCTCTGTAAGTCCTGTTTCGGTTATGATCTTGTTCCGTATTGGGACCAGGTACGACATATGTTTTCAACAAATACTATTTATGCTTTATGATCAATATTTTGCTAATCTGGATATTCTGTCCATTTTCTGTACCCTCTGTTCTGATTATGACTTTGTTTACTACGTTCTGTGCTTTACATACTCAGTACATATTTCGTACTGACCCCCTTTCTTCGTTGGCTGCGTTTTCATGCCGGGCAGGTACAGAAGACAGATTTGCTGACCGCCTGCCTAGGACATCTATTATGCTATATTGGGAGCGCTCTTTTGTTCAGAGCCTGTATATTGGTACAGTTTGCCGCTATTATATATATGTATGCTATTCAGGGGTATGACGGGGCCTTGTCCCGTCTTATGATTATGTTATGATCTGTAGAGGTCTGTAGATATATTTGTGTGGGTTCTGTATATGTTCAGGTATGATACGATCTGTGACAGCCTCATCGGCCTCTATGTATTGTGTCGGTTGTTTTATGCTAATTACTAACGTCAAGTGACTTTTATATTTGAAATATTCTGTCATTTTGCTAATTTGGGTTATCGGGTACGTCTGGGTGTCCAGCACGGACACTAGTCGCGGCCTACGGAGTTGGGTCGTGACAGTCTAGTAGAGTCTTGTTTATGGTGTGTTGTGCGCACATCAATAAACAAGGGGCTACAGGGCATTTAGGAAAAATGACCATCTTTCTTTTTATGAGATCATGCAATAGAGTCGTGTATAAGATTTTATCCTCCCTAATAGTGTGTTGTGATTTCAGAATGCCGCCAAAGGGAAAAGCTACAGCCGCCCAGAAGGGCAAGACTATGGCAAAGAGGCGGGTAGAAAGAGAACCTCCGATGTATGTAGAAGAGGGCGAGTCACATAATGAAGCTTTATCTAATACTTCCTCTACCTCACCTGATGTGGAAGAACAATGAGGAGCTCCAGCTCCAATTCCTCCCCCGGTTGCTTCGGGTCAACAAGTGACTGAGGCTATCCGCTTATTGACACTGCTAGTTGCCGCCCAGGCACAGCTACAGGGTTTGGGTTCAAGTGATAGGTTCGTTAGTACTAGAGCCCGCGATTTTATGACTTTAAATCCTCCAGAGTTCATTGGGTCAAAGCCGGACGAAGACCCGCAAGGCTTTATTGATGAGATGTTGAGGACATTGAAAATTATCCATGCCTCCGAGACTGAATCCGTGGAGTTGGCATCTTACAGACTCCGGGACGTGGCAGTCTTATGGTATAATAATTGGGTATTATCAAGAGGAGAGAATGCACCTGCTCCGGTTTGGCAAGAATTTGTAGATGCCTTCGTCCGCCACTACTTGCCACCCGAGGTCCGCCGAGCTAGAGCGGATCGGTTCTTAAATCTGAAACAAGGAAATATGAGTGCTCGGGAGTATAGCCTTCAATTCAATTCGTTGGCTACTGTTACACCTCGGAAATTTTCACGCACTTGTGTGATGAGTAGAACAACGAAGGGCTTGAGTGTATGATGTTTTACTAAGTCGGGAATGGCTAATTATGAATTTTTAGAGATAAGAAGGTTGCGGAAAATTTTCAGCTCAGTGGTCGTAAAGGGCACTATACGGCCGGTAAAGTGATTTACGGACCGTATAGTGCAATGATCCTCCAGCCTTCTAAAATATCAAAGTTTCTGTCAAGTGTTGAAATGGCTAAACACGACTTGGAGGACGGCCCGTAAACTGGTTTACAGACCATAAACCTCGGTCGTAAACTGCCATGTCCCTCAGCCAAACTTTCTGTTTTTGAAATTCTTAAACACGACTTGGAGGTTGGACCGTAAATCAGTATACGGTCCGTAAACTGTGGTTTTCGACCACTGTTCACCCCGACGAAAGTTCATTAAAAATCAAATTTTGAGATCATTAAAAGGGACTTAAGCCTCATTTCACTTCATTTTTCATGGATACACCTCAAGAGACCTCTAGAACATTCCAAATATTTCTTCCATAAGGATCCAAGATAATCAAAGGAAAACTAAGATCATCAACACCAAATCTAAGCAACAAAGTGTATGAAACCTAGTTGGAAGTCATTCCCTTCAAGAATTTAAAAGAAAGGTGAATTAGTGTTTTGGTGCTAGAGAAGTATTCTCATTCAAGGCTTATTCAATCATCATCTAAGGTATGTTTCATGACCATACCATGTGATTCAAGGTGTTAGAAGGCTTAGATACTTGAAGTGTACAAGAACATAGAAAATAAGTCTTGCATGGGTGAATAGAGTCATAATGGAATAGTAATTGAATGGAATCATGAATGTTGATATGCTATGATTATGAATACGTTGAAAATGGTGTCTAGACCATGGAATAAGTATTATATACTAGAAAACGCGATACCGGGCTAAAACCATTAAATGTGTGGAAATTGGAAGGAAATGGTGGATTTTGCTTAAGGTGTGTAAACGATGATTGTTGCTTGTAATATCATAAGTATTGTTATGAATGTTTGGGAGTTGCAATAGAACGGGGAAAAGTAGAAGAAACAAAGGAAATGCCTCCTACTTTTCCTTAGGAATAATGATGCGTTTTAGTAATCCATTAAATAACATGAGCCCAAATTCTCTCGTGAAGGTGACGACGTGACTTCGAAGGAAGACAAGTGAGCCATAGCCTAGCTCGACAACAAAGGTATGTGAGGCTAGACCCTTTCTTTCTATAGCATGAATCCCATGACATGATTTCCTCTCCTTCCATGATTCTCCTATACACGGAAAGCTAAGAGCTTAAGATCATAAAATAGCTATATGAGTCAAGAGATATGATATGATGTTCCTAACGTAAATGATGTTGTTCCTTGTATACACTCACCTTATGCATTGATCCTTTCAAGGTGGGGCAGAATGTTCATGTATGCCCATAATAGAATAGAGGGTACACGACCTTACGTTACCTCGATGGAATACAGCTAATCTAAAGTTCATATGCATGAATAATAACAAGTACATTTTTTTTTTGAAAAGTATAATGTTATAAGTATTTTTACATGGGCATGTCATGATTGTATTTACACCAGGCCTAGTTGGCCGGGCAGACACCGCTTCGGCGGGCGGCGATACGGACACACCATGACCCTTTTGGGCATGGGCAGACACCACTAGTGGGCGGCATGAGATGGTACCCCGGACGCGGGAGGCCTGGACGCGGGCTCAGATTATTGATTATCACACCGTTCCGACATGGACGGGCAGCTTGCATGCCATGCATTCATGATATTATGATAAATATGAGTAAGATAGCATGCATTACTTCTCTTATGATTATTATCCATATTCAGATGTTCTTATTGATGCTCTCACTATATTGTTGTTGCTCTTCTTCATTGTTTATGCCTCTCATACTCAGTACAATATTCGTACTGACATCCTTTTCCTTGGACGCTGTGTTCATGCCCACAAGTAGACAGGGAGGCGAGCTTGATCCAGATACTTAGGAGTTGTCAGCTGTAGAGAGCAATCCATTGTTCGGAGGTGCTTATGATTTCTCTTTTGGTACATATGTATATATATATATTTTGAGCATGACGGAGTCTTGTTCCGTCCATTGTATAGTATGTCAGTAAAGGCTCGTAGATGCGTAGTGTTGGTAGTATGGTCTCACATCTTTCATGTATATGTGCATTCATTATTTTGAGGTGCTAAACCTTTCTATATAAAAAAGTATTTATGTTTTCACATAAATTATGATCTTTTCCATGTTTTAAGTATAAACGTGATAACAAGGCATTAATCGAGTAAGGAAAGTGATAGAGCGAGCGGTGCTCGACGGTTAGCCCCGGGTACCCGTCGCGGCCCCTAGCTGGGTCGTGCAGAAGTTGTATCAGAGCAGTTCATCCTAGGAAGCGTCTACGAGCCGTGTCTAGTAGAGTCTTGTTTATGGTGTGTAGCGCGCCACGCTAATAAACAAGAGGCTACAGGTCATTTAGGAAGAATGACCATCTTTCTTCTTATGAGATCGTGCGATAGAGCCATGCATAGGATTTTATCCTCCCCTAAAAGTGCGTTCTGATTTCAGAATGCCGCCGAAAGGAAAAGTTGCAGCTGCCCAGAAAGGAAAAGCTACGACGAAGAAGCGGGCAGAAAGGGAGCCTCCGGCGAATGTAGAGGAAGGTGAATCACAGAATGAGGCCTCGCTTTATGTAGAAGAGCAGGGAGGAGCCTCAGTCCCAATTCCTCCACCAGTTGCTTCGGGTCAACAAGTGACCGAAGCTATTCATATATTGACGCAATTAGTTGCCGCCCAGGCGCAGAGGCAGAATGCGGGCCCGAGTGATCGTTCCGCCTGTACGAGAGCCCGTGGCTTCCTGACTTTAAATCCTCCGGAATTTTTTGGGTCGAAGCCGGATGAGGACCCACAAGGCTTTGTCGATGAGATGTTGAGGACGCTGAAACTTATACATGCTTCTGAGACCGAATCGGTAGAGTTAGCCTCTTATAGACTCCGCGATGTGGCGGTATTATGGTATAACAACTGGATAGCGTCAAGATCAGAAAATACACCTCCTCCTGTTTGGCAAGAGTTTGTTGACGCTTTTATTCGCCACTATTTGCCACCCGAGGTCCGCCGAGCTACAGCGGACAGGTTCTTGAATCTAAAGCAAGGAAGTATGAGTGCCCGAGAGTATAGCATGCAGTTAATTCTCTGGCCAGGTATGCCCCGACTACGGTGGCAGATATGGGCGATTGGGTTCATAGATTTGTTAGTGGTTTGGGGCCACACTTATTTAGAGATTGCTTGACAGCCTCCTTGCAAGACGGGATGGATATTTCCCGAATACAGGCACATGCTCAGAACCTGGAGGAACGACAACAGCAGCAAAGAAGTGATCGGGATAATGACCGAAGGCAAGGTAAGAGAAGTAGATCCACGGGAGAAAGCAGTGAGTATAGAGGGGGACCGAGACAGATGCATCCTAGGCACTCAGGTCAGTCGGCGACTAGTGCACCTCCCAGATTCCCGGATAGGAGAGTTGATCGTTCTTTCCAGCCAGGACAGGGCCAGAGTTCGAGGGCATCCGATTCTTAGTCTAGGGGAGATTTTGGTCAGCGGAGATTTCCAGTACCGCGGTGTAGCTAGTGCGGTAAATTGCATTCCGGGCAGTGCCGTCAGGGTTCAGATGCCTGTTATGCTTGCGGGCAAGTTGGCCATATAATGAGAGAGTGCCCTTTAGCGAGGGGTAGAGTTGGGACTCAGCCTACAGGGTCAGCAGCTGGGTCTTCCTCAGTACGGCCGACAACACAGACTTCTCAGGCTACAGCAGGTAGGGGCAGAGGCAGAGGGGGAGCATCTACTTCAGGTACTGTTCCGCCCCGCGTATATGCTCTGGCAGGGCGTCAGGATCTAGAGTCCTCCCCAGATGTTGTCACAGGTACTCTGACTATATTTTCCCGTGAGGTGTATGCTTTGATTGATCCAGGCTCTACTTTCTCTTATGTTACCCCATATATTGCTGATTGTATTGGGGTGAAGCCTGAGCCAATTAAACCTTTCGAGGTGTTCACTCCGATTGGTGATCCCGTAATAGCGAGGCAAGTATATAAGAATTGTTTAGTCATTGTATGTGACCGACATACAAGGGCCGATTTGATTGAAATGGAAATGATAGACTTCGACGTAATAATGGGTATGGATTGGTTAGCGTCGTGTTACGCAAATGTTGATTGTCAAACGAAAATGGTTCGATTCCAGTTTCCGGGAGAGCCCGTACTTGAATGGAAGGGTAATACAGTACCCCCTAAGGGTCGGTTTATTTCCTACCTTAAGGCGAGAAAGATGATAGCCAAGGGCTTTATTTATCATCTAGTTCGAGTTCATAATACGTAGGCAAGGCCACCAGTTTTCCAATCTGTCCCGGTAGTAAATGAATTTCCAGATGTATTCCCGGATGAACTTCCAGGTCTTCCTCCAGAAAGGGAAATCGACTTTGCTATCGATGTATTACCAGACACCGAGCCTATTTCTACTCCCCCTTATCGAATGGCTTTGGCAGAACTGAAAGAGCTAAAAGCACAGCTAAAAGATTTACTTGAGAAGGGGTTTATAAGACCCACTTCATCGCCGTGGGGAGCGCCAGTCTTGTTCGTGAAGAAGAAAGATGGATCTCTACGAATGTGTATCGACTACAGGCAGCTGAATAAGGTGACAATAAAGAATAAATATCCTCTTCCCAGAATCGATGATTTGTTTGATCAGTTACAGGGCGCTAAGAGGTTTTCCAAGATAGATCTGAGATCGGGTTATCATCAGGTGAGAATTAGAGAAGCAGATATTCCTAAGACTGCCTTCAGGACAAGATATGGTCACTACGAGTTCCGAGTGATGTCGTTTGTATTGACAAATGCCGCGGCGGTGTTCATGAATTTAATGAATAATGTGTTCAGGCCATTTTTGGATCTCTTCGTGATAGTATTTATCGACGATATTCTGGTATATTCTCGCACAGAGTCAGAACATGCAGACCACCTCAGAATTGTTCTTGGCGTTCTCCGAGCCTGAGAATTATATGCGAAGTTCTCAAAGTGCGAGTTTTGGCTAAATTCTGTGGCATTTCTAGGCCATGTTATTTCAGATGATGGCATCCGAGTCGACACTCAGAAAATAGAAGCTGTGAAGACTTGGCCAAGGCCTACGACGCTTACAGAAGTTCGTAGTTTTCTGGGTTTGGCAGGTTATTACCGAAGATTCGTAGAGGGATTTTCTTCTATTTCAACCCCATTAACGAAGCTAACCCAGAAGTCGATGAAATTTCAGTGGAACGATGCCTGTGAGCGTAGTTTCCAAGAGCGAAAAGACAGATTGACCTCAGCTCCGGTGTTAACAGTTCCAGAAGGGCCGGATGGTTATGTCGTGTATTGTGACGATTTCGGTGTGGGACTAGGATGTGTGCTGATGCAGCATGGCAAGGTTATTGCATATGCCTCGCGACAATTGCGGAAACATGAACAGAATTATCCGACTCATGATCTCGAATTGGCTACGGTTATTCATGCCTTAAAGATATGGAGGCATTATCTGTACGGTGTGCACGCCAATATCTATACAGATCACAAGATTGTTCAACATATTTTTAAGCAAAAGGAGTTGAACCTACGACAGAGGCGGTGGTTGGAATTGTTGAAGGATTATGACGTGAATATTTTATACCACCTCGGGAAAGCGAATGTGGTAGCAGACGCGCTTAGCCGTCGATCAATGGGCAGTTTAAGTGAAGTCCCTTCAGAAAAGAAAGAAATGGTTCGTGAGCTCTATCGGCTAGCAAATCTTGGGGTACGTGTAATTGATTCGGGTAAGGCAGGAATTAGTGTTAATGATCCTGAAGTCTCGCCCTTGAATGTGGAGATAAAAGAACTCCAGTACGAAATCAATAGATGTGTCATCACTGGGATGTATCCCGTGGGAAAGAGAAGTCTCCATTTGCAGTTTCCATAGATGGGGTTCTTAGATACCGAGACAGACTGTGTGTACCGGATGTGGCAAAATTACGCCAGCGAATCTTAGAGGAAGCGCACCATTCTCGGTATTCCATCCATCCCGGTACGACCAAAATGTATCATGACCTTAAATTGCTATATTGGTGGGATGGCATGAAACGAGACATAGCAGATTTCATAGCGCAATGTCCGAACTGCCAAAAGGTGAAAGTAGAACATCAGAAGCCAGGGGGCTTATTGCAAGCAATGGAAATTCCTACCTGGAAATGTGAAGAGATTAATATGGATTTTATTGTGGGATTACCCCGCTCCCGAGGCAGATACGATTCTATATGGGTGATCGTGGACAGGCTCACGAAAGCAGCTCATTTCCTCCCAGTCAGAACCACGTATTCGGTGAAAGATTATGCGAGGTTGTACGTGAAAGAAATTGTGCGACTTCATGGAATTCATGTAGCCATTATTACAGACAGAGGGGCCCAGTTTACAGCTAAGTTTTGCAAATCTTTTCAAGAAGGGTTAGGCACTCAAGTCAAATTCAGCACGACATTTCACCCACAGACTAACGGGCAAGCCGAGCGTACCATTCAAACATTAGAAGATATGTTACGAGCGTGTGTACTAGACTTCGGCGGTAGTTGGGATGATCATTTGCCATTAATTGAGTTTGCCTACAACAACAGCTACCATTCCGGTATTCAAATGGCCCCATATGAAGCTTTGTATGGAAGAAAATGTAGATCCCCAATTGGATGGTTTGAAACCGGAGAAGTACAATTGATAGGCCCCGACTTGATCCAACAAGCAGTTGAAAAAGTTAAAGTGATTCGAGACCGACTGTTAACAGCCCAAAGTCGCCAAAAGTCTTATGCGGACAACCGCCGACGAGATTTGGAATTTCGGGTAAATCATTGGGTATTTCTTAAAGTATCACTGATGAAAGGGGTGATGAGATTTGGCAAGAAAGGGAAGATAAGTCCAAGATACATCGGACCCTATAAAATTGTCCGTAAGGTGGGTCACGTAGCATACGAATTGGACTTTCCTTCGGAGCTTGAAGCAGTTCATCCGGTATTTCATGTTTCGATGCTCCGCAAATGTATCGGGGATCCTACAAAAATAGTCCCGGTTGACGATGTGCAGGTGACAGAGAAGCTGACATATGAAGAAGTACATATTGCAATTTTAGATAGACAGGTGCGACGACTCCGAAATAAAGAAGTCGCTTCGGTCGAGGTTCGATGGCGAAACAAAAACAGGGAAGAAATGACGTGGGAAGAGGAAGAAAAGATGAAAGTCAGTTACCCGCATTTATTCTAACCCCCGGAAGGGATTCAAGATGAAACGTCGAAGATGTAAGGTATGTACACTTTAGTATTATGCTTTTAGTCGTGTGTGGCCATGGATGTGTTGATAGTGTGATATAGCGCTGTAAGGCCATGATATTGTGGGTTGCTGTGACAGGTTGGTAGAGTCAAAATTACTAAGGAGACTCTGGCAAAATTTTTCTAGAATTCCCGAGTGTCGAACATTCGAGGACGAATGTTCCAAAAGGGGGGGAAGAATGTTACACCTCGGAAATTTTCCCGTACTTGTGTGATGAGTAGAACAATGAAGGGCTTGAGTGTATGATGTTTTACTAAGTTGGGAATGGCTAATTATGAATTTTTGGAGATAAGAAGGTTGCGGAAAATTTTCAGCTCAGTGGTCGTAAAGGGCACTATACGGCCCGTAAAGTGATTTACGGACCGTATAGTGCAATCGTCCTCCAGCCTTCTAAAATCTCAAAGTTTCTGCCAAGTGTTGAAATGGCTAAACACGACTTGGAGGACGGCCCGTAAACTGGTTTACGGACCGTAAACCTCGGTCGTAAACTGTCATGTCCCTCAGCCAAACTTTCTGTTTTTGAAATGCTTAAACACGACTTTGAGGACGGACCGTAAATCAGTATACGGTCCGTAAACTGTGGTTTACGACCACTGTTCACCCCGACGAAAGTTTATTAAAAATCATATTTTGTGATCATTAAAAGGGACTTAAGCCTCATCTCACTTCATTTTTCATCCATACACCTCAAGAGACCTCTAGAACATTCCAAATATTTCTTCCATAGGGATCCAAGAGAATCAAAGGAAAACTAAGATCATCAACACCAAATCTAAGCAACAAAGTGTATGAAACCTAGTTGGAAGTCATTCCCTTCAAGAATTTCCAAGAAAGGTGAATTAGGGTTTTGGTGCTAGAGAAGTATTCTCATTCAAGGCTTGTTCAATCATCATCTAAGGTATGTTTCATGACCATACCATGTGATTCAAGGTGTTAGAAGGCTTAGATACTTGAAATGTACAAGAACATAGAAAATGAGTCTTGCATGGGTGAATAGAGTCATAATGGAATAGTAATTGAATGGAATCATGAATGTTGATATGCTATGATTATGAATACGTTGAAAATGGTGTCTAGACCATGGAATAAGTATTATATTCGAGAAAACGCGATACCGGGTTAAAACCATTAAATGTGGGGAAATTGAAAGGAAATGGTGGATTTTGCTTAAGGTGTGTAAACGATGATTGTTGCTTGTAATATTATAAGTATTGTTATGAATGTTTGGGAGTTGCAATAGAACGGGGAAAAGTAGAAGAAACAAAGGAAATGCCTCCTACTTTTCGTTAGGAATAATGATGCGTTTTCGTAATCCATTAACTAACATGAGCCCAAATTCTCTCGTAAAGGTGACGACGTGACTTCGAAGGAAGACAAGTGAGCGATAGCCTAGCTCGACAACAAAGGTATGTGAGGCTAGACCCTTCCTTTCTATGGCATGAATCCCATGACATGATTTCCTCTCCTTCCGTGATTCTCCTATACACGGAAAGCCAAGAGCTTAAGATCATAAAATAGCTATATGAGTCAAGAGATATGATATGATGTTCCTAACGTAAATGATGTTGTTCCTTGTATACACTCACCTTATACATTGATCCTTTCAAGGTGGGGCAGAATGTTCATGTAAGCCCATAATAGAATCGAGGGTACACGACCTTACGTCACCTCGATGGAATACAGCTAATCTAAAGTTCATATGCATGAATAATAACAAGTACATTTTTTTTTGAAAGGTATAATGTTATAAGTATTTTTACATGGGCATGTCATGATTGCATTTACACCAGGCCTAGTTGGCCGGGCAGACACCGCTTCGGCGGGCGGCGATACGGACACACCATGACCCTTTTGGGCATGGGCAGACACCACTAGTGGGCGGCATGAGATGGTACCCCGGACGCGGGAGGCCTGGACGCGGGCTGATATTATTGATTATCACACCGTTCCGACATGGACGGGCAGGTTGCATGCCATGCATTCATGATATTATGATAAGTATGAGTAAGATAGCATGCATTACTTCTCTTATGATTATTATCCAGATTCAGATGTTCTTATTGATGCTCTCACTATATTGTTGTTGCTCTTCTTCATTGTTTATGCCTCTCATACTCAGTACAATATTCGTACTGACGTCCTTTTCCTTGGACGTTGTGTTCATGCCCACAAGTAGACAGGGAGGCGAGCTTGATCCAGATACTTAGGAGTTGTCAGCTGTAGAGAGCACTCCATTGTTCGGAGGTGCTTATGATTTCTCTTTTGGTACATATGTATATATATATATATATTTTGAGCATGACGGAGTCTTGTTCCGTCCATTGTATAGTATGTCAGTAAAGGCTCGTAGATGCGTAGTGTGGGTAGTATGGTCTCACATCTTTCATGTATATGTGCATTCATTATTTTGAGGTGCTAAACCTTTCTATATACAAAAGTATTTATGTTTTCACATAAATTATGATCTTTTCCATGTTTTAAGTATAAACGTGATAACAAGGCATTAATTGAGTAAGGAAAGTCATAGAGCGAGCGGTGCTCGACGGTTAGCCTCGGGTACCCGTCGCGGCCCCTAGCTGGGTCGTGACAGAAGTGGTATCAGAGCAGTTCATCCTAGGAAGCGTCTACGAGCCGTGTCTAGTAGAGTCTTGTTTATGGTGTGTAGTGCGCCACGCTAATAAACAAGAGGCTACAGGGCATTTAGGAAGAATGACCATCTTTCTTCTTATGAGATCGTGCGATAGAGCCATGCATAGGATTTTTTACTCCCCTAAAACTGCGTTCTGATTTCAGAATGCCGCCGAAAGGAAAAGCTACAGCTGCCCAGAAAGGAAAAGCTACGACGAAGAAGCGGGCAGAAAGGGAGCCTCCGGCGAATGTAGAGGAAGGTGAATCAGAGAATGAGGCCTCGCCTAATGTAGAAGAGCAGGGAGGAGCCTCAGTCCCAATTCCTCCACCAGTTGCTTCGGGTCAACCAGTGACCGAAGCTATTCATATATTGATGCAATTAGTTGCCGCCCAGGCGCAGCGGCAGAATGCGGGCCCGAGTGATCGTTCCACCTGTACGAGAGCCCGTGGCTTCCTGACTTTAAATCCTCCGGATTTTTTTGGGTCGAAGCCGGATGAGGACCCACAAGGCTTTGTCGATGAGATTTTGAGGACGCTGAAACTTATGCATGCTTCTGAGACCGAATAGGTAGAGTTGGCCTCTTATAGACTCCGCGATGTGGCGGTATTATGGTATAACAACTGGATAGCGTCAAGATCAGAAACTGCACCTCCTCCTGTTTGGCAAGAGTTTGTTGACGCTTTTATTCGCCACTATTTGCCACCCGAGGTCCGCCGAACTACAGCGGACAGGTTCTTGAATCTAAAGCAAGGAAGTATGAGTGCCCGAGAGTATAGCATGCAGTTTAATTCTCTGGCCAGGTATGCCCCGACTACGGTGGCAGATATGGGCGATCGGGTTCATAGATTTGTGAGTGGTTTGGGGCCACACTTATTTAGAGATTTCTTGACAGCCTCCTTGCAAGACAGGATGGATATTTCCCGAATACAGGCACATGCTCAGAACCTGGAGGAACGATAACATCAGCAAAGAAGTGATCGGGATAATGACCGAAGGCAAGGTAAGAGAACTAGATCCACGGGAGCAAGCAGTGAGTATAGAGGGGGACCGAGACAGATGCATCCTAGGCACTCAGGTCAGTCGGCGACTAGTGCACCTCCCAGATTCCCGGATAGGAGAGTTGATCGTTCTTTCCAGCCAGGACAGGGCCAGAGTTCTAGGGCATCCGATTCTTAGTCTAGGGGAGATTTTGGTCAGCGGAGATTTCCAGTACCGCGATGTAGCTAGTGCGGTAAATTGCATTCCGGGCAGTGCCGTGAGGGTTCAGATGCCTGTTATGCTTGCGGGCAAGTTGGCCATATAATGAGAGAGTGCCCTTCAGCGAGGGGTAGAGTTGGGACTCAGCCTACAGGGTCAGCAGCTGGGTCTTCCTCAGTACGGCCGACAGCACAGACTTCTCAGGCTACAACAGGTAGGGGCAGAGGCAGAGGGGGAGCATCTACTTCAGGTACTGTTCCGCCCCGCGTATATGCTCTGGCAAGGCGTCAGGATCTAGAGTCCTCCCCAGATGTTGTCACAGGTACTCTGACTATATTTTCCCGTGAGGTATATGCTTTGATTGATCCAGGCTCTACTTTCTCATATGTTACCGCATATATTGCTGATTGTATTGGGGTGATGCCTGAGCCAATTAAACCTTTCGAGGTGTTCACTCCGATTGGTGATCCCGTAATAGCGAGGCAAGTATTTAAGAATTGTGTAGTCGTTGTATGTGACCGACAAACAAGGGCCGATTTGATTGAACTGGAAATGATAGACTTCGACGTAATAATGGGTATGGATTGGTTAGCGTCGTGTTACGCAAATGTTGATTGCCAAACGGAAATGGTTCGATTCCAGTTTCCGGGAGAGCCCGTACTTGAATGGAAGGGTAATACAGTACCCCCTAAGCGTCGGTTTATTTCCTACCTTAAGGCGAGAAAGATGATAGCCAAGGCTATATTTATCATCTAGTTCGGGTTCATGATACGGAGGAAAGGCCACCAGTTTTCCAATCTGTCCCCGTAGTAAATGAATTTCCAGATGTATTCCCGGATGAACTTCCAGGTCTTCCTCCAGAAAGGGAAATCGACTTTGCTATCGATGTATATCCAGACACCGAGCCTATTTCTACTCCCCCTTATCGAATGGCTCCGGCAGAACTGAAAGAGCTAAAAGCACAGCTAAAAGATTTACTTGAGAAGGGGTTTATAAGACCCAGTTCATCGCCGTGGGGAGCGCCTGTATTGTTCGTGAAGAAGAAAGATGGATCTCTATGAATGTGTATCGACTACAGGCAGCTGAATTAGGTGACAATAAAGAATAAATATCCTCTTCCCAGAATCGATGATTTGTTTGATCAGTTACAGGGCGCTAAGTGGTTTTCCAAGATAGATCTGAGATCGGGTTATCATCAGATGAGAATTAGAGAAGCAGATATTCCTAAGACTGCCTTCAGGACAAGATATGGTCACTACGAGTTCCGAGTGATGTCGTTTGTATTGACAAATGCCCCGGCGGTGTTCATGAATTTAATGAATAATGTGTTCAGGCCATTTTTGGATCTCTTCGTGACAGTATTTATCGACGATATTCTGGTATATTCTCGCACAGAGTCAGAACATGCAGACCACCTAAGAATTGTTCTTGGCATTCTCCGAGCCCGAGAATTATATGCGAAGTTCTCAAAGTGCGAGTTTTGGCTAAATTCTGTGGCATTTCTAGGCCATGTTATTTCAGATGATGGCATCCGAGTCGACACTCAGAAAATAGAAGCTGTGAAGACTTGGCCAAGGCCTACGACGCTTACAGAAGTTCATAGTTTTCTGGGTTTGGCAGGTTATTACCGAAGATTCGTAGAGGGATTTTCTTCTATTTCAGCCCCATTAACGAAGCTAACCCAGAAGTCGATGAAATTTCAGTCGAACGATGCCTGTGAGCGTAGTTTCCAAGAGCTAAAAGATAGATTGACCTCAACTCCGGTGTTAACACTTCCAGAAGGGCCGGATGGTTATGTCGTGTATTATGACGATTTCGGTGTGGGACTAGGATGTGTGCTGATGCAACATGGCAAGGTTATTGCATATGCCTCGCGACAATTGTGGAAACATGAACAGAATTATCCGACTCATGATCTCGAATTGGCTACGGTTATTCATGCCTTAAAGATTTGGAGGCATTATCTGTACGGTGTGCACGCCAATATCTATACAGATCACAAGATTGTTCAACATATTTTTAAGCAAAAGGAGTTGAACCTACGACAGAGGCGGTGGTTGGAATTGTTGAAGGATTATGACGTGAATATTTTATACCACCCCGGGAAAGCGAATGTGGTAGCAGACGCGCTTAGCCGTCGATCAATGGGCAGTTTAAGTGAAGTCCCTTCAGAAAAGAAAGAAATGGTTCGTGAGCTCTATCGGCTAGCAAATCTTGGGGTACGTGTAACTGATTCGGGTAAGGCAGGAATTAGTGTTAATGGTCCTGCAGTCTCGCCATTGAATGCAGAGATAAAAGAACTCCAGTACGAAGATCCACAGATGTGTCATCACAGGGATGTATCTCGTGCGAAAGAGAAGTCTCCATTTGCAGTTTCCATAGATGGGGTTCTTAGATACCGAGACAGACTGTGTGTACCGGATGTGGCAAAATTACGCCAGCGAATTTTAGAGGAAGCGCACCATTCTCGGTATTCCATCCATCCCGGTACGACCAAAATGTATCATGACCTTAAATTGCTATATTGGTGGGATGGCATGAAACGAGACATAGCAGATTTTGTAGCGCAATGTCCGAACTGCCAAAAGGTGAAAGTAGAACATCAGAAGCCAGGGGGCTTATTGCAAGCAATGGAAATTCCTACCTGGAAATGTGAAGAGATTAATATGGATTTGATTGTGGGATTACCTCGCTCCCGAGGCAGATACGATTCTATATGGGTGATCGTGGACAGGCTCACGAAAGCAGCTCATTTCCTCCCAGTCAGAACCACGTATTCGGCGGAAGATTATGCGAGGTTGTACGTGAAAGAAATTGTGCGACTTCATGGAATTCATGTAGCCATTATTACAGACAGAGGGGCCCAGTTTACAGCTAAGTTTTGCAAATCTTTTCAAGAAGGGTTAGGCACTCAAGTCAAATTCAGCACGGCATTTCACCCACAGACTAACGGGCAAGCCGAGCGTACCATTCAAACATTAGAAGATATGTTACGAGCGTGTGTACTAGACTTCGGCGGTAGTTGGGATGATCATTTTCCATTAATTGAGTTTGCCTACAACAACAGCTACCATTCCGGTATTCAAATGGCCCCATATGAAGCTTTGTATGGAAGAAAATGTAGATCCCCAATTGGATGGTTTGAAACCGGAGAAGTACAATTGATAGGCCCCGACTTGATCCAACAAGCAGTTGAAAAAGTTAAAGTGATTCGAGACCGACTGTTAACAGCCCAAAGTCGCCAAAAGTCTTATGCGGACAACCGCCGACGAGATTTGGAATTTCGGGTAAATCATTAGGTATTTCTTAAAGTATCACTGATGAAAGGGGTGATGAGATTTGGCAAGAAAGGGAAAATAAGTCCAAGATACATCGGACCCTATAAAATTGTCCGTAAGGTGGGTCACGTAGCATACGAATTGGACTTTCCTTCGGAACTTGAAGCAGTTCATCCAGTATTTCATGTTTCGATGCTCCGCACATGTATTGGGGATCCTACAAGAATAGTCCCTGTTGACGATGTGCAGGTGACAGAGAAGCTGACGTATGAAGAAGTACATATTGCCATTTTAGATAGACAGGTGCGACGACTCCGAAATAAAGAAGTCGCTTCGGTCAAGGTTCGATGGCGAAACAACAACCGGGAAGAAATGACGTGGGAAGTGGAAGAAAAGACGAAAGTCAAATACCCGCATTTATTCCAACCCCCGGAAGGGATTCAAGATGAAACGTCGAAGATGTAAGGTATGTACACTTTAGTATTATGCTTTTAGTCGTGTGTGGCCATGGATGTGTTGATAGTGTGATATAGCCCTGTAAGGCCATGATATTGTGGGTTGCTGTGAAAGGTTGGTAGAGTCAAAATTACAAAGGAGACTCTGGCAAAAAATTTCTAGAATTCCCGAGTGTCGAACATTCGAGGACGAATGTTCCAAAAGGGGGGAAGAATGTTACACCTCGGAAATTTTCCCGCACTTGTGTGATGAGTAGAACAATGAAGGGCTTGAGTGTACGATGTTTTACTAAGTCGGGAACGGCTAATTATGAATTTTTGAAGATAAGAAGGTTGCGGAATATTTTCAGCTCAGTGGTCGTAAAGGGCACTATACGGCCCGTAAAGTGATTTACGGACCGTATAGTGCAATCGTCCTCCAGCCTTTTAAAATCTCAAAGTTTCTGCCATGTGTTGAAATGGCTAAACACGACTTGGAGGACGGCCCGTAAACTGGTTTACGGACCGTAAACCTCGGTCGTAAACTGTCATGTCCCTCAGCCAAACTTTCTGTTTTTGAAATGCTTAAACACAACTTGGAGGACGGACCGTAAATCAGAATACGGCCCGTAAACTGTGGTTTACGACCACTGTTCACCCCGACGAAAGTTCATTAAAAATCAGATTTTGTGATCATTAAAAGGGACTTAAGCCTCATTTCACTTCATTTTTCATCCATACACCTCAAGAGACCTCTAGAACATTCCAAATATTTCTTCCATAAGGATCCAAGAGAATCAAAGGAAAACTAAGATCATCAACACCAAATCTAAGCAACAAAGTGTATGAAACCTAGTTGGAAGTCATTCCCTTCAAGAATTTCCAAGAAAGGTGAATTAGGGTTTTGGTGCTAGAGAAGTATTCTCATTCAAGGCTTGTTCAATCATCATCTAAGGTATGTTTCATGACCATACCATGTTATTCAAGGTGTTAGAAGGCTTAGATACTTGAAATGTACAAGAACATAGAAAATGAGTCTTGCATGGGTGAATAGAGTCATAATGGAATAGTAATTGAATGGAATCATGAATGTTGATATGCTATGATTATGAATACGTTGAAAATGTTGTCTAGACCATGGAATAAGTATTATATTCGAGAAAACGCGATACCGGGTTAAAACCATTAAATGTGGGGAAATTGGAAGGAAATGGTGGATTTTGCTTAAGGTCTGTAAACGATGATTGTTGCTTGTAATATTATAAGTATTGTTATGAATGTTTGGGAGTTGCAATAGAACGGGGAAAAGTAGAAGAAACAAAGGAAATGCCTCCTACTTTTCCTTAGGAATAATGATGCGTTTTCGTAATCCATTAACTAACATGAGCCCAAATTCTCTCGTGAAGGTGACGACGTGACTTCGAAGGAAGACAAGTGAGCGATAGCCTAGCTCGACAACAAAGGTATGTGAGGCTAGACCCTTTCTTTCTACGACATGAATCCCATGACATAATTTCCTCACCTTCCATGATTCTCCTATACCCGGAAAGCCAAGAGCTTAAGATCATAAAATAGCTATATGAGTCAAGAGATATGATATGGCGTTCCTAACGTAAATGATGTTGTTCCTTGTATACACTCACCTTATACATTGATCCTTTCAAGGTGGGGCAGAATGTTCATTTATGCCTATAATAGAATCGAGGGTACACGACCTTACGTCACCTCGATGGAATACAACTGATCTAAAGTTCATATGCATGAATAAAACCAAGTACATTTTTTTTGAAAAGTATAATTTTATAAGTATTTTTACATGAGCATGTCATGATTGCATTTACACCGGGCCTAGTTGGCCGGGCAGACACCGCTTCGGCGGGCGGCGATACGGACACACCATGACCCTTTTGGGCATGGGCAGACACCACTAGTGGGCGGCATGAGATGGTACCCCGGACGAGGGAGGGCTGGACGCGGGCTCAGATTATTGATTATCACACCGTTCCGACATGGACGGGCATCTTACATGTCATGCATTCATGATATTATGATAAGTATGAGTAAGATGGCATGCATTACTTCTCTTATGATTATTATCCAGATTCAGATGTTCTTATTGATGCTCTCACTATATTGTTGTTGCTCTTATTTATTGTTTATGCCTCTCATACTCAGTACAATATTCGTACTGACGTCTTTTTCCTTGGACGCTGTGTTCATGCCCACAGGTAGACAGGGAGGCGAGCTTGAACCAGATACTTAGGAGTTGTCAGCTGTTGAGAGCACTCCATTGTTCGGAGGTGCTTATGATTTCTCTTTTGGTACATATGTATATATATATATATATATATATATATATATATATTGAGCATGACAGAGTCTTGTTCCGTCCATTGTGTAGTATGTCAGTATAGGCTCGTAGATGCGTAGTGTGGGTAGTATGGTCTCACATCTTTCATGTATATGTGCATTCATTATTTTGAGGTGCTAAACCTTTCTATATACAAAATTATTTATGTTTTCACATAAATTTTGATCTTTTCCATGTTTTAAGTATAAACGTGATAACAAGGCATTAATCGAGTAAGGAAAGTGATAGAGCGAGCGATGCTCGACGGTTAGCCCTGGGTACCCGTCGCGGCCCTTAGCTGGGTCGTGACAGAAGTGGTATCAGAGCAGTTCGTCCTAGGAAGCGTCTACGAGCTGTGGCTTGTAGAGTCTTGTTTATGGTGTGTAGCGTGCCACGCTAATAAACAAGAGGCTACAGGGCATTTAGGAAGAATGACCATCTTTCTTCTTATGAGATCGTGCGATAGAGCCATGCATAGGATTTTATCCTCCCCTAAAAGTGCGTTGTGATTTCAGAATGCCGCCGAAAGGAAAAGCTACAGCTGCCCCGAAAGGCAAAGCTATGACGAAGAAGCGGGCAGAAAGGGAGCCTCCGGTGAATGAAGAGGAAGGTGAATCACAGAATGAGGCCTCGCCTAATGTAGAAGAGCAGGGAGGAGCCTCAGTCCCAATTCCTCCACCAGTTGCTTCGAGTCAACAAGTGACCGAAGCTATTCATATATTGACACAATTGGTTGCTGCCCAGGCACAGCGGCAGAATGCGGGCCCGAGTGATCGTTCCGCCAGTACGAGAGCCCGTGACTTCCTGACTTTAAATCCTCCGGAATTTTTTGGGTCGAAGCCGGATGAGGACCCACAAGGCTTTGTCGATGAGATGTTGAGGACGCTGAAACTTATGCATGCTTCTGAGACCGAATCGGTAGAGTTGGCCTCTTATAGACTCCGCGATGTGGCGGTATTATGGTATAACAACTGGATAGCGTCAAGATCAGAAAATGCACCTCCTCCTGTTTGGCAAGAGTTTGTTGACGCTTTTATTCGCCACTATTTACCACCCGAGGTCCGCCGAGCTAGAGCGGACAAGTTCTTGAATCTAAAACAAGGAAGTATGAGTGCCCGAGAGTATAGCATGCAGTTTAATTCTCTGGCCAGGTATGCCCCGACTATGGTGGCTGATATGGGCGATCGGGTTCATAGATTTGTGAGTGGTTTGGGGCCACACTTATTTAGAGATTGCTTGACAGCCTCCTTGCAAGACGGGATGGATATATCCCGTATACAGGCACATGCTCAGAACCTGGAGGAACAACAACAACAGCAAAGAAGTGATCGGGATAATGAACGAAGGCAAGGTAAGAGAGCTAGATCCACAGGAGCAAGCAGTGAGTATAGAGGGGGACCGAGACAGATGCATCCTAGGCACTCAGGTCAGTCGGCGACTAGTGCACCTTCCAGATTCCCGAATAGGAGAGTTGATCGTTCTTTCCAGCCAGGACAGGGCCAGAGTTTGAGGGCATCCGATTCTCAGTCTAGGGGAGATTTTGGTCAGCGGAGATTTCCAGTACCGTGGTGTAGCCAGTGCGGTAAATTGCATTCCGGGCAGTGCCGTCAGGGTTCAGATGCCTGTTATGCTTGCGGGCAAGTTGGCCATATAATGAGAGAGTGCCCTTCAGCGAGGGGTAGAGTTGGGACTCAGCCTACAGGGTCAGCAGCTGGGTCTTCCTCAGTACGCCCGACAGCACAGACTTCTCAGGCTACAACAGGTAGGGGCAGAGGCAGAGGGGGAGCATCTACTTCAGGTACTGTTCCGCCCCGCGTATATGCTCTGGCAGGGTGTCAGGATCTAGAGTCCTCCCCAGATATTGTCACAGGTACTCTGACTATATTTTCCCGTGAGGTATATGCTTTGATTGATCCAGGCTCTACAATCTCTTATGTTACCCCATATGTTGTTGATTGTATTGGGGTGAAGCCTGAGCCAATTAAACCTTTCGAGGTGTTCATTCCGATTGGTGATCCCGTAATAGCGAGGCAAGTATATAAGAATTGTGTAGTCGTTATATGTGACCGACAAACAAGGGCCGATTTGATTGAACTGGAAATGATAGACTTCGACGTAATAATGGGTATGGATTCGATTCCAGTTTCCGGGAGAGCCCGTACTTGAATGGAAGGGTAATACAGCATCCCCTAAGGGTAGGTTTATTTCCTACCTCAAGGCGAGAAAGATGATAGCCAAGGGATATATTTATCATCTAGTTCGGGTTCATGATACGGAGGCAAGGCCACCAGTTTTCCAATCTGTCCCGGTAGTAAATGAATTTCCAGATGTATTCCCGGATGAACTTCCAGATCTTCCTCCAGAAAGGGAAATTGACTTTGCTATCGATGTATTACCAGACACCGAGCCTATTTCTATTTCCCCTTATCGAATGGCTCCGGCAGAACTGAAAGAGCTAAAACCACAGCTAAAAGATTTACTTGAGAAGGGGTTTATAAGACCCAGTTCATCGCCGTGGGGAGCGCCAGTCTTGTTCGTAAAGAAGAAAGACGGATCTCTACGAATGTGTATCGACTACAGGCAGCTGAATAAGGTGACAATAAAGAATAAATATCCTTTTCCCAGAATCGATGATTTGTTTGATCAGTTATAGGGCGCGAAGTGGTTTTCCAAGATAGATCTGAGATCGGGTTATCATCAGGTGAGAATTAGAGAAGCAGATATTCCTAAGACTGCCTTCAGGACAAGATATGGTCACTACGAGTTCCGAGTGATGTCGTTTGTATTGACAAATGCCCCGGCGGTGTTCATGAATTTAATGAATAATGTGTTCAGGCCATTTTTGGATCTCTTCGTGACAGTATTTATCGACGATATTCTGGTATATTCTCGCACAGAGTCAGAACATGCAGACCACCTAAGAATTGTTCTTGGCGTTCTCCGAGCCCGAGAATTATATGCGAAGTTCTCAAAGTGCGAGTTTTGGCTAAATTCTGTGGCATTTCTAGGCCATGTTATTTCAGATAATGGCATCCAAGTCGACACTCAGAACATAGAAGCTGTGAAGACTTGGCCAAGGCCTACGACGCCTACAGAAGTTCGTAGTTTTCTGGGTTTGGCAGGTTATTACCGAGGATTCGTAGAGGGATATTCTTCTATTTCAGCCCCATTAACAAAGCTAACCCAGAAGTCGATGAAATATCAGTGGAACGATGCCTGTGAGCGTAGTTTTCAAGAGCTAAATGACAGATTGACCTCAGCTCCGGTGTTAACACTTTCAGAAGGGCCGGATGTTTATGTCGTGTATTGTGACGCTTCCGGTGTGGGACTAGGATGTGTGCTGATGCAGCATGGCAAGGTTATTGCATATGCCTCGCGACAATTGCGGAAACATGAACAGAATTATCCGACTCATGATGTCGAATTGGCTGCGGTTATTCATGCCTTAAAGATATGGAGGCATTATCTGTACGGTGTGCACGCCGATATCTATACAGATCACAAGAGTCTTCAACATATTTTTAAGCTGAAGGAGTTGAACCTACGACAGAGGCGGTGGTTGGAATTGTAGAAGGATTATGACGTGAATATTTTATACCACACCGGGAAAGCGAATGTGGTGGCAGACGCGCTTAGCCGTCGATCAATGGGCAGTTTAAGTGAAGTCCCTTCAGAAAAGAAAGAAATGGTTCGTGAGCTCTATCGGCTAGCAAATCTTGGGGTACGTGTAATTGATTCGGGTAAGGCAGGAATTAGTGTTAATGATCCTGCAGTCTCGCCCTTGAATGCGGAGATAAAAGAACGCCAGTACGAAGATCCACAGATATGTCATCACAGGGATGTATCCCGTGGGAAAGAGAAGTCTCCATTTGCAGTTTCCATAGATGGGGTTCTTAGATACCGAGACAGACTGTGTGTACCGGATGTGGCAAAATTACGCCAGCGACTTTTAGAGGAAGCACACCATTCTCAGTATTCCATCCATCCCGGCACGACAAAAATGTATCATGACCTTAAATTGCTATATTGGTGGGATGGCATGAAACGAGACACTGCAGACTTCGTAGCGCAATGTCCGAACTGCCAAAAGGTGAAAGTAGAACATCAGAAGCCAAGGGGCTTATTGCAAGCAATGGATATTCCTACCTGGAAATGGGAAGAGATTAATATGGATTTTATTGTGGGATTACCCAGCTCCCGAAGCAGATACGATTCTATATGGGTGATCGTGGACAGGCTCACGAAAGCAGCTCATTTCCTCCCAGTCAGAACCATGTATTCGGCTGAAGATTATGCGAGGTTGTACTTGAATGAAATTGTGTGACTTCATGGAATTCCTGTAGCCATTATTACAGACAGAGGGGCCCAGTTTACAGCTATGTTTTTGAAATATTTTCAAGAAGGGTTAGGCACTCAAGTCAAATTCAGCACGGCATTTCACCCACAGACTGACGGGCAAGCCGAGCGTACCATTAAAACATTAGAAGATATGTTACGAGTGTGTGTACTAGACTTCAGCGGTAGTTGGGATGATCATTTGCCATTAATTGAGTTTGCCTACAACAACAGCTACCATTCCGGTATTCAAATGGCCCCATATGAAGCTTTGTATGGAAGAAAATGTAGATCCCCAATTGGATGGTTTGAAATCGGAGAAGTACAATTGATAGGCCCCGACTTGATCCAACAAGAAGTTGAAAAAGTTAAAGTGATTCGAGACCGATTGTTAACAACCCAAAGTCACCAAAAGTCTTATGCGGACAACCGCCGACGAGATTTGGAATTTCGGGTAAATCATTGGGTATTTCTGAAAGTATCACTGATGAAAGGGGTGATGAGATTTGGCAAGAAAGGGAAGCTAAGTCCAAGATACATCGGACCCTATAAAATTGTCCGTAAGGTGGGTCACGTAGCATACGAATTGGACTTTCCTTCGGAGCTTGAAGCAGTTCATCCGGTATTTCATGTTTCGATGCTCCGCAAATGTATCGGGGATCCTACAAGAATAGTCCCGGTTGACGATGTGCAGGTGACAGAGAAGCTGACATATGAAGAAGTAGCTATTGCCATTTTAGATAGACAGGTGCGACGACTCCGAAATAAAGAAGTCGCTTCGGTCAAGGTTCGATGGCGAAACAACAACCGGGAAGAAAAGATGAAAGCCAAATACCCGCATTTATTCCAACCCCCGGAAGGGATTAAAGATGAAACGTCGAAGATGTAAGGTATGTACACTTTAGTATTATGCTTTTAGTCGTGTGTGGCCATGGACGTGTTGATAGTGTGATATAGCCCTGTAAGGCCATGATATTGTGGGTTGTTGTGATAGGTTGGTAGAGTCAAAATTACAAAGGAGACTCTGGCAAAATTTTTCTAGAATTCCCGAGTGTCGAACATTCGAGGACGAATGTTCCAAAAGGGGGGAAGAATGTTACACCTCGGAAATTTTCCCGCACTTGTGCGATGAGTAGAACAATGAAGGGCTTGTGTGTATGATGTTTTACTAAGTCGGGAATGACTAATTATGAATTTTTGGAGATAAGAAGGTTGCGGAACATTTTCAGCTCAGTGGTCGTAAAGGGCACTATACGGCCCGTAAAGTGATTTACGGACCATATAGTGCAATCGTCCTCCAGCCTTCTAAAATCTCAAAGTTTTTGCCAAGTGTTGAAATGGCTAAACAGGACTTGGAGGATGGCCCGTAAACTGGTTTACGGACCGTAAACCTCGGTCGTAAACTGCCATGTCCCTCAGCCAAACTTTCTGGTTTTGAAATGCTTAAACACGACTTGGAGGACGGACCGTAAATCAGTATACGGTCCGTAAACTGTGGTTTACGACCACTGTTCACCCCGACGAAAGTTCATTAAAAATCAGATTTTGTGATCATTAAAAGGGACTTAAGCCTCATTTCACTTCATTTTTCATCCATACACCTTAAGAGACCTCTAGAACATTCCAAATATTTCTTCCATAAGGATCCAAGAAAATCAAAGGAAAACTAAGATCATCAACACTAAATCTAAGCAACAAAGTGTATGAAACCTAGTTGGAAGTCATTCCCTTCAAGAATTTCCAAGAAAGGTGAATTAGGGTTTTGGTGCTAGAGAAGTATTCTCATTCAAGGCTTGTTCAATCATCATCTAAGGTATGTTTCATGACCATACCATGTGATTCAAGGTGTTAGAAGGCTTAGATACTTGAAGTGTACAAGAACATAGAAAATGAGTCTTGCATGGGTGAATAGAGTCATAATGGAATAGTAATTGAATGGAATCATGAATGTTGATATGCTATGATTATGAATACGTTGAAAATGGTGTCTAGACCATGGAATAAGTATTATATACAGAAAACGCGATACCGGGCTAAAACCATTAAATGTGGGGAAATTGGAAAGAAATGGTGGATTTTGGTTAAGGTGTGTAAACGATGATTGTTGCTTGTAATATTATAAGTATTGTTGTGAATGTTTGGGAGTTGCAATAGAACGAGGAAAAGTAGAAGAAACAAAGGAAATGCCGCCTAGTTTTCCTTAGGAATAATGATGCGTTTTCGTAATCCATTAACTAACATGAGCCCAAATTCTCTCGTGAAGGTGACGACGTGACTTCGAAGGAAGACAAGTGAGCGATAGCCTAGCTCGACAATAAAGGTATGTGAGGCTAGACCCTTTCTTTCTACGGCATGAATCCCATGACATGATTTCCTCTCCTTCCATGATTCTCCTATACCCGGAAAGCCAAGAGCTTAAGATCATAAAATAGCTATATGAGTCAAGAGATATGATATGATGTTCCTAACGTAAATGATGTTGTTCCTTCTATACACTCACCTTATACATTGATCCTTTCAAGGTGGGGCAGAATGTTCATGTATGCCCATAATAGAATCGAGGGTACACGACCTTACGTCACCTCGATGGAATACAGCTGATCTAAAGTTCATATGCATGAATAATAACATGTACATTTTTTTTTGAAAAGTATAATGTTATAAGTATTTTTACATGAGCATGTCATGATTGCATTTACACCGGGCCTAGTTGGCCGGGCAGACACCGCTTCGGAGGGCGGCGATACGGACACACCATGACCCTTTTGGGCATGGGCAGACACCACTAGTGGGCGGTATGAGATGGTACCCCGGACGCGGGCTCAGATTATTGATTATCACACCGTTCCGACATGGACGGGCAACTTTCATGGCATGCATTCATGATATTATGATAAGTATGAGTAAGATAGCATGCATTACTTCTTTTATGATTATTATCCAGATTCAGATGTTCTTATTTATGCTCTCACTATATTGTTGTTGCTCTTCTTCATTGTTTATGCCTCTCATACTCAGTACAATATTCGTACTGACGTCCTTTTCCTTGGACGCTGTGTTCATGCCCACAGGTAGACAGGGAGGCGAGCTTGATCCAGATACTTAGGAGTTGTCAGCTGTTGAGAGCACTCCATTGTTCGGAGGTGCTTATGATTTCTCTTTTGGTACATATGTATATATATATATATATATATATATATTTTGAGCATGACGGAGTCTTTTTCCGTCCATTGTATAGTATGTGAGTAGAGGCTCCTAGATGCGTAATGTGGGTAGTATGGTCTCACATCTTTCATGTATTTGTGCATTCATTATTTTGAGGTGCTAAACCTTTCTATATACAAAAGTATTTATGTTTTCACATAAATTATGATCTTTTCCATGTTTTAAGTATAAATGTGATAACAAGGCATTAATCGAGTAAGGAAAGTGATAGAGCGAGCGGTGCTCGGCGATTAGCCCCGGGTACCCGTCGCGGCCCCTAGCTGGGTCGTGACAGCTACATATGCCCCGGCTATGGTGGCTGATATGGGAGATAGAGTGCATAGGTTTGTGAGTGGCCTAGGGCCACATTTGTTCAAAGATTGCTTAACTGCTTCATTGCAAGACGGGATGGATATCTCCCGCATTCAAGACCATGCTCAAAATCTAGAAGAACAATGACATCCGCAAAGGGGCGAGCGTGATATGGATCAGGGGCCAAGTAAGAGGGCCAGATCCATAGGTGCTGATAGCGACCATAGAAGGGGATCGAGGCAGACGTATTCTAGGCACTCAGGTCTTTCGGTGAGTAGTATACCTCCACGAGTGGCAGACCAGGGGTCCGACTTCTCTAGTCATCCCGGACCGTATCAGAGTTTCACCGAGACGGGCTCTCGGTATAGGAGTGATTCTGGCCAGAGGAGATCATCTATACCACAATGTACACAGTACGGTAAGCTACATTGGGGAACATGCCGATTGGGCTCGGATGTTTGTTATGTTTGCGGCCAGTCAGGTCACATTATGAGAGAGTGCCCATTTCGAGGTGGTAGGCACGCGGTTCTGCCCGTAGGATCAGTGGTTGGTTCTTCTTCGGTGCGCCCGGGAGAGCAGGCTTCCCCGGTTCCGGCAAGGCGAGGTAGAGGCAGAGGGGGAGCAACTACTTCAGGTGCCACTCAGCCCCGTATATATGCTTTAGCTGAGCGACAGGATCCAGAGTCATTTCCCGATGCCGTCATAGGTATATCTGTACCTTTGATAATATGTGAAAGGAGGAATAAATATTTATCATATTAAACAAGTATGAATTGAGAGGTTTTATGCTATGTAGCGACGGTAATCGATAAACTACAATATGTGGTATTAACAGTTTTTATATATATATCCTTGAGGATAGTATTGATCCACCACTGGTAATCTATATGAAATACCTTTAGAAATACTACCGATAAGACTTAAAGGGTATTGTGAGGACGATGCTACACAAGCTTTAAGGAAGTAGGGTGTGAAGGGTAGAACCTCCAAGATAGCAGTTGCTAAAGAATAACGAAAAGATAGGGTCAGTTAGAAAAGTACGAGAGTGTCATGTGCTACCGAGCAAGTTAGTTATTGATGAAAGCTTCCTTATCGTGCAGACTATATTGTCAATATATATTTTATGAAGATGTGAGTGTGAGGAAAGTATACGAGACATGAGTTATAGCACTTTAGAAGTTACCACTACAGGATTATGGAGTTAGTAGTACGAGGCTGCATAATCAATAAAGGACATGTGAGATGTCCTAGAAGAATTTACTGTATGATGAAAAGGGAATGGGAAAGATGTAAGTTAAGAACCAAGCTTGAAAAAGGTATGTACGTTTTCTTTTCATGCTTTTGGGTCGTATGTGGCAATAGCTATGTTGCTATTATGTTGTGGCCCTGTGAGGCAATGATATTATGGGTTGCTGTGACAGGGTGGTAGTACCATATTACAAGGGAAACTCTGGCGAATTTTTCGTAGAATCCCCGCTAACTTAACATTCGAGGACCAATGTTCCAAAAGGGGGGAAGAATGTTACACCTCGGAAATTTCTCCGTGAACATACAATGAATAGACCAACGAAGAGTATGGGTGTACGATGTTTTACTAAGAAGAGGATGACTACTTATGAGTTTTGAAAATGCAAATGTTGCAGATTTGCACTTTAGCCCAGTTGGTCGTAAAATAGAATATGGCCCGTAAAGTGGTTTACGGACCGGAAACTGCTATCATCCTCCAATATACAAAATTTCAAATTTTTGCCAAATGTCTAAATAGTTAAATACGACTCAGAATACGAACCGTAAATCGAAATACGGCCCGTAAACTATGACCGTAAACCACCATGACTCCAGCAAACCTTTCTGGTTCTGTTATGCTTAAATATGGTTGTGAAGGACGGACCGTAAACCAGAATACGGCCCGTAAACTGGGTTTACGGCCACTGTGCACTTCGACTACTGTTCATAAAAATCAGATTTTAAGTTAAGTATAGGGGACCCTTTTTCATTCCATTCATTTCATTTTCACTCCACACTTCAAGAAACATCTAGAATACTCTCTAATATTCCTCCACAAGAGAAGCAAAGGAAAATCAAGATAAACAACACTAAAACCATGAAATCAAGAGTGTGAGACTCATCAAAGTTCATCTACACCAAGAAATTGCAAAGGAAGTGAAGTAGGGTTATTGGAATAGAAGAGTATTGCTACTCAAGGATCATTCCTACCACATCTAAGGTAAGTTTTATGACTTTTTCATGATGATTGAAGTATTTATACGTTGAAACACTTGGATTATAGAAGAGTGTAGTAAATGGGTCATGAAATGTGAATAGTGCCATAGTTGAATGATAGTTGGATTGAATTATGAATGTTGATGTGTTGGGAGTATAAATATGTTATAAATGACGTGTAGACCATAAAATAGGTGTGATATATGAGAAAATGTGATGATGAGCTAAAACTCGTAAATGTGGAGAAATTGGAGAAAATGGTGGAATGTGGTAAATGTAGATAAATGACGATTGGTGATACATTCTTGTGAATGTTTGGTAGTTGAAATGAAACATGGGAAAAGTAGTAGAAACAAAGGAAATGCTGCCCAATTTTCCCTAGAAAATAGTCACGCGTTCTTATAGTCGATTAACTGACGCTGATGTGAATTCTCCTTAAGGTAAAGACGCGAACATTGAAGAGGGAACGATCAAGCGGTAGAATAGCTGAAGGAAAAGGTATGTAAGGCTAGTCCTTTATTTCAAGGCATGAATCCTATGATATGATATTATTTCCATACACTTCCATGGCTTCCTTATATTCCGGAACCAAGAGCCTATGTTCATGGATAGCCACGTGAGATAAGAATAAGAGACATGTTATGAGCACGATAACGGAGATGACAAGCTTAAGACTAAAGATTCTAGAGTTCATGGTATAATGTTTAAACAAAGCTAAAGACATTAACTACAATCTATTGGTAATGCTTGATGTATACACTCACCTTATATACCAATTCCATCAAGGTGGGCCGGAATACCTATCACTACCAGAAAATAGGCCAATGGCAACACCAAGAAATGAGTTGCAATAGAAACAAAAACCGTTGCCACAGATCTATCGGGACGCATTATCATCGGTGACATCTGATCGCGTGCCAATAGGTCTATAGCCACGGTTCTTGCAACGGTTAACATAACCGTTGCTATAGTTTCTCTATTGCGACGGTTAACATAATAGTTGCTATAGTTATCTATATCAACGGTTAATTGGTCGATCTGCAGCAACATTATTTTGGTTAAATGGAACTGTTAAAAACCGTCCCCATATACCTTTTATGCAACGACTGCTAAGGGTATGGCAACGCTTAATTAAGGTTAATAAAATCTTATGCAACAATTTTTATTGGATTAGAGACAATCAATAAGTATCTAAGGGAACAGTTTCGGACATATAGGAACGGTTCACATGGCCTATTGCAACGGTTGGCACATTTTATTTGGGACTTTATGCAACGGGTTTGGTAGACTATTGCAACGGTAAAAATAAAATTTACAACCCTGGTCAATCAATTATAATATACAATGCACTTTATATAGTCACAAAATGAAAGTTTTCAATCCAAATGGGCTGCAAGCTAGTAATATCTATAAAAGCAAAATGTTACAACCCAAATATATATGCATAATTAAGTTTAATTTACATGCATTTCAAGAGAGTTTGCATAAGTTTTAAATTGTTTGATAACAAAAGATCATTCCTAAAACATCTAGGAAAAGATCTAAATCGTTTGATAGCAAACGATCATTCCTAAAACATCTAGCAAAAGAGATCATTCCCAAAAGATCTAGAAAAAGAGCAGCGACTCAGAAGTCTTCACTCCGATCATCATCACCTTCCATTTCTTCATTTTTAACACCTACAAAAGAGGATAAATAATGTCATTACCCTTCAAGCTTGCACACTCAATACACAGATAATATCTTACTAAAACTCCTATTTTCTTTTTGAGAAACATTCAAATCTGTACACATCAACTTCATGGATGATATTCATCATGTTATATTTTGCAAATGTGTGTCAAAGTTTTCCTTGTAAGATCTATAACAGTTTTATGGCCTTTATAGAAGTGTATGTTTTGTTGTCAGTAATGTCTTAAAAACAAATGACTAGGAATAGAGAATTGTGCCAGCTATTTCTACCTATCAGTTTCTAATTGTATGTATCATTTGACATCCCATTTCAGCTGTTGTCTAATACCATAAAACAATAGATCTGTCTTATAGTTTTGAAGTTCCTGTTTCCTGATAAAATTCTTGCTTCTTGTTTCTGCTTCCTTTTGAAGGTCGTTTCAACAATGGAAAGCATGTTAAAGAAGATAATCCCCAAAAAATGTGACACAATTTCTGTTCTGATCAGAAAGTAAAAACAAGATGAATCTGATCTCATGATATTTAGATAGGTGAGTATCACTTTGCGTCTTTTCAAAATCCACCCCAAAACGAATAAATAATTAGAGAAGAGAAAGATCAGAAGCAGGTACAATTTGCTGGTGAGACTAGCACTAAAGTGCAAGCCTTGGATGCTGTTGATGAGAAAGAATCAAGGGGTAACATGTAGGAAATCATGGTAAACAAGGTGGATGCAGGTGAATATGTCGTAGTTGCTGAAGATGTTAACCTGTATGCAGCTACTGAAGCTTCTAACGTGATCCAAAATGCACATGATGCAGTACAAACAAATAAGAGAGAAAGGAATTTGGAGGATGGTGCTAAAGTGCTGCATAATGCTATGGTGCAGACTGAGGATCAAATGAGTCCAAGTACTGCTGTTCGCAAGTAGGTACATAGTTCATGTACAAACGAAGCTGCAATCAGTTACGTTGCGGAGAATATATAAGGGCAGTACTAAACATATTGCTGGTGAAACCGGCACTATAGGGCAAGTCTTAGGTACTGATCGATGTTCACACACAGCTAGCAGCAAGTCTATGCTACTATGAGTGCTGCAGTTGCTCCATCTCATTTGAGGGGTGCTGAGGTAAAAGAATTTTAACAATCAAGATTGGTAAGTCCATCGATCAATACAACATGTACCAGTAGAAGGTTTGATAGCACGAGAATAAAACGACAACGAAAAATTACAAAACTTGTTTCATTGTTATATACTCCGTATATATAAAGTTGATGAGAAAAAAAGAACTGCTAGGAATGCAAGCAGCAAACAAGACACTGGAAAATAATGTGACTCCAAGGGATAATACTCATAAGCAGCACCAGTTTACAGCATAAAAATCTGCAACTCACAAACAGCAGTACACTAGCAGATACCAGATCGAATAGTTCGAAGTGGGGAAAAAGCACTTGAAAGTTATGAACATTTGACCTCAAGTGCTAGTGTACACAAGCCTAGCAAAACTGATCCTAAGTCTGCTGGAAATAAGTAGAATCAACTGGTAAATGCTCAGGTAAAAAACTATTTCGTAAAAAACTGGTAAACAACATTCTTCATCTAATATGTAAAACACCAGCTCACTATTCTTTCCAACCAATCCAGATAGATCAAGAAGTAGCAAGCAATTAAACACCAGCATTACATATTTCGTTCATTCCTTACAAACAACCAGCCAGTATAAGATTTCATCAATGCTTAGGCAAGAAAAAAAATCAACAGAGAGATTAAGAAAATTATCAGATAGATCACATGTGTTATAGCCCGTATATTGTACGTTTGGAAATTCTAAAGTCGCCGTGGAAAGTTGAGGACGAGACTATTTTCAAAAAGGGTTGTAATGTGCAAGTTGGTTATAAATATTATTCATGAATATTATTGCATGGAAATGTTGAGAAGGGTTGAGGGTGAAAAAGAAAATTCGTAAAATGGTTTATGGAAATATTGCGGAAAGAATAAGGGCAAAAGGAGAAAATCCACAAAACGATCAATGGAAATAATGTGGGAACTTAGGGGCAACATGGTAATTTCACAAGGCATGCATAAAAGGCCACATTGGCCGAAAATGGAAGGGAAATTGTGCATGTGGTCAAAGCTTGCATGGCAAGACTAATTAAGTCATCCTTTTCTTTAAAAATTCAAGAAAGCTCTAGAAAAAAAAATGGTAAAAAAGAAGAGAAAACTCTACAGAGTGGCATGTGCCCCTCACATGCCTCTATAATTATATATATATATATACATGTAAGTCTTGAAAGAACAAGACAATCCATCATTTTAAGTTCTAGAAAATTCAAGAGAAAGGGAGAGAATAAGAGAGGGAGAGAAACGACCAAGAGGGGTTGGCCGAACCAGCCCCTAGTTGTGATCATGGAGAAATTATTTTCTTCATGCTTTCATACTAATTGGAGGGTCATCTTCGACGTGGAGTAGTTGTTGGAGTGAGAAAAACATTCGTTTGGCAAAGAGATGCTCCTAGCCGTATGGAAGAATAGAGTGGAGAAGGTAAGATTCAATCCTTTCTTGTATGTTTTATGGATGTTGAAACATGTTGTTATGTGTTGAAATAGATGAAACTCATGAAAATAAGAATGTTATGTGTGTTGGCCGAATGCATGGGAATATGTAGAAAGATGAAATGATTTTTATTTAGTAGTTTGATTATTGTTGTGTGCAAAGTAGAGAAATGGATGAACTATATGAGAGTATGTGTGTTGGATGTGTGGCCGTGAAATATATATAGTTTATGGTCGTGTATGGTATGTGTAATGTTGTGTGGAAGATTGAATTAATGTAGCATGTTGTTGTTGTTATAATGTGTAGAGATGGGTGAAATTGTATGAAAATATGTAAGAAGTTGTTGTGGCCGAGAATGGCATTGTTTGGTAAGTTGTAGTAAATTGATGTAATTTGATATTATGGTTGTCGTTGCTATAGATTATGCCACCTAGAATGAATGGTGTGGTTGAAGTTAAAGGTTTCGGATGAAATAGTATGTTGATCAAGTCGTTGGAATATTGTGTGAAATGAATTGAATGTTGGAATATATGTTGAATGGAATGTTAATGTTGTTGATAAGAATTGTTGGTATTGTTGATAGTTTGGCCGGGTTGAATTCCCGGGATTGTTGTTGATTAGAATTGGCCAAGTTGAACTTGGTGGGATGGCATATTTACAGGGGAAATGCTGCCGAAATTTCGGCAGACAAAGTGTTATGTAAAGAATTAACTTCTAAAGGCGCTAATTAAGTTTTGGCAAACATGACCAATTTGTAGATTTTGGCGGATTTGGAACGTGAATTTGGAGTCGCATAAGAAGCAGAAACGGTATGTAAGGCTTCACCCTTCTTTCCATGGCATGTCTTAGACGTAATATGTTGGATAAGAACCTCGGGGGCCCTCCTACCCTCCAGAATCCGCACTTAAAGTTTCCCCTTTTCCCTTCAGTAAGATTGAATTGAAAATGTTACCAAATGTTGGAAAACTTCCTAAATAGTTAGAAATTGCACCAATGAGACCCGACTACCCTAAAACCCTCACAAGTAATGCCATGACATGTAACATATGTAAATTTGGTACGCCGCCTCATTTGATCCGAGGTGGGCCCACTGTTTCCCGGATTTACCTTTTTACTCCGCTTGACTTACTCTGATGCTGAATCCAAAAGAAACCTTCGTTCTTTATTCCATTACCAAATGACAAGTACTGTACCTATCCCAACGAGACTACTTCCATGATAATAATGATAACGATGATGTCAGAAAAGAGGACATGCCTAAGATAAGTACGACAAGAATGATCGCACGACTAAGAGTCTTGAGCTAAGAATCCAATGTGAATATGGAAGTGTTATACTAGTTTCTAAAAGACTTCAAAGCATATGGATTAACGGTTATCATGCCTTAGATCGTATGCTATGCTCTCTCTTAAAGCTATTTTCCGTTGGTAGTCTCGCCTTAATTATCGTTCCTTCAAGGTGAGACAAGTGACCCGATTATTCCATAATGCAATCGGAGGATTTCGACCTTACGTCACTCCGATGGACACACGACTTCCTTTGGGCTCTCATGCATGCCAATTGTATGATATATGAATATGAATGTGAATATGTATATGTATATGGGGAAGGGAAAGGGCCACTGTTATATCACCACCTGATTCAGCTGGATTCCATCCCGGACGCGGGATGCCCGGACGCGGGATATGGGAGAGCCGGATACGCCGTCTGTATTTGTGATATTTATATACAATATGTTGGGACACTGTTGGGGAGGGGGGTGGGAGAGCCGATGTACTCGGCGTCTGTAAAAGTAAATGAAGGACACCGTTTTCTGAAATGTTTTGTTTTCTGTATATGTAAATAAGAAACACCGTTATTCTGAAAAAGAAACTAAACATGCATGACCTCTGCAGAAGGGCATTCATATGTCCAGGCTACATCTGTCCCAGGATAAGCTTCATATGTCCATTCTGTTATCATTCATACTGTATATTCCTTTATTATGATACTATTCATGCTTTACATACTCAGTACATTACTCGTACTGACCCCTCTTCTTTGGGGGCTGCGTTCATGCCGCGCAGGTACTCCCAGATGATTAGAAGACCTTACTGAAGATGTTCCAGCGGAGATGGCGAACTCCATTTGTCCCGGATGATTGCCAAGTCCAAGTATATGCTATGATGTTCCGTTCTATGTTAGAGACTTTGCAGACAGAGTCATGGGTATAGAGTGTCAGGTTGGTAGCCGGCCTCACCAGTTAAAATGTTATTACGTTTCATGTCGCAGGTCCCATATGATGATCGACACTATTTATGAGAAAAAAAAAATTGGAGAGCCTACTATGTATTTATTCCTTAACTGATACATGAGTTTGTCTATGTAATAGGAGTCAGCGGGTTTGCTCGGCTCCAGATATGGGGTCGGGTGCCCATCACACCCTAGTAAAGTCAGGGTGTGACAAAGTGGTATCAAAGCAGGTCGGTCTAAGGGGTTGTCTGCAAAGTCGTGTCCAGTAGAGTCCTGTTTATGGGTGTGAAGCCGGCCACATTTATAAACAGGAGGTTGCGGGGCATCTACGAAGTGTTGGCCTTCTTTCTGTCTCAGATCGTGCGATAGAGCCAAGCCATAGGAAATGAGATTCCTGGTACCAATCGTTAATTTTCGCAGATGTCCAATAGCGACGGAAAAAGGCGAATGGCGCTATGGTAAGACACAGAGGTAAGTTGGGCTATTTGTTCTGTTACTTGGGACAGGAAGTTCTGAATGGCTGGAATCTGTCATACAGCCGTATGTTCTGTAAAGTATCATCGATAATTGTTACGTACAGCCTGCAAAGAGTAGGAATGGTAAAGGAGATTCCGTAAGAATGGATACGCCTGACAGGAAGGCGCGTGGAAATGAAATATTGCAAACCGGCAATAGGTGAGATGCATTGTTCCAGAAAGGTCATGGATTTGGTATGGCAACGGAGGTGTGAACGTTACTATTGGGAGTCTGGAGGTCCAGGACAGGGGGTAGCCATACACACGGGCGGAAGATGAACATCGGGAGCCAAAAGGGTAAAACGGTAATTATAAAAGAAAAGACGTGCTACGAAAATGTTCCAGAACCTGTAAGACTTCGAATTACCCAAGAACAGGTAATAAAGGTCGGGTGAGGAAGCTGACGCGGAAATATCAGTATTAAGACACCGAATTTCAGTGAAGTTTTGGGGTTAAGCGTGCTCAGGTGGGAGCAATCCCATGATGGGTGACCCCCTGGGAAGTTTATAAGGAATTTTACATATTCTGACATAAAAGACAAATGGAAAGCTAGAATAGCCTAAGTGAAACTACGACACATAAGATGGCCGGAGACTATAAGAAGACACGTAGAACAAGGCAGACTAGCCCGGTAAAGGGACAGAAAAGGCATCATAGCCCTGGAATTAGAATAGGCTTGAACAGCGCCTGGAAGTAAGTTGTAGGGTAGTTGATAGTAAAAATATATGTATATGTATAAAGGTGTAGTGTGTCCTATATATGATTGTATCAGTGGGCATGTGAGTTTCAGCAACCGAAGCTGCGGTATAAAAGCGTTAATAGAGTAAAGGAATCGAAGCTCAAGGGATAGCAAGAGTAAATGGTACAAGTGCGGCGTGTGAGCCGTTATTATTTTACTATAAGTTGAGGTCGAAAATTCCAGCATAATGATACTCGGAAAAGAAATAAAGTGTAAGTAAATGGAAGATGGGAAGCTTAAATGTTGGAAAAGGGTGAAAGTTAAGAAAACCTTAGTGGGTGAAACCCCCGCGAGAAATTAATGGTAAAAGTACGAGACCACTAGGATGAAGATTCAATAAGGCATGTGAGACGAGACAGAGTGAGGAAAAAGGAAACAAGGAGAACGGTGGAGAGGTTGAGAGTTGATTTCAACAAGTAGGTCTAAGAGAATGGTGACCAGGATAGAGGAATGTGAAGTAAGAGAAGGAATGCTCAGGATGGTGATGGTGTCAAGGTGAAAGATCTGTAAAAGGACAAGTATGTAGCTATAGTAATATGCTTAGAGGTTTAAGAAAGTAACGGGGCGCTGAAGAAATACGGACGCACGGTTACCTCACGAACACGTAGTTAAGAAAGAATTACGAGCAAGAGAGCTAAGCAAGTGGAAGGACGAATAGAGGATAGAAAGGTATGGAAATGTGGACAAATGAGGACCTAGACAGAAAGTAAAAGAAAAGCTTAAGATAAGAAGTTTTCGATATGTTAGGCACAAAGCTGGAAAGGAAGGCGAGAGACAAAGATATAAGCGAAGACTTCATAAAGGACTATGAGCACATAAGGAACCCCTTAAAAGGGGGGAGGCCATTTTAGGCTTACAAGGAATGACGATAAACGAAACGAGCACCAACACATGAGGTCAAAGACAAGTACGCCCACATCTAGAAATACAAGAGGAAAGATTAAGGAGGAGTTGTGGTAAAGATCAAAAGGTGAGGCTTTTGTTAAGATGTGGTCATAGAACAATAACAGAAAAGAGATGATCGGAGGAAGACAAGGATAAAAATGTCGGCCCAGTAGATTAGGAAACCCATGACACAGAATAAGGACCCATATGAGGACGGAAAGGCTTGACTATATGGAATGGGCATGGAGAAAACGTGCAATTATAAAAGAAACCCCCTCCCGAGTTGCTACAAGACCCCATAAGGACAGTTGAACATTCGAGGACGAATGTTCTAAAGGGGGGGAGGATGTTATAGCCCGTATATTGTACGTTTGGAAATTCTAAAGTGGCCGTGGAAAGTTGAGGACAAGACTATTTTCAAAAAGGGTTGTAATGTGCAAGTTGGTTATAAATATTATTCATGAATATTATTGCATGGAAATGTTGAGAAGGGTTGAGGGTGAAAAATAAAATTCGTAAAATGGTTTATGGAAATATTGCGGAAAGAATAAGGGCAAAAGGAGAAAATCCACAAAACGATCAATGGAAATAATGTGGGAACTTAGGGGCAACATGGTAATTTCACAAGGCATGCATAAAAGGCCACATTGGCCGAAAATGGAAGGGAAATTGTGCATGTGGTCAAAGCTTGCATGGCAAGACTAATTAAGTCATCCTTTTCTTTAAAAATTCAAGAAAGCTCTAGCAAAAAAAATGGAAAAAAAGAAGAGAAAGCTCTAGAGAGGGGCATGTGCCCCTTACATGCCTCTATAATTATATATATATATATATATATACATGTAAGTCTTGAAAGAACAAGACAATCCATCATTTTAAGTTCTAGAAAATTCAAGAGAAAGGGAGAGAAACGGCCAAGAGGGGCTGGCCGAACCAGCCCCTAGTTGTGATCATGGAGAAATTATTTTCTTTATGCTTTCATACTAATTGGAGGGTCATCTTCGACGTGGAGTAGTTGTTGGAGTGAGAAAACCATTCGTTTGGCAAAGAGATGCTCCTAGCCGTATGGAAGAATAGAGTGGAGAAGGTAAGATTCAATCCTTTCTTGTATGTTTTATGGATGTTGAAACATGTTGTTATGTGTTGAAATAGATGAAACTCATGAAAATAAGGATGTTATTTGTGTTGGCCGAATGCATGGGAATATGTAGAAAGATGAAATGATTTTTATTTAGTAGTTTGATTATTGTTGTCTGCAAAGTAGAGAAATGGATGAACTATATGAGAGTATGTGTGTTGGATGTGTGGCCGTGAAATATATATATAGTTTATGGCCGTGTATGGTATGTGTAATGTTGTGTGGAAGATTGAATTAATGTAGCATGTTGTTGTTGTTATAATGTGTAGAGATGGGTGAAATTGTATGAAAATATGTAAGATGTTGTTGTGGCCGAGAATGGCATTGTTTGGTAAGTTGTAGTAAATTGATGTAATTTGATATTATGGTTGCCGTTGCTATAGATTATGCGACCTAGAATGAATGGTGTGGTTGAAGTTAAAGGTTTCGGATGAAATAGTATGTTGATCAAGTCGTTGGAATATTGTGTGAAATGAATTGAATGTTGGAATATATGTTGAATGGAATGTTAATGTTGTTGATAAGAATTGTTGGTATTGTTGATAGTTTGGCCGGGTTGAATTCCCGGGATTGTTGTTGATTAGAATTGGCCAAGTTGAACTTGGTGGGATGGCATATTTACAGGGGAAATGCTGCCGAAATTTCGGCAGACAAAGTGTTATGTCAAGAATTAACTTCTAAAGGCGCTAATTAAGTTTTGGCAAACATGACCAATTTGTAGATTTTGGCGGATTTGGAACGTGAATTTGGAGTCGCATAAGAAGCAGAAAAAGTATGTAAGGCTTCACCCTTCATTCTATGGCATGTCTTAGACGTAATATCTTGGATAAGAACCTCGGGGGCCCTCCTACCCTCCAGAATCCGCACTTAAAGTTTCCCCTTAATCCTTCAGTAAGATTGAATTGAAAATGTTACCAAATGTTGGAAAACTTCCTAAATAGTTAGAAATTGCACCAATGAGACCCGACTACCCTAAAACCCTCACAAGTAATGCCATGACATGTAACATATGTAAATTTGGTACGCAGCCTCATTTGATCCGAGGTGGGCCCACTGTTTCCCGGATTTACCTTTTTACTCCGCTTGACTTACTCTGATGCTGAATCCAAAAGAAACCTTCGTTCTTTATTCCATTACCAAATGAAAAGTACTGTACCTATCCCAACGAGACTACTTCCATGATAATAATGATAACGATGATGTCAGAAAAGAGGACATGCCTAAGATAAGTACGACAAGAATGATCCCACGACTAAGAGTCTTGAGCTAAGAATCCAATGTGAATATGGAAGTGTTATACTAGTTTCTAAAAGACTTCAAAGCATATGGATTAACGGTTATCATGCCTTAGATCGTATGCTATGCTCTCTCTTAAAGCTATTTTCCGTTGGTAGTCTCGCCTTAATTATCGTTCCTTCAAGGTGAGACAAGTGACCCGATTATTCCTTAATGCAATCGGAGGATTTCGACCTTACGTCACTCCGATGGACACACGACTTCCTTTGGGCTCTCATGCATGCCAATTGTATGATATATGAATATGAATGTTAATATGTATATGTATATGGGGAAGGGAAAGGGCCACTGTTATATCACCACCAGATTCAGCTGGATTCCATCCCGGACGCGTGATGCCCGGACGCGGGATATGGGAGAGCCAGATACGGCGTCTGTATTTGTGATATTTATATACAATATGTTGGGACACTGTTGGGGAGGGGGGTGGGAGAGCCGATGTACTCGACGTCTGTAAAAGTAAATGAAGGACACCTTTTTCTGAAATGTTCTGTTTTCTGTATATGTAAATAAGAATCACCGTTTTTCTGAAAAAGAAACTAAACATGCATGACCTCTGCAGAAGGGCATTCATATGTCCAGGCTACATCTGTCCCAGGATAAGCTTCATATGTCCATTCTGTTATCATTCATACTATATATTCTTTTATTATGATACTATTCATGCTTTACATACTCAGTACATTACTCGTACTGACCCCTCTTCTTCGGGGGCTGCGTTCATGCCGCGCAGGTACTCCCATATGATTAGAAGACCTTACTGAAGATGTTCCAGCGGAGATGGAGAACTCCATTTGTCCCGGAGGATTGCCAAGTCCAAGTATATGCTATGATGTTCTGTTCTATGTTAGAGACTTTGCAGACAGAGTCATGGGTATAGAGTGTCAGGTTGGTAGACGGCCTCACCAGTTAAAATGTTATTACATTTCATGTCGCAGGTCCCATATGATGATAGACACTATTTATGAGAAAAAACAATTTGGAGAGCCTACTATGTATTTATTCCTTAACTGATACATTAGTTTGTCTATGTAATAGGAGTCAGTGGGTTCGCTCGGCTCCATATATGGGGTCGGGTGCCCATCACACCCTAGTAAAGTCAGGGTGTGACAACATGTACGAATCAAGATTACTCAGTTGCTTGAGACTGAGAACAAGAAGAAAAGAAATGTCTTGAACGGAGAGAACAGTGGAAGAAAAAGAAGAATTACTGACCTTGGTTGTTACTACTAGCAGCTTCTCCTCACGAACGAAAATTGAATTTTAGCATGCTAGGATCAAGTACTAAGTCTGGGTTTAGACGCTGAAGTTGTGCGATGACGTTCATTGTAATACCTTGTTCCATCACCTCCGTTTGTGCATCGAATTTTTCCTGCATTTTTTGCATCCTCGCTTCCATCTCCTCCATTGTTTGCTTCATCAGTTCATCATTACCATTTAAAGAGTGTCCAGAATCTCCAGCTTTTCCTTTCAAGACAGTTTTGGTAACCCCACACCCATACAATCTTACGTGGCTCAGATGATCAGGTCCCATAACTGCGGCAAATGCATCAACTCCATCTTCGCTTTCTTGAGTTTCTACTCTTTCCATTTCAGCCTACAAATCAGATTCAAGAGTAGAGAGTTCAAGTATATCAAACTGATCCAACATTTAAGAACAAACAAATGATCTCAATAAACTTTATATTAGAAATTTTCGTACTATTTTCCTAATCGTATCTTCATATGAGTCCTTGTATACTCGACCAGGTTTCCTCTTTCTTGTAGTCACAAAGATGGCCTTATTCGTCACAGCATTGGGACCTTCCTTCTTTTTTTCCTAGTTAAATGAAAGTTGGCATAAAAATCTTCCTAAGTAAAGTCTGCAGGTTTATAGTAAATGAACAATAAAATAAAACGCCAAACCTCGCGAATTACAGCAAAGCTTTTTTTGCCAACAGTATGCGGATACCTCAACTTTTTGCGATTCTCTCTGTTAGTGTTGGACATTTTCTGCAATAAATTAGTTTGTGAGATAATAGGAACCAAAAATATAAGCAATGAAGAGAATAAATCAGATGTAAATAAGGCACTAGTTTCAAGAAAAGAAAGTTACGTTGTCCTTAATTTATATATTACCTGAGATTTTTCAGAGTTCCAGTATACAAGGAGATCCATAAAATGAGATTGTGGAACATATCCGGGCCTGTTTTCCATTCGAAGTTGGTCATTGGCATAGGGTATATAGTGTTTTTTCTTCAACCAATTCTTATACTTTCTCCAAGCAGATTGAATTGCTTTTAAAGCCCATGCTTGTGCAGTATCGGTAATGTTATATTTTTCCTACAACTTGGTGCTGTTAGGTTAATGCGAAAGATACTGAAAAATATCAACAAAAAATAGAAACATTGAGAACTTCAAACCTTGGTATATTTCCACATATCTTTATGTGTTTTCAGTTTCCTCCAATTTGATACGTTAACAGGACAAAAGGTCGAATTCCTTGCCAATGTTCCAAGGAAGCTACCTAACTCTGCTACGATCGCTTGAGTAGGACCAACAGGTTGGTTGTGCTTATTTAGCACGATCAATTTACGCTCACTTCGTCCATGGACATTTTGCATTTGTGTTCTACCTCTTTTTTTTTTCATGGAAGCAGGACCTACAATAATCACAACACAGAGATTACCAAATTACTAATTAATGTTAGTAGAATCTATTACAATCTGTAGATTCTTACCTTGTTCCTCAGATTCTTGATTTGCTTCTTGGGGTGTAGAATCTTATGATGTTTGTTGCACTTGCTCCTGTACTGCTTGTGCTGTAGAAGGGGTAGGATGTTGTGACTCTTGCTGCACTTGTTCTAGTACTGTTTGTGCTGCAGAAGCGGTTGAATGCCTTGGTACTTGTTGTACTTGTTCTACAAGAGAGGTAGAATGAATTGGCTCTTGCTGTACTTGAGTTTGCACTTGGGATCTTAACCTTGGAAGTTGTTTTTCCCTATTTGAGCAATCAGCTGCTTGAACATTTCTTTTTGTTCCCCTCAACGACATTTGGTTTGCCAACGAGGCAAGTGATCCAGCTGGAACGAACATTGAGCCTTTTGCTCTTTTGCTTTTTCTTAAAGCCCGATCTTCTTCATCCATGACTATTCAGAACTCTGTAAAGTTCAGAAAATTAAAATAAATGGAAAGGTTAGCATAAACATTAGTAGAAACAAAATAAAAGATGACCAACTCTAAAATTACAGACCTTTTAAATTTTGTATCAGGACCTTCACACCTTTTTCATATAACTTAAATCTCATCCTAAGATACATTTTGTTAAATATACAAATCTATTCATAAATTCAGTAAATTGAAGAAGATAAATGAAAGATGATTAAAAAGAGAGAACAAGAATAATCATAAATAGTTTTCTAAAAGGGCATTTATCATTCATTGATAAAAAATAAAAATAAAATTAAAACAGCAAGTGCATAATTAAAGTTTGTTCAAGATTTTCACTTTAATCATCCTCTTCCATCCAATCCCAATCAGTATCATCAATGTCATCCCCCTCTTCTGATGATTCTCTAATTGTTTCTTCTAAATCTTGTGTATGAATTGGCACGTCAACAACATCAACAGGCATGTCTTCTCTTGACGTGCCATTGTCAACATCAGGTAATCTACTTAAGGAACCAATGTCATCATTAGGTTCCCTCCAAAATGTGTCTCTGATATTGGGACAATTCTCTTCCTCTAAATCATACAAATCTATCGGGACTTTATTCCTTGCATAGTAAACCTCTTTTTCAGTTGGATCCTCCACATAAAAAACCTGATGAACTTGCGATGCTAACACATAAGGGTCATTTGTACTGCATAATCTATTGAAGTATACCCGAGTTAAACCATATTCATCTACTTCATTATGAAACCAATCACATCTGAACAATACGACACTAAAATGACCATAATAATCAATCTCAATGATATCTTGAATAATTCCATAATAGATGACCTCTCCATCAATGGGATTCTGGTCCCTAGCACTAGCAAAACTATCAGTTGTTGCAGATAAAGTCACTCCGCTATTTTGAGTCTTGCGGGGTGCATCTCGGGTTTTCGTATGAAATCGGTATCCGTTAATAAAATATGCAGTATATCTTTTAGCCACCGAATTAGGCCCTTGAGCTAGCCCTCGTAAATAATCTGGCACTTCAACATTTTCAACTTTTTTTTCAAACCAGTTACTGAATTCTAGACTATGATTCCTTGCTCTTACCCAGGCATTTGATCTAGTATGATTACCCATCAAATTCTTATGCTCCCTGCAATCATGAAAATTAAAAATTAAATTACTACGCCTTTATAAATGAAGTTAAAATGCAAATAATGAAGTTTAAATGTAAATATTTGTTATATAATTTATCTTACTCAATTAACTTCTCCACTTGTTCATCTCCAGTATTGAACAGAGCATACCGATGTGCTTCATCTTTGGATTGTGAATCCGTAAAAAAAGTGTTTCTCTTTTTCTTCTCTCTTCCTATTGGATGACCTATGTTAGGGAATATAGGTGACAAATTTTGAAGGCACTCGTCATCCTCAGTTTGGTACCTACTAAATCTTGTCTTCACGCCATCGTGTAGGTATCTCGAACAAAAAGTCAAGCACTCTTCAGCCAGGAACCCCTCTGCTATTGATGCTTCTGCACAAGATCGATTGCGAACTAACCCCTTCAACTTACATAGGTGCCTCTCAATGGAATACATCCAACGAAGATGGGCTGGACCCCCAAACTTAATTTCATTCACTAAATGAATAGGTAAATGTAGCATTATATCAAAAAATGTTGGATGAAAAATCTTTTCAAGGTCACATATTATTTCAACAATTTCAGAATGCATTTTTTCAAGATCTCTTAGCCTTATAACCTTACTACATATGGCTCTAAAGAAATTGCCCAATCTAATCAAGGTCAGCGAAACATTCTTGGGCAAAGATTTTCTAACAGCAACTTGGAGAAGGTAATGCATTATAAAATGAGCATCATGGCTCTTGTACCCTGATATTTTCATCTCCTTCACTTGCACACGATGTGATATATTCGAAGCACACCCTTTTGGTAATTTGGCATTTTTTATGACTGTGCAAAACAACCGTTTCTGTTCTGGCTTCATGGAGAAACAAGCTTGAGCCAAACTTAAACTACCATTATCATCTTCGATTGGTTGTAGCTCCTTCCGTATCCCCATTTCTTGTAAGTCATAGCGAGAATTTACATGATCCTTTGACTTTCCATCTATATCCAATAAAGTCCCAAGCAAACTATCACATATATTCTTCTCTATGTGCATCACATCAAGATTGTGCCTCAATTTATTATGTGCCCAATACGGCAATTAAAAAAAAATGGACCTTTTTTTCCAGGGACCCTTATTAACCCGAGGCCTTTTTTTTTGCCCTTTCCATACACATTGTTGAATTCACGCAGCTCTTCAAATACCTCTACACCCGACAAAGGAGTTGGTGCAGGTCTATGCTCCTCCTGACCATTAAATTATTTCTTATCTTTTCTTAATGGATGATCGCGAGGCAAAAATCTCCTATGACCCATGTAACACATCTTACGACTATGCTTGAGATATTGAGAGCATGTGTCATAACTACAAGTGGGGCATGCCAATTTCCCTTTGGTGCTCCATCCAGAAACCATTGCTAATGCTGGAAAATCACTAACTGTCCACAATAAGGCTGCACGCATTCGGAATGTTTGGTTGGTTTCAACATCATAAGTTTCTATCCCAGCTTCCCATAATTCCTTTAATTCTGCAATTAATGGTTGTAGGTACACATCTATATCATTTCCCAGAGATGAAGGACCCGGAATGATCATTGACAACATGATATATTCCGACTTCATGCAAATCCACGGTGATAAATTATAGTTCATTAACATAACAGGCCACGTGCTATGAGAAATACTCATGGTTCGAAATGGGTTGAAACCGTCAGTTGAAAGACCCAACCTGACATTACGAGGATCTCTAGAAAAGTCTGGGTGCAAAGAGTCGAAATCCTTCCAAGCTTCTCCATCAGCAGGATGTCATATATTCCCGTCATTGGGTCGTTCATTAGCATGCCACCTCATTGCAACAGATATTTCAGGACACATAAACATATTTTGAAGCCTAGGCTTTAAGGGAAAGTACCTTAAAACCTTTGCAGGGATTTTAGATTTGCTATTAGTCAAGGCATTACCAACACTCTTCCATCTAGAAGACCGACAAACAGAGCAATTTTCTGCTTTCTCATTGTCTTTCCAAAATAGCATGCAATCATTAGGGCATGCATGTATTTCTTCATAATGAAGACCCAAATATTTTATCATGTTTCTAGCCTTGTTGAATGACTCTGGTAGCTGGGCAAAGGGAAATGCCTTCTTCAGCAATGCTAAAATGTCTGAAAATGCTACATTACTCAACCCATGCAAGGTTTTAAGCAAGTACAACCGAACGGTGAAACTCAATTTAGTGAAAGTTTCACACCCCGGATATAACTCTTGTTTCCCTTCCTCCAATAATTTAAAAAATTTCTTTTCATCTTCAGATAATAGTCCCTCTCTCCCTACTTCTTCATGTGCCGACTCACCCTCCACATTTCTAAATGTATCATGAAGCAGTCCATCAATGTCGTCACGCAAGTTAGAATCTTCATCATCATTGATTGGATCAGGTGCATTTCTCGAGTAAAACCCTTCTCCATGGAAAACCCATTTAGTGTAATTATCAACAAACCCCTCAACAACCAAGTGTTCTTCCACGACATTTCTATAATGCCAGTAGCGATTAACACATTTTTTGCAAGGGCATAATATTTCATCTCCTTGAGAAGCTCTTTCAAATGCCTTATCAAGAAAATTGTTCACTCCACGACTATACTCCTCCGTCCATCTTAGGAAATTCATCCAACTTTTATCTCCATTGTCCATTAAAATCCTATATAAGATAAGAAAAACACAAAATTTAGAAGTCCTGATAGCCAAGAAATAGAAGAAGAGCAAAATTTAAGATAATTGTTATGGACCTTCAACTACTAACCACAAAACTCTTACTCATTCAATAGAATTGCATCTAAAAAGGAAAAGGAGATGCTATTTTAATTTGTAGCAAAAGATAAGAAATCAAAGACTAAAAGAGCATACACGGAGGACCCAAAACAGACAGTTACCATCATACTTTGCAGGCTGAAATTGTGAACTATTAGTTTCAATCCATTCGACATAAATAGCTTGTTCAAAAAAATTTCACAATGGAGATGCCAAAACAAGCCTCTTAGATGATTTGGAAGATTATTAATATGAGGAAACACTAGGAGGTACTGAATCAGAATAACAGTTTCATACAAAGAGGGGTCTTTCACATAAGTAGTGCTTACAAGATCTTGAGAGGTGTTGTACCCAATGTCCCCTAAAGGAAGTTGATCTGCCAGAATGTAGCTGAACCTAAACATGTATTTATGTTATGGCTTTGTCTTCACAGTACACTTAGAACCAAAGACATTTTACTTACATGGGGAATGACTGTGGATGCCATGTGTGTATTCTGCCAAGCTGTGCCAGAAACTAAAGCACATCTATTTTTTTGGTTGTAAGTATACTTACAAAATCTGGAGAAGCATGTTGGAGTGGAAAAAGTGGCCAGGAGAATCACAAGATTGGGATACAATGTGGAAATGGGGTACAAAGCTACACTAGAGAATCAACTGCTTCACCAACTGAAGCTTGCTATTTGTACTAGAGTTAGAGCTAGTAGTAGGCTGTTCGAATACATTAGCTAGTAGTAGGCTGTTCGAATACATTAGCTAGTAATCTGTAGGTTCATTTGTATTGTTTGGTTTTTTCCTAGGTGTTGTTGTTTCTAGGTGTAGAGGAAGTAACTGAGAAGGGATTGAGGTGGCTAAGCTCTCCCCTGGTATGTCCTTCTCACTTTGGTGATTTAATAAAGTTCCCTTTTAATTGCCAACAAAAAAAAAATCTTTATTTTTTTCACCATACACTTGCATACTTTTGCTAATATGTAAATGTGGATTACAATAATTATATTTCTGTTTTTTAATTAACATACACTATAAGAATCTCAGAACCAAGTAACAAACCCCAAGGCTAAGCGAGAAGACAGTTACAATAAATTAAACTTCCAATGGTTCTAAAGTATTAGTATTCTTTCAAATCAATAAGCAATAAAGAAGCTTCATTAATAACGATCACTTAGATGGAACTGCACATCAGTACAATGAAGCTCCTAAAACAATATTGGAATATATATACACACACACACTATATCGGCTGACAGAAGAAACAACATCCCTAAAGTCGTGTGAAGACTATGTACAAAAAATGGAAACAGATACTGCAAAACAGATAGCAAAAATGCTGGTGTATATGGAAATATAGTTGGAATATATATACACACACACACTATATCAGCTGACAGAAGCAACAACACCCATAAGGTCGTGTGAAGACTATGTATCAAAAATAGAAGCATATACTACAAAACAGATAGCAAAGAATGCTGGTGTATATGGAAATATAGTTGGAATATATATATACACACACACTATATCAGCTGACAGAAGCAACAACACCCCTAAAGTCGTGTGAAGACTATGTACAAAAAATGGAAACAGATACTGCAAAACAGATAGCAAAGAATGCTGGTGTATATGGAAATATAGTTGTAGAGAAGGTAGCTTTGAATCTTGTGTCATTTTTGTACAGTTTGCTTCAGTCAATAAAGTTAATAGATATAAATTATCTGGCAGTTAACTTGAATTTTCCAGTGCAGATTTTGTCAGTTGATAACATGAAATATGGATATAATGCTGCAAGAGAATATTGAGAATTCCAAAATATCAAAACAAAGAGCATACAAAATAAATTCAGAAAACAAATGAGAGAGAGAGAGAGAGTACCTGGAGAGAAGTAGACGCAATCAACCGAGCTAAATGTCAAGTTTACTGGAAACAGACCAAGGCGACCTCAATCGATGAACTCAAACAAACTCTACGAAAATTTTGGCCAAAAATCAATCAAACAATTCTATGAAAGGTGTAATCTTTTCTAGGTAAATCTCATTAAGAATATAAAACAAACAACTTAAGAAGTGAGAAGAAGAACCGTCATGAACCGCCGATGCATAATCTTTGCTATTTTCTGCTCATTCCGAATCCAAATGGAAATTAAGTGGGAATACCAAGTATAAATGTTTTCCACAATTGAAACAACACTAAAAATTTGAATCATTCCATGGATAAAACATTAATCCTAACACAATGCTTAAAGCATTTACAAGTTTCTAGTGATTCATACATGGAAACAGCAAGAGAAGCATCTCTATCGAGATAGCTTAACTAACAACGTACCATCTTATGCATATGCAAAAATCTCTGAATTACAATTTAGCTCTAAACGCCATTAAGAAAAACATACGTACACGCATGTGCCTATATGTGCCTGTCTATTTGAGAAAATAAGACAACCGCAAACCTCAAACAACAAGCAAAAGAAATCATATGCATTCTAAGACCATTTCGCAAATACTCAACTCTACCAAACTCCAAAAATAAAACACCCACAACTGATTGATGACCATCTAATGTAAAGGTTACAATACGAGAGCAACACTCAGTACCTCCCAACTGATTGAAGCTCGAAATTCTGGATTCTCCCCACGATCGAGTTACCTAGCATCAAAGGAAAAATTCAGCAAACAAGCCACAATGTTGAAAGAAAATTAGAACTGGAAAACCACAAAAAAAAAAAAAACATATACCTACATCTAATAAAAAGAAATCTCCCAAAACTAACAAAAAAAGCAAAACAATAAAACAATAAGAGGCAAAATTGTTGCAAATATGAAACACTTGGATTTAGATATAAAATTGAACCTGAAAAATTGATACCTGGATTCCAACCAAAAAACCTCACTTAAAATAAGGCATTATGCTCCATTTAGTCAAACAAAACTCAAAAATTTACATAAGAAGGAAGATTCAGGTAAAAATGGAAACATGCAAAGAACCCATGACCATAAAATTAGATTTTGACAAACAATTCATAACCATGAAATCCAAAGAGAAAACCCCCACTAAGAATCAACCATAAATCGAAATGTAAATCGAAAAAATCCAAAACCAAGAAAATAACCAAAACCAAAAGAGCAATGATTTCATGTAAAAACGGAAAAATTCAGAGAAATGTGAATCGAAAAAATCCCAACACAATAACCACAAATCACCATTTTCATCAAAAACCCACCAAACGAACACAGGCAAAATTCGACCAGAATATGTAACATTATAAGCATATTGTGTTTAACACCCATCAAAGATCAACAAATTGAGTTTTTGTAGAGAGAAAATCAGCTGGGTTCAACAAAAAAATGCATTTTGTCCAGTTGTTCTTCACGTATGTAATGAGAGAAAATTTACCTCTCTTCCACACTACTGATGAGTGAGGTAAAGAACAGAGATATTAAAAAGTGGGTTTTAATTGTTTGCTAAGCGTGGATGATGAGCAAATGGAAAAAAATTAAGCCTATTAAATTTAATATTAAAAGGGTGAAAGGATAAAGATATTGGCGGGTGTATCGAAATTTTCGGGGGGGAAATAATTAAGGAGGGAATTATATAACCGTTCCAATAGAAAATTTCCCAAAAATAATGTTGGAATAAACGTCTCTACTGTAACGGTTATAAAATTCGTCCCAATACCTACACCTATGGCAACGGTGCTTACACAATACCTACGGTTTTGTAGCCAAAGTGTACTTAAAGTACCCAGAAGATATTGCAACGGCTATGACCGTTACCATAAAATATTTATAGCAACAGTTTTACAATCGTTACAATAGATTCCGTTGCCATAGGCCCATTTTCTGGTAGTATGAATGCTCCATAATTTAAGCGGGGGATTTCAACCTTACGTCACCCCGACATTGTTATAGATTGTTCATAAGCCTCAATGCATGTCCTATGACCAATGGTTCGAGAAGCTACGAGTCTATGTTCATAAAGGATTTCATGTAAGATATATATAAGAGATACGCTATAGAAATGATAATGGAAATGATGAGCTTAAGCCCAAAGATTATAAAGACTATTATACGATATTTATACGAAATTCATGCTACGAATATGATGTGATTTTTCATAAATTGTCTTTAAATTTAAATGTGTGCATTAATGAAAGATTACGATAAGCTTATAAGATGTATGTGATTGCAATGATAATGATGAGATATATTGATCCTTGTATGATGCATGTGATATGGTCGAGCCACTACGTGGCCGAATATGGAAGATATGTATGTGATATGGTCGAGCCACTACGTGGCCGAATACGGATACTGTCGAGCCACCACGTGACCGAATACGGATATTGTCGAGCCCTACGTGGCCGAATACGGATAATGTTTTATGTGTATGAGAAGCTACGGCACTATGATGATGAATTATATGACATGATGATGTATACGCTATGATGGTTCATGTACGACGATTATGTATATGGGATATATGTATGAAATGTATTCACCCTAAAAGGTCGCGCAGGTTTTGCCTTCACCTCATGACTTATGATTTCTCTATTATGTTTGTTTCATTCATGCCTTACATACTCAGTACAATATTCGTACTGACGTCCGTTTTCTTTGGACGCTGTGTTCATGCCCACAGGTAGACAGGGAGATGGCACAGACCTTTAGGAGCTATCAGCAGATTTGCAGGAGCACTCCATTATTCCGGAGGTGCTAATCGGGTTTATACTTTTGTGTATATATATATGTATAAGTATTTTAGGCACGACGGGGTCTTGTCCCGTCCATATGTCTAGTACTCTAGTAGAGGCTCGTAGATACATATGTGTGGGTTATATGGTCTCACAAGGTCACTACTGTATACACGTAGATATGTGTACATTATCTTTTGATAGCCAAAGGGATTATGTATATAAAAGTATTTATGTTCTTTAATGAAAAGGATTTTCTTATGATTATGAGTTTATGAACGAAAAATGAGGCTTAATGAGTATGATGAGTAGTAGAACGAGCGGTGCTTGGTGGTCAGCCCTGGGTACCCGTCACGGCCCCAAGCCGGGTCGCGACAGAAGTGGTATCACAGCAGTTCAGTCCTAGGAAGTGTCTACGAGCCGTGTCTAGTAGAGTCTTGTTTATGGTGTGTTGTGCGCACATCAATAAACAAGGGGCTACAGGGCATTTAGAAAAAATGACCATCTTTCTTTTTATGAGATCGTGCGATAGAGCCGTGTATAAGATTTTATCCTCCCTAATAGTGTGTTGTGATTTCAGAATGCCGCCAAAGGGAAAAGCTACAGCCGCCCAAAAGGGCAAGACTACAACAAAGAGGCGGGTAGAAAGAGAGCCTCCGATGTATGTAGAAGAGGTCGAGTCACATAATGAAGCCTTATCTAATACTTCCTCTACCCCACCTGATGTGGAAGAACAAGGAGGAGCTCTAGCTCCAATTCCTCCCCCGGTTGCTTCGGGTCAACAAGTGATCGAGGCTATCTGCTTATTGACATAGCTTGTTGCCGCCCAGGCACAGCTACAGGGTTCGGGTTCAAGTGACAGGGTCGTTAGTACTAGAGGCCGCGATTTTATGACTTTAAATCCTCTAGAGTTCTTTGGGTCAAAGCTGGACGAAGACCTGCAAGGATTTATTGATGAGATGTTGAGGACATTGAAAATTATCCATGCCTCCAAGACTGAATCCGTGGAGTTAGCATCTTACAGACTCCGGGACATGGCAGTCTTATGGTATAATAATTGGGTATTATCAAGAGGAGAGAATGCACCTCCTCCGGTTTGGCAAGAATTTGTAGATGCCTTCGTCCGCCACTACTTTCCACCCGTGGTCCGCCGAGCTAGAGCGAATAGGTTCTTAAATCTGAAACAAGGAAATATGAGTGCTCGGGAGTATAGCCTTCAATTCAATTCGTTGGCTACATATGCCCCGGCTATGGTGGCCGATATGGGAGATAGAGTGCATAGGTTTGTGAGTGGCCTAGGGCCACATTTGTTCAAAGATTGCTTAACGGCTTCATTGCAAGATGGGATGGATATCTCCAGAATTCAAGCCCATGCTCAAAATCTAGAAGAGCAACGACATCCGCAAATGGGCGAGCGTGACATGGATCAGGGGCCAAGTAAGAGGGCCAGATCCATAGGTGCTGATAGCGACCATAGAAGGGGATCGAGGCAGACGTATTCTAGGCACTCAGGTCAATCGGTGACTAGTATACCTCCACGAGTTGCAGACCAGGGGTCAGACTTCTCTTATCATCTCGGATCGGATCATAGTTTCATCGAGTCGGGCTCTCGGTATAAGAGTGATTCAAGCCAGAGGAGATCATCTATACGACAATGTACCCAGGGCGGTAAGCTACATTGGGGAACATGGGATCGGATGTTTGTTATGTTTGCGGCCAGTCAGGTCACATTATGAGAGAGTGCCCGTTTCGAGGTGGTAGGCACGCGGTTCAGCCCGCAGGATCAGCGGCTGGTTCTTCTTCGATGTGCCCGGGAGGGCAGACTTCCCCGGTTCCGGCAGGGCGAGGTAGAGGCTGAGGGGGACCAACTACTTCAGGTGCCACTCAGCCCCGTATATATGCTTTAGCTGAGCGACAGGATCCAGAGTCATTTCCCAATGCCGTCACAGGTATATTTGTACCTTTGATAATATGTGAAAGGAGGAATAAATATTTATCATATTAAACAAGTATGAATTGAGAGGTTTTATGCTATGTAGCGACGGTAATTGATAAAGTACAATATGTGGTATTAACAGTTTTTATAAATATATCCTTGAGGATAGTATTGATCCACCACTGGTAATCTATATGAAATACCTTTAGAAATACTACCGATAAGACTTAAAGGGTATTGTGAGGACGATGCTACACAAGCTTTAAGGAAGTAGGGTGTGAAGGGTAGAACCTCCAAGATAGCAGTTGCTAAAGAATAGCGAAAATATAGGGTCAGTTAGAAAAAGTACGAGAGTGTCATGTGCTACCGAGCAAGTTAGTTATTGATGAAAGCTTCCTTATCGTGCAGACTATATTGTCAATATATATTTTATGAAGATGTGAGTGTGAGGAAAGTATACGAGACATGAGTTATAGCACTTTAGAAGTTACCACTATAGGATTATGGAGTTAGTAGTACGAGGCTGTATAATCAATAAAGGACATGAGAGATGTCCTAGAAGAATTTATTGTATGATGAAAAGGGAATGGGAAAGAAGTAAGTTAAGAACCAAGCTTGAAAAAGGTATGTACGTTTTCTTTTCATGCTTTTGGGTCGTGTGTGGTAATAGATATGTTGTGGCCCTGTGAGGCAATGATATTATGGGTTGTTGTGACAGGGTGGTAGTACCATATTACAAGGGAAACTCTGGCGAATTTTTCGTAGAATCCCCGCTGACTTAACATTCGAGGACGAATGTTCCAAAAGGGGGGAAGAATGTTAACCTCGGAAATTTCTCCGTGAACGTACAATGAATAGACCAACGAAGAGTATGGGAGTACGATGTTTTATTAAGAAGGGGATGACTACATATGAGTTTTGAAAATGTGAAAGTTGCAGATTTGCACTTCAGCGCAGTTGGTCGTAAAATAGAATACGGCCCGTAAAGTGGTTTACGGACCGTAAACTGCTATCTTCCTCCAATATACAAAATTTCAACTTTCTGCCAAATATCTAAATGGTTAAATACGACTCAGAATACGGACTATAAATCGAAATACGGCCCGTAAACATTGACCGTAAACCACCATGACTCCAGCAAACCTTTCTGGTTCTGTTATGCTTAAATACGGTCATGAAAGATGGACCGTACACCAGAATACTGCCCGTAAATTGGGTTTACGGCCACTATGCACTTCGACTACTATTCATAAAAATCAGATTTTAAGTTAAGTATAGGGGACCCTTTTTCATTCCATTCATTTCATTTTCACTCCACATTTCAAGAAACATCTAGAATACTCTCTAATATTCCTCTACAAGAGAAGCAAAGGAAAATCAAGAACAACAACACTAAAACCATGAAATCAAGAGTGTGAGACTCATCAAAGTTCATCTACACCAAGAAATTGCAAAGGAAGTGAAGTAGGGTTTTTGGCATAGAAGAGTATTGCTACTCAAGGCTCATTACTACCACATATAAGGTAAGTTTTATGACTTTCTCATGATGATTGAAGTATTTATACGTTGAAACACTTGGATTATAGAAGAGTGTAGTAAATGGGTTATGAAATGTGAATAGTGCTATAGTTGAATGATAGTTGGATTGAATTATGAATGTTGATGAGTTGGGTGTATAAATATGTTATAAATGACGTGTAGACCATAAAATAGGTGTGATGTATGATAAAATGTGATGATGAGCTAAAACCCGTAAATGTGGAGAAATTGGAGAAAAATGGTGGAATGTGGTAAATGACGATTGTTGATACGATATAGTGAATGTTTGGTAGTTGAAATGAAACATGGGAAAAGTAGTAGAAACAAAGGAAATGCTGACCAATTTTCCCTAGAAAATAGTCACGCGTTCTTATAGTCGATTAACTGACGCTGATGCGAATTCTCTTGAAGGTAAAGACGCGAATATTGAAGAGGAACGATCAAGCGGTAGAATAGCTAAAGGAAAGGGTATGTAAGGCTAGTCCTTTCTTTCCAAGGCATGAATCCTTTGATATTTTCACGACTCAACCCCGTAGGCGGTGACTAAAGTGTCCGAATTGGACACTCATATCACCTGTTAACTATAATCTTTTATAACCAGCATATTATGAACTTATTTGTATAAAAAAAAAAACAGGACGTTATTCTAAAGCTGTCGTATATATGCATATCAAAGCCACCTGTCTCCTGAGGAGTTACAACTTTCAACAGTTTATATCGCACATAAGCCGGCAAGGCTGTCATGTATAGGGGAACGTCCCAGTAATACATAAGCCGACAAGGCTACCATTTTACACAGCATCCCAAACATATATATATATATACGCAAGCCGACAAGGCTGCCACTACGAATGGGTACGCCCCAAACATAAGTCATGTCCACACAACGAAACAGCAACTACATACAGACCCCCACATATGTCCACAAACCTCTAAGAGTAATGACCGTATCATATGACGGGACAGGGCCCCGCCGTACCCCGGATAAACACATATATATACAATAAAAGGGAGTTATACCACAAGCTAGGCTCCGGAACAAAGGAGCGCTCCAAAACAGCTGAATAGATATCCTAGGCTGGCGGATCTCCGAAATGAGCGTCTGTACCTACGGGCATGAACGCAGCCCCCCGAAAAACAGGGGGTCAGTACGGAATATGTACTGAGCATGTAAAGCATGAAATATAGTAATAGACTCATACTGAGACAAGGTGTGTAGGACCCAATGCAACAAGCAGAATTTCATAAAACTTGCCTTTGAACATATTTCATCTGTATCGTTCTCATATCAATATCAATATAGATTTTTGTAACCAAGGCTAAATAATTATTCTGTATATAACATATATAACGTGTCCCGGCCCTTTAGTGAGGGACTCGGTAATTATAATCATAGCATCATAACATAAACATATACGTGTCCCGGCCCTCTAGTGAGGGACTCGGTAATAAGGAATAGATGCCCTCCTGGCCGCCATCTCCATATCATCATGTCATCATATCATCATCATATCATCATATCATCATATATATATAACGTGTCCCGGCCCTCTAGTGAGGGGCTCGGTGAGTAATATAGTAAATATGCGCACGAAAACGTGTCCTGGCCCGGGACTCAGTGAAGGATATAGCGGTAAGCACGAGCAGAATAATAAGCAACCACATACATGCAAATCATCTTTTGAGACTCAATAGATAAGTAACTGACCAGCTCTAAAGTGTCAGGATAATAATCATATTCAGTTCTTTTTAAATCTCATTACAAGTTATAGTAAGGAACGTTTCAGATTTCATGTACATGTATCAATTTGACATGGTGTAACTTTTGATAGTCAAGTATGCCTCTAATTATGCAATTCTTTAAGAGTAGGAACTTCTATACATCATTCATTAGTCAATCATATAGTAGGCTCGTGACCATAACATTACGGAATGAATAGAATCATAAGTCATGCTTGGAACTAGAGAGTAGAATTTACCCCAAGGTTCATATCATTCCTTACTTACGTCTAGGACATGCCAAAAGAAAGAAGGAATAGGCTTTACATACCTTTAGCGTTTAGTCGTATTATAACTTGTACTTGTTTCCCAATAGTACTTATCCTATATCAAAATATCATGAGCTACGATTAGTCTACGAGGGAATTCAATATGTATTTTAACGTTAACAATCCCTTTCCAACATTTAGACGACGTTTCGTTCGCATTCAAACCAACTAGTACTACAAGCTAATATTGTTAGTCATTCTTTCATGTATCAATCCGAACTTGTTTAAACATGACTTAAGGGAACTTTGGACAGTCCGTACATCATTTAAAACAGGCCCTTATCCACGGCCAAACAGCACACACATCATTACCATTTTCGCTTCGCAATTTTCCAACTTCAACTACAACGACAACAACACGTTTACAACATTACTTATACGATTATTGGAACTGTTTTAGCATCATATTAACTCTTACAACAGCACACAAACCATTTCAATTTCAACTTGAATCATTAAACTTCACTTTCACTATACGTTCATAACAATAATCAACATTCAACATACACTAATTCACTCCTAACATTAAAACAGTCCACGGTTTGGACTGTTTTCCCCCTTCAACATGATTCATTTCTTTAACACCTCAATTCACATATTCATAATGCATACAATACACCACAATGTCCATAACAACAACAATCAAAACATGACACAAAACAGTCCATAATTTCCTCTAAAACAGCCCCCTACAAGGCTTCAACACAACTACAACAACTTCATGATTTTCATCCATTTATCCACACTACAACACATTCAATTCATTCCCAATACATGTGCAAGAAGATTAAGCATGATTCCATTTAATTCTACAACACACGACCCACTTCAACTTTAAGAAAAACAGTCCAATACCAACATGCAACATCATAAACCTTCAATTCACCACAAAACACATGAGAAGGGATCAATTCTTACCTTGTAACTAAACACTTCAATCAGCTAGCCCTTCACTTTCACTTTCTGAATTCTAACACTTGTTCTTGCTACCCCAATGAATGCAACACATTATTATGAACCTATAAGGGAGTTGGATTGCTTGAAAACTGATTTTTTTTTGACCAACTTAGAGGAGGGTGTTCTCGGCCAGCTTGTAGCCGAGAGCCTCTCTCTCTATCACTATATTTTCTACACTTTGTAAATGTTGAAATGAGCTAGTTAGTTGATAATGAATCAGAATGTTTCCTTATATATGAGTTGCAAGGGTTGGACAAGTGTCCCACTTAAATTTTGGGTCAATTATCTTTGACCATCCCACTAAACTACACGGCCAACTATGGCTATTTTTAATGGACTGATTTAGTTTTCCAATCCCACTTAATAATCTAATCATGGTTAATTTAATCCCAATTATCCATTAATGCTTCTATACCAAACGAAATTTGTAGGTAACTTGTGACTTGAAATGAAACCGAAAGTTAAAGTCTCTATTTCGTATCTTAAAATAGTCTTGTCTTTAACTTGCCGTGTTTAGTTTAAAATGTCCCAATGTATGAAAATATGGGATATAACATTCTCCCCCCCCCCCCCTTTAGAACATTCATCCTCGAATGTCGATTTTATCCCGTCGGGTTCTATAAGAGTCTTGGGAAGGGTTTTCCTTATCGCTAACATATAGATTGAGCAGACAATTAACACAATCAAGCAAGGGGGTTTAGATTACCTGTAGGCGTGGAAAACAAGTGAGGATATTTCTTTTTCATCTCCTCTTCAGCCTCCCAAGTCATCTCCTCCCTATTATTGTTCCACCACAACACTTTAACCGACGCCACATCATTTGTTCGCAACCTTCTGATTTGTCGATCAAGTATGGCTATAGGCTGCTCTTCATATGATAGCTCCTCTGTTAGCTGGATATCATCTGCAGGAAACACCCTGGAAGGATCGCCTATATACTTCCGAAGCATTGACACATGGAAGACCGGATGTACTGCTTCTATATCCGCTGGTAGATCTAACTCGTAGGCAACTTGTCCTACCTTACGGATAACCTGGTAAGGTCCAATGTATCTCGGCCTCAACTTCCCTTTGTTGCCGAATCTCATAACACCCTTCATGGGTGACACCTTCAAGAACACCCAATTGCCAACCTGAAATTCCAAGTGTCGACGTCGATTATCTGCATATGACTTCTGCCAACTCTGGGCTACCAGTAACCTCTCCTGAATAAGCTTCACCTTATCGACAGCCTGCTGAACCATATCTGGGCCTATTAGCTTAGTCTCACCAATGTCAAACCAGCCTATAGGGGATCTACACCTCCTGCCATATAGAGCTTCGTACGGTGCCATCTGAATGCTAGAATGGTAGCTGTTATTATAGGCAAACTCGATCAGTGGCAAGTGATCATCCCAGCTGCCCCTAAAATCAATGACACAGGCCCATAACACATATTGTAGTGTCTGAATGGTACGCTCGGCCTGTCCGTCAGTCTGAGGGTGAAATGCTGTGCTGAGACTCACCTGTGTCCCCAATCCCTCCTGGAAGGATCTCCAGAAATTAGTTGTAAACTGGGCCCCTCTATCAAAGATAATAGCTGTGGGAACCCCATGAAGTCTCACTATCTCCTTAAGATACAATCTGGCATAATCTTCAGCTGAATACGTAGTCCTGACTGGAAGAAAGTGGGCTGATTTTGTCAATCTATCAACAATAACCCAGACAGAGTCATATTTCCGTGGAGTGCGAGGTAAACCCGTGACGAAATCCAAATTGATTACCTCCCATTTCCAGGTCGGAATCTCCATCTCCTGCAATAGTCCCCCAGGCTTCTGGTGCTCGATATTCACATGTTGGCAATTTGGGCACTGGGCCACAAATTCTGCTATGCCCTTTTTCATACCATCCCACCAATACAAACACCTAAGGTCATGATACATTTTTGTTGACCCTGGATGAACAGAATAACGAACATAGTGTGCCTCTCCCATAACCTGTTGCCTTAATCCTGTAACCTCAGGTACACATAATCTACCTCTGTATCGTAGTACTCTGTCAGATGAAATCTTTAATGGGGTCTCGTCCTTCTGAAATGTTGTATCCCTGTAATGTACAAGAATAGGATCCTCATACTAACGTCTCTTCACCTCTTCTATAATAGAGGACTCAGCAACACCTCGCACAAAAATTCTACCATTATCAGAATCAGCCAAACGAATTCCAAGACTAGCTAGCTGATGAATCTCACGGACTATTTCTTTCCTTCCTGGCTGTACGCCTGCCATACTGCCCATAGATTTACTGTTGAGTGCATCTGCCACAATGTTAGCCTTTCCTGGGTGATATAGAATATCGACATCATAATCTTTCAGCAACTCTAGCCACCTCCTTTGCCGCAAATTCAGCTCCTTCTGCTTAAAGATATACTGGAGACTTTTATGATCTGTATAAATATCAACATGCACGCCATATAGATAATGTCTCCATATCTTCAAAGCATGTATCACCGCCGCCAACTCCAGGTCATGTGTAGGATAATTTGTTTCGTGCTTCCTGAGCTGTCGGGAGGCATAGGCTATAACTCTGTCGTGCTGCATCAACAAGCAACCCAACCCAACACCGGAAGCATCACAATAAATAACATAGCCATCTGTCCCCTCGGGAAGAGTTAGAACTGGAGCTGTAGTCAACTTATCTTTCAATAGTTGGAAACTCCGTTAACAAGCATCGGTCCATTGGAATTTAGCTGCTTTCTGTGTTAACCTTGTTAAAGGTGCTGAAATCGAAGCAAACCTTTCTACAAATCTCCTGTAATACCCTGCCAGCCCCAGAAAACTACATACCTCAGTAGGCGTCGTAGGTCTAGGCCAAGTCTTGACGGCCTCAATTTTCTGCGAGTCTACCTGAATACCGTCTGCTCCAACAGTATGCCCCAAAAATGCTACTGAAGTCAACCAGAACTCACATTTAGAGAACTTAGCATATAATTTCTGATGCTGGAGGACCTTAAGTACTGTCCTCAAGTGATTCGCATGCTCTTCTTCCGATCGTGAATAGACCAGAATATCATCAATAAATACAATCACGAACAAGTCAAGGAATGGCTTAAACACTCTGTTCATTAAGTCCATAAACACGTCTGGAGCATTGGTCAACCCAAAAGACATCACTTTAAACTCGTAATGTCCGTATCGAGTCCTGAATGCAGTCTTCGAAATGTCTGCTTCCTTTACCCACACCTGGTGGTAACCTGACCGCAAGTCTATCTTTGAAAAACACTTAGCACCCTGCAACTGGTCAAACAGGTCATCAATTCTGGGAAGGGGATATCTATTCTTTGTCGTCACCTTGATCAGCTGCCTATAATCAATATCAATACACATTCGCAGCGACCCATCCTTCTTTTCATGTGCTCGCTTTCATTTCTGGCACCGCATACTTTTTAGTCTGGGATTTTCCTATAGAACTTCATAATACTTCCTCATTCGTCCTATATTCTGCTTTTCCATATCACATTTGCCTTTATACCTTAGTCACATAAATCACGTCATATTCTTTAGTCGCCTCCTCACAAGGCTTTACTCATTCTTATCACAACACTTGTTATATTCATGTAATATCTTGTCCGTAACCAATCCTATAGTGTAACACTTCTTGGCCTTATTCACGACTCTTACTATGGTTTAATTACACCCGGTGGAGTAGGCGTACTTAACCTTTGGTCAATCTTACCCATAATATCTCACAAGCTGTCTTATCAAGACATTCGTGTTTGTCATAATTCTTCCTCCCTTGCACTCTTGTCTCAATCATCCTATTTCTTCTTTTAACTATAAACTCGTCGTAATTTACCCCTGCTTATCAGTTCCGTCGATACCTCAATATAACATTTTATTAAGATTTTGTCGGCCCCTTCTAAATCATCCTAGCATTTCTTTTTACCATACTGATACCGACCTCATAATTACTATTACCATCAATTCATCGGTTAATCTTTATCTCTCAAAGTCAGACGCACTTGCGACTTCGTCAAACCTTATCGTCACTGTTGGCGCGACTTTCCAAAATATTACGAACTTATACATCATTTCCTTGTTATTTCTCAGAAAATTTTGGCAGAGTTTCCTCTGTATTTCTTACTATCCCAAAACCTGCACGCAGGAAATACCAACAACGCCTCATAGGGCCAACATACACACATATATATTATATCGTATCGTAGGCGCACAGGGCTTCCTATATCAGTCACAAGATGAAAATGACGAGCTTGCCTCGTGTATCCAACCCAAACTGTACCTGTTACTCTTTCCTGTTTATTTTTCCTTTCCATCTTTAACTGCAGGTTTCAAACATACCTGCAGCATTCATACTATGTATAACATATATTCTGCTTACAGTTACTGATGCTTTTGATTTCCGCTTGCCGCTATTAGGTAACAATCTATAACAATTGCATATACATAGGAAATTTTGATAAGATCTCATATACCTGTAGTTGATCAGTCTCTAGTGTGATCCGGTGATCTAGAAAGTGAAGTGTGCTCCTCGTCATTGTCTGCCCGCCATCTACTCGTCTGACCTTCATCGACTTCTTCATCTGAATCCGGGAAATGTTGATAATCGGGCAACTCCTGATTTACCGATGACCAGGAAAGGGGGCTGGAATAATCTGTAACACTTACTGGGGTGGCCGGTCTGACGTGGTGCCCTGCCACAGGAGCAACTGGCATGGCTTCAGGGACCGCCTCCCTGGATATCAAAAACTCTGGAGGAATTGTCGTTGGGTCCTCCGAGGGGTCAGTCTCGATAGAATAACTGAGGCTCCTCCTGCTCGGTCCTGGAGCCTGGGGTCCCGAACTTACCCTAGGGGCCTTCTTAGCACCCCCGCTATCTGAAGTTGGCCTCTTCATCTCTCACAATTCTACACCTACCTACAGGAAAGACGTCAGAAACCAATCTTCCCTAAGTCCAGGCTCTATCGCACGATCTAAGACAGAAGGAAAGAAAGATGACACCCTAAATGTCCTGTAGCTTCCTGTTTATAAATGTCACGACCCGGCTAGGGGGCCGCGACGAGCACCCCGTGCTACCCCACCCGAGCACCCCCTTATTGTACACAACATAACATCTAGGTGAACCATAAGTCAATTCGTGCTTTTCTTATCGTTAATCACATTGATCCCATTAGACGACCATCATCATTTAACATATCATAGGCATCTGTGCCACATCATAAGTACAAGGCCGACGTGGCTAACAAAAGATATACAAAACATGGGCCGACATGGCCGAACATCTCTAAGAGTATGACATATCGTATGAGCGGGACAGTACCCTGCTATGCCCATAATTATATACACAAAAGAATAAGTACCCAAAAGCTACGGCTCCGAAAGAAATGGAGCTCTGCTATGCAATCTCTGAATAAGCAGCTATGGATCAAGTCTGTCTCCCTGTGCACCTGCGGGCATGACGCAGCGTCCACAAACAAAAGGATGTCAGTACGAAGAATGTACTGAGTATGTAAAGCATGATCAACATCAATATAGAAGCATAATAGATATCATATGAAGATAGCATAGGAGGGGAGACAGTAATATCATCATCATCATGTCGCTTACTTGCATACATCGTCGTTCGTATCCCATAATAATACTCGTACCATACTTGTGCTCATATTCGTATACATGTCCTTATTCGTATTCTTATACATAGTCTTATCACATTCATATTCATATTATATACATAGCCATACACTTATATACATACATAGCATTTACGTAGCATACCCGACCTCATAGGATCGGTGTTTCATACATACTTAGCCAACCAAGGCTCAAGATCATACATACCTGGCCCTACCAAGGCATCAGGGTTATCTGTACCTTCTGCAGAAGTGCGCGCACGTTACGTAATCATATACATACTTTATACATAGTTATATACATATAGTCTTACCCGGCATCATAAGCTCGGGGTCTTATCATAGCCCTTCATAGGCACACATAAACATATATCATAGCTCGTAAGCATCTCTAGTCTCATTTTACTCTCATCATCATTACTATCCTCATCATTATCGTTACATTTACATTATAGACTTACTCGTCATACGAGGATCGTAGTATAATCATAGTACATATCAAGGGTCGTGAGCTTATGAGCTCGGAATGTCAACCATGTGAAGACAACATACTCATATAGAGGAATTTAGGAATTTGGCCAAGAACCATGCCTTATGAAAGAAGGGTTAGCCTTACATACCTTTCCGTCGAACTATTCTACACTTGCACGTTCCCTTCCAATGCTAGCGTTTATACCTTCATTAATATCATAACAATGGCCATTAGTCATTCACACTATCCACATTATCTAGATTCCTCAATTTGCCTCTAATTCACCCACATTCATGGTCATAACACCCATCTTCGTCCATTCGTGTAAAGTGTTTAGTTCATGATCTTAATACCATTTATAACACATTCATATCACAACACAACAACATTCATATCTCAATTCAAACTATTTCTCAAAATGTCGCTATTCATCATTCATGACCTAGTTGACCACATTTTCTACAATCCATGTATTTTAATTCTCCAATACCTTAAACATCTTGTAAAAATCATGAATCTTACCTTAGAAGTTGTAGGAACAAGCTTTGGTTGGTAATACTCTTCTTTGAGCAAAATCCTAGTTTTTCTCCATTTGGATTCCTTGACTTGGATGATCCTTGATGATTCCCTTATCCTTGATTCACTTGTCTTAATGTTATTGATGGCTTATAATCCTTTAAAACTCATATAATAAATGTAGAGAGAAGTTCTAGAGAGAAGTGGTGTAATGTTGTAATGAAATAAAGTAAGTCTTGATCCTCATATTTAATGAATTGGACAATCTGTACTGGGTGAACAGTGGTCGTCCATGGAGGTTTACGGTCTGTATTCCACTTTACGGACCGTCCTTCGTGGTCGTCTTTAAGCTTAAGCAGAACCAGAGACTTTGGCCTGCATGCATGGGGTTTACGACCATGGTTTACGGGTCGTAAATCACTTTACGGTCCGTCCACCAGGTCGTATTATACCTTTTCCTCAGCTGGCAGAAAGTTGTAGTTGGGCATGCCAGTTTACGACTTCAAGTTTACGGACCGTATTGCACTTTACGGTCCGTATTTTGCACTATACGACCACTGGGCAGTTTTGCCAACTTTCAATTTTTTTCTCATTTCCCGACTTTTCATTCTAATCATCCACATCCCTTCACATACATTTCCCATGAAACATTATACACTCGCACTCCTCACACAAGTCATTAGTCCATTTACTTGCGTACTAACGGAAAATTTCCGAGGTGTAACATTCTACCCCCCTTAGGAACTCGAATGTTAAAGTCTTGGGGAAATCTATAACAATTTCGCCAGAGTTTCCTCTGTAATGTGGCACTACCACCCTGTCACAACAACCCACAACAACAATGCCTCACAGGGCAATAATACAACAGCACTAGAAATTTGGCCACACACGACCTGAACGTAAAAAAGGGAAAACATGCATACCTTATGATTTTGACGTCTCACCTTGGACTTCTTCCAAGGGCTGAAATAAATGTGGGTATTTGGATCGCATATTCTCTTCTGCTTCCCATGTCATTTCCTCTCGATTGTCATTTCTCCACAGAACTTTAATTGAGGCCACTTCTTTGTTTCTAAGCCTCCGTACTTGCCTATCTAATATGGCAATGGGTATTTCATCATAAGTTAACTTTTCTGTCACTTGAATATCATTCACTGGGACGATCCTCGTAGGATCTCCAACACACTTCCGAAGCATCGAGACATGAAATACTGGATGGACTGACTCCAAATTTGGAGGTAGATCTAGTTCATAGGCCACTTTGCCTATTTTGCGCACAATTTCGTATGGCCCAATATACCGGGGACTGAGCTTCCCCTTTTTGCCAAATCTCATCATGCCCTTCATTGGCGATACTTTCAAGAATACCCAATCTTTCACTTCGAACTCTAAGTCTCTTCGACTATTATCCGCATAGGACTTCTGGCGACTTTGAGCCGCTAACAATCGATCTTGTATGAGCTTAACTTTATCTATTGCTTGTTGGACCAAGTCTGGCCCTATCAACTTAGCTTCTCCGGTTTCAAACCACCCAATTGGGGATCTACACTTTCGCCCATATAGAGCTTCATACGGTGCCATTTGAATGCTAGAATGGTAACTGTTATTGTAAGCAAACTCAATGAGTGGCAAATGGTCATCCCAATTTCCTCCAAAATCTATCATACATGCCCGTAACATATCTTTAAGAGTCTGAATAGTACGTTCAGCTTGCCCATTGGTCTGTGGGTGAAACGACGTGCTTAGGCGCACTTGGGTCCCTAAACCATCTTGGAAAGACCCCCAAAACTTTGCTGTAAACTGAGTCCCTCTATCGGAGATAATAGATACCGGAACGCCATGGAGTCTCACTATCTCTTTAAGATAAAGCTTGGCATAATCTTCTGCCATATAGGTCGTTCTGACCGGTAAGAAATGCGCTGACTTTGTGAGCCTATCCACGATCACCTATATCGAATCATATTTACGTCGAGAACGGGGTAACCCTGTAATGAAATCCATATTAATCACTTCCCACTTCCAAGTTGGGATTTCTATAGCTTGCAATAAGCCTCCCGGCTTTTGGTGCTCTATCTTCACTTGTTGGCAATTAGGACACTGAGCTACGAATTCTGCTACGTCTTTCTTCATCCTATTCCACCAATATATAGTCTTAAGATCATGATACATTTTCGTCGCTCCAGGGTGAACGGAGTAACGGGAACAATGAGCTTCTCTCAAAATCTGATGGCGTAGACCTGCCACATCGGGAACACATAACCTGCCTCGACATCGGAGAACTCCGTCTTCCGAAATGTCAAATGATGACTCCTCCTTCTGAGGGAGTGTATCTCGATACTGCATTAGCATGGGATCCTCATATTGTCGCTCTTTTACTTCCGCTACTAACGATGAAACTGCTGAATTCTGAATAGTAGCTCCGCTGCTACCTGAGTCCACCACTCGGACTCCTAGGCTAGCTAACTGCTGAAGATCATGGGCCATCTCTTTCTTTTCTGATCGTACATCACTTAGACTTCCCATCGACCTACGGCTAAGAGCATCAGCCACAACATTTGCCTTTCCGGGGTGGTACAGGATTTCAACATCATAGTCTTTTAGCAACTCTAGCCATCGTCGTTGCCGCAAATTCAACTCTTTCTGCTTGAAGATGTACTGGAGACTCTTATGATCTGTATAAATATCCACGTGGACACCATATAAGTAATGTCTCCATATCTTTAAAGCATGGACCACCGCGGCCAATTCTAAGTCATGGGTAGGATAATTCTGCTCATGTTTCCGTAATTGTCTAGAAACATACGGAATCACCTTACCATTTTGCATCAATACACAGCCTAGCCCGACGCCTGAAGCATCACAATAAATAACATATCCTTCCAATCCCTCTGGAAGTTTCAAGACTGGGGCTGAAGTCAGTCGGTCCTTCAACTCTTGGAAACTATGCTCGCAAGCATCTTTCCATTGAAACTTAGCTGACTTCTGAGTCAACTTGGTGAGCGGTGCAGAAATAGAAGAGAAATCCTCAACAAATCTTCTTTAATAACCTGCTAAACCCAAAAAGCTACGAACCTCCGTAGGGGTCGTGGGCCTTGGCCAAGTCTTCACTGCCTCAATCTTTTGGCTATCCACTCGAATACCGACAGCTGCAATAATGTGGCCCAGAAATGCCACTGAGTTCAACCAAAACTCGCATTTGGAAAACTTCGCGAATAACTCTCGGGTTCGAAGAACTCCAAGGACAATACGCAAGTGATCCGCATGTTCTGCCTCGGATCTAGAATACACCAGGATATCATCGATGAATACAATCACGAATATATCCAGAAAAATCCTGAATACATTGTTCATTAAGTCCATAAACACTGCCGGTGCATTAGTTAGCCCAAACGACATTACTCGGAACTCAAAATGGCCATATCTTTTTCTGAAAGCTGTCTTAGGGATATCTTTCTCCCTAACTCTTACTTGGTGATACCCGGACCTCAAATCAATCTTTGAAAACCATTTGGCACCTTGCAATTGATCAAATAAATCATCAATCCTCGGGAGGGGATACTTGTTCTTAATTGTCACTTTATTCAATTTCCAATAATCAATGCACATTCTCAAAGAGCCATCCTTCTTCCTGACGAACAATACGGGTGCTCCCCACGGGGATGAACTAGGCCTAATGAAGCTTTTTTCAAGCAAGTCTTTTAATTGCTCCTGCATCTCTTTCAACTCTGCGGGTGCCATCCTATAGGGAGGAATAGATATGGGTTTAGTGTCTGGCAACACATTAATCGTAAAATTGATCTCTCGCTCGGGAGGAAGGCCTGGAAGCTCTTCTAGGAACACATCCGGAAATTCGTTCACTACCGGAACTGACTGAAGAGTCGGCGACTCAACTTCTATATCTTGAACTCGTACTAGGTGATAAATGCATCCTTTCGTGATCGTTTTCCTTGCCTTTAAATAGGAAATAAACCTACCTTTTGGTGATGCCGCATTCCCTTTCCATTCTAAGACTGGTTCTCCCGAAAACTGGAAACGAACCTTCTTCATTCGGCAATCAACATTGGCATAACAAGAAGCCAACCAATCCATGCCCATAATAACGTCAAAATCTACCATTTCTAGATCATGCAAATCAATCATGGTACGACGATCACAAATCACAATCACACAATTCCTATATACTCGGCTAGCTATTACCGATTCACCCACGGGTGCAGACACCTCAAAAGGCTTGATAGACTCCGGCTCAATTATAAATCGACCCGCAATATATGGAGTAGCATATGATAATGTGGAGCCCGGATCAATCAAAGCATATACATCATGAGAAAATACCGATAATATACCTGTGACCACATCAGGAGAAGACTCAAGATCTTGGCGTCCAGCCAAAGCATAAATACGGTGCTGAGGACCGCTAGTACTGGGAGCTCTGCCTCTACCTCTACCATGGCCGACTGGCGCATGTGAACCTGGCCCCGTAGGGCGTACAGATGCCGAAGATCCGGCTACCAACCCTGATGGATGGGTCCTACCTCTACCATGTACTGAGGGGCAATCACGCATAATATGGCCTGGCCGACCACATGAATAGCAAGCGTCTGAACCTGATCGGCACTGACCCCAATGCAACTTTCCACACTGAGAACATCATGGTACGGGTGGCCTTGGCTGGCCTGAATCACCTCTAAACTGAGACCCCGAATAACCCTGACTCGGCTCGGAACGAGTAGATCTGTCAAATCTCTGCCCCGTGAACTGTGGAGGTGTACTGGTCATAGAATAGCCTGAATGGCTGGGAAACTGTTGTCTGTGTCCGCCCCTAGACTCGCTCCTCGAACCCGAAGGTTTGGCCTTCTTGTTATGGCCCCTATCCTGCTCACGTTCATTTCTCCACTGCTGTAGGTGTTCCTCTAATTCCTGAGCATGTACCTGAATGCGTGCAATATCCATGCCATCCTGAAGGGACGCAGTTAACCATTTATCCATCAAGTGTGGCCCTAAGCCCTTCACAAACCGGTGCACCCGATCGCCCATATCCGCTACCATGGCCGAAGCATACCTAGCCAAGGAATTGAAGCGGAGACTATACTCTGTAGCACTCATGCTACCTTGCCTCAGATTCAAGAATTTATCGGCCCTAGCTCGCCGAACTTCTGGAGGCATGTAGTGACGGAGAAAAGCATCGACAAACTCTTGCCATACCGGCGGAGGTGCATTGGCTCCCCGCGAAACCATCCATTCTGTATACCACTGGATCGAGATATCTCTCAATCTATAGGACGCTAGCTCTACCGACTCAGTGTCTGAAGCATGTATCAACCGGAGCGTCCTTAGCATACCATCAATAAAGTCCTGGGGATCCTCCTCCGGTTTCGACCCAAAGAATTCCGGGGGTTTCAAAGCAATGAAGTCACGGGCCCTTGCACTAACAGTCCTGTCACCTTGCCCTGCGCTTGGCCTCTGAGTCTGGGCTGCAACCAACTAAGTCAACAAATTAATGGCCTCTCTCACATGTTGGCCCGAAGCATTCGGTGGAGGAGCTGGAGCTGGTGCTGAGGCTCCCACGTGTTCCTCGGTAATAGGCACTGTCTGGGAGGACTGAGATTGATCCGCACTCTGGGACTCATCTTCCTCTACTACCGGTGGCGGTGCTCTTTCAGCCCGCTTTTCTGCCACCGTCTTGCCCTTTTGGGCTGCTGTAGCCTTTTTCTTTTTAGGCATCTCTAAAATACACAACACACGATTTAGGAACAAGAATTTCTTACATCATAGCTCTATCGCACGATTCTTATGAAGAAAGAAGGTCATATATTCCTAAAATGTTCGCAGCTTCTCGTTTATAAGTGTGGCGCGCAACACACCCATAACCAAGACTCTACTAGACACGGCTCGTAGACACATCCTAGGACTGAACTGCTCTGATTCCACTTTTGTCACGACCCAGCTAGGGGGCCGCGACGAGCACCCGGTGCTACCCCACCCGAGCACCCCCTTATTGTACATAACATAACATCTAGGCGAACTATAAGTCAATTCGTGCTTTTCTTATCGTTAATCATATTGATCCCATTAGACGACCATCATCATTTAACATATCATAGGCATCTGTGCCACATCATAAGTACAAGGCCGACGTGGCTAATAAAAGATATACAAAACATGGGCCGACATGGCCGAACATCTCTACCCACATATACATGACTACGAGCCTCTAAGAGTATGACATATCGTATGAGCGGGACAGGACCCCGCTATGCCCATAATTATATACACAACAGAATAAGTACCCAAAAGCTACGGCTCCGAAAGAAATAGAGCTCTGCTATGCAATCTCTGAATAAGCAGCTATGGATCAAGTCTGTCTCCCTGTGCACCTTCGGGCATGACGCAGCGTCCACAAACAAAAGGACGTCAGTACGAAGAATGTACTGAATATGTAAAGCATGATCAATATCAATATAGAAGCATAATAGATATCATATGAAGATAGCATATGAGGGGTGATAGTAATATCATCATCATCATGTCGCTTACTTGCATACGTCGTCGTTCGTATCCCATAATAATACTCGTACCATACTTGTGCTCATATTCGTATACATGTCCTTATTCGTATTCTTATACATAGTCTTATAATATTCATATTCATATTATATACATAGCCATACACTTATATACATACATAGCATTTACGTAGCATACCCGACCTCATAGGATCGGTGTTTCATACATACTTAGCCAAGCAAGGCTCAAGATCATACATACCTGGCCCTACCAAGGCATCAGGGTTATCTGTACCTTCTGCAGAAGTGCGCGCACGTTACGTAATCATATACATACTTTATACATAGTTATATACATATAGTCTTACCCGGCATCATAAGCTCGGGGTCTTATCATATCCCTTCATAGGCACACATATACATATATCATAGCTCGTAAGCATCTCTAGTCTCATTTTACTCTCATCATCATTACTATCCTCATCATTATCGTTACATTTACATTATAGACTTACTCGTCATACGAGGAACGTAGTATAATCATAGTACATATCAAGGGTCGTGAGCTTATGAGCTCGGAATGTCAACCATGTGAAGACAACATACTCATATAGAGGAATTTAGGAATTTGGCCAAGAACCATGCCTTATGAAAGAAGGGTTAGCCTTACATACCTTTCCGTCGAACTATTCTACACTTACACGTTCCCCTCCAATGCTAGCATTTATACCTTCATTAATATCATAACAATGGCCATTAGTCATTCACACTATCCACATTATCTAGATTCCTCAATTTGCCTCTAATTCACCCACATTCATGGTCATAACACCCATCTTTGTCCATTCGTCTAAAGTGTTTAGTTCATGATCTCAATTTGCCTCTAATTCACCCACATTCATGGTCAACAACATTCATATCTCAATTCAAACTATTTCTCAAAATGTCACTATTCATCATTCATGACCTAGTTGACCACATTTTCTACAATCCATGTATTTTAATTCTCCAATACCTTAAACATCTTGTAAAAATCATGAATCTTACCTTAGAAGTTGTAGGAACAAGATTTGGTTGGAAATACTCTTCTTTGAGCAAAACCCTAGTTTTTCTCCATTTGGATTCCTTGACTTGGATGATCCTTGATGATTCCCTTATCCTAGAAAACTCATATAATAAATGTAGAGAGAAGTTCTAGAGAGAAGTGGTGTAATGTTGTAATGAAATAAAATAAGTCTTGATCCTCATATTTAATGAATTGGAAAATCTGTGCTGGGTGAACAGTGGTCGTCCATGGAGGTTTACGGTCCGTATTCCACTTTACGGACCATCCTTCGTGGTCGTCTTTAAGCTTAAGCAGGACCAGAGACTTTGGCCTGCATGCATGGGGTTTACGACCATGGTTTACGGGCCGTAAATCACTTTACGGTCCGTCCACCAGGTCGTATTATACCTTTTCCTCAGCTGGCAGAAAGTTGAAGTTGGGCATGCCAGTTTACGACGTCAAGTTTACGGACCGTATTGCACTTTACGGTCCGTATTTTGCACTATACGACCACTGGGCAGTTTTGCCAACTTTCAATGTTTTTCTCATTTCCCGACATTTCATTCTAATCATCCACATCCCTTCACATACATTTCCCATGAAACATTATACACTCGCACTCCTCGCACACATCATTAGTCCATTTACTTGCGTACCAATGGAAAATTTCCGAGGTGTAACAATAAATGTGGTGCACAACACATCTATAAACAAGACTCTAATCGACACGGTCTGTAGACACTCCGAGGATTGAACCGCTCTGATACCACTTTTGTCACGACCCAACCCCGTAAGCCGTGACTAAAGTGTCCGAATTGGACACTCATATCACTTGTTAACTATAATCTTTTATAACCAGCATATTATGAACTTATTTGTATAAAAAAAAACAGGACGTTATTCTAAAGCTGTCGTATATATGCATATCATAGCCACCTGTCTCTTGAGGAGTTACAACTTTCAACAATTTATATCGCACATAAGCCGGCAAGGCTGTCATATATATGGGAACGTCCTAGTAATACATAAGCCGACAAGGCTACCATTTTACACAGCATCCCAAACATATATATATCCGCAAGCCGACAAGGCTGCCACTACGAATGGGTACGCCCCAAACATAAGTCATGTCCACACAACGAAACAGCAACTACATACAGACCCCCACATATGTCCACAGACCTCTAAGAGTAATGACCGTATCATATGACGGGCCAGGGCCCCGCCGTACCCCGGATAAACACATATATATACAACAAAAGGGCGTTATACCACAAGCTAGGCTCCGGAACAAAGGAGCACTCCAAAACAGCTGAATAGATATCCTAGGCTGGCGGATCTCCGAAATGAGCGTCTGTACCTGCGGGCATGAACGCAGCCCCCCGAAGAACAGGGGGTCAGTACGGAATATGTACTGAGCATGTAAAGCATGAAATATAGTAATAGACTCATATTGAGACAAGGTGTGTAGGACCCAATGCAACAAGTAGAATTTCATAAAATTGCCTTTGAACATATTTCATCTGTATCGTTCTCATATCAATATCAATATAGAGTTTTGTAACCAAGGCTAAATAATTATTATGTATATAACATATATAACGTGTCCCGGCCCTTTAGTGAGGGACTCGTTAATTATAATCATAGCATCATAACATAAACATATACGTGTCCCGGCCCTCTAGTGAGGGACTCGGTAATAAGGAATAGATGCCCTCCTGGCCGCCATCTCCATATCATCATGTCATCATATCATCATCATATCATCATATATATATATAACGTGTCCCGGCCCTCTAGTGAGGGGCTCGGTGAGTAATATAGTAAATATGCGCACGAAAACGTGTCCTGGCCCGGGACACAGTGAAGGATATAGCGGTAACACGAGCAGAATAATAAGTAACCACATACATGCAAATCATCTTTTGAGACTCAATAGATAAGTAACTGACCAGCTCTAAAGTGTCAGGATAATAATCATATTCAGTTCTTTTTAAATCTCATTACAAGTTATAGCAAGGAACGTTTTAGATTTCATGTACATGTATCAATTTGACATGGTGTAACTTTTGATAGTCAAGTATGCCTCTAATTATGCAATTCTTTAAGAGTAGGAACTTCTATACATCATTCATTAGTCAATCATATAGTAGGCTCGTGACCATAACATTACGGAATGAATAGAATCATAAGTCATGCTTGGAACTAGAGAGTAGAATTTACCCCAAGGTTCATATCATTCCTTACTTACGTCTAGGACATGCCAAAAGAAAGAAGGAATAGGTTTTACATACCTTTAGCGTTTAGTCGTATTATAACTTGTACTTGTTGCCCAGTAGTACTTATCCTATATCAAAATATCATGAGCTACGATTAGTCTACGAGGGAATTCAATATGTATTTTAACGTTAACAATCCCTTTCCAACATTTAGACGACGTTTCGTTCGCATTCAAACCAACTAGTACTACAAGCTAATATTGTTTGTCATTCTTTCCTGTATCAATCCGAACTTGTTTAAACATGACTTAAGGGAACTTTGGACAGTCCGTACATCATTTAAAACATGCCCTTATCCACGGCCAAACAGCACACACAACATTACCATTTTCGCTTCGCAATTTTCCAACTTCAACTACAACGACAACAACACGTTTACAACATTACTTATATGATTATTGGAACTGTTTTAGCATCATATTAACTCTTACAACAACCCACAAACCATTTCAATTTCAACTTTAATCATTAAACTTCACTTTCACTATACGTTCATAACAATAATCAACATTCAACATACACTAATTCACTCCTAACATTAAAACAGTCCACGGTTTGGACTGTTTTCCCCCTTCAACATGATTCATTTCTTTAACACCTCAATTCACATATTCATAATGCATACAATAGACCACAATGTCCATAACAACAAAAATCAAACACATGACACAAAACAGTCCATAATTTCCTCTAAAACAGCCCCCTACACGGCTTCAACACAACTACAACAACTTCATGATTTTCATCCATTTATCCACACTACAACACATTTAATTCATTCCCAATACATGAGCAAGAAGATTAACCATGATTCCATTTAAGTCTACAACACACGGCCCACTTCAACTTCAAGAAAAACAGTCCAATACCAACATACAACATCATAAACCTTCAATTCACCACAAAACACTTGAGAAGGGATCAATTCTTACCTTGTAACTCAACACTTCAATCGGCTAGCCCTTCACTTTCACTTCTTGAATTCTAACACTTGTTCTTGCTACTCCCAATGAATGCTACACGTTATTATGCACCTATAAGGGAGTTGGATTTCTTGAAAACTGATTTTTTTGGACCAACTTGGAGGAGGGTGTTCTCGGCCAGCTTGTAGCCGAGAGCCTCTCTCTCTCTATCACTATATTTTCTACACTTTGTAAATGTTGAAATGAGCTAGTTAGTTGATAATGAATCAGAATTTTTCCTTATATATGAGTTGGAAGGGTTGGACAAGTGTCCCACTTAAATTTTGGGTCAATTATCTTTGACCATCCCACTAAACTACACGGCCAACTATGGCTATTTTTAATGGACTAATTTAGTTTTCCAATCCCACTTAATAATCTAATCATGGTTAATTTAATCCCAATTATCCATTAATGCTTCTATACCAAACGAAATTTGTAGGTAACTTGTGACTTGAAACGAAACCGGAAGTTAAAGTCTCTACTTCGTATCTTAAAATAGTCTTGTCTTTAACTTGTCGCGTTTAGTTTAAAACGTCCCAATGTATGAAAATATGAGATATAACAGATATGATATTATTTCCATACACTTCCATGGCTTCCTTATATTCCGAAACCAAGAGACTGTGTCCATGGATAGCCACATGAGATAAGAATATGAGACATGTTATGAGCACGATAACGGAGATGATAAGCTTAAGACTAAAGATTCTAGAGTTCATGGTATGATGTTTAAAAAAAGATAAAGACATTAACTACGATCTATTGGTAATGCTTGATGTATACACTCACCTTATATACCAATTCCTTCATAGTGAGGCAGAATACCTATGAATGCTCCATAATGTAAGCGGGGGCTCTCGACCTTACATCACCTCGACATTGTTATAGATTGTTCATAAGCCTCAATGCATGTCCTATGACCAATGTTTCGAGAAGCTACGAGTCTATGTTAAAAAAGGATTTCATGTGAGATTATGATAAGAGATACGCTATAGAAATGATAATGGAAATGATGAGCTTAAGCGCAAAGATTATAAAGACTATCATACGATATTTATACGAAATTCATGCTACGAATATGATGTGATTTTTCATAGATTGTCTTTAAATTTAAATGTGTGCATTAATGAAAGGTTACGATAAGCTTATAAGATGTATGTGATGGCAATGATAATGATGAGATATATTGATCCTTGTATGATGCATGTGATATGGTCGAGCCACTACGTGGCCGAATACGGATACTATCGAGCCACCACGTGGCCGAATACGAATATTTCTGAGCCCTACGTGGCTGAATACGGATAATGTTTTATGTGTAGGAGAAGCTACGACACTACGATGATGAATTATATGACATGATGAAGTATACGCTATGATGGTTCATGTACGACGATTATGTATATGGGATATATGTATGAAATGTATTCACCCTTAAAGGTCGCGCAGGTTTTGCCTTGACCTCATGACTTATGATTTCTCTATTATGTTGTTTCATTCATGCCTTACATACTCAGTACAATATTCGTACTGACGTCCGTTTTCTTTGGACGCTGTGTTCATGCCCACAGGTAGACAGGCAGACGGCGCAGACCTTTAGGAGCTATCAGCAGATTTGCAGGAGTACTCCATTATTCCGGAGGTGCTAATTGGGTTTATACTTTTGTGTATATATATATGTATAAGTATTTTGGGCACGACGGGGTCTTGTCCAGTCCATATATCTAGTACTCTAGTAGAGGATCGTAGATACGTATGTGTGGGTTATATGGTCTCACAAGGTCACTGCTGTATACACGTAGATATGTGTACATTATCTTTTGATACCCAAAGGGCTTATGTACACAAAAGTATTTATGTTATTTAATGAAAATGATTTTCTTGTGATTATGAGTTTATGAACGAAAAAAGAGGCTTAATGAGTATGATGAGTAGTGAACGAGCGGTGGTCGGTGGTCATCTCTGGGTACCCGTCACGACCCCTAGCTGGTTCGTGACAATTACAATTTCGGATGACAAAGCAGAAACGCGTGCTACGGTAACTGCTACAGTAACCGAGTTGCGGCAGTACTGCTACAGTTAAATGCTACAGCGACCCGACCCGAATTTGAACCTTATAAAAGGGGAAAAACCCCATTTTTTTCACCAAAAAAAAATCAGATTTAGAGCAGCAACACTAAGGGAAATTTCGTCATAAAAAAGTGAGGGTTTGAGTGATATTGAAGTGGCGAAGCGTTAATCAAGCCCGGATAACTCATGGTTGTGATTCTAGAATTGTCTTGCGTTTGATTTGGTTTGGATTCAAGGTGGAATCTTGAAGATATTATTTGTTACACCTTAGAAATTTTTTTCGTTCATGCACAGTGAATAGACTGATGGAGGGCACGACGTATGCGATGTTTTGATAAGTAAGAAATGACATTTAATGATTCTGAATGAGATTTCAAAGACATTAGAAGTAAGAGAAGAAAGTTGCTAAGAGCAGGCAAGACATACGAGATGTATCGGAAAGGATATACGAGTGACGAGTTAATGATGATTTAGTGATGCCTTGGAGAAGAGTTATAAGGACCCTTAGATTGGTATTGAGGTGTTCAACAAGTGTCAAGAAGGTTCCATAAGGATTGGAGATCAAACGAGTCGACGAGAACGAAATCGGAACAGCTAGGCATTATACGACCCAACATACTGGCCGTATAAATTATACTGGCCGTATGTTAGGCCGTATATTTAGCCAAGATGGGAAGCCTTCACTTGAACCATTATACGGTCACACATACGGACCGTATAAATTGTACGGACCATATGTGTGTCGGTATAAATGTGTCGGGACAGATTTTGGGTATTTAATAAGGGGCCAAGTTCATTTCATTTCCCCTTCACTCTCCTTCTCCCTAGAACTCTCTAGAACACTTCTCCCACAAGAATGCAAGAGATATTAGTGATCAAATTCATCAAACCAAGGAAATCAAGTGCAAAAAACTCATTGGAGTTCATCCAAGGCAAGAAACCCCATTGGATTGAAGCTGGGGTTTTTCTTCAAGTGAAAGATTACCATCAAAAACTTGATCCTACACTACCTAAGGTAAGATTTATGGTATTCCCATGTTGTTCAAGCTGTTTGAAAGTTGAAACACTTGGATTGTAGAAGGACATGGGAAATGGGTCATAAACATGAGAATAATCAGATTTTGAGTAGTAGTTTGGAATGAGTTGTGATTCTTGATGTGTTGTGATATGGTTAGGTTATAAATGATATTAGGGATATGGGATAAGCATTATATGTGAGAAAACATACTAGTATACTATGACCATGATTATGGATGAATTGAAGTAGAATTGTGAAATGAGGGTAATGTAGATGAATGATGATTGTTGGTTATGATATTGTGAACATTATTATAAATGGTTGGGAGTTGATATACAATATGGGGAAGGTTGTATAAACAAAGGGAATGCTGCCCAATTTTCTCTAGCTTTAATAAGCACGTTCATATAATCGAGTAGCTAATATGAATGTGAATTCTCTTGAAGGTAGAAACATGAGCATTGAAAGAGAACAATCAAGCGATGGAAATTGTAAAATGAAAGAGGTATGTAAGGCTAGCCCTTTCCTTCTACGGCATGACTCTTATGGTATGAATCCTTCTATCTTTCCATGATTTTCCTACATATCGAGAATTATGAATCTATGAGTATAAAGAGCTTCATACAAGATAAAGAAAAGGGATACGTTACGAGCATGACAATGCCGATGATCAATCTAAGTATAGAAGTCCTAAAGTTCATGATACGATATTCCTACGAAGCTAATGACCCTTATATGATTCCTATGATATTATTTCCTAACCTTTCCATGACTTTCTTACTTTCCGGGAACTATGAGGTAATATTGATAAAGAGCCTCTTATGAGATAAAGATGTGAAATATGTCATGAATACGATAATAATGATGATAAGTTTAAGCCTAGAGTTTCTAAAGCAAGATACGATGTCTATGAAGTTAAGGATCCTACTTACAATCCCTTGATGTTGTTCATGGTGTACACTCACCTTAAAATATTAGTTCCTTCAAGGTGAGATATGATGAATATGATTACTCCATATTGTAATCGGGGGTTCTCGACCTTATGTCACCCCGACATCGTTATAGATTGTCTATAAGCTCTAACGCATGTCCTATGACCAATGTTCTGAAAAGTTACGAGTCTATGTTCATAGGGGGTTTCATATGAGATAAAGTTAAGAGGTATGCTATAGACACGATAACGGTAATGATGAGCCTAAGTTTAGAGCTTATAAAGCCTATCATACGATATTTTTACGAAGTTCATGCTACGAATATGATAAGATTTTCATAGATTGTCTTTCAATTAAAATGTATGCTTTATGAAAGATTATGATAAGTTTATGAGATGTATGTGATGGCAATGACGATGATGAGATATATCGAGCCTTGTTATGGCCGGGTACAGAAGACATGTATGTGATATTGTTGAGCCACTACGTGGCCGAATACGGATATTGTCGAGCCACTACGTGGCCGAATACATGTTATACCCTGTATATTTATACGTCATATTATTCGCAAGTAAGTCGACTCAAGTTAAAGGCGGAGTCATTTTCGGACACGAAATAGAAACCTTTAAATTACAATTTTAAATTAGAATATAAATTGTTTATAAATTTTATTTAGTGTAAACAATATATTTATTGGAGATTAGGAATTAATTAATTAGGATTAAATTTTAAGTAAAGGATTAGTGATAAATTAATTAGTAGGAGTAGGCTTAAAAAAAAATTAAAGTGCTGCCACGTGGCACCAAGTGGGCTGCCACGTGGCACCAATTGGGCAGTGTTCAGTGGTAGCAACGTGCCCATCATTGGGGCAACATATAAAGGTCAAAAATATGACACTAAGGCATTTCATATTCTTTTGGCAAGGATTAGCTTAAGGAAAAATTAAAAAAAATTAATTAATTAAAGGGCTGCCTCGTGGCACCAAGCGGGCTGCCACGTGGCACCAATTGGGCAGTGTTCAGTGGCAGCAACGTGCCCATCATTGGGGCAACATATAAAGGTCAAAAAAATGACACTAAGGCATTTCATATTCTTTTGGCAAGGATTAGCTTAAGGAAAAAAAAAAAAAAAAAAAGAAGAAAGGAGAGAGCATGGCCATGGCTGCTGCTCACGGCCAGCCATGGACAAGGAAATTGGGTTGCCTTTTTGCTTTGGTTTAATTTCAAGATGATTTGCAAGTTCGCGGTGGTGATAGTAACATTGGATATTGAATCGGGGAAGAAGAAATTGCGAAATTGGAGCAATTAAGAGTAGAAATTCCTCCGACAAAATTAAGGTAAGATTTTCTTGTCTTGTGGTGTAATTAAGTTAATGGTGTAGTAATGGAAGGATTTAGAGAAGTTGTTGGGTTGTTGGAATTGTTATGGGATGAATTGTAAGAATTTTATATGTATATTGTTTTTTTGGTATTTCTGTGTTGACAGGAGGATAATTAGAAATACGGGTTAGGCGAATATATAGGGGAAATGCTGCCCAATTTTCGTTAAGCCCTTAACTAATGGAAAACCCTAAACAAGAATGTATAAGTTAAAGAGCAAGTTCTATAAAGCGATGGGCTACGGATTTACGAACTAGAAAGTATAGTTACTAATGATAACGTTACTCTTATATTAAATTGGCTAAAAGAGTGACGAGGCGAACGGGTTTACAAATAGTCGCCAACAGGTATGTGAAGTTGTCCCTTCTTTCTTTTGGCACGTCTTAGATTTAAGTGATGAATGATATGAACTTTGGGGTAATTTCATTCATAAGCTTTGAGTGATATTTATGATTCTTATTCACTTCTTGATGTTACAATGCTCAAGTGATTAAGCCTGCCTCTTCAGTTTTCTGTACGTTGGTTAACAGTCGATATATATCCGTTCCTATTCTTAGGAACTCTATGATAACTAGTGACTAGACTTCTATAAGGTGTTTCATACTATAGTGACATATGACTATGATCCTTAAGGCTTTGTGATATACTTATGATGACATTCAAGGGATGTTTGATATGTTCCGAGTGACATTTGAAAGGTATTTGATACGACTATTGTCCTGATTTTCAAATGGTAATTCGTTTTGATTATTCTATTGAGTCTTTGAAAATCTTTTTAAATTGCATATAGTTTCTCACTACTCTGCTCGTGCATGCCCCAATATGTCTTTCACTGAGTCCCGGGCCAGGATATGTATTCGTGCACAGTTTCACTGCATTGTTCACTGAGTCCCTCACTAGAGGGCCGGGTACGGTATATATATATATTATGGTGTTATGCAGTGTTATGGTGTTATGATGTGTTACAGCGTTATGCTGTGTTACGGAGTTATGCTGTGTTATGGAGTTATGCTATGTTCTGGAGTATGCTGTGTTATGGCGCCAAAGACGGGGTGGCGACCATGTTCACCGAGTCCCATAATGGGCCGGATATGATATATGATATTGACATGCATGATTTATGTTTCAAAGGCAAGCATTTTGGTATTCTGGTTATTGTACTCGTTTTCTGTACTCCTTATTTCAGTTATGATCATGTTTACTGTATTTCATGCTTTACATGCTCAATACATATTCCGTACTGACCCCCTTTCTTCGGGGGGATGCGTTTCATGCCCGCAGGTGCAGATACTCGCTTTGGTGATCCGCCAGCTTAGGACTCCCTTTCTGTTGTCTTAGAGAGCTCCGTTGTTCCGGAGTCTAGACTTTTGGTTTGAATCTTATGATATATATTAGTATATGCTATCCAGGGGAACGATGGGGCCCTGTCCCGTCATATTTCGCTATTCGTACTCTTAGAGGTCTGTAGACATATGTGTGGGTTGTGTATGGGTTCTGTTCAGCTGTGTCTATACGATGTGCTGTGGTATGATATTCGTCTATAGTGGCAGCCTTGTCGGCTTGCATATGATATTGAGATGTGATGGCAGCCTTGTCGGCTTGCGTACTATCTGATATGATTAGTTGTGACTCCTCAGGTGACAGTGATCTGGAGGTATATATATATATAATGATGTTACTAATTTTGGAGTTCCTTTATAAGTTTCCGTATTGTTGTAGTCTCAGTTTGGTTATATGTAACAGGTTGGTATACGGGTGCCCAGTTCGGGCACCAGTTGCGGCCTACGGGGTTGGGTCGTGACAATACGGATATTGTCGAGCCATTACGTGGCCGAATACGAATAATGTTTTATGTTTATGAACAGATATGGTACTACGACGATAAATTATATGACACAATGATGTATATGCTATGATGATTCATGTACTACAATTATGTATATATGACATATGTATGAAATGTATTCATCCTTAAAGGTCATGTAGGTTTTGCCTTCACCTTATGACTTATGATTCCTCTTCATGTTTATTTCATTCCTGCCTTGCATACTCAGTACAATATTCATACTGACGTCCGTTTTCTTTTGACGCTGTGTTCATGCCGACAGGTAAGCAGGGAGGAGACCCAGATTTGTAGTAGCCGATAAGCAGAGTTTTGAAAGCACTCCATTATTCCGGAGGTGCCATTGATTTACCATTTTATGTACATATATGTTTTGGGCACGACGGGGTCCTGTCCCGTCCATATGTCTAGTACTCTAGTAGAGGCTCGTAGATACGTATGTGTGGGTAGCATGGTCTCACGATGTTACTATGGTATATGTATATATTACTATTTTGATAGACGAAGGGCTTATGTATATGCAAATAAATATGTTTCCAAATGAAGAATGATTTTTCTAGTAATATGAGCATAAGAAATACGACTGTACGCAGAATGAGTAATAGAATGAGTGGTGCTCGGTGGTTAGCCCCGGGTACCCGTCACGGCCCCTAGTCGGGTCGTGACAAAAGTGGTATCAGATCAATTCAGTCCTAGTAAGTGTCTACGAGCCGTGTCTAGTAGAGTCTTATTTATGGTGTGTTGCGTGCCACATCTATAAACAGGAGGCAACAGGGCATTTAGGATGGTTACTCTTCTTTCATGCCTAAGATCGTGCGATAGAGCTAAGCCATAGGAAATGAGATTCCTTATACTAACCCTTGATTGTAGCAGAAGAACGGTATTGACCGAAGAAAGTGATTGATGATGTTGAAGTTACAGAGCTACGTCACTTCGTGGAGACCACATTAGCAGGGTACGTATTCATATGTTAATGAATTGGTTGTCATAGAGGCAAATCGATGTAAGTACACCAGAGAAATTTATTAAATGTATTTCTTTATGATTAGTTCAGTTATAAGTTGAGAACTAAGAAAATTGAATGAATCAGAACAAAGGCAAGCGACAGTACGAAAGATGTGCGTCGAATAAAGTAAGAATATTGAGATACAATTGAAATGTCAAGCTGAAGGACGAAAGAGAAAGTAAATAGGAAGAGGTAACAGGGCAGATCGCTAAAGGATCTGGTATATCTCGAAGCGTGATATATGAGGTAAGTTTCGACATCTTTGTGCTTTTACTTGAAAGTGGGAGCCCTGTGTGGCTGGGATATATCGTATATATATATATATATATATATATATTTATTTATATTGGCCCCGTGAGGCATTGCTGGTATTTGCTGCGTGCAGGTTTTGGGATAGTAAGAAATATAGAGGAAACTCTGCCAAACTTTTCCTAAAATCTAAAGGAGATAAGATATAAGCTTGTAATATATCTTAACGAGAAAAGATGTTGTGCAAAAAGGTAATGGCAGGACGAGATTAAGTTAGGAGTATCACTAACAATTACAAGGGATAAGTTAAATACTATTGAGTTGATAGTAACAGTAGTTATAAGATCAACATTGATACGGTAAAGGGAAATGCTTGGTAGTACTAAAATATGACATAGAAGAGAAAGGGTAACTCCAATACAGTGTGATACTGAAGTATTGATGGGATGGATAAGTACAAGTAAAATACGACAAGTTTATTGGCAAAATAGAGTAACAACATGATTAAGACAGGGGTGTGAAGTACAAAGGTAGTATATTCTAAAGGACAAAGCGATACTAAGTTAAGAATAGGATTCCTTGTGCGAGGAATAAAGGATTCATTATAAAACGGGAGGAAATAAGATAAATTGAGGAGCAAGGAATGTATGGGAACAACAATGGGAAAGAGAAGGAAATGCGCCGCATAGTACGCGTGCTTAGGAAGTAGTTGTGTTATGGTTAAAGGAAGATGCATCTCCTACGAATATCTGATACCAAGTTAGAACGAGTAGAGTATATTAAGTAATAAGTTGAAAAGAAAAGATGATCATGAGTTATGAGTTTACCGTACGATGACAAAACGATAGAATAAAGCTATCACCAACGACAAACGCAATATGATTATGATTGGTTTTGAAACCAATGTTGAGTGCAAAACAAGAGTAAAAGAGTATGAGGCATAAGGAGTATTAGTTGCGCATGAGACTTAGGTCCTGGAAAACAAAGATGACATTACAAGTTAACTTTAAGCCCCGGAGAAGAGGGCAAGTGACACTGCATGGATGGTATGGATAACTAGACCTACTACTATTGTGAGCATCCCTATAGGGCAAAAAGTTGTGAATTGGAGCGGATTTAATTGACTTATAACTACCAAATGAGCTAAGTAAAATACATTCTTGTTCGGATTGCTATGCCGGTTGTATTACTTGATTACAAAACTGCAAGATGAGTATGTTAAGACCTCCCACATGAATTATCGTAGTTATATATTATGGTAAACAACATAAATGAGATGTAGTATAGTAAGGGATATATGAATTCAAGATTTGAAGGTGAGGCAATGGATTTGAGAATGGTACAAGTAAAACCCTTAAAGGGGGGAAGCAAGTAAAGAGAATACAAGTGTAGAGATTGAAACGATGGACCCCAACATGTGACAGATATAGACTCTAAAACAAAGAGTGAGAGTTGCGCAGAAATGAGTCTATTGACTAGTAAATAAATGAACACGAATTGAGCAGGCATCTGAGACTGTACTGGAAACCATTCGCGAAACACCGAACCTTCGTGGTCGGGCATGCTATGTAAATGCTATGAATATGAATATGAATATGAACACGACTATGGATATGAATATGGACACGAATGTGTATACGGATATGGATACATGTATATGTATATATGTGTATGTACACGAGTCACGCAAGAACGATTATTGAACTTGCAAGTATTTATGCGTCGCCAATGAAACCAAGTGGGTACTTAAAAATAGGAGTAGGAGGTAAGCAAGAATAGTATGGTCACGATACTCCGGGTCAGTTGAAGGAAAATATATGGCGAATATTTCGTAGAGTCCCGGATAGTTCAACATTCGAGGACTAATGTTCCCAAGGGGGGAAGAATGTTACACCTCGGAAATGTTTTTCGTTCATGCACAGTGAATAGACTGATGGAGGGCACGACGTATGCAATTTTTTGATAAGTAAGAAATGACATTTGATGATTCTGAATGAGATTTCAAAGACATTAGAAGTAAGAGAAGAAAATTGCCAAGAGGAGGCAAGATATACGAGATGTATCGGAAAGGATTTACAAGTGACGAGTTAATGATGATTTAGTGATGCTTTAGAGAAGAGTTATAAGGACCCTTATATTGGTATTGAGGTGTTCAACAAGTATCAAGAAGGTTCCGTAAGGATTGAAGATCAAACGCGTCGACGAGAACGAAATTGGAACAGCTGGGCAATATACGGCCCAACATACTGGCCGTATAAATTATACTGGCCGTATGTTAGGCCGTATATTTAGCAAAGATGGGCAACCTTCACTGGAACCATTATACGGTCACACATACGGACCGTATAAATTGTACGGACCGTATGTGTGTCCATATAAATGTATCGGGACAGATTTTGGGTATTTAATAAGGGGCCAAGTTCATTTCATTTCATTTCCCCTTCACTCTCCTTCTCTCTAGAACTCTCTAGAACACTTCTCCCACAAGAATTCAAGAGATATTAGTGATCAAATTCATCAAACCAAGGAAATCAAGTGCAAGAAACTCATTGGAGTTCATCCAAGGCAAGAAACCCCATTGGATTGAAGCTAGGGTTTTTCTTCAAGTGAAAGATTATCATTCAAAACTTGCTCCTACACTATCTAAGGTAAGATTTATGGTATTCCCATGTTGTTTAAGGTGTTTGAAAGTTGAAACACTTGGATTGTAGAAGGATATGGGAAATGGGTCATAAACATGAGAATAATGAGATTTTGAGTAGTAGTTTGGAATGAGTTGTGATTCTTGATGTGTTGTGATATGGTTAGGTTATAAATGATATTAAGGACACGGGATACGCATTATATGTGAGAAAACGTACTAGTATACTATGACCATGATTATGGATGAATTGAAGTAGAATTGTGAAATGAGGGTAATGTAGATGAATGACGATTGTTGGTTATGATATTGTGAACGTCATTATAAATGGTTGGGAGTTGATATACAATATGGGGAAGGTTGTATAAACAAAGGGAATGCTGCCCAATTTTCTCTAGCTTTAATAAGCACGTTCATATAATCGAGTACCTAATATGAATGCGAATTCTCTTGAAGGTAGAAACGTGAGCATTGAAGGAGAACAATCAAGCGATGGAAATTGTTAAACGAAAGAGGTATGTAAGGCTAGCCCTTTCTTTCTAAGGTATGACTCTTACGGTATGAATCCTCCTATCTTTCCATGATTTTCCTACATATCGAGAATTATGAATCTACGAGTATACAGAGCTTCATAGGAGATAAAGAAAAGAGATACGTTACGAGCATGACAATGCCGATGATGAATCGAAGTCTAGAAGTCCTAAAGTTTATGATACGATATTCCTACGAAGCTAATGACCCTTATATGATTCCTATGATATTATTTCCCTACCTTTCCATGACTTTCTTACATTCCGGGAACTATGCGGCAATATTGATAAAGAGCCTCTTATGAGATAAAGATGAGAAATATGTCATGAATACGATAATAAAGATGAGAAATATGTCATGAATACGATACAGTAACCGAGTTGCGGCAGTACTGCTACAGTTAAATGCTACAGCGACCCGACCCGAATTTGAACCTTATAAAAGGGGAAAAACCCCATTTTTTTCACCAAAAAAAAATCAGATTTAGAGCAGCAACACTAAGGGAAATTTCGTCATAAAAAAGTGAGGGTTTGAGTGATATTGAAGTGGCGAAGCGTTAATCAAGCCCGGATAACTCATGGTTGTGATTCTAGAATTGTCTTGCGTTTGATTTGGTTTGGATTCAAGGTGGAATCTTGAAGATATTATTTGTTACACCTCAGAAATTTTTTTCGTTCATGCACAGTGAATAGACTGATGGAGGGCACGACGTATGCGATGTTTTGATAAGTAAGAAATGACATTTAATGATTCTGAATGAGATTTCAAAGACATTAGAAGTAAGAGAAGAAAGTTGCTAAGAGCAGGCAAGACATACGAGATGTATCGGAAAGGATATACGAGTGACGAGTTAATGATGATTTAGTGATGCCTTGGAGAAGAGTTATAAGGACCCTTAGATTGGTATTGAGGTGTTCAACAAGTGTCAAGAAGGTTCCATAAGGATTGGAGATCAAACGAGTCGACGAGAACGAAATCGGAACAGCTGGGCATTATACGACCCAACATACTGGTCGTATAAATTATACTGGCCGTGTGTTAGGCCGTATATTTAGCCAAGATGGGAAGCCTTCACTTGAACCATTATACGGTCACACATACGGACCGTATAAATTGTACGGACCGTATGTGTGTCGGTATAAATGTGTCGGGACAGATTTTGGGTATTTAATAAGGGGCCAAGTTCATTTCATTTCCCCTTCACTCTCTTTCTCCCTAGAACTCTCTAGAACACTTCTCCCACAAGAATTCAAGAGATATTAGTGATCAAATTCATCAAACCAAGGAAATCAAGTGCAAAAAACTCATTGGAGTTCATCCAAGGCAAGAAACCCCATTGGATTGAAGCTGGGGTTTTTCTTCAAGTGAAAGATTATCATCAAAAACTTGATCCTACACTACCTAAGGTAAGATTTATGGTACTCCCATGTTGTTCAAGCTGTTTGAAAGTTGAAACACTTGGATTGTAGAAGGACATGGGAAATGGGTCATAAACATGAGAATAATCAGATTTTGAGTAGTAGTTTGGATTGAGTTGTGATTCTTGATGTGTTGTGATATGGTTAGGTTATAAATGATATTAGGGATATGGGATAACCATTATATGTGAGAAAACATACTAGTATACTATGACCATGATTATGGATGAATTGAAGTAGAATTGTGAAATGAGGGTAATGTAGATGAATGATGATTGTTGGTTATGATATTGTGAACATTATTATAAATGGTTGGGAGTTGATATACAATATGGGGAAGGTTGTATAAACAAAGGGAATGCTGCCCAATTTTCTCTAGCTTTAATAAGCACGTTCATATAATCGAGTAGCTAATATGAATGTGAATTCTCTTGAAGGTAGAAACGTGAGCATTGAAGGAGAACAATCAAGCGATGGAAATTGTTAAACGAAAGAGGTATGTAAGGCTAGCCCTTTCTTTCTAAGGTATGACTCTTACGGTATGAATCCTCCTATCTTTCCATGATTTTCCTACATATCGAGAATTATGAATCTACGAGTATACAGAGCTTCATAGGAGATAAAGAAAAGAGATACGTTACGAGCATGACAATGCCGATGATGAATCGAAGTCTAGAAGTCCTAAAGTTTATGATACGATATTCCTACGAAGCTAATGACCCTTATATGATTCCTATGATATTATTTCCCTACCTTTCCATGACTTTCTTACATTCCGGGAACTATGCGGCAATATTGATAAAGAGCCTCTTATGAGATAAAGATGAGAAATATGTCATGAATACGATAATAATGATGATAAGTTTAAGCCTAGATATTCTAAAGCAAGATACGATGTCTATGAAGTTAAGGATCCTACTTACAATCCCTCGATGTTATTCATGGTGTACACTCACCATAAAATGTTAGTTCCTTCAAGGTGAGATATGATGAATATGATTACTCCATAATGTAATCGGTGGTTCTCGACCTTATGTCACCCCGACATTTTATAGATTGTCTATAAGCTCTAATGCATGTCCTATGACCAATGTTCCGAAAAGTTACGAGTCTATGTTCATAGGGGGTTTCATATGAGATAAAGGTAAGAGTTATGCTATAGACACGATAACGGTAATGATGAGCCTAAGTTTAGATATTATAAAGCCTATCATACGATATTTTTACGAAGTTCATGCTACGAATATGATATGATTTTCATAGATTGTCATTAAATTCAAATGTATGCTTTATGAAAGGTTATGATAAGCTTATGAGATGTATGTGATGGAAATGATGATGATGAGATATACCGAGCCTTGTTATGGCCGGGTACAGAAGACATGTATGTGATATTGTCGAGCCACTACGTGGCCGAATACGGATATTGTCGAACCACTACGTGGCCGAATACGGATATTGTCGAGCCAATACGTGGCCGAATACGGATAATGTTTTATGTGTATGAATAGATATGGTGATACGACGATAAATTATATGACACAATGATGTATACGCTATGATGATTCATGTACTACAATTATATATATATGATATGTATGAAATGTATTCATCCTTAAAGGTCACGCAGGTTTTGGCTTCGCCTTATGACTTATGATTCCTCTTCATGTTTATTTAATTCCTGCCTTCCATACTCAGTACAATATTCGTACTGACGTCCGTTTTCTTTAGACGTTGTGTTCATGCCCACAGGTAAGCAGGGAGGAGACCCAGATTTGTAGTAGCCGATAAGAAGAGTTTTGAAAGCACTCCATTATTCCGGAGGTGCCATTGATTTACCATTTTATGTACATGTATGTTTTGGGCACGACAGGGTCCTGTCCCATCCATATGTCTAGTACTCTAGTAGAGGCTCATAGATACGTATGTGTGGGTAGCATGGTCTCAAGATGTTACTATGGTATATGTATTTATTACTATTTTGATAGCCGAAGGGCTTATGTAAATGCAAGTAATTATGTTTCCAAATGAAGAATGATTTTTCTAGGAATATGAGCATAAGAAATACGACTGTACGCAAAATGAGTAATAGAAGGAGTGGTGCTCGGCGGTTAGGCCCAGGTACCTGTCACGGCCCCTAGTCGGGTCGTGACATTATCGTTTGGACAAGAAAAAGGTATGAATCTTTCTCTTTTGGTATTATTTAAGGCTTATTCTCGGAGACAAAGTCGTTAAATAATCGTGTAGTAAGTTGGTTAATTATGGAAGTTGGAAAACAGCGTGTGGGCTGTTTTATGGTACATATTGGTGTTTGAAATGATGTTGTTGATGTTGGTTTTGTTGTTGTTGGTTGCTGAATTGAGATTTCGGGCTAGGCATATAAACAGGGGAGATGCTGCCCAATTTTTGGCAGGATATAAAATAGTTTGATTTGAAAACTTAGTGCAAGTATACAACAATGAGTCTAACGATAGTGTGAATCCTCTTAAATGTAGACTTGCGAGCTCGGAAATAAGTGTAGATAATTGGAGGCTGAACAGCTATGTTAAGGCTCGTCCCTTTCTTTCAAAGGCATGATTCTTATGTTATGATCCCATACATGTTTCCATAACCACCTTGTTTCCAAGAGCTAGAAGTTTATGACTCTTAAAGCTTCTTATGATGTTAAAGATGAGAATGTTTTTATGAGAATTACGATGATGGCGATTTTATGTTTTAAAGTCTCAAGTTATGATTTCAACGATGATATGAAAATGTTGAGCTATTTCATAATTTTCTCGATTTTATTCATTGTTGTTGATCTCACCTTATGAATTGTTCCTTCGAGGTGAGATATAGCGATAATGGTTGTTCCATAATATGAATCGGAGGTTACCGACCTTACTTCACTCCGATAAAGTTGTAACTTTCATATGAGCTTTCATGCATAGTATTTACATTATGTATATGAATATTATATTTATGGATGGGGCCGTACGTTCCTCGGCGCTAACATATTATATTTATGGATGGGGCCGTACGTTCCTCGGCCCTAACATATTAGATTTATGGATCGGGTCGTACGTTCCTCGGCGCTAACATATTATATTTATGGATCGGCCGGTACGTTCATCGGCACTAACATATTATACTTATGGATCGGGCCGTACGTTCCTCGGCGCTAACATATTATATTTATGTATCGGGCCATACGTTCCTCGGCACTAACATGTTATACTTATGGATCGGGCCGTACGTTTCTCGGCGCTAACATATTATAATTATGGATCGGGCCGTACGTTCCTCGGTGCTAACATATTATACTTATGGATCGGGCCGTACGTTCCTCGGCACTAACATTTATGGATCGGGCTGCACGTTCTGCAGCACTACACTTATGGATCGGGCTGTACGTTCCACAGCACTAACATTTATGGATCGGGTTGCACGTTCCGCAACACTAACACTTATATTATATATACATATATATGTATGTGCTTACTTAAATATGATCTCTAAGATTCAAGCATTACATATTGTACGTTCCCAGATGACAGGTTATCTTTATCTCATATTACGTTCCATATTTCTTGTTATGTTGTTATTTATGCCTTACATACTCAATACTCTGTTCGTACTGACGTCCCTTCCTGTGGACGCTGTGTTCATGCCCGTAGGTTCATATAGCCAGCCGAGTGAGCCTGACCCTAAGACCTCTTTCCAGTTCCAGCCTGCAAGCTCCATTCGAACAAGAGCTACAACCCTTTGGTATGCTATTCTGATATGCACGTATATGGGTATGACAGGGCCTTGTACTGTCCTTTCTACAGTTATACTCCATAGAGGTTTGTAGACAGTTTTGTACAGTTGGAACACCGTGCAGTCCTGTTATCTATCATTTTTTGTACAGTACGTGTAGTGGCCAAGTCGGCCCCTGTTGCTGCCTTTTGTATGTATGCCTGTGAATACGTATCTACAGGCGTGATTTATAAGCTTTGTGGTAGAGGTCACTATACGAACGCTATAGCAGACGGTATCGCTCAGACATCAGTTAAAGATGGGCCACCAATTTATCTAGTATAGAGCAGAGGCGAGTTAGGGGTGCTCAACCAGTATTGGACGGGTACTCGTCACGGCTCATCGGTTTTGGTCGTGACAAAAGTGGTATCAGAGAAGTTCGTTCTAGGGATTTTCTATAGACCGTGTCCGGTAGAGTCCTGTTTATGGGTGTGAAGCCCGCTATACTTATAAACAGGAGGCTGCAGTGCATTTAGGAATCATTGACCTTGTTTTCTATCTCAGATCATGGGATAGAGCCAGAGTTTAGTAAAGATCGCTTCTGACCCCTTTTCCTGTAGGTAAGTGCAGACTAACCAAAGATGAAGAGATTATCCTTACACAGTGGGGGTGCTAAAAAGACCCCTAGAGTAGATTCAGGACCACAGGCTCCGGGACCGAGCAGGAGGAGCCTTAACTATTCCATCAAAACTGATCTCTCTGAGGACCCAGCGAAGATTCCTCCAGAGTTTCTGACTTCCATAGAGGAGGATCCGTCGGAGGACAGTTACGACACAGACCCGTCTGAGGGTTCGTATGGGACACCGGAGGAGGAGATTCCTGAGGCTGTACCAACTGCTCCTATGGTAGAGCACTACGTCAAACCAGCTACCTCAGTGAGTGTTACTGATTACTCTAGCCCTCTATCCTGGCCATTAGTAAACCAGGAGCTGCCGGATTAGCCATATCCTTCTGATTCGGATAGGGGAGATGACGAAGGCCAGACTAGCAGATGGTGGGAAGACAATGATGAAGAGGACACTTCACTTTATAGCCCACCAGATCAGGCTAAGGACTGATCGGCTACAGGTAAATGAGTCTTTAATGAAATTTCCTATGTGTGTGCATTTACTGTAGGTTACGACTTAATAGCGGCGAGCGGAAATCATAAAGGGACCAATAACCAAAGTATTTATAAGTAACTACGATCAAGGTTTTTCGGCACCATTGGGAATCTTGAAATTTGGGATGAAAGGTAGTCGTACATGCAGATTAAAGGTGATAATTGAGGATTTCAAAGGCCAAATTAGCATTTTCTTAGTCGGAATCGTAAGAGATCCCTTTTAATTTGGAGGGAGATTCATTACGAGAATTTATTAGGATCCGTTAGAACTTCAACTTGCTCTAGGTCATGCGATAAAGGTCACGCAGTAGGGTGGATGCAATTGTACCAGCACTAATGCACCGGATCCCATTAGCAGTCCAAGGTTAAGCGTGCTGGGGAGAGAGTAATACTAGGATGGGTGACCCTGGGAAGTGTACTAAGAGTCCTACAAATTCAGACACAAGAGACGGATGAGAAGCTAGAGTTACCTAAGGGAAATTGGAGTGTGCGGAGTGGTTGGAAACCCTAAAAGATCGCGAAGGATGAGGCGGACTAGACCGGCAAAGAGAAAGAAGGTGCATCACAGCTCTAGAATTAGGATAAGTTCGAATAGTATTTGGAAATACTTTGTAAGTGCGGCGTTAGTAAATATATATGTATGTGTATGACATCCCATATGTGGATGTGCCAACCGATATGTGTGTCCCAGCAACCGACGTTGCTATATACTGAAGGCATTAGTCGAACAGGATAATGAAGTTCAAGTGACAAAAGTGGTACAAATGTTACAAGGTAAGTTGATGTTATTTTCACTACAGGTTAGAGTTGGAAAGTCCTAATGCAATAACATCGGGAAAAGGAAGAAAGTGAGTATATAGAAAGTAAAGAGATTAGAATGTCTTGAGAAAAGGAAAAAAAAGTGTAAGAAATGAGGGTGAGTGAAGCTTCTAAGAGGGACGACGGGTAAGGCAAGGGACTATTTGGATAAAATTCGAAGGTAGGCATGCGAAAGGGATCAAGTATGGTAGTATGGAACAAAAGATGAATGTGTGGGGTCAGCGAACAGACTTCAATAAGTGGGACTAAAGGATAGTAACCAAAAATAGGGATGTGAAGTAAGAGAGAGAATGATTAGGCCTTGCAACGATACTAAGAGATTTCCAGCTCTCGAGGGGTATATAAAGGGATAAATGTGTAGTCATACTGACACGGTTTCCTTGGAAACGAAGAAGCTTTCCTAAAAGATGATTTAAGAATAGAACGAATTTGCACATCTAAAGGAATATTTCATGAACTTCAGGGTCGATACAATAAAATAACAAGTGGAGAAGGGCGCTCGGGGAGGAAGGAACTCAAGGAAGGTTTGAGAATTAAAGTAGGAAAGGTACACTAATGGGCTGGTCAAAAGGAGAGGAGAGAAGAAAAAGGAAAGAAAAGAAAAATTGAGCAACCACCAAGGACAAGCGAGAGGATAATGAACTAACAAAGCTAATCGAGAGGTAGTACATCAACGACATGGTATGAGGATAAGGAATACCGAGATTCAATTATAAAGGAAAAAGAATGTATGGGAAATATTCATGAATATGGACTCGCCTTGGCGGCATGAAAGAGAAGAAAGAAGAGAGTATATTTGCAAGGATTTCACGTCATGAAAAAGAAGTGGCAGAACACTGGAAGAACTACAACACATAGGTGGGATGCAAATAAGTAGTCAAGGAAATTTTCGAATAAGTGAGCTAAGTGAATAAAAGGATTGGTAGTGGAAGTGGAAGAGTGTAAATATTAACTCTCAATGATATATTATAGACGTAAAGTGAAACCGGAAAATCAGAGTAGGAAGAATTTCAGTGATAATAGTTGTGGAGGAAGACGAGGGATAAAAAGAGCAAAGTGTGACCAAACTCTCCGTAGAATGTTTTGATGAATTCCAATTTCTCCATTAACCCGTTGATTCGGGAAATGTTCAGTCATAAAAAGTAGAAGTAGAAGGGCAAAAAAAAAAAGCAGCAAGAATGGATTTGTAATACATAAGAGCTTCGTTTAAATGCAAAGCCCTCGATTAGCAGAAAGGAAAAATAAGTCAAGCTACACAATCAGAGAATTCTGGTATTATAAGAGGCCAAAAGAGTTGGAGGATCATTAAGGTTGGCCGATGACTACTGTTACTGTCACGACCCAACCGGAAGGCCGCGATGGGCACCCGGTGCTAGCCCACCCGGACACCTCTTATCATACCTTTACATTTACATCTAGGTGAGCCACATAATAAATCGTACATTTCCATTCATCAATCATACTAGTACCATTGGACAACAACACCTCTATATCATCATTGGCATTTATGCCCATATCAATGTACATAAGCCGACGAGGCTAACCAAATGAAATCCAAAATATAGGCCGACAAGGCCAAACACATCTAACCACATACACATGTCTACGAGCCTCTAAGGAGAGTATGTCATATCATATAGGCGGGACAGGACCCCGCTATGCCCATAAATATGTACACAAAAGAATAAGTACCAAAAGCTATAGCTCTGAATGAAATGGTGCTCCGCTGTGTAGTCCCTGAGAAATGTGGCTATGGATCAAGTCTGTCTCCCTGGGCACCTGCGGGCATGACGCAGCTTCCACAAATAAAAGGACGTCAGTACGAAGAATGTAATGAGTATGTAAAGCATGATCAATATCAACATAGAAGCATAATACACAACATAAGAAAAGGCTTAAGATGGGAGATAATTATATCATCGTCATAAGCACTTACTTGCTTCTCACGGGGACCTTCCATTTCTAGCACGTATTTGTGTACATACATCCATATCCGTATCCGTACTCATTTACATTGCGTCCATAATCGTAATCATATACATAGTCTTATTCATATTCGTATCATATTCGTATTCATACTCATATCTATATCATATACATAACCATATCATATACATAGCATTTACATAGAATGCCCGACCACGAAGGTTCGATGTTTCACGTACCCGACCATGGCTAGGCTCGGTTATCATACAAACTTGGCTAACCAAGGCTCAAGGTTACACATACCTGGCCCTACCAAGGCCTCAGGGTTATCCGTACCAACTGCAGAGGTGTTCGCGCGTTACATAATTATATACATATTCTACCCGGCCTTATAAGCTCGGGGTTCCATAATAGTCATACATAGATACATATACATAATAGCTCATAAGCATCCTTACTATTATCATCACTATCATTATCGTCATCATTATCGTCATCGCTATTATCGTCGTTATCGTATCGTTATCACTATCATCGTCGTTCATTACATCTATCCTTATAGGATTACTCGTCATATGAGGAACGTAGTACAATCGTAACATATCGAGAATCATAAGCTTAATAGCTTTCGAAGATAGAGTCATTTGGAGGACATCATTGACTTATAAAAGATTTAGAAGATTGGCCAAAGAACCATGCCTTATGAAAAAAGGGTTAGCCTTACATACCTTTCCGTTCAACTATTCTACCACTTGCACGTTCTCCTTCAACGCTCACGTTTCTACCTACATTGAAGTTATACTATCATTAGAAATCGATAGCTAGCATACACGACTAAAGCTAGAGAAAATTGGACAGCATCTCCTTTATTTATACAACATTCCTCCATATGGTATATCAACTCCCAATTAATAATGATGCTAAGGGTGCCTACGGGCTATTATACTTACATGTGCCTATGAAGGGATATAATGACACCCCAAGCTTATAACGCCGGGTAGGATATATGTATATGAATATGTATAAAGTATGTATACGATTACGAAACGCGCGCACACCTCTGCAGATGGTACGGATAACCCTGAAGCCTTGGTAGGGCCAGGTATGAGTAACCTTGAGCCTTGGTTGGCCAAGTATGTATGATACACCGATCCTATGAGGTCGGGTATGCTATGTAAAATGCTATGTATATGAAACGACTAAATATATAATATGAATATGAATGTGATAAGACTATGTATAAGAATATGAATAAGGATATGTATACGAATATGAGCACAGGTATGGTACGAGTACTATTATGGAATACGGATGATGACGTAGGTGTACAAATACGTATGAAAAATGGAAAGTCCTACGAAAGGTAGGTAAATGCTATGACGATGATATTATTGTCTCCCCTCCTACGCTATTTCATATGTTGTTTATTATGCTTATATATCGATGTTGATCATGCTTTACATACTCAGTACATTCTTCGTACTGACGTCCTTTTGTTTGTGGACGCTGCGTCATGCCCGCAGGTGCACAGGGAGACATACTTGATCCATAGCTGCCTATTCGGAGATTACATAGAGAGCTCCATTTCCTTCGGAGCCATATCTTTTGGGTACTCATTCTTTTGTGTATATAATTATGGGCATAGCGGGGTCCTGTCCCGCTAATGTGTTATGTTAAACTCTTAGAGGCTCGTAGACGTGTGGGGGGGGGGGGGGGGGGTAGATGTGTTTGGCCTTGTCGGCCTATGTTTTGTATATCATTTTGTCGGCCACGTTGGCCCATGTACATTGATGTGACATAGATGCCTACGATGATATAAATGTGTTGTTGTCCAAATGGGACTAGTTGACGAATGAATGGAAATGCATGTATAATTATGTGGCTCACCTAGATGTAAGCACAAGAGTAAGCTAAGAGGGTGCCTGGGTGGGCTAGCACCGGGTGCTCGTCGCGGCCCCGAGTCGGGTCGTGACAAAAGTGGTATCAGAGCAGTTCAGTCCTAGGGTGTGTCTACGAGCCGTGTCTAGTAGAGTCTTGGTTATGGGTGTGTTGCGCGCGACACTTATAAACAAGGAGCTGCGGATATTTTAGGAATGATTGACCTTCTTTCTCCATAAGAATCGTGCGATAGAGCTATGATGTAAGAAATTCCTGTTCCTAAATCGTGTGTTGTGTATTTCAGAGATGCCTAAAAAGAAAAAGGCTACAGCAGCCCAAAAGGGCAAGACGGTGGTAGAAAAGCGGGCTAAAAGAGCACCGCCACCGGTAGTAGAGGAAGGTGAGTCCCAGCGTGCGGCTCAATCTCAGTCCTCCCAGACAGTGCCCGTCTTTGAGAAGCGTGAGGGAGCCTCAGCCCCAGCTCCAACACCTCCAGCTCCTCCACCAAATTCTTCGGGCCAAGATGTAAAAGAGGCCATTACTTTATTGACTCAGTTGGTTGCGGCCCAGACGCAGAGGCAAAGTTTAGGGCGTGGTGATAGGGCTGTTAGTGCGAGGGCCCGGGATTTCATTACTTTGAACCCTCTGGAATTCTTTAGGTCAAAGCCGGAGGAGGATCCCCAGGACTTTATTGATGGTATGCTAAGAACGCTCCGGTTGATACATGCTTCGGACACCGGGTCAGTGGAGTTAGCATCATATAGCAATAGGGATGTCTCGATTCAGTGGTATACGGTATGGATGGCTTCACAGGGAGCAAATGCACCTCCCCCGGTATGTCAAGAGTTTGTTGATGCTTTCTCAGTCATTATATGCCTCCAGAAGTTCGGCGAGTAAGGGCCGATAAGTTCTTGAACTTGAGGCAAGGAAGCATGAGTGCCCTAGAGTATAGCCTCCATTTTAACTCCTTGGCCAGGTATGCTTCGGCCATGGTAGCAGATATGGGCAACAGGGTACACCGATTTGTAAAGGGCCTAGGGCCCCATCTGATGGATAAATGCTTGACTGCGTCCCTTCAGGACGGTATGGACATTGCACGCATTCAGGCACATGCTCAGAACTTAGAGGAAAGCCTACAGCAGCGGAGAAGTGAACGTGAACAGGATAGGGGACATAGCAAGAGGGCCAGATCTTCGGGCCCAATAAGTGAGTCCAGAGGCGGACACAGGCAACAGTTCCCTAGACATTTGGGCTATTCTATGACCAGTGCACCTCCACGGTTTTCAGGCCAGAGCCTTGATAATTCTACTCATCTCGGGCCGAGTCAGAGTTATTCGGGGTCCCAGTTTAGAGGTGATTCAGGCCAGTCAAGGCCACCTATACCACGATGTTCCCAGTGTGGGAAGTCGCATTGGGGTCAATGCCGATTAGGTTCAGATGTTTACTATTCATGTGGTCGACCAGGCCATATTATGCATGATTGCCCCTCAGTACATGGTAGAGGTAGGACCCAACCATCAGGGTCGGTAGCCGGATCTTCGGCATATGTGCGCCCTACGGGGCCAGGTACACATGCGACTGTCAGCCATGGTAGAGGTAGAGGCAGAGCTCCCAGTACTAGCGGTCCTCAGCACCGTATTTATGCTTTGGCTGGACGCCAAGATCTTGAGTCTTCTCCTGACGTGGTCACATGTATATTATCGGTATTCTCTCATGATGTATATGCTTTGATTGATCTGGGCTCCACATTATCATATGTTACTCCATATATTGCGGGTCGATTTATAATTGAGCCGGAGTCTATCAAACCTTTTGAGGTGTCTACACTCGTGGGTGAATCGGTAATAGCTAGCCGAGTATATAGGAATTGTGTGATTGTGATTTGCGATCGTCATACTATGATTGATTTGCATGAGCTAGAAATGGTAGATTTTGATGTCATTATTGGCATGGATTGGTTGGCTTCTTGTTATGCAAATGTTGATTGCCGAATGAAAATGGTTCGTTTCCAATTTCCGGGAGAACCAGTCTTAGAATGGAAAGGGAATGCGGCATCACCAAAAGGTAGATTTATTTCCTATCTAAAGGCAAGGAAGATGATCACGAAAGGATGTATTTATCATCTAGTGCGAGTTCAAGATGTAGAAGCTGAGTCGCCGACTCTACAGTCAGTTCCAGTGGTGAACGAATTTTCGGATGTGTTCCCGGAAGAGCTTCCAGGCCTTCCTCCCGAACGGGAGATTGATTTTACCATTGATGTGTTGCCAGGCACCACACCTATATCTATTCCTCCATATAGAATGGCACCCGCAGAATTGAAAGAGTTGAAGGAGCAATTGAAGGACTTGCTTGATAAAGGCTTTATTAGGCCTAGTTCATCCCCGTGGGGAGCGCCCGTATTATTCGTCCGAAAGAAAGATGGCTCCCCGAGAATGTGTATTGATTATAGGCAATTGAATAAAGTAACGATTAAGAATAAATATCCTCTCCCAAGGATTGATGACCTGTTTGATCAATTGCAAGGCGCCAAATGGTTTTCAAAGATTGATTTGAGGTCCGGGTATCATCAAGTGAGGGTTAGGGAGAAAGATATCCCTAAGACAGCCTTCAGAACGAGATATGGTCATTTTGAATTCCGGGTGATGTCATTTGGGCTAACTAATGCGCCAGCGGTATTTATGGATTTGATGAATAATGTGTTCAGGTCCTTTCTGGACTTATTTGTAATCGTATTCATTGATGATATTTTGGTGTATTCTAGATCCGAAGCAGAACATGCGGATCATTTGTGTATTGTCCTTGGAGTTTTTCGAACTCGAGAATTGTTTGCAAAGTTTTCCAAATGTGAGTTCTGGTTGAACTCAGTGGCATTTTTAGGGCATATTGTGGCAGCCGATGGTATTCGAGTGGATAGTCAAAAGATTGAGGCCGTGAAAACTTGGCCAAGACCCATAATTCCTACAGTGGTTCGTAGCTTTCTGGGCTTAGCAGGTTATTACAGGAGATTCGTTGAAGGTTTTTCCTCTATTTCTGCACCACTCACAAAGTTGACACAGAAATCAGCCAAGTTTCAATGGACAGATGCTTGCGAACGTAGTTTCCAAGAGTTAAAGGGTCGATTGACTTCTTCCCCAGTTCTGACACTTCCAGAGGGATTGGAAGTATACGTTGTGTATTGCGACGCTACAGGTGTTGGGCTAGGCTGTGTGTTGATGTAACATGGCAAGGTGATTGCGTATGCTTCAAGGCAATTGTGGAAACATGAGCAGAATTATCCTACCCATGACTTAGAATTGGCCGCGGTGGTCCATGCATTAAAGATTTGGAGACATTACTTATATGGTGTCCACGTGGATATTTACACAGATCATAAGAGTCTTCAATACATCTTCAAGCAGAAAGAGTTGAATTTGCGGCAACGACGATGGCTAGAGTTGCTAAAAGACTATGATGTTGAGATCCTGTACCACCCCGGAAAGGCAAATGTCGTGGCTGATGCTCTTAGCCGTAGGTCGATGGGAAGTCTAAGTGATGTACGACCAGAAAAAAAAAAGATGGCCCGTGAGCTTCAACAGTTAGCTAGCCTAGGAGTCTGAGTAGTGGACTCAGGTAGCAGCAGAGCTACTATTCAGAATTCAGCAGTTTCATCGCTAGTAGCGGAAGCAAAAGAGCGACAATATGAGGATCCCATGCTAATGCAGTACAGAGATACCCTCCCTCAGAAAGAGGAGTCATCATTTGATATTTCGGGAGACGGAGTTCTCCGATGTCGAGGCAGGTTATGTGTTCCCGATGAGGTAGGCCTACGTCACCAAATATTGAGGGAAGCCCATTGTTCCCGTTATTCTGTCCACCCCGGGGCGACAAAAATGTATCATGATCTTAAGTCTATATATTGGTGGAATGGGATGAAGAAAGATATAGTGGAATTCGTAGCCCAGTGTCCAAATTGCCAACAAGTGAAGATTGAACACCAAAAGCTGGGTGGATTGTTGCAAGCTATGGAAATCCCAAATTGGGAGTGGGAAGTGATTAACATGTACTTCATTTCAGGCTTACCCCGTTCTCGACGTAAGTATGATTCCATATGGGTGATTGTGGATAGACTCACCAAGTCAGCTCATTTCTTACCGGTCAGGACGACCTATGAGGCAGAAGATTATGCGAAGCTTTATCTTAAAGAGATAGTAAAACTCCATGGCGTCCCGGTATCTATTATCTCCAACAGAGGGACTCAATTTACAGCTAAGTTTTGGAGGTCTTTCCAAGAGGGTTTAGGGACCCGAGTTAGCCTTAGCACGGCATTTCATCCACAGACCGATGGGCAGGCTAAACGTACTATTCAGACTCTGGAGGATATGTTGCGAGCATGTATGCTAGACTTTGGAGGAAATTGGGATGATCATTTGCCACTCATTGAATTTGCTTACAATAATAGTTATCATTCCAGCATTCAGATGGCACCATATGAAGCTTTATATGGGCGAAAGTGTAGATCCCCAATTGGGTGGTTTGAAACCGGAGAAACTAAATTGATAGGGCTAGACTTGGTCCAGCAAGCTATAGAGAAATTCAAGCTTATACAAGATCGGTTGTTAGCAGCCCAAAGTCGTCAGAAGTCCTATGCGGATAATCGTCGAAGAGACTTGGAGTTCAAAGTGAAGGATTGGGTATTCTTGAAAGTGTCGCCAATGATAGAAGTTATGAGATTTGGCAAAAAGGGGAAGCTTAGTCCCCGGTATATTGAGCCATACGAAATTGTGCGAAGGATAGGCAAAGTGGCCTATGAGTTAGAACTACCTCCGGAATTGGAGTCAGTCCATCCAGTATTCCATGTCTCGATGCTCCGGAAATGTGTTGGAGATCCCACTAGGATCGTCCCAGCAAATGATGTGCAAGTGACAGTGAAATTGACTTATGAAGAGGTACCTATTGCCATATTAGACAGGCAAGTACGGAGGCTTAGAAACAAAGAGGTGGCCTCGGTTAAGGTTCTATGGAGAAGTAGTAAACGAGAGGAGATGACATGGGAAGCAGAAGAAAGTATGCGATCTAAATACCCACATTTATTTCAGCCCTTGGAAGAAGCCCAAGATGAGACGTTAAGATCATAAGGTATGTATATTTCCTTTTATGCTTTTGGGTCATGTGTGGCCAAAATTTTTATGTTGTTACGTTGTGGCCCTGTGTGGCATCGATATTATGGGTTGTTGTGGCAGGATGGTAGCGCCATATTATAAGGGGAACTCTGGCGAAATTTTTGTAGAATTCCCCGAGACTTTAACATTCGAGGACGAATGTTCCTAAGGGGGGAAGAATGTTACACCTCGGAAAATTTCCCGTTGGTACGCAAGTAAACGAACTAGTGATGTGTGTGAGGAGTGCGAGTGTATAATGTTTCATGAGCAATGTGCGTATATGGACGAGAATGATTAGAATGAAAAGTCGAGAAATGTGAAAAGTTGAAAGTTGGCAAAACTGACCAGTGGTCGTAAAGTGCAAAATACGGACCGTAAAATGGAATACGGTCCGTAAACTGGCAGTCGTAAATTGGCATGCAAAAACTTCAACTTTCTGCCAGTCCAGTAAATGGTTAAAAACGACCTGGTGGACGGACCGTAAAGTGATTTACGGCCCGTAAACCATGGTCGTAAATCACCATGCATGCAGCCAAAGTTTCTGGTTCTGCTTAGGGTTAAAGACAACCACGAGGGACGGTCCGTAAACTGGAATACGGACCGTAAACCTCCATGGACGACCATTGTTCACCTCAGCACAGATTTTCAATTCATTAATATGAGGACCAAGACTTGTTTTATTTCATTTTTACATTACACCACTTCTCTCTAAAACCTCTCTCTACATTTATTATACAAGTTTTCAATGATATTTGAGGATCAACAACATAAAACAAGGTGAATCAAGAGTAAGAACATCATCAAAAATCATCTAGGTCAAGAAATCCAAATGGAGAAAAACTAGGGTTTTGCTCAAAGTGGAGTATTATTAACCAAAGCTTGTTCCTACAACTTCTAAGGTAAGATTCATGATTTTTACATGATGTTTAAGGTATTGAAGAGTTGAAATACATGGATTGTAGAAAATATGGTCAAGTAGGTCATGAATGATGAATAGTGACATTTTGAGGAATAGTTTGAATTGAATCATGAATGTTGTTGTGTTGTGATACGAGTGTATTATAAATGGTACTAAGATCATGAACTAGACACTTTAGACGAATGGACGAAGTTGGATGTTATGACCATGAATATGGGTGAATTAGAGGCAAATTAAGGAATCTAGATAATGTGGATAATGCGAATGACTAATGGCCATTGTTATGATATTAATGAAGGTATGGACGCTAGCATTGGAAGGAAGCCTGCGAGTGTAGAATAGTCCGACGAAAAGGTATGTAAGGCTAACCCTTCTTTCATAAGGCATGGTTCCTTGGACACACTCTTAAATCCTCTATATGAGTATGTTGTATTCAAACGATTGACACTCCGAGCTCATAAGCTCACGATCCTCGATATGTGCTACGATTATACTACGCACCCCATATGACGAGTAAGCATAAGATATAAACGTAGCGAAAATGATGATGATAGTGATGACGATGATAATAATGATGCTAAGGGTGCCTACGGGCTATTATACTTACATGTGCCTATGAAGGGCTATAATGACACCCCGAGCTTATAACGCCGGGTAGGATATATGTATATAAATATGTATAAAGTATGTATACGATTACGAAACGCGCGCACACCTCTGCAGATGGTACGGATAACCCTGAAGCCTTGGTAGGGCCAGGTATGACTAACCTTGAGCCTTGGTTGGCCAAGTATGTATGAAACACCGATCCTATGAGGTCGGGTATGCTATGTAAAATGCTATGTATATGAAATGACTAAATATATAATATGAATATGAATGTGATAAGACTATGTATAAGAATATAAATAAGGATATGTATACGAATATGAGTACAAGTATGGTATGAGTACTATTATGGAATACGGATGATGACGTAGGTGTACAAATACGTATGAAAAATGGAAAGTCCTACGAAAGGCAGGTAAGTGCTATGACGATGATATTATTGTCTCCCCTCCTACGCTATTTCATATGTTGTTCATTGTGCTTATATATCGATGTTGATCATGCTTTACATACTCAGTACATTCTTCGTATTGACGTCCTTTTGTTTGTGGACGATGCGTCATGCCCGCAGGTGCACAGGGAGACAGACTTGATCCATAGCTGCCTATTCGGACATTACATAGAGAGCTCCATTTCCTTCGGAGCCATATTTTTTGGGTACTCATTCTTTTGTGTATAAAATTATAAACCCTAGTTCATCTCCAATGAGATTTCTTGACTTGGATGTTCTTTTAATGGGTTTCTTACACTTGATTCACTTAGTTTCTGTTATTGATCCCTAATACCTCTTGAATTCTTGTGGAATAAATGTAGAGAGATGTTTTAGAGAGAAGGGGTGTGATATGGAAATGAAATGAAGTAAGACTTGGTCCTTCATTAAATACACCAATCTGTTCCCGACCAGTTCTACGGACTAACGTACGGTCCGTATAAATTGTACTGACCGTATGTCTGGCCGTAGAATTGGTCCAGAGAATAGTGACAATCTGGGCTGATTGTACGGTCCAACATACGGTCCGTATGTTTTATACGGCCAGTATGTTTGGCTGTATAATCCCCAGTGATTCGAAGTTCTTCCCCGTTGACTCGTTTGATCCCCAATCCTTATGGAACCTTCTTAGCACTTGTTTACCACCTCATTAACAATATAAGGGACGTTATAACTCTCCTCCAAAGAATTATTAAATCCTCGTTAACTTGTTACTCGTAATTCCTCTTCGATACCTATCGTATGCCTTGCCTTCTCTTGGCAACTTTCTCCCCCTTTCTCGAATGTCTTTGAAATCTTAATTAGGCTCATCAAATGTCATTCCTTACTTATAGAAATACCGTATACTTCGTGCTCTTCGTTAGTCTATTCATTGTGCATCAACGGAATATTTTCTGAGGTGTCACATTCTCCCCCTCTTAAGAACATTCGTCCTCGAATGTTAAGTCGCCGGTGATTCTATAAAAATTTCGCCAGAGTTTCCCCTATAATATGGCACCACCATTCTGTCATAACATCCTATAATAACAATGCCTCATAGGGCCACAACATAATAGCAATAGAATTTTGCCACACACGACCCAAAAGCATAAAAGGAAAACATACATACCTTATGATCTTGATATCTCATCTTAGATTTCTTTAGGGCTGAAATAAATGCAGGTACTTGGATCGCATAATTTCTTCCGCTTCCCATGTCATTTCTTCTCGTTTATTGCTTCTCCATAAAACCTTAACTGAGGCCACCTCTTTGTTTCTAAGCCTCCGTACTTGCCTTTCTAGTATGGCAATGGGTACCTCTTCATAAGTCAACTTTTCCGTCACTTGAACATCATTTACTGGCACGATTCTGGTAGGATCTCCAACACATTTACGAAGCATCGAGACATGGAAATCTGGGTGAACTGACTCCAAATCAGGAGGTAGATCTATCTGATAGGCCACTTTGCCTATTTTGCGCACAATCTCATAAGGCCCAATGTATCGGGGACTAAGCTTCCCCTTTTTGCAAATCTCATTACACCATTCATTGGTGACACTTTCAAGAATACCCAATATTTCACTTGGAATTCTATGTCCCTTCGACGATTATCCACAGAGGTCTTTTGACGACTTTGGGATGCTAATAACCGATCTCGTATGAGCTTTACTTTATCTATGGCTTGCTGGACCAAGTCTTGCCCTATCAATTTTGTCTCTGCTGCCTCGAACCACCCAATTGGGAATCTACACTTTCGCCCATATAAAGCCTCATACAGTTTCATTTGAATGCTAGAATGATAACTATTGTTATAAGCAAATTCAATGAGTGGCAATTGATCATCCCAATTACCCCCAAAATCAATCATACATGCCCGTAACATATCTTCAAGAGTCTGAATAGTACGTTCAGCTTGTCCATCAGTCTGCAGATGAAATGTCGTGCTAAGGCTCACTTGGGTCCCTAAACCCTCTTGGAAGGACATCCAAAAATTAGCTGTAAACTGAGTCCCTCTATCAGAGATAATAGATGCTGGAATACCATGGAGTCGCACTATCTCTCTAACATAAGCTTTGCATAATCTTCCACCACATATGTCGTTCTGACTGGTAAGAAATGAGCTGACTTCGTGAGTCTATCCACAATCACCCATATAGAACCATACTTACGTCGAGAACGGGGTAAGCCTATAATGAAGTCCATGTTAATTACTTCCCACTTCCAAGTTGGAATTTCTATAGCTTGCAACAATCCGTTCGGCTTTTGGTGCTCTATTTTCACTTGTTGACAGTTGGGACATTGAGCTACGAATTCCGCTATATCTTCCTTCATCCCATACCACCAATATATAGATCTAAGATCATGGTACATTTTCGTCACTCCAGGATGAACAGAATAACGGGAGCAATGAGCTTCTCTCAATATTTGGTGGCGTAAACCTGCCATATCGGGAACACATAATCTGCCTTGGCATCGAAGAACTCCGTCTTCTGAAATCTCAAATGATGACTCCTCCTTCTGAGGGAGTGTATCTTTGTAATGCATTAGCATGGAATCTTCGTATTGTCGCTCTTTCACTTCCGCTACTAGCGATGAGACTTATGAATTCTGAATGGTAGTTCCCCTGCTACCTGAGTCCACTACTCGAACTCCTAGGCTAGCTAACTGCTGGAGCTCACGAGCCATTTCTCATTTCTCTGGTCGTACATCACACAAACTGCCCATCGATCTACGGCTAAGAGCATCAGCCACAACATTTGCCTTTCCGGGGTGATATAGGATATCAACATCATAATCCATTAGCAATTCCAACCATCGTCGTTGCCGAAAATTCAACTCTTTCTGCTTGAAGATATACTGAAGACTCTTATGATCTGTATAAATATCCATATGGACACCATATAAATAATGTCTCCATATCTTTAATGCATGAACCAGTGCAGCCAATTCTAGATCATGGGTTGGATAATTTGTCTCATGTTTCCGTAATTGCCTTGAAGAATACGCAATCACCTTACCATGTTGCATCAACACACAACCTAGCCCAATGCCTGAAGCATCGCAATAAACAACATATCCTTCAAATCCCTCTCGAAGTGTCAGGACTGGGGTAGAAGTCAATCTATCTTTTAACTCTTGGAAACTACGTTCACAAGCATCTGTCCAGTGAAACTTTGCTGATTTCTGGGTCAACTTTGTGAGTGGTGCAGAAATTGAAGAAAAACCCTAAAAAAATCTCATGTAATAACCTGCTAAGCCCAGAAAGCTACGAACCTCCGTAGGAGTTGTGGGCCTTGGCCAAGTCTTCATGGTCTCAATCTTTTGACTATCTACCCGAATACCATCGGCTGCAATAATGTGCCCCAGAAATGTCATTGAGTTCAACCAAAACTCACACTTAGAAAATTTTGCAAAAAACTCTCGATCTTGAAGAACTCTAAGGACAGTACGCAAATGATCTGCATGTTCTACCTCGGATCTAGAACACACCAAGATATCGTCGATGAATACGATCACAAATAGATCTAAGAAGGGTCTGAACACGTTGTTCATCAAATCCATAAATACTGCCGGTGCATTAGTTAGCCCAAATGGCATTACTCGGAACTCAAAATGACCATATCTTGTTCTGAAGGCAGTCTTAGGGATATCTTTCTCCCTAACTCTCACTTGATGATACCCAGACCTCAAATCGATCTTTGAAAACCATTTGGCACCTTACAATTGATCAAATAAGTCATCAATCCTTGGAAGAGGATATTTGTTCTTAATTGTCACCTTATTCAATTGCCGATAGTCAATGCACATTCTCAAGGATCCATCTTTCTTTCGGACAAACAACACGGGTGCTCCCCACGGGGATGAACTAGGCCTAATAAAGCCTTTCTCAAGCAAGTCTTTCAATTTCTCCTTAAACTCTTTCAATTCTGCGGGTGCCATTCTATAAGAAGGAATAGATATAGGCTTAGTGTCTAGAAACACATCAATAGCAAAATCAATCTCCCGCTCAGGAGGGAGGCCTAGAAGCTCTTCCGGGAACACATCCGGAAATTCATTCACCACGGGAACTAACTGAAGAGTTGGCGATTCAGCTTTTACATCTAGAACCCGAACTAGATGATAAATACATCCCTTCGTGATCATTTTCCTTGCCTTTAGATAGGAAATAAACTTACCTTTTGGTGACGCAATATTCCCTTTCCATTCTAAAACTGGTTCTCCCGGAAATTGGAAACGAACCATTTTCATTCAACAATCAACATTGGCATAGCAAGAAGCCAACCAATCCATGCCCATAATAACATCAAAGTCTACCATTTTTAACTCATGCAAGTCAATCATAGTACGACGGTCACAAATCACGATTATGCAGTTTCTATATACTCGGCTAGCTATTACCGATTCACCAACGGGTGTAGACACCTCAAAAGGTTTGATCGACTCCGGTTCGACTCTAAATCGACCCGCAATAGACAGAGTAACATACGACAATGTGGATCCCGGATCAATCAAAGCATATACTGTGACCACATCAGGAGAAGACTCAAGATCTTGGCGTCCAGCCAAAGCTTAAATACGGTGCTGAGGACCGCTAGAACTGGGGACTCTCTCTCTTCCTCTACCATGGCTGACTGATGCATGTGAACCTGGCCCTATAGGGTGTACAGATGCTGAAGATTCGACTACCGACCCTGAAGGCTGGGTCCTACCTCTACCATGAACTGAGGGGCAATCACGCATAATATGGCCTGGCTGACCACATGAATAGCAAACCTCTGAACCCAATTGGCATGGACCCCAATGCAACATCCCACACTGGGAACATCATGGCACGTGTGACCTCGCCTGACCCGAATCACCTCTAAACTAAAATCCCGAAAAGCTCTGACTCAGCCCGGAATGAGTGGATCTATCAAATTTCTGGCCTGAAAATCGTGGAGGCGCACTAGTCATAGAATAGCCTGAATGCCTAGAAACCTGTTGTCTATGCCAGCCTCTAAACTCACTCATCGAACCCGAAGATCTAGCCCTCTTGCTATGTCCCCTATGATGCTCACGTTCACTTCTTTGATCTTGTAGACTTTCTTCTAAATTTTGAGCATGGGCCTGAATGTGAGAAATATCCATATTGTCCTGAAGGGACGCAGTCAAGCACCTATCCATCAAATGTGTCCCTAGGCCTTTCACAAATCGGTGTACCCGGTCACCAATATCCGCTACCATGGCCGAAGCATACCTGGCCAAAGAATTGAAGCGGAGACTATACTCTAAAGCACTCATGCTACCTTGCTTCAAATTCAAGAATTTATCGGCTCTAGCTCGCCGAACTTCTCGAGGCATATAATGTCGGAGGAAAGCATCAACAAATTCTTGTCATACCGGGGGAGGTGCATTGGCTCCCCGTGAAGCCATCCAAACCATATACCAATGGATCGAGACATCTCTCAATCTATATGACGCTAACTCCGCCGATTTGGTGTCCGAAGCATGTATCAAATGAAGCATCCTCAACATCCCATCAATAAAATTCTGAGGGTCCTCATCCAGCTTCGATCCAAAGAATTTAAGCTAATGAAATCACGGGCCCTTGCGCTAACAGCCCAATCACCTTGCCCTGCACTTTGCCGCTGAGTCTGAGCAACAACCAATTGAGTAAACAAATGAATGACCTCTTTTACATCGTGGCCCGAAGCATCCGGTGGAGGAGCCGGAGGTGTTGAGGCTGGAGCTGAGGCTCCCTCACGCTCCTCAGAAATAGGCATTGTCTGGGAGGACTGAGTTTGAGCCGCATTCTGGGACTCACTTTTCTTTACAACTGCTGGCGGTGCTCTTTCAGCCCGTTTTTCTGCCGCTGTCTTGCCCTTTTGGGATGCTGCAGCCTTTCTCTTTACAGGCATCTCTGAAATACACAATACACGGTTAAGGAGAAGGAAGTTTTTATATCATACCTCTATCGCACGATGTTATGAAGAAAGAAGGTCAATCATTCCTAAAATGCCCACAGCCTCTTGTTTATGAGTGTGGCGTGCAACACACCCATAACAAAGAATCTACTAGACACGGCTCGTAGACACACCTTAGGACAGAACTGCTCTGATACCACTTTTGTCACGACCCAACCCAAGGGCCGCGGCGGGCACCCGGTGCTAGCCAACCCGGGCACCTCTTATCATACCTTTACATTTATATCTAGGTAAGCCACATACTAAATCGTACATTTCCATTCATCAATCATACTAGTCCCATTGGACAACAATACCTCTATATCATCATTGGCATTTATGCCCATATCAATGTACATAAGCCGACGAGGCTAACAAAATGAAACCCAAAATATAGGCCGACAAGGCCAAACACATCTAACCACATACACATGTCTACGAGCCTCTAAGGAGAGTATGTCATATCATATAGGCGGGACAGGACCCCGCTATGCCCATAAATATGTACACAAAAAAATAAGTACCAAAAGCTATAGCTCTGAATGAAATGGAGCTCCGCTATGTAGTCCCTGAGAAATGTAGCTATTGATCAAGTCTGTCTCCCTGGGCACCTGCGGGCATGACGCAGCTTCCACAAATAAAAGGACGTCAGTACGAAGAATGTACTGAGTATGTAAAGCATGATCAATATCAACATAGAAGCATAATACACAACAAAAGAAAAGGCATAAGATGGGAGATAATCGTATCATTGTCATAAGCACTTACTTGCCTCTCATGGGGACCTTCCATTTCTAGCACGTATTTGTGTACATACATCCATATCCGTTTTCGTACTCATTTACATTGCGTCCATAATCGTATTCATATACATAGTCTTATTCATATTTGTATCATATTCGTATTCATACTCATATCTATATCATATACATAACCATATCATATACATAGCATTTACATAGCATGCCCGACCACGAAGGTTCGATGTTTCACGTACCCGACCATGGCTAGGCTCGGTTATCATACATACTTGGCCAACCAAGGCTCAAGGTTACACATACCTGGCCCTACCAAGGCTTCAGGGTTATCCGTACCAACTGCAGAGGTCTGCACGCAATACATAATTATATACATATTCTACCCGGCCTTATAAGCTCGGGGTTCCATAATAGTCATACATAGATACATATACATAATAGCTCATAAGAATCTTTACTATTAACATCATTATCATTATCGTCATCATTATCGTCATCGCTATTGTCGTCGTTATCGTATCGTTATCACTATCATCGTCGTTCATTACATCTATCGTTATTGGATTACTCATCATATGAGGAACTTAGTACAATCGTAACATATCGAGAATCATAAGTTTAATTACTTTTGAAGATAGAGTCATTTGGAGGACATCATAGACTTATAAAAGATTTAGAAGATTGGCCAAAGAACCATAAGAAGGGTTAGCCTTATATACCTTTCCGTTCAACTATTCTACCACTTGCACGTGCTCCTTCAACGCTCACGTTTCTACCTTCATTGAAATTATACTATCATTAGAAATCGATAGCTAGCATACACGACTAAAGCTAGAGAAAATTGGAGAGCATCTCCTTTATTTATACAACATTCCTCCATATCGTATATCAACTCCCAAACGTGAATAATATATTAACAATATCATAACAATAGCCTTTATTCATCCACATTATCTATATTTCTCAATTCACTTCCAATCACCCATATCCATGGTCATAACACATGACTACATTCATTCATATACATTGCCTATCCATGTTCATAACATCATTTATAACATATCAATATCACAACACATCAAGAATCATGACTCAATTCAAGCTATTACTCAAAATGGCACCATTCCACATTCATGACCCATTTTTCTACTTCCTTATACAGTCCAAGTATTTCAACTTTCAAATACCTTAAACAACATGGAAATACCATAAATCTTACCTTAGATGTTTTAGGAACAAGCTTTGGGTTGAAATACTTCACTTGAGCCAAAACCCTAGTTCATCTCCAATGAGATTTCTTGACTTGGATGTTCTTTTAATGGGTTTCTTACACTTGATTCACTTAGTTTATGTTGTTGATCACTAATACCTCTTGAATTCTTGTGGAATAAATGTAGAGAGATGTTTTATAGAGAAGGGGTGTGATATGGAAATGAAATGAAATAAGACTTGGTCCCTCATTAAATACACCAATCTGTTCCCGACCAGTTCTACGGACCAACATACGGTCCGTATAAATTATACTGACCGTATGTCTGGCCGTAGAATTGGTCCAGAGAATGGTGACAATCTGGGCTAATTGTACGGTCCAACATACGGTTCGTATGTTTTATACGGCCATTATGTTTGGCCGTATAATCCCCAGTGATCCGAAGTTCGTTCCTGTCGGCTCGTTTGATCCACAATCCTTATGGAACCTTTTTAGCACTTGTTTACCACCTCATTAGCAATCTAAGGGACGTTATAAATCTCCTCCAAAGCATTATTAAATCCTCATTAACTTGTTACCCGTAATTCCTCTTCGATACCTATCGTATGCCTTGCCTTTTCTTGGCAACTTTCTCCCCCTTTCTCGAATGTCTTTGAAATCTTAATTAGGGTCATCAAATGTCATTCCTTACTTATCGAAATACCGTATACTTCGTGCTCTTCGTTAGTATATTCACTGTGTATCAACGAAAAATTTTCCAAGGTGTAACAGTTACTCGGGAGTTACTAGTGTATAAGAACACCCTTAAAAAGGGGGGAAGAGCAGATCTAGTCCTGAAACGAGATATGGCATTGTCCAAAATTCCAAGGAAAGAAAGATGTTAGCTTAAAGAGGCCAAAATTCGGGACGTATTGGCATATCAAGAACGCATTAAGAGGGAGCAGAGATGAATTAAAGATAAGCATACCACAAAGCAGGTGTGAAAGGAATTAAAATGGATCAAGAGAATACTTCATGCGGATGTGAGATTTGATATTTCTAGACCAGGGAAATTTGTGCTGCACCTATATAGGCAGCGACGTATCCTAAAGAGTAATAAAGAGAGTAAGAAAGGTCTACAAGCTAACTACAAAGAGAATGACGAAATGGATGATGAGTACAAAGGACACTTTGGGTTACAACGGAAGAAAATCTTGGTATTAAAGGAAAAATATGAGAATCTTAACAAAATGAGTAACGATAAGTGGTGTGGAGATCTCTAAGAGAGGAAGAATGATGTGGGTGCAGATAGAAAGGCAGCAGCATCACCAGAAATTAGAAAGTATATCACGAGTCACTAACCATAGTGAGTATAAGGGTATGTATTATAGAATTATATGAACCATCAGCGTAAGGTTATGCCCCGCATATGGGAATGGACACACCGAAAAGCTAACAAGGAACGCCAGTTAACTAAGTGATCACTGGAACAAGGAAGTCAAGGGTAAGCATACCATACTGATGTTAGAAAAGAAGCTGTGGTAAAGTGAGAATTTCCCTAACTTTATAATTATAAGTTATATTGCAAGATTTGAGGCAAGGAACTAAAGGGAGAGTATTGACAAGAACTCAAAGATGTTGTGAGCTATAGACTAGTACGAACTATGATTATTGGTTTATCGCAATATAAAATCCTGCTACGAGGAATAATAAGGATGGTGATGGAACATTAGGAATGTATGTAATTAAGAAATTGTATTGAGGATATGGGTATAACTAATCATGGAAAGGAATTAAGACGTATGGTTGAAGAAACATAACCGTTAAAAGTAAGGATTTGTCAGTAGCAGAGTACGGCCGAACAAGCAACTTGACGTTAGTATAAGAAATGAGGAACGATGAGGAAGGACGCTCGCAGGACGGCGAGTAGCCGTGGCGTGGCCAGTTAAACCACAAGAATGGAGACAGAATGAGAACAGAATACTAGTTGACTTGTGACTATATATATGTGAGGATTGAGGACTACATGACTCACAAATGAATTTGATAAAGAGCTAAGAAAGAACAGGATGAAACTGACCAAATTATAGTATAAGTATGCGGTAATTGAACGAAACATTCAATGAGGCTATTGAGGATCGACGCACTACAACATTCAAGGACAATTTTTTTTAAGGGGGGAAGGATGTTACACCCCGCGTATCTTCGAAGAAGCACTTATCAAATTTGAAACATAAATACGTTGAGTTATGGTTAAGTAAAACCACTTTGGAATATAAGGATCAAGCATTATTAAGTATATTTACTGAGTTAAGGATGTACATAAGGTATACCGGAGGGTTTTATAAGGAAATGAGTGGAAGAAATGGAGTAGTACGACTTTGGAGAAAGGATGGGTAAAGTTTCGTGTAAATATTTTGGTCCAACCTGAGGGAAGGATATATCTTAGCATATGAAGTGTTTTAAGGTGTTTCAAAAGTCTAAAATGAATTTCGTCGAGTCTAGTTTCGAACGCACCAAACCGCTCATCGATAGGACATCGGAGTAGAGAATTATGGACGTTACAAATTCGGCTGATAAAGCTAAAACACGTGCTATAGTAACTGCTACAGTACCAACCTCTGCAGTACTGCTACAGTAAAATGCTACAGTGACCCGACCCGAATTTGAACCTTATAAAAGGGGCAAAACCCCATTTGTTTCACCAAAAAAAAATCAGATTGAGAGCAGCAACACTAAGGGCAATTTCTTCATAAAAAAGTGAGGGTTTGAGTGATTCTAGAATTGTCTTGCATTGGATTTGGTTTGGATTCAAGGTGGAATCTTGAAGATATTATCTTTTGGACAAGAAAAAGGTATGAATCTTTCTCTTTTGGTATTAATTAAGGCTTATTCTCGGGGACAAAGTCGTTAAATAATTGTGTAGTATGTTGGTTAGTTATGGAAGTTGGGAAACATCGTGTGGGCTATTTTATGGTACATATTGGTATTGGAAATGATGTTATTGATGTTGGTATTGTTGTTGTTGTTGTTGGTTGCTAAATTGAGATTTCGGGCTAGGCATATAAACAGGGGAGATGCTGCCCGATTTTCGGCAGGATATAAAATAGTTTGATTTGAAAACTTAGTACAAGTACACAACAATGAGTCTAACGATAGTGTGAATCCTCTTAAATGTAGACTTGCGAGCATGGACGAATAAGTGTAGAAAATTGGAGGCTGAACAGGTATGTTAAGGCTCGTCCCTTTCTTTCAAAGGTATGATTCTTATGTTATGATCCCATACATGTTTCCATAACCACCTTGTTTCCAAGTGCTAGAAGTGTATGACTCTTAAAGCTTCTTATGATGTTAAAGATGAGAATGTTTTCGTGAGAATTATGATGATGATGATTTTATGTTTAAAAGTCTCAAGTTATGATTTCAACGATGATACGAAAATGTTGTGCTATTTCATGATTTTCTCGATTTTATTCATTGTTGTTGATCTCACCTTATGAATTGTTCCTTTGAGGTGAGATATATCGATAATGGTTGTTCCATAATATGAATCGGAGGTTACCGACCTTACTCACTCCGATAAAGTTGTAGCTTTCATATGAGCTTTCATGCATACTATTTACATTATGTATATGAATATTATATTTATGGATCGGGTCGTACGTTCCTCGGCACTAACATATTATATTTTTTGATGGGGTCGTACATTCCTCGGCACTAACATATTATATTTATGGATCGGGCCGTATGTTCCTCGGCACTAACATATTATACTTATGGATCAGGCTGTACGTTTCTTGGCGCTAACATATCATACTTATGGATCGGGCCGTACGTTCCTCGGCACTGACATATTATACTTATGGATCGGGCCATACGTGAGGTATGGAAGGATAAGCGTTAAGTAGTTGGAGACCAAAAAGGTATGTAAGGCTAAACCCTTTCTTTCTAAAGGCATGTTTCTTTTCTTATGAACCCATACATGTTTTCCATAACATCCTTATCCCCAAAAAGCTGGAAGTTTATGATTCTCAAGGTTCTTATGATGCCAAAGATAGATGTTTCCCATGATGATAATGATGATGATGATGATGATCCCATTTCTAGAGATTCCAAAGTTTACTGTCTTGATACTATTATGAGATTATTGAGTTTATTCCATGACTTTCTTAATTTTATTCATTATTGTTGATCTCACCTTATGCTACTTGTCCCTTCAAGGTGGTATATAACGATGATGATTGTTCCATAAGATAATCGGAGGTTACCGACCTTACGTCACTCCAATAAAGTCGTAGCTTTTAATTAGGCTCTCATGCATGCTTGATATATACATATGTTTGTATTTTAATAACAATGTGCCTACATGGCCGGGCACACACCACTACGGTGGGCGGCTTATGGATAATGATAATAACACCGTGCCCATATGGTCGGCAGCATAACACCGTACCTATATGGTCGGGCAGTCCATTTATATATATATTTATAATGTTGATTTAAAAAGTTAAACTAAGCATGCATGGTATCCGCCTTAAGAGGCAATCAGACATACATGTTATCTCGTTATCTCATGCTTTTTTATTCTTGTTTATGTCGTTATTCATGCCTTACATACTCAGTGCATTACTCATATTGACGTCCCTTTCTGTGAACGCTGCGTTCATGCCCGCAGGTTCAGGTTGCCAGATCAGCGGTCCAGTCCAGTAGGCCCTCCACCCAGCCGCAGTCAGTGAACTCCACTTGGTTCGGAGCTGTTGTCTTTTTGGTATGCTATTTTGACATGTATATATATATATATATATGGGTACGACGGGGCCTTGTCTTGTCTTTTCTACAGTTCGTGTTCCGTAGAGGTCTGTAGACAGTTGTATGTAGTTGATATGTTATGTAGACTTGTGGGATCCTATTTTTGTTGTACAGCATATGTAGCAGCCTAGTCGGCCTGCACTGTTCTCCGCAGTACGTATGTGTATATATATGTACGCTAGTTGTGAGTTCTTGTTGCTTACAGGAGATAGTATAGTCTAGTTATGGTTTATATATGGGCCACCATATTGCTCAGTGACAGATGCAAGTATGAGTTGGGTGCTTGGTCATTAGTGGTCAGGCATTCGTCATGACTCATCGGCTTGGGTCCTGACAGATTTCATCGGAATCGTCCATGCAACAACGATGCCAGAATAGATCATCGGATATCGGCCATCTCACAGTCACTCAAGTAAAGAGTTTGTCAAATATCAGTTTCATACAATCAACGATTCCAGAATTAAACATCAGATATCGGCCTTCTGACAATCACTCATGTAAAAAAGTTTGTCAAGTATCGGTTTCATATAATCGACGATTCCAGAATTAAACATCAGATATCGGCCTTCTGACAATCACTCATGTAAAAAAGTTTGTCAAGTATCAGTTTCATATAATCGACGATTCCGGAATTAAACATCGGACATTAGCCTTCTCACAATCACTCAAGTAAAAGAGTTTGTCAAATATCGGTTTCATATAAGCAACGATTCCGGAATTGAACGTCGGACATCGGCCTTCTCACAATCACTCAAGTAAAAGAGTCTGTCAAATACCAGTTTCATACAATCAACGATTCCGGATCATCACCGGGTATTGGCCATGCATCATGAATATGAAAGAATGCGTGCAATGCATATGTAAACTGATCGAGCTCAATGTCACAAGTACCACAATGGAGTACACCAACAATGTATCACATCACAATACTGACAGTGGGTATGCGAACATATATCAATAACTCAAGTACCAACAGTGGGTATGCCAGCAATATATCCAAGTACAATACCAACAATGGGTATGTCAGTACTATCCAAATCAAGACGACAAAATAGAATTCAAAATCTGCTACCTACTCCTGACATCAAGTCGGGACAATAGAACAATTTAAGGTACACATATCAGGATGGCTAGTCCCAACGCATACATCAAATCAATCAGTTGATACATGCTATAACTCTACCACTTTTGTCACGACCCAACCCCGTAGGCCGCGACTAGTGTCCGTGCTGGACACCTGAACGTACCCAATAACCCAAACCAGCATATAAGCAGAATATTTAAATGTAAAAGTCAATTGGCGTTATTAATTATCACAGATTAATGGATAAAGCACAAGGAAGCCAATCAGGCTGTCACAGATCATACCAACCCAAATCATATGCAGAACCCACATGTATGTCTACAAACCTCTACAGAACACATCAGAATCATAAGACGGGACAGGGCCCCGTCATACCCCTGAACAACATACAAATGTACTGTCACACCCCGACCTTACTAGGGTGTGATGGGCACCCGACCCTTAATTAGGGCCGAGCGAACCCTCAGACTCTTGCCGCACATAAAATTACGTCAAACTTTTAAAACAGATCAGATAAAATATATAGTAAAATTTTTTTTTCTTTCTTTCAGAAATGTTCTTTCTCGAAGCTTCCAAACGAACAAATCTATAGTCATACAAAATTCAATACATAACACAGACCGACATATCGGCCGACGGAGCCGCTTACAGACTGACATACTATACCCACGACACTGTCTGCAAAGTCTCTAACATATATCAGACATCACAGCACACATACTCTGACTCGGCAGCACTCCAGGAGCAAATGGAGTTTGCCATCTTCGCTGGAACATCTTCTATAATATCTTCTACTCATCTGGGAGTACCTGCGCGGCATGAAACGCAGCCCCCGAAGAACAGGGGGTCAGTACGGAATATGTACTGAGTATATAAGGCATGAAATACAGAAAGCAGAACCTTAATCGAAACAAATAGTACAACGGGTAAGCATATTATCCAGATTGCCGAATTACTTACTTCTCAGACACAGATCATACAGACCAATACAGATCATACAGGCCGACACAGATCGTACAGACCAATACGGATCATACAGACCGACACAGATCGTACAGACCAATACGGATCATACAGACCGTACAAATCATACAGAGCGTATGGAATGCTGACATACTCACTTTCCAGACACAGATCGTGCATACCGTTATCGGATATCAGAAGTAGTGTGGCACGTACAGAACGCACAGATAATGTCGTATGTCAGACGGAGTACAGAACGTACCGATTGCTCCGATGATGTCACATATCGGACGGAATACAGAACGTACAGATTACTCAGAAGATGTCATATATCAGACGGAATACAGAATATACGGAAATTCAGAATGCTTACTCTCCAACACAAGTCATACATATCGGGATCGGATATCATATCACATACGCGGTAACCCCGGGGACATATACCACGCCGAGGGACCGATCAACAATGCCAAGGGATGCGCGCGATAACATAGGAACGTGGTCGCCACTCCTACCTTTGGCGCCCCCAACACATCATATTTCAGGAAATTTGCGCCGATCTCCGCCACACATCATAACCTAACCACAGTACCCGGGGGCGGACAGATAACACGGCACCCCGAGCCCGGACACATCATACTTCATAATATATCCTGGGTAACCGGGGACGGACGTATAACACAGTACCCCGGAACCGGACACATCATACTTCGGAATTCATATATGGAACCCGGCCCTCAACAGAGGACTCGGCGAACCATCCGCACGATACATACCGGCCCGGGACTCAGTGAAGGAAATCATAACATATATACGAGCAGAATAGTGAGAAACCACATGCATAGGAATCAAGACTCGACAGACCAGTGTACTTACCGATACCTGGAGGCTCGGAACAGATTTCAGGTCAATCCGGCGTAGTATGAGAAAGTTACGAGCGTTCGAAGTACAGAACGCTTTATAAGCGTTTCAGAAGCCTTTTTCGGGGAATCAAAATCATAGTCATATCAGACACCTTCAGATGTCCTTACGAATCAGATCAAATAGAGATTTTGGAACCATACTTACGTATAAGAAAATTTTAGACGTCTTGATACAGAAACTTCTTCGAACATTTCAGAGCAATCCGAGATCGTATACGGATGTTAGGGACATTAAATCTTACAGAAGTTCTCGAACCAGAATAAACATATCAGAATGCTCTTATCAGGATACTGATTTCGGAATTCTCATATCAGGATACTTACTTCGGAATACTTATATCAGCATACTTACAATAGAATACTTATATCAAAATACTCATATCGACACACTTATGTCAGAAGACTGATATCAAAATGCTTATATCGAGACACTTATATCAAAATGCTTATATCGAGACACTTATATCAAAATACTTATATCAGAATACGTATATCAGAATACTTGTACCAAAATACTTATATCAAAATACTTATATCAAATACTTATATCAAAATACTTATATCAAATACTTATATCAAGGGATGAACTAGGATCACAAACTCAGGTCAAGAAGTGAATTAGAATCATAATCAGACTCAGCATCACAGAACAGAGTTACCCCAAGGCAGCATATCACATTATACCTTACTTGGCTCTAGGACATGCCAAAGAAAGAAAGGGTAAGCCTTACATACCTGTGCTGCGACCAACTAGTTACGCTTGTGCATCCAACTTGTTTGTCTACATGTAAGAAAGTTCATCCCTTCATTAGTTCCATTATCATATACTTGCTTTAACCTTTCAAAAACATTCACTTATATTCTGCCGAAATTTCGGCAGCATCTCCCCTGTAAATGTTCCAATCCCGAGAATATGGCTCGGCCCAATTCAACAACAACCCAACCAACAACCAAGCTATGGCATCAATAATCAATTCAAGAATACATTCTAACATTAAACGCTCTTTTTACATAATCCGACAACGTTCAAAATATTCCAACTAATATCAACGTTTATGCATTCGATTACTAATCCAAGAACATTCAAACAATATTCACAAATGCTTTAAACAATTGACACAATTTTTCAAACAACCCAACAATGCACCATGGAACCCGAAATCTTCCAACTTCCATAGGAACCATCACAACACATTTCTTTCTTCAGACTTCACAAACTACACCAACAAACCACACTTTAACAACACTATTATCATGATTACAAGAAACTACATTTGATTCAAATTGGCTTCCAAAAACAGCCCGCAACAATTACGACACCATCTTAGATCATTAAGCTCTCATTTACATCACATAATCCACAACACAACAACCCAAACATTCTAAATAAAATTAGTTCATTCTTTGACATGCAAAACAGTCCATTTTCGGCCAGCCCTTCAACACACAAATTCCATGATTTTCATCCATTTTCCACACGTTACTACAACACACAAGCATGTTGAATACAACTAATTCATCACCCCAACAAAACTCTACATACACATTGTTAATCACACACATACCATACACGGCCATACTCAAACACACATACTTCCATATATTTCATCCATTTCTCCACTCTACACACAACAACAATCAAACTACTACATGAATTCAATCCATTGTTTTCCACACACATCACCCATTCGGCTATACCACATACATACATATTTCATGAGTTCCATTCATTTCTACATATCACAACATGCACAACCATCCATAATACATATAAGAAGGTTGAATTCTTACCTTTTCTCTTCAATTTTTCAACTTAGCCAAGGTTGCCAACTTGCAACAAAGAGGAATATTTTTTCTTCAACAACTAGACCATGTTAAAGAGAGCCTTAAAATTAGTAGGAATGCATAAAGAAATAAATTTTTGGGATACAATTTCCATGGCCTAATTTTCTTTGGCCATGGCCGAAACCCTCATCTTTCCCTCTCTTCATCTTTTTTTTTTTTGTTCTTGTTTTCTTTCTCTTAAATGGAGAGTAGACTCATATATGTATATATAAATGCATGTGAGGGGCACATGCCCCTCTCTAGAAATTTCTTGAAATTAAAAGAAGACTAATGTCTTCTTAAACAAGCTTGGGTCCATATTGTATTTTTTTATAATTTACAAATAGCCCCCATTAATTAAAATAAGAACATATAGTGCACAGCCAACATGGCCCCTTCATGAATTTTCCTGGACTTTTGTAAAATTACCATTTTACCCCTAGCCTTCCATAATATCACCATGGTTCTATTTTGCGAATTTCCTTTTTCGCCCTCAACCTTTCTTAATATTTCCATAATACTAATGTTGTGAATAATATTTATAACCCACTTGTTCATTGAAATACATTTGGAAAATGGTCACTCCCTTAACTTTGTCACGACTACCTTGGAATATCCGAACGTATAAAATACGGGATATAACATCCTCCCCCCCTTTAGAACATTCGTCCTCGAATGTTCAACCGATCTTATGGGGTGTCATAATACATCGGGAGGATCTCTTTTGTATTCGTCCTTTCCTTCATGCTCGTTCCTTATCTTTCATCTTACTCTCCTTGGCCTTTACACAAATCCTCAGGTTATGTCATAAGTTTCCCTTCTGGTACTTGAGAATATGGTAATCCCTTTTTGGACTAATATAATGCGGTCTCCCCCCCCCCCCCCTTTAAGGGGATCCTCATATGCCAACGGTTCTTCTTTTCGACTACGTGCACAACATAGCAAAATTCCGTATCATGAGTTTTCCTTTCATTTTTCGTCGATACCCTCACATATAAGATATCATACATGTTCATATACATATACACATATAATTAGTATCAACTAACCCGCAAAATACTTTCAGACGCTATTCAAGCCTATCCAAATTCCAAAATTGCACTGCACTTTCTATCTTTTTTTTTTTTTGTCTAGCCTGTCGCGTGCCACATGGCTTTTTACATTCTCCAACCATTCCGTATACTCCAATTTCACTCAGGTTGTTCTAGTTTTCCATTTGTCTCTGATAGCTAAATCTTTGGAATTTCCTGCATACTTCCCAGGGGGTCACCCATCCTGAAATTGCTCCCACCTGAGCACGCTTAACCTCAAAACCTTGGTGGAATTTGGCGCCTTAACGCTGATATAATCATGTCCACTTCCTCGTATGTCCTTTACTACGTAACCTGGAGCAAGTCAAGGTTTTACAGATTCTGAGACACATTCGTAACACGTCCTTTCTTGTGAAATTACTAGTTTACCCTCTTCGGTCTTCCATACCACCTTTACAAATTCTTATCATTCGAAATCTGTACGCAGCAATTATCAACAATTCCTTACAGAGCATACGGCTATATATCACATCCTAGCCGCCCAGAACTTTCTGTTTCAGGTAACAGAACGAATATCTCCAGACTTGCCCTTGTGACCTTTCCATATCATTTCCCATCTTTTTCCATAGTATGTAAGGCTTGCATATAAGGGATCTCATGTCCTGTGACTTGACTCTATCGCACGATCTATGATAAAAAGAAGGTCAACAATCCCTAGATGCCCCGTAGCCTCCTGTTTATAAATGTGGCGCGCTTCACACCATAAACAGGACTCTACCGGACACAACTTTGCAGACAACCCTTAGACCGACCTGCTCTGATACCACTCTGTCACACCCCGACCTTACTAGGGTGTGATGGGCACCCGACCCTTAATTAGGGCCGAGCGAACCCTCAGACTCTTGCCGCACATAAAACTACGTCAAACTTTTAAAACAGATCAGATAAAATATATAGTAAAAATGTTTTTTCTTTCTTTCAGAAATGTTCTTTCTCGAAGCTTCCAAACGAACAAATCTATAGTCATACAAAATTCAATACATAACACAGACCGACATATCGGCCGACGGAGCCGCTTACAGACTGACATACTATACCCACGACACTGTCTGCAAAGTCTCTAACATATATCAGACATCACAGCACACATACTCTGACTCGGCAGCACTCCAGGAGCAAATGGAGTTTGCCATCTTCGCTGGAACATCTTCTATAATATCTTCTACTCATCTGGGAGTACCTGCGCGGCATGAAACGCAGCCCCCGAAGAACAGGGGGTCAGTACGGAATATGTACTGAGTATATAAGGCATGAAATACAGAAAGCAGAACCTTAATCGAAACAAATAGTACAACGGGTAAGCATATTATCCAGATTGCCGAATTACTTACTTCTCAGACACAGATCATACAGACCAATACAGATCATACAGGCCGACACAGATCGTACAGACCAATACGGATCATACAGACCGACACAGATCGTACAGACCAATACGGATCATACAGACCGTACAAATCATACAGAGCGTATGGAATGCTGACATACTCACTTTCCAGACACAGATCGTGCATACCGTTATCGGATATCAGAAGTAGTGTGGCACGTACAGAACGCACAGATAATGTCGTACGTCAGACGGAGTACAGAACGTACCGATTGCTCCGATGATGTCACATATCGGACGGAATACAGAACGTACAGATTACTCAGAAGATGTCATATATCAGACGGAATACAGAATATACGGAAGGTCAGAATGCTTACTCTCCAACACAAGTCATACATATCGGGATCGGATATCATATCACATACGCGGTAACCCCGGGGACATATACCACGCCGAGGGACCGGTCAACAATGCCAAGGGATGCGCGCGATAACATAGGAACGTGGTCGCCACTCCTACCTTTGGCGCCCACAACACATCATATTTCAGGAAATTTGCGCCGATCTCCGCCACACATCATAACCTAACCACAGTACCCGGGGGCGGACAGATAACACGGCACCCCGAGCCCGGACACATCATACTTCATAATATATCCTGGGTAACCGGGGACGGACGTATAACACAGTACCCCGGAACCGGACACATCATACTTCGGAATTCATATATGGAACCCGGCCCTCAACAGAGGACTCGGCGAACCATCCGCACGATACATACCGGCCCGGGACTCAGTGAAGGAAATCATAACATATATACGAGCAGAATAGTGAGAAACCACATGCATAGGAATCAAGACTCGACAGACCAGTGTACTTACCGATACCTGGAGGCTCGGAACAGATTTCAGGTCAATCCGGCGTAGTATGAGAAAGTTACGAGCGTTCGAAGTACAGAACGCTTTATAAGCGTTTCAGAAGCCTTTTTCGGGGAATCAAAATCATAGTCATATCAGACACCTTCAGATGTCCTTACGAATCAGATCAAATAGAGATTTTGGAACCATACTTACGTATAAGAAAATTTTAGACGTCTTGATACAGAAACTTCTTCGAACATTTCAGAGCAATCCGAGATCGTATACGGATGTTAGGGACATTAAATCTTACAGAAGTTCTCGAACCAGAATAAACATATCAGAATGCTCTTATCAGGATACTGATTTCGGAATTCTCATATCAGGATACTTACTTCGGAATACTTATATCAGCATACTTACAATAGAATACTTATATCAAAATACTCATATCGACACACTTATGTCAGAAGACTGATATCAAAATGCTTATATCGAGACACTTATATCAAAATGCTTATATCGAGACACTTATATCAAAATACTTATATCAGAATACGTATATCAGAATACTTGTACCAAAATACTTATATCAAAATACTTATATCAAATACTTATATCAAAATACTTATATCAAATACTTATATCAAGGGATGAACTAGGATCACAAACTCAGGTCAAGAAGTGAATTAGAATCATAATCAGACTCAGCATCACAGAACAGAGTTACCCCAAGGCAGCATATCACATTATACCTTACTTGGCTCTAGGACATGCCAAAGAAAGAAAGGGTAAGCCTTACATACCTGTGCTGCGACCAACTAGTTACGCTTGTGCATCCAACTTGTTTGTCTACATGTAAGAAAGTTCATCCCTTCATTAGTTCCATTATCATATACTTGCTTTAACCTTTCAAAAACATTCACTTATATTCTGCCGAAATTTCGGCAGCATCTCCCCTGTAAATGTTCCAATCCCGAGAATATGGCTCGGCCCAATTCAACAACAACCCAACCAACAACCAAGCTATGGCATCAATAATCAATTCAAGAATACATTCTAACATTAAACGCTCTTTTTACATAATCCGACAACGTTCAAAATATTCCAACTAATATCAACGTTTATGCATTCGATTACTAATCCAAGACCATTCAAACAATATTCACAAATGCTTTAAACAATTGACACAATTTTTCAAACAACCCAACAATGCACCATGGAACCCGAAATCTTCCAACTTCCATAGGAACCATCACAACACATTTCTTTCTTCAGACTTCACAAACTACACCAACAAACCACACTTTAACAACACTATTATCATGATTACAAGAAACTACATTTGATTCAAATTGGCTTCCAAAAACAGCCCGCAACAATTACGACACCATCTTAGATCATTAAGCTCTCATTTACATCACATAATCCACAACACAACAACCCAAACATTCTAAATAAAATTAGTTCATTCTTTGACATGCAAAACAGTCCATTTTCGGCCAGCCCTTCAACACACAAATTCCATGATTTTCATCCATTTTCCACACGTTACTACAACACACAAGCATGTTGAATACAACTAATTCATCACCCCAACAAAACTCTACATACACATTGTTAATCACACACATACCATACACGGCCATACTCAAACACACATACTTCCATATATTTCATCCATTTCTCCACTCTACACACAACAACAATCAAACTACTACATGAATTCAATCCATTGTTTTCCACACACATCACCCATTCGGCTATACCACATACATACATATTTCATGAGTTCCATTCATTTCTACATATCACAACATGCACAACCATCCATAATACATATAAGAAGGTTGAATTCTTACCTTTTCTCTTCAATTTTTCAACTTAGCCAAGGTTGCCAACTTGCAACAAAGAGGAATATTTTTTCTTCAACAACTAGACCATGTTAAAGAGAGCCTTAAAATTAGTAGGAATGCATAAAGAAATAAATTTTTGGGATACAATTTCCATGGCCTAATTTTCTTTGGCCATGGCCGAAACCCTCATCTTTCCCTCTCTTCATTTTTTTTTTTTTTGTTCTTGTTTTCTTTCTCTTAAATGGAGAGTAGACTCATATATGTATATATAAATGCATGTGAGGGGCACATGCCCCTCTCTAGAAATTTCTTGAAATTAAAAGAAGACTAATGTCTTCTTAAACAAGCTTGGGTCCATATTGTATTTTTTTATAATTTACAAATAGCCCCCATTAATTAAAATAAGAACATATAGTGCACAGCCAACATGGCCCCTTCATGAATTTTCCTGGACTTTTGTAAAATTACCATTTTACCCCTAGCCTTCCATAATATCACCATGGTTCTATTTTGCGAATTTCCTTTTTCGCCCTCAACCTTTCTTAATATTTCCATAATACTAATGTTGTGAATAATATTTATAACCCACTTGTTCATTGAAATACATTTGGAAAATGGTCACTCCCTTAACTTCGTCACGACTACCTTGGAATATCCGAACGTATAAAATACGGGATATAACATCCTCCCCCCCTTTAGAACATTCGTCCTCGAATGTTCAACCGATCTTATGGGGTGTCATAATACATCGGGAGGATCTCTTTTGTATTCGTCCTTTCCTTCATGCTCGTTCCTTATCTTTCATCTTACTCTCCTTGGCCTTTACACAAATCCTCAGGTTATGTCATAAGTTTCCCTTCTGGTACTTGAGAATATGGTAATCCCTTTTTGGACTAATATAATGCGGTCTCCCCCCCCCCCCCCCCCTTTAAGGGGATCCTCATATGCCAACGGTTCTTCTTTTCGACTACGTGCACAACATAGCAAAATTCCGTATCATGAGTTTTCCTTTCATTTTTCGTCGATACCCTCACATATAAGATATCATACATGTTCATATACATATACACATATAATTAGTATCAACTAACCCGCAAAATACTTTCAGACGCTATTCAAGCCTATCCAAATTCCAAAATTGCACTGCACTTTCTATCTTTTTTTTTTTTTGTCTAGCCTGTCGCGTGCCACATGGCTTTTTACATTCTCCAACCATTCCGTATACTCCAATTTCACTCAGGTTGTTCTAGTTTTCCATTTGTCTCTGATAGCTAAATCTTTGGAATTTCCTGCATACTTCCCAGGGGGTCACCCATCCTGAAATTGCTCCCACCTGAGCACGCTTAACCTCAAAACCTTGGTGGAATTTGGCGCCTTAACGCTGATATAATCATGTCCACTTCCTCGTATGTCCTTTACTACGTAACCTGGAGCAAGTCAAGGTTTTACAGATTCTGAGACACATTCGTAACACGTCCTTTCTTGTGAAATTACTAGTTTACCCTCTTCGGTCTTCCATACCACCTTTACAAATTCTTATCATTCGAAATCTGTACGCAGCAATTATCAACAATTCCTTACAGAGCATACGGCTATATATCACATCCTAGCCGCCCAGAACTTTCTGTTTCAGGTAACAGAACGAATATCTCCAGACTTGCCCTTGTGACCTTTCCATATCATTTCCCATCTTTTTCCATAGTATGTAAGGCTTGCATATAAGGGATCTCATGTCCTGTGACTTGACTCTATCGCACGATCTATGATAAAAAGAAGGTCAACAATCCCTAGATGCCCCGTAGCCTCCTGTTTATAAATGTGGCGCGCTTCACACCATAAACAGGACTCTACCGGACACAACTTTGCAGACAACCCTTAGACCGACCTGCTCTGATACCACTCTGTCACACCCCGACCTTACTAGGGTGTGATGGGCACCCGACCCTTAATTAGGGCCGAGCGAACCCTCAGACTCTTGCCGCACATAAAACTACGTCAAACTTTTAAAACAGATCAGATAAAATATATAGTAAAAATGTTTTTTCTTTCTTTCAGAAATGTTCTTTCTCGAAGCTTCCAAACGAACAAATCTATAGTCATACAAAATTCAATACATAACACAGACCGACATATCGGCCGACGGAGCCGCTTACAGACTGACATACTATACCCACGACACTGTCTGCAAAGTCTCTAACATATATCAGACATCACAGCACACATACTCTGACTCGGCAGCACTCCAGGAGCAAATGGAGTTTGCCATCTTCGCTGGAACATCTTCTATAATATCTTCTACTCATCTGGGAGTACCTGCGCGGCATGAAACGCAGCCCCCGAAGAACAGGGGGTCAGTACGGAATATGTACTGAGTATATAAGGCATGAAATACAGAAAGCAGAACCTTAATCGAAACAAATAGTACAACGGGTAAGCATATTATCCAGATTGCCGAATTACTTACTTCTCAGACACAGATCATACAGACCAATACAGATCATACAGGCCGACACAGATCGTACAGACCAATACGGATCATACAGACCGACACAGATCGTACAGACCAATACGGATCATACAGACCGTACAAATCATACAGAGCGTATGGAATGCTGACATACTCACTTTCCAGACACAGATCGTGCATACCGTTATCGGATATCAGAAGTAGTGTGGCACGTACAGAACGCACAGATAATGTCGTACGTCAGACGGAGTACAGAACGTACCGATTGCTCCGATGATGTCACATATCGGACGGAATACAGAACGTACAGATTACTCAGAAGATGTCATATATCAGACGGAATACAGAATATACGGAAGGTCAGAATGCTTACTCTCCAACACAAGTCATACATATCGGGATCGGATATCATATCACATACGCGGTAACCCCGGGGACATATACCACGCCGAGGGACCGGTCAACAATGCCAAGGGATGCGCGCGATAACATAGGAACGTGGTCGCCACTCCTACCTTTGGCGCCCACAACACATCATATTTCAGGAAATTTGCGCCGATCTCCGCCACACATCATAACCTAACCACAGTACCCGGGGGCGGACAGATAACACGGCACCCCGAGCCCGGACACATCATACTTCATAATATATCCTGGGTAACCGGGGACGGACGTATAACACAGTACCCCGGAACCGGACACATCATACTTCGGAATTCATATATGGAACCCGGCCCTCAACAGAGGACTCGGCGAACCATCCGCACGATACATACCGGCCCGGGACTCAGTGAAGGAAATCATAACATATATACGAGCAGAATAGTGAGAAACCACATGCATAGGAATCAAGACTCGACAGACCAGTGTACTTACCGATACCTGGAGGCTCGGAACAGATTTCAGGTCAATCCGGCGTAGTATGAGAAAGTTACGAGCGTTCGAAGTACAGAACGCTTTATAAGCGTTTCAGAAGCCTTTTTCGGGGAATCAAAATCATAGTCATATCAGACACCTTCAGATGTCCTTACGAATCAGATCAAATAGAGATTTTGGAACCATACTTACGTATAAGAAAATTTTAGACGTCTTGATACAGAAACTTCTTCGAACATTTCAGAGCAATCCGAGATCGTATACGGATGTTAGGGACATTAAATCTTACAGAAGTTCTCGAACCAGAATAAACATATCAGAATGCTCTTATCAGGATACTGATTTCGGAATTCTCATATCAGGATACTTACTTCGGAATACTTATATCAGCATACTTACAATAGAATACTTATATCAAAATACTCATATCGACACACTTATGTCAGAAGACTGATATCAAAATGCTTATATCGAGACACTTATATCAAAATGCTTATATCGAGACACTTATATCAAAATACTTATATCAGAATACGTATATCAGAATACTTGTACCAAAATACTTATATCAAAATACTTATATCAAATACTTATATCAAAATACTTATATCAAATACTTATATCAAGGGATGAACTAGGATCACAAACTCAGGTCAAGAAGTGAATTAGAATCATAATCAGACTCAGCATCACAGAACAGAGTTACCCCAAGGCAGCATATCACATTATACCTTACTTGGCTCTAGGACATGCCAAAGAAAGAAAGGGTAAGCCTTACATACCTGTGCTGCGACCAACTAGTTACGCTTGTGCATCCAACTTGTTTGTCTACATGTAAGAAAGTTCATCCCTTCATTAGTTCCATTATCATATACTTGCTTTAACCTTTCAAAAACATTCACTTATATTCTGCCGAAATTTCGGCAGCATCTCCCCTGTAAATGTTCCAATCCCGAGAATATGGCTCGGCCCAATTCAACAACAACCCAACCAACAACCAAGCTATGGCATCAATAATCAATTCAAGAATACATTCTAACATTAAACGCTCTTTTTACATAATCCGACAACGTTCAAAATATTCCAACTAATATCAACGTTTATGCATTCGATTACTAATCCAAGACCATTCAAACAATATTCACAAATGCTTTAAACAATTGACACAATTTTTCAAACAACCCAACAATGCACCATGGAACCCGAAATCTTCCAACTTCCATAGGAACCATCACAACACATTTCTTTCTTCAGACTTCACAAACTACACCAACAAACCACACTTTAACAACACTATTATCATGATTACAAGAAACTACATTTGATTCAAATTGGCTTCCAAAAACAGCCCGCAACAATTACGACACCATCTTAGATCATTAAGCTCTCATTTACATCACATAATCCACAACACAACAACCCAAACATTCTAAATAAAATTAGTTCATTCTTTGACATGCAAAACAGTCCATTTTCGGCCAGCCCTTCAACACACAAATTCCATGATTTTCATCCATTTTCCACACGTTACTACAACACACAAGCATGTTGAATACAACTAATTCATCACCCCAACAAAACTCTACATACACATTGTTAATCACACACATACCATACACGGCCATACTCAAACACACATACTTCCATATATTTCATCCATTTCTCCACTCTACACACAACAACAATCAAACTACTACATGAATTCAATCCATTGTTTTCCACACACATCACCCATTCGGCTATACCACATACATACATATTTCATGAGTTCCATTCATTTCTACATATCACAACATGCACAACCATCCATAATACATATAAGAAGGTTGAATTCTTACCTTTTCTCTTCAATTTTTCAACTTAGCCAAGGTTGCCAACTTGCAACAAAGAGGAATATTTTTTCTTCAACAACTAGACCATGTTAAAGAGAGCCTTAAAATTAGTAGGAATGCATAAAGAAATAAATTTTTGGGATACAATTTCCATGGCCTAATTTTCTTTGGCCATGGCCGAAACCCTCATCTTTCCCTCTCTTCATTTTTTTTTTTTTTGTTCTTGTTTTCTTTCTCTTAAATGGAGAGTAGACTCATATATGTATATATAAATGCATGTGAGGGGCACATGCCCCTCTCTAGAAATTTCTTGAAATTAAAAGAAGACTAATGTCTTCTTAAACAAGCTTGGGTCCATATTGTATTTTTTTATAATTTACAAATAGCCCCCATTAATTAAAATAAGAACATATAGTGCACAGCCAACATGGCCCCTTCATGAATTTTCCTGGACTTTTGTAAAATTACCATTTTACCCCTAGCCTTCCATAATATCACCATGGTTCTATTTTGCGAATTTCCTTTTTCGCCCTCAACCTTTCTTAATATTTCCATAATACTAATGTTGTGAATAATATTTATAACCCACTTGTTCATTGAAATACATTTGGAAAATGGTCACTCCCTTAACTTCGTCACGACTACCTTGGAATATCCGAACGTATAAAATACGGGATATAACATCCTCCCCCCCTTTAGAACATTCGTCCTCGAATGTTCAACCGATCTTATGGGGTGTCATAATACATCGGGAGGATCTCTTTTGTATTCGTCCTTTCCTTCATGCTCGTTCCTTATCTTTCATCTTACTCTCCTTGGCCTTTACACAAATCCTCAGGTTATGTCATAAGTTTCCCTTCTGGTACTTGAGAATATGGTAATCCCTTTTTGGACTAATATAATGCGGTCTCCCCCCCCCCCCCCCCCTTTAAGGGGATCCTCATATGCCAACGGTTCTTCTTTTCGACTACGTGCACAACATAGCAAAATTCCGTATCATGAGTTTTCCTTTCATTTTTCGTCGATACCCTCACATATAAGATATCATACATGTTCATATACATATACACATATAATTAGTATCAACTAACCCGCAAAATACTTTCAGACGCTATTCAAGCCTATCCAAATTCCAAAATTGCACTGCACTTTCTATCTTTTTTTTTTTTTGTCTAGCCTGTCGCGTGCCACATGGCTTTTTACATTCTCCAACCATTCCGTATACTCCAATTTCACTCAGGTTGTTCTAGTTTTCCATTTGTCTCTGATAGCTAAATCTTTGGAATTTCCTGCATACTTCCCAGGGGGTCACCCATCCTGAAATTGCTCCCACCTGAGCACGCTTAACCTCAAAACCTTGGTGGAATTTGGCGCCTTAACGCTGATATAATCATGTCCACTTCCTCGTATGTTCTTTACTACGTAACCTGGAGCAAGTCAAGGTTTTACAGATTCTGAGACACATTCGTAACACGTCCTTTCTTGTGAAATTACTATTTTACCCTCTTCGGTCTTCCATACCACCTTTACAAATTCTTATCATTCGAAATCTGTACGCAGCAATTATCAACAATACCTTACAGAGCATACGGCTATATATCACATCCTAGCCGCCCAGAACTTTCTGTTTCAGGTAACAGAACGAATATCTCCAGACTTGCCCTTGTGACCTTTCCATATCATTTCCCATCTTCTTCCATAGTATGTAAGGCTTGCATATAAGGGATCTCATGTCCTATGACTTGACTCTATCGCACGATCTATGATAAAAAGAAGGTCAACAATCCCTAGATGCCCCGTAGCCTCCTGTTTATAAATGTGGCGCGCTTCACACCATAAACAGGACTCTACCGGACACAACTTTGCAGACAACCCTTAGACCGACCTGCTCTGATACCACGCTGTCACACCCCGACCTTACTAGGGTGTGATGGGCACCCGACCCTTAATTAGGGCCGAGCGAACCCTCAGACTCTTGCCGCACATAAAACTACGTCAAACTTTTAAAACAGATCAGATAAAATATATAGTAAAAATGTTTTTTCTTTCTTTCAGAAATGTTCTTTCTCGAAGCTTCCAAACGAACAAATCTATAGTCATACAAAATTCAATACATAACACAGACCGACATATCGGCCGACGGAGCCGCTTACAGACTGACATACTATACCCACGACACTGTCTGCAAAGTCTCTAACATATATCAGACATCACAGCACACATACTCTGACTCGGCAGCACTCCAGGAGCAAATGGAGTTTGCCATCTTCGCTGGAACATCTTCTATAATATCTTCTACTCATCTGGGAGTACCTGCGCGGCATGAAACGCAGCCCCCGAAGAACAGGGGGTCAGTACGGAATATGTACTGAGTATATAAGGCATGAAATACAGAAAGCAGAACCTTAATCGAAACAAATAGTACAACGGGTAAGCATATTATCCAGATTGCCGAATTACTTACTTCTCAGACACAGATCATACAGACCAATACAGATCATACAGGCCGACACAGATCGTACAGACCAATACGGATCATACAGACCGACACAGATCGTACAGACCAATACGGATCATACAGACCGTACAAATCATACAGAGCGTATGGAATGCTGACATACTCACTTTCCAGACACAGATCGTGCATACCGTTATCGGATATCAGAAGTAGTGTGGCACGTACAGAACGCACAGATAATGTCGTACGTCAGACGGAGTACAGAACGTACCGATTGCTCCGATGATGTCACATATCGGACGGAATACAGAACGTACAGATTACTCAGAAGATGTCATATATCAGACGGAATACAGAATATACGGAAGGTCAGAATGCTTACTCTCCAACACAAGTCATACATATCGGGATCGGATATCATATCACATACGCGGTAACCCCGGGGACATATACCACGCCGAGGGACCGGTCAACAATGCCAAGGGATGCGCGCGATAACATAGGAACGTGGTCGCCACTCCTACCTTTGGCGCCCACAACACATCATATTTCAGGAAATTTGCGCCGATCTCCGCCACACATCATAACCTAACCACAGTACCCGGGGGCGGACAGATAACACGGCACCCCGAGCCCGGACACATCATACTTCATAATATATCCTCGGTAACCGGGGACGGACGTATAACACAGTACCCCGTAACCGGACACATCATACATCGGAATTCATATATGGAACCCGGCCCTCAACAGAGGACTCGGCGAACCATCCGCACGATACATACCGGCCCGGGACTCAGTGAAGGAAATCATAACATATATACGAGCAGAATAGTGAGAAACCACATGCATAGGAATCAAGACTCGATAGACCAGTGTACTTACCGATACCTGGAGGCTCGGAACAGATTTCAGGTCAATCCGGCGTAGTATGAGAAAGTTACGAGCGTTCGAAGTACAGAACGCTTTATAAGCGTTTCAGAAGCCTTTTTCGGGGAATCAAAATCATAGTCATATCAGACACCTTCAGATGTCCTTATGAATCAGATCAAATAGAGATTTTGGAACCATACTTACGTATAAGAAAATTTTAGACGTCTTGATACAGAAACTTCTTCGAACATTTCAGAGCAATCCGAGATCGTATACGGAAGTTAGGGACATTGAATCTTACAGAAGTTCTCGAACCAGAATAAACATATCAGAATGCTCTTATCAGGATACTGATTTCGGAATTCTCATATCAGGATACTTACTTCGGAATACTTATATCAGCATACTTACAATAGAATACTTATATCAAAATACTCATATCGACACACTTATATCAGAAGACTGATATCAAAATGCTTATATCGAGACACTTATATCAAAATACTTATATCAGAATACTTGTACCAAAATACTTATATCAAAATACTTATATCAAATACTTATATCAAAATACTTATATCAAATACTTATATCAAGGGATGAACTAGGATCACAAACTCAGGTCAAGAAGTGAATTAGAATCATAATCAGACTCAGCATCACAGAACAGAGTTACCCCAAGGCAGCATATCACATTATACCTTACTTGGCTCTAGGACATGCCAAAGAAAGAAAGGGTAAGCCTTACATACCTGTGCTGCGACCAACTAGTTACGCTTGTGCATCCAACTTGTTTGTCTACATGTAAGAAAGTTCATCCCTTCATTAGTTCCATTATCATATACTTGCTTTAACCTTTCAAAAACATTCACTTATATTCTGCCAAAATTTTGGCAGCATCTCCTGTAAATGTTCCAATCCCGAGAATATGGCTCGGCCCAATTCAACAACAACCCAACCAACAACCAAGCTATGGCATCAATAATCAATTCAAGAATACATTCTAACATTAAACGCTCTTTTTACATAATCTGACAACGTTCACAATATTCCAACTAATATCAACGTTTATGCATTCGATTACTAATCCAAGACCATTCAAACAATATTCACAAATGCTTTAAACAATTGACACAATTTTTCAAACAACCCAACAATGCACCATGGAACCCGAAATCTTCCAACTTCCATAGGAACCATCACAACACATTTCTTTCTTCAGACTTCACAAACTACACCAACAAACCACACTTTAACAACACTATTATCATGATTACAAGAAACTACATTTGATTCAAATTGGCTTCCAAAAACAGCCCGCAACAATTACGACACCATCTTAGATCATTAAGCTCTCATTTACATCACATAATCCACAACACAACAACCCAAACATACTAAATAAAATTAGTTCATTCTTTGACATGCAAAACAGTCCATTTTCGGCCAGCCCTTCAACACACAAATTCCATGATTTTCATCCATTTTCCACACGTTACTACAACACACAAGCATGTTGAATACAACTAATTCATCACCCCAACACAACTCTACATACACATTGTTAATCACACACATACCATACACGGCCATACTCAAACACACATACTTCCATATATTTCATCCATTTCTCCACTCTACACACAACAACAATCAAACTACTACATGAATTCAATCCATTGTTTTCCACACACATCACCCATTCGGCTATACCACATACATACATATTTCATGAGTTCCATTCATTTCTACATATCACAACATGCACAACCATCCATAATACATATAAGAAGGTTGAATTCTTACCTTTTCTCTTAAATTCTTCAACTTAGCCAAGGTTGCCAACTTGCAACAAAGAGGAATATTTTTGCTTCAACAACTAGACCATGTTAAAGAGAGCCTTAAAATTAGTAGGAATGCATAAAGAAATAAATTTTTGGGATACAATTTCCATGGCCTAATTTTCTTTGGCCATGGCCGAAACCCTCATCTTTCCCTCTCTTCATCTTTTTTTTTTTTTTTTGTTCTTGTTTTCTTTCTCTTAAATGGAGAGTAGACTCATATATGTATATATAAATGCATGTGAGGGGCACATGCCCCTCTCTAGAAATTTCTTGAAATTAAAAGAAGACTAATGTCTTCTTAAACAAGCTTGGGTCCATATTGTATTTTTTTATAATTTACAAATAGCCCCCATTAATTAAAATAAGAACATATAGTGCACGGCCAAGATGGCCCCTTCATGAATTTTCCTGGACTTTTGTAAAATTACCATTTTACCCCTAGCCTTCCATAATATCACCATGGTTCTATTTTCCGAATTTCCTTTTTCGCCCTCAACCTTTCTTAATATTTTCATAATACTAATGGTGTGAATAATATTTATAACCGACTTGTTCATTGAAATACATTTGGAAAATGGTCACTCCCTTAACTTCGTCACGACTACCTTGGAATATCCGAACGTATAAAATACGGGATATAACATGTACCATAGCAAGGACTGTACCAAACATAGGCTCCGAACAATAGAGCACTCCAAGATGGAAAAATATAGTCCTAAACATGCGGATCAGCAAATCTGTAGTCTGTACCTGCGTGGCATGAAAACGCAGCCCCCGAAGAAAGGGGGTCAGTACGAAATATGTACTGAGTATGTAAAGCATGGAACGTAGTAAACAAAGTCATAATCGAAGCAGAAGATACAGTAAATGAACGGAATATCCAAATTAGCAAAGATGCTGATCATAAAGCATAAATAGTATTTGCAGAAAACGTATGTCATACCTGCTCCCACTAAGGGACAAAATCATAACCGAAACAGAACGTACAGAAAAGTGAGTGTGATATCCAGAGTATCAAATGCATATTTTCAAAACATGAAGAGTGTGTATAGAAACATATGCCATATCATATCCGGCCCCTGCCAAGGGACTCGGCAGACAGAACGTGGCCACCCCCCGACGCTGGTGCCACAACACATAAGGATCAGAAAAGGGGAATAACCCCGTAACATAGCATAACATATCAAATGACCATATCAGATCATATCATATCATGTCAGAATAGTGTACATGGCACATCATACTCCACAACCCATGTACATATATACCTGCCCCCTCACATCGAGGCACGGCGAACAATGCAGTGGAAGACGCTTGAGAACAAATCCTGGCCCGGGCTTAGTGTGGGAAACATTGAGGCATCCAGGATTGGAGTAGTGAGAAACTAAATGCAATAAAATACCATGCATACTTCCAGAGACTCAATGAGGCATATCGAGTGACAAGTTAAAACAATGAAATCGGACGGAATCATAGTAAGTAAACTTCGGATGTCATAATGGGTTACGGAGGCATAATCTTTCTGAGATCGTTTCCAAGATCCAAAACAGTTTATAAGACTTAACGGAGTATTTAACACAATTCTTTAGATAATAGTTAGAGGAGTAGTTAAGACATTTCCTTTAAAGCAGCTCGAAGACAAGTCATAAATACAAAAGGGGTAAAATCGGAAATAGTGGGCCCACCTCGGGACAAACGAAGCGGTGGGCTCCAATTACGTATTTTAAGCTTGTGGGGTCACCTATAGAGGTACTAGGGACATTTCATAACTTTCTAAACAATTTGTGAAAGTTTGCCTAATTCTTCCAACAAAGCATACCTAAAAGGTTCAATTCTATTGAATGAAAAAGTGACAATTTCCAACGCGGATTCCGATGGACAGAATATATTCCGGGGCTCAAATCCGATCCTAGTACACCTAGGACATGCCAAAAGAAGAATCGGGATAGCTTTACATACCTAATATGCTCTTTACGACTTTCCAAATTCAATTCCCGTTTCGCCCAAAATCTGCAATTGGTCACATTTACCAATTCTCAATTTCCAATCTTTAAGTATTCAATCTTTATTCATAATTGCCTACAGAAATTTGGGCAGCATCTCCCCTATTCATATAGCATCCCCGAGAATTTAACTCGGCCAAAACAATCAACAACAACCCAACAACAACACCAACAACGACAACAATCAATATAGGATACAATATAACACAACTAGTCTTCTTTCCGACATAATGCAAGAACTTTCATTCCGACTTCCCATTTCCAAACCAATCTCAATGTTTTCATATTCATTATTAATCTAGATTATCACAATATAATTTGGAAGCATTTCATATCATTTCCACAAAATATTCACAAGATATACAAAATATACAAACTTTCCACCAAAGTCATAATTCATCCAAAACTTCTAATATTCAACCTACATATCCATAACATATTTCCATCTTCCAATTTCATCAACCATAATCATAATTCACATCTTAAGAACTTCATTTCCATAATATCACAAAATCATTCTAAAGTGACATAATCTTCTACATTCCAACTTCAACCAAAATTCATTCAACTTTCATTCCCAATATAATTTTCACCATAACCACAACTAGAATACAACATAAAATTCAACTCATATATGTATACAACATACATACACTCACGGCTACATATATATACTTTGTAAACTTCCAGAGTTTCTACTCATTTCCATATACTACAACACAAACAAACCTTCATAACATAATAAAAAGGTATGAATTCCTACCTTTTTCTCCAATCTTCTTCACTTGTCCAAAGTGTGAGATTGATGAAACTAATGCTCAATCTTCCAAAACAACTACACCAAGTTGTAGAGGGACCTTGAATTAGTAGGAATTCAACAAGAAAATAATTTTAGAGTCAAGATTTTTTTTAGGGTGATTTTTCTATGGCCAACCCGAAATGGCTCTTATGTTTGCTCTTGGTTTTTCTTCTTTCTCCTCTTTCTTTGTTTCTTGAAACTTCTATTAGATAGTGACCATTTATAATTAATTAGCACATGGAAATATTCATTAAAACCATGGGTTGGGCCTCACTTGACCGGCCACCCCTTAAACATTGGGCCTAAATTTTCATTTTATTTTTTTGGGTCAACTCGGTTGATCCCGAGTTGGGCCTACGACCTTAAAACGTTCATATCTCCTTGTACCGACATCACCTATGAACCCACGACCTATGGATAGAAAGCTAATTCAATTATCTACAACTTATATTTCATGGTATCTTTCCAAATTCCAAACTTATAATACCGTTTTTGCCCCTCAAAGTCAGGTCACCCGAAAACGTTTTCTTAAAAATATTCGTTTGGAGGGCTTCCACTTTGATTTGGCCCAAGGGTACTTCATGAGTTGTGTTTAACTTTACATATGTGATTCATATGAATTTTCAGATGTTCCAAAAAAAATCTCGGTGTGTGGGTGTTATATCCCGTATTTTTGAACGTCAGATTATTAACTGAGGTGGGGCCCACACGTCAATATTTTTTTTGGGACACGTGACAAGTTATATGAATCGCATGTGTAAAGTACAACACAACTTGTGAAGGGCCTTGGGGCCAAATCAAAGTGGAAGCCCTCCAAACGAATATTTTTAAGAAAACGTTTTCGGATGACCTGACTTGGAGGGGCAAAAACGGCATTATAAGTCTGGAATTTTGGAAAACGCCCAGAAATAAAAGTTGTAGATAATTGAAATAGCTTTCCAACGGTAGGTCGTGGGCCTATAGGTGACATCGGGATAAGGAGATATGAACATTTTAAGGCGGAAAAGTCAAGCTGGGCAGTGAAATGGGCCCAACCCGATTCCAATCCGGGTCAGGCCCATTTCCTTGTTATTTAAGGGAGGTTTCAGCCTCCTCCTCCACATTTTCAGATCAGAAAAGATCCAGAAAATTCTATAGAGAGAGAGGGAGGAAAGACTTAGAGAGATAAATAAAGTTTGATCAAAATCTGAGCCCCGAATCCCGAAGCCCATGAAGAGAAAAGTGTTCTACGTCGCGTTGCCTTCGATTTGAGCTAAAAATCAACTAAAAATAAGAGGGTGGACGTGGTAGCTGTGCACTTAAGGTATGATTAAGGCTCTTTTTCATTGCCAACAAGTTTATTTAAAGTTTCAACGGAATAGAACGGGAAAATAGCGATATAAATTCGTCCGTTGGCATTGAAATTGATTGTAGAAGATTATGTCATTTTAATATGATTTTATGATATTATGGAAATGAAGTTGTTAAGATGTGAATTATGATTATGGTTGATGAAATTGGAAGGTGGAAATATGTTATGAATATGTATGTTGAATATTTGAAGTTTTGGATGGATTATGGTTTGGTGGAAAATTTGTATATTTTGTATATCATGTGAATATTGTATAGAAATGATATGAAATACTTCCAAATCACATTGTAATGGTCTTGATTAATGATGAATATGGAAATGTTGATACTAGTTTGGGTTTGTGAAGTTGAAGTGGAAGTTGTTGGACCATGTGGAAAACAAGGCTAGTTATGCCATACTATGTGTTTTGTAATGCTTGTTGTTGTTAGTGATGTTGTTGTTGGGTTGCTGTGTTGATATATTAAGCCGAGCTAAGTCTCGGGGATGTCATATATATAGGGGAAATGCTGCCGAAATTTCGGTAGGCAATTATGTGATTAAGCTTAGATTCTCGAAAAGCTTGAAATTGACAATTGGTAAACATGACCATTTGTAGATTCTGGACGAAATTGGAATTGAAGCCAAGCGAGCGTAAGGCGCAATCGAGGTATGTAAAGTCTTCCTCTTTGTTCTTTGGCATGTCCTAGATGTACTAGGTCAAGATCGGAGCCTCGGGGGCGATTCTGCTCATAGAAACTTGAGATTGATTTTTGGTACTATTCATTCAATTCAATTGAATTTCAAAAGGCGCATTTTGCTAGAAAAGTGGTTAAACCTCCATAACTTGTACAAATGTAACCCGATCACTATGAAACCTTCCTGGATGACTCCGTAGAGTCTAATGGGCGTGATTCTTGTCCGCCGCCTCGACTTGGCCAGAGGTGGGCCCGCTATTCCCCGATGCCTCTCTTATTGTTCTGTCTGTCTTATTCCCATACGATAAGTCGAGGAAACTTATGGCTATTGTTCCGACTACTAAACGGGAGTTATTTGAACGAACCTGAATTGATTTAATGTTCATGGAAACAATTACGGGGACAGAAACCCTGATATAAATTCTGTATGGCTTTAGCCAATGTACTCGTGTCCGGAGCTCGCAGGTAGCTCCTGGTTATTATGTTGTTTACTATACGATAGGTGCTATGACCACCTTTATGAGCTTTATAAAATATTTTTTTTGACATCTAAAACGTTTTGAAAATATTACCCTGATATTTTGGATAAACTACTTACCTCCCGTCCTTACTGATATACGATTTTGGTATACCTGAATCTTGTGTGATGTATGATCCTGGCGTGTGTGATTATGTTGGGAAAGTGATAATTTGGCATTCTGTATGGTTGTTTTCTGTTTTACCGAGTCCCGGGCCGGTTATGTGAATATGCGCATATGTAATATTGGCCGCTGGACCCTCGACCGCGGCGTGTCCGACATTGACAGCTGGACCCTTGACCGCGTCATGCCGGACGTGTGGCATTGACTGCTGGACCCTTGACCGCGTCTGCCGCACTTGTGATTGTGCCTGACATAGACCGCTGGACCCTTGATCGCGGTATGTCAAATGTGTGATTGTAACCGCTGGACTTTTGGTCGCGGTATGTGTGATTATAACCGCTGGACCCTTGGCCGCGGTACGTGTGATAGTGACCGCTGGGTACTTGGCCGCGGTATGCGCGGTAGCGACCGATGGACTTATGGCCGCGGAAATTGTGCGTTGATTCCTTTATATGTGTGAAACAAAAATGTTTTTCAAAAGAAAGTAAAGCATTTTGACATTCTAACTGCCGTATTTGCCTGCTGGAACCTCTTGGGTATGACTTGTGCACTAGAGGCGCCCATGTGGCGACCTGGTTATTCGTGCACACCCCAATGCACTGTCCATTGCGCCCCTCACTAAAGGGCCGAAACCTGAGGTAAATGTATACTACCTGTGCTTGTGTAAGTTTATGATTCTGCATGCATGGTTCTGCCTGTTACATTTCTGGACAGCGGATTCGGAGAATGATTCTGTTGGTGTTGCTTCTGCATGATTGAGCTGGACTATGCTTCAGTCGGCTATAGTTCTACACCCCTAGCTTCGGTTGCGGGTATGTCAGTCGCACTCTGTGCCCCGATCCGCACGATGATCCTGCCAGTTAGGCTTTGTACCTCTGTTTCATATCACGATTCAGACGGCTACACCCCGTGCTTATGATATATATCGTGGTCCTGGCCATACACTCTGTATTTCCGTTTCAGACTTGGAGCCGATACTACCTGTTCTATTTCTATACTTCTAGCTCGGTTTTGCTTATATTGTTATATTTCCGCTTTACATACTCGGTACATTTCCGTACTGACCCCCTGTTCTTCGGGGGCTGCGTTTCATGCCGCGCAGGTACTCCCAGTTGAGGTGAGGACAGATGGAAGATGTTCCAGTGCAGATGGCAAGCTCCATTTGTTCCCGGAGTGCTGCCGAGTCAGATTCTGTATGTTATGCTTTTGGGATCTTATTAGAGACTTTGCAGACAGTGTCGTGGGTATTGGTTGTCGGTCTGTGTACGTAATGAATTTTGTATGATCACAAATTTGTTCGGCTTGAAAGCCACGAGAAAGAATATTTCTGAAAGAAAAGTTTTGCTATGTACTTTATTATTTGTTTTAAAAAAAAAAGTTGACGTGATTTTATGTGCAGTGAGAGTCTGAGGGTTCGCTCGGCCCTAAGTAAGGGTCGGGTGCCCATCACACCCCAGCGAGGTCGGGGTGTGACACAGTGGTATCAGAGCAGGTGTGTCCTAGGGGTTGTCTGCAAAGTCGTGTCCGGTAGAGTCCTGTTTATGGTGTGTTGCACGCCACATCTATAAACAAGAGACTACGGGGCATCTAGGGATTGTTGATCTTCTTTGAATCCTGGACCGTGCGATAGAGCCAGCTGTAGGAAAGGAATTTCCTTTTTACTAACCCTTAATTTCAGCTGGAGAACAGTATCGACGTAAGGCAACAACTGATGATATTAGAGGCTACACAGTATACCGGTAAGCAATGGTGTGAAAGACGTATGTCGGACAAGGTGTTTGAAGTATGATTGATACGTAAGGGTAAAAATTGAAGAGGAGAGTAAACAAGAATGTGTCACCGGTGCCGTTTGAGTTGGGCACGCAAGGTAAGTCTCGACCTCTTTATACTTTCATTTGAAATTGTTAGCCCTGTGTGGCTATGATGCGATATGATGTGATGTATATATACGTATATGTGTTGGCCCTGTGAGGCGTGGTTGGTATTTCCTGTATACAGGTTTTGCGATAGTGAGAAATACAGAGGAACCTCTGCCCAAATTTTTCTAAAAATACGAGGAGGAAAATGAGATATAAATTCTTAACAAGTCTTGAAGGTCGATATCGATAGGGCAAAAAAATGCCTAACGATCAAGTTTCCTCTAATTAGAAGAATGCAAAGTGTATGACGGGCCGTCGAGAATTGAGCAGTTCGCTCACGCCTCAGAATTATATATGTATGCATAGAGGTAAACATTGAGGATTTACGGGGGCGGCCCGGTAACCAGAAAAGTAAAAGAATCTTCTCTAGATCGGGGTGAGACCCGCTACGAGAACGTTTTGAAAATTGCTAAGACCCCGAGTTGCCTTTAATTATGTGACAAAGGTCGTGCGGGATCGTCGACGCAATTATATCAGCATTAACGTGTCAAAATGTGTGAAGGTTACGAAGTTAAGCGTGCTAGGGCCAGAGCAATTTTGGGATGGGTGACCCCCTGGGAAGTATACCAAAATTTTCATGAATGTAGAAGTGAAAGACAGATAGGAAATCTGGGGTAACCCCAAAGGAAAGTAGAAGGCACTGAGCGATTGAAAACCCTAAATAGGTCGGGTAGGCCAAGGCAGACTCGGCTGGTGAAAGAGAAAGGAAACGCAATATAGCCCTTGGATCAGAGTAAGTTTGAAAAAGCATTTGGAAATATTTTGTGAGTAAAATGGCAGTAAATGCATAGATATGCATATGATGTCTCGTTCATGACTGTACCAATCTGTAGTGGGCCCCAGCGGCCAGTGTTACGATATCTGAAGAATGTTAGCTGAACAAAATTCGGGAGACAAGTAAAAGGTGGGATGTAGAGATGTCATGAAGTAAAGGAGTACTGAACTCATTACAATAAGAGTGGAAGTTTCTGATGCGACAATATTAATGAAAAGGAGAAAAGTAGGTAAGCGGAGGAAGAAGAGATAGCGATTGCAACTTTTGGAAATCTTCGAAGGAAAGACGGGTACCTCCCCGGATGTATCAAGAGACCCCATAAGGTCAGTTTAACATTCGAGGACGAATGTTCTAAAGGGGGGGAGGATGTTATATCCCGTATTTTTGAACGTCAGATTATTAACTGAGGTGGGGCCCACACGTCAATATTTTTTTTGGGACACGTGACAAGTTATATGAATCGCATATGTAAAGTAAAACACAACTTGTGAAGGGCCTTGGGGCCAAATCAAAGTGGAAGCCCTCCAAACGAATTTGTTTAAGAAAACGTTTTCGGATGACCTGACTTGGAGGGGCAAATACGGCATTATAAGTCTGGAATTTTGGAAAACGCCCAGAAATAAAAGTTGTAGATAATTGAAATAGCTTTCCAACGGTAGGTCGTGGGCCTATAGGTGACATCGGGATAAGGAGATATGAACATTTTAAGGCGGAAAGGTCAAGCTGGGCAGTGAAATGGGCCCAACCCGATTCCAATCCGGGTCAGGCCCATTTCCTTGTTATTTAAGGGAGGCTTCAGCCTCCTCTTCCACATTTTCAGATCAGAAAAGATCCAGAAAATTCTATAGTGAGAGAGGGAAGAAAGACTTAGAGAGATAAATAAAGTTTGATCAAAATCGGAGCCCCGAATCCCGAAGCCCATGAAGAGAAAAGTATTCTACGTCGCGTTGCCTTCGATTTGAGCTAAAAATCAACTAAAAATAAGAGGGTGGACGTGGTAGCTGTGCACTTAAGGTATGATTAAGGCTCTTTTTCATTGCCAACAAGTTTATTTAAAGTTTCAACGGAATAGAATGGGAAAATAGCGATATAAATTCGTCCGTTGGCATTGAAATTGATTGTAGAAGATTATGTCATTTTAATATGATTTTATGATATTATGGAAATGAAGTTGTTAAGATGTGAATTATGATTATGGTTGATGAAATTGCAAGTTGGAAATATGTTATGAATATGTATGTTGAATATTTGAAGTTTTGGATGGATTATGGTTTGGTGGAAAATTTGTATATTTTGTATATCATGTGAATATTGTATAGAAATGATATAAAATACTTCCAAATCACATTGTAATGGTCTTGATTAATGATGAATATGGAAATGTTGATACTAGTTTGGGTTTGTGAAGTTGAAGTGGAAGTTGTTGGACCATGTGGAAAACAAGGCTAGTTATGCCATACTATGTGTTTTGTAATGCTTGTTGTTGTTAGTGATGTTGTTGTTGGGTTGCTGTGTTGATATATTAAGCCGAGCTAAGTCTCGGGGATGTCATATATATAGGGGAAATGCTGCCGAAATTTCGGTAGGCAATTATGTGATTAAGCTTAGATTCTCGAAAAGCTTGAAATTGACAATTGGTAAACATGGCCATTTGTAGATTCTGGACGAAATTGGAATTGAAGCCAAGCGAGCGTAAGGCGCAATCGAGGTATGTAAAGTCTTCCTCTTTGTTCTTTGGCATGTCCTAGATGTACTAGTTCAAGATCGGAGCCTCGGGGGCGATTCTGCTCATAGAAACTCGAGATTGATTTTTGGTACTATTCATTCAATTCAATTGAATTTCAAAAGGCGCATTTTGCTAGAAAAGTGGTTAAACCTCCATAACTTGTACAAATGTAACCCGATCACTATGAAACCTTCCTGGATGACTCCGTAGAGTCTAATGGGCGTGATTCTTGTCCGCCGCCTCGACTTGGCCCGAGGTGGGCCCGCTATTCCCCGATGCCTCTCTTATTGTTCTGTCTGTCTTATTCCCATACGATAAGTCGAGGAAACTTATGGCTATTGTTCCGACTACTAAACGGGAGTTATTTTAACGAACCTGAATTGATTTAATGTTCATGGAAACAATTACGGGGACAGAAACCCTGATATAAATTCTGTATGGCTTTAGCCAATGTACTCGTGTCCGGAGCTCGTAGGTAGCTCCTGGTTATTATGTTGTTTACTATACGATAGGTGCTATGACCACCTTTATGAGCTTTATAAAATATTTTTTTTGACATCTAAAACGTTTTGAAAATATTACCCTGATATTTTGGATAAACTACTTACCTCCCGTACTTACTGATATACGATTTTGGTATACCTGAATCTTGTGTGATGTATGATCCTGGCATGTGTGATTATGTTGGGAAAGTGATAATTTGGCATTCTGTATGGTTGTTTTCTGTTTTACCGAGTCCCGGGCCGGTTATGTGAATATGCGCATATGTAATATTGGCCGCTGGACCCTCGACCGCGGCGTGTCCGACATTGACAGTTGGACCCTTGACCGCGTCATGCCGGACGTGTGGCATTGACTGCTGGACCCTTGACCGCGTCTGCCGCACTTGTGATTGTGCCTGACATAGACCGCTGGACCCTTGACCGCGGTATGTCAAATGTGTGATTGTAACCGCTGGACGTTTGGTCGCGGTATGTGTGATTATAACCGCTGGACCCTTGGCCGCGGTACGTGTGATAGTGACCGCTGGGTACTTGGCCGCGGTATGCGTGGTAGCGACCGCTGGACTTATGGCCGCGGAAATTGTGCGTTGATTCCTTTATATGTGTGAAACAAAAATGTTTTTCAAAAGAAAGTAAAGCATTTTGACATTCTAACTGCCGTATTTGCCTGCTGGAACCTCTTGGGTATGACTTGTGCACTAGAGGCGACCCTGTGGCGACCTGGTTATTCGTGCACACCCCAATGCACTGTCCATTGCGCCCCTCACTAAAGGGCCGAAACCTGAGGTAAATGTATACTACCTGTGCTTGTGTAAGTTTATGATTCTGCATGCATGGTTCTGCCTGTTACATTTCTGGACAGCGGATTCGGAGAATGATTCTGTTGGTGTTGCTTCTGCATGATTGAGCTGGACTATGCTTCAGTCGGCTATAGTTCTACACCCCTAGCTTCGGTTGCGGGTATGTCAGTCGCACTCTGTGCCCCGATCTGCACGATGATCCTGCCAGTTAGGCTTTGTACCTCTGTTTCATATCACGATTCAGACGGCTACACCCCGTGCTTATGATATATATCATGGTCCTGGCCATACACTCTGTATTTCCGTTTCAGACTTGGAGCCGATACTACCTGTTCTATTTCTATACTTCTGGCTCGGTTTTGCTTATATTGTTATATTTCCGCTTTACATACTCGGTACATTTCCGTACTGACCCCCTGTTCTTCGGGGGCTGCGTTTCATGCCGCGCAGGTACTCCCAGTTGAGGTGAGGACAGATGGAAGATGTTCCAGTGCAGATGGCAAGCTCCATTTGTTCCCGGAGTGCTGCCGAGTCAGATTCTGTATGTTATGCTTTTGGGATCTTATTAGAGACTTTGCAGACAGTGTCGTGGGTATTGGTTGTCGGTCTGTGTACGTAATGAATTTTGTATGATCACAAATTTGTTCGGCTTGAAAGCCACGAGAAAGAATATTTCTGAAAGAAAAGTTTTGCTATGTACTTTATTATTTGTTTTAAAAAAAAAAAAGTTGACGTGATTTTATGTGCAGTGAGAGTCTGAGGGTTCGCTCGGCCCTAAGTAAGGGTCGGGTGCCCATCACACCCCAGCGAGGTCGGGGTATGACAGTGGGCCCCACCCCAGCAAATAATTCGACGTTAAAAAATACGGGATATAACATCCTCCCCCCCTTTAGAACATTCGTCCTCGAATGTTAAATTAGCCTTATAGGTCTTACCAACACTCCGGGGGAGTTTCTTCTTATGAGTAGCACACATGAATTATTTACCAATTTATATAACAAGTTTAGAGATTTAGATCACCTGTAGGTGTAGAGAACAAGTGAGGGTACTTTTTCTTCATTTCATCCTCTGCTCCCCAGGTCGTTCCTTCTTTATTATTGTTTCGCCATAAGACTTTAACAGAGGGTATATCTTCGGTACGCGGGCTCCTCACCTGACGATCCAGAATAGCTACAGGTTGCTCTTCTTAAGGCAATTTCTCCATCACCTGAATATCATTCACTGGAAATGTTCTAGAGGGATTACCAACACATTTGCGGAGTATAGACACATGAATACCGGATGTATCGCTTTCAAATCAGATGGCAGATCTGGCTCATAGGCGACATTCCCAATCTTTCGAATAATCTGATAAGGTCCGATATATTGCAGACAGAGCTTACCCTTTTTGTCGCATCGCACCATGCCTTTTATAGACGATACTCTAAAAAATACACAATCACCGACCTGGAACTCTAAGGGTCGACGTCGTTTATCAGCGTATGACTTCTGTCGACTCTGAGTTGCTAATAGTCCCTCTCGGATAAGTTTCATCTTATCAACCGCCTGTTGGATCATACCTGGGCCTATTAGTTCTGTTTCGCCAATATCAAACCAGCCGATCGGTGACCTGCATTCTCTGCCAAACAAAGCCTCGTACAGAGCCATCTGGATGCTAGACTGGTAGCTGTTATTATAAGAAAACTCAATCAACGACAGATGACTGTCCCAGCTGACTCTGAAATCAATAACACAGGCTCGCAACATATCTTCTAGCGTTTATATAGTGCACTCGGCCTGTCCGTCGCTCTGGGGATGGAATGCTATGCTCAGACTCACCTTAGTCCCTAATCTTTCCTGAAAAGATCTCCAGAAATTTGCCATAAAATGGGCACCTCCGTCAGTGGTAATAGATGTAGGAACTCCGTGGAGTTGCACTATTTCTTTAATATATAGTCTGGCATAATCCTCCGCTGAGTAAGTGGTTCTGACGGGAAGAAAGTGGGCTGATTTTTTTGTCGGCCTATCCACAATAATCCAAATAGAGTCATACTTCCGCGGAGTACGAGGCAACCCTGTAATGAAGTCCACTTGGCTTCTGATGTTCAATTTTAACCTGCTGGCAATTCGGGCACTGGGCAACGAACTCTGCGATGTCCCGTTTCATGCCATTTTTTATCCACAGTATAAGCATATAAGTTCATGGTACATTTTAGTGGATTCAGGATAACAGAATACCGAACATTATGCGTTTCGCCCATAATTGGCCGTCGCAGCCCTGCAACGTCAGACACACATAATCTGCCTCTGTATAATAATACCCCATCAGGTGAGATCTCAACTGGGTCCCTTTCTTATCAAGGGTTGTATCTTTGTACCATACCAGAATAGAATCCTCGAACTGACGCTGTTTTACCTCTTCCCTAATCAACGATTCAGCAACTTCTCGAACAAAATCCCAATATCTCCAGAATCGACCAAACGGACTCCAAGGCTAGCTAACTGATGAATTTTACAAGCCAATTCCTTCTTTCTGGATACACGCCGGTCAAACCGCCCATAGATTTGCGGTTAAGTGCGTCTGCCACAACGTTAGCTTCCCTTCAGCAACTGGGACTACATTCACAAGTACCGGTCCACTGAGATTTCACTGCCTTCTGATTTAGCTTCATTAATAGTGTCGTAGCAGAAATAAATTTCTCTACAAATCTTCTGTAATATCCGACCAATCCCAGAGAACTGTATATTTCAGTCGATGTCGAAGGCCTAGGCCAATTCCTTATCGCTTCAATCTTCTATGTGTCAATTGTTTTCATTTATGCTTACTTTACTTTCATTTGCTCCCCTTCTTTGGGGTTATACTTCTACCATATCCATGTCTTTTCTTTCTAACCTATAACTTGATTATCTTCGTACGAAACCTTAACAGAATCACGATTATATAGTACAAAATCTTATCCGATAGCTGGCACTCAAGTAATATAATTAATGTAGAAGTTTATCTCTTAGTAATCACATTCTTCCTTCATACCCATTCCTTATCTGTCGTTCTGTTTCCTCAATAATCGAATTATTTGATACTCACATGATTCATCGTTTCATGCCATAAGTTTTCCTTTTCCCTGCACTATTTCATTCTAGCTCGTTTTCGCAATTAACATTCGTGCTTTGCCCGTCAACTCTTTTAAAGACTCTGCTTAACTATGTTTCTTACGGTTCACTTTTTCTGGTATTTGATCTCCTTACCCCCACTCAATTCTTCTCTTTTCTTTCCAAACATCATTGTATTAGAATTTTCCAAACTCAACCAGTAGCAAAATGAGTATCGGTCTATTTCGTAACATTTGTACCATACCTTTCCCTTTTCCTCGTAAATTCTGCCCAGTTAATCCTTTCTATATATTACAACACTGGCTATTAGGGTTCACCAATCGATCGACATAGTCGTAAATGGGGGGTCCTACACATACATACATATATCACTACCATTTCTTTCACCATACATCTTCAATCACCTGTTCAAATTTTTACTCTAATTCCAGAGCTGCGCTGCTTTTCCTTCCTTTTTACCAATCTAATCCGTCTCAGCTCACGTGACCCCTATAATGTTTCTAACCATTCCATACATCCTAATTCCCTTTAGGTTACCCCGAATTTCCTATTCGTCTCTTATATCTATGTTTGCCAAATATTTTGGTACATTTCCCAGGGGGTCACCCATCCCAAAATTTCTCTGGCCCTAGCACGCTTAACCTTAAAACTTTAATACATTTAGGTGCGTTAAGGCCGGTATAATCACGTCAACTGCCCCGCACGACCTTGGTCACGTAATTTAAGGCAAATCGGGGTCTTAACAACTTTCAAAACGTTCTCGTAGCGAGTCCCACCCCGATTTAGAGGGGATTCTTTTACTTTTCTAACTATATAGTTACCGTGTCGCCCCTGTAAATCCTCAATATTTACCTCCATGCGTGTGTGTATATATATACTTTTAGACAGATCACGGGTTTAGGTTTTTATTCCACAGATCCCATCTCCAACCAGTCGATGAGAATTGATAAAATGTTACAAACTAGAATCCGACGAACTTCGCGGAATCTCTTAGCACTTAACTCACATAATTACCTCCATATTTGTGTATATGTATATTTTTGAGTCGTAAACGGACCACTCAATTTCCACTGCCTGTCATACACTTTGTATTCTTCCAATTAGAGGAAACTTAATCGTTGGACATTTTTGCCCTTCCACATATGCTGTCCTAAAGCAAAATGGGGTCGGAACATATTCCGGTTCGTTTAAATAAATTGCAAATCTGCTACTCATATATGCTTTCTCGAGATAAAATTTTCCAAATACGGATAATACTTCTTACGAATGACACGGAGGGTTTCTCTCAAACTTTAATCCAACATAATGAATTTACCCTATCGGTATCGACCTTCAAGACATGTTAAGAATTTATATCTCATCTTCCTCTTCGTATTTCTAGGAAAATTTGGGCAGAGGTTCCTCTGTATTTCTTACTATCCCAAAACCTGCCCACAGGAAATACCAACCATGCCTCACAGGGCCAACACATATACGTATATACATATCATATCATATCACATCATAGCCACACAGGGCTGATAATTTCAAATAAAAAGTATAAATATGCCGAGGCTTACTTCACATGTCCAACTCGAACTGCACCTATTGCACTTTCCTGTTTACTTTTCATTACGATTTTATACTTTATGTTTCAATCGTGCTTCAAATACCTTACCCAGCGTACGTCTTTCATACCATTGCTTACCTGTGTACTGTGTAGCTTCCAATATCATCAGTCACTGTCTTACGTCGATACCGTTCTCCAGCTTAAATCAGAGGTTAGTAAAAAGGAATTCATTTCCTACAGCTGGCTCTATCGCACGATCTAAGATTCAAAGAAGGGTAACACCCTAAATGTCCTGTAGCCTCCTGTTTATAGATGTGGTGCACAACACACCGATAAACAAGACTCTACGAGACACGGTCTGCAGACACTCCGAGGGCGAACCGCTCTGATACCACTTTTGTCACGACCCAACCCCGTAGGCCGCGACTAGTGTCCGTGCTGGACACCTGAACGTACCCAATAACCCAAACCAGCATATAAGCAGAATATTTAAATGTAAAAGTCAATTGGCGTTATTAATTATCACAGATTAATGGATAAAGCACAAGGAAGCCGATCAGGCTGTCACAGATCATACCAACCCAAATCATATGCAGAACCCACATGTATGTCTACAGACCTCTACAGAACACATCAGAATCATAAGACGGGACAGGGCCCCATCATACCCCTGAACAATATACAAATGTACCATAGCAAGGACTGTACCAAACATAGGCTCCGAACAATAGAGCACTCCAAGATGGAAGAATATAGTCCTAAACATGCGGATCAGCAAATCTGTAGTCTGTACCTGCGCGACATGAAAACGCAGCCCCCGAAGAAAGGGGGTCAGTACGAAATATGTACTGAGTATGTAAAGCATGGAACGTAGTAAACAAAGTCATAATCGAAGCAGAAGATACAGAAAATGAACGGAATATCCAGATTAGCAAAGATGCTGATCATAAAGCATAAATAGTATTTGCAGAAAACGTATGTCATACCTGGTCCCACTAAGGGACAAAATCATAACCGAAACAGAACGTACAGAAAAGTGAGTGTGATATCCAGAGTATCAAATGCATATTTTCAAAACATGAAGAGTGTGTACAGAAACATATGCCATATCATATCCGGCCCCTGCCAAGGGACTCGGCAGACAGGACGTGGCCACCCCCCGACGCTGGTGCCACAACACATAAGGATCAGAAAAGGGGAATAACCCCGTAACATAGCATAACATATCAAATGACCATATCAGATCATATCATATCATGTCATGTCAGAATAGTGTACATGGCACAGCATACTCCACAACCCATGTACATATATACCTTCCCCCTCACATCGAGGCACGGCGAACAATGCAGTGGAAGACGCTTGAGAACATATCCTGGCCCGGGCTCAGTGTGGTAAACATTGAGGCATCCACGAATGGAGTAGTGAGAAACTAAATGCAATAAAATACCATGTATACTTCCAAAGACTCAATGAGGCATATCGAGTGACAAGTCAAAACAATGAAATCGGACGGAATCATAGTAAGTAAACTTCGGATGTCATAATGGGTTACGGAGGCATAATCTTTCTGAGATCGTTTCCAAGATCCAAAACAGTTTATAAGACTTAACGGAGTATTTAAAACAATTCTTTAGATAATAGTTAGAGGAGTAGTTAAGACATTTCCTTTAAAGCAGCTCGAAGACAAGTCATAAATACAAAAGGGGTAAAATCGGAAATAGTGGGCCCACCTCGGGACAAACGAAGCGGTGGGCTCAAATTACGTATTTTAAGCTTGTGGGGTCACCTATAGAGGTACTAGGGACATTTCATAACTTTCTAAACAATTTGTGAAAGTTTGCCTAATACAAAGCATACCTAAAAGGTTCAATTCTATTGAATGAAAAAGTGACAATTTCCAACGCGGATTCCGATGGACAGAATATATTCCGGGGCTCAAATCCGATCCTAGTACACCTAGGACATGCCAAAAGAAGAATCGGGATAGCTTTACATACCTTATATGCTCTTTACGACTTTCCAAATTCAATTCCCGTTTCGCCCAAAATCTGCAATTGGTCACATTTACCAATTCTCAATTTCCAATCTTTAAGTATTCAATCTTTATTCATAATTGCCTACAGAAATTTGGGCAGCATCTCCCCTATTCATATAGCATCCCCGAGAATTTAACTCGGCCAAAACAATCAACAACAACCCAACAACAACACCAACAACGACAACAATCAATATAGGACACAATATAACACAACTAGTCTTCTTTCCGATATAATGCAAGAACTTTCATTCCGACTTCCCATTTCCAAACCAATCTCAATGTTTTCATATTCATTATTAATCTAGATTATCACAATATAATTTGGAATCATTTCATATCATTTCCACAAAATATTCACAAGATATACAAAATATACAAACTTTCCACCAAAGTCATAATTCATCCAAAACTTCTAATATTCAACCTACATATCCATAACATATTTCCATCTTCCAATTTCATCAACCATAATCATAATTCACATCTTAACAACTTCATTTCCATAATATCACAAAATCATTCTAAAGTGACATAATCTTCTACATTCCAACTTCAACCAAAATTCATTCAACTTTCATTCCCAATATAATTTTCACCATAACCACAACTAGAATACAACATAAAATTCAACTCATATATGTATACAACATACATACACTCACGGCTACATATATATACTTTGTAAACTTCCAGAGTTTCTACTCATTTCCATATACTACAACACAAACAAACCTTCATAACATAATAAAAAGGTATGAATTCCTACCTTTTTCTCCAATCTTCTTCACTTGTCCAAAGTGTGAGATTGATGAAACTAATGCTCAATCTTCCAAAACAACTACACCAAGTTGTAGAGGGACCTTGAATTAGTAGGAATTCAACAAGAAAATAATTTTACAGTCAAGATTTGTTTGAGGGTGATTTTTCTATGGCCAACCCGAAATGGCTCTTATGTTTGCTCTTGGTTTTTCTTCTTTCTCTTCTTTCTTTGTTTCTTGAAACTTCTATTAGATAGTGACCATTTATAATTAATTAGCACATGGAAATATTCATTAAAACCATGGGTTGGGCCTCACTTGACCGGCCACCCCTTAAACATTGGACCTAAATTTTCATTTTATTTTTTTGGGTCAACTCGGTTGATCCCGAGTTGGGCCTAGCCCACTGACTTTTCGACCTTAAAACGTTCATTTCTCCTTGTACCGACATCACCTAGGAACCCACGACCTATGGATAGAAAGATAATTCAATTATCTACAACTTATATTTCATGGTATCTTTCCAAATTCCAAACTTATAATACCGTTTTTGCCCCTCAAAGTCAGGTCACCCGAAAACATTTTCTTAAAAATATTCGTTTGGAGGGCTTCCACTTTGATTTGGCCCAAGGGTACTTCATGAGTTGTGTTTAACTTTACATATGTGATTCATATGACTTTTCAGATGTTCCAAAAAAAATCTCGGTGTGTGGGCCCCACCCCAGCAAATAATCCGACGTTCAAAAATACGGGATATAACATCCTCCCCTGCCTATTAGTTTAGAACAAGGGTCTCACTCCACACTCGAAGATATTCGACGCATAAATTTAGGACCCAATCACAACCGTGGTTACACTTTATCCTCTCGTTTAACGGTTAGACTCACCCTGAATAACATAACTCATTTAGTCACATATCATAGGATGTTTTCATCATTAGACACAAATAGGTTCCATCCGCTACTCCAGGTCACATAAATCCACCGATGATCAAGGAAAACCATTTTAATACCTAAGGAATCTACATGCCACAAGCCCGAACGAACAAGTCAAACAACAATACCAACCTAGAATTCCATCCCAAATCTCTGATTTCCTACACATGCATTCTCCGTTCCTTATATCACAACGATACGGAAACTAACCGGAGTCCACCAAAGGGAAGCCATAACCGACTTCATGGCCGAACGGGTGCCACGAACATCCATTGATTTTTTCAATCGATCGCCACATCATAATCTGCATGAATTAGCTTGGAGACAACCATGTTACCTAAGGTGAATGCTTTCCACTTGAATCCTTTATAAGATATTTGGATTAGTATGGAGGTGTGGGGGTCTTAACCTACCTCTAGTTTTCTTCTATATCAATGCTAAGAGATTTTCCCATTTTCAAGCTTATATTTGGGAAGAACCCATTTCCAAGATCCATGCAAGAATCTATTTTCAAAGGAAAAGGAGGGTAGAGATCTAGGTTATTAGCTCATTTTCGGTGAAAGAACATGGGAGATGGCTTAAAGAGAACTTAGGGGGAAATATTGCTACTTCATCACTCTTCCAACTCTAGATTACTTGAAATACCCACTTGATGATTTTCTAGGTAAATATGTTTAGGAGTAATTTCTTAGGTGGAAGGAGGGTTGGAGGGTGTTAGAAATACCTACTTGGACTAAAAATCTCATTTTTGAGGTTTCCCCCCGAGCTGGGCGGCTGGAATCTAGGGTTTTGAAAAATGGGGCAATTCCCGAAATGACTCTTTAAATAGAAAAATTCATTGTGCGAGACCGCCCCAGTGGAAAGTTTACTGCTACGACGGTACCGCTAGGGAGGCTAAAGTGCCGCTATGGCGGCTGTGAGATCACATGTACTCACCGCTGTGGCGGTTAGTATGCCGCTACAGCTGCACCGCTGTAGCGCCAATACAACTAGCGGTTAAGTTGGGTCTGGTCCCCATGCTTCTACTCCTTACGCAATGCGTACAACAGTTTTGGTTGACTTAAATGATCTCCAGGATATGACTAGGTGAAGACACTGTTAAGGATTCATTGTTGTCTTCTTCCTTTGAAAATCACAATAACGACAAAACGGGTCGCTACAGTTTTTCTCGTCTCAATGACGGGGTAAGTATCTAACATTTATTTTGGTGTTCCTCAAGATTATTTTTGTTGGTTATCGATTTTATCCGTGTTGGTTGAGGAAAATTAGGGTTTTGAATCCAAAAGTTGAAAAGTGGTTAATCATTGACTTGAGGATCAAGATGGTGGTTTTTGAATGAGTTTTCTGGATTTATACTAATTATGCTATGGGTAAACCAATTTTGCAATAAAATTCTAGTTTTGCCCTTAGGGGCTCGGGATTACCTTTTTGGGTTTCGAATAAAAGTATAGCAATATGGGTATCATTGGACTCATTTAAACTCGTAGATTACTATTTTGACTATATTGAACCTCCGTCCAGGTTTGAACTCAGCCAACCTCATTGTTTAAGCCGAGCCTTGTAACGTGGGCTTGTACTCAAGTGGGGGCAACATTGTGGTGGAATGTTTACAATATAAGAAATAAAATAAAAAATAAATAAAAGACCATATTGAACTTGATTTTTAATAAAATTACTGTTTTGCCCTTGGGGCATGGGTTTGGCTATTTTAGATCCATTTTTGCATTCTGGGTAAAACTATGGAAATATGGGTATCCATAGATTCGTATTTTAATGTAGAATTCATATTTGATAGACTTTCATCATTCAGAAGCGCTCTGAAAAAAAAAGACGTTATCTTGAGGGTTCGTGGCTCCTGTTCGGCACTGAGGTAGGTTACAAATTCCTTATGTTTAGGCTCTGATTAGAGAAACATATGTAGATAGTAGTTATTGACGGGAAAAACATGATAGGCCTTCGGGCATAGTGGTGGTGATAAATCCACTTATTTGGTATGGATGTCGTTATGTGGGCCTGTTGCCATGTTTGTTATACTTGTGAATTTGACTATATTTACCTCTGTCTCTTGATATCTCACTTATCTCATGAAAGAGGAAGGATAATATTAATGAATTGAGTCTTGATTCGTATTTCATGGCAAGTATCTATTGATTCTAATATATGTGATGTGTTTGAGGTTGATCCCATGCATGGCATGTATTCCATATTTCATATGTAGTTTGATATGATCGTGATTTGAAATGATGGTAAGCGAGAAAGTGTAGCCTCTGTGGTCTTTTCCAGAGTGAGTAAAAGAGAGAGAGTGCTCATGATCTGAGGTCTTCACCAGAGCGAGGGATTGCTTGTGATCCAAGATCTTTACCAGAGTGATAGAGTGCTTGTGTCCGAGGTCCTTTGCCAGAATGAGGAATTGGTACATGGACTTTCCAGATCTCGCACGGGTCATGACTTTGAGGGATTGTCCTTAGCATGTGTGTGCGGTATGGAGAGGAGGCCTGGGGGGCATTGCATTTCATCTGTATTGCATTCCATTTCATTGCATAGTTCATTACCTCATTGGATTCTTGGGTTGATGAGTTACTTGAGTGGTTACTTACTTGTAATGTGCTCACTTAGAAAGTTGAAGGACTTGTGGATTAGAGTCTTTTCTTAGGCTTAAAACATGACGTTACTGCGATCTATTGTAATTATCATTACTGTGAGCCTTTACTTGAATAATGATTTCGTGACTGTACTTGTCTGCTCTACTTGTTGAGTTCTTCCTATCTATATTTCTTATCTAATTGGTGTTAGCCTAAGATACCTATGAGTACTAGTGTTGCACTCCTTGTGGAGTGTATAATTTGATCCAGTTCATGTTTCAGACATCGTGACTGATCCCAAGGCTAGCATCAAAGATTTTATGTGAGCTACTAGCCGGACCCCTAGCCCCGGATCTCTTCTTATGTACTCTGCCTATTTCTTTGCTATAAACAATTTTTGTTTTAGTATTGACGCTCTATTTCATTTTAAAACTATGTATTCCATTTAAAAGCTCTTGTAAAAGTTAAGACCAGGCTTTGGGAATTTTAAACATTAAGTTATTCTTCTGCATTTGTTTATATTACTTAAACTGTTATTTAGTGTTTTTAATTAACTTAATTTCTGCACATGTTCTTCTTAAAAAGTGTAAATTATTTGGGAATGGTTTTCCTACTAGGGGGATAGTGTAGGTGTCATCATGATCAGTGAAATGGGTCGTGACAAGTTGGGATCAGAGCTCTAGGTTCACTGGTCTCACGAATACAAGAGTAATATCTGGTACAGTCTGGCAGAATGGTACATAGACGTTCGCACCCATCCTTTAGAGGATATAGGACATTTAGGAAACTTCCAATCTTTCATTCCTTTCGTGCTACTTCATTCAAATTGATATCTAGTCGATTCAATTTGGTATCTGAGCTTCCTTGCCTTATTCCCTCACTGATGGTGGGAACATGTACTTAAATCCTTACGTGAGTGGCTCAATATGACAATGTGCGATATGTTACGAAAGGTGTCACTATTATATGTATGCATGACTAAGTTTAGTTTTCATCCATGGCAGAGTATGGATTACGATATATGAAAACAAGTGTAAACTTAGGGAGGATCATCGAGTTTGACAAAAGGATTATGATCGTGTTAAGACTGCGAAGAGAAGTGGGAAATAGGGACTTGAAGGGCGACCTCTTTATGATTAGGTGTGGGGAAGTATGACTTCTTAGGTCTGGGTGGTAGGAGTACTTATTTATCCTATGGGACAGAGGCGTAAGGAAGAGAATTTTGATGGATCAATCTCCGCTATAGGAAGGGAACAATTGGTATATGAAGTGCTAGTCAGTATAAAGTTGCAAGATGTGCTAGGATGGGTGATGTATAAGGTTATGAAGAGGTATGTAGGCATTGACATAATAGGATTGTGATGTTGGAGTAAGAACTAGCGGTTTTGGGGTTCCTTAAAGAAATGACAATCGGCTTTAGGTCAAGCCGGGAATAGTTACTTGTGATGAGTGCATTTTGATGGAATATGCAATCGTGGTTCTTTAGTAAAGGGTATGTTTGTAGGTTCATTTAGTGTCTCGGGGAATGGTGATAGGGAGGAGACATTCAGCGCTATGAATTTGTCGATTTTGGTGAAATATACTGCAGTTTCCGGATCGAAGAGGTTGATAGGTGATGCTAGCATGACATCTTCCTAGGTTATAGCATCAGAAGCGGTATAAGTCTTCAGATTGTCATGGAATGAGACTAGTCTATCTATGTAATGGAGATAAAGATTCAATAATCAGTTGGTATGCTTGACTACATCGTAGGCTACTGGGGAGCAATGATTAACTAATAGAAATGACTCAAGTGATGGGCAAGAGTTAAGTTTTAGTACTCAAGGAGTTATCAAGTGTTGCATCTAATTTTGGATAATGGGTGTGGACATTGTATCAGTGGTGTAAGACTCGGCTAGTTCCTTCAATTCTGGTGTTACGATTCGGTGAAGTTATATGAGGACGTTAGTAGGATGATGTGTGTGGTAATTAAGGATCGCCTTATGGATTATGGATCAATTCAGTGGTGGTTTGGGGTATTGCATCGAAAATGATTGATTCTTGTTAGAATACCCAGAGTTAGTCGATATTTTATAGCACAGAGACTTCATGAGGAAATTGTACTTGTGATGCATCGGGTTTAGAGAAGTAATCAGTTTTGAAGTCGTGTGAGTTAAGGGAACTATCTTTTGTTTTATGTGTGTGCATATTACTATCTCCAAGATTGACTTAGCTACTTTGCAAGACTTATGATATTATGGTGTACCCTTGAGCGGGTTTGAGTGAAGTTTCGATCAATAGCGGTGAATGAGATTTAGAATGTAATATGGAAATTGAAGGAAGTCAACATAAATTGACTAAGTGTTATGACTAGGTTTTGTGAGGTTTCATGATCAACGACTGGTGAGAAGCAAGTTTCAGCTGATTGACGTGCTAAGATTAATGGAAAAATGGCTTGCGTCATACCAAATAGGTAATTTTGTAGCTCTCTTCAATGAATGAGCTAGAGTTGTTTAACAAGAAGGAATTTTGGGAATCTCAATAGTTTGAAAGTTAAAGATATATTTTCGAGGTGAGACTGTGTTCGTGGTAGTAGATTATGTTTGAGTGTTGTTAACAGGATAGGATGGGTGAGCATGTTTGTTAGGTTGCACGACCTACTTCCAATCCTATGTATAACAAATTTTGGCCTAAGGATGGAACACATTACTGTACTTTTTCTATGCTAGCATTTTTACGGAATAATATATAGTAGTTAATTAAAGGACACATGATATTTATGTGGAAACTATCCAGCTCGAAAGGTGATAAAAGTCACAATCTACAGACCTGTAGAGTTTTCCCCAAACTACACTACAACTTTGAGCCAACTGCAAATTCAGTTACAAACTCTGCAACTTAATTCCTACCTCAGCCTTGCTACCAAAACTCTGAGTAGCAAGCTATTTCTAAGTAGTAAACTTCCTTCTTGGAGTTACAATTCTTTGTATCTACTTGTAGTCTTCTTAATAAGCGGATAAAGATACAACTCGATAACCAAACCTAATACACAAATCTAGATTTCAAAATTGGGAAACTTTATTCAGTAAAACAACTCAATCGATCCTTCTTTGTGCACTAGGGACGCAACCCCAGATTTTTGAATATTCTTGGTTATATCTTCTTCGTTCAACATTCTGAATTCTCTCTTTATGGGTGCAAAACTTCTTTTTGGAAAGACCTGGATATATACATCCCTTGATGCTCCGCAGGTAGGTGAATACAAAACCCTGTCCTAGTTGGTCAATGACATGTAATAGGGTTTTTATAGTATTTAGATTCTTGGCTTGTTGAGTCTGGTTCTAATACGTGTAGAAGGCTTACTAATCCATACAAATATGGCAAGGAATCTTTCATACTTGGCCGCCAAGTTCTTTCCATAATTCTTCTATAAATCCTTATTGCTACAGGATTGGTTTGGAACATGTTCATGAACCCGTTTCATCTAGTTGGTTCATCCATCTCGGAATATCTGCACTGTTAATTGGAACATATTCATGTACTTGTTCCACCAATATCTTTCATTCTTCATCTGCCGTTGAATTGCTTTTGAGATCTTGGCTGGAACATGTTGACAGACCTGTTTCATATAACTGTAAGCTTTGTGTCTGCAACTGGTCTTCTCCACTACTTCACCACTGATCACTTATGGGTCTGGGTCATTCATCCACTACACCTGATGACCTGTGTGAACCTCTGTCTTTTGCATATGATGACTCTTTGGTATAGAATATGTTTTTCATACTTGTTCTATTTCTTCAATGAACTGCTCCTTCCATGTGAGCCATCTTATCTTTTTATCTTCTCTCTCTTTACTGCCTTGTTCAGTTTTTCTACTCGTAGATCCATTCATTCGATACACTGAACATCTCTGTTACTAGGCCACTTCTGTTACACCTCGGAAATTTTTCCGTACTTGTGTGATGAGTAGAACAATGAAGGGCTTGAGTGTATGATGTTTTACTAAGTCGGGAATGGCTAATTATGAATTTTTGGAAATAAGGAAGTGGCGGAGAATTTTCAGCTCATTGGTCGTAAAGGGCACTATACGGCCAGTAAAGTGATTTACGGACCGTATAGTGCAATCGTCCTCCAGCCTTCCAAAATCTCAAAGTTTCTGCCAAGTGTTGAAATGGATAAATACGACTTGGAGGACGGCCCGTAAACTGGTTTACGGACCGTAAACCTCGGTCGTAAACTGCCATGTCCCTTAGCCAAACTTCTGTTTTTGAAATGCTTAAAAACGATCGCGGAGGATGGACCGTAAACCACAATACGGTCCGTAAACTGTGGTTTACGACCACTGTTCACCCCGACGTAAGTTCATTAAAAATCAGATTTTGTGATCATTAAAAGGGACTTAAGCCTCATTCACTTCATTTTTCATCCATACACCTCAAGAATGCTCTAGAACTCTCCAAATATTTCCTCCATAAGAATTCAACGCCACTAAATTCATGAAAACAAGTGTAAGAACACATCAAAGGATCATCTAAGTCAAGAAATCCTTAAAAGGGTGGCACTAAGGTTTTGGCTAAGTGAAGTTTTTCAACTCAAGGCCTGTTCAATCATCATTTAAGGTATGTTTCATGACTATACCACGTGATTCAGGGTATTGGAAGGCTTAGATACTTAAAATGTAGAAGAACATAGGAATGAGTCATTATTGAGTGAATAGTGACATAAATGAATGATAGTGGAATTGAATCATAAATGTTAAAGTGTTGAGAGTACAAATACGATATAAATGATGTTTATAACGTGAAACAAGTAGTAAATGCACGAAAGCACTAAGGTGAGCTATAGGGAGAAATATGGGAAAATTGGAGGAAAATGGTGGATTTTGCTAATGGTGCATAAATGATGATTTTGATTGCGATATTGCGAATAGTATTGTGAATGTTGGGGGTAGATATAGAACATGGGAAAAGTAGTATAAACAAAGGAAGTACTGCCCAAATTTTCCTAGAACTAGTAATCTGTTCTTATAGTTAATTAACTAATGAAGTACGAATTCTCTCATGAAGGTGACGACGTGGTATCGAAGGAGAATAAGTGGACAACAACTTAGATAAACGGCAAGGTATGTGAGGCTAGTCCTTTCTTTCCAATGGCATGAATCTTATAGTCCGAATTACCATCTTTCCATGAGCTCCTACATTCAAAAAAGTTAAATGCCTATATGAGATAAGTTATACGATATGATGATGCTAGGATGATGATGATGTTAGTCCTTGCCTACACTCACCTTATGTACTAGTCCTTTCAAGGTGAGGCAGAATGTCCGTAATTGCTCTATAAGGTAATCGGGGGGTCACGACCTTACGTCACCCCGATAGAGTAAAGTTGTTCTCAAACCCTACGCATGTGCTATGAGAAGATAAGCATTTTACAATGAGTACATTATTATGATTATTTTATGATAAGCATGGCATTAGCATTGCATACCGGGCCTATTTGGCCGGCCAGACACCGCTTCGGCGGGCGGCGATACGAATACACCAAGACCTTCGGGTGTGGGCAGACACCACTAGTGGGCGGAATGAGATGGTACCCCGGACGCGAGAGGCATGGACGCGGGCTTACATTATTGATTATCACACCGTTCCGACATGGGCGGGCAGCTTGCATATGATGCATACATGTTACGATGATAAGTATGACTAAGACAGCATGCATTATTCCATTTATGATTATCGGACATATCCATATGCTTTATATTGATGCTCTCATTATATTGTTGATGCCTTTCTTCATTGTTCATGCCTCTCATACTCAGTACAATATTCGTACTGACGTCCCTTGTTTGGACGCTGTGTTCATGCCCACAGGTAGATAGGGAGGCGAGCTTGATCCAGATACTTAGGAGCTGGCAGCTGTTGGGAGCACTCCATTGTTCGGAGGTGCTTATGATTTCTCTTTGGTATATATATATATTTTGGGCACGACGGAGTCTTGTTCCGTCTATGTATTCATTATGACAGTAGAGGCTCGTAGATACGTAGTGTGGGTCAGGTGGTCTCAAAAGATGCTATTATTATGTATATATTTTTTTGATGGCCGAGAGGCATATGTATATAAATTACTTATGTTTTGATACAAATTATGTTTCCTATACTTTCATGCGTAAAACTGGCAAAAGGTCAATAGATGAGTAAAATGAGTAGTAGAGTGAGCGGTGCTCGGTATCTAGCTCCCGGTACCCGTCGCGGCCCCTAGTTGGGTCGTGACAGAAGTGGTATCAGAGCAGTTCATCCTAGGAAGTGTCTGTCACGACCCAGCTAGGGGCCGCGACGGATACCCGGAGCAATTACCGAGCACCGCTCACTCTACTGCTTGTCTTGCTCATTTACTACTCTTTTATCAATTTTACATACCAATTGTAGGAAAATCATATTTAGTCACAAAATCAATACTTTATATACATTTGCCTTTCGACCATCAAAATAATATACATACATATGAAAACATCTTGTGAGACCATCTAACCCACACTGCGTATCTACGAGCCTCTACTAACATAATGAATACATAGACGGAACAAGACTCCGTCATGCCCAAAATATGCATATATGAATGTACATCAAAAGAATAGCCATAAGCACCTCCGAACAATGGAGTGTTATCTATCAGCTGACAGCCACTGAGGACCTGGGCCAAGCTCTCCTCCCCGTCTACCTGTGGGCATGAACACAGCGTCCGAAGAAAGGACGTCAGTACGAATATTGTACCGAGTATGAGAGGCATACATAATGAAAGGAGATATCAATAATATGGGGATAACATCAACATGAGACATCTGGATCTGACTGATAATCATAAATGAAGTAATGCGTGCTATCTTACTCATAATCATCATCATAACATGTATGCATCATATGCAAGCTGCCCGTCCATGTCGGAACGGTGTGATAATCAATAATATTAGCCCACGTCCAGGCCTCCCGCGTCCGGGGTACCATCTCATGCCGCCCACTAGTGGTGTCTGCCCATGCCCGTAGGTCGTGGTGTATCCGTATCGCCGCCCGCCGAAGCGGTGTCTGCCGGCCAACTAGGCACGGTGTGAAATGCTCATGACATGCTTAACGTAAATACTCATAGTAATATGCTTATCATAAAATACTTATCTTATCATAATGCGTGCATAAGGCTCACGATCAACTTTACTCTATCGGGGTGACGTAAGGTCGTGATCCCCCGGTTACATTATGGAACCATTATGGACATTCTGCCTCACCTTGAAAGGACTAGTACATAAGGTGAGTGTAGGCAAAGAATAACATCATCATCATTCTAGTGTCATCATATCGTATAACTTATCTCATATAGACATTCATAGGTATAAGCTTTTAACTTCTTAGAATGTAAGAACTCATGAAAGGAATAGGGATTCAAGCTAAAAGATTCATGCCATTAGAAAGAAGGACTAGCCTCACATACCTTGGTCGTTTAGCTAAGATATCACTCACTTGTTTTTCGTCGATATCACGTCGTTACCTTCATAAGAGAATTCGTATCAACATTAGTAAACTAACTATAAGAACGCGTCACTAATTCTAGGAGAAGTCGGACAACGCTTCCTTCGCTCATACTACTTTTCCCGTGTTTTATATTAACTCCCAACATTCATAATATTACTTACAATACCACAATCGACAATCGTCGTTTACGTACATTTGGCAAAATCCACCATTTTCTTGCAATTTTCCCTTATTTCTACTTCTAGCTCATCCTTGCGTTTTCATGCATTTAATGCTTATTTCATGATATAAACATCATTTATAACGTATTTGTACTCACAACACTTCAATATTCATAGTTTAATTCCACTATCATTCATTTATGTCACTATTCACTCAATAATGACCCATTTCTATGTTCTTCTACATTTCAATTGTCTAAGCTTTCCAATACTTCAAACAACATGGAATAATCATGAAACGTACCTTGGATGATGGTTGAACAAGTCTTGAGTTTCAATTCTTTACTTAGACCAAAATCCTAGTCCCACCTTCTTTGAAATTTCTTCACTTTGATGATCCTTTATTGTGTTCTTACACTTGATTCCATGAAATTAGTGTTGTTGACCTTGATGTTCCCTTTGATTCTCTTTGATTCTTATGGAAGAGATATTTGAAGAGTTCTAGAAGTCTCTTGAGTTGGTTGAATGAATAATGAATTACAATGAGGCTTAGGTCCCCTTTAAAAATCACAAAACCTGATCTTTAATGAATTCTGTCGGGATGAACAGTGGTCGTAAACCACCATATACGGACCGTATTTTGATTTACGGCCCATCCTCCATGGCCGTATTTAATCATTTTAAAAACAGAAAGTTTTGGCTGAGGAACATGGTAGTTTACAACCTGGTTTACGGACCGTAAACTAGTTTACGGGCCGTAAACTGGGTCGTATTTAACCATATTCAACACTTTGACAGAAACTTAGAATTTTTGGTTGATGGAAGACGATTGCACTATACGGTCCGTAAATCACTTTACGGGCTGTATAGTGCCATATACGACCACTGGGCTGAAAATTTTTCCGCGACTTTCTTATTTCCAAAAATTCATAATTAGCCATTCCCGACTTAACAAAACATCATACACTCAAACTCTTCATCATTCCACTCATCATACAAGTACTGAGAAATTTCCGAGGTGTAACAGTGTCTACGAGCCGTGTCTAGTAGAGTCTTGTTTATGGTGTGTTGCGCGCCACATCAATAAACAAGACGCTACAGGGCATTTAGGAAAATGACCATCTTTCTTTTTACTAGATCGTGCGATAGAGCCATGCATATGATTTTATCCTTCCCTAAAAGTGCGTTGTGATTTCAGAATGCCGCCGAAAGGAAAAGCTACAGCTGCCCAGAAAGACAAAGCTACGACGAAGAAGCGGGCAGAAAGGGAGCCTCCGGCGAATGTAGAGAAAAGTGAATCACAGAATGAGGCCCCGCCTAATGTAGGAGAGCAGGGAGGAGCCTCAGTCCCAATTCCTGCACCAGTTGCTTCGGGTCAACAAGTGACCAAGGCCATACACCTACTGACACAATTGGTTGCCGCCCAGGCACAGTGGCTGAATGCGGGCCCGAGTGACCGTTCCGCCAGTACGAGAGCCCGTGATTTCTTGACTTTAAATCCTCCAAAAATTTTCGGGTCGAAGCCGGATGAGGACCCTCAAGGCTTTGTTGATGAGATGTTGAGGACGCTGAAACTTATGTATGCTTCTGAGACCGAATCGGTAGAGTTGGCCTCTTATAGACTCCGCGATGTGGCGGTGCTATGGTACAAAAATTGGATGATATCAAGAGGAGAGAATGCACCACCTCCCGTTTGGCAAGAATTTGTGGATGCCTTTATTCGTCATTACTTGCCGCCTGAGGTCCGCTGAGCTAGAGCGGACAGGTTCTTGAATTTAAAGCAAGGAAGCATGAGTGCTCGAGAGTATAGTATGCAGTTCAATTCGTTGGCCAGATACGCTCCAACTATGGTGGCCGACATGGGAGATAGAGTCTACAGATTTGTGAGTGGTTTAGGACCCCACTTGTTTAGAGATTGTTTGACGGCCTCTTTACAAGATGGGATGGATATTTCCCGGATACAGGCTCACGCTCAAAATCTTGAGGAACAACAACAACAGCAAAGGAGTGAGCATGACGATGATAGGAAACAAGGTAAGAGGGATAGATCGATGGGAGCGAGTAGCGAGTATAGAGGGGGACCGAGGCAGACGCACTCTAGGCACTCAGGTCAGTCAGCGACCAGTGCGCCTCCCAGGTTCTTAGACAGGAGGTCCGATCGTTCTTTTCACTCGGGACAAGGCCAGAGTTCGAGAGCCTCCGATTTTCAGTTCAAGGGAGATTTTAGCCAGAGGAGACACCCAGTACCGCGGTGTAGCCAGTGCGGTAAATTACATTCTGGACAGTGTCGTCAGGGTACCGATGCTTGTTATGCATGCGGGCAAGTTGGTCACATTATGAGGGATTGCCCTTCGGTGAGAGATAGAGCAGGGACTCAACCCACAGGTTCAGCAGCGGGTTCTTCTTCAGTGCATCCGACAGCACATACTTCTCAGACTACAGCAGGTAGAGGCAGAGGCAGAGGGGGAGCATCTACTTCAGGAGCTGTTCAGCCCCGCGTATATGCTTTGGCAAGGCGACAGGATCTTGAATCCTCCCCCGATGTTGTCACAGGTACCTTGACTATATTTTCCCGTGAGGTATATGCTTTGATTGATCCGGGTTCTACTTTATCTTATGTTACCCCGTATGTTGCTAATTGTATCGGGGTGGAACCCGAGCCGATTAAACCTTTCGAGGTGTTCACCCCGGTTGGTGATCCCGTAATAGCGAGGCAAGTATATAAGAATTGTGTAGTCGTTATATGTGACCGACAAACAAGGTCCGATTTTATTGAACTGGAAATGATAGAATTCGATGTAATAATGGGTATGGATTGGTTAGCGTCGTGTTACGGAAATGTTGATTGCCGAATGAAAATGGTTCGATTCCTGTTTCCGGGAGAGCCCGTACTTGAATGGAAGGGTAATACAGCATCCCCTAAGGGTAGGTTTATTTCCTACCTCAAGGCGAGAAAGATGATAGGCAAGGGCTATATTTATCATCTAGTTCGGGTTCATGATAGGGAGGCAAGGCCACCAGTTTTCCAATCTGTCCCGGTAGTAAATGAATTTCCAGATGTATTCTCGGATAAACTTCCAGGTCTTCCTCCAGAAAGGGAATTGACTTTGCTATCGATGTATTACCAGACACCGAGCCTATTTCTATTCCCCCTTACCGAATGGCTCTGGCAGAACTAAAAGAGGTAAAAGCACAGCTAAAAGATTTACTTGAGAAGGGGTTTATAAGACCCAGTTCATCGCCGTGGGGAGCGCCAGTCTTGTTCGTAAAGAATAAAGATGGATCTCTACGAATGTGTATCGACTACAGGCAGCTGAATAAGGTGATAATAAAGAATAAATATCCTCTTCCCAGAATCGATGATTTTTTTGATCAGTTACAGGGCTCTAAGTGGTTTTCCAAGATAGATCTGAGATCAGGTTATCATCAGGTGAGAATTAGAGAAGCAGATATTCCTAAGACTGCCTTCAGGACAAGATATGGTCACTACGAGTTCCGAGTGATGTCGTTTGGATTGACAAATGCCTCGGCGATGTTCATGAATTTAATGAATAATATGTTCAGGCCATTTTTGGATCTCTTCGTGATAGTATTTATCGACGATATTCTGGTATATTCTCGCACAGAGTCAGAACATGCAGACCACCTAAGAATTGTTCTTAGCGTTCTCCGAGCCCGAGAATTATATGCGAAGTTCTCAAAGTGCGAGTTTTGGCTAAATTCTGTGGCATTTCTAGGCCATGTTATTTCAGATGATGGCATCCGAGTCGACACTCAGAAAATAGAAGCTGTGAAGACTTGGCCAAGGCCTACGACGCCTACAGAAGTTCGTAGTTTTCTGGGTTTGGCAGGTTATTACCGAAGGTTCGTGGAGGGCTTTTCATCTATTTCAGCCCCATTAACAAAGCTAACCCAGAAGTCAGCGAAATTTCAGTGGAATGATGCTTGTGAGCGTAGTTTCTAAGAGCTAAAAGATAGATTGACCTCAGCTCCAGTGTTAACACTTCCAGAAGGGCCGGATGGTTATGTTGTGTATTGTGACGCTTCCTGTGTGGGACTAGGATGTGTGCTGATGCAGCATGGCAAGGTTATTGCATATGCTTCGAGACAGTTGCGGAAACATGAACAGAATTATCCGACTCATGATCTCGAATTGGCTGCGGTTATTCATGCCTTAAAGATATGGAGGCATTATCTGTACGGTGTGCACGTCGATATCTATACAGATCACAAGAGTCATCAACATATTTTTAAGCAGAAGGAGTTGAACCTACGGCAGAGGCGGTGGTATGAATTGTTGAAGGATTATGACGTGAATATTTTATACCACCCCGGGAAAGCGAATGTGGTAGCAGACGCGCTTAGCCGTCGATTAATGGGCAGTTTAAGTAAGTCCCTTCAGAAAAGAAAGAAATGGTTCGTGAGCTCTATCAACTAGCAAATCTTGGGGTACGTGTAATTGATTCGGGTAAGGCAGGAATTAGTGTTAATGATCCTGCAGTCTCGCCCTTGAATGCGGAGATAAAAGAACGCCAGTACGAAGATCCACAGATGTGTCATCACAGGGATGTATCCCGAGGGAAAGAGAAGTCTTCATTTGCAGTTTCCATAGATGGGGTTCTTAGATACCGAGACAGACTGTGTGTACCGGATGTGGCAAAATTACGCCAGCGAATTTTAGAGGAAGCGCACCATTCTCTGTATTCCATCCATCCAGGTACGACCAAAATGTATCATGACCTTAAATTGCTATATTGGTGGGATGGCATGAAACGAGACATAGCAGATTTCGTGGCGCAATGTCCGAACTGCCAACAGGTGAAAGCAGAACATCAGAAGCCAGGGGGCTTATTGCAAGCGATGGAAATTCCTACCCTGAAATGGGAAGAGATTAATATCGATTTTATTGTGGGATTACCCCATTCCCGAGGCAAATATGACTCTATATGGGTGATCGTGGACAGGCTCACAAAAGCAGCTCATTTCCTCCCAGTCAGAACCACGTATTCGGCGGAAGATTATGCAAGGTTGTACTTGAAAGAAATTGTGCGACTTCATGGAATTCCTGTAGCCATTATTACAGATAGTGGGGCCCAGTTTACAGCTAAGTTTTGGAAATCTTTTCAAGAAGGGTTAGGTACTCAACTCAAATTCAGCACGACATTTCACCCACAGACTGACGGGCAAGCCGAGCGTACCATTCAAACTTTAGAAGATATGTTACGAGCGTGTGTACTAGACTTCGGCGGTAGTTGGGATGACCATTTTCCATTAATTGAGTTTGCCTACAACAACAGCTACCATTCCGGTATTCAAATGGCCCCATATGAAGCTTTGTACAGAAGAAAATGTAGATCCCCAATTGGATGGTTTGAAACCGGAGAAGTACAATTGATAGGCCCCGACTTGATCCAACAAGCATTTGAAAAAGTTAAAGTGATTCGAGACCGACTGTTAACAGCCCAAAGTCGCCAAAAGTCTTATGCGGACAACCGCCGACGAGATTTTGAATTTCGGGTAAATGATTGGGTATTCCTGAAAGTATGACCAATGAAAGGGGTGATGAGATTTGGCAAGAAGGGGAAGCTAAGTCCAAGATACATCGGACCCTATAAAATTGTCCGTAAGGTGGGACAGGTAGCATATGAATTGGACCTACCTTCGGAGCTTGAAGCAGTCCATCCGGTGTTCCATGTTTTGATGCTCCGCAGGTGTATCGGGGATCCTACAAGAATAGTCCCGGTTGACGATGTGCAGGTGATAGAGAAGCTGACATATAAAGAATTACCTATTGCCATTTTAGATAGACAGGTGTGACGACTCCGAAATAAAGAAGTCGCTTTGGTCAAGGTTCGATGGCGAAACAACAACCGGGAAGAAATGACTTGGGAAGCGGAAGAAAAGATGAAAGCCAAATACCCGCATTTATTCCAACCCCCGGAAGGGATTCAAGATGAAACGTCGAAGATGTAAGGTATGTACACTTTAGTATTATGCTTTTAGTCATGTGTGGCCATGGATGTGTTGATAGTGTGATATAGCCCTGTATGGCCATGATATTGTGGGTTGCTGTGACAGGTTGGTAGAGTCAAATTACAAAGGAGACTCTGGCAAAACTTTTCTAGAATTCCCGAGTGTCGAACATTCGAGGACAAATGTTCCAAAAGGGGGTAATAATGTTACACGTCGGAAATTTTTCCGTACTTGTGTGATGAGTAGAACAATAAAGGGCTTGAGTGTATGATGTTTTACTAAGTCGGGAATGGCTAATTATGAATTTTTGGAAATAAGGAAATGGCGGAGAAGTTTCAGCTCAGTGGTCGTAAAGGGCACTATACGCCCCGTAAAGTGATTTACGGACCGTATAGTGCAATCGTCCTCCAGCCTTCCAAAATCTCAAAGTTTCTGCCAAGTGTTGAAATGGCTAAATACGACTTGGAGGACAGCCCGTAAACCTCGATCGAAAACTGCCATGTCCCTTAGCCAAACTTCTGTTTTTGAAATGCTTAAAAATGATCGCGGAGGACGGACCGTAAACCACAATACGGTCCGTCAACTGTGGTTTACGACCACTGTTCACCCCGATGAAAGTTCATTAAAAATTAGATTTTGTGATCATTAAAAGGGACTTAAGCCTCATTTCACTTCATTTTTCATCCATACACCTCAAGAATGCTCTAGCACTCTCCAAATATTTCCTCCATAAGAATTCAAGAGAATCAAAGGGAACATCAAGATCAACACCACTAAATTCATGAAAACAAGTGTAAGAACATATCAAAGGATCATCTAAGTCAAGAAATCCTTAAAAGGGTGGCACTAGGGTTTTGGCTAAGTGGAATATTTCAACTCAAGGCCTGTTCAATCATCATTTAAGGTATGTTTCATGAATATACCACGTGATTCAAGGTATTGGAAGGCTTAGATACTTAAAATGTAGAAGAACATAGGAATGGGTCATTATTGAGTGAATAGTGACATAAATGAATGATAGTGGAATTGAATCATAAATGTTGAAGTGTTGAGATTACAAATACGATATAAATGATGTTTATAACGTGAAACAAGTAGTAAATGCACCAAAGCACTAAGGTGAGCTATAGGGAGAAATATGGGAAAATTGGAGGAAAATGGTGGATTTTGCTAATGGTGCATAAATGATGATTTTGATTGTGATATTGCGAATAGCATTGTGAATGTTGGGGGTAGATATAGAACATGGGAAAAGTAGTATAAACGAAGGAAGTACTACCCAAAGTTTCCTAGAACTAGCGATCTGTTCTTGTAGTTAATTAACTAATGAAGTACGAATTCTCTCATGAAGGTGACGACGTGGTATCGAAGGATAATAAGTGGACAACAACTTAGCTAAACGGCAAGGTATGTGAGGCTAGTCCTTTCTTTCCAATGGCATGAATCTTATAGTCCGAATTACCATCTTTCCATGAGCTCCTACATTCCAAAAAGTTAAATGCCTATATGAGATAAGTTATACGATATGATGATGCTAGGATGACGATGATGTTAGTCCTTGCCTACACTCACCTTATGTACTAGTCCTTTCAAGGTGAGGCAGAATGTCCGTAATTGCTCCATAAGGTAATCGGGGGGTCACGACCTTACGTCACCCCGATAGAGTAAAGTTGTTCTCAAACCCTACGCATGTGCTATGATAAGATAAGCATTTTACAATGAGTACATTATTATGATTATTTTATGATAATCATGGCATGAGCATTGCATACCGGGCCTAGTTGGCCGGGCAGACACCGCTTCGGCGGGCGACGATACGGATACACCACGACCTTCGGGCGTGGGCAGACACCACTAGTGGGCGGCATGAGATGGTACCCCGAACGCGGGAGGCCTGGACGCGGGCTTACATTATTGATTATCACACCGTTTCGACATCGGCGGGCAGCTTGCATATGATGCATACATGTTACGATGATAAGTATGAGTAAGACAGCATGCATTATTCCATTTATAATTATCGGATAAATCCATATGCTTTATATTGATGCTCTCATTATATTATTGATGCCTTTCTTCATTGTCCATGCCTCTCGTACTCAGTACAATATTCGTACTGACGTCCCTTCTTTGGACGCTGTGTTCATGCCCACAGGTAGACATGGAGGCGAGCTTGATCCAGATACTTAGGAGCTGTCAGCTGTTGGGAGCACTCCATTGTTCAGAGGCGCTTATGATTTCTCTTTGGTATATATATATATATTTTGGGCACGACATAGTCTTGTTCCGTCTATGTATTCATTATGACAGTAGAGGCTCGTAGATACGTAGTGTGGGGTAGGTGGTCTCAAAAGATGCTATTATTATGTATATATTTTTTTGATTGCCGAGAGGCATATGTATATAAAGTACTTATGTTTTGATACAAATTATGTTTCCTATACTTTCATGCGTAAAACTGGCAAAAGGTCATTAGATGAGTAAAATGAGTAGTAGAGTGAGCGGTGCTCGGTATCTAGCTCCGGGTACCCGTCGCCACCCCTAGTTGGGTCGTGACAACTTCATTCTCTCATCTTGGACTGTGATTGTCTATATTTGGTCTGTAACTGAGGGAACATGTTTATGAAACTGATTTATGTGTGTTGCTTGCAACTGTCTTGTGCTATCGATCAGGTCTTTGTATTAGTTCCATGTGTATTGCATTCTTGCTCATTTAGACATTGCATTGTGTTCAATCAGCTAGATGCCTGGCTTTGATCAATCATTCTTCTTCAAAATTCCCACTGATCTCCTTGCTTAGTATAGAACAACTGAATATTCATCTCATTTTCCTGATCTGGTCTGCATTTATATATTGCATTTTGCATGACACACATATATTGATCATTTCATGTGTCCGCATCAATTTCTGAGTCTGTGCAATGGAACATTTCTATGGACCTATTGTACTCATCCGGTGTTGTATGTTTTTTCACTGAACATCATTGTCATCTTCTTCTGCATTGTTAGTTCCAGATCTATGGTTTGTCAATCATCGAAAATACATTCATGGCTTTATGCCAACAATTTTGGATTGTAAGGGTGATACATTGAGACTTGCTAAGGGCATAACGAGGTATTACAATTAGGGATTTTAATGTCAAAGGTATGGTGTACAAGGCTGTCACGACCCAACCGAAGGGCCATGACGGGCACCCGGTGCTAACCCACCCGGGCACCTTTTGACGTACCCTCATATTCACATCTATCTAAGCCACATGGCTTACTCATAATTTACATACATCAATAGTGTTAATCTAGTTGGGCAACAACTCATTTAGATCATAATTAATAATAATGCCCATATCTATATACACAAGCCGACGAGGATATAAAAATGATATACAAAATATGAGCCGACAAGGCTACAAGACATCTAACCGTACACAACTGTCTACGAGCCTCTAAGAAGAGTATGTAATATCTCATAGGCGGGACAGGACCCCGCCATGCCCATATGTATGTACACAAAAGACTAATACCCAAAAGCGGTAGCTCTGGATGAAATGGAGCTCCTCTATGTAGTCACTGAATAGGAAATCTATGGATCAAGCCTGTCTCCTTGTCCACCTGCGGGCATGACGCAGCATCCACAAACAAAAGGACGTCAGTACGAATAATGTATTGAGTATGTAAAGCATAATCAACATCATAGTAGAGCATAATAGACAGCACAATAAATAACATTTGTACCTCTAGTGGCCTTCATCATATCTACTTACTTGTCTTTCATAAGGACCTTTCATTTCTAATGCTTACTCATGTGCATACATACATATACATATTCGTATTCGTATTTATTCATACTCGTATCCATATCATACCCGACCATGAGGGTTCAGTGTTTCACATACACGGCCATGACAAGGCTCAGTGGTTATACATACCTGGCCCTACCAAGGCTCAGTGTTATCCGTGCCCAACTGCAGTGGTGCGCGCGCAATAGATATCATACCCGGCCATATAAGCTCGGTGTTACACAATACTTATACATACTTAGACACGTATACCTAAGAGCCCATAAGTATTGTCAACATCATTACTATCATCGTTTCATTACATCTATTCTTAGAGGATCGACCATCACAAAAGGAAAGTACTAGAATCATAAAAGTATCGAGAATCATGAGCTTTAGTAGCTTTAGAGATAGAATCATTTGGAGGACATTATAGAACTCATGAAAGGATATATATATATATAGCCAAGGAACCATGCCTTATTGAAAGAAGGGTTAGCCTTACATACCTCTACGTCTTCTTAACTATTTAACTTTCACTGTTGAAGCTTGAATAATCTACATTTAGAGGATTCATACCATGGTTAAGCTTTAATGATACTCTTAAATTCAAACTAGAATAATTCATGATCTAATGAAAATTGGGCAGCATTTCCCCTATTTCGTCAACTTTCACCATATTACAAAACAACTGTCAAACATCCATAATACACCCAAAATATCATAATCAAGCAATCACATTTCATTAAGCCTTCAATAATCACTCTCATTTTCAACTTATACTAGCAACTTCATACCAACTTTTGCATATTTTCATACAACGCTTCCTCATTACCATTATTACCTTCCAGTAACAAGATTTTATCCATGTCATACTAAGAATCATGACTCAATATATTTTACTACTCATAAACATCATAAAAGCTATATTTAGACTTCATTTTTTACTTTCTTCTTCTACCAAAGTTTTGCTACAACCAAACATTCTCATTAACATGAAATAAGCATGGAAGCTAACCATTTCATCCCATAGAAACAAGCTTTGGAGCAGCTATCAACTTGTGAAAAAACCCTAGCTACAATGCCCAAGTATTTCTTGAAATCTACCAACCCTAGGAAACCTTCTAACACATGAACACTTTGATTCTTGCTATTTGATCTTTATAATCTCTTGGGTTTGGGTAAAATATGTTTGGAGAAGGGTTTTTGATCTTTAGAGAGTGTAGAAGAAATGTGGGAAATGAAATAAGGTGAGGGCCGTCCATCCTTATAGTATAACAATTCTGACCCGACCCGATTTATACGACCTACTATACGGTCCGTATAATCAGGCCGTATAATACCACAGGCTGCACCCTTCTATGGAATAAACCTACAGACCATTATACGGGCCGTATAATTTATACGGTTCGTACAAATGGCCATACAACTGGAAAAATCCCTATTTTCATTCTCATCAACTCGTTTGACTTCCAATCCTCGTGGAACCTTCTTGACTCTTATATAACACTTCATTAACCATACAATAGGCCCTATAGCAGCCCCTCAAGATATTTCTAAATAAACATTAACTCAATCATAGCGGAAACCTTCCGAACGCGACTTACATTTCACTTCCTTCAATGAACTTTGGCTCATATATTCATATAACTTCAAACTCTCATAGTATACACTTTAAGCTATCTAATGCTCCCTTTAATCTCATTAGGATTTCATAATTACCTGAAGCTCACATTAGCCTATCCATAAGGCAACACATCCGGAATTTCCGAGGTGTAACAAAGGCTGCAGGCCTTCCGTCAAGTGTTCAGAATTGCAAACGAGTTAAGTACAAAGGGAATTGATGGATTTAGGTTTCATAGAGTTTCTATCATAATTGCGTATCAGGTGTAAATTGAGGGACGTGAGGATTTAGTCGTAAGGTATAGCTTCTCAATATTAGGTTGATAAGTTAGGTGAAATTCAGCGGTTGGTGACGAGGGTGATAACACGGGATTGATTATTCATGAGAAAAGGATTAGAATCGGTCGCCACTGATGTGTGACAGGACTATGATTAGTTTTGTGAAGGTTTTCGAAAGGTTCGGGTGACTAAAGATGATATTCGGGAGTTGTGCATTTGTTTTCGGGTCAAAATTGTGTAAATATAGCAGGGGGGCTATATGTATATTACCAAATAGACATATGGGTATTCTAGTAAATCACCATTATGGATTCGATGGATTTAGATTCAAAATTGAGATATGGCAGTGTTACCGGGTCTCGTTGAAGGTTGCAAGTGGGATTAATGATACGCTACCAATGGCAACTATTAGGACAGTTATAATGGTTTACACCGAGACTTGTCGTTGTATTGAGTAGGTATAAATGGTTATGGGAAGTCTTTGGGATGCTCGGTTGATTTTCTATGGATTTGGCACAACAAGGTAATCACTAGGGTGATGCACATGTATGTTGTTCGAAGATTTATGAGGAAAGGGATGATGGGTGTTGACTCACTAGATCTAGCTCGATGAAATGAAACTAACGGAATTGGAATTAGCATAATCGGCTTGGGTAAGATTAGTTTTGATGGAATCACTTAGAATTTTCTTAGATAAAGCACGGAATATTTTCCGGTGAAATGAGGTCACCAATTGGACTTGTAGTGTTTTTTGATGTGCTTCTAAGTAATCTTGGTGTGAAGGATAACCTTGGAAGGTGTGATAGAAGGATTAGTAGAATCAGAATATTTTACCAGTATAGAGTGGGCAATGGTTTATGGCTATCTTAGAAGGATTGTGTTGTTTGGGGGATATTTGTGGAACCAATCGATCGCGTTCAGAGGTGTGGTTATAATTAAATGAGGGAATTCGAGCAGAGTTAGTTCAAATATATGGGGATCATTAGTGGAAGAAATTTCGGGTATGGAAAGATGGAAATTTGGGTCATTGAGTTAAGTTAAAGGAAGTTGTTACTGATAAAGTGAACAAGCAGTACTATTGGAATATTTCTTGGTGGTGAGGGTTTTCATGAGGTTTATAATAGAGGTTCCTTGGTTACCCTCAGCTTTCGTACTCTTCTTTATCGTTCGAGGATGAGCGACTGTTTAATTGGTATATGATGTAACAACCTGCTTAGTTATTTTGAGATCTGATGCTCTATTTTGTGTGTCATCCATTCTAGAAGCTCCATAATGATTATTTTGACTTGCTTGCCAAATTTGAAGTCAAACGGATATCATTTCATTAACTTTGAGAGAAGGTTTCCGTTGGAAAATTTTGGCATTCAATTATTTGGATAAATTGTTTACTTTGGAAAAGCGTGCTCTGATTGGCAATATGAAGATTTCGTTAGATTTTAAATATTATTTATGACCTGTAGAAATTAATGGGGCTAATATTAGAGTTCGTTTGGTTACTTTTTGACTATTAAGTCGATTTTAGCATTTGATATGCCTATTTAAAATGAAAAGATGGTCACAGGAAGAAATAAGACCCGTATTCAAACTTTTCTTTTGTTCCGTTAGCTTCGTATTGATTTTTATTGTTTGTGGGGAAGGGTGGAACTATTCCCGAGGTGATCGGATGAGAATCGAAGAAGAAAATCTATGCTTTGGAATTTTGAAGTTTTAAGTTTGACCAAATGTTGACTTTTGGGTAAATGTGCCCATAATCAAATTTGATAGTTCTTTTAGGTTCAGAATGTTATTTATGACTTGGTCGAGTCGTTGGTACGGTTCCCGAGAGGTTCGGGTATTATTTAGGTGGTTGGTTGAGAAACTAGCTTTTGAGATGCTTTGGAGTTGACCACTGTCAAAATTAGGTAAAGACGGCACCGTTTAGATGTTTTGAGAGTTTAACCTGGTTCTTATGATGATTTTGGACTTGTAAACAAATTTTGGTTAGATTGTGATGAGTTTTCGATGTGTTGGGCTTGTATTGTGTTTGTTTTTTGTTTCGAAGTCATTTTGAGCAAAAAGGGTACTATATTGAGTAAACAACCTTTATTTTGTGTTTCGATGGAACTGTTAGATCCGTATCGTAATTTTGGAGCTATAGCAACAAGAATCGTCGCATTTCGTCGTCGTATGAGTGAGATATGACCTTTTTTCTAAATTTTGCCGCGGCTGATTTCTGGTGAGATTTTACCCCTAAGTTCGCCCTTAAATTTCTGCATTCATTCAAAACATGAAAACATCATATCTATCTCATTTTAAGGCCAAATTGGGTAATTCAAAACACTGCGTTAGGTGAAATTCTGAAAGGATTTTATTGGGCTTGTCATAAGTGAGCTTCGTGATCATGAAGCACCTGATTTGGGGCCAGACAGCTTGTCACACCCCAACGTTGATGAGGTTTGATTGGCACTCGACACCTAATTAGGGCCGAGCGAGCCAGACTATAACTTTGATCGTCTAAGTCCAGAAGGACAAGCAAGGCCAACAAGGACAACCTTTGAACACATTATCATACATAAATAAGCCTGGGGCCATGTTACACCTCGGAAAATCTTCCGTTGGTACGCAAGTGAATGACCTAGTGATGAGCACGAGTGTATGATGTTTCCATGAGTAAGAAACGACATTTGATGACCCTAAATAAGATTCCAAAGGCAATTGCGATAAGAGATAGGTTATGCTCCACAATGACTAATTATAGGTTTTGGGAATGTGAAAAGTTGCAGGCTTGCATTCTGGCCAGTTGGTCGTAAAGTGAAATACGGACCGTAAAGTGGTATACGGTCCGTAAACTACCATGTCGTATTTTGGCTTCCAAAACTTCAACTTTCTGCCAATGGATCAAATGGTTAAATACGACCCAAAATACGGACCGTAAAGTGGTTTACGGCCCGTAAACCGTGATCGTAAATCTCCATGCTTTAGCCTGAGTTTCTGGTTCTGTTATGATTAAATACGACCATGAAGGACGGTCCGTAAACTGGAATACGGACCGTAAACCAAGTTTACTACCACTGTGCACTTCAAATCAAATTTTCAAGTCATTAAATAAGGGGACCAAGGCTTATTTCATTTCACTTCTACATCACACCCCTTCTCTCTAAAACATCTCTCTACATTTATTCCAGAAGAATTCAAAGATATTTGGTGACCAACAACATAAAACAAGTAAATCAAGAGTAAGAAAACCATCAAAAATCATCAAAGGTCAAGAAATCCAAATGGCGATAAACTAGGGTTTTGCTCAAAGTGGATTATTATCAACTAAAGCTTGTTCCTACAACATCTAAGGTAAGATTCATGATGTTTATATGTTGTTTAAGATATTGGAGAGTTGAAATACTTTGAGTGTAGAAGAATATGGTAAAATGGGTCATGAATGATGAATAGTGCCATTTAGAGAATTAGTTGGAATCGAATCAAGATTGTTGTTATATTGTGACATGAATGGGTTATAAATGACGTTGAAAGACCATGAAATAGACATTGTATGTGAATGGACGAAATCATGTGTTATAGCCACATATATGGGCAAATGAATGTAAATTGAGGAATGTGGATAATGTGAATGACTAATGGCCATTGTTATGATATTGTTGAAGTTTGGGAGTTGAATTATGATGTGAAGGAAATGTTGTCCGATTTTCCCCTAGTTTTAGCCATGTGTGCTAAAACTCCTCAGGGTCCTCCTCGGGATTTGTCCCGAAGAACTCTGGAGGGCCACAAGTCAAGAACTCACGGGCTCTCGAACTGTCACGCCTGTAAGCCCGATCACCTCCCAGTCCGTGCCCCTGAACCTGTCCTGCCACAAGTCTGATCAATAGCTGGACTGCCTCTCTCATAGTCTGATCCTCAGTCCCTGGCCGTGGAGCTGGAGGCTCAGGTACTGGAATCTCGGGAGCTGGCGGTGGAGCCGCCCCTCGACCTGCAGCTGTTGCTGCTCCAACCTCCTCTACGTGTGGCGGTGTGGAAGATCCCTCTGCCGGGGGCCAAATATCAGGAGCAATATGTGCATGGGCCCTGGTAACCCTCTGGGCCCGACTAGTCTCTCCCACAGCTGCTGCCTTGGCCTTTTGGGCCGCTGTCGCCTTTTTTGGAGGCATAACTGCAAATGTAACAATTCGTTAGGGAGGAGTCATCCTGATAACACAGCTCTATCGCACGATCTAAGACAGAAAGAAGGGTAGTATCCTAAATGCCCTGTAGTCTCCTGTTTATAGGTGTGGTGCACAACACACCGATAAACAAGACTCTACTAGACACGGTCTGTAGACATTCCGAGGACGAACCGCTCTGATACCACTTTTGTCACGACCCAACCCCGTAGGCCGTGACTAGTGCCCGATCTGGGCACCCAAACACATTTATCAAAAGCTATCTCAAATTTTATCTACACGCATTCAAGTATATAGCAGAAGCCGACAAGGCTGTATTTCGAAGTTAGATAATTTCCAGAAAAATTTCGGCAGAGTTTCCTTTGTTTTACAGACTATCCAAAATAACCCTGCGCACAGAAAATACCAACAGAAGACCACACAGGGCCAACGAAGCAATGTTTAAACATATGCGGACCCGCCGCCGTGGCGAATGGGATCACCCAAACACAACATAAGCACACATCTGTACAGAAAGACCCCAACCCACAAACATGTCCACAGACCTCTAAACAGACCGACAGAATCATATGACGGGACAGGGCCCCGCCGTACCCACGAACGAGAATATATATATACAGTAGTGACGGACTATACCAAAAAGATGGGCTCTGGATAAGAGAGCACTCCAAATAGCAGAATAAGATCCTAAGCGGACGGATCAGCAAACCTGTCGTCGGTACCTGCGCAGCATGAAAACGCAGCCCCCGAAGAAAGGGGGTCAGTACGAAATATGTACTGAATATGTAAAGCCTGAATTACAGAAACAAAATCATAACTGGTACAGAACGTACAGAAAGTAAACAGTAGACCCAAAGTATCAGATACATATTTTTAAAACATGCAGAGTGTATACAGAAACATATGTCATATCAAATCCGGCCCCTACTAAGGGACTCGGTAGACAGAATGCGGAATCAGAAAAGGGGGCATAACCCCGCATCATAATATGTCATATCAGATGGCCATAGTAAATCATATCAGGACAAGCGTACATGGCACAGCATACTCCACAAACCCATGTACGCGTATACCTGCCCCCTCACATCGAGGCACGGCGAACAATGCAAAGGATCACGCTTGACAACATATCCTGGCCCGGCCTCAGTGTGGGAAACTTTGGGGCATCCACGAATGGAGTAGTGAGAGACTAATGCAATTAAAATACCACAATTGTTTTCATAGACTCAATGAGGCATATTGAAGGCAAACCAATCCAATGAAGTCGGACGGGATCATAATAAACGCGTTTCGGATATCATAATAAATTACAGAAATATAACCTTTCTGAAATCGTTCCGAGTGTCAAAATAATTTATCGGACATAATGGAATATTTAAAACAATATTTGTTAGGTAATTAAAATGGTAGTCAAAACGTTTCTTTCAAAAATCGCTCGAAAAGAAGACTTAAGTACATTAAGGGCAAAACCGGGAATAGCGGGCCCGCCTCGGGACAAACAAGGCGGCGGGCTCAAATTGTGCCCTCTAAGCTTATGGGGTCACCTAAAAAGGTTCTACGGACATTCTATAGCTTTCCAAGTAATTTAGAGCAAATTTGCATAATCTCAGGAAAAGCATACCAAGATGGCTCAATTCTACTGAAGGAAAAGATGAAATTTTCACTTGCGGATTCCGATGGCCAGAAAATCTTCCGAGGCCCGAATCCGTCCCTAACACACTTAAGGCATGCCAAGAGAAGAATCGGGGTAGCTTTACATACCTTTTGAGCTTTGCACGCCTATCCAAGCTCACTCCCCGTTTCGTCGAAAATTTGCAAATGGTCACATTTACCAATTGTGAGTTATTGATGCCACGAATTCAACTTAACTCAAATATGTCTACCGAAATTTCGGCAGCACCTCCCCTATACATATAGCACCCTCGAGAATTCAACTCGGTTCAAAACCATCAACCACAACCCAACAACAAACATCAACAACAACAACAATCATTATAAACGCAATATAACTTAATTAGCCATCTTTTCAATACAATGACATAACCTTCACTTTAACCTTAACTATCCAACTAATCTCAATGATTTCACATTCATTATCAATCTAGATCACCACAACATAGTTTAGAAGCATTTCATATCGTTTCCTTAAATTATACACACGATATACATAATATACAAACTTTCTGCCAAAGTCATAACGCATTCGAAACTTCTAATCTTTGACTTGCATATTCATAACATGATTCCATCTTCCAAATTCATCAATACCCATCATAATTTGCAACCTAATAACTTCATTTTCATAATGTCGTAAAATCATACTTAAGCGACATAAGTTTCTACATTCCATTTCAAAGCAAACTCATATTGTTTTACTTTCATGTACATTGCAAACATCACAATAACACACTAACACACTAAGCAAACTTAATTCATTTCCATTCCAACTCCAACACACCACACGGCCATGTGCTCTTTTTATCACTCCAACTAAATTCATTCAACTTCCAATTCTAATATGCATTTCATCATAACCATAACTAGAATATAACATAAAATTAACTCATACATGTATACCACACATATACCTCACGGCTACAACCCCATATTCCAAACCCACTTTGCAAACTTTCATTTTTCCATACAATCAACACATTTCTACATACTACAACACAAACAAGACTTAATAACACAAAGATAAGGGATAAATTCTCACCTTCTCCACTAGTCTTCTTCACTTGAATGAATGATCACTTTGAAGAATCAAGACCTCCTTCCTCCAAACCAACTATACCAAGTTACAAAGGGACCTTGAATTAGTGGAAATCCAACAAGGGAAAAATTTTTAGAACAAGATTTTTGATAGCTAATTTCTCTATGGCCAACCCGAGAGCTCCTCTCTTCTTGCTCTTGTTCTTGATTTCTATTCTAAGTCATCTAATGGATAAAGATGACTATATATATAATAATATCCCTTATGATAATTTAACACATGGAAATTTAATACAATTTGTGGGCTTGGGCCACACCATGGCCGGCCACACCATGCATTGGGCCTAAAATGTTCCTTCCATTTTTTTTTGTGGCCCAATGACTTGTAGTCCACGTTTTGTAATTCCCGAAACTAATTTCCGAAATTCCAAAATTGCCCTTAGCCTTGTCCCACACTTCCATGACTTTATTCTTTCATGCACAACTCTTATGTTCAATAAAAATCAAATTTGACCTTATTTCTCAAGAATCCAATATATTTCAAATTTTCCAATCGTGCGAAAACACGGGATATAACATCCTCCCCCCCTTTAGAACATTCGTCCTCGAATGTTAAATTAAGCATATAGGGTCTAAAAATACTTTGGGGGATTTTATGTTTATAGACAGTACGTATGACATACAATTGATATAGAAATGAAATTTTAGCAGGGATTCAAGATTACCTGTAGGCATAGGGAACAAAGGAGGATACTTCATCTTCATTTCCTCTTCGGCTTCCCAGGTCATTTCCTCCCTATTATCATTCCGCCACAACACCTTAACAGAGGCTACATATTTGTTCCGGAGCTTTCTTACCTGGCGGTCCAAAATAGCTACGGGCTGCTCCTCATAAGATAACTGCTCCGTCACCTGAATATCATCCGCAGGAAATATTCTGGAGGGATCACCAATGCATTTGCGGAGCATAGATACATGGAATACCGGATGTACCGCTTCCAAATCAGATGGCAGATCTAACTCATAGGCGACATTCCCAATTTTCCGCACAATCAAATAATGCCCAATATAACGCGGACTAAGTTTGCCCTTTCTGCCGAACCGCATTACGCCTTTCATAGGCGATACCTTCAGAAATACCCAATCACCAACCTGGAATTCCAAAGGACGACGCCGTTTATCAGCGTATGATTTCTTTCGACTCTGGGCTGCCAATAGTCGTTCCCGCATAAGTTTCACCTTATCAACGGCCTGCTGGATCATATCCGGGCTGATTAACTATGTCTCGCCAATATCAAACCAGCCGATAGGTGACCTGCATTTCCTACCATATAAAACCTCGTACGGAGCCATCTGGATGCTGGAATGGTAGCTTAGAAAATTCAATCAATGGCAAGTGATCCTCCCAGCTACCTCTGAAATCAATAACACAGGCCCGCAACATATCCTCAAGCGTCTGGATAGTGCGCTCGGTCTGACCGTCACTCTGAGGATGGAAAGTTGAGCTCAGGCTCAGCTGAGTCCCTAATCCTTCCTGAAAAGATCTCCAGAAGTTCGCTGTGAACTGAGCACCTCTGTCAGTGATAATAGATATAGGAACTCCATGAAGTCGCACAATTTCTTTAATATAAAGCCTGGCATAATCCTCAGCGAAGTAAGTAGTTCTGACGGGGAGAAAATGGGCTGATTTAATCAGCCTATCAACAATAACCCAGATGGAATCATACTTCCGTGGACTGCGAGGCAAACCTGTAATGAAGTCCATATTAATGATCTCCCACTTCCACGTCGGAATTTCCATTTCCTGCAACAGTCCACCCGGTTTCTGATGTTCAATCTTGACCTTCTAACAATTTCGGCACTGAGCGACGAACTCTGCGATATCCCGTTTCATACCATCCCACCAGTATAGGCATCTAAGATCATGGTACATCTTCGAAGTCCCAGGATGAACAGAATAGCAAGCATAGTGTGCCTCGCCCATAACCTGCTGCCGCAGCCCTGCAATATCAGGTACACACAACCTGCCTCTGTATAGTAAGGTTCCGTCTGGTGTAAACTCGAACGGAGTCTTTTCCTTTTCATGGGTTGTGTCTCTGTACCGAGCTAAAACAAGATCTTCATATTGGTGCCGCTTAATATCTTCCTTAATGGATGATTCAGAAGCCCCTCGGACAGAAATCCGCGTACCGCCAGAATCGGCGAGACGAACCCCAAGATTAGCCAACTGGTGAATATCATGTACTAGCTCTCTCCTGTCTGGCTGTAAATCTGCCAAGCTGCCCATAGATTTTCGGCTGAGTGCATCTGCAACAACATTAGTCTTACCCGGATGATACAGAATATCCATATCGTAGTCTTTCAGGAGCTCCAGCCACCTCCGCTGCCGCAAATTTAGCTCTTTATGCTTAAAAGTATACTGGAGACTCTTATGATCTGTATAGATATCAACATGAACGCCATATAAATAATGTCTCCATATCTTCAGAGCATGAATCACCGCTGCAAGCTCCAGATCGTGGGTAGGATAATTCTTTTGATGCTTTTTGAACTGCCGGGAAGCATAAGCTATAACTCTGCCGTGCTGCATCAATACACAGCCTAATCCCATGCCAGAAGCGTCACAATAAATAACATATCCATCGGGTCCCTCTGGAAGAGTCAGAACTGGGGTTGTAGTCAGCTTCTCTTTCAGCAACTGGAAGCTTCGTTCACAAGCATCAGTCCACTGGAACTTGTCTCCCTTCTGAGTTAGCCTTGTCAAAGGCGCTGAAATCGAAGCAAACTTTTCCATAAATCTTCTGTAATAGCCTGCTAATCCCAGAAAACTACGTACCTCTGTGGGCGTCGTGGGTCTAGGCCAATTCTTCACGGCTTCAATCTTCTGTGTGTCCACCCGGACACCATCAGCTGCAATAATATGTCCCAAGAATGCCACTGAAGCCAGCCAGAATTCACATTTAGAAAATTTTGCATATAATTTCCGATGCTGAAGTACCCCAAGTACCGCTCTCAGATGATCTGCGTGCTTTGCCTCGGACCGAGAATACACCAGGATATCAACGATAAATACAATTACGAACATGTCTAAGAACGGCCTGAATACCCGGTTCATTAAATCCATGAATACCGCAGAAGCATTAGTCAGCCCAAAAGACATAACTCTGAATTCATAATGCCCATATCTGGTCCGGAATGTTGTCTTAGGAATATCAGCCTCTCGTACCCGTACCTGATGATAGCCTGACCGAAGGTCTATCTTCGAAAAATATTTGGCGCCCTGCAACTGATCAAACAAATCATCAATTCTGGGGAGGGGGTATTTATTCTTTATGGTTACCTTATTCAGCTGCCGATAATCAATACACATACGCAGCGACCCGTCTTTCTTCCGCACAAATAACTGGCTCCCCGGGAAACTGGAAACGAACTACCTTATTTTGGCAGTCAACATTAGCATAACAGGAGGCTAGCCAGTCCATTCCCATAATAACATCAAATTCAATCATATCTAACTCCACCAGATCTGCCTTAGTATCTCGGCCGCATATAATTACAGAACAGTCTTTATATACCTGTTTCGCTACAATAAAGTCCCCGATCGGTGTAGCTACCTCAAATGGCTCTATAGGCTCAGACGTTATACCAATTTTACTAGCAAAAAGGGGCGAAATATATGACAAAGTCGAACCTGGATCAATCAATGCATACACAGACCGAGAGAAGACCAATAATGTACCTGTAACGACATTAGGCGATGCCTCCTGGTCCTGGCGGCTGGACAAAGCATAAATGCGGCTCGAAGGACCGCTAGTACCAGAAGCTCCACCACGGCCTCTGCCGCGACCCGCTGGTGCTGAAGTACCTGGCCCCGTAGGGCGCATAGCCACTGATGAAGATGAAGACCCGGCGGCTGATCCGGTAGGCTGCGCTGCACCACCCGAACTACCCTTATACGGGTAATCTCTCACAGAATGGCCCTGACGGCCACAAGAAAAACATGCACCGGTGGCTCTGTAGCACTCCCCAGGATGGTATCTTCCACAATAAGAACACTGAGGCCTAGGTGGCCTCGTATGACCAGAACCCCTATCTGTCCGCGAACCTGAAGCCCTGGAGCTCTGACTTGCTCTTGAATACCCTGGGCCATCAAATCTGTGACCTGTAGGCTGTGGAGGTGCGCTCTGTGCCGGCTGGGATAGATGTCTGCTAGGCTGCTACGGCTGTTGAGGCTGTCTGCCCCGAAAATCTCCAGAATACCCAGATGATCTGGCCCTCTTCGGCTGTCTCCGATCCTGACTCCTATCAGGCTGACGCTCCCTATGTCGGTCCTCCATGCCCTGGGCGTGCGCCTGAATCCGGGCAATATCCATGTCGGGCTGAGCAGCCAATACCAAACAGCTGTCGACAAAATAACGATCCAGCCCCATAATGTACCTGTGCATCCTATCAGCCATAGTAGCTACCACAGCAGGTGCGTATCGGGCCAATGAGTCGAACTCCATACTGTACTCTCGAACACTGCGACCCCTCTGTCTCAGCAATAAGAATTTGTCAACCTTGGCCCGCCGTAACTCCGGAGGCAGAAAATGGCTAAGAAAAGCCTGAGAAAAATCATCCCAAACTGCTGGGGGAGTGCCGTCGCCTCTGGATAACTCCCATGACTCGTACCAATTAGCCGCTACATCATACAACCGGTACGAAGCCAATGTGACTGACTCTGTCGCAGAAGCATTAATCAAATGTAAGGTGCGCCGCATCTTCCTGATAAACTCCTCAGGGTCCTCCTCGGGCTTTGTCCCGAAGAACTCTGGAGGGCCACAAGTCAAGAACTCACGGGCTCTCGAACTGTCACGCCTGTAAGCCCGATCACCTCCCAGTCCGTGCCCCTGAACCTGTCCTGCCACAAGTCTGGTCAATAGCTGGACTGCCTCTCTCATAGTCTGATCCTCAGTCCCTGGCCGTGGAGCTGGAGGCTCAGGTACTGGAATCTCGGGAGCTGGCGGTGGAGCCGCCCCTCGACCTGCAGCTGTTGCTGCTCCAACCTCCTCTACGTGTGGCGGTGTGGAAGAGCCCTCTGCCGGGGGCAAAATATCAGGAGCAATATGTGCATGGGCCCTGGTAACCCTCTGGGCCCGACTAGTCTCTCCCACAGCTGCTGCCTTGGCCTTTTGGGCAGCTGTCGCCTTTTTTGGAGGCATAACTGCAAATGTAACAATTCGTTAGGGAGGAGTCATCCTGATAACACAGCTCTATCGCACGATCTAAGACAGAAAGAAGGGTAGTATCCTAAATGCCCTGTAGTCTCCTGTTTATAGGTGTGGTGCACAACACACCGATAAACAAGACTCTACTAGACACGGTCTGTAGACATTCCGAGGACGAACCGCTCTGATACCACTTTTGTCACGACCCAACCCCGTAGGCCTTGACTAGTGCCCGATCTGGGCACCCAAACACATTTATCAAAAGCTATCTCAAATTTTATCTACACGCATTCAAGTATATAGCAGAAGCCGACAAGGCTGTATTTCGAAGTTAGATAATTTCCAGAAAAATTTCGGCAGAGTTTCCTTTATTTTACAGACTATCCAAAATAACCCTGCGCATAGAAAATACCAACAGAAGACCACACAGGGCCAACGAAGCAATATTTAAACATATGTGGACCGGCCGTCGCGGCGAATGGGATCGCCCAAACACAACATAAGCACACATCTGTACAGAAAGACCCCAACCCACAAACATGTCCACAGACCTCTAAACAGACCGACAGAATCATATGACGGGACAGGGCCCCGCCGTACCCACGAACGAGAATATATATATACAGTAGTGACGGATTATACCAAAAAGATGGGCTCTGGATAAGAGAGCACTCCAAATAGCAGAATAAGATCCTAAGCGGACGGATCAGCAAACCTGTCGTCGGTACCTGCGCGGCATGAAAACGCAGCCCCCGAAGAAAGGGGGTCAGTACGAAATATGCACTGAATATGTAAAGCCTGAATTACAGAAACAAAATCATAACTGGTACAGAACGTACAGAAAGTAAACAGAAGACCCAAAGTATCAGATACATATTTTTAAAACATGCAGAGTGTATACAGAAACATATGTCATATCAAATCCGGCCCCTACCAAGGGACTCTGCAGACAGAACGTGGCCACCCTCCCGACGCTGGTGCCACAACACAGAAGAATCAGAAAAGGGGGCATAACCCCGCATCATAATATGTCATATCAGATGGCCATAGTAAATCATATCAGGACAAGCGTACATGGCACAGCATACTCCACAAACCCATGTACGCGTATACCTGCCCCCTCACATCGAGGCACGGCGAACAATGCAAAGGATCACGCTTGACAACATATCCTGGCCCGGGCTTAGTGTGGGAAACATTGGGGCATCCACGAATGGAGTAGTGAGAGACTAATGCAATTAAAATACCACAATTGTTTTCATAGACTCAATGAGGCATATTGAAGGCAAACCAATCCAATGAAGTCGGACGGGATCATAATAAACGTGTTTCGGATATCATAATAAATTACAGAAATATAACCTTTCTGAAATCATTCCGAGTGTCAAAATAATTTATCGGACATAATGGAATATTTAAAACAATATTTGTTAGGTAATTAAAATGGTAGTCAAAACGTTTCTTTCAAAAATCGCTCGAACAGAAGACTTAAGTACATTAAGGGCAAAACCGGGAATAGCGGGCCCACCTCGGGACAAACAAGGCGGCGGGCTCAAATTATGCCCTCTAAGCTTATGGGGTCACCTAAAAAGGTTCTACGGACATTCTATAGCTTTCCAAGTAATTTAGAGCAAATTTGCATAATTTCAGGAAAAGCATACCAAGATGGCTCAATTCTACTGAAGGAAAAGATGAAATTTTCACTTGCGGATTCCGATGGCCAGAAAATCTTCCGAGGCCCGAATCCGGCCCTAACACACTTAAGGCATGCCAAGAGAATAATCAGGGTAGCTTTACATACCTTTTGAGCTTTGCACGCCTATCCAAGCACACTCCCCGTTTCGTCGAAAATCTGCAAATGGTCACATTTACCAATTGTGAGTTATTGATGCCACGAATTCAACTTAACTCATATATGTCTACCGAAATTTCGGCAGCTCCTCCCCTATACATATAGCACCCCCGAGAATTCAACTCGGTTCAAAACCATCAACCACAACCCAACAACAAACATCAACAACAACAACAATCACTATAAACGCAATATAACTTAGTTAGCCATCTTTTCAATACAATGACATAACCTTCACTTTAACCTTAACTTTCCAACTAATCTCAATGATTTCACATTAATTATCAATCTAGATCACCACAACATAGCTTAGAAGCATTTCATATCGTTTCCTTAAATTATACACACGATATACATAATATACAAACTTTCCGCCAAAGTCATAACGCATTCGAAACTTCTAATCTTTGACTTACATATTCATAACATGATTCCATCTTCCAAATTCATCAATACCCATCATAATTTGCAACCTAATAACTTCATTTTCATAATGTCGTAAAATCATACTTAAGCGACATAAGTTTCTACATTTCATTTCAAAGCAAACTCATATTGTTTTACTTTCATTTACATTGCAAACATCACAATAACACACTAACACACTAACACACTAAGCAAACTTAATTCATTTCCATTCCAACTCCAACACACCACACGGCCATGTGCCCTTTTTATAACTCCAACTAAATTCATTCAACTTCCAATTCTAATATGCATTTCATCATAACCATAACTAGAATATAACATAAAATTCACTCATACATGTATACCACACATATACCTCACGGCTACAACCCCATATTCCAAACCCACTTTGCAAACTTTCATTTTTCCATACAATCAACACATTTCTACATACTACAACACAAACAAGACTTAATAACACAAAGATAAGGGATAAATTCTCACCTTCTCCACTAGTCTTCTTCATTTGAATGAATGATCACTTTGAAGAATCAAGACCTCCTTCCTCCAAACCAACTATACCAAGTTACAAAGGGACCTTGAATTAGTGGAAATCCAACAAGGGAAAAAATTTTAGAATAAGATTTTTGATAGCTAATTTCTCTATGGCCAACCCGAGAGCTCCTCTCTTCTTGCTCTTGTTCTTGATTTCTATTCTAAGTCATCTAATGGATAAAGATGACTATATATATAATAATATCCCTTATGATAATTTAACACATGGAAATTTAATACAATTTGTGGGCTTGGGCCACACCATGGCCGGCCACACCATGCATTGGGCCTAAAATGTTCCTTCCAATTTTTTTTGTGGCCCAATGACTTGTAGTCCACGTTTTGTAATTCCCGAAACTAATTTCCGAAATTCCAAAATTGCCCTTAGCCTTGTCCCACACTTCCATGACTCTATTCTTTCATGCACAACTCTTATGTTCAATAAAAATCAAATTTGACCTTATTTCTCAAGAATCCAATATATTTCAAATTTTCCAATCGTGCGAAAACACGGGATATAACAACCGCCACCGGTAGTAGAGGGAAGTGAGTCCCAGAGTGCGGCTCAATCTCAGTCCTCCCAGACAGTGCCTCTTACTGAGGAGCGTGAGGGAGCTTCAGCCCCAGCTCCAGCTCCTCCACCAGATGCTTCGGGCCATGATTTGAAAGCGGCCATTAATTTGCTGACTCAATTGGTTATGGCCCAGACTCAGAGGAAAAGTTCAGGGCAATGTGATAGGGCTGTTAGTGCAAGGGCCCGTGACTTCGTTACTTTAAACCCTCCGAAATTCTTTGGGTCAAAGCCGGAGGAGGACCCTCAGGATTTTATTGATGGTATGTTGAGGACGCTTCGATTGATACATGCTTCGGACACCGAATCGGTGGAGCTAGCATCGTATAGATTGAGAGATGTCTCGATCCAATGGTATACAGTTTGGATGGCTTCACGGGGGGCCAATGCACCTCCCCCGGTATGGAAAGAGTTTGTTGATGCTTTTCTCCGTCATTATATGCCTCCAGAAGTCCGGCGAGCTAGAGCTGATAAATTCTTGAATTTGAGACAAGGTAGCATGAGTACTCTAGAGTACAGTCTCCGCTTCAACTCCTTGGCTAGGTATGCTTCAGCCATGGTAGCGGATATGGGTGACCGGGTACACCGATTGTTTAAAGGCCTAGGGCCACATTTGATGGATAGGTGTTTGACTGCGTCCCTTCAGGACGGTATGGATATTGCACGCATTCAGGCCCACGCTCAGAACTTAGAAGAAAGTTTACAACAGCAGAGGAGTGAACGTGAGCAAGATCGGGGACATAACAAGAGGGCTAGCTCTTCGGGTCCGATGAGCGAGTTTAGAGGTGGGCACCGGCAGCAGTTTCCCAGGCATTCAGGCTATTTATGACCAGTGCACCTCCACGGTTTTCAGGCCAGAGATTTGATAGATCTGCTCGTTCAGGGTCGAGTCCGAGTTTTTCAGGGTCCCAATTTTGGGGTGATTCGGGTCAGGCGAGGCCACCCGTGCCACGATGTTCCCAGTGTGGGAAGTTGCATTGGGGTAAATGCGATCAGGTTCAGATGTTTGCTATTAATGTGGCCGACCAGGCCATATCATGCGTGATTACCCCTCAATACATGGTAGAGGTAGGACCCAGCCATCAGGGTTAGTAGCCAGATCTTCAGCATCTGTACGCCCTACGGGCTAGGTTCACATGCGCCAGTCGGCCATGGTAGAGGCAGAGGCAGAGCTCCCAGTTCTAGCGGTCCTCAGCACCGTATTTATGCTTTGGCTGGACGCCAAGATCTTGAGTCTTCTCCTGACGTGGTCACAGGTATATTATCGGTATTATCTCATGATGTATATGGTTTGATTGATTCGGGCTCCACATTTTCATATGTTATTCCATATATTGCTGGTCGATTTAGAGTCGAGCTGGAGTCGATCAAACCTTTTGAGGTGTCTACACCCGTGGGTGAATCGGTAATAGCTAGCCGAGTATATAGAAATTGTGTGATTGTGATTTGTGATCGTCGTACCATGATTGACTTTCATGAGCTAGAAATGGTAGATTTTGATGTCATTATGGGCATGGATTGGTTGGCTTCTTGCTATGCCAATGTTGATTGTAGAATGAAAATGGTTCGTTTCCAATTTCCGGGAGAACCCGTCTTAGAATGGAAAGGGATTACGGCGCCACCAAAAGGTAGGTTTATTTCCTACCTAAAGGCAAGGAAAATGATCACAAAAGGTTGTGTTTATCATCTAGTGCGAGTTCAAGATATAGAAGCTGAATCGCCAACTCTTCAGTCGGTTCCCGTGGTAAATGAATTTCCGGTTGTGTTTCCGGAAGAGCTTCCAGGCCTTCCTCCCGAGCGGGAGATTGACTTTGCTATTGATGTGTTGCCAGGCACTAAGCCGATATCTATTCCCCCCATATAGAATGGCACCCGCAGAACTGAAAGAATTGAAAGAGTAATTGAAAGACTTGCTTGAGAAAGGCTTTATTAGGCCTAGTTCATCCCCGTGGGGAGCACCCGTATTGTTTGTCCGAAAGAAAGATGGCTCCTTGAGAATGTGCATTGATTATAGCCAATTGAATAAGGTGACGATTAAGAATAAATATCCTCTTCCAAGGATTGATGATTTATTTGATCAATTGCAAGGTGCCAAATGGTTTCAAAAATGGATTTGAGGTCCGGGTATCATCAAGTGAGAGTTAGGGAGAAAGATATCCCTAAGATAGCCTTCAGAACAAGATATGGTCATTTTGAATTCCGGGTAATGTCATTTGGGCTAACGAACGCGCCGACAGTATTTATGGATTTGATGAATAATGTGTTCAGGCCCTTCCTGGATTTATTTTTGATCGTGTTTATCGACGACATCTTGGTGTATTCTAGATTCGAGGCAGAACATGCAGATCATTTGCGTACTGTCCTTGGAGTCCTTCAAACTCGAGAGTTGTTTGCAAAGTTTTCCAAATGTGAGTTTTGGTTGAATTCGGTGGCATTTTTGAGGGAATATTGTTGCAGCCGACGGTATTCGAGTGGATAGTCAAAAGATTGAGGCCGTGAAGACTTGGCCAAGGCCCACAACTCTTACGGAGGTTCGTAGCTTTCTGGGCTTAGCAGGTTATTAAAGGAGGTTCATTGAAGGTTTTTCTTCTATTTCTGCACCGCTCACAAAGTTGACCCAGAAATCGGCAAGGTTTCAATGGACAGATGCTTGCGAACGTAGTTTCCAAGAGTTAAATGGTAGACTGACTTCCGCCCCAGTCTTGACACTTCCAGAGGGATTGGAAGGATATGTCATTTATTGCGATGCTTCAGGTGTTGGGATAGGCTGTGTATTGATGCAACATGGCAAGGTGATTGCGTATGCTTCAAGGCAATTGCAGAAACATGAGCAGAATTATCCTACCCATGATCTAGAATTGACCGCAGTGGTTCATGCATTAAAGATATGGAGACATTATTTATATGGTGTTCACGTGGATATTTACATAGATCATAAGAGCCTTCAGTATATCTTCAAGCAGAAAGAGTTGAATCTGCGGCAACGACGATGGTTAGAATTGCTAAAAGACTATAATGTTGATATTTTGTATCACCCCGGAAAGGAAAATGTTGTGGCTGATGCTCTTAGCCGTAGATCAATGGGAAGTCTATGTGATGTACGACCAGAGAAGAGAGAAATGGCCCGTGAGCTCCAATAGTTAGCTAGCCTAGGAGTCGGAGTAGTGGACTCAGGTAGCAGCGGAGCTACTATTCAGAATTCTGCAGTCTCGTCGCTAGTAGCAGAGGTGAAGGAGCGACAATATGAGGATCCCATGCTAATGCAGTACAGAGATACACTCCCTCAAAAAGAGGAGTCATCATTTGATATTTCAGGAGACGGAGTTCTCCGATGCCGAGGCAGATTATGTGTCCCTGATGTGGCAAGTTTACGCCACTAGATTTTGAGAGAAGCTCATTGTTCTCGTTATTCTGATCACCCCGGAGAAATGAAAATATATGATGATCTTAAGTCCATATACTGGTGGAATGGAATGAAGAAAGATATAGCGGAATTCGTAGCTCAATGTCCAAATTGTCAACAAGTGAAAATCGAGCACCAAAAGCCGGGTGGATTGTTGCAAGCTATAGAAATCCCAACTTGGAAGTGGGAAGTGATTAATATGGACTTCATTTCAGGTTTACCCCATTCTCGACGTAAGTATGATTCCATATGGGTGATTGTGGATAGACTCACAAAGTCAGCTCCTTTCTTACCGGTCAGAATGACCTATGTGGCAGAAGATTATGCAAGGCTTTACCTTAAAGATATAGTGAGACTCCATGTCGTTCCGGTATCTATTATCTCCGATAGAGAGACTCAGTTTATGGCTAACTTTTGGAAGTCTTTCCAAGAGGGTCTAGGGACTCAGGTGCGCCTTAGCACGGATTTTCATTCGCAGACCGATAGGCAAGCTGATCGTACCATTCAGACTCTTGAGGATATGTTACGGGCATGCATGATAGATTTTGGAGGAAATTGGGATGACCATTTGCCACTCATTGAGTTTGCTTACAATAACAGTTATCATTCTAGTATTCAAATTGCACCGTACGAAGCTTTATATGGGCGAAAGTGTAGATCCCCAATTGGGTAGTTTGAAACAGGGGAGACTAAATTGATAGGGCCGGACCTAGTCCAGCAATCTATAGAGAAAGTCAAGCTCATACAAGATCGGTTGTTAGCAGCCCAAAGTCGTCAAAAATCCTATGCGGATAATCATCGAAGAGACTTGGAGTTCAAAGTGAAAGATTGGGTATTCTTGAAAGTGTCGCCTATGAAGGGTGTAATGAGATTTGGCAAAAAGCGGAAGCTTAGTCCTCGGTATATTGGGCCATATGAAATTGTACGAAAGATAGGCAAAGTGGCCTATGAGTTAGACCTACCTCCAGAATTGGAGTCAGTCCATCCAGTATTTCATGTCTCGATGCTTCGAAAATGTGTTGGAGATCCCACTAGGATCGTCCCAGTAAATGATGTTCAAGTGACAGAAAATCTATCCTACGAACGGGTACCCATTGCCATATTAGATAGGAAAGTACGAAGGCTTAGAAACAAAGAAGTGGCCTCGGTTAAGGTTCTATGGAGAAGCAGTAAACGAGAACAGATGACATGGGAAGTAGAAGAGAGTATGCGATCCAGATACCCGCATTTATTTCAGCCCTTGGAAGAAGTACAAGGTGAGACATCGAGATCATAAGGTATGCATGTTTTCCTTTTATGCTTTTGGGTCATGTGTGGCCAAATTTTTATGCTATTGTGTTGTGGCCCTGTGAGACATCGATATTATGGGTTGTTGTGGCAGGAAGGTAGTGCCATATTATAGGGGAAACTCTGGAAATTTTTATAGAATTCCCGAAGGCTTTAACATTCGAGGACGAATGTTCTTAAAGGGGAAAGAATGTTACACCTTAGAAAATCTTCCGTTGGTACGCAAGTGAATGACCTAGTGATGAGCACGAGTGTATGATGTTTCCATGAGTAAGAAACGACATTTGATGACCCTGAATAAGATTCCAAAGGCAATTGCGATAAGACATAGGTTATGCTCCACAATGACTAATTATAGGTTTTGGGAATGTGAAAAGTTGCAGGCTTGCATTCTGGCCAGTTGGTCGTAAAGTGAAATACGGACCGTAAAGTGGTATACGGTCCGTAAACTGCCATGTCGTATTTTGGCTTCCAAAATTTCAACTTTATACCAATGGATCAAATGGTTAAATACGACCCAAAATACGGACCGTAAAGTTGTTTACGGCCTGTAAACCGTGATCGTAAATCACCATGCTTTAGCCTGAGTTTCTGGTTCTGTTATGATTAAATACGACCATGAAGGACAGTCCGTAAACTGGAATACGGACCGTAAACCAATTTTACGATCACTGTGCACTTCAAATCAGATTTTCAAGTCATTAAATAAGGGGACCAAGGCTTATTTCATTTCACTTCTACATCACACCCCTTCTCTCTAAAACATCTCTCTACATTTATTCCACAAGAATTCAAAGATATTTGGTGACCAACAACATAAAACAAGTAAATCAAGAGTAAGAAAACCATCAAAGATCATCCAAGGTCAAGAAATCCAAATGGAGATAAACTAGGGTTTTGCTCAAAGTGGAGTATTATCAACTAAAGCTTGTTCCTACAACATCTAAGGTAAGATTCATGATGTTTATATGTTGTTTAAGATATTGGAGAGTTGAAATACTTGAAGTGTAGAAGAATATGGTAAAATGGGTCATGAATGATGAATAGTGCCATTTAGAGAATTAGTTGGAATCGAATCATGATTGTTGTTATATTGTGACATCAATGGGTTATAAATAACGTTGAAAGACCAAGAAATAGACATTGTATGTGAATGGACGAAATCATGTGTTATAGCCATAGATATGGGCAAATGAAAGTAAATTGAGGAATATGGATAATGTGCATGACTAATGGACATTGTTATGATATTGTGAATGTATTGTTGACGTTTGGGAGTTGAATTATGATGTGAAGGAAATGCTGTCCGATTTTCCCCTAGTTTTAGCCATGTGTGCTAATTATCGATTCTAATGATAGTATGACTTTAATGAAGGTAGAAACGCTAACGTTGGAGGGGAACGCGCAAGTGTAGAATAGTGCGACAGAAAGGTATGTAAGGCTAACCCTTCTTTCATAAGGCATGGTTCTTTGGCCAAACATCAAAATCCTCTATACGAGTATGTTGTCTTCCAAATGAATTGATCTTCCGAGCTTATAAGCTCACGATTATTGATACGCTATGATTGCACTAAGTTTCTCGTATTACGAGTAGGCCTATTAAGGTAGAAGAGGTGGATGACGATAGTAGTGATAATGCTATTGATGATGACTATAATGATAATAACGATGACGATTATTATAACGATGATTAAAAGTAAAGATGTTTATGAGCTATTATGTATATGTACGACTATTATACAACCCCGAGCTTATGAGGCCGGGTATGATATGTAAATAAGTATGTATATGATTACGTAACGCGCGTGCACCTCTGCAGAGGGTACGGATAATCCTGAAGCCTTGGTAGGGCCAGGTATGAGTAACCTTGAGCCTTGGTTGGCCAAGTATGTATGAAACACCGATCCTATGTGGTCGGGTATGCTATGGAAATGCTATGTATAGGATATGAATACGAATATGATATGACTATGTATATGAATGTGAATAAGGGCATGTATACGAATACGAGCACAAATATGGTACGGGTACTATCACGGAATATGGATAATGATATATGTACACAAATACATATTAGCAAGGGAAGGTTCCTATGAAAGGCAAGTAAGTGCATATGACGACAATATTGCCATCTTCCATCCTATGCTATTTCTTATGTTGCTATTTATGCTTCTATATTGATATTGATCATGCTTTACATACTCAGTACATTCTTCGTACTGACGTCCTTTTATTTGTGGACGCTGCGTCATGCCCACAGTTGCACAGGGAAACAGGTTTGATCCATAGCTGCTTTCTCAGAGACTTCACAGCAGAGCTCCATTTCATTCAGAGCCATAGCTTTTGGGTACGTATTCTTTTGTGTACATAATTGTGGGCATAGCGAGGTCCTATCCCGCTCATGTGATATGTTATACTTTCCTTAGAGGCTCGTAGTCACGTGTGTATGATTAGACGTGTCCGGCCTTGTCGGCCTATATTTTGTATATCTTTTGATAGCCTCGTCGGCTTATATACATTTGATGTGGCATAGATGTCATGATGATTTAAAGAAGTTGTCGTCCAATGGGACTAGCGTGATTAATAAAAAAAGGAGATGTATGTTTAATCGTATGGTTCACCTAGATGTATGTTTAATCGTATGGCTCACCTGATACTCGGCAAACCTCACTGGTGTAATCCGCGTGTCAACGTGTCTGAACTTGCGAGCATGAAGGCTGTCCCCATGAAAAGGGACGTCAGTACAAAATAATGTACTAAATATGAAAGGCAGAATGAAACATAATAATAACAATACCGTACTGTAGAATAAGAGGGATAAGAATCAACCTGCGAACCTTTGACTTACCACTGAGGACTGAAATATGTGTGATACTATAACCTCTTACCAACGGTCGTATGCATCTTTATGTATCTAAAACATTACTGTACTGATGAGAATCTAGCGTATATGTCCCTCTACGACTCACGTATGCATAACTACATCTGAATGACTGTGCACTTATGCGTATCATAGTCCGTCCATAGGGCATACAACCTTTCTGATTATGATGAACGCGATGCAAATGCAATGCAGTGCATGAATATCGTATATGTATTTATATATATGCCTTTACCCATTCGCTCCGTCAAGCATCATATATATCGGCCCCTTCGGGCATCATAATCATCATATACCAGCTGATCAAGTGGTTTGCATATATAACACCATAGCTCTTCCCATTCCCCATAATATTATGATGCATAAGCATATAAATATGTATGTATAGATGATGCATGACAAGACGTGTGAAACTCGGAACTCCTTTCGGAGTGACTTTCTAGTCGTTAACTTCCTATCTTATTAAGAACATCTTCTTATCATGATACACCCCTTTCCGGACTTAGAATCCTTATGAAAATGTATAAAAAATATGAAACCTTATATATATATGCCCCTTCGGGACTTAGGAACTCAAGAAATGATCAATATCATCATATGGGAAACAAAGACATAAACTCTTAACACTTATAGGAATAGAGTCATTATATGGAACGTTTGGTTACATTTTGTTTCCATTTAGACCAGGCCGAAAAAATGAAGCAAAGGTTAGCTTTAACATACCTCTTGTAGTCCATACGCACTTAATAACGAACTCGCCTCAATTAGCACTTCAACCTATAACAATGATAATATGCCCATGAACTTAGAGAACACTAGTGTATGATGTATAACAAATGATAACTCGTTTCTAAAAAAGATTCGAGCAGAATTTTCCCTATTTCATAACCATCCCCAACTCAATAAATAACATCAATAGCATCAACAATAACCGCTATTTACCTCCTTCTAACTTCCAAGCACAACCAACAAAATTATAATGTTACAACCCTCGTGTTTGTAGTGGTAGAACCCATGCTTTCCTAGTCGGGTAAGCCCTTAGAATAGAGACCCGAGCCCGAGTTTGGAGGTAGAAAATGTCTTACCCTGTGTACAAGGGTACCAGTAGATATTCCTGGCAATTTATAGAGTTAGAAGTTGAACGAATCGAATCGATGCGGTCTGAACTGAATCAGAAAATCTAACGGACACCAGTCATCGTCGACGGCTCGTCGACATGTTTGACGGACCGTTGACGTGCGGAGTCGACAGGATCCCGCAGCCATGCATCTGCAGGAGCAGGTCGACAGAGCAAGTCGACGAGCCATCGACCCGCTCGTCGAACCGGACACTGTAACCTTTTTGGCTTTCAAGTATAAATAGATCCACGACCCTATTTTATATTTTCCTCCTTCCAAAATCAGAAAAACCCTAAGATATTCTCTCCCAATATTTTCCATCATATTAGTGAAGATCTGACAAGACCCAAACCCCGTAAACCCGAGCTTGTAAAGGAGAAGGTTGCTTCAAGGGTTTTTTCAAGATTGTGAAGCTTAGGGAATTGAAGTTGAAGTGATTCTTGGGATTCTTGACCCCTCAAGGTATGTAAGTGATTTTTACCCTTATATTTAAGTTGAGTATCAAGAGTTTTAGTGATTTTAAGTAAAGAGGGGATAGTTGTGGAAGTGGTAAGTGGATGAAAGACAAGATAGTGACTTAGGGTTATTTTAAGAGATGATTGGGAATGGAGTTACATATATATATATATATATATATATATATATATATATATATATATATATATGTGTGTGTGTGTGTGTGTGTGTGTGTGTGTGTGGGTTGTCATTGTTGATGTGAGTATTTTAGTTGATGTGGGATCGAATGAGGAGTTGGTGATTTGTAAGCTCACAATGGAATTTATTGTCTGTTGTTCATTGAGCTTTATACGTATTTGAGGATGGTTAGTAAGCGAAGTAAATAGCCTAATTAAGACTCATGTTACCTTAATTGTAGATTTACAAGTTCAACAGGTAGAGGTTGGGCAATTGGAGATACTCCAAGGTATGTTAAGGCCATTCCTTCCTTCTTTTTGGCATGATCCTATGATATGATCCAACAAGCGAGTAAGCGAGCTTCCATATTACTCTACTCTTAGAAGCATTAGAAGTACTTCAGTTTTGATGTACATGTACCCTCTTTATGAGTAATCCTTCTATTCATGGGTCCAATTTTATGTAGCCAGTTCTGTGCATACAGTTTAGTCATGCATTACATTCATTATATATTTATGTACATTGACCCGTGACTAGAAGGCGTTATATACGCACATATATCAAGCGTGTATATACACGAATATTAGATATATGTAAATTATGAGGAGAAATATAGGCGTTATATACGCATTACTACCATGATGATGATATTGATTATGGCCACAGAGAAGCCAATATGATATGACGAGATGCCATAGAGGCTTACAGGCGTTATATACGCACATACATTAGGCGTTATATACGCACTCATATAGATGCACGACCATCATTGATAGGTATTTAGCATGCATATTATGTGCCCATAGAGGCATTGTCAGTTACGCAGATTTATGCAGATTTAGGCAGATACTAGTTCATACAAGTACATACAGTCAGTCATTCCGGTTTATGAGTTCAGATCTTATCCATGATTCTCATGTGTGTGTGTGTGTGTGTGTATATATATATTGTTGTTGTTCTGATGCCTTACAAACTCGGTACATTATCCGTACTGAATCCCCATTGCTCGAGGGGAGCTGCGTTCATGCCCGCAGGTACAGGGAGACAGACAAGTGGTCTAGCTCAGTAGGACCTCTAGATCTAGCAGTGGTCAGTACGCTCCATTTCATTCGGAGCTACAGTTAATTTTTGTATGCCCCTTTTGAGATGTGTATGCATATGGGTATGGCGGAGCCCCGTCCCATCCTTTCTACAACTTTTATTCCAGTAGAGGTCTGTAGACAGTTGTATGTAGTAGTCAGATGATATAGCTTTGTCAGCTTCTATTCTTTTGCCTACAGTTTATGTAGCAGCCTAGCTGGCTTGCACTGTTCTTCTGCATGTTGTGTATGTGTATTTTGATTGTATAGAGTTCTGATGTTTCATTCTTATGAGATTAGTTTATGCCATTTACGGGCGTTTGATGTTCAGTATGTTTCAGATAAGTGTTTAGGGGTGTTTGGTCACCAAAGTTCGGACTCCCGTCACGGCTCATCGGTTTGGGTCGTGACAGAAGTGGTATCAAAGCAGTTTCGTCCTAGGGTTGTCTATAGACCGTGTCTAGTAGAGTCTTGTTTATGGGCGTGTTGTGCACCATACTTATAAACAGGAGGCTATAAAACGTTTAGGATGATTTTATTCTATCTCTCTTACATTGTGCGATAGAGCCCTGTGTTAAGCGTTCGCTTCTGATGAAATGTTCTGATTTCAGCGATGCCCCGCAAGAAAGCTACAGCCGCCCAAAAGGGCAAGAGGGTGGCCGGTGAGGACACTAGCCGTATTCGACAGGCCACGAGGGCCCAGGAGGAGATTCAGAGTGAGGGGCCGTCTGAGACATCGCATACCCCGCCTCCAGCACCAGCCCCAGTCCTCAGCCGGATGCAGAGTCCCAGGATGTACGGGATGCTGTATGGTTGTTGACAAGATTAGTAGCCGCCCAGGCACAGCGGCAGGGAGTTGGTGTTGACCCAGCAGGTAGGGCCAGTAGTTCGAGGGTTAAGACCTTCTTTGGGTTGGGTCCTCCTGAGTTTTCTATGGTGAAGCAAAATATGGACCCCTAGGATTTCATTGATTGTATGCATAGGACCTTGAGGGTTATTCACACGGATGAGGTTGAGTCGGTAGAGTTGGCTTTATATGGACTCCGGGATATTTCGATACAATGGTATCAGGCATGGGTGTTATCTAGGGGAGAAAATGCCCCTCCAGCTGTGTGGCGAGAGTTCTCAGATGCTTTTCTTCACCATTACTTACCTCCAGAGGTCCGACGGGCCCGAGTAGATAGGTTCATACGTATTGAGCAGGGCAGTACGAATATCCAAGAGTATTTTCTACATTTCGATTCCCTAGCTAGATATGCCCCAGCCATGGTGGCTGAGATGGAGGATAGAGTTCATCGCTTTGTGGCGGTCTAGGGCCACACTTGATAGATGAGTGCACAACTGTTGCATTACAGCCAGGCATGGACATCTCCCGTATATAGGCATATGCACAGAATTTGGAGGATCGTAAACGCCAGCGGCGAATAAAGCGCGAGTGTGACCGAAGCTGTGGTAAGAGGGCTAGATCTTTTGATATGGTAAGTAAGTTCAGGGGAGGACAGAGACAACAACATCCCAGGTATTCTTATCAGCTGGCAGGGAGTGCACCTCCGCAGTTTCCAGGTCCGAGACTTGACCGATCTGCTTATTCCGGAGCGGGCCAGAGTTCTAGAGCGTCAGGTTCTCAGTACCGACCAGAGTCAGGCCAGATGAAGCCCCCTTTGCCGCGATGTACTCAGTATGGCAAGTTACATGCAGGTTAATGTCAGCTGGGTTCAGATGTTTGTTATGCTTGTGGATAGGCCACATGATGAGGGAGTGCCCGATGGGGGTTGGTTCAGGTATGGTTCGGCCTACAGGGTTTGTGGCTGGCTCATCTTCTGCAGTGCGCCCTTCAGGGCAAGTTTTTCAGACGCCAGCAGGGCGAAGTAGGGGGAGGAGTGGAGTATCCAGCTCGAGCGGTCCTCAGCACCGCGTGTATGCATTGGCTGGTAGACAGGACCGTGAGACGTCTCCTGATGCTGTAGGTATATTATCAGTTTTCTCCAATAATGTTTATGCACTGATTGATACAAGTTCCACTTTATCATATGTTATGCCCTTTGTTGTCGGCAAGTTTGGGATAGAGCCCAAGTTGATTAACCCTTTTGAGGTGTCTACGCCAGTTGGTGATCCGGTTGTAGCTAGGCGAGTATATCGAGATTGTGTTGTTATAGTTTTTGACCGCCATACAGTAGCAGATCTAATTGAGTTAGATATGATTGATTTTGATGTTATTATGGGCATGGACTGGTTGGCTTCTTGTTATGCTAATGTTGATTGTAGAGCAAAGATGGTTTGATTCAGTTTCCAGGCGAGCCAGTCCTATTATGGAAGGGCAATGCTGCTTCGCCTAGAGGTAGGTTTATTTCCTACCTTAAGGCGGAGAAGATGATCAGAAAAGGGTATATTTTTCATCTAGTTCGAGTTCAAGATATGTAGGCAGAGTCGCCGAATCTTTAGACTCTTCCTGTGGTCAATGAGTTCCCAGAAGTGTTTCCAGACGAGCTTCCCGGCATTCCCCCAGATAGGGAGATTGATTTTGCTATTGACCTATTGCCAGGCACTCAGCCAATATCTATCCCTCTTTATAGGATGGCACCTGTGGAGTTGAAAGAGTTGAAGGAATAGTTGAAAGATTTGCTCGAGAAGGGCTTTATCAGGCCTAGTACATCACCGTGGGGAGCGCCGGTGTTATTTGTGAGAAAGAAGGATGACTCTTTATGAATGTGTATTGATTATAGGCAATTGAATAGAGTGACTGTAAAGAATAAGTATCCGCTCCGGAGGATCGATGATTTATTCGATCAGTTGCAAGGCGCTAAATATTTCTCGAAGATAGACTTGAGATCAGGATATCACCAGGTCAGGGTCAAGGAGGAGGACATTCGGGACTACATATGGCCACTATGAGTTTCGCGTTATGTCGTTCGGGCTAACTAATGCCCCAGCCGTATTCATGGATTTGATAAATTGTGTATTTAGGCCCTTTCTAGATTTGTTCGTGAATGTGTTCATAGATGATATCCTGGTTTATTCACCGTCAGAGATCGATCATGCAGAACATCTGCGGACAGTGCTTGGGATTCTTCGAGGTAAAGAGTAGTATGCCAAGTTTTCTAAGTATGAGTTCTGGTTGAACTTTGTGGCTTTTCTGGGTCATATTATTTCAAAGGAAGGCATTAGAGTGGATGCCCAGAAGATTGAGGCTGTGAAGAATTGGCCAAGACCCACAACACCAACGGAGATACGTAGTTTCTGGGGCTTGGCAGGTTATTATAGAAGGTTTGTAGAAGGATTTTCCTCTCTTTCAGCCCCATTGACTAAATTGACTCAGAAATCAGCTATGTTCCAATGGACAGATGCTTGTGAGCATAGTTTTGAGACATTGAAAGATAAGTTAACTTCAGCACCAGTTTTGACTCTTCCAGAAGGAGCAGATGCCTATGTGGTATATTGTGATGCTTCAGGTGTTGGATTGAGCTTTGTGTTGATGTAGCACAGTAAAGTTATCGCTTATGCTTCTAGACAGTTGAAGGAGCACCAAAAGAATTATCCAACCCATGATCTTGAGTTAGCGACAGTGATTCAAACCTTGAAAATATGGAGGCACTACTTATACGGTGTCCATGTTGAAATCTATACCGATCATAAGAGTCTCCAGTACATCTTTAAGCAGAAGGACTTGAACTTGCGACAGAGGTGATGGTTAGAGAGGTTAAAAATTTATGATGTCGATATTCTGTACCATCCCGGAAAGGCTAATGTAGTAGCCGATGCCCTCAGTCATAAATCTATGGGTAGCTTGTCTCATGTGTCGCTAGAGAGAAGAGAAATGGTCTGTGAGTTTCATCGATTGGCTAGCCTCGGAGTTCGAGTGATAGATTCAGCTGATACAGGAGTTACTGTTCAAGATACAGCGGTATCATCTTTGGTAGTAGAGATAAAAGAGCGTCAGTATGAGGATCATGTTTTAGTTCATTACCGAGATACAGCCCCTCAGAAAGAAAAGACACCTGTTGTGATCAGAGGTGATGGAGTACTCAGGTATCAAGACAGATTATGTGTCCCTAATGTTACAGGGCCCCGTCAGCAGGTTATGGGAGAGACACATTGCCCCTGATATTTTATCAATATAGGCTCCACAAAGATGTACCATGATCTCAAGGAAGTTTATTAGTGGGATGGTATGAAAAGAGATATAGTATAATTTGTCGCTCAGTGTTCAAATTGTCAGCAGGTCAAAATAGAGCACCAGAAGCCTGGAGGTCTATTGAAGGCTATGGAGATTCCGACATGGAAGTGGGAAGTAATTAAAATGGACTTCATTACGGGGTTGCCCCGTACTCGGTGGAAGTGTGATTCGATATGGGTCATAGTTGATAGGCTCACAAAGTCTGCTTATTTTCTGCCTGTCAGAACTACTTATGTAGCCGAGGATTATGCAAGCCGTTATCTTAAGGAGATTGTACGACTTCATGGTGTTCCTTCAGCCATTATTTCAGATAGGGGAGCACAGTTCACAGCCAAATTCTGGAAGTCTTTTCAGCAAAGATTGGGGACTCAAGTGAGTCTTAGTACTGCGTTTCAACCCCAGACAGATGGACAGGCGGAGCGTACTATACAAACCCTTGAGGATATGCTTAGAGCTTGTGTACTTGACTTTCAAGGCAGTTGGGATGATCATTTGCCTCTTATTGAGTTTACATACAACAACAATTACCATTCTAGTATTCAGATGGCTCCTTATGAGGCCTTATATGGGCGGAGATGCAGATTGCCCATAGGGTGGTTCGATGTCGGGGAGAATCAATTACTAGGCCCAGACTTAATTCAACAAGCAGTTGATAAGGTGAAAGTGATTAGAGAGAGGTTGCTAACAGCTCAGAGCCGACAGAAATCCTATGCGGATAATCGGCGACGTAAACTAGAGTTCGAGATAGGCGACTGGTGTTCCTGAAAGTTTCGCCTATGAAGGGAGTGATGAGGTTTGGCAAGAAGGGAAAGTTGAGCCCTCGATATATTGGGCCATATAAGATCATTCGTAAAGTGGGAACGGTAGCATAAATGCTAGAATTGCCTTCGGAGTTAGATTCGGTGCATCCAGTATTTCATGTATCTATCATAAGTGTATCAGAGATCCTTCAAGAGTGGTACCAGTAGGCGATAACCAGGTGACCGAGCAGTTATCATACGAGCAAGTTCCAGTGGCTATATTGGACAGATAGGTCTGTCGGTTGCAGACTAAGGATGTAGCCTCCGTTAAAGTCTTCTGGAGGAATAAGAATGTTGAGGAAGTGACTTGGGAAGCAGAAGAGGAAATGAAGACTGAGTACTCGCATTTGTTCCCAGCAGTACAGGAGGTTCAATCTGAGGCATCATCACCCCCGGGCATTATTTCATTTCAGTTATCGTGATTGGTCGTATGAGGCCATAGAATTGTGTGTTATAGTTTGTGGCCCTGTGTGGCATTATTTTGGGTTGTTGCGTGCAGGGAGGATTGGTAGAAGCACAGGGGAAACTCTGCTAAAATTTTTATAACCCGGGATTGTTCGAACATTCAGGGACGAATGTTCCTAAGGGGGAGAGAATGTTACACCCCTCGTGTTTGTAGTGGTAGAACCCATGGTTTCCTAGTCGGGTATGCCCTTGGAATAGAGACCCGAGCCCAAGTTTGGAGGTAGAAAATGTCTTACCCCGTGTACAAGGATACCAGCAGATATTCCTGGCAATTTATAGAGTTAGAAGTTGAACGAAGTTGAACAAATCAAATCGACGTGGTCTGAACTAAATCAACAGATCTACAGGACACTAGTCATCGTTGACGGGTCGTCGACATGTTCGACGAATCGTCGACGTGCGGCGTCGATAGGATCCCACAGCCATGCATCTGTAGGCGCAGGTCGACGGAGCAAGTTGACGGACCGTCGACCCGCTCGTCGAACCGGACGCTATAACCTTTTTGGATTTTAAGTATAAATAAGTGGTCCACGACCCTATTTCATATTTTCCTCCTTCCAAAATCAGAAAAACCCTAAGATATTCTCTCCCATTATTTTCCATCATATTAGGGAAGATTTGACAAGACCCGGATCCCGTAAACCTGAGCTTGTAAAGGAGAAGGTTGCTTCTAGGGTTTCTCCAAGATTGTAAAGCTTAGGGAGTTGAAGTTGAAGTGATTCTTGGGATTCTTGACCCCTCAAGGTATGTAAATGATTTCTACCCTTATATTTAAGTTGAGTATCAAGAGTTTTAGTGATTCTAAGTAAAAAGGGGATAGTTGTGGAAGTGGTAAGTGGATGAAAGACAAGATAGTGACTTAGGGTTATTTTAAGAGACGATTGGGAATGAATTTGAATATATTTTGATATATATATATGTTGTCATTGTTGATGTGAGTATTGTAGTTGATGTGGGATCGAATGAGGAGTTGTAAGCTCACAAAGGAATTTGTTGTCTATAGTTCGTTGAGCTTTATAAGTATTTGAGGATGGTTAGTAAGCGAAGTAAATAGCCTAATTAAGCCTCATGTTACTTTAATTGTAGATTTACAAGTTCAAGATGTAGAAGTTGGGCTATTGGAGATACTCTAAGGTATGTTAAGGCCATTCCTTCCTTCGTTTTGGGATATTCCTATGATATGATCCAACAAACGAGTAAGCCGGCTTCCATATTACTCTACTCTTAGAAGCATTAGAAGTACTTCAGTTTTGATGTTCATGTACCCCCTTTATGAGTAATCCTTCTATTCATGGGTCCAGTTTTATGTAGCCAGTTCTGTGCATACAGTTTAGTCATGCATTACATTCATTATATATTTATGTACATTGACCCCTGACTAGAAGGTGTTATATACGCACATATATCAGGAGTGTATATACGCGAATATTAGATATATGTAAAGTATGAGGAGAAATATAGGCGTTATATACACATTACTACTGTGATGATGATATTGATTATGGCCACAAAGGAGCCAATATGATATGACGAGATGCCATAGAGGTTTACAGGCGTTAAATACGCACATACATTAGGCGTTATATACGCACTCATATAGATGCACGACCATCATTGATAGGTATGAGCATGCATATTATGTGCCCACAGAGGCATTGTCAATTATGCAGATTTAGGCAGATACTAGTTCATACAAGTACATACAGTCAGTCATTCCAGTTTATGAGTTCAGATCTTATCCATGATTCTCATGTGTATATATATATATATATATTGTTGTTCTAATGCCTTACATACTCGGTACATTATCCGTACTGACTCCCCGTTGCTCGGGGGGGAGGGGGGCGTTCATGCCCGCAGGTACAGGGAGATAGACAACTGGTCCAGCTCTGTAGGACCTCTAGATCTAGCAGTGGTCAGTACGCTCCATTTGATTTGGAGCTACAGTCAGTTTTGGTATGCCCCTTTTGAGATGTGTATGCATATGGGTATGACGGGGCCTCGTCCCGTCCTTTCTACAGCTTTTATTTTAGTAGAGGTCTGTAGACAGTTGTATGCGGTAGTCAGATGATATAGCCTTGTCGGCTTCTATTCTTTTGCGTACAGTTTATGTAGCAGCCTAGCTGGCTTGCACTGTTCTTCCGCATGTTGTGTATGTGCATGTTGATTGTATCTGATGTTTCCTTCTTATGAGATTAGTTTATGCCATTTATGGGCTTTTGATGTTTAGTATGTTTCAGACAAGTGTTTAGGGGTGTTTGGTCACTAGAGGTCGGACTCCCGTCACGGCTCATCGGTTTGGGTCGTGACATATAAACTCAAAACAGCCCAATATACATTCGTATATCAACGCTTGTTTACACTTCATTATTTTCGTATATACATAGTATAACCGAAACAACAACAACTATAACCACAGTCAATTCCCATGATATTCAAGCGCACAAAACAACTCATAACAATCACCAAACAGCCCATACGATAACAACAACAACAACAAACAACTTATCTGATTTCCGCCGTTAATTCCGTAGTTCTCATCTCACAATTTAACTATGACCTGGATGAATTTAAATATATCTAAGAGAGGATAGTTTTTTTACCTTATGTGCCAAGGACTACTCTTCTTCCAACTTATTTCACATCAAAGAAATATCTGATTTTCTATCATCCGGAGGAAAATTGGTTTGAATTACGTGATCAGCGTGGACATAACCTTTGTGTCGTTACTCTTCACCATGATTCATCATAGGGACCTGGTGTCTTTCTTATATAAGATCACGTTATCATCCTTTGCTAAAAATTAAATCTGAAATTTTCTTACATGTAAGGTCACATTATCTCCCTTTCTTAAAATGGAAACCCACATATGAACAAGAAGATAAAGCATTTCATGTGCACAATCATGTTGCTATTTTGTATTTTATTATGAACCAACACGTCATTTGGTTGCTTGACATATAAATCATGTTGCTACACCTAATTGTTCTCTATCGAACAAAAAATAAATGGTATCCTCCACCATATCCATTTTTCAAAGGTTGTGGGGTCCATCCCTCTTATACTTTGCTAGATAAAGCCACCTCATACTTACATGCAACATAGGTGTCGAAATTAAAAGGATGGTAATCAAACTCTCTTTTGCATGCAGCCACGTGTTCACTTATCCACTTGAGCACCTACCTAATTAATCATAATTAATATCATGATTAGTTCCGTGTTCTCCTCTTTATCTCAACATTTAATCAATTATCCACATAATTAATTTCTTGATCTCAATTCACTTAAACATGGACCACTTTTTACACAGTTCATATGCTCCTTACCATAATCATGTGATAGAACTCTAGTCCATAGCCTCTTTATAAATACACCAAATATTATTATCAATAACCATCGTAAAACTTGTTAAGTCCTAAATTATTTCGGGACCTCAAACTTTTATACACCGATCTCTTTATTTGCATACTTGAATATGACAGAAATTCCATACAGTCCATATAACTTGTTCAACATCCCTAAACTTTAACAAAACTTAGTTTCTCCAATTCGTTTAACGTCTAGTTGTTATGACACTCCCTTATCACTTGTTAAACATAGCATAACTACTTATAACCTCAAAAAATTTTGTCCTTGTACTTATGTAAATTAACTTACGACGAATCCAACATACAAAAGTACGGGATGCAACATCCTTTCCCTCTTTAGAAACATTTGTCCTCGAATGTTAACTCTTAGAAACTTGCGAAAATTTTGCCAGAGTCTCCTCTGTAAACTGAACTAAAATCCAACCTGTACGCAGCCAGAAAACACAGCATACATGCTACACCGGGCCAATATCTACAAATAGCGACACTTGGTCTCGCACGACCGTCCACCATAAGCAGTGTAAATCATGAATAAGAGCTCGACTCAAGATCTATTGTCTTGTATCGGGCGGTGCTATAATTTCTTGACTCGAGTATCATCTAGTCATAAGACGGGTTATCTGACAGAACTACAACCCTACGGTATCCTTACACTTCCATAGTATTGTTATGGTAATCACATCTTATTTGTTGGTGTAAGATAGTTACTGGCTCTGTCTCGTTAGACGAATCTCATGTAATTTACAAACGTGAGCTCGAATGCAGCCTCTGTAATTCTATCGATGTTAACTATTATTGAAATCCTCCGGGTCCCTAATTCCTATTCGGTTATCTTTATTTGCTAGTCCATATTGTTTTCTGTTACCCCAAAAATATAACTTATCCCTTTCGATAATCTTGTTCGAGTCTCTAATTCGTTTCTCGAGATATGGGTATAACCTTATGGCTTATACTCTCTTATGACCTCAAGATCCGTCTTCTCTTGTCTCTCTTGTACTTGGCCACAAACTTCGACATCTTGCCATATTCTGACTTACTGTTATCAAACATTTATCATATTTTACTAGTAACACTTCACTTATCTTCCTATTACCCTCTTGCCATATTCCCGTCTCTTTCTCTATTCTGCAAACTTCAGCAAGGCACTCGATAGCTTTTAGCTCCCTTGCTTCGTCCTCCTTTGTTCTTCTGGTCACCCAATATTTTCCTTTACTTGGGACGGAACCCATGCTTAGGTTAGTACTTATCCTTTCTAGGATTCAAACATCTAGCTTCTAAACTTTCCAAACATTTTGGTAATTATATCTAACTGCTTTCCCCTTCTGGCGCGCTGAAGTTTTCCTGGTCATAGGCTTCGTTGTACATAAAACAAATCAATGTCAAGGATCCCATTCCCTATGACTCAACTCTATAGCACGATCTAGTTCCAGGAAAGAAGAGTGACCAACTCCTAAATGCCCTGTAGTTTCCTATTTATATAACGCGGTGCATGACACATTTATAAATAAGACTCTATAAGACACAGCTTTGCAGACAACCCCTAGGACAGGCCTGCTTTGATACCACTTTTTCACACCCCAACCTTGGTGGGGTATGATTGGCACTAGACACCTAATTAGGGCCGAGTGAACCAGATTATGACTTTGATCGTCTAAGTCCCAAAGGACAAGCAAGGCCAACAAGGCCAACCTTTGAACACATTATCATACATAAATAAGCCTGGGGCCATTTAGGCCAACATGTCTCTGTAATAACTGCCCAAATGACATACATATATATATATAGGTACAAGGGCCTACAAGGCCGACATCCCAACCCGACAAAAACACAACAAAACTATACACAGGATCTGTCTGCAAAAGCCTCTAAGAATACATAACTGTAATATGTATGTGTACGTTGGGACAGGGCCCCGATGTACCCATAACCTGAAATACACATACGACATACTGACTCGGTAATGCTCTAGAAAGAAGTGGAGCTCACCAATCCAAGTTGATACTCGACAAAACTTACTGGTGCAATCCTCCGGTCAACCTGTTTGAACCTGAAAGCATGAATACTTAGTATGTAAGGCGGAATGAAACATAATAATAACAATATCATACTGTAGAATAAGAGGGATAAAAATCAACCGGTGAACCTTTGACTTACCACTGAGGACTGAAACATGCGTGACACTATAACCTCTTACTAACTGTCATGTGAATCTTTATGTATCTATGACATTACTGTACTAATGAGAATCTAGCGTATATGTCCCTCTACGACTCTCGTATGCATAACCACATCTGAATGACTGTGCACCTATGCGTATCATAGTCCATCCATAGGGCATACAACCATTTTGAATACAATGAAAGCGATGCAAATGCAATGCAATGCATGAATATCATATATTTATATATATATATATATATGCATTTACCAATTCGCTTCGTCGAACATCATATCATATCGGCCCCTTTGGGCATCATAATCATCATATACCAGCTGATCAGGTGGTTTGCATATATAACGCAATAACTCTTCCCATGCTCCATAATATCATGATGCATAAGTATATAAATATGAATGTATAGATGATGTATGACAAGACTTATGAAACTCGGAATTCTCTTCGAAGTGACTTTCTAGTCATTACCTTCCTACCTTGTTAAGAACATCTTCTTATTATCATACTCCCCTTTCAGGACTTAGAATCCTTATGAAAATGTATACAAAATATGAAATCATATATATATGCCCCTTCGGGACTTAGGAACTCAAGACATGATCAATATCATCATATGGGAAACAAAGACATAAGCTCTTACCACTTCTAGTAATAGAGTCATTATGAGGAATGTTTGGTAACATTTTTTTTCCATATAGACCATGCCAAAAGAATGAAGGAAAGGTTAGCCTTAACATACCTCTTGTAGTAAATACGCACTCAATAATGAACTCACCTCAATTAGCACTTCAACCTATAACAATGATAATTCACCCATCAACTTAGAGAACACTAGTATATGATATATATCAAATGATAACTCGTTTCTAAAAAGATTCGAGCAACATTTTTCCTATTTCGTAACCATCCCCAAGTCAATAAATAACATCAACAGCATCAACAACAACCTCCATTTACCTCCTTCTAACTTCCAAGCACAAACAACACAATTATAAACTCAAAACAACCCAATATACATTCGTATAACAACCCTTGTATACACTTCTTTATTTTCGTATAGTATAACAGCAACAACAACAACAACTATAACTACAGTCAATTCTCATGATATTCAAGGCCACAAAACAACTCATAACAATCACCAAAGAGCCCAAACGATAACAACAACAAATAACTTATCTGATTTCTGCCATTAATTCCGTAGTACTCATCTCATAATTTAACTATGACCTGAATGAATTTAAATATACCTAAGAGAGAAGAATTTTTTTACCTTATGTGCAAGAACTACTCTTCTTCCACCTTATTTCACATCGAAGAAATCTCCTATTTGCTATCATCCAGAGGAAAATTGGAGTTGAATTACGTGATCGGCGTGGACATAACCTGTGTCGTTACTCTTCTCCATGATTCATCATAGGGACTTGGTCTCTTTATTATATAAGATCACGTTATCATCCTTTGCTAAAAATAAAATCTGAAATTTTCTTACATGTAAGGTCACATTATCTCCCTTTCTTAAAATGGAAACCCACATATGAACAAAAAGATAAAGCATTTCATGTGCACAATGATGTTGCTATTGTATTTTATTATGAACCAACACGTCATTCGGTTGCTAGATATATAAATCATGTTGTATTTTATTATGAGCCAACACGTCATTCGGTTGCTAGATATATAAACCATGTTGCTACACATAATTATTCTTTATCCAACTTAAAATAAATGGCATCCTCCACCATATCCATTTTTCAAAGGTTGTGGGGTCCATCCCTCATATCCTTTGCTAGATAAAGCCACCTCATACTTACATGCAACATAGATGTAAAAATTAAAAGGATGGTAATCAAACTCTTTGTTTTCATGCAGCCACGTTTTCACTTATCCACTTGAGCACCTACCTAATTAATCATAATTAATATCATGATTTATTCCGTACTCTCCCCTTTATTTCAACATTTAACTAATTATCCACATAATTAATTTCTTGATCTCAATTCACTTAAACATAGGCCACTTTTTACACAGTTCATATACTCCTTATCATAATCATGTGGTAGAACTCTAGTCCATAGCCTCTTTATACATACACCAAATATTATTATCAATCATTGTCGTAACACTTGTTAAGTCCTAAATTATTTCGGGACCACAAACTTTTATACACCAATCTCTTTATTTGCATACTAGAATATGATAGAAATTCCATACTGTCTGTATTGTTCAACATTCCTAAACTTTAACAAAACTTATTTTCTCCGATTCGTTTAACGTCTAGTTCTTTTGACACTTCCTTATCATTAAACATAGCATGACTACTTATAAACTCAAAAATTATTTTGTCCTTGACCCTATATGTAAATTAACTTACGACGAATCCAACATACAAAAGTACGGGATGTAACACAGCTGCTACGTGTTTTGTTGTTTGTTTGGGGACTTCTTCTCAAAAGTTTGGGAGATTTATTTGAGGTGATATGTGTGGCGTTGTTCTCGTCTCAACAAAGGGGTAAGTATCTAACCTTTATTTTGGTGTTCCTCGAGATTATTTTTGTCGGTTATGGATTTTATCTTGGTTTGGTTGTGGAAAAATTAGGGTTTTGAACCCAAAAGTTGGAAAGTGTTAAATAATGGATTTGAGGATCAAGATGGTGGCTTTTGGTGTAACGAACTGTTTGGTCATTATAGTGTTTTTGACCCATTTTCACCCGTTGACTTTTCCCCGAGTCCTATGAGTTCGATTTTGACAAGCAGGGATGGGTGGTACGGTTCTCGAGATTATCGCGCGAGTTTTAGTGTGACTTTTGAAAATTTGAACCTTTAAGTGAAAAATGTTTGACCCTCAGTTGAATTTGGATAAATAGACCTTTTTCTAACCTCTGTCAATTCTGAGACGTTCAGATGGTCATTTGTGACTTGGCAGGGTATTCGGTTCGGTTCCCAAGGCACTTGGAGCGTTTTAGGTTATTGGTTGGAAAGTTGGTCTTAGGACATTGGAGGTTGACTTGGTCAACTAGACCTCCGTTGAGAATTCCGAGGCCACGGGTGAGTTCATAGCGCGTTTTTATGTATGTGTGCATGTTTGTTTTTCATATATAAGGCCTCTGGTGATTATCGAATTTCGGGGTTGAAATTGTGAAAAATTAGGATTTTTTGGTGTTTGGTGTCCGCCGTAGGGGCACTGGCTTGCGGTGATGGTTCCACTATGGTGGAAGACCAGTCGCCACAACGGCTGATTGGGGTTTTGGGGTTAGCCGCCAGAGTGGACTGGATACTGCTGTGGCGAAGGCACGGTAGCGGTTAAGGAACCGCTGCAATGGGCCCGCCTTGGCGAACACGTGGCCGCTGCATCAGTTGATGAGGAAGATTCCTCTATTTATTTCTAGGTTAAAACCCTTTCCATTCCACCACTTCAATTATTCATTCTAAGAAACTTTTGAGGTGATTTGAGGTGACTTTTGGCTAACTTCTTCTTGTGGGTAAGTCTCTTAACCTTAGACTTGATCCTTTATATTTCATAAGCTTTAATCCATGTTAGAAATCGTTAAAAGCTAAGAAACAAAGTGAGTCTTGATGGTTTCTTGACTTATTGAGTTTTATCCTACTAAATTGTGATTTGTTGGTGGGTTTAATTTCTCAATCACTAAGCTTGAATCCTCTATTAATATTGAGAAATTGGAATTTAGAAAAATGGGTTTTCATGATAGATTCTTCAAATGGGTTCTAGACTTTCTAAATAGAAATTGATGATGAAATTGACTAAAATAAACATAGAAAGTGATGTGTTCATTGTTGGTAAGCCTAGTTCTTCCATTATTAGTGATTAATTTGAGGATTAAAGAGTTAGGGTTTATACCCAAATTTGGCAATTTCACTTTAAATCCGAATTAGGCCCAATTGTGAGTTGATTTAGCAATTGATTAGTGGGTTTGATCACCTAGAGCTTAAATTGCATATCCTATGCTTTAATTTCCCGTTTTACCTTATGGGCCCGTTTCCCCAATTCATTGGGTTAGAATTTGACCTAACTAGAAGTTTAGCATATGGGTATTGTTCTTATTGTTTTAAATATAGAATTAGAATATGAATAGACTTTGAGTATTTGGAGGCTCAAAGAAAGGGCAAGGCAAAGATGTGACGGTTCGTGGCTCCGGTTCGGTATTCCAAGTAGGTTATGGCTTACCCTTTTGGCTAGACTGCGGTTAGCGAATCATATGTAGAGTTAGAAATTGTTGGAGAAAGCATGTAAACCTTCAGGTACGGAGTTGGGATTGGAATACTTAGGTTGGTATTGTTGTTGACTATGGGTTGTCGCCTTGTTGTGTACTATGGCTTGTTACCTTACTGTGAGTTGTTGGCTTGTCGCCACGTGATTGATCATTGATTTGATTCTTAGTGATTGCTTATGATTTGGAGAGCATATTTATCATTGTTGAGGTTGTTGGAAAAGAAAATAAAGCTATGATATTGTAATGACCCCCTAGGTTATTATGGTGGGTGACTTAGGAAACTAGACCTCCTTGGGAATTTTGAGGCCGCAGGTCAGTCCGTAGCGTGTTTTTGTGTATATGTGCATGTTTTGTTTGCGTTTGTAGGGCCTCGGATTGGTGTTTGGATTTTTGGGTGAAAAAACCTGAGCTACTGGTCAAAATGGACCGCTGCAGCGAGTCTGTCACAGTGGGGCGAGGCTCGCCGCCGCGGGGAGTCGAGGAATTAATGAGGTCAACCATAGCGGGAAACCTCCCTCTATAGGGAGACCACCGCAGCGGTCGACGGGAGGCAGAATCAGCGTTTTATAAACTTTATTCCGAACCCATTCCCCACATAACTCCAAAACAGTTTCCAAGGACTCCTGTGGTGAAATTCTATGCTATGGCTAAAATACTCTATAAAGGTAAGTCTCAACCCTTCACTTTGTTCATTCCATCATATTGTCAGGTTTCATGATTAGTTAAAGCTTCTCTAATGGTAAGTGAAAGGAAAGAACCCTAGAAGTTGCGAACCCTTGAATAAATGAATGGGATATTTATTTTATTGGTGTTCACTTCCCAGGATGAGAATTCAATTATTAAATGATGAGAATGATGTATTGAGACATAGGGTTCCATAAAAATGGAAGCTTTAGCATAAAAACTGCTTGTAAAAGGTTTGAATTGATTAGAAAACCTATGAATGGATAGAATATGATTATTGGGATTAATATTAGTATGAATTCACGCTTAGTGATAGTTCATCCATTTGAAAAAGGGTAGAAGTAGTTGGACTGTTACACCTCGGAAATTTCCCCGTGAACGTACAATGAATAGACTAACGAAGAATATGAGTATATGGTGTTTTAATCAGAAGGGAATGACGTTTGACGACACTAAGTAAGATTTCAAAGGCAATGGGAATAAGGGATAAGGTTATGCTCCATAATGACTAATTATAGATTCTGAAGACGTGAAAGTTGCAGATTTGCACTTTGGCCCAGTTGATCGTAAAATGAAATACAGACCATAAACTAGTACACGGCTCGTAAACCACCATGTCGTATTCCAACTTACAAAACTTCAACTTTCTGTCAAATGTTCAAATGGTTAAACACGACTTGGAATACGGACCGTAAATTGAAATACGGCCCGTAAACTGCGATCGTAAATCACCATGATCCCTAGAATACCTTTCTGGTTTTGATATGCTTAAATACGACCACGAAATACGGCCCGTAAACTGGAATACGGACCGTAAACTGGGTTTACGAACACTGTGCACTTCAACTACTGTTCATTCCGGATCAAATTTTAAGTCATTAAAAGGAGACTCAAGCTCATTAAATTCATTTCATCTTCACGATATTTCTCTCTTGAAACCTCTAGAATACTCTCCACTCTTCAATTACAAGAAAATGAAAGGAAATCCATGAACAATAACACCAAATCCATGAAACAAAATGTATGAAACCTAGCTAAAGTTCATCTCTCTCAAGAAAACCCAAAGGAAGTGAAGTAGGGTTTTGATGCTAGAGGAGTAATTCCATTCAAGGCTTGTTCAACCATCATCTAAGGTAAGTTTCATGACTAAACCATGTTGTTTAAGGTATTGGAAGGTTAAGATACTTGAAATGTAAAAAGACATAGGAAATGGGTCATTCATGAGTGAATAGTGTCATGGTTGGATGGTAGTTGGGTTGAATTATGAATGTTGGAGTGTTGTGATTATGAATACATTATAAATGACATTTATACCATGAAATAAGTATTATATATGAGGAAACGCGATAGTAAGCTAGAACCATAAATGTGGAGAAATTGAAGAGAAATGGTGGATTGTGGTCAATGTATATAAATGATGATTGTTGATTGCAATATTGTGAATGTTGTTGTGAGCGTTTGGGAGTTGATGTAGACTATGGGAAAAGTAGTATAAACAAAGGAAGTGCTGCCCAATTTTCCCTAGCTTTAGAAAGCCCGTTCTTATAATTGCTTAGCTAATGACGATATAAATTCTCTTGAAGGTAGAACGTGTGCATTAAAGAAGAACAAGAAAGCGATAGATTAGCTAAACGTCAAAGGTATGTAAGTCTTATCCCTTCCTTCAAAGGCATGAATCTTCCAAGTTTTTCCATGATCCTCCTATATGATGGAGCTTATGAGTCCGTAAATATACCACACTACATACGAGCATGATAGTGATGCTGATGAGTTAAAGTATAGCGATTCGAGAGTTCATGATATTATTCCTCACACTCAAACTATGTATTATTTCCTTCAAAGTGAGGCAGGATACCCGTAAATGTTCATAATATAATCGGGGGTTCACGACCTTATGTCACCCCGATGTAGTTACGGTTGACTTCAAAGTTTAATGTATTTTTCCTAATGATAAATGTGAAAAAATGCTAAGTTATGATATGTCTATAAGATGATCAATAATTGTTATACCCCGCGTTTTCAGAGCATGAGCGTGACACGTGCTTCCTCAAAATTGACAATCATGTTGTCGCTACATAATGCAAACTCACGTTGATGGTATTATATTTCGTATTTTTGTACGTCGGATTATTCGTAAGCTGAGGTGGGGCCCACACGTTGAGATTTTTTTAGGGACATGTGACAAGTTATATGAATCATATATGTGAAGTTAAACACAACTCAAGAAGGACCCTTGAGCCAAATCAAAGTGGAAGCCCTCCAAACAAATAATTTTAAGGTCAGTGGGCTAGGCCCAATACAGGCCCAACCGGGTTAGGCCCATGACCCATGCGTATTTAAGTAAAATTTCAACCCTTTCTCCTCATTTTTCAGACCAAGAACACCAGAAAATTCTGGAAAGAGAGAGAAAATCCTTGGAGAGAAGAAAAACCAATTTTGACCAAAATCTGAGCCCCGAATCCCGAAGCCCATGAAGAGAATAGTGTTGTACGCTGCGTTGTCTTCAATTTGAGCTAAAAATTAACCAAGGAGAAGAGTGATAACGTGGTGGCTGCATGCTTAAGGTATGAATAAGGTTCCTTTTCACTGTTAACGAGTTTATTTAGAGTTTTATCGGATTAGAACGGAGGGAATAGCCTGATAAATTCGTTTGTTGGTGCTGTGAATTATGGGACTAGATTTGAAGAAAACTTTGGATGAAAATAAATGTATTTAACTTGTGAAATGTGGAGGATGTGATTATTGATGTTGTTAGTGTTAATTTCAGCTTCTACATGGAAATAAAATTATTAAATAGTTATATCGCAAATTTGGTTGGTTGAGAAATTTAGAAAACAGTGCGCGGGATGTTTTATGGCATACGTCGGTATTGGAAATGATGTTAATATTATTTGTATTGTTGTTGATGTTGTTGGTTGTTGAATTGGAATCTCGGGCTAGGCATATAAACAGGGGAAATGCTCCCCGAATTTGGGCAGAATTTAAAAGGGTTTTAATTAAAGTTTCGAGACGAACGTACGACGATGATCCTAATGATATTATGAACGATTCCATATGTAGAGTATGAGGCTACGAATAATTCTTAAGCGAGTTGCAAGACGGGAAGTAAGTTGAAAGTGGAGAATCATCTTCCAGGTATGTAAGGCTTACCCTTTCTTTCTTTTGGCATGATCCTTATGAAACGAGCAGATGACGTATATGTATGATTTCAAAGAAATTCCTACTCTTAGAGCCACTAGGATGGCTAATATTCTTGACTTCCATAAGTTATTTCATATGGTTTTGATGCGTATCTATGATGTCCGAAGTTCTATTTGATATGTTTCCGAATGGCATTCAAGAGACAATTGATATGACTAATGCCTTGATTTTCAAATGATAGCGCGTTTGATTATTCCATTGAGTCTTTGATATATTTTGACACGTACATATGGTTCCAAAAGTTCTATTTTGATTTGATCGATGGCGATATTCGAAAGGTACTTGATATGATTATTGCTTTGATTTTCCAAAAATAGCTTCTGAAACGTTCGTAGAAGGTTCTGTACTAAAAGGTCCATAACTTTTTCATACTAACTCGGATTCACTCGGAACGTGTTTATGAACCTCAAGTGTCGATCTAAGTACTTATCCATCGAGTCTTGAAATTTGTTGTATATGTATATGGTTTCTCACTACTCTGCTCGTGCATGCCTCAATGTATCTTTCACCGAGTCCCGGGTCGGGTATGTTATCGTGCGCACTCCACTGCATTGTTCACCGAGTCCCTCACTAGAGGGCCGGGTACGGTATATGTATATGATGACATGATGAGATGATGATATGTTATGGTGGCCAGAAGGGCATATGATGATTTGATTCACCGAGTCCCTCACTAGAGGGCCGGGTACGGTATGTATATGATATATGATGTTCACATGCATGATTCTATCCACCGACTCCCTTAATGGGTCGGGTACGACATGACTTCATTCACCGAGTCCCTCACTAGAGGGCCGGGTACGGTATATATATGTATATGTATATGCATACATGATGATATGAAAGTATGATGACATGATTTTATCCACCGAGTCCCATAACGGGCCGGGTACGCTATGTTATAATGATATGTATGATCAATGCTTTAAAGGCAAGAGTTTTGGTATTCTGGACATTGTATATGTTTCTGCACCCCTTATATCAGTTATGATTCTTTTATAGTGATTCTTGCCTTACATACTCAGTACATTTTCCGTACTGACCCCCTTTCTTCGGGGGCTGCGTTGTATGCCACGCAGGTACACCGAGATGAGTGGAAGATATTACTAGAAGATGTTCCAGCGGGATTGGCGAGCTCCACTTCCTCCCGGAGTGTTGCCGAGTCGGAGTTTGTACGTTATGATTTCTGGATTGATGTTAGAGACTTTACAGACAGAGTCGTGGGTATAGAATGTCAGTTTTGTAAGCGGCTCCATCAGCCGATGTGTCATTCTGTGTTATGTGATAAATTCCATATGATTACAGATTTTGTTTGATTTGAGAACAACGAAAAGAATATTTCTGAAAGCTCTTATTATGTATTTCATTTAATTTAAGTTAGAAGTCCAAGTGAGTATGTGTGTAATAAGAGTCAGCGGGTTCGCTCGGCTCCGAATATGGGGTTGGGTGCCCATCACACCCTGGTAATATTAGGGTGTGACAATAATGCTAGCTTATAATATGCCTATGTTATGCATGAATACGTCAAGCTATGATAAGATTATGATACGTTCATGAAAGATGCAATAGTGATGGGTAATGATTGATTATGTGATGACAAAATTCCACCGCGCCAGAATGGCCGGGCATGTCACCGCTAAGGCGGGCTGCATATGGTTCCACCGTGCCTAGATGGTCGGGCATGTCACCGCTAAGGGGGGTTGCGATGTTACACCGAGCCAAGAGGGCCGGGCATGATCACCACTAGTGGGCGGCATATGATGGTTACCCGGACGCGGGATAACGATCAGGATTGTGATGTGACGAGATATATGATGTGATGACATATGTACCATGGTTATGTAAAATATGATATATGTACGAAATGTATTTGCTTATGACACTCTTGCAGGTTATATCTTTCTCTTATGGCTCATGCTCCTCCTATTATATTTACTTCACTCTTGTCTTACATACTCGGTACAATATTCGTACTGACGTCCGTTTTCTTTGGACGCTGTGTTCATGCCCACAGGTAGACAGGGAGGCAAGCTTGAGCCAGACTCGCAGGAGCTGTTAGCCGATTGAAAGCACTCCTTTGTTCCGGAGGTGCTTGATTATTCTTTTGTGTACATTTGCATATGTGGGCACGACGGGGTCCTGTCTCGTCTATATGTCTAGTACTTCAGTAGAGGCTCGTAGATGCGCAGTGTAGGTTAGATGGTCTCACGAGATGCTATTATATGTACATATTATTTTGATGGCCGAGAGGCACATGTATATAAAAGTAATTATGTTTCCACATGAAATACGATTTTTTTACCATTTGAGTATAAAAGTTGATAAAAGAGCTTTAAATGAGAAAGATAAGTAGTAGGGCGAGTGGTGCTCGGTGGCTAGCCCCAGGTACCCATCACGGTCCCTAGCTGGGTCGTGACAAAAGTGGTATCAGAGCGGTTCAGTCCTAGGAAGTGTCTACGAGCCGTGTCTATTAGAGTCTTGTTTATGGTGTGTTGCGCGCCACATCAATACACAAAAGGCTACAGGGCATTTAGGAAAAATGACCATCCTTCTTCTTATGAGATCGTGCAATAGAGCCATGTATAAGATTTTACCTTCCCTAATAGTGTGTTATGATTTCAGAATGCCCCCAAAGGGAAAGGCTACAGCCGCCCAGAAGGGCAAGACTACGGCAAAGTGGCTGGTAGAAAGAGCGCCTCCGATGAATATAGAGGAAGGCGAATCATATAATGAGGCCTTGTCTAATACTTCTTCTACCCCGCCTAATGTGGAAGAACAAGGAGGAGCTCTAGCTCCAATCCCTCCACCGGTTGCTTCGGGTCAACAAATGACCGAGGCCATCCATTTATTGACACAATTGGTCGCCGCGCAGGCACAACGACAAAATGTGAGTTCAAGTGATCGGGCAGCAAGTACCAAAACCAGTGGTTTTATGAGTCTAAATCCTCCGGAGTTCTTCGGGTCAAAACTGGATGAAGAACCGCAAAGTTTCATAGATGAGATGTTGAGGACATTGAAGATTGTCACCTCCTAAACTGAATACGTGGAGTTGGCATCTTATAGACTCCAGGATGTGGCAGTTTTATGGTACAACAACTGGGTATTATCAAGAGGAGAGAATGCAACTCCTCCGGTTTGGCAAGAATTTGTGGATGCATTTATTCGTCACTATTTGCCACCCGAGGTCCGCCGAGCTAGAGCGGATAGATTTCTAAATCTGAGGCAAGGAAATATGAGTGCCCGGGAGTATAACATGCAATTTAATTCCTTGGCTAGATATGCCCTGGCTATGGTGGCTGATATGGGAGATCGTGTACATAGATTTGTGAGTGGCTTGGGGCCACATTTGTTCAATGATTGCTTGACATCCTTTTTGCAAGAAGGGATGGATATTTCCCGAATACAAGCCCATGCCCAGAACATAGAGGGATGGAAACAACCACAAAGGGGCGATCGCGACAGTGATAGAAGACAAAGAAAAAGGGATAGATCTATGGGAACAGGCACTGATTATAGAGGGGGATCGAGGCAGACCCATTCAGGTCAGTCAGTGACTAGTGCGCCTCCACGATTCGCGGATAGGGGATTTGATTGCTCCTTTCCTTCAGGACAGGGCCAGAGTTTGAGAGCTTTGGTTTCTCAGTTTGGGGGTGATTATAGTTAGAGGAGACCACCAGTTCCACGATGTAGCCGGTGCCAAAAATTGCACTCAGGGCCATGTCGTCAGGACACGGATGCTTGTTATGTTTGCTGTTATATCCCGTAATTTTGCACATTCGGATAAATTGAAATAATTGTGACTAGTGAGAGATAAGGCAATATTTTGAATTTATTTAACATATATGTTGTTCATGAAAAATATTGATGCGGAAATATCGAGGAAGGCTAAGGGCAAAATTGGAATTTTGGAAATTAGTTTCATGACTTACAAAATATTAACCTAACTAAATGGGCTTGGAAAAAAAAAGAAAAAGAGGCCCAACATTTTGTGGTGGCCGGCCATGGCAATAAAAAAAGGGCCCAAGCCCATGTAAAATTTAAACCCATGTATTAAATAAGAAAAAGGGGCCACAAACTCTTCATTTTCAAGAAGTTTGAAGAACAACAAAAACTTGAGAGAGCAAAAGAAAAGGGGTTCAGCCAAAGAGAAAAGAGAGAAAAATTTTTTAGCCCACCAACCTTTGATCCAAAAATCTTAATTTTCTAGTATTCTTACTAAGTTCAAGACCCTCTTCAACGTGGTATAATTATTAAACCGAGAAAACCACTTTATGACAAGTGCAAAATTCTATTCAAGTGGAAAAAGGTAAGAATTTCATGTTCTTTTATATGTTATGGAAGACTTATATATATGTTGTAGTATGTGTAAGTGAATGATAAGTATGAAATTTGGGTGTTGTGGGTGTAGCCGTGTGGATGTGTATGTGTGTGTGTGGCCGTGTGGTATTGTTGGTGGAGGAAGATGAACAAATTTTATTTAGTATGTTATTTCTATTGATTGTGGCCTTTGTGATGTAAATGGAAGAATAATGGTTCAAGTTGGCATGAAAATTGGTTGTAAGTTGTTGTAGGAAATTATGTGATTTTATTATAGTTTTTATGTAATTATGGAAGTGGAGCTGCTAAAGTGTGAATTGTTGTTGTTGTTGATGAAATTTGAAGAAGAAAATGCGACGTTGTGACCTTGTCGCATTTGTGGAGATTTCGAGTGGAATATGGTGTTGGTGGGATTGTTGATTATTTAGTAGAATTGTATGAAATGATTTTGAATTGTATTTGAATGATTTTGAATTAGTAATGAATATGTAAGCGTTGATATGGGCTTGAAAATACGTAGTTAAATTGAATGATAAGCTACGTAGAGATAGAAGGCTACTATTATTAGAATGCGCTTTAAATTGATTCTTGATGTTATTGGTATGGTTGTTGGTATTGTTGGTATGGTTGTTGATGAATTTGGCCGAGTTAAATTCTAGGGGATGTTGAATTTACAGGGGAGATGCTGCCGAAATTTCTGTAGACAAGTACTAGTTAGAATTGGATTTCTAAGTACTTGTAGCTAATGTTTGGTAATTGATAACGTTATTGTAGATATTGGACAGCCCGAGACTTGAGTCAGGATTTGGTTAGCGAGCGATTGAGGTATGTAAAGCCTACCTTTCCTTCTTTTGGCACGATCCTTTTGAAATGAACGCAAATGTATATGTATGCTTATATAGAAAATCCTACTCTTAGAGCCATTAGGATGGCTAACATCTTTGACTTCCATAAGCTATTTCATATGGCTTGATACATATTTGTGATATTCGAAGAATCTAGTGGTTATGTTTCCGAATGTTGTTCGAAAGAAAAATCGAGAGGACTAAATCTTTGATGCATACTTTGGTACGTAAATATGGTCCAAAAGTCTCCATTTGATTTGATCCACAATGTTATTCGAAAGTTTCCTAATATGAATATTTGATCCATAATGATGTTCGAAAGTTTTCTAATATGAATGATACTTGAATTTCCAAGTATGGCTTATGAAATATTTTTTGAAGGTTCTGTACTTCAAAAGCTCGTAACTTTCTTATACTAATTCCGATTGACCAGAATCTTATTTTTGAGTCTTCAGATGTCGGTAAATATGTTTGTCCATCGAGTTTTGAAATTTATTTATGTACTTATATGCATATGGTTTCCTCACTACTCCGCTCGTGCATACTACTATGATATCGCTCGCCGGATCCCGAGCCGGTTTTGTGACCGTGCGCACTATGTTATATTCGGCAGTATGATGTGTTACGGTTCCCGAGACCTCGCCATAGGGCCGGGTACCGCATATATACGACGTTATGATGTGATATGGCATATGATATGTTCTGATGTTGTGATATGTTATGATGATACGATATGTTCGGGGATTGTACGGAGATTTGAAACCTTCTGGAGTATGATGTGTTGTGGCGCCAGCGTCGGAGTGGCGACCACGTTCCTGAGCCCTATGCATGATTTTTATTTGCATTATTTATATTTTCAGCACAAGTTTTGATATACTAATTCTGTATCCATTTTCTGTACTCCTCACTTCAGTTATGATTCGGATTACTGTGCTTCATGCTTTACATACTCAGTACATATTTCGTACTGACCCCCTTTCTTCGGGGGCTGCGTTTCATGCCCGCAGGTACAGACGTTCGTTCAGGTGACCCGCCAGTGTAGGATACTTATTCTGCTATTTGGAGTACTCCTTTTGATCCGGCGCTCATATTTTTGGTACATATCTTCTGTTATACATGTTCTGTATATATGGCTATTTGGGTACGGCGGGGCCTTGTCCCGTCATATGTTTCTGTTATGGTTTGTAGAGGCCTGTAGTCATATATGTGGGTCATGGGTTGTGTTTGTTCGATTATGTCTATGATTTGTGCCTTAAGCGGTCCCGTTTACTATTATGGCCAAAACGGCCCATATGTTTGTATATGTATGTGTATTCGGGCGATGTGTATTCCGCCAGCCTACCGGTTTTTGGTATGATATTTCTGTACGGGTGACCGCTTAAGATGATATCTGTTTTCAGCATCTGTTCAAAATAACGTATGCTAAATTTGAATAAGTCTTCGATATGTCGATTTGGTAAGCGAATGAGTTCGGGTGTCCAAATAGGGTACTAGTCGCGACCCACGGGGCTGGGTCGTGACAAAATAGGTATCAGAGCGGTTTGTCCTCGAAATGTCTACAGGCCGTGTCTAGTAGAATCTTGTTTATCGGTGTGTTGTGCACCACATCTATAAACAGGAGGCTACAGGACATTTAGGGTGTTACTTTCTTTGGATCTTAGATCGTGCGATAGAGCTGTGCTGGTAGGATGATTTCTTTCTGACCGATTGTTATGTTTACAGTGATGCCTCCGAAGAAGACGACGGTTGCCCAGAAGGGCAAAGCAGTGGCAGGAGAGACCAGTCAGATACAGAGGGTCATTCGGGCTCGTGCTCAGACTATGCCCGATATTGCGCCCCAGTCAGCGAGTTCTGCTACACCCCCACCATCAGAGGAGCCTGGAGCGGCTCCACCATTAGCTTCGGAGGCTCCAGCGCCCGAGCCTCCAGCTCCCCAGCTAGGGGCGGAGGACAGGGCGATGAGGGATGCTGTGCAGTTATTGACGACATTAGTAGCAGGACAGGCTCGCAGACGCGGGCTAGGGGGTGATGATGGTGACAGACGTGATAGTTTGAGGGTCCGTGATTTCTTGACCTGTAATCCCCCAGAGTTCTACGGGTCTAAGCCCGAAGAGGACCCCCAGGATTTCATTCGACAGATGCAGCGCACACTGAGACTGGTCAGGGCTTCCGAGACTGAGTCTGTCGAGCTGGCTTCACATAGATTGCGAGATGTAGCGACTAATTGGTATGAGTCTTGGGAGTTGTCCAGAAGCGAGGATGCTCCCCCAGCCATATGGGATGAGTTTACAGCAGATTTTCTTTGCCACTTTTTGCCCCCAGAGTTGCGGCGGGCGAGAGTTGACAGATTTTTGCAGCTGAGGCAGAGAGGCAGGAGTGTCCGAGAGTACAGTTTGGAGTTTGATTCTATGTCCAGATATGCACCTACCATAGTAGCTGATATGGATGACCGGATGCATCGGTACGTGATAGGGCTGGATCATTATTTGGTAGATAGCTACATGACGATGGCGTCACTGGGATGGACATTGCCCGGTTACAAGCCTACGCGCAGGGTATGGAGGACCGGCACAAAGGGCGCCAGCCTGATAGAGATCGTGACAGGAGGCAGCCCAAGAGGGCTAGATCAGCCAGTTATTCAGGGGAGTCTCGAGGCAGGCGGCCTCAGCAGCAGTATAGCAGATATACCCCTCAGTAAGGCCGGAGTACACGTCCACAACCTACAGGCAGACGATTGACAGCGCAGGGCACTCAGGAGCGGGCCAGAGCTCTAGGGCTTCAAGTTCGCAGGTGAGCCGAGGTTCCAGTCAGGCGAGGCCACTTATGCCTCGGTGTTCTTATTGTGGGAGGTCTCATCCAGGAGAGTGCTACCGAGCTACAGGAGCCTGTTTTTCTTGTGGCCGCCAGGGCCATATTATGAGAGATTGTCCGTTGGCGGGTGGTTCTGGTGGTGCAGCTCAGCCCACGGGATCAGCTGCTGGTTCGTCTTCCACTCCTTCAGCTATGCGCCTTGCGGGGCGGGGTATGCCAGCACCAGCGGGCCGCGGTAGAGGCCGTGGCGGGGTTTTCGATTCTAGCGGTCCTTCGAACCGCATATATGCATTGGCTAGCCGAGAAGATCAGGAGGCGTCGCCAAATGTAGTCACAAGTACATTATTGGTCTTTTCCCGAGCCGTATATGCATTGATCGATCCAGGTTCTACTTTATCATATATTTCTCCCCTTGTTGCTAGTAAAATTGGGATAACACCTGAACCTATAGAGCCGTTCAAGGTAGCTACGCCGGTCGGGGATTTTATTATAGCGAGGCAGGTATATCAAGATTGTTCTGTGATTATATGTGGTCGTTGCACTAAGGCCGATTTGGTAGAATTAGATATGATGGAATTCGATGTTATTATGGGTGTATGGATTGGTTAGCCTCTTGTTATGCTAATGTTGACTGCCAAAAAAAGGTAGTTCGCTTCCAGTTTCCAGGGGAACCAGTTATAGAATGGGCAGGAAGTACAGCATCGCCGAGAGGTAAGTTTATTTCATACCTCAAGGCTAGGAAGATGATTCAGAAATGGTATATTTAACATCAGGTTCGCGTACATGATACTAAGGCAGAAACACCTACTCTCCAGTCAGTTCCGGTTGTTAATGAATTTCCAGATGTATTTCCGGATGAGCTTCCAGGTCTCCCACCTGAACGGGAGATAGAATTCACGATAGATGTATTGCCAGATACCCAGCCTATATCTATTCCTCCTTACAGAATGGCACCTGCAGAATTGAAAGAATTGAAGGAGCAGCTAAAAGACTTATTAGAAAAAGGCTTCATCAAACCCAGTACGTCACCCTGGGGAGCACCGGTATTGTTTGTAAGAAAGAAAGACGGGTCGCTGCGGATGTGCATTGATTATAGACAGCTGAATAAGGTGACTATAAAGAATAAATATCCCCTCCCCCGGATTGATGATTTATTTGACTAGTTGCAGGTGCTAAATATTTTTCGAAGATAGATTTGCGCTCGGGCTATCATCAGGTGCGGGTACGAGAGGGAGATATTCCAAAGACTGCTCTCAGGACCCGATATGGGCATTATGAATTCAGGGTGATGTCTTTTGGGCTAACAAACGCCCCAACAGTGTTTATGGATTTGATGAATCGGGTATTCAGGCCGTTTCTAGACATGTTCGTGATCGTATTTATTGATGACATTCTGGTTTATTCACGATCAGCAGAAGAGCATTCAGATCATCTGAGGACAGTACTTGGCACACTTCGGAAACATAAATTATATGCTAAGTTCTCTAAGTGTGAATTCTGGTTGACCTCAGTGGCATTCTTGGGGCATATCGTCGGAGCAGATGGTATTCGGGTCGATACAAGAAGATTGAGGCCGTGCAGAATTGGCCTGGGCCTACGACACCAACTGAGGTACGCAATTTTCTGGGATTAGCAGGGTATTACAGAAGGTTTGTGGAGAATTTTGCTTCTATTACAACACCATTAACGAAGCTAACTCAGAAGGCAGCAAAATTTCAGTGGACTGATGCTTGTGAACGCAGCTTCCAGTTACTGAAGGAAAAATTGATTACAGCTCTAGTTCTAACTCTTCCAGAGGGGTCAGATGGGTATGTTATCTATTGTGATGCTTCCGGTATTGGGATTGGTTGTGTATTAATGCAGCATGGTCGAGTTATAGCCTATGCTTCCCGGCAGCTCAGACCGCACGAGAGAAATTATCCTACTCATGATCTGGAACTAGCCGCGGTAATTCATGCTTTGAAGATATGGCGGCATTACTTATATGGGGTTCATGTTGATATTTATATAGATCACAAAAGCCTTCAGTACATTTTTAAACAAAAGGAGTTGAATTTGCGGCAAAGAAGATGGCTCGAATTATTGAAAGATTATGATGTTGACATCTTGTATCATCCTGGAAAAGCCAACGTTATAGCCGATGCACTTAGCTGCAAGTCCATGGGCAGTCTGACCGACGTGCAGCCAGAAAGGAAAGAATTAGTTCGTGAGATTCATCAGCTGGCCAGTCTTGGAGTCCGTTTGGCCAATTCTGGAAATATTGGGGTTTCTGTCCGAGAAGTTGCTGAATCATCTATTATGGAAGAGGTAAAACGACGTCAGTTGGAGGACCCTAATATGGTACAGTACAGGGACACAACCCTTGATAAGGAAAAGACCCAATTCGAGATTTCACCTGACGGGGTATTACTATATGGAGGCAGGTTATGTGTACCTGACGTTGTAGGGCAGCGGCGACAGATTATGGGAGAGGCACATAATGCTCGGTATTCTGTTCATCCTGGATCCAGAAAAATGTACCATGACCTCAGATGTTTATATTGGTGGGATGGTATGAAAAGAGACATTGCAGAGTTCGTCGCTCAGTGCCCAAATTGCCAGCAAGTTATGATCGAGCATCAAAAGCCCGGTGGATTGTTACAGGAAATGGAAATTCCAGCTTGGAAATGGGAAATAATTAATATGGATTTCATTACAGGTTTGCCGCGCACTTCTCGGAAGTATGATTCTATATGGGTTATTGTTGATAGGCTAACAAAATCAGCCCATTTTCTTCCGGTCAGGACCACATATTCGGCTGAGGATTATGCCCAGTTGTACATTAAAGAGATAGTAAGGCTTCACGGAGTTCCTACATCCATTATTTCCGACAGAGGGGCACAGTTTACAGCTAACTTCTGGAGATCGTTTCAGGACGGGTTAGGGACCCAGGTGAGTCTTAGTATAGCATTCCATCCTCAGTCTGACGGACAGGCCGAGCGTACTATTCAGATGCTGGAAGATATGCTACGGGCCTGTGTTATTGATTTCAGAGGTAGTTGGGATGATCATGTGCCGCTTATTGAATTTGCTTATAATAATAGTTATCATTCCAGCATTCAGATGGCGCCGTATGAAGCCCTATATGGTAGAAAATGCAGGTCTCCGATTGGTTGGTTCGATGTGGGTGAAACTAAATTGGTTGGTCCAGATATGATCCAGCAAGCAGTGGATAAGGTGAAACTCATTCGGGAGCGGTTATTAGCAGCCCAGAGTCGACAGAAATCATACGCAGATAAACGACGTTGACCTTTAGAGTTCCAGATTAGTGACTGGGTATTTCTGAAAGTGTCACTTATGAAAGGTGTAATGCGATTCGGTAGAAAAGGAAAGCTCAGTCCGAGATATATTAGGCCTTATCAGATTTTTCGAAAGATAGGCAAGGTCGCTTACGAGTTAGACTTACCATCTGATCTGGAAGCAGTGCATCCGGTATTTCATGTATCAATGCTCCGTAAGTGTATTCGTGATCCTTCCAGAATATTTCCCATAGAAGATATCCAGGTAACAGAGGAACTGTCCTATGAAGAACAACCTGTAGCTATTTTGGATTGTCAGGTGAGGAAATTGTGCACCAAAGATGTACCTTCTGTTAAAGTCTTGTGGTGAAACAATAACAGACAAGAAATGACCTGGGAAGCGGAGGACGAAATGAAGAAGAAGTACCCTCGCTTGTTTCCTATGCCTACAAGTAATCTAAATTCCGTAACTGGTTATATTGATTGGTGAATAAATTGTATGTGCTGTCCATAAAAAGAAACTCCCCCAAAATGCTTGTAAGACCTATAAGGCTAGTTTAACATTCGAGGACGAATGTTCTAAAGGGGGGGACGATGTTATATCCCGTAATTTTGCACATTCGGATAAATTGAAATAATTGTGACTAGTAAGAGATAAGGCAATATTTTGAATTTATTTAACATATATGTTGTTCATGAAAAATATTGATACGGAAATATCGAGGAAGGCTAAGGGAAAAATTGGAATTTTAGAAATTAGTTTCATGACTTACAAAATATTAACCTAACTAAATGGGCTTGGAAAAAAAAAGAGAAAAAGAGGCCCAGGGATTCGGCCAAAGAGAAAAGAGAGAAAATTTTTAGCCCACCAACCTTTGATCCCAAAATCTTAATTTTCTAGTATTCTTACTAAGTTCAAGACCCTCTTCAACGTGGTATAATTATTAAAGCGAGAAAACCACTTTTGTGACAAGTGCAAAATTCTATTCAAGTGGAAAGAGGTAAGAATTTCATGTTCTTTTATATGTTATGGAAGACTTATATATATGTGGTAGTATGTGTAAGTGAATGAAAAGTATGAAATTTGGGTGTTGTGGGTGTAGCCGTGTGGATGTGTATGTGTGTGTGTGGCCGTGTGGTATTGTTGGTTGAGGAAGATGAACAAATATTATTTAGTATGTTAATTGTGTTGATTGTGGCCTTTGTGATGTAAATGGAAGAATAATGGTTCAAGTTGGCATGAAAATTGGTTGTAAGTTGTTGTAGGAAATTATGTGATTTTATTATAGTTTTTATGTAATTATGGAAGTGGAGTTGCTAAAGTGTGAATTGTTGTTGTTGTTGATGAAATTGGAAGAAGAAAATGCGATGTTGTGACCTTGTTGCATTTGTGGAGATTTCGAGTGGAATATGGTGTTGGTGGGATTGTTGAATATTTTGTAGAATTGTATGAAATGCTTTTGAATTGTATTTGAATGATCTTGAATTACTAATGAATATGTAAGCGTTGATATGGGCTTGAAAATACGTAGTTAAATTGAATGTGATAAGCTACGTAGAGATAGAAGGCTACTAATTTTAGAATGTGCTTTAAATTGATTCTTGATGTTATTGGTATGGTTGTTGGTATAGTTGTTGATGAATTTGGCCGAGTTAAATTCTCGGGGATGTTGAATTTACAGGGGAGATGCTGCCGAAATTTCTGTAGACAGGTACTAGTTAGAATTGGATTTCTAAGTACTTGTAGCTAATGTTTGGTAATTGATAACGTTATTGTAGATATTGGAGAGCCCGAGACTTGAGTCGGGATTTGGTTACCGAGCGATTGAGGTATGTAAAGCCTACCTTTCCTTCTTTTGGCATGATCCTTTTGAAACGAACACAAATGTATATGTATGCTTATAAAGAAAATCCTACTCTTAGAGCCATTAGGATGGCTAACATCTTTAACTTCCATAAGCTATTTCATATGGCTTGATACATATTTGTGATATTCGAAGACTCTAGTGGTTATGTTTCCGAATGTTGTTCGAAAGAAAAATCGAGAGGACTAAATCTTTGATGAATACTTTGGTACGTAAATATGGTCCAAAAGTCTCCGTTTGATTTGATCCATAATGTTATTCTAAAGTTTCCTAATATGAATATTCGATCCATAATGATGTTCGAAAGTTTTCTAATATGAATGATACTTGAATTTCCAAGTATGGCTTATGAAATATTTTTTGAAGGTTCTGTACTTCAAAAGCTCGTAACTTTCCTATACTAATTCCGATTGACCCAAATCTTATTTTTGAGCCTTCAGATGTCGGTAAATATGTTTTTCCATTGAGTTTTGAATTTTTTTTATGTACTTATATGCATATGGTTTCCTCACTACTCCGCTCGTGCATACTACTATGATATCGCTCGCCGGATCCCGGGCCGGTTTTGTGATCGTGCGCACTATGTTATATTCGGCAGTATGATGTGTTACGGTTCCTGAGACCTCGCTATAGGGCCGGGTACCGCATATATACGGCGTTATGATGTGATATGGCATATGATATGTTCTGATGTTGTGATATGTTATGATGATACGATATGTTCGGGGATTGTACGGAGATTTGAAACCTTCTGGAGTATGATGTGTTGTGGCGCCAGCGTCGGAGTGGCGACCACGTTCCTGAGCCCTATGCATGATTTTTATTTGTATTATTTATATTTTCAGCACAGGTTTTGATATACTAATTCTGTATCCATTTTCTGTACTCCTCACTTCAGTTATGATTCGGATTACTGTGCTTCATGCTTTACATACTCAGTACATATTTCGTACTGACCCCCTTTCTTCGGGGGCTGCGTTTCATGCCCGCAGGTACAGACGTTCGTTCAGGTGACCCACCAGTGTAGGATACTTATTCTGCTATTTGGAGTACTCCTTTTGATCCGGAGCTCATATTTTTGGTACATATCTTCTGTTATACATGTTCTATATATATGGCTATTTGGGTACGGCGGGGCCCTGTCCCGTCATATGTTTCTGTTATGGTTTGTAGAGGCCTGTAGTCATATATGTGGGTCATGGGTCGTGTTTGTTCGATTATGTCTGTGATTTGTGCCTTAAGCGGTCCCGTTTGCTATTATGGCCAAAACGGCCCATATGTTTGTATATGTATGTGTATTCGGGCGATGTGTATTCCGCCAGCCTACCGGTTTTTGGTATGATATTTTTGTACGGGTGACCGCTTAAGATGATATCTGTTTTCAGCATCTGTTCAAAATAACGTATGCTAAATTTGAATAAGTCTTCGATATGTCGATTTAGTACGAGAATGAGTTCGGGTGTGCAAATAGGGTACCAGTCGCGGCCCACGGGGCTGGGTCGTGACATTTGTGGACAGACTGGGCATTTGATGCGAGATTGTCCCTCACGGTATGGTAGATGTGGGGTTCAGCCCACAGGTTCAGCAGCTGGTTCTTCCTCAACGCGCCCGGTAAGGCAGAGGGACAGCATCTACTTCAGGTGCCGCTCAGCCCCGTGTATATCTTCAGTCCTCTCCGAATCTGGTTACAGGTACATTGTCTATATTTTCCCGTGACGTATATGCATTGATAGATTCGGGTTCTACATTCTCTTATATTACTCCATATGTTGCTGGTCGTATTGGGGTGAAACCTGTGCCAATCAAACCGTTTGAGGTGTCTACTCCGGTTGGTGATCCCGTGATAGCAAAGCAAGTGTATAAGAATTGTGTAGTTGTGACATGTGATCACCAGACCAAAGCTGATTTAATTGAACTGGAAATGTTAGATTTTGATGTAATTGTGGGTATGGATTGGTTGGCATCATGTTATGCTAATGTTGATTGCCGAACGAAAGTGGTGGGATTTCAATTTCTGGGAGAGCTCGTGCTTGAATGGAAGAGTAATACAGCATCTCCAAAGGGTAGGTTTATTTCCTACCTTAAGGCATGGAAGATGATAGCCAAAGGCTATATTTATCACTTAGTTCAGGTCCGTGACATCGAGGCAAAGCCGCCAACTTTCCAATTAGTCCCGGTAGTGAATGAATTCCCAGACGTGTTTCTAGACGAACTTCCAGGTCTTCCTCCAGAAAGAGAGATTGACTTCGCCATTGATGTGTTGCCGGACACCAAGCCTATTTCTATTCCTCCTTGTGGAATGGCTCCGGCAGAGTTGAAAGAGTTAAAGGCACAATTGAAAGATTTGCTTGAAAAAGGGGTTTATTAGACCCAGTTTATCACCGTGGGGAGCACCAGTCTTGTTCGTAAGGAAGAAGGACGGATCTCTACGAATATGTATCGACTACAGGCAATTGAACAAAGTGACGATTAAGAAAAAATATCCTCTCCCAAGTATTGATGACTTATTCGATCAATTGCAAGGTGCCAAGTGGTTTTCTAAAATAGATTTGAGGTCGGGTTACCATCAAGTGAGAGTTAGAGAAGCGGATATTCCCAAAACAGCCTTCAGAACGAGATATGGCCACTATGAATTCCGGGTGATGTCATTTGGATTGACTAATGCTCCGGCCGTGTTTATGAATTTGATGAACAATGTATTCAAGCCTCTCTTGAACTTATTTGTGATAGTATTTATTGATGATATTCTGGTGTATTCTCGCACGGAATCAGAACATGCAGATCATTTGCGAATTGTTCTTGGCATTCTTCGAGCCCGAGAATTGTATGCAAAGTTTTCAAAGTGCGAGTTCTGGCTAAATTCTGTGGCATTTCTAGGCCATGTTATTTCAAATGATGGCATTCGAGTTGACACTCAGAAGATTGAAGCTGTGAAGACTTGGCCAAGGCCTACGACGCCTATAGAAGTTCGTAGTTTTCTGGGTTTGGCAGGTTATTACAGAAGATTCGTAGAGGGCTTCTCATCTATTTTAGCCCCATTGACGAAGCTAACCCAGAAGTCAGCCAAATTTCAGTGGAATGATGCTTGTGAGCGCAGTTTCCAAGAGTTGAAAGGCAGATTGACCTCAGCTCCGATCTTAACACTTCCAGAAGGGTCAGATGGCTACGTGGTATATTGTGACGCTTCTGGTGTCAGATTAGGATGCGTATTGATGCAGCATGGTAAAGTTATTGCATATGCTTCGAGGCAATTACGGAAACATGAAAAGAATTATCCAACCCATGACCTGGAATTAGCTGTGGTTGTTCATGCCTTAAAAATATGGAGGAATTATTTGTGTGGCGTGCATGTTGATATCTATACAGATAAAAAAAGTCTTCAATACATTTTCAAGCAAAAGGAGTTGAACCTGCGGCAGAGGTGGTGGTTCGAATTGTTGAAAGATTGATGTGAATATTTTGTACCACCCCGGAAAAGCGAATGTAGTAGCCGATGCGCTTAGCCGCCGATCCATGACCAGTTTATCTAAAGTCCCTCCGGAAAAGAAAGAGATGGTTTATGAGCTCCGCCAACTAGCTAATCTTGGAGTACGTGTAATCGATTCGGGTAATGAGGGGATTAGTATCAATGATCCCACAATTTCATCCTTGGACATGGAAGTGAAAGAACGACAATATGAAGATCCTCAATTATGTCGTTACAGAGACACATCTTATGGAAAGGAGAAGTCTTCGTTTGAAGTTTCTATGGATGAAATTCTTAGATACCGAAACAGGCTATGTGTGCCGAGTGTGGCGGAATTGCGCAAACGAATTCTAGAAGAAGCACATTGCTCTCGGTATTCCATTCACCTAGGTACCACCAAAATGTATCATGATCTCAAGTTAATAAATTGGTGGGATGGCATGAAGAGAGACATAGCCGAATTCGTAGCATAGTGTCCAAATTGCCAACAAGTAAAAGTTGAACATCAGAAGCCAGGAGGCTTAATGCAAGCCATAGAAATCCCTACTTGGAAATGGGAAGTGATCAACATGGACTTCATTGTGGGATTGCCTCATTCCCGCGGCAGGTATGATTCTATATGGGTGATCGTGGATAGATTGACAAAAGCAGTCCATTTTCTCCCAGTTAAGATTACATACTCAGCCGAAGATTATGCGAGGTTATATCTCAAAGAAATTGTGCGACTTCGTAGTATTCGATTATCCATTATCACAGATAGAGGAGCACAGTTTACAGCCAAGTTTTGGAAGTCCTTCCAAGAAGGTCTAGGCACTCAAGTGAAGCTTAGCACGGCATTTCATCCGCAGACCGATGGACAAGCCAAGCGTACTATTCAGACCTTGGAAGATATGCTACGAGCGTGTGTGCTGGATTTCGGTGGAAGTTGGGATGATCATTTACCCTTAATTGAATTTGCATATAATAATAGTCACCATTCTAGTATTCAAATTGCTCCATATGAAGCATTATATGGGAGAAATTGTAGATCCCCAATCGGATGGTTTGAAATAGGAGAGGTACAGCTAGTAAGCCCCGAATTGATTCAGCAAGCGGTGGAAAAGGTTAAGTTGATCCAAGATCGATTGTTGATAGCCCAAAGTCGCCAAAAGTCTTATGCGGACAATCACCGACGAGACTTGGAATTTCAAGCGGGTGATTGGGTATTTTTGAAAGTATCGCCAATGAAAGGGGTGATGAGATTTGGCAAGAAATGGAAGCTAAGTCCTAGATATATTGGACCCTACAAAATTATCCACAAGGTGGGTCAGGTAGCCTATGAATTGGACTTGCCTTCGGAGCTTGAATCAGTCTATCCAGTTTTCAACGTTTCGATGCTCCGCAAGTGTATTGGAGATCCCACAAAGATTGTCCCGGTAGATGATGTGCAAGTGACAGAAAAGCTAACCTATGAAGAGGTGCCTATTGCTATTCTAGACAGGCAAGTGCAAAGACTCCGAAATAAAGAGGTAGCTTCAGTTAAAATCTTGTGGCGAAACAATAACCGAGAAGAAATGACTTGGGAAGCGGAAGAGAGTATGAAGTCCAAGTACCCGCACTTATTCCAACCCCCAGAAGAGATTCAAGATGAAACGCCAACAATATAAGGTATATATATATATATGCTTACTTTTCATGCTTTTGGTCATATGTGGCCATAGACATGTTGATATTGTGATGTAGCCCTGGGAGGCAATGATATTATAGTTGTTGTGACAGGATGGTAGTGCCAGACTCTGGCGAAAATTTTCGTAGAATCCCGAGTGTTTAACATTCAAGGACGAATGTTCCAAAAGGGGGGAAGAGTGTTACACCTAGGAAATTTTCCTGTGAACGTACAATGAATAGACTAACGAAGAAAACGAGTATATGGTGTTTTAATCAGAAGGGAATGACGTTTGACGACCCTAAGTAAGATTTTAAAGGCAATGGGAATAAGGGATAAGGTTATGCTCCACAATGACTAATAATAGATTCTGAAGACATGAAAGTTGCAGATTTGCACTTTGGCCCAGTGTTATGTCCCGTGTTTCGTATATTTGGAAATCGAGAAATAATTACGACTTGGGTGTTATAAGGAAATAGTTTGATTTTAGTGAATATGACTATGTTGGTTATGGGATCATTAATGTTAAGACATCGGGGAAGGCCGAGGGTAAATTTGGAATTTCGGAAATTAGTTTCGGGAATTACGAAACGGGACTTTTCATGAATTGGGCCAAGGGAATATAACACAAAATTGAGGCCCAAGATTGTGGAGGTGGCCGGCCATTTGGCTAGGCCCAACCCTCTTCTTAATGGTCATGTGCCATGCACATGACCAATAATAGGATATATATCCATATGCTTCATTGAATTTTCAAGAAAACATAGATAAACATCAAAAGTTGAAGAACACCACATAAAAAGCACCTCTCGGCCGAGAATGGGAAAAGAGAGAAAAAAAATTGTGCTAGCTTTGTTTAAGGTCCAAAAATCTTAGTTTCTACATATTTGTGAAGTACTCAAGACCCTCTTCAACGGGGTATAATTAGTTTGGCACAAGAGCCTCGTTTGCGACAAGTCGGAAATTCAAGAAAAGGTAAGAATTTTGCCCCTCTAATGTTATAGAATTGAGATGAATGTGCTAAGGATTGAGAATAGACGAGAATCCCGTAACTTTGATATATATAAAAAGCCGTGGGTGTGTGTGTGTTTGGTGTTGGAGCCGTGGCACTTATGTAGTGTAAAGTGATGTGAATTGATCTTGTTTAGTTTGTATAATGTGTCGTCGTGACCTTTATGTCGTAAATGATTGATTGATGAATTGGATTGGTGTTGGAAAATGATTTCGGAACGTTATCGGAAAGTATACACCTTTTGTATATTCGCGTATATCATTGTATATCTTTGATGCTAAAGACTTTAAATATGACTTATAGTTGATGTTAATGAATTCGGGATGAAACGACGCAAGTTAGAACGTCTGTTGTAAGTTTTGGTGTTTTGGGAGAATTATGGAAAGTAATGGATTTTGGGCAATTTCGTGTATGGCTTGGAATGTATTTGGAATGTGAAGGCATAATCTTGAATGAGTGAATGAATACAATAATATGGATATAGATTTGGAATTTTGAAGTTTGAATGAAAGATTTCCAACTTGTGTAGTAAGGTAGGCTTTTGAAGTTCGAATATGGTTTATATTGTTTGATGATGTTTGGGTTGTTGTTGTTGATGTATTTTGAGTCGAGCTAAGTCTCGGGGATGTTAGATTTATAAGGGAAATGCTGCCGAAATTTCGGCAGGCAAAAATGAAGTTAAAGGCATTTTTAAGCCTAAGAATCTCAATTGGTAACTTTGACCATTTGCAGATTTCAGACGAAACGGGACTTGACTTTTGGGAGAGCGTAAGACGTCTGTAAGGTATGTAAAGCTTCCCACTCCTTCGTTTGGCATATCTTAGTATGATAGGCGAATATGAGAACTTTCGGAGCATTTCTGCTCCTCAAAACCCGATCCACAGAAAAGTTACTATTCATTCAATTCAATTGAAGCCTAAGGGCTCTATTTTGGCTAGAATGCCACCACTCGTCCGAAACCTATCGAAATGTGGTCGGGTAACTTAGAAATGATTATGTATGACCCTTTGGCCTATAAATGTTCGTAAATTATGTTCGCCACCTCAATTCGACTCGAGGTGGGCCCGCTAACCCCGAGACGCCCTATTTGTCTTATTGGGCTGTCCCTTTGAATAAAGTTTGAAATGATACTTTCGATTTTGGAACTTCCTCCTACGGGATATGCTTTGAATATTACGATACGCTAAGTTACGTTTTGAGCTATACGTACTATTTTAGAACGTTTTGTGAAATGAAACCTTGCATCGACTAAGTATTCGATTATTTTGTATTATGAAATGACTTATGGGACTACTATGTTTTGAAAGACTATTTTGAAATATGATTTGCATTGTCTGCTCACGACTCCGCTCGTGCCTTATTATGACTTCGTTCACCGGTTCCCGGGCCGGTTATGATTCGTGCGCCTTATGATAATTCGGCCGTATGATGTGTTGCGGTTCCCGAGGCTTCGCCATAGGGCCAGGTTCCGTTTGGAGTTATGCTGTGATATGGCTCGTGATGCGATACGCTCACCTATGTTTGTGTTTGTGTTCGGGGATGTACGGAGATTTGAAACCTTCTGGTGTTATGCTGTGTGTGGCGCCAGCGTCGGAGTGGCGACCACGTTCCTGAGCTTTGCATGATTTCGTCTGCATTATGTATATGTATATGATTTGATACGGATTTTTGACACACCGGTTTGTACTCCACTTTGTTATCTGATTTGCTTTCAGTTTGGTCCATATATCTGTACTCCGTGCTTTACATACGCAGTACATATTTCGTACTGACCCCCTGTTCTTCGGGGGCTGCGTTTCATGCCCGCAGGTACAAAAGCTCATTTGGGGTGATCCTCCGGTTTAGGCTACTCATTCTGCTGTGTTGGAGGGCTCCCCTTGATCTGGAGCCTAACTGTTGGTACATACCTCCTGTTGTGTGTATTCGGTACATTTGACTATTTGGGTACGGCGGGGCCCTGTCTCGCCATATGTCTTTGCTTTGAGTTCCTAGAGGCCTGTAGTCATATATGTGGGGTGAGGGTCATATATATGTTTGTTTGATTTTGTTTTCTGGTCTTAAAGCGGTCCGCTTGATATGATGGCCCTAAATGGCCCTTATGCTTATGATTGTACTTTTGACCGGCGATGCCTATTCCGCCGCTCAGTTTGTATTTGATATGACATTCTGATTTGTGCGACCGCTTAAGACATATTTTGATATAAACTATGTTTGATATGATTTCGAAAAATTCAGAAATAAGTTTGGATTTGAAAATGAATACACGATTTGGTCTGGGTACCCAGGTAGGGTGCCAGTCGCGGCCCACGGGGCTGGGTCGTGACACCCAGTTGATCGTAAAAGGAAATACGGACCGTAAAGTAGTATATGGCTCGTAAACCACCATGTCGTATTCCAACTTACAAAACTTCAACTTTCTATCAAATGTTCAAATGGTTAAATACGACTTGGAATACAGACCGTAAATTGAAAAACGGCCCGTAAACTGCGATCGTAAATCACCATGATCCCTAGAATACCTTTCTGGTTTTGATATGCTTAAATACGACCACGAAATACGGCCCGTAAACTGGAATACGGACCGTAAACTGGGTTTACGACCATTGTGTACTTCAACTACTGTTCATTCCGGATCAGATTTTAAGTCATTAAAAGGAGACCCAAGCTCATTAAATTCATTTCATCTTCACGATATTTCTCTCTAGAAACCTCTAGAATACTCTCCACTCTTCAATTACAAGAAAATCAAAGGAAATCCATGATCAATAACACCAAATCCATGAAACAAAGTGTATGAAACGTAGCTAAAGTTCATCTCTCTCAAGAAAACCCAAAAGAAGTGAAGTAGGGTTTTAATGCTAGAAGAGTAATTCTATTCAAGGCTTGTTCAACCATTATCTAAGGTACGTTTCTTGACCAAACCATGTTGTTTAAGGTATTTGAAGGTTAAGATACTTGAAATGTAAAAAGACATAGGAAGTGGGTCATTCATGAGTTAATAGTGTCATGGTTGGATGGTAGTTGGGTTGAATTATAAATGTTGGAGTGTTGTGATTCTGAATACTTTATAAATGACATTTATACCATGAAATAAGTATTATATATGAGGAAACGCGATAGTAAGCTAGAACCATAAATGTGGAGAAATTGAAAAGAAATGGTGGATTGTGGTCAATGTATATAAATGATGATTATTGATTGCAATATTGTGAATGTTGTTGTGAGCGTTTGGGAGTTGATGTAGACTATGGGAAAAGTAGTATAAACAAAGAAAGTGCTGCCCAATTTTCCCTAGCTTTAGAAAGCCCGTTCTTATAATTGCTTAGCTAATGACGATATAAATTCTCTTGAAGGTAGAATGTGTGCATTAAAGAATAACAAGCAAGCGATAGATTAGCTAAACGTCAAAGGTATGTAAGGCTTATCCCTTCCTTCAAAGGCATGAATCTTCCATGTTTTTCCATGATCCTCCTAAATGATGGAGCTTATGAGTCCGTAAATATACCACACTACATACGAGCATGATAGTGATGCTGATGAGTTAAAGTATAGCGATTCGAGAGTTCATGATATTATTCCTCACACTCACCTTATGTATTATTTCCTTCAAGGTAAGGCAGGCTACTCATAAATGTTCATAATATAATCGGGGGTTCACGACCTTATGTCACCCAAATGTAGTTACGGTTGACTTCAAAGTTTAATGTATTTTTCCTAATGATAAATGTGAAAAAATGCTAAGTTATGATATGTCTATAAGATGATCAATAATGCTAGCTCATAATATGCCTATGTTATGCATGAACACGTCAAGCTATGATAAGATTATGATACGTTCATGAAAGGTGCAATAGTGATGGGTTATGATTGATTATGTGATGATAAAATTCTACCGCGCCAGAATGGCCGGGAATGCCACCGCTAATGCGGGCTGCATATGGTTCCACCATGCCTAGATGGCCGGGCATGTCACCGCTAAGGCGGGCTGCGATGTTATACCGAGCCTAGAGGGCCGGGCATGATCACCACTAGTGGGCGGCATATGATGGTTACCCGGACGCGGGATAATGATCAGGATTGTGATGTGACGAGATATGTGATGTGATGACATATGTACCATGATTATGTAAAATATGATATATGTACGAAATGTATTTGCTTATGACACTCTTGCAGGTTATATCTTTCCCTTATGGCTCACGCTCCTCCTATTATATTTATTTCACTCTTGTCTTACATACTCAGTACAATATTCATACTGACGTCCATTTTCTTTGGACGCTGTGTTTATGCCCACAGGTAGACAGAGAGGCGAGCTCGAGCCAGACTCGTAGGAGCTGTTAGCCGATTGAAAGCACTCCTTTGTTCCGTAGGTGCTTGATTATTCTTTTGTGTACATTTGTATATGTGGGCACGACGGGGTCCTGTCCCGTCTACATGTCTAGTACTTGAATAGAGGCTCGTAGATGCGCAGTGTAGGTTAGATGGTCTCACGAGATGCTATTATATGTACATATTATTTTGATGGCCGAGAGGCACATGTATATAAAAGTAATTATGTTTCCACATGAAATACGATTTTTTTACCATTTGAGTATAAAAGTTGATAAAAGAGCTTTAAGTGAGAAAGATGAGTAGTAGAGCGAGTGGTGCTCGGTGGCTAGCCCCTGGTACCCGTCACGGTCACTGGCCGGGTCGTGACGTTTGACACTCTCTTCCCAATTGTTGTTTGCTGAGTAGATGACCCATTACTCACTTAGTATTATGATTGCTAGACTTTGAATGTTCTGAAGCGTTACGAAAGGGGAAAGCTATTACGGAGTGATTGCATTGTTCCAGTTCGGCTTTGAGGTAGGTTACGGTCTACTTTAGTTAGACTTTGATTAGTGGATTGTATATGTTATGAAATTCATAGGAGAAGCATGATTAGGGCTTCCGACATAAAATGTGGTTGGAAATTCCTTTATTTGATATTGGTTGATTGATTATGTGATTAACTATTATGGTATGATAAAGAAGGAGTTAATGAATATTCTTCTAGTTGACTTGGAGTAATCCCTTGTTCATGATATTGATGAATTGATTCTTTAGTTCTGATATGACTTGTGACATGGTGACTTATGTTCCTTCATATTGAGTTATTGATTGTTCATATTCCTTATTGACTGTGGAATGGAAATACATTGTGATGGAAAAGATAATATACATGATAATATATATGTGTACACCTCAAAAAATTTCATGTCATTGCCTAGTGAATATACTAACGCAGGGTAAGAAGTATATGATGTTTTTATGAGCAAGAAGTAGTACTTAACGTTTGAAGCACGAGAAGAAAGTTCATTAAAGAATGTTAAGCATAAGCCGTGTTTGGAAAAGGGGTTTGCTAAGCACCGAGTTAACGTGAGCTTAATGATGTATTAAGGAAGAGTTATGACGCCCTTAGATTGTTAATGAAGTGTTAAACAAGTGTTAAGAAGGTTCCATAAGGATTGGAGATTAAATGAGTCGACGAGAACAAGTTTCGGAAAAACTGTGGATTGTACGGTCCACTATGTGGATTGTACGGTCCACTATATGGACCGTGTAAAAGATACTGGCCGTATATTAGACCGTATAAGATGCCTAGAGTTGGAGTCTTCACTGGAACAAATAAACGGTCACACATACGGCCCATACAAATTATACGGACCGTATGTGTGTCCGTATAATTGTGTCGGGACAGATTTTCAAGTTGATATAAGGGACCCCAAAGCTCATTTATTTCATTTCATTTTTCTCTCCACACCTCAAGAACCCTCTAGAACTCTCTCCACACTTCTTCTACAATAATCCAAGAGAAATTAAGGATCAACTTCATTAAACGAAGGAAATCAAGTGCAAGAAGCTCACTAGGGTTCATCCAAGACAAGAAATCTCTTTGGAAGTGGAACTAGGGTTTTCCTCAAGTGAAGTATTTTCATCCAAACTTGCTCCTACACAATCAAAGGTAAGTTTTATGATTCTTCCATGCTAAGTTTTATGATTCTTCCATGCTATTTAGACTAATGAGGGGTTAAAAGATTTGGATTATGGAAGGAAATAGAAAATGGGTTACAAGTAAGAGAATAGTGACATTGTTGAGTAGTAGCTTTATATGAATCATGATTCTTGATATGTTGTGATTATAATTATGTTATGAATGATTTTGAGAACATGGGAGAAACATTATATGAGGATGAATGTAATGTTGTATTATGATGACCATGGTTATGATGCTTCGAAAATGTGTTGGAGATCCTACTAGGATTGTGCCAATAAACGATGTGCAAGTGACAGAAAGGTTGACTTATGAAGAAGTGCCCATTGCCATACTAGATAGGCAAGTATGGAGGCTTAGAAACAAAGAAGTGGCCTCAGTTAAGGTTTTATGGAGAAGTAGTAAACGAGAAGAAATGACATAGGAAGCAGAAGAAAGTATGCGATCCAGATACCCTCATTTATTTCAGCCCTTGGGAGAGATTCAAGATGAAACATCAGCGGTATGAGGTATGTATGATTTCCTTTTCATGCTTTTGGTCATGTGTGGCCATAGATATGTTGATATTGTGACGTAGCCCTGTGAGGTGATGATATTTTGGGTTGTTGTGACAAGTTAGTAGTGCCATATTATAGGGGAAACTCTGGCAAAATTTCTATAGAATCCCCAAAGACTTTAACATTTGAGGACGAATGTTCTCAAGGGGGAGAGAATGTTACACCTCGAGAATTCCCCCGTGAACGTACAGTGAATAGACTAACGAAGAATACGAGTGTATGATGTTTTAATAAGAAGGGAATGACGTTTGACGACCCTAAGTAAGATTTCAAAGGCAATTGCAATGAAAGGTAGGTTATGCTCCACAATGAATATTATAGGTTTTGGAAATGTGAAAAGTTGCAGGTTTGCATTCTGGCCAGTTGGTCGTAAAATGAAATACGGAGCGTAAAGTGGTATACGGACCGTAAACTGAAATACGGCCCGTAAACTGAGTCGTAAACCACCATATCCTCAGCCTGACTTTCTGTTTCTGTCATCCTTAAATACGACCATGAAATACGGTCTGTAAACTGGAATCCGGACCGTAAACTGTGTTTACGACCACTGTGCACTTTCGACAACTGTTGATTTAAGATCAGATTTTGGGTTATTAATAAGAGACCAAGTTCATTATTTCATTTCCACATGACACCCCCATCTCTCTAAAACCTCTCTCTACATATATTCCACAAGAATTCAAGGATATTTGGTGATCAACAACAAAAACTAAGTGAATCAAGTATACGAAAACCCATTTAGGATCATACAAGTCAAGAAATCTCATTGGAGATAAAGTACGCTTTTGCTCAAGTGGAGTATTATCAACCAAGGATTGTTCCTACGACATCTAAGGTAAGATTTATGATGTTTCTATGTTGTTTAAGGTATTTAAGAGTTGAAATACTTGGATTGTTGAGAGGTATGGCAAAATGGGTCATGAATGTGGAATAGTGCTATTTTGAGAAATAGTTTGAATTGAGTTATGAGTCTTGATGTATTGTAATGTAAATGTGTTATAAATAATGTTGAGAACATGAGATGAGCAATGTACGTGAATGGACATAGTCGTGCGATATGGCCATAGATATGGATGATTGAAAAGTGAGTCTAGAATATGGATAATGTGGGTGAATAATGACTATTTTTGTAGTATTGTGAATGTATTGTTGACGTTTGAGAGTTGAAATACATTATAGAGGAATGTCGTATAAATAGAGGAGACGTTTCCCGATTTTCTCTAGTTTAGTCATGTATGCTAGCTATCGATTCTGATGATAGTATGACTTTAATGAAGGTAGAAACGTGAGCTTCGGAGGAGAACGTGCAAGTGGTAAATAGTTGAACGGAAAGGTATGTAAGGCTAACCCTTCTTTCATAAGGCATAGTTCTTTGGCCAAACATCTAAATCTTCCATAAGTCTATGATGTCTCATAAATGATTCGATCTTCCGAGCTATTAAGCTCACGATTCTTGATATGCTACGATTGTACTAAGTTCCTCGTATGACGAGTAAGCCTATAAAGATAAGTGTGATGAATGATGATAATAGTGATAATGATATTGATGACGACTATAATGGTAATGGCGATGACGATAATGATAGTGATGAAAGTAGTAAAGATGCTTATGAGCTGTATGTATGTGTGCCCATGTATGGCTACTATGAAACCCGAGCCTATATGGCCGGGTAGTATATGTATAGATGTATATGTATGTATGCTTACGTAACGCGCGCACACCACTGCAGTTGGGTACAGATAACACTGAGCCTTGGTCGGGCCAGGTATGTGTAACACTGAGCCTTGGTAGGGCCAGGTATGTGTAACACTGAGCCTTGGTTGGCCAGGTATGTATGACTACCGAGCCTAGCTATGGTCGGGTACGTGAAACACCGAACCTTCGGGGTCGGGTATGTTATGTAAATTCTATATATATGATATGATTATGTATGTGATATGATTATGTATACAATATGAATTTGAATAAGGGTATGTATACGAATACGAGTACTAATATGGAACGGATACGAATATGGATACGGATATGGAGGTATGAGCACAAATACACATTAGAATGGAAATTTTCTATGAAAGGCAAGTAACTGCCATGGGAATAATATTACCATCTCCCATCTTGTGCTATTTCTTATGATGTTCATTATGCTTCTACATTGATATTGCTCATGCTTTACATACTCAGTACATTCTTCATACTGACGTCCTTTTGTTTGTGGACGCTGTGTCATGCCCGCAAGTGCACAGGGAGACCGGCTCGATCCATAGCGGTATTCTCAGAGAGCACCTAGCAGAGCTTCATTTCATTCGGAGCCATAGCTTTTGGGTACATAATTATGGGCATAGCGGGGTCCTGTCCCGCTTATGTGATGTGTTATACTCTCCTTAGAGGCTCGTAGTCACGTGTAAATGGTTAGATATATCTGGCCTTGTTGGCCTATGTTTTGTATATCATTTTGTTAGCCTTGTCGGCTCATGTACATTGATGTGGCATAGATGCCAATTATGATATAAAGGCATTGTTGTCCAATGGGACTAGCATGATGAATGAATAGAAGTATGTTAAATTATGTGGCTCACCTAGATGTAAGTATAAGTGTAAGCCAAGAGGCGCCCGGGTGGGCTAGAACCAGGCGCTCGTCGCGGCCCTTTAGACGGGTCGCGACACATGCAGTCAGTCATTTCAGCTTATGAGTTCAGATCTCATTCATGATTCCTATGTGTATATATATATGATGTTTCCCTTATACTTTACATGCTCAGTACATTATCCGTACTGACTCCCCATTGCTTGGGGGGCTGCGTTCATGCCCGCAGGTACAGGGAGACAGACATGTGGTCCAGCTTAGTAGGACCTCTAGATTTAGCAATGGTCAGTACGCTCCATTCGATCCGGAGCTACAATCAGTTTTGGTATCCCTCTTTTGAGATGTGTATGCATATGGGTATGACGAGGCCTTGTCCCGTCCTCTCTACATCTTTTATTTCCAGTAGAGGTCTATAGACAGTTGTATGTATTAGTCAGACGATGTAGCCTTATCGGCTTCTATTCTTTTGCGTACAGTATATGTAGCAGCCTAGTTGGCTTACACTGTTCTTATGCATGATTGTGTATATATGTATGCAGATTGTACAGAGTTCTGATGTTTTCTTTTTATGAGATTTGTTTTGCCATTCATGGGCCTTTAATGTTCGGTATATTTCAGATACGAGTATAGGGGTGTTTGGTCGTTAGAGGTTAGACCCGTCGTCACGGCTCATCGATATGGGTCGTGACAGAAGTGGTATCCGAGCAGTTTCGTCCTAGGGTTGTCTACAGACCGTGTCTAGTAGAGTGTTGTTTATAGGCGTGTTGTGCACCACACTTATAAACAGGAGGCTACAGGACATTTAGGATTATGTCATTCTTTCTCTCCTAGATTGTGCGATAGAGCCATGTGTTAGGCGTTCGCTTTCTGATGAATTGCTATGGTTTCAGCGATGCCTCCCAAGAATGCTACAGCCACTCAGAAGGGCAAGAAAGCCGTAGGTGAGGCCACTAGCCGTACTCGACAGGCCTCGAGAGCCCAGGATGACATTCAGTGTGAGGGGCCGTCTGAGACATCACATACACCGCCCCCAGCCCCTACCCAATTCCTCAGCCGGATGCACCGGGCCAGGATTTGCGGGATGTTGTATGGTTGTTGACCAAATTAGTAGCCGCCCAGGCTCAGCGGCAGGGAGTTAGTGTTGACCAGGTAGATGGGACTGGTAGTTCGAGGGTTAAGGCCTTCCTTGGGTTAGGTCCTCCAGAGTTTTTTGTGGTAAAGCAGAATATGGACCCTCATGATTTTATTGATGGTATTTAGAGGACATTGAGGGTTATCCATGCGAATGAGGTCGAGTCCGTCGAGTTGGCTTCATATAGGATGCGTGATATTACAGTACAGTGGTATTAGACTTGAGAGTTATCTAGGGGAGAGAATACCCCTCCAGCTGTGTGGCGAGAGTTCGCAGATGCTTTTATCCGCTATTATTTGCTTCTGAGGTCAGGCGGGCCCGAGCAGATAGATTCTTATGTATTGAGCAGGGCAGTATGAGTGTCTAGGAGTATTGCGTGTATTTCGCATCTATGGCCAGATATGCTCCAGCCATGGTGGCTGAGATGGAGAATAAAGTTCATCGTTTTGTGGCTAGTCTAGGGCTACATTTGATCGACGCTTGTATGACCGCCGCGTTACCACCAGGCATGGATATCTCCCGTATACAGGCATATGCGCAGAATTTAGAGGATCGCAAGCGCCAGAGGAGGACAGATCGTGATTGTGATCGGGGCCATGGTAAGAGGTCTAGATCATTTGATATTGGGGGTGAGTTTAGAGGAGGACAGAGACAGCAGCATACCCGATATCATTCCATTTAGCAGGGAGTGCATCTCCGTAGTTTCCAGGTCCGAGATTTGACCGGTCTCCTTATTCCAGAGCAGGCCAAAGTTCTAGAGCATCAGGCTCTCAGTACAGACCAGAGTCAGGCCAAATGACACCCCCTTTGACGGGATATGCCCAGTGTGGAAAGTTACATGACGGTCACTGTCGACTGGGATCTGATGGTTGTTATGCTTGTGGCCAGCTAGGCCACAGAGTGAGGGAGTGCCCGATGAGGATTGGTACAGGTATGGTTCAGCCTACAGGGTCTGTGGCTGGCTCTTTTTCTGTAGTACGCCCTTCAGGGAATGTTTTTCAGCCGCCAGTAGGGCGAGGTAGAGGGAGGAGTGGAGCATCCAGCTCGAGCGGTCCTCAGTACCGCGTATATTCATTGGCTGGTAGATAGGACCGCGAGACGTCTCCTGATGTTATTACAGGTATATTATCAGTTTCCTCCCATGATGTTTATGCACTGATTGATCCAGGTTCCACTTTATCATATGTTACACCATTTGTTGCTGGCAAGTTTGGGGTAGAGCCTGAGTTGATCAAACCTTTCGAGGTGTCTACGCTAGTCGGTGACCCGGTTATAGCTAGGCGAGTATACCAAGACTTTGTTGTTATAGTTTGTGACCGCTACACCATATCAGATTTGATTGAGTTAGATATGATTGATTTTGATGTTATTATGGGCATTGACTGGTTAGCTTCTTGTTATGCTAATGTTGATTGTAGAGCAAAGCTGGTTCGATTTTAGTTTCCAGGCGAGCCAGTCCTAGAATGGAAGGGCAGTGCTGCTTCGCCTAGAGGTAGGTTTATTTCCTACCTTAAGGCATAGAGGATGATCAGAAAAGGGTGTATTTTTCATCTAGTTCAAGTTCAAGATGTGCAAGCAGAGTTGCTGACTCTTCAGTCCGTCCCTATGGTTAATGAGTTCCCAGAAGTGTTTCCAGATGAGCTTCCAGGAATTCCCCCAGAGAGGGAGATTGATTTTTCTATTGATCTATTGCCAGACACTCAGCCAATATCTATTCCTCCTTATAGGATGGCACCTGCGGAGTTGAAGGAATTGAAGGAGCAGTTGAAAGATTTTCTTGAGAAGGGCTTTATCAGGCCTAGTACATTTCCGTGGGGAGCGCCGGTACTATTTCTAAGAAAGAAAGATGGTTCCTTGCGAATGTGTATCGATTATAGGCAATTGAATAAAGTGACTGTAAAGAATAAGTATTCGCTCCCAAGGATTGATAAGTTGTTTGATCAATTACAAGGCGCCAAGTATTTCTCGAAGATAGACTTGAGGTCAGGATACCACCAGGTCAGGGTAAAGGAAGAAGACATTCCGAAGACAGCATTCCGGACTAGATATGGCCATTATGAATTTCGTGTTATGTCGTTCGGGCTAACTAATGCCTCAGCCATATTCATGGATTTGATGAATCGTGTATTCAGGCCCTTTCTAGATTTGCTTGTGATTGTGTTTATAGATGATATTTTGGTTTATTCGCCGTTAGAGGCCGATCCTGCAGAACATCTACGGAAAGTGCTTGGAATTCTTCGAGGCAAAGAGTGGTATGCCAAGTTTTCTAAGTGTGAGTTCTAGTTGAACTCTGTGGCATTTTTGGCTCACATCATTTCAGAGGAAAGCGTTAGGGTAGATGACCAAAAGATTGAGGCTGTGAAGAATTGGCCAAGGCCCACGACACCAACGGAGATATGTAGTTTCTTAGGCTTGGCAGGTTATTATAGAAGGTTTGTAGAGGGATTTTCCTCTCTTTCAGCCCCATTGACCAAATTGACTCAGAAATCAGCTAAGTTCCAATGGACAGATGCTTGTGAGCAGAGTTTTCAGACGTTGAAAGATAAGCTAAGTTTAGCACTAGTTTTGACTCTTCCAGAAGGAGCAGATGGCTATGTGGTATATTGTGATGCTTCAGGTGTTGGATTGGGTTGTGTATTGATGCAGCATGGTAAGGTTGTCGCTTATGCTTCTAGACAATTGAAGAAGCACAAGAAGAATTATCCAACCCATGATCTGGAGTTAGCGGTAGTGATTCATGCCTTGAAGATGTGGAGGCACTACTTATATGACGTCCATGTTGATATCTATACTGATCATAAGAGTCTCCTGTACATCTTTACGTAGAAGGATTTGAACTTGCGTCAGAGACGATGGTTGGAGAGGTTAAAAGATATGATGTGGACATTCTATATCATCCCGGGAAGGCTAATGTGGTAGCCGATGCTCTCAGTCATATATCTATGGGTAGCTTGTCTCACGTATTACTAGAGAGAAGAGAAATGGTCCGTGAAGTTCATCGATTAGCTAGCCTCGGAGTTCGATTGCTAGACTCAGGTGATGCAGGAGTTACTATTCAAGAGACAGCGGTATCGTCCTTGGTAGTTGAAATAAAGGAGCGTCAGTATGAGGATTCGGTTCTAGTTCATTACCGAGATACAGTACTTCAGAAAGAAAAGACACCCTTTGTGATCACAGGTGATGAAGTACTCATATATCAAGGTAGATTGTGTGTCCCTAGTGTTGCAGGACTCCGTCAGCAGATTATGGGAGAGGCACATTACTCCCACTATTCTATTCATCTAGACTCAAGAAAGATGTACCATGACCTCAAGGAAGTTTATTGGTGGGATGGTATGAAAAGAGATATAGCAGAATTTGTCGCTCAATGTTCGAATTGTCAGCAGGTCAAAATAGAACACCAGAAGCCTGGAGGTCTATTGCAGGCTATGGAGATTCCGACATGGAAGTGGGAGGTAATTAATATGGACTTCATTACGGGGTTGCCCCGTACTCAGCGAAAGTGTGATTCGATATGGGTCGTAGTTGATAGGCTCACAAAGTCAGTTCAGTTTCTGCCTGTCAGAACTACTCATGCAGCTGAGGATTATGCGAGGCTTTATCTTAAGGAGATAGTACGACTCCATGGTGTTCCTTTAGCCATTATTTCAGATAGGGGAGCACAGTTCACAGCCAGATTCTGGAAGTCTTTTCAGCGAGGATTGGGGACTCAGGTGAGTCTCAGTACCGCATTTCACCAGCAGACAGATGGGCAAGCAGAGCGAACCATACATACCCTTTCGGATATGCTCAGAGCTTGTATGCTCGACTTTTAGGGTAGTTGGGAGGATCATTTTCCTCTTATCGAGTTCGGATATAACAATAGTTACCATTCCAGTATTCAGATGGCTCCTTATGAGGCCTTATATGGGCGGAGGTGTAGATCGCCCATAGGATGGTTTGATGTTGGGGAGAATCAGTTGCTAGGCCCAGACTTAATTCAAAAAGCAGTTGATAAGGTGAAGGTAATTAGAGAGAGGTTTCTAACAGCCCAGAGCCGACAAAAATCTTATGCAGATAATCGGTGACGTAAGCTAGAGTTTAAAATAGGCGACTGGGTGTTCCTGAAAGTTTCGCCTATGAAGGGAGTGATGAGGTTTGGTAAGAAGGGTAAGCTGAGCCCTCGATACATTGGGCCATATAAGATCATTCGTGTAGTGGGTACAGTGGCATATGAACTAGAATTGCCTTCTGAGTTAGAATCGGTACACCCAGTATTTCATGTATCAATGTTTTTTAAGTGTATCGGAGATCCTTCAAGAGTTGTACTAGTGAATGATATCTAGGTGACAGAGTAGTTATCGTACGAAGAGGTTCCAGTGGCTATATTGGATAGGCAGGTCCGTCGGTTGCGAACTAAAGATGTAGCCTTTGTTAAAGTCTTGTGGAAGAATAAGAATGTTGAAGAAGTGACTTGGGAAGCAGAAGAAGAGATGAAGATTAAGTACCTGCATTTGTTCCCAGCAGTACCGGAGGTGCAGTCGGAGACATCACTTTCCCTAAGTATTGTTTTCATTTCGGTTATCGTGATTTGGTCCTGTGAGGCCATGGTATTGTGTGTTACAGTGTGTGGCCCTGTGAGGCATTATTTTGGGTTGTTGTGTATAGGACAGATTGGTATAAGTACAGGGGAAACTCTGCCGAGATCTTTATAACCCAGGCTTATTCGAAAATTCGAGGACAAATGTTCCTAAAGGGGAAAGAATGTTACACCCCTCGCTTTTGTAGTGGTAGAACTTATGATTTCCTAGTTGGGTATGCCTTGGGAATCGAGACCCGAGCCCGATTTTTAGAGATTGAAAGTGTCTTACCCCGTGTGAAATGTTATTAGTAGGTATTCCTGGTGATTTAAAGGATTAGAAGTTGAACGAATCGAATCGACGCGACCTGAACTGAATAAGAAAAACCTGCAGGACACCAGTCAAGATCGACGGATCGTCGAACCTGTCGATGGGCCATCGTTGTGCCGCGTCGATAGGGTTCTGCAGCCATGCATTCTGCAGGCACAGGTCGACGGGCAAGTCGACGGACCGTCGACATGTCGACGGGCCGTTGACCCGCTCATCGAACCGAACCGCTGTAGCCTTTTGGCTTCCAAGTATAAATATGTGGGTCACGACTTCACTTCACATTTTCCTCTTTACAAAAATCAGAAAACCCTAAAACATTCTCTTCCAATATTTTCCATCATATTAGTGAAGATTTGATGAGACCCGAACCCCGTAAACCCGAGATGGTGAAGAAGAAAGGTTGTTTCTAGGGTTTCTTCAAGAGTGGAGTTTAGGGAGTTAAATTTGGAGTGATTCATGAACCCCTCAAGGTATGTAAATGATTTCTAACTTTGTATTTAAGTTGAGTATCAAGAGTTTTAGTGATTCTAAGTGAAGAGAAGGTAGTTATGGAAGTGTTAAGTTGATGAAGAGCAATGTAGTGATATAGGGTTGTTTTAAGAGATGATTGGAAACGGGTTTACGTATATTTTGATATATATATATATATATATATATATATATATATATATATATATATATATGTTGTCATTGTTAATGTGAGTATTATAGTTGATGTGGGATCAAATGAGAAGTTGAAGAGTTGTTAAGCTTATGAGAGAAATGTTGTTCATGATTCGTTAAGCCCTCTATGCATCAAAAGGGGGTTAGCAAGTGAAGTACCTAGTCTAATGAAGGTCTATGTTGTCTTAATTGTAGATTTACATGTCGATAAGTAGGAGTTGGTCGATTTGATATACGTCGAGGTATGTTAAGCTACCCTTTTCTTCTTTTGGCATGATCCTATGATACGATCCAATAAGCAAGTAAGCGAGTCCACATTACGCTACTATTAGAAGTATTAGGAGTATTACAGTCTTTGATGTTCATGTACCCTCTTACGATTATTCCTTCTGTTCATAGGTCCAGTTTTATGTATACAGTTGTTCATGCATTACATTCATTTATATATAAATGTGTGTTGACCCGTGACTAGAAGGCGTTATATACGCAAGTATTATATCTATATGGGGTATGGAAAGGAGTAGGCGTTATATACGCATTACCACCTGATCAACTGGTGTACTAATATGATGATATGAGAAAAGAAACAGGCGTTATATACGCGCATATGTCAGGTATTATATAGGCGCCTATATATAGATGCATGACCTTCATTGATAGCCATGAGCATGCGTATTATGCGCCCAGGCATTGTTAGATATACAGATTCATGCAGATACTAGTTCATACAAGTACATCCAGTCAGTTATTTCAACTTATGAGTTCAGATCTCATTCATGATTCCCATGTGTTATATATATATGATGTTGCTCTAATGCTTTACCTGCTCAGTACATTATCCTTACTAACTCCCTGTTGCTCGGGAGGCTGTGTTCATGCCCGCAGGTACAGGGAGACAGATAGGTGGTTCAGCTCAGTAGGACCTCTAGATTTAGCAGTGGTCAGTACGCTCCATTCAATCCGGAGCTATAGTCAGTTTTGGTATGCCCCGTTTGAGATGTGTATGCATATGGGTATGACGGGGCCCTATCCCGTCCTCTCTACAGCTTTTATTTTCCAGTAGAGGTCTATAGACAGTTGTATGTATTAGTCACACGATGTAGCCTTGTCAGCTTCTATTCTTTTGTATACAGTATATGTAGCAGCCTAGTAGGCTTGCACTATTCTTCCGGATGATTGTGTATATATGTATGCAGATTGTACAGAGTTTTGATGTTTCCTTTTTATGAGATTTGTTGTGCCATTCATGGGCCTTTAATGTTCAGTATATTTCAGATACGAGTATAGGGGTGTTGGGTCGCTAGAGGTCAGACCCCTCGTCATGGCTCATCGGTTTGGGTCGTGACATCATCGTAGGTTGCCTTCAGGTACTGGTCTTGAGTGGTGGCTCCACTTCTTCCTGGAGCATTGCCGAGTCTGAGTTACATATGTTTTTATTTTGTGACAAGAGGTATGTCGGGGGCCCTGTCCCGACTTATATACTTCAGTCATGTTCGTAGAGGCTTTGCCGACAGTCTTGTGTACAACTTAGTCATAGTGTGACAATAGTAATCTTGGCATCATGGTCTATTGTACATTTACTTATGCATGATATTATGTTCATATTTAGCCTCTTGATCTTATTGTTTCCATTTGAGACATGAAGGATGTAAGTTATAAGTTGGTTCCCTCGGTTCCTGTAAGGTGTCGGGTGCCAATCACGCCTTACCTAGGGTGTGGTGTGACAAATTGGTATCAGAGCAGTTCTATCCTAGGGTTGTCTGCAAGCTGTGTCTAGCAGAGTCTTGTTTATGGTGTGTAGTGCACCACACTTATAAACATGAGGATGCAAGACATTTAGGAAGGATTGATCCTTCTTTCTCATCTTAGATCGTGCCATAGAGCTAAATCATAGGATATGATGTCCCTGATTCTAACCCTAAATGTTTTGATCATGGATAAGTAGTTGATTATGCCGCTACGAGATAATTGCTGAGAAATGAAGTTATTCATTCGAAAGGTATGTTTCCTGTTTTATTAATATGGATAGACATTGATATAAGAACTTGAGTAAGATATTATGGGTATTTGTGGTTGCTCTGTAGGGCATTGGATGTGTTTCTTGGATTTTGTACAGGAATGAGGTAGTAAGAATTATAGAGGAAACTCTGCCAAAATTTTCACAAATTGAATTTTTTGCATGTTTATAGAGAAATAGTAAAGGAAAAATATGACAATTAGCCGTTTCATAAGTCATGATTGAAGGAACAACTATGAGACGCTTTCAAGGAGATGTTTTAGAATGACTTTAATTTTATTTAAAGGAGGAACCCTGGGGAGGGGGGGGGGGAATGATTAGCAGTTAAAGAAACTGGAATGAGTTGCATCTGAGATTTTGGGGGATTGAGACCTATTGGAAAGATAAGGACAGTTGGCATTAGGAACTCAAATAAGGTATTACGATTTATAGATTGGATTGGTTAGTAAGATGTAACAGAGAAATACTGATATGGAGAAGGAAGTTAATGAGTACGGGAAGTTTCACCCTAGAAGTATACATACATCTATACGAGATCAAGATGGGTTTGTACTCATAGTGGAATGTTTTGCAGACTTGTAGGTAGATATTATTAAGTGATAGACGGGAAAGAGCACCTTAAGAGCAAAGGAAATAAGGAGGACAGAAGTACGAGAAACTACGGTTATGAATTGATTAAAGGAAGTTATGTGACCATTGATGATAAGAGGAAGTTTAATAAATTAGTAAGGTTGGCCAAAGGTAGACAGTGATGGCATAAGACAGTGGACTTCGACTAGAGATACAATTACAAAGGAAACAGGACGAAAATACGAGGAATAGACATACATACGAGCAAGCTATGATATCGTGAAGGGAAATGAGAAGTGAATGACAGGATGCACTTTATAGGTATTTCATGACGAAGACAAGGATTGACTGGATAAGGCATTAGGGGAATTATGACACCCGACAATGGGGCAATCGAAAAGTAATAGGGAGCTGAAGCAAGATGAGCTAAGAAAATGCAAGGAGAAGTCATGAAAGTAGACGGAGATAAGATCGCAAGAAAGGGATTCAAGGATATAAATAGAGGAGACGAGCATTTAAGGAATTAAAAGATCTGCTTGACTGATAAACCGAAACAACAAATAAGTGCATTAAACTTATTAAGTGAGAGTCGGACAAAGGTCAAAAAATAAAGGGAGAATCCCAAAGGAAATGATCACAGGATATTGCGTTTGGTCGAAACAAGTTGGTGACAATGAACCCTTGTGGAACAAGTAAAATAATGGCTTCCCTTATAAAGGGGAGAGGGGGGGGGGGGGAATGGAGGTTACAGATAAGGAAAGAACGAAGTGATTTGAATTCACTATAGGACAAATACCCTCTATTAAGAGTTCACCCCTAATTTATTAGCCGAACTAAGGAATCGGAAACTTTAAGGGTAAGTTAAAGGAAGGAATCCTTATGGATGAGATTTGAAATATTTGATATAAGTACAAGAGCTACCGTCAGCAAGCGCAAGTGCAAGAAGTCCAACTAAGGGCAAGACGAGTTAAGCAAATATTCCGGTGTTAAACTGGTTGATAGATAAAGTATCACAAGGATTAATTTGACTTCTATGGAAAGAAAAGGATGTTGTGATATGACTAGTTCGAGGATACCAAAAAGGAAGGAATGAGAATGAATTAAACTCTAAGAAGACGAAATTAGGGGATATCAGTGAGAACAAGAAATTCTGAATGAAAGTATGTATCATATAAAAGTGCAAACGGCAAAGGAAGAAAGATAACCTGCGTAATTCGAATAAGTTCTATTTTAATTGAGCAAGAGAGAAAAGTAATTACCAGTGAATGTAGGTAAGAACACGGACATTTACCTCAGAGCGAACTCTACTTTAACATTCGAGGACGAATGTTTTTGAAGAGGGGGAGAATGTTACACCCCGTAGTTTCGTACGTGGAAATTTATAAGTATTGGACGTTCTAAGTATGGATACTGGAGTTCCCTTCAAGGATATATGATATTATACGAACTAATTCTATGGTCATGATGGTTTAAGTTCATATAATAAGCTATGGAAGATTCCGGGATCAAGCAAATCGAAGAAAATAAGTTTGTCGCAAATTTGGGAAAACTTGACAGAATTTTCGGTCAAATTTGGAGGGGTATATCTCCTATTATATTAAGAGTTTTAAGGTGTTTCAAAATCCTAAAATGAAGTTCGTTGAGTCTAGTTTCCAACCCAATAAACCACTCATCGATAGGACATCGGAGTAGAGAATTATGGACATTACAAGTTCGGCTGACAAAGCAGAAATGCGTGCTATAGTAACTGCTACCTGCTACAGTACTGCTACAGAGACCCGACCCGAATTTGAACTAATATAAAAGGGGCTTGCCCCCTATTTATTCAGCCAAGAGTTCTTCCAAACTATTCCAAAATGCAATAGAAAGTTCCCCAACTCTCAAACCCAAATTTCAAGCCTAAATCAGCTATAATTCACGAATTCCGGTTCAGGCAACGTATAGTTGCGAGTATAGAATCGTATCGCGACGCATGTGGTTCAAGTTTAAGGTGGAAAAAGTGAAGATGTAGCGATATTATCAGGAGCAAGGTATGAATCTCCTATTATTAATGTTAATTTTGGTTTATTTACGGAGATAAAACTGTCAAATAGTCATATAATAGTTTTGTTGGTGGAAATATGGGATAAACCCCATATGGGATGTTTATGGAGTATTTTGGTGTTCAGAAAGTTATGATTAATGTCGGTATTGATGTTGGTGCTGTTGTAGTTGTTGTTTTGTTGGTATTGTGATTTCGGGCTAGGCATATAAACAGGGGAGATGCTGCCGAAATTTCAGTAGATTCTAGAAAGATTTACTTGAAGGACTAAGACAAGCGTATAAAGGTGAGTCTAACAGTAGTATAAATTTTCTTGAATATAGATTTACGAGCCTAGGAGGAGAAGCGTTGAGTAGTTAAAGCTAAGGCGACCGAAAGGTATGTTAAGGCTAGTCCCTTTGTTTCAAAAGGTATGATTCCTATGTTATGATTCCATACATATTTTTCATAACCTTCTTACTTCCAAAAGTTAGAATTTCATGATTCTTAAAAGTTTTTTATGATGCTTAGTATGAGATATTTTCTATGTTGAACATGATGATGATGATTTTAATTCTAGAAATTCCGAAGCTACGATTTGAGGGCATTCCGAGATTATTGAGCCATTCCATGAATCCCTTGATCTTACTTATTGTTGATGGTCTCACCTAATGTTACTCGTTCCTTCGAGGTGAGATATAGCGAAGATAATGATTCTATTTTCAAAGCTATCTAAGTTCATGATTCTTGAGACTTCCATGACATTATCGGTTTCATCTTATGATGGTTGGCTCTTCAAGGAATTATATAGTGACAATGGCAATGCTAATGATGATGTTGATTCCATTTATGTATTTTTATGTATGTGTATGTATTTATGTATGCATCGCATCCCACTGATCAGTCGGGTAAGATAACACCGCGCCTATATGGCCGGGTAAGATAACACTGGGCCTATATGGCCGGGTAAGATAACACCGCGCCTATATAGCCAGGCAAGATAACACTGCACCTATATGGCCGGGAAAGATGACACCGCGCCTATATGGCCGGGCAAGATAACACCGCGCCTATACGGCCGGGCAAGATAACACCGCGCCTATACGGCCGGGCAAGATAACAACGCCCCTATACGGCCGGGCAAGATAACACTGCGCCTATACGGCCGGCAAGATAACACCGTGCCTTAGTGGCCGGGCAAGATGCTATATATATTACCGTGCCTTAGTGGCCGGGCAAGATGCTTTATATATTACCGTGCCTTAATGGCCGGGAAAGATGCTATATATATATTACCGCGCCTTAACGGCCGGACAAGATATTATATATGGATATATATGGAAAAGGTTTCCTTTAAAAGATAAGCATGCACGACATTCGCCTTGAAAGGGCATTCAGAGGCATAGATTGATCTCTTTTATATTACTTTATCTTCATACGTTCATTATATTATTTTCCATATTCGGTATCTCTTACTATGTTACTATTCATTCCTTACATACTCAGTACATTGCTCGTACTGACGTCCCTTCTTGTGGATGCTGCGTTCAAGCCCGCAAGGTGTAGATAGACGAGACGAGGATCTTTCATCGTACGTTGCCTTGAGGTACTGGTCTTGAGTGGTGGCTCCACTTCTTCCTAGAGATTGCTGAGTCTAAGTTGCATATGTTTTTTTTGTGACAAGAGGGTATGTCGGGGGCCCTGTCCCGACTTATATACTTCAGTCAGGTTCGTAGAGGCTTTGCATACAGTCCTGTGTACAGCTTAGTCACAGTGTGACAATAGTAATGTCGGCATCATGGATCTATTGTACATTTACTTATGCATGATATTATGTTCATATTTAGCCTCTTGATCTTATTGTTTCCATTTGAGACATGAAGGATGTATGTTATAAGTTGGTTCGCTCGGATCCTGTAAGGTGCCGGGTGCCAATCACGCCTTACCTAGGGTGGGGTGTGACACTTAGGATCCTTTATCTACCGGATAGCCGCTTGACTATCTCAATATAAAATCACACACTGAGAATTCTTTGCAATAGTCAAATGCTTAATGAATATTTTTAACCAAACAACTTCTTGTACTGCAGATGCACAAGTCACAAACTCAACTTGCTTAGTTGAAAATACCATGCAAATTTATTTCTTACTTTTTCATAAAATACCATCACCATTATGTAAGAAAGCATATCGAAGATCGATTTTCTATCATTGCGGTCACAAGTCCAATCAACATATGCATACCCTCGAAAGTAAATCAAATCCATTTTAACATAGTGAATAATCTGCAGTTCCCTTCAGATATCAAAAAAACTTCTTTATTGCTTTCCAGGATTAAACTGATACCTAATAACCATACCTACAACATAACAAATTTCCGGTCGAGTACACATCATAGCGTATATCAATCTATCGACAACATTTTGAATATGAACTCGAGACATTTCTTTCTTTTCTTTTTAGGTTTATGGGCACTATTCATGGCTTGTAGTTTCACCTCTCACTATAGGAGTATCTATGGGTTTGCAACTATCCATTCAGAAGCATTTGAAAAATAAAAATTCATAAATGTTTCTTGAGATAAACTCAAACCGTTGTTGGAATTATTTCTTCGGATATTCACTCCAATTACATAGTCTGCTGCACCCATATATCATTCATGTCAAATGACCTTAAATGCCATTACTTGATAGCTTTCAGATACTCCAAATTATTTTCAGCTAATAACATATCGTCCACGTAAAGGGAAAGAATTTCAAGTATTCCATTGGACTTCTTCATACAGATGCAATGGTCTTCATCGATCATGTTGAAATAATATGAAATCGCCTCATTGTGAAATCTCAAACATCATTGCCTTTAATACTTCTTCAGGCCATAAATAGATCTTTTCAATTTACAAACTTTCTTTTCTTGGCCTTTAACGAAGAAACCTACAGGTTGTTCAATGTAGATTTTTTCGGTTAGTTCTCCACAGAAAAAAAGTTGTCTTCACGTTCAGTTGATGTAATTCTAGATCCAAACGTGTAACAATAGCCAAAAGTAAACAAATTGAGATAAACTTCAGAACTGCTGAAAAGATTTCCTCATAATCTATTCCAGCTTCTTGAGTGAAGCGTTTTTCCACCAATTGTGCCTTGTATCTTTCTACTTACCCATCCGATTTGCGTTTAACTTTGTGAACCCGTTTGTTCCCAACAGCTCTTCACCCAGGAGGAAGGTCAACTGGATTTCTGACTTTGTTGGTTCTCATGGACTCTAATTCTTCTTTCATTGCTTTTATCCATTCATCTATTTCAGGGCGTACTAAAGCCTTAGTCATAGAATTAGGTCATCTAATTATGTGGGAGATACCAAGAAAATGTAATATTCAATCTCATAAGATCATTTAGGTACACCTTTTCTGGTACTCTTACATAATTGAAATTCAGATTCCTCAAAAAGAGTTTGGAATTCAAAACTCCCACAAGGATCAGGAAACGATCCTTGATCTATTGATTATCAAACATGTCTGAAGATATTTTCTAACTATCTGAACTCAACACTTCATAAAAAGGCTCTCCATTCTTTATTTCACCCTATTTTCAAAAATCATTTTCCATAAATATGACATCATGTGATTCAGTTTCAGCAACACTGCCGTTCTTAATTACCATTTAACTCATATCCTTTGGAGTGTTCAAAGTATCTTATAAAGATACACTTCTTGCCTTTTGGATCCAGTATACCAAAGTTGTTAAAATGATCTTTTCCACATGTAGCATAATCCCAAGGCTGCAGATAATTCAGGTTTGATTTTTGACTAGTCCATAGCTCATAAGGAGTGGAAAAAACTAAACTAAGATGCACTTTATTCAATATGTAGGCTTCAGTCAATTACGCATAACTACGAAATGGAGATGGGTAAATTTATTTGCGCTATCATGGACCTTGTCATGTCCAATAGTGTGCTATTCCTTGTTTTTCACTACACCTTTTTGTTGAGGTGTGTAAGGAATAATTAACAGTCTGACACTGCCCTTTTCATTACATAATTCACCAAATTGTCTTGATCAATATTCACGCCTTCTAATTGATTCTCAACTTCATTCATATATCTTCTAACACATTCAAGTGCCTCATATTTATGAGAAATCCAATAGACATAATCAAAGTGCATGAGATCATCGACAAACGTAATGAAAAGAAACACAAGAGAGCTTGCTTTCATATTTATTGAATTACAAGCATCTGAATGGATTAATTGCAATAAGAATTCAGCTCTCTTAGCCATCCAGATGGTTAATATATAATCTTTCCAACAAGATAATGTTCATAAGTTGGCATGTCTATTTTTGGAGAATCAACACACATATCTCTCCTTAGCCAATCTATTCATTTGATCTTGCATATGTGACCCAACCTAATGATGCATTGATCCTCATAATAATCATAAGTGAAAAGATTACAATTTACACTATGAAACGATCATAAAGGTGTCTAAAACCATAAAAGAAATTTTCTAGAGTAATCTTCACAATATTAATGCTGAACAGAAACCTAATACAAGAAGAACAAACATTAACAGTAGCAGTACTGTATCTAACTCTTATCATTTGTAACGACCTGTTTGGTCGTTATTGCTTTTTTGATGCTTTTGATCTTTTCCCGAGCTTTGTTAGCTCACATTTGACCCGAGGGGACCATTGACACACTTCCTGAGGTCATTGGATATGCTTTGGGTAATTTTGTGGGAAATCTGGGCTTACAGCGAAAAAGAGTTGAATCAAAGTTGGCTTTTGGGTAAACAGACCTTTTTCGGGAATCTGTCGATTCTGAGAGGTCAGGTTGGTCTTTTAGAACTTGTGTGTATATTCAGTTTTGTTCATAATGCACTCAGGTGTATTTTGAGACTTGGGTTGGGAAGTTAGTTTTCAGGTATCGGGGGTTGACTCGGTCAACGGGACCTACAGTGAGAATTCTAAGGCAACGAGTGCATTCGTAGCGTGTTTTATGTATGTTTGAATATATGGTGATTGAGTAGATGGTCTCGGGTGATAATTAAAATTTCGGGTTGAGTTGATGAAACTTGAGAAGTTTCTGGTGTCTGGTGTCCCGCGATAACGGCACCAGGACTGGGGCAACGGTACTGTTATAGCAGTGACCCTGTCGCTATAGCGGCCTTATGCATTGGGCATAGAACGTGGAAGCGGGACCGTTGATGCGTTCGAGTGAGCACGGAAGTGGGTGACAGGTAGTAGCTAGCATTAAATGATTGTTGAAACCCCAAGTCCTTCATTTATTTCCTATTCCGAAACTAGAGCCATTTATGAGCATTTCAAGGTATTTCTTGGAGGAACATCACTGTGGTAAGCCATTCCATCTTAATTACTATTCCGTTATCCTTTAATCATCATAGAAATCCCCTAATTCATAATAGAATCCTTAAGAACTTGAGGATTAAAAAAGGGTTTAATGGGTTCTTTCCTAAATGATTTCTAGACTATGCCACCTTGGATTATGGATTGGGTTAGCTTCATTTAGCATGGAAATGATGATTAGATACTATTGTTACATGTTTCCTTCATTATTAGTGCTAATTTATGAATTGGGAGCTAGGGTTTGTACCCAAATTTGGGGGTTTCTTCTAGAATCTTAATTTTCCTACTCTATGAGTTTAATAGGCTAACTGTTGATGGGAATTGATCACCTAGCGTACTAATTTCAAGTTGAGACCAACAGATTCCTAATTTCATCTTATTAGTTCATAAACCCTATTCCATGGGTTGAGATTTGGAAGTTAACTAGGAGTTTGGTTTCTTCGGATACTTTCTTCTCGATTCTAATTCAATATTCGGATATGAATTAGACTTTCATTATTTTGAGGTGCAAAGAAAGGGAAAGGCTCACGATTGACATTCAAGGTTGTTGTTCGGCCTTCCAGGTAGGATACGGTTTACCTTATGGTGAGACTTCGATTAGTGAAGCGTATGTTTAGATGATATTATCGGAGAATGCATGTAAGCCTTCGAGTATGAAGTTGGGATAGATATTTCCTTAGGTTGGCCCTGTTGTATGATTCGGGGGCTAGCCATCCCGTTGCTTTGTTGTCCTATTTGTTCTATGTACTTATTGCTTCGTGGCCACGTTGAGATATTGGATATTGATGATTAGTCATATATCCTGATTATGATATTGTGGTATCTTACTTTGTTGTTATTGAGATGAGGATAGTGAATCTGTTGTGGCTTATTTTGTAGCCTTATTAATGATATTACTTGTGTGTCCATGTGTGGTACTGTTTGGGATTGATTTGTTTGTTGACATTACACTTGCATTGTATTTATACTCTTTTCCATGATATATTGATATTACCTTGATATGGTACTGATGATGGCAAATGAGAAGGAAATACAGATGCATTGAGACATATTGATACGAGTCATCTCCAGGTTGTGTGTACGGAGTGACTGGGTACTCTTCCGAGACATATTGGATATTAAGTCATCTCTGGCTGTGTGCGGATTAACTGATATGGAAACACTTATCTTCTGAGACATGTTAGATATTGAGTCATCTATGGGCTGTGTGCGGAGAGACTGGTGCATGGACTTCACGGGTCCCCCGTGGGTTGTGCTGATGTGATTTTCCATCGTCGAAGTACATGTGTACGAGCATATGCATTATATTCATAGTTTATACATTATTGCATCGGATTGTATCTCTTGGTTTTTCTATGATATGGTTGTGATTAAATGGATTTGGAGTTGATATACTAAGACTTGGCATATCGATTGCATTTTGTTGTCTCTCTTAGGGACTGAACGTGATTTGGATTGTTGTTGGATTTGATATAGATTGTGTTGGGATCCTTGTATGTGACTAAATGGGGACGACATACTGTAGTCATAGTTTGGTCTTGGGTGATTATTCTAAAACTTGGAACATTTGGGCTTAGATGCTATAACATAGGTGGTGATTTGTATTGTGGATATTGGTATGTGATGACTTGTACTTTATTGTTTACGTGTTTATCTTACTTTATTGTCTTATATACGTTGGCTAGTCCGAGTCGGCCTATGGTACCTACCAGTACTTGTTGTTTGTATTGACCTACACTCGCGGCATTGTTTTATGAATGCAGAGTGTGATGTGAAACAAGAAATAAGAACAAGATAAATATGGAAAGATAGAAATTAAAGAAATATAGACACAACTAAATTCAAACAATTAACAGATTTAATGGAGAATCTAACCAAAACACCACTTAATTGGAATCAAGAGCACCTAATCTATTAGAATCCTCAAGAAGGTAGTAACCTAACTTGCAAACTCTAGGACAAATGTTGAAATTCAACAAAGGGTTTCCAAAGCTCTCAAAAGAGGCACTATTCATAATATGTCAAAAACTAGTCATGAAACCTAATATTCTACTATTTATACTAAGGGCTAAAATTAGTAAAGAAAGACCTAATTGCCCTTCATTGAAGTTACAAGCATTAAAATGGTAGAACACTTAATATATTTGTTATAGCCCGTATTTTGTACGTCCGGATATTTCGAGGAAGTCGTGGTAAGTGAAGGGCAAGACCATTGTCCAAAATTATTTTAATGTACAAGTTGGTTATGGATATTATTTATGAATACTATTAGTATGGAAATATTGAGAAAGGTTAAGGGTAAAAAGGGAAATTCACAAAATGACTCATGGTAATATTGCGGAAGGCTAGGGGCAAAATGGGAATTTCACAAAATATTCAAGAGGGTTCTTGAAGGGGTCATGTTGGCTGTGTGACATATAAGCATATGTCCACAATTTTTATTTAATGGGGCTAATTATAAAGATATATGGACCAAAGCTTGCTTAAGAAGACAATTAGTCTTCTTTGACTATTTTTAAGAAACTTCAAGAAAAATAAAGAAGGGGCATGTGTCCACATGCTATTTAGTGAGGCTAAATATATATGGAAAATTGCCCCTAAAGCAAGACAATTATTCATGAAAAACCCCAAGAAGAAAACTTGGAGAAAGAAAAATAAGGCCATTCGGCCATGGTTCAAAAAAAATGGTCCATAGAAATTATTCAAGAAAAATTATTTTCTTCTAGTATTTCCACCAAATGGAAGGTCCTCATTAATATGAAGGAGTTGTTGGAGCAATCCAAGCATTCATTTGGGTGATTTATAAACCCTATCCAAGTGAGAAGACAAGTGAAGAAAGGTAAGGTTCAATCTTCTTTTACATGTGTTAGAGATGATTATGTATGTTGTTGTATGAATAAATGGATGGAATTCATGGTACATGTGTTTGTTGATGTTCTGGCCGAATATAGTTGTGTGGTGTAGAACAAATGAATTGATTTTATTTAGTATTTTGATTGTTGTCGTTGTGGATTCTATGATGTAAACTGAGGATTTGATGGCTTGAAATGAAGTTGTGATTTTTTGTGGATTATGGAAGAAGTTAGTGTGACTTTAGTATGGTTTCTTATATTTGTAGGAATGATTTATGCATGTTATAGTATTGGGAAATAAATGAAATTCATGAAATAGGTATGTGTGTGCCATGGCTGAATGAGAGTGATGATGGTAGGATGTGATGAATTGAATTTTAGTTAGTAGTTTGATTGTTGTTGTTGTGGATTTCATGAAGAGAATAAAGGTTTGATGACTTGAAATGAATTTGTAGTTGTTGTGGGATTATTGAATGAGTTAAAGTGACACTAGTATGGTTTCTTACATTTGTATGAGTGATATTGCTAAAGTATAGATTGTTGGTGTAGTTTATGAATTTGGAAGTGAGACATTTGTTTGGAAGATTGTAAGTTGGGTTGTTGTGATTGAATTTGAAAGAAGGAAATAGGTTGTTATTGTTCTTGTTGAATTTGGAAGGTGCCGGGTGAAGTAATGCGTTGATTGAGTCGTTTTGAATGTTATGTGAATTGAATTGAATATAAATGAAATGTCGTTAAATTGTATGACAAAGGTTGTTAATGTTAGAATGCGTCTTGAATTGATTGTTGATGTTGTTGGTCTGATTGATGATATAGCTGTTGATAGTTTGGCCGAGTTGAATTCTCGGATTGTTGATTGATGATTTGGGCCGAGTTAGATTCTCGGGGATGGTGTATGTACAGGGGAGATGCTGCCGAAATTTCGGCAGATCATAAGTGAATTTACTTGAAAGATTAAGACAAGTATATGGTGATGAATCTAATGATTGCGTCAATCTTCTTGAATGTAGACTAGCGATAGCGAGCTTGGACAATTAAGCGTAGCTAATAGGACGTGGAGCAGGTATGTTAAGGCTCGTCCCTTTCTTTCAAAGGCATGATTCCTACGTTACGAAATTTATAAATGTTTCCATATCTTCCTTGTCTTCAAAAGTTAGAAGTCTATGGTCCCAAGGCAATGATTGTGTTCCCGATAACCCATCAATGTGTTCCAAAATGTCTGTATCTTTTCAAAACAAAGGCTTATGGTATTGTAAGGTTTTATGACAAACACGATGGATATGTTTTACAATGACATTGATGATGTCGAGCATGAGAATATTTCTATGCTGACTATGATAAGAATGATTTCATGTTCGAAAGGTACTTGATGTGATTATTGCTTTGATTTTCCAAAAATAGCTTCTGAAACGTTCGTGGAAGGTTCTGTACTTCAAATGCTCATAACTTTCTTATACTAAATCGAATCGACCCGAAACTTGTTTCTGAGTCTTCAGGTGTCGGTTTATGTACGCTGTTATTCCTTGCCAGTCTCATCTTATAATAATTGTTCGTTCAAGGTGAGACAAAGCGACCACGGTTATTCCATAATGTAATCGGAGGTTACCGACCTTACGTCACTCCGATGGATATATGACTTTCTTTGGGCTCTCATGCATGCTGTTATATGATATATGTATATGACACATGGACATGGACATGACATATGTATATGTATATGGGGAATATGGGGAAAAGGGACATATGTATATTTATATGGGGAATATGGGGAAAAGGGACATATGTTGTGCTATAGACGCGTTGCCACCTGGTCAGCTGACGTAATTTATCATCCCGGACGCGGGATATATGTGGGGGAGCCGACGTTGTTCGGCGCTATGTGGGGGATCCGACGTTGTTCGGCGCTATGACATGTTCTATTTTCTATGTATATGAAAAAGAAATGTTTTCAAAGGAAAGATAAGCATGCATGGCATCCGCCCTAAGAGGCACTCAGATGTACAGATTACTCTTTTATCTCATGATATGTTCTATATTTCCATTCTGTTACTATTCATATTTATATCCCTTACTATATTACTATTTATTCCTTACATACTCAGTACATTGCTAGTACTGACCCCCTTTTCTTCGGGGGCTGCGTTTCATGCCGCGCAGGTACACCCAGATGTGTAGAAGCTATGATAGAAGACGTTCCAGCGGAGTTGGCAAGCTCCATTTGCTCTGGAGTGTGGCCGGGTCAGGGTACTATGCTATGATATCTTGTTCGAAGTTAGAGACTTTGCAGACAGAGTCGTGGGTATAGAATGTCAGTTTGTAAGCGGCCTCATCAGCCGACGTGTCATTCTGTGTTATGTGATAAACCCCATATGATTACAGATTTTGTTTGATTTGAGAACGATAGAAAGAAAGTTTCTGAAAACCTTATTATGAGTTTTATGCTCATTTGATTTGAAAGTCCGAGAAGAGTATGTTTGTAATAAGAGTCAGAGGGTTCGCTCGGCTCTGAATATGGGGTCGGGTGCCCATCACACCCTGGCGGGATTGGGGTGTGACAAATTGGTATCAGAGAAAGGTTGTCCTAGGGGTTGTCTGCAAAGTCGTGTCCAGTAGAGTCCTGTTTATGGGTGTGAAGCCGGCCACATTTATAAACAGAAGGCTGCGGGGCATCTAGGGATTGTTGACCTTCTTTCTGTCTTAGATCGTGCGATAGAGCCAAGTCATAGGAAATGAGATTCCTTATATAAGCCTTACGTATGACGGAAGAAGATGAGCGGCGATATGGAACGTCACAGGGGTAAGTACTGATATATTTGTTTTGTTACCTGGAACTGGAAGCTCTGGATAGCTAGAACGTGTTATATAGCCGTATGTTCTGTGAGGTCTTGTCGATATCTGCTGCATACAGATTTTAAATTATAAGAATGGAAAAGGAGGTTCTGCCAGCATGGGTACGCCTAACAGGAAGAAGCGTGGAAAGGAAATACTGTAAATAGGCAATAAGTGAGATGCATTGTTTCAGAAAGTTTATGGATTTGGCATGGCGATGAAGGTGCGATCACTACCATCGGGAATCTGGGAATCTAGGATGAAAGGTAGTGATACACGAAGGTGAAGGGTAAAATAGTAATTGTAAAGGGAAGGACGTGTTATGGGAATGTCTCGGAATCTATAAGACCTCGACTTGCTCCAGATCATGTAATAAAGGTCATGCGAGGAAGTGGACGCGGTTATATCAGCATTAAGGCACCGGATTTCATCAAGGTTACGAAGTTAAGCGTGCTAAGGTGGGAGCAATTTTAGGATGGGTGACCCCCTGGGAAGTATGTAAGAAATTCTATATATCTAGACATAAGAGACAAATGAGAAGTTAGAGTAACCTAAGGGAAACTAGTATACAAAATGGCTGGAAACCTTAAGAGGTCGCGTAAGACGAGGTAGGCTAGACTGGAGAAGAGACAGAAAGTGCGTCACAGCTTTGGAAATTTGGATAGGCTTGAATAGCGTTTGGAAGTATTTTGTGGGCTAGTTGATAGTAAATATATATACATATATATGAATGTGTAGCATATCCCACATATGATTGTATCGGTGGACATGGGAGTTCCAGCAACCGGCGCTACGGTAAGGAAGGCATTAATCAAGTAAGGGTACCGAAGATCGAGTGACAGCAAGAATAAATGATATAAGTGTTACAAGGTAAATTGATGTCATTTTCGCTACAGGTTAAGATTGGAAGGTTCTAATACAATGATATTTGAAAAAGAAATAGGAGTGTATGAGGTTCGAGAACGAATTTCAATAAGTGAGACTAAAGGAATAGTGACCACGACAAAGAACGTGAAGTAAACGAAGGAATGTTTAGGCCTTGCGATGATGTTAAGGTGAGAGTATATAAAAGGATAAATGTATGGTAAAATTTACACGGTTGCCTCGGACAAGGGGGAGCGCTCCAAAAGATGACTTGGAAATGAAATGGAATTGCGAGCTTAAAGTAAAAATTTCACGAACTTCAGAGCCGATGCCACAAATGGCAAGAGGAGAAAAGTGTTCGAGGAGGAAGGAACCTAAGGAAGGTTAAGGATGAATGTAGGGAAAGTATAATAATGGGATGGTCCAAGGAAGAGGGGAGCATTTAGGCGTAGGGCAATTGGAAATTTCTAACCATAGGAGTAAAGAGAACATTTTAACGAGGTAATGGTAGGAACCCGAGTACGCACCATGGAAAGAATAAGGATAATGGGTCGACATTGTTGATTTGGAAATTAATGGTATGGAATGAGAATTCAGGCGAAGTCTGAAAGATTTGATCTTGGAGGAAATGGAATGAAATGCAAGGAACGTGCGGGGGAGACCGCCCGGTCATAACATCATAAATATAATTAAGGGTTCGATGAACGAGGATAAAGAGAGTGTAAACTGTAAGGATTCTATGTTGAGGGCAAAAGTAGTAGGACGCTCGAAAAATATGGACACCCAGCTGCAGCACAAACGCGTAGCTAAGAAGAATTACGAGCAAGTGAGCTAAGTAAGTGAAAGGACGAATAGTGGATGGAAAGGTGTGGAAATGTGGACAAGGGATGACATAGACAGAAAGTAAAAGAAAACTTGGGATAAGAAGTTTCGATATGTTATGCACAGAGCTGGAAAGAGAGATGAGGAATAAGGTATAAACGAAGACTTCATAAAAGGACTGTTAGCATATAAGGATCCCCTTAAAGGGGGGGGGGGGGGGAGACCATATTATATTAGGCTAAAAAGGGATCACAATATTTTCAAGTACCAGAAAAGGAAACCCATGACGTGGAATGAGAACTCGTGTAAAGACCCAGGAGTTCGAGTATAAGGAGAATAGGGTGAGGGATAAGGAACGGGCATAAAGAGAAGAACTACTATAAAAGGGACCCTCCCGAAGTATTATGACACCCCATAAGATTAGTTGAACATTCGAGGACGAATGTTCTAAAGGGGGGGAGGATGTTATAACCCGTATTTTGTACGTCCGGATATTTCGAGGAAGTCGTGGTAAGTGAAGGGCAAGACCATTGTCCAAAATTATTTTAATGTACAAGTTGGTTATGGATATTATTTATGAATACTATTAGTATGGAAATATTAAGAAAGGTTAAGGGTAAAAAGGGAAATTCACAAAATGGCTCATGGTAATATTGCGGAAGGCTAGGGGCAAAATGGGAATTTCACAAAATATTCAAGAGGGTTCTTGAAGGGGCCATGTTGGCCGTGTGATATATAAGCATATGTCCACAATGTTTATTTAATGGGGCTTATTATAAAGATATATGGACCAAAGCTTGCTTAAGAAGACAATTAGTCTTCTTTGACTATTTTTAAGAAACTTCAAGAAAAATAAAGAAGGGGCATGTGTCCACATGCTATTTGGTGAGACTAAATATATATGGACAATTACCCCTAAAGCAACACAATTATTCATGAAAAACTCCAAGAAGAAAACTTGGAGAAAGAAAAATAAGGCCATTCGGCCATGGTTCAAAAAAAATGATCCATAGAAATTGTTCAAGAAAAATTGTTTTCTTCTAGTATTTCCACCAAATGGAAGGTCCTCATTAATATGAAGGAGTTGTTGGAGCAAGCCAAGCATTCATTTGGGTGATTTATAAACCCTAGCCAAGTGAGAAGACAAGTGAAGAAAGGTAAGGTTCAATCTTCTTTTACATGTGTTAGAGATGATTATGTATGTTGTATGAATAAATGGATGGAATTCATGGTACATGTGTTTGTTGATGTTGTGGCCGAATATAGTTGTGTGGTGTAGAACAAATGAATTGATTTTATTTAGTATTTTGATTGTTGTCGTTGTGGATTCTATGATGTAAAATGAGGATTTGATGGCTTGAAATGAAGTTGTGATTTTTTGTGGATTATGGAAGAAGTTAGTGTGACCTTAGTATGGTTTCTTATATTTGTAGGAATGATTTATGCATGTTATAGTATTGGGAAATAAATGAAATTCATGAAATAGGTAAGTGTGTGCCATGGCCGAATGAGAGTGATGACGGTTGGATGTGATGAATTGAATTTTAGTTAGTAGTTTGATTGTTGTTGTTGTGGATTTCATGAAGAGAATAAAGGTTTTATGACTTGAAATGAATTTGTAGTTGTTGTGGGATTATTGAATGAGTTAAAGTGACACTAGTATGGTTTCTTACATTTGTATGAGTGATATTGCTAAAGTATAGATTGTTGGTGTAGTTTATGAATTTGGAAGTGAGACATTTGTTTGGAAGATTGTAAGTTGGGTTGTTGTGATTGAATTTGAAAGCAGGAAATAGGTTGTTATTGTTCTTGTTGAATTTGGAAGGTGCCGGGTGAAGTAGTGCGTTGATTGAGTCGTTTTGAATGTTATGTGAATTGAATTGAATATAAATGAAATGTCGTTAAATTGTATGACAAAGGTTGTTAATGTTAGAATGCCTCTTGAATTGATTGTTGATGTTGTTGGTATGATTGTTGATATTGTTGTTGATAGTTTGGCCGAGTTGAATTCTCGGATTGTTGATTGATGATTTGGGCCGAGATAGATTCTCGGGGATGGTGTATGTACAGGGGAGATGCTGCCGAAATTTCGGCAGATCATAAGTAAATTTACTTGAAAGATTAAGACAAGTATATGGTGATGAATCTAATGATTGCGTCAATCTTCTTGAATGTAGACTAGCGATAGCGAGCTTTGACAATTAAGCGTAGCTGATAGGACGTGGAGCAGGTATGTTAAGGCTCGTCCCTTTCTTTCAAAGGCATGATTCCTACGTTACGAAATTTATAAATGTTTCCATATCTTCCTTGTCTTCAAAAGTTAGAAGTCTATGGTCCCAAGGCAATGATTGTGTTCCCGATAACCCGTCAATGTGTTCCAAAATGTCCGTATCTTTTCAAAACAAAGGCTTATGGTATTGTAAGCTTTTATGACAAAAACGATGGATATGTTTTACAATGACATTGATGATGTCGAGCATGAGAATACTTCTATGATGACTATGATAAGAATGATTTCATGTTCGAAAGGTACTTGATGTGATTATTGCTTTGATTTTCCAAAAATAGCTTCTGAAACGTTCGTGGAAGGTTCTGTACTTCAAACGCTCATAACTTTCTTATACTAAATCGAATCGACCCGAAACTTGTTTCTGAGTCTTCAGGTGTCGGTTTATGTACGCTGTTAGTCCTTGCCAGTCTCACCTTATAATAATTGTTCGTTCAAGGTGAGACAAAGCGACCACGGTTATTCCATAATGTAATCGGAGGTTACCGACCTTACGTCACTCCGATGGATACATGACTTTCTTTGGGCTCTCATGCATGCTGTTATATGATATATGTATATGACACATGGACATGGACATGACATATGTATATGTATATGGGGAATATGGGGAAAAGGGACATATGTATATTTATATGGGGAATATGGGGAAAAGGGACATATGTTGCGCTTTAGACGCGTTGCCACCTGGTCAGCTGACGTAATTTATCATCCCGGACGCGGGATATATGTGGGGGAGCCGACGTTGTTCGGCGCTATGACATGTTCTATTTTCTATGTATATGAAAAAGAAATGTTTTCAAAGGAAAGATAAGCATGCATGGCATCCGCCCTAAGAGGCACTCAGACGTACAGATTACTCTTTTATCTCATGATATGTTCTATATTTCCATTCTGTTACTATTCATATTTATATCCCTTACTATATTACTATTTATGCCTTACATACTCAGTACATTGCTCGTACTTACCCCTTTTTCTTCGGCGGCTGCGTTTCATGTCGCGCAGGTACACCCAGATGAGTAGAGTTGTGATAGAAGACGTTCCAGCGGAGTTGGCAAGCTCCATTTGCCCTGGAGTGTTGCCGGGTCAGGGTACTATGCTATGATGTCTTGTTCGAAGTTAGAGACTTTGTAGACAGAGTCGTGGGTATAGAATGTCAGTTTGTAAGCGGCCTCATCAGCCGACGTGTCACTCTGTGTTATGTGATAAACCCCATATGATTACAGATTTTGTTTGATTTGAGAACGATAGAAAGAAAGTTTCTGAAAACCTTATTATGAGTTTTATGCTCATTTGATTTGAAAGTCCGAGAAGAGTATGTATGTAATAAGAGTCAGAGGGTTCGCTCGGCTCCGAATATGGGGTCGGGTGCCCATCACACCCTGGCGGGATTGGGGTGTGACAATATTAAATATCTTCAAGTCTTCCATGTTGGAGCCTTCCATAGGTTCCATCTTCACCCATAAAGCTTGCAACGTTTGAAGGTCCTTAGCTTGGCTCCTTGTGAAATGCCTTCTTGAAGTAGTGTAACTTTGATCTACATCACTCTCGCCTTCTTCAAAAGAATCAGTCCTCGAATTTGCACATCTACATCAACAAGAGATAAATCACTAACATTGAAAACATTATGGACCAAATACTCACTTGGTAGGTCCACTTTGTAAACATTATCTCCGATTATCTCAAGCACTTGAAAGGGTCCATTTTCTCTTGGCATAAGCTTGTTCTTCCTTTTGGTTGGAAATCTTTCCTTCCTAAAATGAACCCATACCCAATCACCGGGTGCAAAGGTGACTCTTTCTCGTTCCTTGTTGGCTCTTTTGGCTGCATCTTTGATGGCCTTCTCAATTTGCATTCTTACCTTCTCATTGATGCTCTTCATAGCTTTTGCCTTAGCTTTTGCATCCATACTCACAATAACATCTTTAGGTAAAGGAGTTAAATCTAATGGAGTTATGGGATTAAAGCTATAAGCACACTCAAAAGGGGTTATACCAATAGATCTATGAATAGTTCTATTATATGCAAACTCTATTAATGGCAATTAATCCTCCCAAGAAGTTAACTTCCATCTAACCATAGCTCTAAGCATGTTACCTAAGGTTCTATTAACCACCTCGGTTTGACCATCCGTTTGAGGATGACAAGAAGTAGAAAGTAGCAACTTGGTTCCCAAATTTCCCCACAAACACCTCCAAAAATGGCTAAGAAATTTTGAATCCCTATCACTAATAATTGTTTGGGGAACACCACGCAGTTTCATCACATTATGAACAAATAAAGTAGCAACATGAGATGCATCATCACTTTTATGACAAGCAATAAAGTGAGCCATTTTAGAAAATCTATCCACAACAACAAAGATTCTATCTGTAACACCCAGTATCTTAGAACTAAGGTTAGACTCATATCATTGGATTTTTAGTGGAAAAACTGAAGGTTTGAACGGTTTACGAAAATGGATGATAGGCCTAATTCGGGCAGCCGTAACTCCTTGATTAGTAGGGAAATTGGAAAAGTACCCTTAATGAAAGTTGTAGTACGTAGAAATACCTTTCTAACGATATAAGGACCAGGCCAATCAGAGGTCGGAGCCAGGAGATATGATCGTCTAAATATGGCTAATAGTAAGGCACTTATAATTCTATAGAATCGGCTAAGTTTTCGATACGTCTGCCTTCCAGTCAAATTTGGTGAAACTCCGTTGGGAATTTGAGGAAACCTAAAACATGAAAGTTGTAGCCCTTTGAAATATCTTTCCAACGGTATATTGTGGAGCCCAAACAGAGCTCTATACAAGACGTTATGTCCATTTTACCGAACATTATGCAGAACCAACACCCGTCGCTTCTCGGGGCGCGTGAGGGAGCGTGGGAGAGTGCGCGATGTCCCTGCTTCGCGGAACGATCGCGAAACTCTGAGTTTTTAGCTGCAGACTATTGCGCGATGCACCCGCATCGCGGAACCATCACGAAACAGGTCGATTTCGGGTTACTAGTTGGGATTTCGCGTTTTAAGTTACATTTAACCTTGGGGTTTATTTTCCTAACACCCCTAGTCACGAAAAATCACCCTAAAGTCAGAGGGAACAAGTCCCAAGCCTCAAGACCCCTCCAAGGTAAGTTTTATCATGATTCTAGGTTGAATTCAAGTCCCTAATGCTTTCTAACTTGAGTAAACCCTTCAAATCAATAGAGTTGTGAGTGGAACATTATTGTTTCGCGTGGAAACCCTAGAACTTGAATTCAAGAGGATGGTACGTCAAAAAGGTAATGTTTCTACACTCTAATCATTCATAATAGTGAATTGATGAGTTCTTGGGAGAATAGTAAATGGGTTTTGTAAAGAGAATTACACGAACTATAGTAGGGTTTTGAATTGTTGACTTGAGATTGTTATAATGATATGCGTGATGGAGAATGATGTTAATTACATCTAATTGAGATTGTAGAATCACCTAGAAGAATTAGAATGGGAATTGGGTGAAGAAACACCATTAATGGAGATTGTGTAGCTTTATGCCCACTAAGTGTTTGATAAAATGCTTAGATCACCAAAGCATGAATATTATTGCTAATATAGAATCCCTTTGGCTTGTATTGATATAGATCAAAGTTGAAAGGGGTGACGAACATTGTATTACGCTCAACGGCTGCAATTAAGGTATGTGAGGTTAACTATCTACGTTAGGGAATGTTCATGATTCTCCCTACGCCTCATTCTTCATACTTGTCAGTAATATGACTCAGAATACAGTTTAGCCCTAGTTTCGTGATATGTTGTAGAACTGTTATCTTCTAGGGTTGCAGTTACAGAATTCGTTCATGGTTGTCACTTTGAATATCATGAACTCAGAACGTAATCTTTATAGACTTATGTATTATTACCACATGAGTCTTAGTCTAGAAATTCAGTATGCTCAGAAACAGTCAGTGTTTTCAATTCAGTCCAGCAAGTCATTGTTCATTGTTGTTATGGTCTCAGTCCTTATTAATTAACCATAATTATACATATGTGATTTTTCCCGAGGGCACAGCACAGTCTTGTGTATACGTATACATGGCCGAGGCCATTGACTGACGCACTACTAGGCCGAGGCCATAGCGTGCATTTATTATTGGGCCGAGGCCCCACATATACAAACACAGATAATACAAATGATTCAGATACAGAGCAGGGAGTATTCATATCTCTACTTCCTTGCTATTACAGTTACAGTTATCAGTTTCAGTTTCAGTTTTAGTATTTTATTGCTTCAGTTACTTTACATACCAGTACAATTCAAATGTGCTGATATCCCTTTTTATTGCTTGGGGGCCTGCATCTCGCGATGCAGGCAATGATACACAGGTTGACTACTCAGCTATTTAGGAGCACGTATTAGCTACTGGTGAGCCCCAATTTCCTTCGGGGCGTTGTCAGCTATCCAGTCATTTCAGTTTATAGATAGCTTTATTATTCAGTGCTCTTAGAGGCTTCATAGACACATTTCAAACAGTCGGATATTTATTATATTAGCCTTGATGGCAGTTGTTCAGTCATTTTGGTTTATCCATGTTGGCTACTTTTAGATATATTTCAGATTGTCTATGTATTTCCGCATTATGATTTCAGTCAGACATTTAGTATATCAGCATATGTTTAGTTGTTTCCACATTCAGTTATGTTTTGATATCACATGTTGATTCAGTTAGCCAGTGGGTTCGCTCGGTCACATGTAGTCAGGCACCGGGTGCCGTGTTACGTCCAGGCCAAGGTTCGGGGCGTGACAAAGCTTGGTATCAGAGCCTTAGGTTCAAGTGTCTTAAGGAGTCTATGAAGCCGTGTCCAGTGGGGTCTCTTTTATATGTGTGAGGGCCCCACACATATAAACAGTTGACCACCAAGACATTCAGGATTTGTCTCATTTCTTTCTACTCTAGATCGTGCCATGAAGCTTAGAGCTATAAGTAACTTCTCTTCCTATAGAATTACGTACATTTCGAATGCACAGGCGACGAACAGGTAATTCAAGGCCCAACTGAGGTTGATTATCCATAGGGGTACAATTATGAAATACTTGCTGGTAACGAATGAGACTTGAGGTGTGATTGAAAGGTAAGTAAAGTGTTAGTTGCCCGAGAAAGGGTGTTGTATAATGAATGGGAAGTTGAATAATAATGATATTCTTGACAAAGAAGAATGGGATACAGCAGGGAGAGGATATCAGAGAAATTAGAAAAAGGAGCTAAGTCTGCAGGAAACGTAAATCATGAAGGATTTCAAGGAGGTGGGGGCTGGTAGTTTTCTACAGGAGGTCATCAGGACCCACTCCATCTGCAGCTAGTACACTAGTCTCGAGGTCTAGATATGATAAAAAAAGGTCAGTTCAGCTAGAAACAGAGTTTAAGAGCACTAGCCTCTCAGTGACATACCCGTGTGAGCCACAAAAGTTTTCAGAATCTTATGTGCAACAAGTGTTATAGGGACACCAAGGGGTGTATCGTTTGGGGCTTTGATATGTGTTTTAGTGGCTCCTCTTAATTCTCAAGCCCAGTCAGGTTGTAATACAACTAAGCCTGGTATTTCAGTTCTCAGTGAAGACTGTTTGAAAGCTTTAGCAGGTCGTCAGGACAAACAGGCATCCCCAGTTATCACCACAGATGAAATTTTCGTACGAACTATGCCTGTTAATAAAAGAGGTATGTTTGAAATAAGAACCATGAACAAATGATATTAAATTTTTGAGAATGATTTTAGTTTGTTTAAGTTAGTCAGATCAGAGTTAGAGAGTACGATGGTTGTAAGTTACGATAAGAAGTAATTATTATTATGAGATAAGAAGATGTGACAGTTCTCGCTTAAGCTATGTGAGTAAGTGTTTATCCCAGATGTGTATAGTCTGATACGCTTTTGAAGTGTATAGAAAGTTTGGGTTTCGTTGTTCCAATCTTTCGTATAAGATAGATGAAAGTTTGTTAAGTGTGATACATAGTTTAGAAAAGATAGTATACAACCATAGAATAGCGTCAGATGATGAGGGTGAGTTAGAAATAACTTAGGTTATTCAGAGCAGAATAAGAAAATATGAAGCTAGCAGGTGATTAATAGAAAAATAGTGAGTAAGTTTTGAGTAGATATAATGCATTAGCAATTTTAGCAGAACTGTTAGAAGTATGATTTGATTTCTTTATTCAGATGAAAATCTTAAGTGGGTGACTGTTCGGATACATCTGAATGTGTGTTAGAAACCAAGGGCTTATGTTAAGCTCGGAGTAGAGTGATTAGTGGAAGAAGAAATCAACTAAGCCGTAAGAGAGCAAACTGCAGAAGAATAACCTTTAAGAGTTGTCAAAAAGGAGTTGTCCTAAGATTTACAGTGTGAGCAGAGTTAAGTCGTTAAGATAGAGTATGCCAGTTATGAATACAGTAGCAACCCGTTCATGTAAGTAATTTAGTTTTTCCCAATGAGAAATTGCTCAGAAGTGAGTCGGAAAAAAAAAGAGTCATCAGTGTTGTAGAGTACAAAGGAATTACAGAAGATAAGGAATGTTAATCGCATCCCATCAAAAGAGAAGAATTTGTAATTATAAGACGTTAGCCTTGGTCTAAGGGGGAGATGCATAAATCGCCAGTAAGTCCAGTGAGATAATTGAAGACTCGAAAAGGTTAGTACGAGATATGAAGAACCTCGGTTCAGTTAGGTTGGCATAAGGAGATAGTCTCCATAAGGAATATGCCTCAACTTAGAGGAAACCCGAAATGATTAGAATGATCGTCGAACGAATCGTGTCAAGTTCAATTATTATCGATTAGGCAATCACAGAAAATCTATAAGATCATGCCCAGTTATGTGTCGCAAGGGTAGTGCCATTGTACGAGACTTTAATCTTTAAGGTGCTAGTTAAAGACTTAGCGCAAAACAGTACTATGAGTATTTTAGGAAGTATCTCAGAAAACAATCAAGTATGGGAAGTGCAACTCATGATTTAGGCAGACATGAAAACTATGGTGAAAGAAGTTCCCCGCTTATCCAAGCTAGGAATTCGACTTTCAGACTCCGAAGTGGATGGAGTTATTGCCCAGAACATGGCTTATTCCTGCTTAGTCATTGAAGTTAGAGAGAAGCAGTTTGGTGATTCCTACGTGTTGCAGATGGAAGAGGGAATTCACGAACATAAAACATTAGCTTTTGAACAAGGGGGAGATGGCGGTACCATGAGATACGGAGGAAAATTAAACATTCCAGATGTAGATGGGCTTAGAGAGCGGATTATGTCAGAGGATCACAATTCCATAATGTGGCAGGGTTTGTGGCTAAATGGCTCAATTTTTTACAAGTGAAATCTGAACACTAGAGGCCTTGCGACTTGTCTTAGAATATAAATATTCCTGTTTTGAGAATGGGAGATGATAAATACGGACTTTATAACAGGTCTATCTCATTCAGTTAGAAGGAACAACCCGATTTGGGTGATTATGGACAGACTTACGAAGTCGGCACACTTCTTGCCTGTTAAGATGATAGATTTAGCACCAGAATATGCCAAGTTGTTATTCAAGAAATCACTTGACTTCATGGGACCCAGCGTCCATCATTTCAGATTATGGTGCCCAATTCACAGCAAACTTCTAGAGATCATTTCAGAAAGGATTGGGTACGAGGGTTAACCTCAGCATAACTTTTCATCCGCAGACCGATGATCAGACAGATACGCTATTCAGATCTCATGTTATAATATTCATGTCAGCTTAGTACTCAGATGTTAGTCCAGTACTCAGGAAGGCAGAAGAGAAGATGAAATCCACATATCCGCATTTCTTTCAGCCCCCGGAAGAAATCTATGATGAGACATTGAGGTTATGAGGTATGTGTGCTTCTCTTTTATGTACATGGGTCGTGTGTGGCCAATTTATAATGCTATTATGTTGTAGCCCCGTGAGGTTATAATATTATGGGTTGTTGTGATAGGTTGGTAGTGTCATATTACAGGGGAAACTCTAGCGAAATTTTCGTAGAATTCCGAGTGTTTAACATTTGAGAACGAATGTTCCAAAAGGGGGGAAGAATGTTACACCTTCGAAAATTACCCGTTAATGTACAGTGAATAAGCTAGCAAGGGGCACGACGTATACGGTACTTTTGGATAAGTAAGAAATAGAATTTGATGATCTTAATCGAGATTCAAAGACATTTGACTAAAAGGAAGAAGTTTGGCAAGGGAAGTAAAGGATATGTTATGAGTCGGGTAGGAATTATGCACGGCGGGTTAATAATGGCATAATGATGTCTTAGAGAAGGGTGATAACATCCCTTAGATTGGTATTGAGGTTTTAAACAAGTGTCAAGAAGGTTCCATAAGGATCGGAGATCAAACGAGTCGACGAGAACGAAAACGGAACAACTGGGCACTATACGGCCAAACATACAGACCGTATAAATTATAATGGCCGTATGTGAGGCCGTATAATTAGCCAAGAGGTACACCACTCTCTGGACCAAACATACAGACACACATACGGTCCGTATAAAATGTACGGACCGTATGTTGGTCTATATAAATTGGTCGGGACAGCTTTCAATTTAATATAAGGGACCCTTTCTCATTTTATTTCATTTCACTTCCACTCTCTACACTTCAAGAAAACTCTAGAACACTCTCCAATATTCATCTACAAGAAATCAAAGGGAATCAATGATCAACTACATCAAAACCATGAAATCAAGTGTATGAAACCTAGTAAAAGTTCATCTACCTCAAGAAAATCCAAGGGAAGTGACGTAGGGTTTTGGTGCAAGAAGAGTATTTCCACTCAAGGGTTGTTCATCCATCATCTAAGGTAAGTTTCATGACCATACCATGTTGTTTAAGGTATTTGAAGGCTAAGACACTTGAATTGTAGAAAGACATAGAAAATGGGTCATAAATGAGTGAATAGTGCCATTGTTGAATAGTGGTTGGGATGAATGATGAATGTTGGTATGTTGTGATCATGAATACGTTATAAATGAAATTTAGACCATGGAATAGGTATTATATGTGATAAAACACGAAAGGAAGCCATAACCATAATTGTGGAGAAATCGAAGGGAAATGGTGAATTGCGGTAAATGTAGATAAATGATTATTATCGTGTGCGATATTGTGAATGTTGATATGAACGTTTGGGAGTTGATATAGAACATGAGAAAAGTAGTATAAACAAAGGAAGTGTTGCCAAATTTTCTCTAGCGTTAGCAAGTCCGTTCTTATAATTGTTAGCTAATGTCGATACGAATTCTCTTGAAGGTAGAACGTGTGCATTAAAGGAGAACAAGCAAGCGATATATTAGATAAACGACAAAGGTATGTAAGGCTAATCCCTTCCTTCAAAGGCATGAATCCTTCAAGCTTTCCATGATCCTCCTATATGATGGAGCTTATGAGTTCGTAAATATACCAAACTACATTCGAGCATGATATGATGATCTGATAACGTTAATGATGTCATTATTGTTAACACTAACCATATACACTATTTCCTTCCAGGTGAGGCAGAATACTCATAAATGTTCATAATATAATCGGGGGTTCACGACCTTACGTCACCCCGACATAGCCATGATTGTCTTCAAAATCTAATGTGTGCTCCTAATGATAAATGTGAAATGATATTAAGTCATGATATGTCTATAAGATGATTAATAATGCTAGCTTATAATATGCCTATGTTATGCATGAAAATGTCAAGCTATGATAAGATTATGATATGTTCATGAGATGTGTAAAAATGATGAATTCATGAATGATTATATGATGATGCGATTCCACCATGCCAAGATGGCCGGGCATGTCACCGCTAAGGCGGGATGCATATGATTCCACCGTGCCTAAATGGCCGGGCATGTCACCGCTAAGGCGGGCTGCTATGTTTACACCGAGCCTAGAGGGTCGAGCATGATCACCACTAGTGGGCGGCATATGATGGTTACCCGGACGCGGGTTAACGATGAGGATTATGATGTGATGGTATAGGTGATGTGATGACATACATACCATGATTATGTAAAATATGATATATGTACGAAATGTATTTGCCTATGAAACTCAGGCAGGTTATATCTTTCTCTTATGGCTCATGATCCTTCTATTATATTTATTTCATTCTTGTCTTACATACTCAGTACAATGTTCATACTAACATCCGTTTTCTTTGGACGTTGTGTTCATGCCCATAGGTAAACAGGGAGGCGAGCATGATCCAGACTCGTAGGAGCTGATAACTAATTGAAAGCACTCCTTTGTTCCGGAGGTGCTTGATTATTCTTTTGTGTACATTTTTATATGTTGGGCATGCCGGGGTCCTGTCCCGTCCTTATGTCTAGTACTCCAGTAGAGGCTCGTAGATACGCAGTGTGGGTTGTATGGTCTCACGAGGTTGCTACTATGTATATGTATTATTTTGATGGCTGAAGGGCTTAACTATATAAAAGTATTTATGTTTTCAAATGAAAGATGATTTTCTTCTAATTTGGGTATGAAATTGATAAAGGAACGTTGAATGAGTATAATGAGTAATAGAACAAGCGGTGCTCGGTGGTTAGCCCCGGGTACCCGTCACGTCCTCTAGTTGGGTCGTGACACTTGGAACCCAAGGTATCTCTGGTCTCATACAATGATAGAACGGGTGAGTTTAAGCTTCTTTTTGTTCATGCAGGTAGCACCTTCTTCCTTTTCTAGAAACTGGGTCGGTCAACTCTTGGCTTCTTCTCAATCTTTTGACCAGTCCCAGATCCAGCCAAGCAACTCTTCATAGAAACATAAGGTCCATCATAAATGATCTCCCACAGCTTAGATCCTCAGCCCATGAGAAGTTATGCCTTCTCTCCTTCCATCATCCATGATATTCTCTGTTGGATCTTAGTTGTCTTGTGATAGATTCTCTTTTCTCCAGATTTGGTGAAATAGCCATGATGGAGATCCTTTCTAGGTGTTAACGTTTTTCTAGGTGTTAACTTTTTAGAAAGAACCTGCTTTGATACCAATTGATGCAAGTTGTGCGTCCACCAAACACAGTATATGGAGGGACCTGATTGTGTACCAGTTCCCTTATGCAATGCAGTATAAGAATCAACATAAGATTATTACGTGGAAAACTCCTTGCTCAAGGATTAAAAATCACGACCTACCCCTGTAGGGTTTCAACTCCACTAACCGAGAAAACTCAGTTAACTCTCATAACCCCTCACCCTTACAATAACGCTTATGAAACCCTCACACTTGACTACCCCTAGCCAAGCACACTAATACACCTAGACAAACTCTAGCCAAGTGTACCACTCAAAGTTTGTGAAGACACTTTTCCAACAAGAAACCTTTGAGAATTCAACTAATACTCCTAGACTAACTCTAGCCTAGCGTACCACTCAAGGGAACCCCTTGAGAATTCACCACAGTGACTAACACTAGCCACCCATACACTAATACAACTAAGATAACTCTAGCCTAGTGTACCACTCAAAAGCTTGAGGAAACACACTTCGAACAATCAACTTTTGAGACTTCAAAACACCAACAATCAACTTCTTTTTAAGGACGAGTAGGTTCGCAGCTTAAGCACAAAAGAACAAAAGATCTAAAATCCTAGAACTCAACACATCTTCAGTTGTAGAGAACAGGTCCTTGGATATGCTAACACCTTGTTCTTGTACACCATTTGGAGAGTGGAGACTTACACTTGAGATCTACATTTTTGTGCAAGAATAATTCTTCTCTTGGAGGATGATTTCTTTATATGCAGGGAGAGAGAGAGAGAGAGAGAGAGAGAGAGTAGAGGTGACCACTCATGAAATCTGGACCGTTAATTAATTGGCCTTGTTGGAGGTGCTGTTGTATAGCTGCATCGAACTTTTTAGCAGCACACTTTATAGCTGTGGATTTGGACTTTCAACGCTTCAGTGACCAGGACCTTTATCTGGAGGAACCTGCTCCCTCATCTGCTATTCAAACAAGTTGTACGTACTAGCTACACTGTCAGTAGCTCTACAGTTGCGCCGTCAGCTGAGCAGGCTGGAGACCTGATTTCATCTGGTCCTTTTGAATCAACATATCTGGTCTCTCATATGAGCAAATCCTGCAGGCATCTGATCCTTCAAGGAGCATGTTAGAATAGCAACATATGAGATATCATAAGGTTAACCAAGTTCAGACAGGTGAACCTAATTCTATCTAGTTCCTTAGGATTTGGCATGTCATCAAAACATATCATTTCTTATCAATCTCACAAAATCGTAGGCCAGGCAATCTGTCTCACTAACCCGTAGGCCAGGCATATCTGTCTCACTGACCAAGTGGCTAGGCTAAAGCAAACGTCTCACTGACCAAGTTACCAAATGGCCAGGCTAAAGAAAATGTATATATGCATATATCATGTTGTATATCAAGTCCAACTGAAATATATGAAGATGTCAACATGTTTCTTTCTAACTCTTCTACTAACAATGAACTAAGGAACATATAGAAATCCCTTGGAAGATACAATACCACATCTAGAAGCATCGCATCTCTATGACAGCTCTAAACAATAGTTTTCTTTCTTTAACATTCGATAAACGCTTACTATATACGGAATCATGCCGAGAAAAGAAGGGATATCCATTACATACCTTTGTTGCTAATGACTCAATATATAATCTCCGTAGTACTTCAACCTACATCAAGGTATTAGAACTATGGTTTAATGCCATGGAGGAACTCAAAACACATTTCTAAGCGAGTAGCAATCTTACAAAAAATTAGGCAGCACTTCCCTTACATTTCCTCACTTCCCTAAATTCAAAACAGCACCAAACAACAATATTAACAATATCAACAACCAATCCCATCCATTCTAGCTCTCAACAATGTAAGAACAATTAAAACAATAGTACAACGAGTGGCAAGCTCAGTTTACGATTAAACAACTATACTTTTAAACCCCATCTTACTTCTATCAGCACAATTTTATACAATAACCTTTACTCATACTTGTACTCTGTTTCTCGGTCTGAAAATAATCAACCTCACATCCACTCTTTTCATTGCTACATAGTCTTTTATCACATATCTTTGAAAACCCATTTGAAGATCTAAAGGGAAAGCCCAAATAAAATCATGCAATGTATTTTCCCAGGTTGGAAACGTCCCTTAATTCCTTGGTGGGATGAATATTATCATAACTTTTGAAACTTTCAATATCTAGAAAATTTCCCATGACCACGAGTCAACACACGTGATTACTTTCCATTCCTAGTCCCCGGGCTTCATAGTGGCAGAAATGTCTTAGTCGCAATTACCCACAAATACTTAAATTATTGATTTCTTTAAAATCCTCGATTGTCGACCATTAGATGATATCCCATAGTAATCGCACATAACATAAAGAGTTTCAGTAAGATGATCTGCATACCTGTGACCAGCCTGTCCTGATCCTGGTCTTGGGGACTATAAAGTGAAATATCCTTTCATCATCCTCCCACCATCTACTCGTATGACCATCCTCGTCTCCCCCATCACAGTCCGAAGGATACGAATACTCTGGTAGCTCCTGATTGACTGAAAGCCAGGATAGAGGGCTAGAATACTCAGTAACACTTACACTCGTAGTTGCTCGGACGTAATGCTCACTCATAGGAGAAACTGGAGGGGCCAAATCCGGTGCAGCCTCAAGAGCCTCCTGCTCTACTGGTGTCTCATTCGAACCCTCGGACGGGTCTGTCTCATAGCTATCCTCTGACGGATCCTCCTCTATAGAAGTCACAGGCTCTGGGGGAGTCGTCTCAATATCCTCAGAAGGATCTGACTCAAGGGAGTAACTAAGACTCCTCCTAATCTGTCCTGGTACCCGTGGTCTAGAATTGGTGGGTAATGCTGGTCCGGAGTCCACCCTGGGGGCCTTCCTTGCACCCCTACTATCAGAAATCGTCCTCTTTATCTGTATCAATCTGCACACAAGAGGGTCAGAAATGATCTTTCTTAAACTTTGGCTTTATCGCACGATCTAAGATGAGAAGGAAAGGTCAATGATTCCTAAATGCCCCGCAGCCTCCTGTTTATAAGTGCGGTGTGATTCACACCCATAAATAAGACTCTACTGGACACGGTCTGTAGACAACCATAGGACAGAACTGCTCTGATACCACTTCTGTCACGACCCAAGCCGATGAGTCCTGACGAGTGCCCAACCACTACTGACCAAGCACCCCAACTCATACTTGCATCTGTCACTGAGCAATATGGTGGCCCATATATAAACTATAAGTGAACTATACTACCTCCTGTATGCAATAAGAACTCGTAACTAGCATTCATATATATACATACGTACTGCGGATAATAGCGCTGGCCGACTAGGCTGCTACATATGTTGTACCACAAAAATAAGAGCCGACAAGGCTACATAGCTTCCCAACTACATACAACTGTCTACAGACCTATATGGAACACAACTGTAGAATGGACGGAACAACGCCCCGTCATACCCATAAATACGTATCGAACTAGCATACCAAAAGGAACTGCAGCTCTAAACCAAGTGGAGTTCACTGACTATAGCTGAGTGGAAGTCCTACTGAGCTGGACTGCCGGTCTAGCTACCTGAACCTACGGGCATGAACGTAGCGTTCACAGGAAGGGACGTCAGTACGAACAGTGTACTGAGTATGTAAGGTATGAATAATAATATAATAAGAAATATGGAACATCACATGAGGTAAAGATAACCTGTACATCTGATTGCCTCATAAGGCGGATACCATGCATGCTTAGCTTTATAAAGAAAACATTTTTCATACATATATATAAATAATAGTGTTGCGGAACGTGCAGCCCGATCCATAAGTATTTTGTGTTGCTGCATAACGTGCAGCCTGATCCATATATCATATCATCATTATATATGTTGCCACGGAACGAACGACCCAATCCATTTATCCATATATCCCGCGTCCGAAACGATATTATAGTATACCAACTGATTAGGTGGTTATGCGTATATTATATACATACATATATATATATATATATATATATATATATATATGGGAAAAAGGGCTAGGCGTTAAATACGTTTTCAAGAAAATCAAGAAATTTCAAGGCTTATGATTTTGATGCTATCACGAGATCGTTGAGCTTATTTCATGATTTTCTTGATTTTATTCATTGTTGTTGATCTCACCTTATAATAATTGTTCCTTCAAGGTGAGATATAGCTATGATGATTGTTCCATAACATAAATCGGAGGTTACCGACCTTACGTAACTCCGATAAAGTGGTAACTTTTATTTGGGCTCTCATGCATGCTACTTATATATATTATATGGGATATGGGAATCATGCCTTTAGAAAGAAAGGGACTAGCCTTAACATACCTTTTTGATCGCCTTAACTTTAACTACTTAACGCTTGTCCTCCCAAGCTCGTAAATCTACATTCAAGGGAATTCATACTATTTTTAGGCTTATCTTGATATGCTTGTCTGAAGCCTTCAAATTAAATCCTCTTAGAATCTGCCGGAATTTGGGCAACATCTCCCCTGTTTATATCCCTATCCTGAAATCACAATACCAACAAAACAACAACAATAGCAACACCAATATCAACAACATTATCATCAACATCAATATGCTGAATAAAACATCCCACACGATGTTTTCCCAATTTCTCAACCAATCACTAGACTTTACGAAGCTTTAACAACTAAATTTTCATGATACAATTCATATATCCATAGTAAAGAATATCCTTACCTCAATCAAGGTTGGTAGAGCATGAAATCTTATTTATCTTCAGCAGCCTCCTTTGATTCGTCGAGATTCATTGTTTAGAACAAGAACTACAAGACCTTATACGCTTCCCGAGCCTAAATCCCTGGGTTTCACTTGATTTAGGCTAAAATTTTATGGAGAAAGTTGGGAGAAAGTTCTAGGGGGTTAGGGAAGGTTTGGGGAGGTGGTTGAATGAAAATAAGGCGTAAATCACCTTTTTATATTGTTCTAGGGTCGTTTTGCACTGACCTAAAACTTTCCGCACACTGTAGCTGTGCATGTCGCGCACTGTAGCTGCGCGTTTCTGCTCTGCCAGTTTGACTTGTAACGTCCATAATTCTCTACTCTGATGTTGTATCGACAAGCGGTTTGTTGTGTTAGAAACTAGATTTCATGAACTTCAATTAGGCTTTTGCTTTACTTCAAAGCTCTTCATATACTAAAACATATTCTTTTCCTTATATACTCCTCATATGCATCCTTTACTCATAAAATGTACTTAATAATGCTTCATCCCTTATACTCCAAAGTTTTTTTACTTAGCCATAGTTCAACATACTTACGCTCAAATATTATAAGTGCTTCCTCGCAAGTACAGGGTGTAAAAAAGAAGGGATGTGAAAACCAAGTAGCTGATCACTTATCTTGTCTTGAGTAAGGTGGGCGTCCATCGGACAGTCTTAATGTAAATGAAGCATTTCCGGATGAGCAAGTAATGGCAGGGTCATATGACATGGCCCCATGGTACGCTGACTTTGTAAACTATCATACTAGTGATATTATGCCGGAGGACATGAATTTCCACCAAAAGAAGAACCTCTTGAATAATGTCCGAAAGTTCTATTGGAATGAGCCATATCTATTCCGAGTTTGCGCCGACGACATCATAAGGCGGTGCATTCCCGAAGTTGAGATGATGCCTATCATTGAGGCTTTTCATTCTTCACCCGTTGGGGGACACCATAGTAGCTCAAGAAAGGCGGCTAAAATTCTTCAAAGTGGCTATTATTGGCCAACCATCTACCAAGATGCCCATGACTTTATGAAAGCTTGTGACCAATTTCAAAGACAAGGGGGCATCTCAAGAAGGCATGAATTACCAATGACACCTATTCTTGAAGTTGAATTATTCGATGTTTGGGGGATTGACTTCCTGGGTCCATTTGTGTGTTCCTACAAAAAGTACATCCTTGTGGTGGTTGGCTATGTGTCCAAGTGGGTTGAAGCCGTGGCGCTTCCAAATAATGAAGGAAAAAATGTCACCGCCTTCTTGAAAAATAAAATATTTTCAAGATTTGGTACTTCAAGGGCAATCATTAGTGATGAGGGCTCTTATTTTTGCAATCGGTTGTTCAAGATTCTTCTTAAAAAATATGGAGTCAAATATAAAGTTACCACCCCCTATCATCCCCAAACAAGTGGAAAGTTGAGATGTCGAATAGGGAGATCAAGAGCATCCTATCTAAGACGGTGAATGCAAATAGGACCGATTGGTCGAGAAAATTGGCTGATGCACTATGGGCTTACCGAGTGGCATAAAAGACACCACTAGGCATGTCTCCTTACCAATTGGTGTTTGCAAAGCTTCTAATTTCCCGGTGGAGCTTGAGCATAAGGCATTGTGGGCCTTGAAAAAGTTGAATCTAGATTGGGGTGATGCCTCAAACTTGAGGATGGAACAACTTAATAAGCTGGATGAATTCCGATTTCGAGCATATGTTAGCTCTTCACTCTAGAAGGCTTACATGGAGAACTTTCATGACAAGAAGATCTTCAAAAGAGAGTTCATCCCGAGGGATCATGTGTTGTTGTTTAATTTAAGACTCCGGTTGTTTCCCGAAAAATTAAAATCTAAGTGGTCTGGCCCCTTCGAAGTCACCCAAGAGTTCCCATATAGAGAAATTGAGATTGTGTGCCCAAGTGGATATCGAATCAAGGTCAATGGGCAGCGGGTTAAGCAATACTTAGGCATATCCAATGAAGTGAAGATAATCGAGGTCATCTACCTCAATGAACTATGAAAGAGAAAAACCGTCGTGCCGCAACATTAAATCAAGCGCTTCTTGGGAGGCAACCCAAGCTTTTATTTTCGCATTTTTTCTTAACGTTTGTTTGAGTATGTAGGATGCAAAGTTGCAGAGAAATGGATTTAAAACACCTATGACTCTTAGGGATATTGAGAAATCAGAGAATTCAGCAAAATTGCCGAAGTTGCGGCCATAATACAGCACCGCATCTGTGGATGCAGTGTAGTTTGCGGCCACAACTTTAGCCCAATGACCGATGCAAAAATGCTGAGAATGTGAGTACTTTGTGACGCCGCATCTCACATATGCGGTCGCATCTGTATTGACATCTCTCAGTCAATTCCATATCAGGTAAGAGCAACTTACGGAGTGAATGCTGGGTCACAAACTACAAATGCGACCACATTCTCATCGCAAGTTGCATGAGTATAAAGTGAACTTTGAAACTTTTTTTTTCTTTTCACTTTTCCCTCTCTAAAACTCCTATCGTTACACTCCCCCACTATCTCAAATCATCGGTTTCAAGCGACAATCTCGCTCAACCGACCTTTAAAGAGCACAACCCCCTTCCCAATCTCACCATTTGTGCTCCAATTGGCCCTCAATGATTCAAGTGCACACACAACTTCGTGCCTCTAATTTTTTAAGGTATGAAGTACGGATCTTCGATTTTAATGTCAATTACGTTTAGCTAAGCATGTTGAGCACGTTAACATATTCTTAGAACATTATATTAGTATGCATAAGCTTGAAATTGCCCTCTATTCGTATGAAATGTTGTGGGTATGAGATTGTGTAGTATCATGCCAAATTCTATAGATTGTGGGGTTCTTAGTGTTTGATTAATGCTTGGGAATGGTGTATTCATGTTTTTTGGGGGAGAGGTGGGGCGGGAGGGGGGGGGGGGGAGGGGAAGGGAGATTTGGGTGTTTTGGGGCTTGAATTTGAAAAAGGGCAATTAGGGCTTGATAGTTGGGGACGATGATGGAGATGCGACCGCATTCTGAATATGCAGAGTCGCTTCTCATGCATGCATTTATCGTGCAGCGGGTGAAATCCCTAAGTATCCGATAGAGATGCGTCACCGAAAGATGGGTCACATCTTAATCCGCATACTCCATGCCCAAAATTAGCAGTAAGGACTGCAAAATATGCAAGTATGTGGTCAGTTTGCGGTCCCGCATATTTCGTATGCGGCCTCATTTTCACAAATATGGCACCGCAAACTCACCCATTCTCTCCTGCTGTTTTCCTGTTTCTTTGGCATCATTGATAGTTTGTTGCTTTCCTTTTAAACCCAAAACACAAAAAAATAGTTAATTGCTTTCCTTTAATAAAAAACAACAAAAAGATTTTGTTTTTCTGTTGGCCTAATGGGTGTTGATTGTACAGAATGACTCGTGGCAAGTCAATTGCTCAGGAAAACTCATCAGACATCAGCAGCAAGTCTAGGAAGAAAAGGAGGCGAACCTCCGATGCCCCAATACAAGAAGGATCAACCCATGCTAAGGGTCCATCCACCACTCCCTCTGGACCTCTACCAGTCACCCTAGCCTTGGGAACTTCCTCTACTACTGCCCAAGTGTTGCAAAAACAAATGGAAACAAGGGTACGATATGAAAAGGGCCTCCAGTTCAAAGACAAAGGGGTGAAAGAGTGTTATGATAACAAACGCAACTTCAACCTTGAGAAGTAGATCAGTTTGAGGGGGCTTCCTGAATCTTTCCCCCGCATTATGCAACCGCTTGAACAAAGAAAGTGGATGGTATTCATTAATTCCCCTGGGGTCTTTATTCCACAAATAGTAAGAGAGTTCTATGCTAGCCTCGGGGCTTCTATGGGGAAGAAGAAGAAATATCAGAGAGGGTGTATGATTTGAGGGGTGGTGGTGCCCATACTACACGAGGGGATAAACATAGAATATTTCAAGGAAAAGGGCACACCTCATCGGGAATAGGAAGATAAAATTCAGAAGGACGTGGTCGAGGGTCAAAGGGCTTGGTTGGCTGAGAATATTGTAACCCTGGGTACTACTCCTTCGTGGATTCATCCGAAGACTGACACCTATAAGGCCAGTCTCAACATTGAGGCAAAGTTCTAGTTATCCTTTATTAGTAGTCAATTTTGGCCATCACAGAATGAGACGTTGGTGGGTATTCAAAAGGCTATATTGATTGTTTGCATCATGACAGGGGTGCATATAAATGTGGGTCGGATTATGTTTTATCAGATTATGGACTGAGCTTGGTAGACTACAAGTTCTTTTCCATTCCCTTATCTGATTACAACCTTATGCCGTAGGCACAAGGTGCCAGTGTTCAAACAGGTTGATAGAGAGTGCTTTATTACTGGTGTGGTTGATATTCTGAGAACGGAGGATGATGATAACTTGGAGAAGAAGAAGATGAAGGGGAGAGCTCGGACGATCGACTTGATAGTCGAGTTATATTACATCTCGTATTTATATTCAACATATAAATGACTAAGTTGAGGTAGATGAATGCACTTAAACGTGAGAAATGAGATTTTAAGCCAATAAAAATGAGCTGCTTGCTTACCCGACGTGCCTGCTTCACCAATTTACTTCCCGTCCTACTTGCTTGAGCTACTTAAGACGTGTCGTGATTATTAAACAAGGACGAGATGCATATTTAAATTAAATAAGGGAAGAATGTGACACACCCTAAATGAGAAAGTAGGTGACGAGTAGGTGTGTCACCTACTTGCCAAAAGGAGAGGCCACAATTAAAAGCTTCATAAAGAAGCTAGAGAGGGGCAGCCAAGAGGGCCTTTATAAGGCTGATCCTCTTCATTTATTTCAGAGAATAACATGAAGAGAGAAACACCTTCAAACGTTATCCCTGGAGCTCCACACAAATCCTAGGTGATTTCAAGTGATACGAAGTGATTCTAGTGCCGAAAAACCCAGATTGCTTGCTAATTTCCCATTCTCCTTCTTGTAGCTGCATTGGGGGACTGAATTCAAATGAATAGGGACTAGGTTTTGTGGGTTCTACTCAGTCCAAGGTAAGTTTATGCTTCTCTTTCTATTACCTAATCTTCTACGAGTTGTAGCTCAATCGTAAAGAGTAGAACTTGCGAGTTTTGAAAGAGTAGTATGCTGTTTGTTGTTGCACCAATGTTGGCTGGTTGTGAAAATGTATTTTTTTTATTGAATTCATGGCTGAAGAGGTTTAATTATCTACTGTTAGTTGTTTTGCTCGATTTGAAAGAAAAGGCAAGTCGGAAACGTGTTTTAGTAATCTGAAAATTGGTTTTGAGTTGCTGAACTTGTGGGACTATTATGGAGTCATTTTGAAGTTGTATTGTGGATGAAAATAGATAGGGATAATTGAATATTCTATGTTTAATGTTATTGAAAAGCTATCGGCAGAACATAGAAAAGTATATTTACAGATGAGAAGGTACGATAAACATGGAGGCTGGACTAATTTGAGGAAGTCAAGATTATGAAAGGCACCCTGACAGAGAACTTTCAAAACACATCTGGTGTTGGGTTATGTACAAGGAGCGAAAGGATTATGTATACGAGTAAAGATTTTTAAGTAAAGTTATATCTTCAGGGTTACAATTAAGACTTAGAAAGATATGCTAAGAAGTCCCACATATTTAGACATATGGTGAATATGAGAACCCGGAATAACTTAAAGAAATCAGAAGCATATGAGCCTTATGATTAGGATTTCAAGATGGTTACCAGATATAAATTTGACTAGTTGGTCAAAAGAGGTGAGGCGTAATAAGTCGTGGGTTCAGGACAAAATCAAATAGCAACGGGATATCTCGGGAAAAAAAAGGTGTTGGAAAAGCGATAAAAAGATAAGTCACGAGTGGATACATCGAGTATTATGTATACCCTTACGATTGATTTTATGACATATTAAAAAGAATTGATTGTGTTGTGTGTCAAAATTGAGGTAGCAAGCGCTACAGAGAGAATTAGGATTGGGTTTTTTCGGGAATTAAAGTCAGATAGCGGTAACGCAACCAAATATGTAAGCACGAGCATTAGGAAAAAGAAGGTTATGATATCATGAAAGGGAGAGAAACTTGGACAAAGGATGAACGTGAGGACCCCGGAACCAACCTATACGTCTTCATAACCAGAACCAAGAAGGTTGTAAATAATGGACAAAGGTGCATCCTTGAGAAGAAATAAACAGGTCGTATGAGAGTGACGAGGAAATTTTAAACTCTTGAGATTTAACAAGGAGAATGGATGTGAACCCATGATTGGTACGCCTATTTAAGGGAAGAAAGTACCCCAAGAAGAGATTTTCAGCGTCAAAAAGGATTCGCACTCGTAACGAAATACTCCAAAGTCTCCTAAGCCAAGAGTAAAGAATGACTAATGGAAATAGGTGTTTTACGAGTAAAAGAAAACAAAAGAAACTATGAGGACTAAAGAGGGGAGGAGGTGTAACAAAATGGTTAAAGGGCATTATGTGGCCGCCGACAACAAGGAGAAGATTACTGAGTCAGTAGACTTGCCCAAAGGAAAACAAATTGAAATTATAAGACAATGATTGTGTGAAAGATACAAAGATGCGATTATGAAGAAAACCGAGAAAATTTGAGATATATATATGTGTGTGTGTGTGTGTGTGTGTGTGTGTGTGTGTGTGTGTGTGTACAAGTTGTAGTATCATAAAGGAAGATGAAGACTTGATGAAAGGAGAAAGAAAAGGGTGTACTTTGTGAGGATTTCATGATAAGAACAAGAACCGACAGAACACTAGATGGACTATGATTCATGGTTGTGATGCAAACAAGTAATTAAGAAGAATTACGGGACAAAATGAGCTAAGATAATGAAAGGACGAGTCGTGGAAATGGATGGTGTGGAGTATCAACTTTTAATTGTATAGTATAGACATAAATCGGAATTGGGAACCTAGAGCAAGGAGAATTTCAAGAATATTAAGAAGATAGTCGTGGAGGAAGACTAGGGATATTAGAAAAATTATTAAATGACTATTTTGTCTATTGTGGGTCTTTTAATGAAGAGCAAAAAGTTCAATCAACATTTATAAGGTCCTTCGTGCTTTTAATATAGTACTAGTCTCTATGAATCTCTAAATGTTAGGTGATGTTATATGAAATTATATAGAGTTTAAGTCTGGTGCGCTGTCAGTGTACCATTGTTTTTACACTATCAGGAAATTTTAAAGGTAAATACAGTAACTTGATTAAGTAGTATTAATTGTTTACCTTTTTTTAATAAAAATGTGATTAACAAAAAAGTAAATATTATTAAAGGAAAGTTGAATCCTACTTGTACTCTAAATACGAAAATTATTTAGTTGTCTTGCTAGTAACGAAATTATTCCTTCTCTAATGATGTTTACAATTTTAAGTTTTTTATGATTTTTCTCAAGATCACTGAAGTAATTCGTCAACTCTTCAAACATTGTGAATCTTGTAACAAGTATCTAAAGGAATTGTCATATTTTCTCCAATATCTGCCATTCTTCAGATGCAATTTTAAATTGAATCCTTCAAAGTCCATTTAAAAGTCACCCTCCAACAAAAGTCTTTCATGAACATGCAGGGATTGAAAGAGAAGCCGAGTTTACAGTGGTAAAAGAAGCAAAGTGAGAGAAACCATCGACTACTTGAGAGCCAGAAGAATGGAGATTTGAAGGAAAGAGAGAGAAAGGGAATAAAGAAAAAACTAGTGACTAATTTTAGAAATAAGGAAAAAAAAAAAAGGTGGGTAACCTGCTATCACAGGTCAACATACCTGATAGTGTAAAAAATTGATACACTGATAATGCACCAAACTTAAACTCAATTATATATAATTTATTTTATAAGGTACAAAAATATTGTTTGATCGTAACTACTTAATGCTTCTCATTATCCTTTATGGTTTTACCTATATTCTTGTTTTTTCTCATCTTTCTATTTTAATTAAGCATATCCGTATTGATTCCCACGAAAATATCCTAACTGATGGTCATTCAACTTTGAGTTTACCACACAAAAATGACTTTTCTATTTTTTGTTACACAAAAGTCATCCAACTTAATGTTTATCACACAATTTTTTTTTTTTTTTTTTTTATGTAAAGTCATCCAACTTAAAAGCTTGTCACACAAAAATCACTTTTCTAATTTTGTTACAAAAAAGCGCCCCGACTTAAAGTTTATCACACAAAAATCACTTTTCTCTTTTTTGTTACATAAAAGTGATCCAATTTTGGTCAAGTTAACTAAAAAGTAAATGTCATCTGAATTTTTTTTATTTTGTACCGAAAATATGATATGACACCTCAAAAAACTTGAATACAAAAGTAAATAAGAAATTTATTTATTATCATAAATACTAACGGATAGAACTATTTTGTCAAATATGAATGCAGCCATTAGTAATATTGTATTATTAGTTAATTAGGAATTCAAAGTCCTAAATACTGTTTAAAATCTTCCAAATTATAATTTTATCCAATATTAATTATATTCGTTGTCTCAAAATAACTACTTTACTTTAGTTTAACGAACTTTTATTTTATCTTTAAACACTAAACAAAAGGGGTAATGTAAAAATACCCAAGCCTATTAAAATATGATCTAGTAATTACCTAATCATTTTCTTTGTTGAATTTTACTTTAATACGGACAAAGCAACTTTAGTCACAAAATTACTCCTAGGCAAATAAGATCTTCTTATTTGAACGTCATAGTAAGGAGTGTTTAGTTAATTAGATTCGAAATCAAAATTCAGTAGTAGTATTGGTTTTGAATTTCAATTTTAACTATGACATTTTTTTATTTATAAAAATAGTCAATAGAATATGATAGCATTAGATAATAAGGGTAAAAAAAAAGTCGTTCAATATTGAAAGAATATTAGTGATTCGCTAGCCGAACAATTTTTTTTTTGTTTAGTTATTTTACCAAAAAAAAATTCTAACTTTCTAGTATGATACTACCCTTTTCATAAATCAGTAACAAAAAAATGTCTAGCTACCTAGTCCTATTAATTCATAATATGCTATTTTGGTCCACTTGATGTAGTGAATTTGAGTTCTTCTGAATTTGTATGCTTTTTAAACAAGTTAGAAATCTTCTTCTTTTTTTTTTTTTTTTTTTTTTTTTTTTTGGGCGGATTGCCCTTCATTTGGGGTGATCTTTGATTTTTGCCCTTCAAATTGGAAGACTTTTAAGTTTTGCCCTTTGCCTAATATCTCGAGGTTGTGGGTTCGAATCCCAACTCAGTAAAAAAAAAAAAGTTCGCAAGGCAGAATTTGAGCCTTAAGGCAGAATTGCATGGGCAGAATTCTGTCTTAAGGCAGAAATTTACAAATTCTAGCCATGTGCAAATTCTGCCTTTAAGGCCCAAATTCTGCCTTAAGGCAGAATTTCAGCAGGCAAAAGTTAAAGACCAGCATTTTGAGGGACAAAAATTAAAGACCACCTCCAGCAAAGGGCAATCCTGCAAATTGCCCATTAGAAAGAAATTGTTAGAGAAAATTATGTTTCTTTCATTGCCTTCTTTTAATCTTGATATAAATAAAATAATCATTCTCGATCGACTCATATTTAAATATAATATGTCCAAATCGAAATAACGACCAAGTTGGGAAGGAGCAGGGTATTTAACATAGTTCTATTCTACAGATCCAGTCCTAAATTCTTGCTATTAGATCTATTAATTTTCGTTAGTATTCTCAGATACTTGAAAATTTGAATTAAATTTTGTATTACATTAATATTTGGTTGTATGGCTTCCTTTTCCATGTCAGCCTTGTTATTCTCTTTTAACTCTAACGTTCAATTCACAATTTTTTTTTCCCGATAACTTCTTATTATAATAGAACTCTTGTTCGCAATGAATTGTATCCTTTCCTAGTAGAAGTTAACTTTAATGAGTCAAGGTATAAAAGTCATTCAATATTTGAAGAATATTTTGGTCAGCTATCATTTATATTTATGCTTTCAAAATAATATAGATAGATAGATTAAACCAACAATAAAATAAAATAAAATAAAAAGCTATTTGTTTAAGAGTTCAAAAAGAAATACTAACATTATTTAATATCTACTTACAATATATGGGCCCATACATAGTGTTACACCTCGGAAAATTTTCCGTGAGTCTACAATGAATAGATCAACGAAGGGTATGAGTGTGCGGTGTTTTACTAAGTAGGGAATGACGATTCATGAATTTTTGGAAATAAGAAATTTGCAGAAATTCATTTCAGTCCAGTGGTCGTAAAGCACAATACGGCCCGTAAAGTGATTTACGGACCGTAAAGTGCGATCGTCCTCCAACACTCCAAGAAATTCAACTTTCTGTTATATGTTGAAATGGTAAAACACGACCCAGCATACGGACCGTAAACCGAAATACGACCCGTAAACCTCGATCATGATGACAGCCAACCCTTCTGTTTTTTATATGCTTAAATGCGGCCATGAAGGACGGACCGTAAACCAGTATACGGCCCGTAAACTGTGTTTCACGACCACTGTACACCCCGACTGTTGATCATTAAAAATCAGACTTTGAGTTATTAAAAGGGACCCAAGCCTCATTTTATTTCATTTTCTCTTTTACACAACTCAAGAGCTTTCTAGAGAATTCTCCAAACACTTCATCTACAAGAAGGACCAAGGGAAATTAAGATCAACAACATCAAATTCATGAATCAAAGTCTATGAAACTCAAGTGAAGTTCATCCAAACTAAGAGATCCCAAAGGAGGTGAAGTAGGGTTTTGGTGAAAGATGAGAGGCTTCACTCCAGGCTTGTTCCACCAACCTCTAAGGTAAGTTTGATGACTTTTCCATGATGACTAAAGTATTTATATGATGAAACACTTGGATTATGAGAGGGTGTAATAAATGGGTCATAAAATGTGAATAGTGTTATAATTGAATGATAGTGGAATTGAATCATGAATGTTGATGTGTTATGAGTATAAAGATGTTATAAATGACGTGTAGACCATGAGATGCGTGTGTGGCATGAGAAAACATGATAATAAGCTAGAACCCATGAATGTGGAAATTTGGAGAAAAATGGTGGATTTTGCTCAATGTATATAAATGACGATTGTTGATTACAATATTGTGAGTGTTGTTGTGAGAGTTTGGGGATTGAGATTGGACACGGGAAAAGTAGTACAAACAAAGGAAATGCTGCTCAATTTTTCCTAGAAATAACGATGTGTTCCTATAGTCGGTTAACTAACGTAATGTGCATTCTCTCGTGAAGGTAGCAACGTGATATTGAAGGGGATCAAGTGAACGATAGCTTAACTAAGCGAAAAAGGTATGTGAGGCTAGTCCTTTTCTTTCTATGGCATGAATCCCATAATATGATTCTTCTCCCTTTCCATGATTCTCTTATATCCCGGAAAGCTAAGAGCCTAAGATCATGAATAGCTATATGAGTCAAGAGATATGATATGACGTTCTTATAAAGTAAATGATATTGTTCCTTGTATACACTCACCTTATATACTAATCCTTTCAAGGTGAGGCAGAATGTTTATATATGTTCATAATGGAATCGAGGGTTCACGACCTTACGTCTCGATAGAATGTAGTTGTTCTAGAGTCTTTATGCATGTACGATGACAAGTATATTTTGATAAGCATATTATTATAAGTATTTTATGATGAGCATGTCATGATTGCATCACACCGGGCCTAGTTGGCCGGGCAGTCACCGCGAAAGCGGGCAGCTATACGATACACCATGGCCAGTTGGCATGGGCAGACACCAATAGTGGGCGGCATGAGATGGTACCCCGGACGCGGGAGGCCTGGACGCGGGCTATTGTTATTAATTATCACACCGTTCCGATATGGACGGGCAGCTTACATATTATGCATATATGATATGATGATGAGTATGAGTAAGACAACATGCATTACTTCTCTTATGATTGTCATTCAGATCCAGATGTTTCATATTGATGTTCTCATTATATTATTGTTGTCTTCCTTCATTGTTTATGCCTCTCATACTCAGTACAATATTCGTACTGACGTCCGTTTTCTTTGGACGTTGTGTTCATGCCCACAGGTAGACAGGGAGGTGAGCTTAATCCGGATTCATAGTAGCTGTCAGCCGATTGAGAGCACTCCATTGTTCGGAGGTGCTTGTGATTCTCCTTTTGGTACATATGCATATTTTGGGCACGGCGGAGTCTTGTTCCGCCTATATGTATAGTATGTCAGTAGAGGCTCGTAGATACACAGTGTGGGTTAGATGGTCTCACAAGATGTTATTATATGTGTAAATTATTTTGATGGCCGAGAGGCAAATGTATATAAAGCATTTATATTTCTATCTAAAATATGTTTTCCCTATAATTCGTGTATGAAGTTGATAAAAAGGGCCTTAAGTGAGTAAGATGAGTGGTAGAGTGAGTGGTGCTCGGTGGCTAGCCCCGGGTACCCGTCGCGGCCCCTAGTTGGGTCGTGACAGAAGTGGTATCAGAGCAGTTCGTCCTAGGAAGTGTCTACGAGCCGTGTCTAGTAGAGTCTTGTTTATGGTGTGTTGCGCGCCACGCTAATAAACAAGAGGCTACAGGGCATTTAGGAAAATGACCATCCTTCTTCTTATTAGATCGTGCGATAGAGCCATACGTAAGATTTTATCCTTCCTAATAGTGTGCTGTGGTTTCAGAATGCCGTCAAAGGGAAGAACTACAGCTGCCCAGAAGGGAAAAGCTACGACAAAAAGACGGGCGGAAAGAGAGCCCCTGATGAATGTAGAAGAGGGCGAATCACAAAATGAGGCCCCGCCCAATGTAGAAGATCAAGGAGGAGCCTCGGCTCCGATTCCTCCAGCGGGTGCTTCGGTTCAACAAGTGATTGAGGCCATACATTTATTAACCCAATTGGTTGCCGCCCAGGCACAACGACAGAATGCGGGCCCGAGTGATCATTCAGCTAGTACGAGAGCTCGTGATTTTATGACTTTAAATCATCCGGAGTTCTTTGGGTCGAAACCGGATGAAGATCCATAAACATTCATTGATGAAATGTTGAGGACCTTAAGGATTATTCATGCCTCCGAGACCGAATTCGTGGAGTTGGCTTCTTATAGACTCCGCGATGTGGTGGTATTATGGTACAACAACTGGGTAGCATCAAGGGGAGAAAACGCGCCTCCTCCGGTTTGGCAAGAATTTGTGGATGCTTTTATTCGTCATTATTTGCCACCCGATGTCCACCGAGCTAGAACAGACAGGTTCTTGAATCTAAAGCAGGAAGCATGAGTGCTCGAGAATATAGCTTGCAATTTAATTCTTTGTCCAGGTATGCCCCGACTATGGTGGCCGACATGGGGGATCGAGTGCACAGGTTTGTGAGTGGTCTGGGACCACATTTATTCAAAGATTGCTTGACAGCTTCATTGCAGGATGGGATGGACATTTCCCGTATACAAGCCCATGCTCAGAATTTAGAGGGACGACAGCCACCACAAAGGAGTGATCGTGATACTGACAGGAGACAAGGCAAGAGGGCTAGATCTATGGGAGCCAGCAGTGAGTATAGAGGGGGACCGAGACAGACGTATCCTAGGCATTCAGGCCAGTCAGCGACTAGTGCGCCTTCCAGATTTCCAGATAGGAGGTTTGACCATTCTTTCCGGTCAGGACAGGGCCAGAGTTCGAGAGCCTCGGATTTTCAATCCAGAGGGGATTTTATTCAGAGGGGACCCCCAGTACCGCGGTGCAGCCAGTGCGGTAGACTACATTCCGGACAGTGTCGTCGAGGTTCGGACGCCTGCTATGCCTGCGGTCAAGTTGGCCATATGATGAGAGATTGTCCCTCGATAAGAGATAGAGCCGGGACTCGGCCCACAGGTTCAGCAGCAGGTTCTTCTTTGGTACGCCCGACAGCACAGATTCCTCGGACTTCAGCAGGTAGAGGTAGAGGCAGAGGGGGAGCATCTACTTCAGGTGCCGTCCAGCCCCGCATATATGCTTTAGCCAGTGACAGGATCTTGAGTCTTCCCCAGATGTCGTCACAGGTACATTAACTATATTTTCCCGTGATGTATATGCTTTGATCGATACGGGTTCTACCTTATCTTATGTTACTCCGTATGTTGCTGACTGTATTGGGGTGAAACCCGAGCCAATTAGACCTTTTGAGGTATTCACTCCGGTTGGTGATCCGGTAATAGCGAGGAAAGTGTACAAAAATTGTGTAGTTGTCATATGTGATCGCCGAACAAAAGTTGATTTGATTGAGCTGGAAATGCTTGATTTTGACGTAATTATGGGTATGGATTGGTTGGCCTCATGCTATGCTAATGTCGATTGCCGGACAAAGATGGTTCGATTTCAATTCCCGGGAGAGCCCGTACTTGAATGGAAGGGTAATACGGCGTCTCCAAAGGGTAGGTTTATTTCCAATCTTAAGGCAAGAAAGATGATAGCTAAAGGTTATATTTATCATCTAGTTCGGGTTCATGACACAGAGGCAGAGCCGCCGACTTTCCAGTCTGTTCCAGTAGTGAATGAATTTCCAGGATATATTTCCAAATGAACTACCAAGTCTTCCTCCTGAGAGGGAAATTGATTTCACTATTGTTGTATTGCCAGACATGGAGCCTATTTCTATTCCTCCTTATCGAATGGCTCCAGCGAAATTGAAAGAGCTGAAGGCACAGTTGAGGGACTTGCTTGAAAAGGGGTTTATAAGGCCCAGTTCATCGCCGTGGGGAGCACCGGTCCTGTTCGTGAGAAAGAAGGATGGATCTCTACGGATGTGCATCGATTACAGACAGTTGAACAAGGTAACAATAAAGAACAACTATCCCCTCCCCAGAATTGACGATTTGTTTGATCAATTACAGGGAGCTAAGTGGTTCTCCAAGATATATTTGAGATCTGGTTATCATCAAGTGAGAATTAGAGAGAGAGATATTCCCAAAACAGCCTTCAGAACGAGGTATGGCCACTATGAGTTTCGAGTGATGTCGTTTAGGTTGACAAATGCCCCGGCGGTGTTCATGATTTAATGAATAATGTGTTCAGGCCATTCTTGGATCTCTTCGTGATAGTATTTATCAATGATATCCTGGTGTATTCTCGCACAGAGTCAGAGCATGCAGATCATCTAAGAATTGTCCTTGGCGTTCTTCGAGCTCGGGAATTGTATGCAAAATTCTCAAAGTGCGAGTTTTGGTTAAATTCTGTGGCATTTCTAGGTCATGTTATTTCAGATGATGGCATCCGAGTCGACACTCAGAAGATTGAAGCTGTGAAGACTTGGCCAAGGCCTACGACGCCCACGGAAGTTCGTAGTTTTCTGGGTTTAGCAGGCTATTATAGAAGATTCGTAGATGGCTTTTCATCTATTTCAGCTCCATTGACGAAGCTAACTCAGAAGTCCGCTAAATTTCAATGGAATGATGCATGTGAGCGTAGTTTTCAAGAGTTGAAAGACAGATTGACTTTAGCTCCAGTGTTAACACTTCCCGAAGGGCCGGATGGCTATGTCGTGTATTGTGATGCCTCCGGTGTGGGACTAGGATGTGTATTAATGCAATATGGGAAGGTTATTGCATATGCTTCGAGACAGTTGCGAAAACATGAACAGAATTATCCAACTCATGATCTCGAATTGGCCGCGGTTATTCATGCGTTGAAGATATGGAGACATTATTTGTATGGTGTGCACGTTGATATCTATACGGACCACAAAAGCCTCCAACATATTTTTAAGCAAAAGGAGTTGAACCTGCGGCAGATGCGGTGGTTAGAATTGTTGAAAGACTATGACGTGAATATTTTGTACCATCCCGGAAAAGCAAACGTAGTAGCCGACGCGCTCAGCCGCCGATCAATGGGCAGTCTATGTGAAATCCCTCCGGAAAAGAAAGAAATGGTTCATGAGCTCCACCATCTAGCTAATATTGGAGTACGTGTAATGGATTCGGGTGATGCAGGAATTAGCATCAATGATCCCACAGTTTCTCCTTTGAATATAGAAGTGAAAGAATGGCAGTATGAAGATCCACAAATGTGTCATTACAGGGATGTCTCTCGTGAAAAAGAGGAGTCTTCATTTGAAGTTTCCATAGATGGGGTCCTTAGATATCGAGGCAGGTTATGTGTGCCGGATGTAGCAGAATTACGCCAATGGATTCTAGAGGAAGCACACTATTCTCGATATTCTATTCATCCAGGTGCAACCAAGATGTATCATGATCTCAAACTGCTATATTGGTGGGATGACATGAAACGAGACATAGCAGAATTTGTAGCCCAATGCCTAAATTGCCAGCAAGTGAAAGCAGAACATCAGAGGCCAGGGGGCTTATTGCAGGCAATGGAAATTCCTACATGGAAATGGGAAGAAATTAATATGGATTTCATTGTAGGATTACCTCGCTCCCGAGGCAAATACAATTCTATATGGGTGATCGTGGATAGATTGACCAAAGCAGCTCACTTTCTTCCAGTCAGAACCACGTATTCAGCGGAAGATTATGCTAGGTTGTACTTGAAAGAAATTGTGCGACTTCACGAAATTCCATTAGCCATTATTACAGACAGAGGATCCCAATTTACAGCTAAGTTCTGGAAGTCTTTTCAAGAGGGTCTAGGTACCCAAGTTAAGCTTAGCACGGCATTTTATCCACAGACCGATGGACAAGCCGAACGCACTATTCAGACTTTGGAGGATATGTTAAGGGCCTGCATGTCACGACCCGACTCGGGGCTGCGACGAGCACCCGGTGCTAACCCACCCGAGCACCCTCTTAGCTTACTCTTATACTTACATCTAGGTGAGCCACATAATTATACATGCATTTCCATTTATTCGACAACTAGTCCCATATGGACAACCGCACATTTATATCATCATAGGCATTTATGCTACATCAATATACATGGGCCAACGTGGCCGACAAAATGATATACAAAACATAGGCCGACAAGGCCAAACACATCTACCCACACACACACACGTCTACGAGCCTCTAAGAGTATAACATATCGCATTAGCGGGACAGGACCCCGCTATGCCCATAATTATATACACAAAAGAATGAGTACCCAAAAGATATGGCTCCGAAGGAAATGGAGCTCTCTATGAAATCTCCGAATAGGCAGCTAAGGATCAAATCTGTCTCCCTGCGCACCTGCGGGCATGACGCAGCGTCCACAAACAAAAGGACGTCAATACGAAGAATGTACTGAGTATGTAAAGCATGATCAACATCAATATAGAAGCATAATAGATATCATATGAAGATAGCATGGGAGGGGAGACAGTAATGTCATCATCATGTCGCTTACTTGCATACATCGTCGTTCGTATCCCATAGTAATACTCGTACCATACTTGTGCTCATATTCGTATACATGTCCTTATCCGTATTCCTATACATAGTCTTTTCACATTCATATTCATATTATATACATAGTCATTTCATATACATAGCATTTACATAACATACCCGACCTCATGGGATCGGTGTCTTATACATACTTGGCCAACCAAGGCTCAAGGTCATACATACCTGGCCCTACCAAGGCATCAGGATTATCCGTGCCCTCTGCAGAGGTGTGCGCGCGTTTCGTAATCGTATACATACTTTATACATAGTCATATACATATAGTCTTACCCGGCATCATAAGCTCGGGGTCTTTTTATAGCCCTTCATAGGCACACATACACATATATCGTATCTTGTAAGCATCTCTAGTCTCATTTTACTCTCATCATCATTTCTATCCTCATCATTATCGTTACATTTACATTATAGACTTACTCGTCATACGAGGAACGTAGTATAAGCATAGTACATATCAAGGGTCGTGAGCTTATGAGCTCGGAATGTCAACCATGTGAAGACAACATACTCATATAGAGGAATTTAGGAATTTGGCCAAGAACCATGCCTTATGAAAGAAGGGTTAGCCTTACATACCTTTCCGTCGAACTATTCTATGCTTGCACGTTCCCTTCCAATGCTAGCGTTTATACCTTCATTAATATCATAACAATGGCCATTAGTCATTCACATTATCTAGAATTCCTCAATTTGCCTCTAGTTCACCCACATTCATGATTATAACACCCATCTTCGTCCATTTGTCTAAAGTGTTTAGTTCATGATCTTAATACCATTTATAACACATTCATATCACAACACAACAACATTCATAACTCAATTCAAACTATTTCTCAAAATGTCACTATTCATCATTCATGACCTAGTTGACCACATTTTCTACAATCCATGTATTTTAATTCTCCAATACCTCAAACATCTTGTAAAAGTCATGAATCTTACATTAGAAGTTGTAGGAACAAGCTTTGGTTGATAATACTCTTCTTTGAGCAAAACCCTAGTTTTTCTCCATTTGGATTTCTTGACTTGGATGATCCTTGATGATTCCCTTGTCCTTGATTTACTTGTCTTAATGTTATGGATGACTTATAATCCTTGAAAACTCATAAAATAAATGTAGAGGGGAGCTCTAGAGAGAAGTGGTGTAATGTTGTAAATGAAATAAGACAAGTCTTGATCCTCATATTTAATGAATTGAAAAATCTGTGTTGGGTGAACAGTGGTCGTCCATGGAGGTTTACGGTCCGTCCCTCGTGGTCGTTTTTAAGCTTAAGCAGAACCAGAAACTTTGGCCTGCATGCATGGTGATTTACGACCATGGTTTACGGGCCGTAAATCACTTTACGGTCTGTCCACCAGGTCGTATTATACCTCTTCCTCAGCTGGCAGAAAGTTGAAGTTTGGCATGCCAGTTTACGACCTGGGAGTTTACGGTCCGTATTTTCACTTTACGACCACTGGCAGAAAGCTGAAGCTTTTGCATGGCAGTTTACAACTGCCAGTTTACGGACCGTATTGCACTTTACGGACCGTATTTTGCAATATACGACCACTGGGCAGTTTTGCCAACTTTCAATTTTTCTCATTTCTCGACTTTTCATTCTAATCATCCACATCCCTTTACATACATTTCCCATGAAACATTATACACTCGCACTCCTCGCACACCTCATTAGTTCATTTACTTGCGTACCAACGGGAAATTTTCCGAGGTGTAACACTGCATATTAGATTTTGGTGGTAGTTGGGATGATCACTTACCCTTTATTGAGTTTGCCTATAATAATAGCTACCATTCCGGTATTCAAATGGCTCCGTATGAAGCTTTATATGGGAGGAAATGCAGATCCTCGATTGGATGGTTTGAGATGGGAGAAGTACAACTAATAGGCCCCGAATTGATTCAACAAGAAGTGGAGAAAGTTAAGGTGATCAGAGATCGATTGCTAACAGCCCAGAGCCGCCAAAAGTCTTATGCAGATAATCGCCAGCGAGATCTGGAATTTCAGGTCAATGATTGGGTATTCTTGAAAGTATCGCCAATGAAAGGGGTAATGAGATTCGGTAAAAAGGGGAAGTTGAGCCCACGATATATTGGACCTTATAAAATTATCCGTAAGGTGGGTCGTGTAGCCTACGAATTGGACTTGCCTTCAGAGCTTGAGTCAGTGCACCCAGTTTTTCACGTATCGATGCTCCGCAAGTGCATTGGAGACCCAACAAGAATAGTTCCGGTTGATGATGTTCAAGTGACAGAAAAATTGACATATGAAGAAGTGTCGGTTGCTATTTTAGATAGACAGGTGTGAAGACTTCGGAACAAAGAGGTTGCTTCAATCAAGGTTCTATGGCGAAACAATAGTCGGGAAGAAATGACTTAGGAAGCAGAGGAGAATATGCAAGCCAAATATCCTCATTTATTCCAACCCCCGGAGGAGATTCAAGCTGAGATGTCGACGAGATAAGGTATGTATGCTTTATTTTTATGCTTTTGGTCGTGTGTGGCCATAGATATGTTGATATTATGATGTAGCCCTATGAGGCGATGATATTATGGGTTGTTGTGACAGGATGGTAGTGCCAAATTACAGGGAAAACTCTGGCGAAATTTTTGTAGAATCCCGAGTGTTTTAACATTCGAGGACGAAAGTTCCAAAAGGGGGGAAGAGTGTTACACCTCAGAAAATTTTCCGTGAGTCTACAATGAATAGATCAACGAAGGGTATGAGTGTGCGGTGTTTTACTAAGTAGGGAATGACGATTCATGAATTTTTGGAAATAAGAAAGTTGCAGAAATTCATTTCAGTCCAGTGGTCGTAAAGCACAATACGACCCATAAAGTGATTTACGGACCGTAAAGTGTGATCGTCCTCCAACACTCCAAGAAATTCAACTTTCTGTTAAATGTTGAAATGGTAAAACACGACCCAGAATACGGACCGTAAACCGAAATACGGCCCGTAAACCTCGATCGTAAATCGCCATGATGACAGCTAACCCTTCTGTTTTTGATATGCTTAAATACGACCATGAAGGACGGACCGTAAACCAGTATACGGCCCGTAAACTATGTTTCACGACCACTGTACACCCCGACTGTTGATCATTAAAAATCAGACTTTGAGTTATTAAAAGGGACCCAAGGCTCATTTTATTTCATTTTCTCATCTACACAACTCAAGAGCTTTCTAGAGAATTCTCCAAACACTTCATCTACAAGAAGGACCAAGGGAAATTAAGATCAACAACATCAAATTCATGAATCAAAGTCTATGAAACTCAAGTGAAGTTCATCCAAACCAAGAGATCCCAAAGGAGGTGAAGTAGGGTTTTGGTGAAAGATGAGAGGCTTCACTCCAGGCTTGTTCCACCAACCTCTAAGGTAAGTTTGATGACTTTTCCATGATGACTAAAGTATTTATATGATGAAACACTTGGATTATGAGAGGGTGTAATAAATGGGTCATAAAATGTGAATAGTGTTATAATTGAATGATAGTGGAATTGAATCATGAATGTTGATGTGTTATGAGTATAAAGATGTTATAAATGACGTGTAGACCATGAGATGGGTGTGTGGCATGAGAAAACATGATAATAAGCTAGAACCCATGAATGTGGAAATTTGGAGAAAAATGGTGGATTTTGCTCAATGTATATAAATGACGATTGTTGATTACAATATTGTGAGTGTTGTTGTGAGAGTTTGGGAATTGAGATTGGACACGGGAAAAGTAGTACAAACAAAGGAAATGCTGCTCAATTTTTCCTAGAAATAACGATGCGTTCCTATAGTCGGTTAACTAACGTAATGTGCATTCTCTCGTGAAGGTAGCAACGTGATATTGAAGGGGATCAAGTGAACGATAGCTTAAATAAGCGACAAAGGTATGTGAGGCTAGTCCTTTTCTTTCTATGGCATGAATCCCATAATATGATTCTTCTCCCTTTCCATGATTCTCATATATCCCGGAAAGCCAAGAGCCTAAGATCATGAATAGCTATATGAGTCAAGAGATATGATATGACGTTCTTATAAAGTAAATGATGTTGTTCCTTGTATACACTCACCTTATATACTAATCCTTTCAAGGTGAGGCAGAATGTTCATATATGTTCATAATGGAATCGAGGGTTCACGACCTTATGTCACCTCGATAGAATGCAGTTGTTCTAGAGTCTTTATGCATGTACGCTGACAAGTATATTTTGATAAGCATATTATTATAAGTATTTTATGATGAGCATGTCATGATTGCATCACACCGGGCCTAGTTGGCCGGGCAGTCATCGCGAAAGCGGGTAGCTATACGATACACTATGGCCAGTTGGCATGGGCAGACACCACTAGTGGGCGGCATGAGATGGTACCCCGGACGCGGGAGGCCTGGACGCGGGCTATTGTTATTGATTATCACACCGTTCCGATATGGACGGGCAGCTTACATATTATGCATATATGATATTATAATGAGTATGAGTAAGACAACATGCATTACTTCTCTTATGATTGTCATTCAGATCCAGATGTTTCATATTGATGATCTCATTATATTATTGTTGTCTTCCTTCATTGTTTATGCCTCTCATACTCAGTACAATATTCGTACTGACGTCCGTTTTCTTTGGACGCTGTGTTCATGCTCACAGGTAGACAGGGAGGTGAGCTTGATCCGGATTCTTAGTAGTTGTCAGCCGATTGAGAGCACTCCATTGTTCGGAGGTGCTTGTGATTCTCCTTTTGGTATATATGCATATTTTGGGCACGGCGGAGTCTTGTTCCGCCTATATGTATAGTACGTCAGTAGAGGCTCGTAGATACGCAGTGTGGGTTAGATGGTCTCACAAGATGTTATTATATATGTATATTATTTTGATGGCCGAGAGGCAAATGTATATAAAGCATTTATATTTCTATCTAAAATATGTTTTCCCTATAATTTGTGTATGAAGTTGATAAAAAGGGCCTTAAGTGAGTAAGATGAGTGGTAGAGTGAGTGGTGCTCGGTGGCTAGCCCCGGGTACCCGTCGCGGCCCCTAGCTGGGTCGTGACACATAGAGACATGGATCTAAAGTAATTTCAGATTTACATAGAGCCTGTTTGGATGGGCTTAAAAAAACAACTTATAAAATGAAAACAACTTATAAGCTAAAAATAATTTATAAGCTCAAAAAAAAAAAAGTTGGAGTAGCCTCACTTTTTTTTTTTTTTTGGCTTATTATAAGCTGCTTTTTTTAAGAAAAGCCAAACGAGCCAACTTATTTTTTGGGCTTAATTTAAGCACAAAATGGCTTATAAGCTGGCCAGCCAAACACTAAAAAAAGCTGAAAACAGTTTATATGTTGTTTTCAGCAACTTATTAACTAAGCCAAACGGGCTCATAATTACATAATTACACAGTTTAAGCCTTCAGATTACATTTGCAATCAAATGATATGTTTTCAATTAATATTTAAAATGACCTAAAAGAATTGAAGGGATTGCCATTAACTTTGTATTTCATATAGTAGTAATCATTTCACACAATTGTAGAAAAATATATGTTATAATTTTAAAATACATAAAATGAAAATTCCTCCGTCCAATCAAGCCTAAGTTAATTGTGTTTAAAAGAGAAAATGTCAATTTTCAAGCAATCACGATTACACCATAAATTACAAACAATGCACCGTTAAAAGATCACCAACCAAAGAATAATGAATTACAAAAATTGTTTTAGAGGAAATGTATAAGGTCTAAAACTTAGCTTCTCACAAGCCTGAGGATTCAATCAAAAGAACAAATCGTGTATCCACTTTGACATCTCATCAAAAGGTATCCAATAGAAACACTGTTGGAGAAGTTTAAGTGCTCAATAAAAAGAAGTGCAAATTGTAGTGTTAAAGTGACAAAAAAACAGACAAATTTTAGGAGCCGCTTATTTATTTGACCTTTAAATATCTTTAAAAAGAAAAAAAGGAAAAAAGAAAAACATGAGTGACTAATAATGAGGTGTTTGGCCAAGCTTTTAGTAGAAAATAAATGTTTTTGGAAAGTAATAAAAACTGTTTTTCAGAAGCTAAAAATGTAGCTTTTTCCTAGACCGACTTATTTGAAAAACATTTTTGAGAAAAATACATTTAGAAGCACTTTTTAAAAGCTTAATCAAACACTAATTGATGCTCAAAAGTGTTTTTTAAATTCATTAGCGAAACACACTTAAAAACACTTTTTAAAAGCTCAGCCAATCACCAATTGCTGCTCAAAGGCAATTTTCAAAATATTCCTTCCGTCCCAATTTATGTGATATAGTTCAACTAAGCACGGAGTTTAAGAAATAAAAAAAGACTTTTGAATTTTGTGGCCTAAAATAAGCCAAAGATAGTTGTGTGGTTATAGATCATCTCGTTACGCGTAAAAAATAAAGTTTAAAATTGAATTATTATCAAATAAGTAAATGTATTATTCTTCTTGTGACATATTAAAAAGAAATATACAATCACATAAATTGAGACCGAAGGAGAATTAATTTTAAAAGTTTGACCAAACCGGCTATAAATATATATATTTTTTTGGTAATGCCGTGATTCCAAAGTTTCCAGCCAATGCCTTTACTTTAGTTCCCACTTCCCTCTCAAATTCGTAGGTCAGTCATGCAACTCACGTATTTCGCACCAAATCAAAGCAAGAATTTTTCAAAAAAGACGTCCACGTGGCCTCACCTTTTTATCCTCTCAAAATATCAGTTGCATGAAGCAGATCAAAACATTGACGTTTTATTCAACCCGTCATTAACCAGCCGTTGGATCAGAATCCTCAAAACAATCCCTACTTAGGTTAACTCCTTATAATGGTTACCTTAACTAGATCCACAGAGAATTTGCTAACTACCCCTTAAACTTTACCTTATTTACATGTAAACCCTTCTCTTCCCCTTGCTATAAATCTTACCTTTGAGAAACACTAGGTTTGCCAAACTGAAGAGCCTAAGGGCCCTTTGAAGAAATCTATAAAAACAAACAATTTTGTTTCTATAGATTTCTTTTCCGAACTTTCTTTTCACTTTTTCATCTTCCAAAAGTAAAGTGAAAAAAACAGAAATTATATACTTCCATAATCAATGGCGACATCTTCTAGAAGATCAAGCGGACCGGTTTTGCCGATTAGATCGGCGTTCCAAAGGTCTATCTCACCGACCGGCCGGTTCAGCAATTCAACTGATACGTCGTCGTTTGCTTCCTCGACGAGTTCTAGCTTTTACTCGTCTACTAGTTCTACAGGTTTTTTCAACCGATCGGCATCTCCAACGCGCGTGAACCTTCATGGCTTTGCACCACTCGCTCCTACGCGCGTGAACCTTCATATCGACAGATCTATATCTCCTAGGCGTTCGATGACGGTTTCTTCACGAGATCAGGTGGTTCGTAGGCACAACAATAATAGTATGATCTCTCCAAAAAGGACGTGTATGTGCTCTCCTACAACGCATCCTGGATCCTTTCGGTGTAGTTTGCACAAGAGTACTACTAATTCTGCTCCGTCGATTTCGTATTCGCCTAGTCGTTTGAATGCTCGGCGATCGGCGATGACGAACTCGTTGGTGCGTATTGGTACTGTTGAAGGAGATCTAGTGAAGCGTGCTTTAGCCGCTCTTATAAGGCCTTCGTCCCATCATCTTAGACGTAGATGCGATTTCCAACCTCGTCCTAGTCGACTCTCCAGAATGTCTAAAGCTGATGATGAGGATATGTGAGATATAGTGTTAAATGGTTGCAGGTTTGAAATTCCTATTTAGTTGGAAGTTTTTCGGCGATGGCATCAGATTCCGGCTGCGATTTTTATAGTACTACCGGCGAATCCAAAGTCGTTACAGTTTTGATACTCTGGCGGAGCTAAAGAACAGAAGCTCTCCCTTGTACATATGATTTGCAGCAACTGATTGCAATCTAAAGGACATTTTGGACTTTTTTTTCAATATCCATCCAAACAAAACGCTTACTAAAATAAAGGAACTATTGTCTAAAAAAAAGAATTTGATTTGTTTTGAGCCATTTGTGTACGTATTCGTGTGTAATGGAGAGTTGCGTGACTTGTTTTGGTTTTGTGTACGTTTACAGCTTTTGTTAATCCCGTCATGCTTGCCTTTAACCGTGCCGTTATTCTTGCCATTTCCTGTTATCTCGCCGTGTATGGCGTCGTCTTTGCGTTTGTGTTTCTTACAAGGTATATCGTTTACTTTTTTATTGGCAATAATTTATTTATATCCGATTTATTCTTTAATTATAGGTTTGGTTATTATTAATATTTTTTTCTTTTGGTTATTTGGCAGGTTTTGCGTGATTGATTCAAATTGCGGAGTTGAAGTTTGATTATGGACTTGGACTTGGTATTATTTATACCTTCCATAAAAGGTGAAGTATTTCCTCTTACCGAGTCTTTGGCGCGGCCGACGGTGTTTGCTGGACTTCGAAGGATACCTTGAAATGGACAATTAAAATATATTTCAGATAAATTTGAAAAATTATTAAACAAGTACAATAAAAAGGTATGGGTAAGGAGAGGGGAATAGAATATTGTAGCAATTATTAAGTGGGGCCAAAACTGATGAAAGCAACAATAGAAGATGGGAAACAGGCTGGCTATGCATATGGAGTGTGTGGGCCAGATTGGACATAACTGGTTCTTACAATGCACTTTCCCAAAACTGGTTTGGATAATAAATGGGAAAGGACGGGAAAAAAGTATTTATAGTTGATATGAAATATAAAAAAGTAATGACGATTTTTGAATTTTATTGTTAAGTAAAGATAGGATGAAAATCATTTTCGCCCTCTAATTTTATTTTAAAAATTAAACTCTCCTTCATCTTTAAACAATAATCATTCTCCCTCTTTTATTCTAATTAATTATCTTAAATTCATATTCTACTCTTGCATTATCAACTTATTTTTTTTTTGTCCTTTTACTTCTTTAAAATCATGATTTTTTTTAATCTCTTTAATCTATGTAACAAATTTTCTTTAAAAAATCAAATATTATTTTCGAGATAAAAAAAAAGTGAGAAATACTAGTTAAGTATATAATTTAATGTCATTCTATAATGAAATAAATGAGAAGAATAAGAAATTTTTTATTAAGCATAATCAAAATTATGATATTTATTTATATAAGTATAATTAACAGGTAATAATAACTTTATAAATATATTTCAATGCAGGTAATACAAAATAATTAATAAAAATAGAGGTATATTCTATAACAAATTCCTAACAGATTATCTATTCATATTATAAATGGATTTTAAATTATAATTTAAAATATTCCATTGTTGACCAATCAAAACTCGTTTATATATTGACAGTAAAGAATAAGAGAGAAGTGAAACTTAAATATACATATACATGTATGTAACGATTCGTTTGGTTGTTACGGCTAGTATGACTCCGTTGACACTTTACCTAGCTTTATAAGCGTATATTTGACCCGCGGGGATTGGTGGTATGACTTCCGAGGAAATCGATGCGAAATAGGTTGGTTTTTTGTGAAACTAGACTTAAAGTGAAAAATGTTTGACTCGAAGTTAACTTTTAGGTAAACGGACCTTTATCGGAAATTTATCGATTCCGAGAGGTCCGGATGGTCATTTAGAACTCGTGTGTATACTCATTTAGAACTCGGTTTGGGTCCCAACTGTCACACCCCGACAAGGAGTATGACGGGCTCCAATCCATAGGCCGGGAACCACTTGACTTAACAGTTACTTTGAACATTATATACCATACTCAAAGAACACCTGCACGCAGAAAAGGCCCAACATAGAAATATCCGATAACCCAACATGTATGTACATATGCGAACCGACAAGGTCGCTACAACACCACGAGTATCATAAAGCCGGCAAGGCTAACAGGAAAGTATCACAGACCAAAACAATGCCAACATGACCATACACAATACTTACATACCTCACTATGTCTATGAGCATCTAAGAGTGTACATATGAACATATATTACACTAGCAGAAAAGTACCAAAGATAGCAAGTTTGGAGTAGTGACATTTGCTGACACCGCTGAAGCTGAAAATCCTACTGCGGTTGCTCTCCAATAACTCTATCAGAGCTTGCAGCACGAAATGTAGCATCCCGAGCAATGGGATGTCAGTACGGGTAAAAGTACTGAGTATGTAAGGCTGGAATCAATAACATAAATAGGACGGAGATACAGAGAGAATAGAGGTAACCTGCCATCTGAGAACGTACAACATATAATGCATGAGTTTAAAAATCATATGCAAGTATATATGTTATATCCCGTATTTCGCATATTCGGAAAATCTGAAATAATTGTGACTTGTAAGAGATGAGGTAATATTTTGACTTTGGTTAATATATATGTTGTGGTTCATGAAAAATATTGACGCGAAAATATCGAGGAAGGCTAAGGGCAAAATTGGAATTTTAGAAATTAATTTCGTGAATTACAAATTATTTAACCAAGTAATTGGGCTAGGAAAAAGTCACAAAAATAGAGGCCCAATTTAAAGGGGTGGCCGGCCAACCAACTACGGCCCAAGCCCATGTGGGATACTAAATGCAAGACAAATAAATATAGGAGGGTCCATGACTAGTCTTCATTTTTTTAGAAAGTTCAAGAACATAAAAGGAGAGAGTGAGAGCTACAAAAAAAAAAAAAAAAAAAAAAGGGGCCATTTGGCCGTGTGAGAGAAAAAGAAAAAAAATTGTTGGAGCTCAAATCTTTGGTTCAAAATTCATCTCTTTTGAATTCCTACTAAGCCCGGAAACCCTCTTCAACGTGATGCAATTTTAGAGGCAAGAAAGTACTTTTTTTACCAAGTGGAAAAATTGGAAAAGGTAAGAATTCTACTCCTTTCTTATGGAAAATTTAAATTGTTATAGTGAGTAGAATTTAATGAAAAATATGGAGATGTTGTGTGTGAGCCGTGTGTGTGTGTGTGTTGTGGCCGTGTGGTGTTTTTGTGAAGGAAGATGAATTGAAATTGTTTAGTATGTTAATTATGTTGTTGTGGCCTTGTGATGTGAATGAAAGATTAATGGTTCTAGTTGGCATGAAAAAAATTTGTTGTTAAGTTGTTGTCAGAAAGTATGTGATTTTTTTTATAATTTATGTAATTGTGGGAATGGAGTTGTAAGATGCAAATTGTCGTTGTTGTTGATGAAAATGGAAGATGGAAAATGTGTTGTGAATGTTGTGTCGAAGGTTAGAGGTTTCGGGTGAATTATGATTTTTGGTGGGATTGTTGTACATTTTGTAAAATGATATGAAATGCTTTGGAATTGCACTTGAATGATCTTAAATTGATAGTGAGTGTGTAAGTGTCGATATTAGCTTGAAAATTCGTAGTTGAATTGAATGTTGATGAATTATGTTGAAAGGAAGGTTACTAATGTTAGAATGTGTTTTGAATTGATTATTGATGTTATTGGTATGGTTGTTGGTATTGTTGGTATGGTTGTTGATGAATTTGACCGAGTTTAATTCTCGGGGATGTTGAATTTACAGGGGAGGTGCTGCCGAAATTTCTGTAGACAAGAACTAATTAGAATTAAACTTCTAAGTACTTGTAGCTAATTTTTGGGTAATTGATAATATTATTGTAGATATTGGAGAGCCCGAGACTTGAGTCGGGATTTGTTTGGCGAGTGATCGAGATTTGGTAGTGAGCGATCGAGGTATGTAAAGCTTACCTTTTCTTTCTTTTTGGCATGACCTTTATGAAATAAACGAATGACATATATGTATGCTCTAAAGAAAATTCTACTCCTAGAGCCACTAGGATGGCCTATGTCTATGATTTCCATAAACTACCCTATATGGTATGATGCATACCTGTGATGTTCAAAGTTCTAGTCGATACGTTCCGGATGTGGTTCGAAAAATATTTGATATGGCCTAAGTTTGGATATGTATATTTCGAATATGTGCATATGATTCTAAGGCTCCGTTTGAAGTACCCTATAGTGTTATTTGAAAGCTCCTCAATATGAATGGTACTAAATTTTCAGAAAATGATCTATGAAGTGTTTTTCGAAAGTTTTGTAATTTGAAAGTTCGCAACTTTTGTATATTAATTCCGATGGACTCGATGCTTACCTTGAGCCTTCTAATATCAGTATGTATATGTATTTATTCGTCGAGTCTTGGAATTTATTTAAATATGTATATGCATATGGTTTCCGCACTACTCCGCTCGTGCCTACTACTATGATATCGTTCGCCGGACGGTTTTGTGATCGTGCGCACTATGTGATATTCGGCAGTATGATGTGTTACGGTTCCCGAGACCTCGCCATAGGGCCGGGTTCCGCTTATATACGGCGTTATGATGTGATATGGCATATGATGTGTTCTGATGATGTGATATGTTGATGATATGATATGTTCGGGGATTGTACGGAGATTTGAAACCTTCTGGAGTATGATGTGTTGTGGCGCCAGCGTCGGAGTGGCGACCACATTACTGAGCCCTATGCATGATTTTTATTTGTATTATATATATTTTCAGTACAGGTTTTGACATACTAATTCTGTATCCATTTTCTGTACACCTCACTTCAGTTATGATTCGGATTTCTGTATTTCACGCTTTACATACTCAGTACATATTTCGTACTGACCCCCTTTCTTCGGGGGCTGCGTTTCATGCCCGCAGGTACAGACGTTCGTTTTGGTGATCCTCCGGTATAGGATACATATTCTGCCACTTGGAGTACTCTTTTTGATCCGGAGCTCATATTTTTGGTACATATCTTCTGTTATACATGCTCTGTATATATATATATATATATATATATATGGCTATTTGGGTACGGCGGGGCCCTGTCCCGTCATATGTTCTGTCATGATTTGTAGAGGCCTGTAGTCATATATGTGGGTCACGGGTCATGTTTGTTCGTTTGTGATTATGATCTGCGTCTTAATGCGGTCCCGTTTGCTATTATGGCCAAAACGGCCCATCTGTTTGTATATGTGTGTATATCTGGGTGATGTCTATTCCGCCAACCTACAAGATTTGATATGATGTTTTTGTACGGGCGACCGCTTAAGACGATATTAGCTTCCAGTATCTGCTTAAATTAATGTATGTTAAGCTTGATTAAGTCTTTGATATGTCGATCCGGTATGTAAATCTGTTTAGGTGTCCAAGTAGGGCACCCGTCGCGGCCCACGGGGCTGGGTCGTGACAATATATATATATATATATATATATATATATATATATATATATATATATATATATATATATATATATATATATATATATATATATATAGTATCATCATTATAACGTACCCGGCCTTTTAGGACTCGGTGTATAATGTACCCGGCCCTTTCGAGACTCGGTGTGCAACGTATCCGGCCCTTTCGGGACTCGATATGTAATACCAACTGATCATTGGTTGCACAATAGGTCCGTACCCGACCGACTATAGCGCGGCTCGGTGTAGTAAAATAGTGCATACATACATATATATATATATATATATATAATGCATGAGGAGCCAATGAAATAACATCGGGCTTTTCGGAGTGACGTAAGGCCGTAACCTCCGAATAATTTATGGAATTCGTATCGAATCCAAGGAAATAACTTAATGATGATAAACATGATAATATTTCAAGAATCAATCAAGTAATTAAGGCATTAAGATTTGAAATACATAGCATAGGAATGGAGTGAATTTGTTATGGAACGCTCATGTTCATGTTCTAGTTGGATTCGTGCCAAAGAAAGAGGGAACAAACACCTTACATACCTTATTCGTCAAGCTACCTCTTAAGGGATCCTTTACTTCGGTGCCTACCCTTCACCCGAACCTATATAATGAGAAACACATATTTAATCATACTTTCCCATCAACTTATTCGTACTAGTTATCGAAGACTAATTTGGGTTATGAAAATTTGGGTAACATTTCCCCTATATTCTTTACTTTCTCCAAATATCAAAACAACTCCCAAACAATACCAACAACATCAACAACAATATCATCAAGATTCTACAAGATAAATATGTACATTCTATCCAAAACTTTCTTCAATCCCCAATTCACAAGCCAGCAATACCAACACCACAAACTATAACTCTTATTCCCGTAAATATTCTTAAATCAACATTAATAAAGAGAGATTCATACCTTACCTCTACTAGAATAGGAAAATCTTCAATATTCACTTTGAAACCAAGCCAACTCCAACGCAAGACAAAGCTATAATCACGACTATACGTTACCCGGACCTCGATTAATACTTCGTCACTCGAAATTATTCAAAATCCTCACTTTTCTGTTATATATGAGCTCTCATATGTTACTGAACTTTCCAGAATATTTTAGGGGATTATTATGGGGGAAAAATGGGATTTTTAACACTTTTATAGTGGATTAGAGTCGGTTGGCACCGACTCTAAAATCCTTCTGCGCGTTTGCGCTACCCTTGGGCGCGTTCGCGCCACCTTTTGGCGCGTTCGCGCAGGGTTAGGCCCTGCACTGGCTGTCCATCTTAAAATGCTAATAATTCTCTATTCCGATGTCGGATCGACACACGGTTTGTTGCGTTGGAAACTAGACTTCCCGAACTTCAATTTGGGCTTTTGCTTCACTCCAAAACTCCTCATATACTAAAAGATATCCTTTCCCCAAGTAGGGCCAAAATTGCCCCTCAAACTTTCTTTAAGGTCCAACAAACTTAATTTCCTTGATTCACTTGCTCTCTGATCCTTCCGTAGCTTCTTATATGAACTTAAACCCTCATAAACATAAGATAAGTGCATATAATCTCATGTATCCTTGGAGATAACTCCAATGTCCATACTTAAAATAACTCCAATGTCCATACTTAAAATAGCCAACACCTACGAATTTCAACATACCAAACTACGGGGTGTAACATTCTCCCCCCCCCCTAAAAAACATTCATCCTCGAATGTTGGAATACTTAAGGTGTAATCATACATTTCAAATTCTACGGAACTTTAGTAAAGTATATTTTGCAATTGGAGCGTTGCTAACTTCTTGCCTACCCAACTTTCCAATTAATATGTCTACCGTGCTCAATGACATATAAACATGCAGTGATTAGAATAATATTTGCCATCACTTTGACTCTCAAGGGGTTAAATATGACTTTTACCTTGTAAGTGAATTGCGAGTAAGGCAGAATCTTGCAAGGATTCTTCCGGAATAGTATAATCTGTGGTAGGGAATAAATGGGGATACTTGGACTTCATTTCTGCTTCGGCTTCCCACGTCATCTCTTCCGTATCTTTACTCCTCCATAGAACCTTTACTGAAGCCACCTCTTTGTTTCTAAGTCTGGGGACTTGTCTGTCGAGAATAGCAATTGGTTCTTCCTCGTATGTCAGATTTTCTGTAACTTGTATATCGTCAACAGGTACGATTCTGGAGGGATCTCCAATACATTTACTCATCATGGATACATGAAAAACTGGATGACTGCTTGCAGTTCTGATGATAGCTCCAACTCATAAGCTACCTGTCCTATTCTTCGGACGATCCTATAAGGTCCGATATATCAGGGATTTAGTTTCCCTTTCTTACCAAACCGCATCACGCCCTTCATAAGTGATATTTTCAGAAACACCCAATCACCTACTTGAAACTCCAATTCTCGTCGTCGTACATCTGCATAAGATTTCTGACCACTCTGAGCTGTACGTAACCGCTCCTTTTCAATAGCTTGATGAACAAGATCTGGCCCGAATACGTTTGCTTCTCCGACTTCAAACCAACCGGCAGGAGACCTACACTTCCTGCCATATAAAGCCTCATACGGAGCCATTTTGATACTAGCATGATAGCTATTGCTATAAGCAAACTCTATCAGAGGCAAATGATCATCCCAACTTCCTTGGAAATCCAGTACACAGGCTCGTAACATATCTTCCAAAGTCTGAATGGTCTGCTCAGCTTTCCCGTCTGACTGCGGATGGAAAGTCGTACTAAGGTTTACTCGGGTACTAAGACTTTCCTAAAAGGACTTCCAAAACTTTTCCATGAACTGAGCGCCTCTGTCAGAAATAATAGACACAGGAATGCCGTGAAGATGCACAATCTCCTTAAGATACAATTTAGCATAGTCTTCAGCAGCACAGGTGGTCCTTACAGGCAAGAAACGAGTTGATTTGGTTAACCTATCAACGACTACCCAAATATAATCAAATTTGCAATGAGAATAGAGCAATCCCGTGATGAAATCCATATTAATCACTTCTCATTTCCACTTTGGGATCTCCATTTCTTGTAGTAAACCACTAGGTTTCTAATGTTCGATCTTTACCTGCTGGCAAGTGGGACATTGAGCTACAAAGTTAGCAATATCTTTCTTCATACCATTCCACCAATAGAATCCCTTGAGGTCATGATACATCTTGGTGGATCCGGGATGAATTAAATACCGGGAGTAATGAAATTCTGACATGATCCTGTCTCGAAGCTCGGTTACGTTAGGAACGCATAGCCGAACTCGATATTTGAGAATCCCATTTGAATCCAATTCAAAGGCTGAGATTCGATTTTGTTGCACTCCTTCCTTAATATTAGCTAAAATTGGATCTTCATTCCGTTGAGTCTTTACATCAGAGGTAAGAGTCGATTGGGATATATTCTTTAAAGTAATCCAGTGTCTTCTGAATCCAACAGGCGAACTCCCAGATTTGCCAAGCGATAAAGCTCTCTGGTCATTTCAAATTTTTCAGCTGGCACATGTAATAGACTACCCATCGACTTGCGACTTAAAGCATCAGCAACAACATTAGCTTTGCCAGGATGATACAAAATCTCAGCATCGTAATCCTTTAGCAATTCGAGTGTTATATCCCGTATTTTTGAACGTCAGATTAATTGCTGAGGTGGGACCCACACATCGAGATTTTTTTGAGACATCTGAAAATTCATATGAATCACATATGAGAAGTTAAACACAACTCAAGAAGGACCCTTGGGCCAAATCAAAGTGGAAGTCCTCGAAACGAATATGTTTAAGAAAACGTTTTCGGGTGATCTGACTTCAAGGGGCAAAAACGGTATTATAAGTTTGGAATTTGGAAACGTACCAAGAAATAGAAGTTGTAGATAATTGAATTAGCTTTCCAACCATAGGTCGTGGGTCCCCAGGTGACGTCGGTACAAAGAGATATGGACGTTTTAAGGTCGAAAGGTCAGTGGGCTAGACCCAACTCGGGACCAAACTGAGTTGGCCCAAAAAAATCAAAAAAATAAGTGGGCTAAGGTTTGGGCCTTGTTTGGCCGTCCATTTGGTGTGGGCTTAAGCCCACATCAAGGTTAATGAGTAAATAAAGAGATGACCAAGTCATCTTTTTCATTAAACTCTCTAGAATTTTCAAGAAAGTAAGAACAAGAAAAGGAGGAGAAAAACTTGAAGGCCATTTCGGCCAAGATCAAAAAAATGTTATATCCCGTATTTTTGAACGTCAGATTAATTGCTGAGGTGGGACCCACACATCGAGATTTTTTTTGGGCCAACTCGGTTTGGTCCCGAGTTGGGCCTAGCCCACTAACCTTTCGACCTTAAAACGTCCATATCTCCTTGTACCGACGTCACCTGGGGACCCACGACCTATGGTTGGAAAGCTAATTCAATTATCTACAACCTCTATTTCTTGGTACGTTTCGAAATTCCAAACTTGTAATACCGTTTTTGCCCCTTGAAGTCAGATCACCCGAAAACGTTTTCTTAAAAATATTCGTTTGGAGGACTTCCACTTTGATTTGGCCCAAGGGTCCTTCTTGAGTTGTGTTTAACTTCTCATATGTGATTCATATGAATTTTCAAATGTCCCAAAAAAATCTCGATGTGTGGGTCCCACCTCAGCAATTAATCTGACGTTCAAAAATACGGGATATAACATCGAGCCACCTTCGTTGCCTCAAATTCAGTTCCTTCTGCTTGAATATATATTGAAGACTTTTATGGTCTGTAGAGATATCAACATGGACTCCATATAAGTAATGCCTCCATATCTTCAGAGCGTGAATCACCGCGGCCAATTCCAGATCGTGGGTTGGATAATTTTGCTCATATTCCCGTAACTGTTGAGAGGCATAAGCGATCACCTTACCATTTTGCATTAGTACACACCTTAGGCCTGTACGTGACACATCACAGTATACAGTGTAACCCTCGGTGCCTTCTGGAAGGGTAAAAACCGAAGCAGATGTCAACTTATCTTTTAATTTCTAGAAACTTCGATCGCACGCTTCTGACCATTGAAATTTGGCCCCTTTTTGAGTTAATTTTGTAAGGGAAGCTGCTATAGAAGAAAATCCCTCCATAAATCTCCGATAATATCCAGCAAGACCCAAGAAACTCCGGACTTCCGAAGCGGTTGTTGGCCGGGGCCATTTCGTAACGGCTTCGATCTTCCGATCGTAAACCTTAATACCCTCATCAGACACAATATGGCCTAGAAAAGCCATTGAGGTCAGCCAAAATTCACATTTGGAAAATTTTGCATACAGCCTTTGATCTCGCAATCTTTGCAGTACCCTTTGGAGACGATCAGCATGTTCCGTCTCTGAACGAGAGTATACCAAGATATTGTCAATGAATACAATAATGAAAACATCCAAGAAGAACCGAAAGACTGTGTTCATTAGTGCCATAAACGCCGCAGGAGCATTTGTCAATCCGAAAGACATAACTAAGAATTCAAAATGGCCATATCTCATTCGGAAGGCTGTCTTTGGGATGTCTTCCCCTTTTACACGTAGTTGATAATACCCTAACCTTAAGTCAATCTTTGAGAAGAATTTAGCACCCTGTAGTTGGTCGAACATATCATCAATTCTAGGCAGCGGATATTTGTTCTTGATAGTCACCTTATTCCATTGCCGATAGTCAATACACATTCTTAGTGAGCCATCCTTTTTTCACACAAATAATATCGGTGCTCTCCACGGAGAAGTACTGGGCCTAATGAAGCCCTTGTCTAACAAGTCTTGTAATTGCACCTTCAATTCCCGCAATTCGGCCAGGGACATACGATAAGGAGGAATGGAGATGGGCTGAGTACCCGGATACACATCAATCGCAAAGTCAATTTCCCTTTCGAGAGGGAGACCTGGTAATTCATCGGGGAATACATCCCGAAATTCATTAACTACAGGAACATATTGCAAAGTTGGCAGTTCGACTTTAGTGCTCCTAACTCGAACCAAATGATAAATATAGCCTTTAGAAATCATTTTTGTGCCTTAAGGTAAGAAATAAACCTACCCTTTGGATCCGGAGTATTGCCCTTCCATTTGAGAATCGACTCTCCTGGAAACTGAAATTTCACAGTTTTGGATCAACATTCAACATTGGCATAGCAAGAGGCTAACCAGTCCATACCCATAATAGCATCGAAATCTACCATTTCTAATTTCACTAAATCAGCAAAAGTCTCACGGCCACATATCATAATCACACACTTACGATAAATTTGTCTCGCAACAACAGGTTCCCCGACCGGAGTAGAAACTAAGAAAGGCTTGGGCAAAGATTCAGGCTTAATACCAAACTTATCAGCAATATAAGGAGTGATATAGGATAGTGTGGAACCCGGGTCAATCAACGCATAAACATCATAGGAATAGATGGATAAAATACCTATCACAACATCCGGGGACGACTCAAGATCCTGCTGCCCTGTAAGTGCATAAATACGGTTTTGGCTACTGCCGGAACCAAACACCTGACCTCTTCCCCTACCTTTACCTGTTGGCACTGAAGAAAAACCTTGCCCAGAAGGGCGAACAGAAGATGAAGAACCTGCAATCGAACTTGTCGGCTGAGTCGGGCCTCCTCTACCGCGAGATGGACAGTTTCCCATAACATGACCAGGCTGCCCACAAGAGTAACACACCCCCATACCCTGGCGGCACTGGCCAAAGTAGCCCTTACCGTACTGATCACAATGGGGCAGTGGGGCCTTGCCTGGCTCAATTCTCCCTTATAAGAAGGAACTGGCGCTCTCGAACTCTGACCCAGTCCAGAATAGGTGGGTCGATCATAACGCTGCCTCGAAAATCGAGAGGGTGCACTAACCACTGAAGGAACTGATCTTCTATAAGAATAAGGCCTATAACCTTCCTGTTAAGCACCTGAATAACCTGCGGATCTGGCCCGCTTATAACGGCCCCTATTCGGGTCTTGCTCAGTCTGCTGTTGACGTTCAAGGTCCTCCAAATTATGAGCGTATGCCTGAATACGAGCAATATCCATACCACACTGTAAGGAAGCCTTCATACAATCCTTAATCAAGTGAGGCGCAAGTCCAGTCACGAAATGGTGTACGCTATCTTCCGTGTCAGCTACCATCGTCGGAGCATATCTAGCTAAGGAGTTAAACTTCAAACTCTATTCCCGGACGCTCATATTGTTCTGGCGAAGTAATAGAAACTCATCAGCCCTAGCCCGACGAACCTCAGCGGGCAGATAATGATCTAAAAAGGCCTTGGTGAATTCGGACCATACTGCTGGAGGTGCGTTCTGCCCTCTCGACTGTTGCCAGGACTCATACCATACTGCGGCCACATCCCACAGTCTATAGAAAGCTAGCTCCACTGATTCTGTATCAGAAGAATGCATTATCCTCAAAGCGCGGCCCATTCGATCTACAAAGTTCTGAGGATCATCTTTCGGGTTTGTTCCCATGAAAATTGGAGGGTCCAAAGTAAGAAAATCACGCATGCGGGAGCTAACAACCCTATCTGGAAGGCCAGCCTGCCGCGGAGTCTGAGTAGCTACCAATCTAGTCAATAATTGGATGCATCTCGCAAGTCCTGGTCGGGAACAGTAGAGGGAGGAGTTGGGGGCTGAGGAGCCGGAGGGTCTGGGGCTCTATCATGCTCTTCCGCAGCTAATGGAGTAGAGGTAGCATGCGAGGGGGTAGCGCTCTGAGCCTCGCCATACCCCAACTCGGCTAGGGATACTCGGCTCGGGCCTTCCCCCGCAACGTCCCGTATTTTGCTAGCCTTCTTTTTTTTCTGAGGCATCGCTGAAATTTAAACAGGAAAAGATTAGATAATGCCATCCTTACTTGGCTCTATCGCACGATCTAAATCATGAAGAAAAACGTTTTCCTAAATGCCCTGTAGCCTTCTGGCTATAGATATGGTGCACGACATACCGATAACCAGGACTCTACTGGACACAGCTCATAGACATCCCTAGGACTGAACTGCTCTGATACCAATTTGTCACACCCCAACAGGGAGTATGACGGGCTCCGATCCGTAGGCCGGGAACCACTTGACTTAACATTTACTTTGAACATTATATACCGTATTCAAAGAACACCTACACGAAGAAAAGGCCCAATATAGAAATGTCCGATAACCCAACACGTATGTACATATGCGAACTGACAAGGTCGCTACCACACCACGAGTATCATAAAGCCGGCAAGACTAACAGGAAAGTATCATAGACCAAAACAATGCCAACATGACCATACACAATACTTACATACCCCACTATGTCTATGAGCCTCTAGGAGTGTACATATGAACATATATTACACGAACAGAAAAGTACCAAAGAAAGCAAGTTCGGAGTAGTGGCACTTGCTGACACCGCTGAACCTGGAAGTCCTACTGCGGTTGCTCTCCAATAACTCTGTCAGAGCCTACAGCATGAAATGCAGCGTCCCGTGCAATGGGACGTCAGTACGGATAAAAGTACTGAGTATGTAAGGCTGGAATCAATAACATAAATAGGACGGAGATACAAAGAGAATAGAGGTAACCTGCCATCTGAGAACGTACAAAATACAATGCATGAGTTTAAAAATCATATGCAAGTTATATATATATCGTACCCGACCCTTTTAGGACTCGGTGTGTAACGTACCCGGCCCTTTCGAGACTCGATGTGAAATACCAACTGATCAGTGGTTACACAATAGGTGCAGTACCCGGCCGACTATAGCGCGGCTCGGTGTAGTAAAATAGTGCAGACGTATATATATATATATATATATATATATATATATATATATATATATATATATATATATATATATATATATAATGCATGAGGAGCCAATGAAATAACATCGAGCTTTTCGGAGTGACGTAAGGCTGTAACCTCCGAATAATTTATGGAATTCATATCGAATCCAAGGAAATAACTTAATGATGATAAAAATGATAATATTTCAAGAATCAATCAAGTAATTAAGGCATTAAAATTTGAAATACATAGCATAGGAATGGAGTGAATTTGTTATGGAACACTCATGTTCATGTTCTAGTTGGATTCGTGCTAAAGAAAGAGGGAACAAACACCTTACATACCCTATTCGTCAAGCTACCTCTTAAGCGATCCTTTACTTCGGTGCCTGCACTTCACCCGAACCTATATAATGAGAAACACATCTTTAATCATACTTTCCCATCAACTTATTCGTACTAGTTATCGAAGACTAATTTGGGTTACGAAAATTTGGGCAGTATTTCCCTATATTCTTTACTTTCTCCAAATAACAAAACAACTCCCAAACAATACCAACAACAATATCATCAAGATTCTACAAGATAAATATGTACAATTCCATCCAAAACTTTCTTCAAGCCTCAATCCACAAGCCAGCAATACCAACACCACAAACTATAACTCTTATTCTCGTAAATATTCTTAAATCAATATTAATAAAGAGAGATTCATACCTTACCTCTACTAGGATAGGAAAATCTTCAATATTTACTTTGAAACCAAGCCAACTCCAACGCAAGACAAAGGTATAATCACGGCTATACGTTACCTGGGCCTCGATTAATACTCCGTCACTCGAAATGATTCAAAATCCTTACTTTTGTGTTATATATGAGCTCTCATATGTTGCTGAACTTTCCAAAATATTTTAGGGGATTATTATGGGGAAAAATGGGGGTTTTAACCCTTTTATAGTGGATTAGAGTCGGTTGGCACCGATTCTAAAATTCGTCTGCGCATTCGCGCTGCCCTTGGGGGCGTTCGCGCAGAGTTGGCCAGTGCTACTCTGCGCGTTCGGGCCGGGTTAGGCCTTGCACTGGCAGTTCGTCTTAAAATGCTCATAATTCTCTATTCCGATGTCAGATCGACACACGGTTTGTTGCGTTGGAAACTAGGCTTTCCGAACTTCAATTTGGGCTTTTGCTTCACTCCAAAACTCCTCATATACTAAAATATATCCTTTCCTTAGATAGGGCCAAAATTGCCCCTCAAACTTTCTCTAAGGTCCAACAAACTTAATTTCCTTGATTCACTTGCTCTCTGATCCTTCTGTAGCTTCTTATATGAACTTAAACCCTCATAAACATAAGATAAGCGGATCTAATCTCATGTATCCTTGGAGATAACTCTAATGTCCATACTTAAAACAGCCAACACCTACGAATTTCAACGTACCAAACTACCGGGTGTAACACCAACTCGAGTGTTTTTTGGGACTTGGGTTAGAAAGTTAATTTTGAGGTATCGGAGAGTTGACTTAGTCAACGGGACCCCGATGGGAATTCCGAGGCCACGAGTTTGTTCGTAGCGCGTTTTTATGTAAAGTTGCATATTTGATTTGTGAACAGATAGTCTCTGGTGATAGTCTGGATTTCGGGTTGAGTTCATGAAGTTGGGAATATTGTTGGTTCTGGTGTGCCGCTATGGCGACGCCAGTACAGCGGCAGCGGCGGCCCTGCCGCTATAGGAGTGTGTTATGTTTCCTGAGAGATCACCAAAGCGGTGCAGTAGCACTAAAGCGGAACCGCTATAGCGGTCGAGTGAGCACCGAAGCGGGTGGCAGGCAGTTTCTACGTATAATTTCTTATAAAACCCTTAAGTCCTCCATTCATCTCCCTATTCGACCTAAGAGCATTTTTGGAGCTTTTCTAGAGATCCTTAGGGAAAACCTTTTGAGGTAAGTTCATCTAACACCATTCCTTAATCATGATTCATTATTCCACCTAGTTTACTATTAATTCATGCTAGAATCTCCCTAAAATCATGAGAACAATGTGGGTTTTGGGGTTTCCTTCTCTAATGGACTGGTGATTGTAAAACCTTGATTTATTGGTGGATTTAGCTTGATTAAACATGGAATTGATGGGTAATGACTATTTTAACTTTAATCCTTCATTTCCAGTGCCTAATTTGTGAAATCAAAGTTAGGGTTTATACCCAAAATTGGGGGTTTCTTCTAGAATCCGAATTTCTCTAATCTATAAGTTAAATTGGCTAATTGTTGATGAGAATTGATCACCTAGAGTATGATTCTAATTCCCTATTCGGATATGATTAGACTTTCACTATCACGAGGCACAAAGGAAGGGCAAGACTAAGGTTTGATCGTTCGAGTTTGCTGTTCGGCTTTCCAGGTAGGTTACGGTGTACCTTATGGTGAGACTTCGATTAACGAAGCGTATGTTTAGATGATATTATTGTAGAATGCATGCAAACCTTCAGATATGAAGTTTGGGATGGATATTGCCTTAGGTTGGGCCTTGTTGTATGATTTGGGGGCTAGCCACCCCGTTGCGTTATTGGCTTATCTATTCTATGCACTTGTTGGCTCGTTGCCACGTTGAGATATAGGATATTGGTGGTTAGTATATATCGTAATTATGATACTGTGGTACCTTACTTTGGTGATATTGAAATAAGAACTGTGAATCTGTTATGGCTTATTGTGTAGCCTTATTGATAATATTACTTGTGTGCCCATGCGTGGTACTGTTTAGGGTTGTTTTGGTATATTGATATTACACTTGTATTGTATTCATACTCATTTCCATGATATATTGATGTTTCCTTGATATGGTACTGATGGTACTGATGATGGGAAATAAGAAGGAAATACAGATGCATTGAGACATATTGATACGAGTCATCTCTGGGCTGTGTGCGGAGTGACCGATATTCTTCCAAGACATATTGGATATTAAGTCATCTGTGGGCAGTGTACGGAGGGACTGATAAAGAAACACTTATCTATCTGACCCATATTGGATATTGAGTCATCTCTGGGCTGTGTGCGGAGTGACTAGTATTGCACGTTGAGTCATCTCTGGACTGTGTGCGGAGTGACAGGTACATGAACTTCGCGTGTCCCCCATGGATTGTGCTGCCGAGGCATGATGTTCCGTCGTTGAAGTACATGTGTACGAGTATATGCATTGCATACATATCATATACATCTTGCATGGCATCTTATCATCTCTCTTGGTTGATTATGATATGGACTTGTGATTGAAATCTCTGAGACTTGGTACAATTGGGTTTGGATGCGTGCTATGGTTGTGATTGATAGATTTAGAGTTGATATACTGAGACTTGGAATATATTTCTATTGCATTTTGTTATCTCTCTTATGTGCTAAGCGTGATTCAGATTGTTGTTAGATTGGATATGGATTGTGTTGGTATCCTTGTAGGTGGTTAAATGGGGACGGGATATTGTAGTCATAGTTTGGTGTTGGTGATTATTCTAAAGCTTAGAACAATTGGGTTTAGAAGCTATAACCTAGGTTGTGATTGGCATTGTGGATACTTGTCTAGTAATGACTTGTACTTTACTGTTTATGTGTTATTCTTACTTTATTGTCTTCATATACGTTAGCTCGTCTTAGTCGGCCTATGATACCTATCAGTACTTGTTGTTTGTACTGACCTACATTTGCTGCATTCTTTTATGGATGCAGAGTAGTTCCCAGGTTTCACTTCATCTCCTCGTGGTTGATTTTTGAGTTTGCTGTTGAGTCCATTCAGGGTGAGCATCAGGACGTTCGCTGCCCGAAGACTCCTCTTTATTGCTTTGTCTCACTTCCTATTCCGGGACATGAATTGAGACTTTTATGTATTATTCAAACTTATAGTTTAGTAGAGCTCTTATATGAACAGACCATGATACTGGGGTTGTATTTCACTACTATCTGCACTTTAAATTATTGTGAGACTTACATTATTTCTATTTTCTTCCGCTTTACTTATGTTTATGATTGTTGGGATAAGGGTTCGTTTATCGAGGTGAAAAAGGTAGGTGTCCGCACGACTTAGTAAAATTGGGTCGTGAAAATATATATGTAAAAATAATAGGTAATATGTGTGTGTGCGCGCGCGCGCCCATGCATGTACATACATAATATATACTTAATCCATGTAATATTAAAATGATTATTCTACTTCTAATATGAATTTCAATTAAAAAAAACTATACATACCTAGGTTAAAATAATAAATTTTATATAATATAAAAAGATATTACATAGATGGAGGAGTGAAAATGTCAAGGGTAAAATAAACATTAAATAGGAGAAAGGGGGGAGAATGACTATTGTTCATAGTTGAGGGAGGAGTTTGATTTTTAAAGCAAAGTTGGTTTTCACCCACTAAAGATATATAAAATGTACTGAAATGCACTTTGATCTTATGGTAGAAAAGAAAAATAGGATAAATAAATTGAAACGGCGTAAGCCAATGAGAAAGATATTAGAAAATGACTGAGAATTTGAGCGGCAGGTGGAAAAGTTTCAGAAGGAGAACCAGAAGATGTTGAAATCTTGCAAAAATAGTTTTCAAGAAGATATTTGCAAAATTTTTGCTATTATTGCCTACCCTTTCATACAAGGTTCAACGAGAAAATCTTGTTGATCTATCCTATTGTGATATAATAAAAACAAGCCACTATCTTACGTAACTAGTTTGTAAATAATGTCAATCCTATATTAGGACATAATTTAATTGTATAGTTTACATATTAGGTGTTAGACCCCGTATTTTATACGTCGAGTTATTCGCGAAGGAATTGACGTGAGATAGAAACCTCGGATTTTTAATTTCTAAACTAGAATTAATCGGTTATAAATTTTACTTAGTATAAAAATGTCATTGGAGATTAGGAATTACTTAATTGTGGTGTTAAGTAAAAAAAAAAAATTTGTGGCAACAATGAACTAAGAAGGAACACCAACGTGCCAAGGTAAAAGGATGACTCAAAGTCATCTAAAATAAGGCTAATGGAAGACATCCAAATGTGCAATTAAATGTTGATTCATCCACTACATTTTCAATATATTGTGGACAACAAAAATACACTTCATAACCAAGTGTGAAATTCGGCCAAGAGCTGAAAATTTGAGGAGAAAAAGTTAAAGCATGCAATTGAATATTTAAGCATCCACTACTTTATGAAAGTATACATTATTTTAGGAAGACATAACATGGTGGAGGGATCATTTCACATTAAATATGGATCATTCATCTTGGAATGATTACAATGGACAAAGGGTGGTGTGTGAATCATTCACCACATATGAGATTGTCTTGTAAACAATTGAAAAGAAAGAAGAAGAAAGGAAACAAAGGGGGACAAATTCGGCCATATAGCCAAAAGTAGAGGGGAAAAGAAAGAAAATTTTAGGTGTAAAGTTAAAGGGGTGACTCATGCCATAAGTGGAGCATGTGCCAACTTGTAGGCATCAAAGTTGAACCAAATAATGACCAAGAAATCAGCCATCACAATTCATTTCAACTACACAACACAAAGAAAGAAAACCTAATCCTAGAGAGAGAGAGCATTCGGCCAAGCTTGGCTGATTTTTGAGCTCTTTGAGTCTTGATCCAAAAAATATTTTCCAAGGTGTTTCAACCCTTTAGAAGGTCCCTAGAACGTGAAGATAGTCTTTGGAGCAACAAGAACCATTTTCATCTCAATTCACAAACTCTAGCCAAGTTGAGAAGTCAAGTTGTCAAGGTAAGATCTAACTTTCTTTTGCTTGTATTAAGGGTGATGTTGATGTGTGAATATAAGTTGTATGCATGAAATAAGGTGTGTTGATGTTGGAACATGATAATAACCATGAGGTTATAGGTGTTGATGTTGAAGTATGGTTGTAAATTGATGAATATGAATCGCATGCATAAAATCATGAACGTTGGTGTTGGAATGTTGTTGTGACCAAGGGGACTGTTTTGGTGGAATTAATGAACTAATTTTCTTTAATAAATATGGATGTTACTATCATAGATCTCATGGTAAAAATAATGAAAAGAATTGGAAGGTTAAAGGTGAAGTTGTGTTAGTATAAAAATAAAGTGAATCTATGATTTTATGTGAGTGATGTTGAAGCATGTTGAAACCGTGTGTGGACTGTTTTTTGAGGAAGTTAGTGAACTGTTTTTACTTGATATTTTGATTGTTATTATCATGAAATTTATGATGGAAATGAAGGTGTTTAATGGTTGGATTTGAAACTAAAGTCGTTTGTGAGTTGTTGTAAGGATTATAGAAATGACGATGTAGCGTAGTTGCGTATGAATTGATGTTGTACTTTTCGTGTGGATAGCTGGTCATAATTATATGAAAATAAGACATGAAATAATGTGTAAAAATATTATGTGGTTGGCTTAGTATGTTCGTAAACGTTTGAAAGAATTCCGAACATTGTTATGTTGTCGGTTAGGGACTGTTTTGGACGTGTTGTTGGTTAGGGACTGTTTTGGACTTGTTGTTTTCATTAAGTTGGAAAAAATAATTATAGTTAAGAGTATACATCATGTTGACATAGTGGTTGGGCTGTTATAGAATCGTTTCGACGAAATGTTATGACTATAGACTAACAAGAATAAATTGGACGTGTCATAATCGCATGTAGACTATTATTGGGTGTTGTAATGTGCGGACTGTTTTGACACGTTGTTGTTATTCTTATTGAGCTTGTGAGATTAATGATAATTAAGATTATGCATTGTGTTGGATAGGCTGTTATAAGTTGTTACATGCAAACGTTAAGGCTACGAACTATTAGAAGTAACTTGAGAATGTAGTAGCCATATGTGAATCGTTATTGCATGTTGTGAATGTGGGCTGTTTGGGATATTGTGTGGGCTGTCCAGATTGGTATTGAACACATAATTATTGATGTTGGATTGGTTGTATGTGGTTGGTTTGGATACAAGAGAAAACGTCGTCTAAACATCTAGAAAGGAGTTACTAACGTTAGAATACGTTTTGAATCTCCCCGTAACTTAAACGTAGTTGTTGGCATCTTAATATAGGTTGAAGTATTATTGGGAAGCGTGTACATATTGTGTGACGAATAAGCATTAAAGGTATGTGAAGCTAACCCTTCTTTCTTTTTGGCATGATCGTTGTGAAATGAATATACGATATATATATATATATATATATATATACGATTCCAAAGGAATTCCTACTCCTAGAGCCACTAGGATGGCTATTGATCTTGATTCCCATAACTTATGTTTTGATATATATATTGATATGTACATATGATTCAAGTTCCATTTTGATATAATCCACAGGGACATCCGAAAGGTATATCATACGACTATTATTTGAAATTGCGAACGATGGTTCGTGTTGACTATTCTATTGAGTCCTTAAAAATGTTTTGAATTGCATATAGTTTCTCACTACTCTGCTCGTGCATATCTTAATATATCTTTCACCGAGTCCCGGGCCGGGTATGTTATCGTGCACACTTTCACTGTATTGTTCGCTGAGTCCCTCATTAAAGGGCCGGGTACAATATATATATATATATATATATATATGTATATTCTGAAGTTATGCTGTGTTATGAAGTTATGCTGTGTTACGGAGTTATGTTGTGTTACGGAGATATGCTATGTTACAGAGATATATATTATATTCCAAAGTTATGCTGTGTTATGGCGCCAGAGACGGGGTGGCGACCATGTTCATCGAGTCCCATAATGGGGCCGGATATGATATATGATATTGACATGCATGATTTATGTTTCAAAAGCAAGTACTTGGTATTCTGGTTATTGTACTCATTTTCTGTACTTCTTATTTCAATTATGATCCCGTTTTCTGTATTTCATGCTTTACATGCTCAGTACATATTCCGTACTGACCCCCTTTCTTCGGGGGGCTGCGTTTCATGCCCGCAGGTGCAGACATTCGCTTTGGTGATCCGACAGCTTAAGTGTTACACCCCGTAAGAGTCTGTGCTATTTTAATTAAGACAAGAAAGAATGAGTTAAGAAAGTTCAAGGAAAGTTAATCGAGTTAGTAAGAATATCGTTATATATATGGTTGCCTTAAGTATCCCGAGGTGACATCGTAACCTAAAGGATTTGAAATCGCGTTATGAGCGTATATGAGGTAATGTGAGTGCCCTTTTAAAGTATTTGAGATTATTAGTAATGATATAGAAGATGGATAAAAGATATGAATATATTTTTGCGATTGGAGTTTCGTCGAAGCTTCGTAAGTTCTCCAGTTACGTTTAAGGTTATGGTGATTCTGCGGACCCTTCGAGACGTGTATGGATTGTTATGTATGTATATGGGTATGTATATGTATGTATAAGAGGTTACATGAGAGTTGGAAGAGGATTAGAAGATAAACGAATCTAAACAAAATGAATCGGAACAACTTCAGTAAAATCTCGGACCAGATTTTTAGCCCATATTGTTGGGGGCATATCTCCTAGTATATGAATAGTTTTAAGGTGTTTCAAAAGTCTAAAATGAAGTTAATCGAGTCTAGTTTCCAACGCAACAAACCGCTCGTCAAAATTATATTTGGATAAGGAAATATGGACGATGCAATTTGGGCTGGCAGGGCAGCAAGTTTGGACCCGACCCAAACACTAATGTTTCGGCCCATGAGGCCCATTAACGTTAATATATATGGCAAATTCACTTGAGGGCTGATCATTTTCAGCTAATATCCTCCAAAAACATTAGAGAGAGAGAGAGAGAGATCCTAGGCTAAGGAAGCCATTTTGATCAAAATCCGAGCTCCGAATCCCGAAGCTCATGAAGAGAAAAACGTTGTACGCTGCGTTGCCTTCAATTTGAGATAAATATTGGTCTTGGGGGATGAAATTTTCGTGGTGGAGCTTCAGATAAGGTATTTATAAAATTCCTTTTATGTTATTAAAGTGTTTATTTAGAGTTTTAACGAATTAGAACGGAGAAAACAACATTATAAACTCGTTTGTTGTTTTGTTGAAATTTATGGGTGAGGGGCTGTTTTAATTGAAATTGATGGACTGATTTGAATTAATATTTTGGTTGTTGTAATCATGGATATGTGAGGAGAGTGAAGGAATTTAATGGTTAGAGTTGGAGTTAAATTGTTGTGGGTTGTTGTAAGGATTATAGAGATAATAATGTGGTTTTATTGCACATGAGTAGATGATGTGGTGTCGAGTGGCTGCTGTTGTATTTCCCTGATATTTTCTGAAAATATTGCATGAAATATGGTATAAGAAGTGCATATGGGCTGCTTGGTGTATTGCAAGTGTTCGTTAGAATTTCGGGCATCGTTATGTTACAGTTGGGGGCTGTTTTGATATGTTGTTGTTCTTGTTGAAATAAAAGAATTGAAGATATGGTTGTGTCCATATGTTATTGTTGGTATTTCTGTGTCAACAGGAGAGCAATTGGAAATTCGGATAGACGAGTTTATAGGGGAAATGCTGCCCAAATTTTTGTAGACAAGTGATGAGTTAAAGATTGAATACCAAAAGCCTTATAGTTAACAATTGGTAAAAATGACCATTTGTAGGTTTTGGGCGAAACGGAGATTGAGTTTGGAGAAGCGTGAGTAGCGCGAAAGGTATGTAAAGCTTATCCTTTCCTTCTTTGGCATGCCCTAGGTCTACTAGGTTGAGATTTCGGCCTCGAGGACCATCCTGCTCATCGTAACCCGAGATTAGTTTTCGTTACTATTCATTCAATAGAATTGAATTATAAAAGGTGCATTTTACTAGAAAAGTGGTTGGACTTCCAAAACGTTTACAAATGTAACCCGATCGTTCTAAAACTTTCTTGGATGACTCCGTAGAGTCTAATGGGCGTGATTCTCGTCCGCCGCCTCGACTTGGCCCGAGGTGGGCCCGCTATCCCCGATGCCTCTCTTATTGTTCTGTTTGTCTTATTCCCGTACGGTAAGTCAAGGGAACTCATGGTTATTGTTCCGACTACTAAACGGGAGATATTTTATCTATCCCGAGACGGATTTTAATGATTATTGACCCAATTGTGGGGACCGAAACCCTGACATGTGATGTATGGCTTTGGCCAATGTACTCTTGTCCGGAGTTCGCAGGTAACTCCTGGTTATTATGCTGTTCACTATATGATAGGTGTTATGACCACCTTCATGAGCATTATAAAATGTTTTTGACATCTAAAGCGTTTTTAAAAATCTTACCCTGAGATTCTGGACAAACTACTTATTTTCTTTATTTTCCGATATACGATTTTGGTATACCTGAGTCCTGTGTGATGCATGATCCTGGCATGTGTGATTATGTTTGGAAAGTGATAATTTGGCATTTTGTCTGGTTATCTTCTGTGTTACCGAGTCCCGGGCCGGTTATGTGAATATGCGCATATGTGATATTGGCCGCTGGACCCTCGACCGCGGCGTGCCCGACATTGACTGCTGGACCCTTGACCGCGTCATGCCGGACGTGTGGCATTGACTGCTGGACCCTTGACCGCGTCTGCCGCACTTGTGATTATGCCGACATAGACCGCTGGACCCTTGACCGCGGTATGTCGAACTTGTGATAGAAAACCGCTGGATACTTGACCGCGGTATGTGTGATTGTGACCGCTGGACTTATGGCCGCGGAAATTGTGCGTTGATTCTTCTATGTGTGTGAAACAAAGATGTTTTCCATAAGAAAGCAAACATTTTGTCATCCCGATTGCCGTGTTGATTTCTCCGGAACTTCTTTTGCCTGTTGTACGCCGGATACGACTCCTTAGTATGCTGGCTATTGTGCTCGCTTTCTATATATCGTATTTCAGTTGTGACTTTGCTTTATGTGTTGTATGCTTTACATACTCAGTACATATTTCGTACTGACCCCCTCTTTTCGGGGGGCTGCGTTTCATGCCGCGCAGGTACTCCCAGGTGAGTTGAAGACGGTATAGAAGATGTTCCAGTGCAGATGGCAAGCTCCATTTGTTCCCGGAGTGCTGCCGAGTCTGAGTTGGTACGTTATGCTTTCTGGATTACGTTAGAGACTTTGCAGACAGCGTCGTGGGTATTGGTTGTCAGTCTGTAAGCGGCTCCGTCAGCCAAAATGTCGGTCTGTGTTATGTACTGAATTTTGTATGATTATTGATTCGTTATGCTTGGAAGCTACGTGAAAGAATATTTCTGGAAAAACAAATTTACGATGTATTTCATCTCATTTGATTTGAAAAGTTTGACATGATTTTATGTGCAGCAAGAGTCTGAGGGTTCGCTCGGCCCTAGGTAAGGGTCGGGTGCCCATCACACCCTAGCGGAATTAGGGTGTGACATTAAGATTTCCCCTCTGCTATTTGGAGAACTCCATTGTTCCGGAGTCCAGAATTTGGTACAAATCCTTCTCGGATATATATTTATATGCCTATGTGGACTAAGTGTACGACGGGGCCCTGTCCCGTCATATGTTACGTTACTGTTAATACTCTTAGAGGTCTGTGGACATATGTGTGGGTTGTGTATGAGTTCTATTCAGCTATGTCTATACGATGTTCTGTGATATGATATTCGTCCATATGATGGCAACCTTGCCGGCTTGCATATGATATTGTTATATGATGACAACCTTGTCGGTTTGCGTATTATTTCATGATGAGATCGTTATAAGACCCATATTGAGTTTGATGTGAAATGAACATATAGTTAAAGAGTATGTATACGGGTGTCCATGTCGGGCACCAGTCATGGCCTACGGGGTTGGGTCGTGACATTAGGTCATATAATAAAAACATTTGCATCAAACTTGTGAAAATAATCTACGCACTCACTTTTACTTTTCGTGGGGCAATAGAATCACCTCCCTCCGTCCCAACTTATGTAAGATGTTTGACTTGGTACTATTTAGCCATAAATCGGCATAGTTGAATTTGAATACGTGGTTATGGAAACGTGGATCAGTATGACCAAAATAGCAAAATAATAAGCAAGAGCAAACAAGATAATCGTAAAGAAAGACAATGATATTCTTAGTAAATAGCCTGAGTCCTGATGAAGTGATGATCTGGAGTCTCTGAGCAGCCAAAGTACCAGAACTTCCTTAAAAAACAAAGAATAAAGTAATTGCTTAGAAGTATGTGTTAAGATTTTAGATGTCCTTACAATGAAATGAGAGATCTTATTGAGCTATGGGGTACACGTTCCATAAATCGTGCCCCCTATATTACAAAAAATTAATACTAGGGTAATGATGAGCAATAAAAAGGGCAATAACGTTCATTTAAGGCTCGAGGAAGACCCGGGGTCCTTTTGTGATGTCTGTACGTTGAACTTCACGTGACCCGTGCAATAGAATGGCTCCTCGAACCCTCTATGAGCTTTGTCTCCGGAGGCGAGATGTCGTACCACCCCTCCGGGGCTACACAAGTGTCCTCAGAGACTCTTGCTTGCTGACGTGAATATGATATATGGCACTATTGCCGTGTGTCGCCACTCAACACATCTACTTGGAGTTTATGAATTCTGCCCAATATAGATAGTCCCTCCACTTTGTGAACCCGAACAGGTGTGATCGGGAAGTGGAAGAGTTTCTAACTTTTCCTTTTGACGGGAAACAAACATGTTTTCGATGCTTCATCGACAAGACATATTGTCAAGGTTGCATTAAATGTAATCCCCTGCTAAGGGGCGACGCCTCTTCAATCACGTCGATTAACAGTAAGTGGCCTTTCATAATTAATTGTGACTCCTCAATTTCCGACTGTAATGATTTGCTCTTCCTTATTTGAACTAGGGTTTTGTTCAACAAGAACCCATTCGCACCATTCTTCCCTTTCAACTTTGAAGCATAATTATTCAAGCTTTTCTACCTTTTTTTTTTAATTTTTCTTCTTCATACTCTTCACAAAATTCATGTCTTCTTCATCTTCTTCTGCTTCAATACGCCACCACGCCGTCAAGGGAAAGCCTCTGCTCTCTCCATCACCCAAGAAATTGACCTTGGTTCCCTTCTCGTTGAAATACTTCCTCTTGGCTTCCTATACCATGGGGACTTATATGTCGATCGTCATCACGAGTCTACGGACAACATTAGCTCGTTGATTACTAACTATCTTCTTCTTCAAGTGTGTGAAGACTATAATTGGGGACCCGAGATCGAGATCTTATCGACAGGGATTGATATTCGAATGACCCATCACGTCGATGGTTTAACCATGGTCCTGTCATTCCCCAAACCTGAGAAGGCGAGACCGGCACTTGGACCCTTACTTGACAGAGCATACCAACTTGTCTGACGCGTATCATTCAACATACACAAAACTAATCAAGGACGATAGGGCCAAACATATGATAACCTGAAGGCAGGAGAGATAGGGTACGTCAATATATATAAAGGGTCTTGCTAACATAGTATGTTAGCAATCTTCCCATTTTTGCTTTCTTAAATGCCCTTAGTAGTACACCATCACCACATTAATATGAAGGACTTTATTGTCTTTTGTCACGACCTGTCTAGGGGCCGTGACGAGTACCCGATACTTGTACCGAGCACCCCTTGTCTATCGTTTTACCTTTACCTCTTAGCAAGCCATGTAAACAGAGCCATTTTTTTTGAACATTAACATTAGCGGCGTCGTTCTGAACATAGACTAATAAACTTCGTTATAACTTATACATCAACATTAGCATGCCAAAACACCATATACCTAAATGTACTTAACTGACTGTACATATCTGTCTACGAGCCTCTAGACACAGTACACTTATACATAGAAAGGGTCGAGTACTGTCGTGCCCGAAAATACATACACAAAATAATACCACGAAAGTGGGGCTCCGGAACAACTGGAGCGCTGTCAACACTGCTGGTAAGGCTTCTAAGGATCAAGTCCACCTGTCTGCTGACCTGCGCGGCATGAAACGCAGCGTCCACAAGAAGGGACGTCAGTACGAATAGTGTACCGAGTATGTAAGGCATGAATAGTAATATACGGAAAATATGAATCATGTATAATGACATAAGAGAGTTACAACACATGTCCTGGGATAGAAACATAACCTGTACATATAAGTGCCCTTGGGCAGATGCCGTGCTTCCTTAGCTTTCCTTACTCATATATATGTATATATACATAAAATAGAATATATCATATTGCCGAGGCGTCGGCAGCCGATCCATTTAACCATAAATATGCACATCCCGCGTCCGGGATGATATCATATCATGTAATGCCAACTGATCAGGTGGATATGCGTTCATAACGCTCTGCCCTTACCTCCATTTTCCCCGTATACACATGCATATATCATGTACATATATCAGCGTCTATAGCGCTCTAGCTCTTTCGTCATGTGCATGTTTTAAATATATATACACATATCTTACATACATTTACCTGTCTTATATGCATTTACGTATCCTATATACATATGTCTCATAGGCACGCAGGAAAGCCCAAAGAAGAATCATGTAGTCATCGGAGTGACGTAATGGTCAGTGACCTCCGATTATATTATAGAATACTCGTGATCGCTTTGTCTCACCTTGAAGGAACGAGTATTTTAAGGTGAAACTACCAACGGGGAATAATATTAAAGTAAACGTAGAATGAAATCGGTGCATCATAGATGACAGTTCATAGACTTTGAAATCTTTTAGAAGATAAAGTCATAGCTAGGAAATATAAATAAGACTCAAAAATTAGTTTATCATTTTCATGTTTACATAAGATACTTAGCTTAGTCATCTTAGTCATAGAGTCGTTCCGGTAGTACGTATCATAGGCATATTCTCTTATCTAACATCATTGTTATCATTATCGTCATGGAAGTGCCCTTGTTAGAGGAGTCATAGTATTTATCATTTGGTAACGAAATCGGGATCAAAGGTTCCCTTTGGGTTCACTTCAAGTAAGTCAAGCAAGACTGTAAGGAAAACAATCCGAGAGTAGCGGGCCCACCTCAGGCCGGATGGGGTGACGTATATGATTTACATATATTACGTGTCATGTCATTACTTGTGAGGGTCCTAGGGTAATCGGGTCCCACTTATGCAAGTTCTAGGGGTTTAAGAGGTCTTTCCATCATTTGCACACTTTCTAATTCAATTCTATTGAACAAAAAGTGGAAAACTTTGGATGCGGATTCCGGGGAAGAGAGTTGTCCCCGAGGCGCGTACCCAACTTATTACGTCTAAGACATGCCATAGAAAGAAGGGTGAAACCTTACATACCTCTTTCCGCTTCTTTTGCTATTCCGAATTCACGTTGCAATCTCGTCAAAATCTGCAAATTGGTCATGTTTACCAAAACTCTTATTAGGATACTTAGAGTTGAATTCTTAAGGAAACATTTGGCTACCGAAATTTCGGCAGCACTTCTCCTATAAATACTCCATCCCACCAAGTTCAACTTGGCTAATTTCAATCAACAACAATCCCGGGAATTCAAACCCGGCCAAAATATCAACCACAATTCCAACAACAACAATACTAACAACTTCCATATTCAATCAACTTACTACTTCTTCCAAAAACTTTCTAACTTTAATGAAAACAATAACAACCTCATGATCTATATTCCAACAACATCATACTAACCACATTACCTTCCATGCATGCAAGAACATTACATTCAATTCACATAACTTCTAAAACAAACCTCCACCTACTTCAACTTCACAAGATTATTATGCATTCATTAGCAATCTAGCATCCACAATTCAACTACAACCAAAGCATTAAATAGAATTGACTCCTTTTCTTCCATATTACTCTACAACTACACGGCCAACATCAAGCATACACACTACAACCTCTCCAAATTTATTCAACTTCCATTTTCCACATATCATTCACAACAATAACAACCAAACACTAGATAAATTAATTAAAACACAATTTCTACACACATATACATGTTCCATACCTCACGGCCACACCCCTATTTTTATCTCTTTCATGAATTTCATCCATTTTAACATACTACAACACATATAAACCATTCATAACACATAAAGAAAGATCAAAACTCACCTTTCTTCTTCAACTTCTCACTTGACTACAACTTGGCAAATTGTATGATTTTGAATCTTTCTTGCTCCAACAACAACTCCACCTTGTTAAGCACCCTTTACTTGGTAGGGATTGATTTTTGAAGAATTTTTATCAATTTTTCTCATGGACTTTCTCTATGGCCGAAATGGCCTTAAGCTTTTCTCTCTTCTTTCTCTTGTTCTTCTTTTCTTGAAACCTCTAGAACTTATTGTGATAAGGATGACTTAGTCATCCTTTTATTGATCAAATTTTATTTAATATTGGCTTGGGCCATAACCATGGCCGGTTGGGCCTCACAAATTTGGGCCTTATTATTTGTTTTGATTTTTTTGGGCCAACTCGGTTTGGTCCCGAGTTGGGTCTAGCCCACTGACCTTTTGACCTTAAAACGTTCATATCTCCTTGTACCGACGTCACCTGGGGACCCACGACCTATGGTTGGAAAGCTAATTCAATTATCTACAACTTCTATTTCTTGGTACGTTTCCAAATTTCAAACTTATAATACCGTTTTTGCCCCTTGAAGTCAGATCACCCGAAAACGTTTTCTTAAAAATATTCGTTTGGAGGACTTCCACTTTGATTTGGCCCAAGGGTCCTTCTTGAGTCGTGTTTAACTTCTCATATATGATTCATATGAATTTTCAGATGTCCCAAAAAAAAATCTCGATGTGTGGGTCCGACCTCAGCAAATAATCTGACGTTCAAAAATACGGGATATAACATCTTTTTACCAAAATCTAAACCAAATTCTTCTTTCCCCCTTCTCTTCTCTCCCTCGTCAATGGTGATTGGTGACACAAGTCACATATTAACATAAAATTGATGGATAATTGTCACGACCCAACCACGTAGGCCGTGACTGGTGCCCGACCTGGACACCTGTATACATGTTCTTTAGCTATGTGTTCTTTTCACAGCAAACTCAATATGGATCTTATAACGACCAACCATGGTCCCAGATTTGTCGCATAATTATACATATAAAAGCAAGCCGACAAGGCTGCCATCACATATCAATATCATATGCAAGCCAACAAGGCTGCCATTATAGACGAACATCATACCACAGCACATCGTATAGACACAACTGAACAGAACCCATACACAACCCACACATATGTCCACAGACCTCTAAGAGTTTCAACAGTGAAATATAACGGGACAGGGCCCCGTCGTACCCTTAAAACACATATGTATACATTTAGATCGAAAAAGATCTATACCAAATCTGGGCTCCAGAACAACGGAACTCTCCAAAATAGCAGAAGGGGAATCTTAAGCTGTCGGATCACCAAAGCGAGTATCTGCACCTGCGGGCATGAAACACAGCCCCCCAGAAGAAAGGGGGTCAGTACGGAATATGTACCAAGCATGTAAAGCATGAAATACAGTAAACGGGATCATAACTGAAATAAGAGGTACAGAAAATGAGTACAATAACCAGAATACCAAGTACTTGCTTTTGAAACATAACTCATGCACATCAATATCATATGTCAGATCCAGCCCCATTATGGGACTCGGTGAACATGGTCGCCACCCCGTCTCTGGCGCCATAACACAGCATACTCCAAAATATAACTCCGTAACACAGCATAACTCCGTAACACAGCATAACTTCGTAACACAGTCATAACATCATAACACAACATAACACCATAACACAGCATAACTCCAGAATATATATATATATATATATATATATATATATTGTACCCGACCCTTTAATGAGGGACTCGGCGAACAATGCAGTGGAAGTGTGCACGATAACATACCCGGCCCGGGACTCGGTGAAAGATATATTGAGGTATGCACGAGCAGAGTAGTGAGAAACTATATGCAATTCAAAACATTTTTAAGGACTCAATAGGATAGTCAACACGAACCATCGTTCGCAATTTCAAATAATAGTCATACCATATACCTTTCGGATGTCCCTGTGGATCATATCAAAATGGAACTTTGAAATCATGTGTACATATCAATATATATAAAACAAAACATAAGTTATGGGAACCAAGATCAATAGCCATCCTAGTGGCTCTAAGAATAGGAATTTTCTTTGGAATCGTATATTCATTTCACAACGATCATGCCAAAAAGAAAGAAGGGTTAGCTTCACATACCTTTAGCTCTTATTCGCCACACAATAAGTATACGCTGCCCAACAATACTTCAACATATATTAAGACGCCAACAACTACGGTTAAGCTACGGGGAGATTCAAAACGTATTCTAACGTTAGTAACTCCTTTCTAGATGCTTAGGCGACGTTTTCTCTTGTATCCAAACCCACCACATACAACCAATCCAACATCAATAATTATATATTCAATACCAATCCGGACAGCCCATACAACATTGCAAACATCCCACATTGATAACATGCAATAACGATTCACATACGGCTACTACATTCTCAAGTTACTTCTAATAGTTCGTAGCCTTAACGTTTGCATGTAATAACTTATAACAGCCCATCCAACATACAACACAATGCATAATCTTAATTATCGTTAATCTCCCAAGCTCAATAAGAATAACAACAACGTGTCAAAATAATCCGCACATTACAACACCCAATAATAGTCTACATGCGATTATGACACGTCCAATTTATTCTTGTTAGTCTATAGTCATAACATTTCGTCGAAACGATTCTATAACATCCCAACCACTATGAAAACATGATGTATATTCTTAACTATAATTAGTTTTTCCAACTTAGCCAAAACAACACGTCCAAAACAGTCCCTAACCTACACCATGTCCAAAACAGTCCCTAACCTACAACATGTCCAAAACAGTCCCTAACCGACAACATAAAAATGTTCGAAATTCTTGCAAACGTTTACGAACATACTAAGCAAACCACATATGATTCTTACACATTATTTCATGTCTTCTTTTCATATAATTTCAGTAAGTTATGACCAGCCATCCACACGACAAGTACAACATCAATTCATACGCAACTAAGCTACATCGTCATCTCTATAATCCTTACAACAATTCACAAACGACTTTGGTTTCAACTCCAACCATTAAACACCTTCATTTCCATCATAAAATTCATGACAATAAAAATCAAAATATCAAGTAAAATCAGTTCACTAACTTCTTACAAAAACAGTCCATACACGGTTTCAACATGCTTCAACATCACTCACATAAAATCATAGATTCAATTATTTTCATACTAACACAACTTCACCCTTAACCTTCCAATTCTTTTCATTATTTTTACCATGAGATCTATGATAGCAACAACCATAATTATTAAAGAAAATTAGTCCACCATTTCCACCAAAACAGTCCCTACGGCCACAATACCATTCCAACACCAACATTCATGATTTTATGCATGCAATTCATGTTCATCAAGTTATAACCATACTTCAACATCAACATATATAAATCCATGGTCACTATCATGTTCCAACAGCAACACACATCATTTCATGCATACAACTTATATTTACACATCTACATCGCCCTTAACACATGAAAAAGAAAGTTAGATCTTACCTTGACAACTTGACTTCTCAACTTGGCTAGAGTTTGTGACTTGAAATGATAATGGTTCTTGTTGCTCCAATGACTATCTTCACATTTCTAGGGACCTTCTAAAGGGTTGAAACATCTTGGAAAATAAATTTTGGATCAATACTCAAGGAGCTAAATTTCAGCCCTCTTGGCCGAATGGCTCTCTTCTCCCTCTCTAGGTTTTCTAGTTTTCTTCCTTTGTGTTGTGAAGTTGAAATGAATGTATTTGCTGATTTCCTTAGTCATTATTTGGTTAAACTATAATACCTACAAGTTGGACACATGCTCCACTCATGACAATGAGTCACTCCATTAACTTTACACTTAAAATTTTCTTTCTTTTCCCTTCTACTTTCGGCTAGATGTTGGCTGAATTGTCCATCTTTGTTTCCTTTATTCTTTCTCTTCAATTGTTTACAAGACAATTGCATGTGTAGTGGATGATTCATACACTAACCCTTGTCCATTTTAATCATACAAGATGAATGGTCAATATTTAATGTGAAATGATTCCTCCACCATGTTATGTCTTCATAAAATAATGCATGCTTTCATAAAGTAATGAATGCTTCAATATTCAATTGCATGCTTCAACTTTTTCTCCTCCAATTTTCAGCCATCTTGGCCGAGTATTACATGTATATTTCTTCCAATTTAATTGTCCACAATATAATGAAATTGTAGTGGATGAATCAACATTAAATGCATATGTGTATGTCTTCCATAATATCCTTGTTTTAGATGACTTTGAGTCATATTTTGTGTATTGCACGTTGGTGTTCCTTCTTGGTTCATGGTTGTCACAAAATTTTAATTAACACCACAATTTATTAGTTCCTAATCTCCAATAACATTTTTATACTAAGTAAAATTTATAACCGATTAGTTCTAGTTTAGAAATTAAAAATCCGAGGTTTTTATCTCATGTCGATTCCTTCGCGAAAAACTCGACGTATAAAATACGGGGTCTAACAATAATCTTCTGTAACCATAGAAAAATCTATCTACTTTTGCAAAGATTTTACTATTCCAACATTTTCCAATCTAATTTTAGATTTGCACAAGCAAAAAAGACCATTTAAGGCGTTTTATCTTCTTCAACTACCCAACCCTTGCATTGATGGTGGTCGAAGCTTTCCGGGCATACTTTTTGGCTGAAGCAATTATTAGGTCATGGAGACTTTTAATGAAGATGATATCAATCGTTACTAACGACAAGAATAAATAGTTAGTGATGACAAAAGTGATTCTCCAATTTGTGGCATTACTTTGCGTATAAAAACTCTAAGATGTTTGACCATATAAGTACTCAGACTTGAAGAAGCAAGTGCAAACCCATCAACGATTTTCCACGAGTATAGTGTTGAATCGCCAGCCCATCATCAACGCCGCCGTATTCGTTTCTAGCCTATTTCTCCTACTCCAGCCACCCTTTCTATTTGTTTATTATTTAAGAAAAATCTAAGAACAAAAATGCACGTTCAGAGACATCGGGAATAAAATTTTAGAATATTTAAGTGAAAGGAATACGAATAAATGAGAGATGTGAAACTCAGATGTTTAAACTGAAGAGGAAACGAGGGAATTGTAAAGGAGAAAGGGGATTTTGTAGTAAAAGACAAAAATTTCCCCATTTTAAATGAGTTGGCAACAAATAATAAGGGTATTTAAGAGAAAGCAAAAATGGGGAGATTTCTAATATACTACCTTCATGTAGTATGTTAGCAAGACTCGTTTAGCAAGACTCATATATATATATATATATATATATATATATATATATATATATATATATATATATATTCTTACTCTGTTCATCTCTTTGTCTTAACCTTTGTTCTTAATAATTCCCTTCTTTAACCCCACCTCGGACATGGCCAACATTCCATCTTTTATAACCTTTGGACATTTTAAAGGCCTATCGAAACCTAGGAATTTACATGTTAATCCATCGAGTTTATTAAGAAATTAAGAGAATAACCATATACTAAGAGTAATAGATCCATGATAACAAGAATTTACTGAAACATAGCTTTATATAACATAGATTTTTACAATAAACAAACTAATAATGTACATATCAGGGAGAGTAATATCAAAATATAATTATAAAGACTTACATGACTAACGATGGAGAGAGGTTTCCCTTTCGGGGAACCCCAAAGACGACTTCCTACACTTGGAAGCTTATTTAAAAACTGCTACTATTTTACAAGAAAGGTTTATATTACAAGGTTTGGGATTTGGAAGGTGATTTTGGGCATTTAGTGAAAGGGAAGGGGAATATGATTTTCTTTGAAAGACTTCGTTGCTGGATTACTTGTTGTCTTCTGTCTTCATAAGAGGTCTCTATTTATAGGAGCTTCCGGACTTCAACTTCGGACTTTATCTTACTTCAAGAATCTTTTTGACTTCAGCGGGGTATGCTTTGGGCCCCATTATCACGTGAAGTTTTCAGAAGATACTTGTATTATTGTCCTTGCTGGTCTTGTAGCTACTTTAATAAAGCTACTTTTATAAAGTTACTTTAGTAAAGTTGTCTCGTTATTCTTTGTTGCTTTCTCCACTAAATCTGCTTTTTCTGTTCTAAGCTGTTATGATTATAAGTTGGATGGCTCTTTTACGTGTCTAGATTGTGCAAGGTTATTGAATCGAAACTCATGTGAGTCTTGAAAATTAGTATTCTGAAAATCCCCATGAAAATCTTCAGGGTCTGAACTGTGTATTAGAGACATTTCTGGGCAAGGAGATATTTCTGGACTAGGATTTTTGATTATATGCTTGCCTTGATTTTCTTTTTCTTCGAAAAACCTTTCTAATATCTGTTTTACTATGTCTTCTATCTTGTCATTTTTTTTCTTTTTTGAAATTATACTTTTCTTTTTTAAGGCTTCTCCTTGTACGAATATCTTTGGTAGTCTTCGTCTTGTCTGTATAGATGAGCAACCTTCATCTTTACTTTTTGGCGAAGTGACAACTATTAACGGATTTGATGAGTCTTTACCGGCTACCATTTGAATCAGACTAGTTGTATCTCTATCCGATAAAGTGGATTTCATTGCATTCATTGGGGAATGCATACCCTTCTCATCCATTTTGTCTTGAGATGGAAAACTCTGTGATTGAGCTAGTTCAAATTTTACTGCCTGGATTCTGTGTTCTAACAGTCTCACTTGCCCCACAAGTCTTATTGTTTCTTGTATCAATGTCTCATTCTTCTGGTTTAATCTTTTGAATGCCTCAGTCATGGATGAGCAATGATCACAGAAAATTACTTTGTCTCTGTCTTTCTGGATGTTGTATTGAGGAGTCTTTTTGGGTGTTGTCTAAGTGCTGGAGAAGTATAATAATTTGGTCCTAATATTCCTCTAGCATAGTCTAATGCTAATGTGAAATCACTGAAACCTTTAAAAAGGGGCTTTTCTATATATTTTATTGAATCTATAACTTCTAATCAGGGTTTGAAAAATACCATTTGTCTTACCATGTTCTACAACATAATATTTTAATTTTGTTTTCTTGGTTTTTGTCTGTAAAATATTGGCATAAAGCATTTAAAGTTCCTATTAAATATTTTGTGTCTTTTTTATTATATGCTATCCATAAATTGTCTACTAAACATGTTTGTTGTCTGTCTATTACACACTCTGCTAATTTTCTAAATGTCATATTTGTAGGTGGAAATGCTATCATGTTATGCTTCCCAAACCATATTCGGTCTATAACAGTATCATCTACCGAAGCTTGTGGTCTAAAATGAAGATTATCTAATATTGTTTGCATATATATGTCTGGGGGTGAGGCTTGGATGCCTTTACCCTTGTCTGCTGTCTTTGGAACTGGTGGTCTCATGCTGTCAATAATAAATATTTTTATTAGTTCACAGTAATGTTTAATCTACTTAACTGGTTTGCTAAGTTGTTATCCTTCCCTTTAATATATTCAAAAATCAGATTATAAATTGAGATAGTATCTATAAAATTTAACCATCTTCTTCGACAACTATGTTTTATCATTTAATTTTTGATGAAATTTAACTATAGCCTCACAATCAGTTCTAATTAATATTTTTGGTTTATTTAAAATATATAATATGAAACTATTTAGTCCATAAATTACAACTAATATTTCTGCATCTATACTACTCATATTTCCTTTTTCTTTATACTTACCACTTTGGTAGCTCATATTTTTTCTTCAATCTTGTTACTATATTTATTTGGTCTGGCTTTTAAATCACCATCCTTCAAAGCGACCATCTGTTTCTATGATTAAATATTTTGTTTCTAATGGCATGTTTAAGTCAGGATATTTTTTATTTTTTCCTTAGTTTTTTGTACTAATTTAATATCATCTGTATTAAAATGTTTTTGTCCTGTAGAACCTGTCTTAGAATATAAAGGTCTTGCTATTTTTCCAAAGTCTTTTATAAAATTTCTAGCATAGTTTACTATTCGTAAGAATTTTTGTAATTCTTTGATATTATCTAGTTTGTCTGGCATTTCTAAAGCTTTTTTTTTTTTAGCTATATGGGGTTGTAATTTAATTTTCCCATCTCATAATACTACTCCTAAGAAATTTATATTTACATAATTCCATCTCCTTTTTACTAATTATTATTCAATTTTCTACAAATAGTCTAAATACAGTCTGTAAATGTCCCAGATGTTCTTTAATATCTTTACTAAATACTAATATGTCATCTACATATACTAATACAAACCTTTTATATTTCCAAATATACTATCCATTTTTCTTTGAAAAATTGGTGGAGCTGTCTTTAACCCAAATGGTATTACTAACCATTCAAAATGTCCTTTAGGACAAGTAAATGATGTCCACTCTATACTGTATTCATGCATTTTTACCTGCCAGTATCCTGATTTACAATCAAATTTACTAAATATTTTCTTTCCTTGTATTCTATTTATCAATTCTGTTTTATCAGGTAGTTTGTATCCATCTGTTCTAGTATTATCATTAAGTCTTTTATAATTTATTACCTGTCACGACCCATTTTAGCCTAGATCATGCGGGCACCTATCTTTCTCACTTCGGTAGGCGAACCCTTAACTCAACATTCACAATAATAGAAAATAGCGGAAGAAAGTAAAATAACGTAAGTCTCATAATATAATATAATGTTAGCAAGTGCGAAAGTAAATGAAATCCACCCCAGTATCTGGTCTGGTCATATAAGAGTATCTAAATCTAAAAACTAAAGGTCTAAATAATAATACATAAGTAGTCTCAAATCATGTCTCTGAATGGAAAGCAAGACATAAGTAACAGAAGAGTCTTTGAGGTCAGCGGACACCATGCTCACCCTGGAAAACTCAAGTGCAAGCTGAAGAGTCGATCAACCACGAGTCAGATAACTAGATCCTACCTGATACTTTGCACTCATAAAAGAATGCAGCAAGTGCAGGTCAGTACAAACAACAGTATTTGTAGGCATCATCGGCTGACCAAGCATAGATAGCACAATTCAGAAAATAAGTAGATAGCTGTCACGACCCAGCTAGGGGCCGCGACGGATACCCGGGGCTAGCCACCGAGCACCACTCACTCTACCACTCATCTTACTCACTTAAGGCCCTTTTTATCAACTTCATACACGAATTATAGGAATAACATATTTTAGATAGAAATATAAATACTTTATATACATTTGCCTCTCGGCCATCAAAATAATATATACATACAATAACATCTTGTGAGACCATCTAACCCACACTGCGTATCTACGAGCCTCTACTAACAGACTGTATATATATATAGACGGAACAAGACTCCGTCGTGCCCAAAATATGTATATATACCAAAAGGAGAATCACAAGCACCTCCGAACAATGGAGTGCTCTCAATCAGCTGACAACTACTAAGAATCTGGATCAAGCTCACCTCCCTGTCTACCTGTGGGCATGAACACAGCGTCCAAAGCAAACGGACGGCAGTACGAATATTGTACTGAGTATGAGAGGCATAAACAATGAAGAAAGACAACAATAATATAATGAGAACATCAATACGAAACATCTGGATCTGAATGACAATCATAAGAGAAGTAATGCATGCTGTCTTACTCATACTCATCATCATATCATATATGCATAATATGTAAGCTGCCCGTCCATATCGGAACGGTGTGATAATCAATAACAATAGCCCGCGTCCAGGCCTCCCGCATCGGGGGTACCATCTCATGCCGCCCACTAGTGGTGTCTGCCCATGCCAAATGGTCATGGTGTATCCGTATAGCTGCCCGCCTTAGCGGTGACTGCCCGAACAACTAGGCGCGGTGTCATATTATCATGACATGCTCATATTATTATAGTACATACGTAAGGCTGAAGATCAACTATACTTTATCGGGGTGACGTAAGGTCGTGATCCCTCGATTTCATTATGGAGCAATTATTGACATTCTGCCTCACCTTGAAGGAAGTAGCACATAAGGTGAGTGTAAGCAATAAATAACATCTCTATCCTTATGGCATCATCGTATTATATCTCTTATCTTATATAGACATTTATAGATATAGGCTTTTTAGCTTTCTTAGGAATACATGAACTCATGAAGAGGAAAGGAATATATGCTATAGGATTCATGCCATTAGAAGGAAAGGACTAGCCTCACATACCTTTGTCGTTTAGCTAGGATATCGTTCACTTGATCTCCTTCGATATCACGTCTCTACCTTCACGAGAGAATTCGAATTAGTATTAGTTAATTGACTATAAAAACGTGTCGTTATTTCTAGGAAAAATTGGGCAGCGTTTCCTTTGTTTCTACTACTTTTCTCATGTCTCGTTTCAACTCCCAAACATTTACAACAACACTTACAATATCGTATCAACAATCGTCATATATATACCTTAAGCAAAATCCACCATTTTCTCCAATTTCTCCACCTCTAGTGGTTTTAGCTCATCATCGTAATTTCGCATTCTTCACACCTACTCCATGGTCTATACATCATTTATAATGTATACATAATCATAGCACACCAACATTCATGATCCGACCTAGCTATCACCCAATTATGGCACTATTCACTCATTAATGGTCCATTTCTATGTCTTGCTACAATTCAAGTGTCTTAGCTTTCCAATACTTTAAACAACATGATAAAGTCATGAAACTTACCTTAGATGATGGTGGAATAAGTCTAGAGTGGAATTCCTTCCTCTTTCACCAAACCCTACTTCACCTCCTTTGAGATTTCTTGGTTTGGATGAACTTCACTTGAGTTTCATACACTTTGTTTCTTGGATTTAATGTTGTTGATCTTGATTTTCCTTTGATTCTCTTGGGTGAAGTGTTTTGGAGAATATTCTAGAGTGTTCTTGTATTGTGGAGATGAAAAATGAAATAAAATGAGGTTAGGGTCCCTTTTTAATACTCAAAATCTGATTTTTAATGAACAACAGTCGGGGTGTACAGTGGTCGTAAACCACAGTTTACGGACCGTATACTAGTTTACGGGCCGTATAACGTGGTCGTATTTAAGCATATCAAAAACAGAAAGGTTTGCTGAAGATCATGGTAGTTTACGACTTCAGTTTACGGGCCGTATTTCGATTTACGGTCCATATTTTGGGTCGTATTTTGCCATTTCAACATTTAACAAAAAGTCGAATTTTTTTGAAATGTTGAAGGACGATGGCACTTTACGGTCCGTAAATCACTTTACGGGCCGTAAATCACTTTACGACCACTAGGCTGGAATAAAATTCCGCAACTTTCTTATTTCTAAAAATTCATAATTAGTTATTCCCAACTTAGTAAAACATCGCACACTCATATCCTTCATTGGTCTATTCATTGTAGGCTCGCGGAAAATTTCCGAGGTGTAACATTCTACCCCCCTTTTGGAACATTCGTCCTCGAATGTTAAACACTTGGGATTCTATGAAAATTTTGCCAGAGTTTCCTCTGTAATCTGGCACTACCAACCTGTCACAACAACCCACAATATCATCCCCTCACTGGGCTACATCGTAATATCAACATACCTATGGCCACACACGACCAAAAGCATGAAAAATAAGCATACATACCTCATACCGTTGGTGTCACGACCCAACCCCGTAGGCCGTGACTGGTGCCCGACCTGGACACCCGTATACGAACCTGTTAAAACATAATGAAACTGAATCTATGAACAATATGGAAACTTGCAAAAGAACTCCAACGGTTCATAACGTCACCATATATGTATTTCCAGATCAACTGTCACAATTTACCAATTCATACAAGTTTAGTCACCTCCAAAACGTGCTAAAAAAAGATTAAATCATACCTTAACAAACTTGGCTCCTTAGTATTGTTAATCTCTTGAATGTGCACAACATCACAACATTTAATTTCCTCCAAGTTCACCCCATTCTCGGCCAAGCAACCATGGCCGAGAGCCCTTTTTTTTTTTTTTTGTTCTAAGTATTTCTTTTGCTTTGTTCTTGTTCAACTTTGATGATTAAATGGCTCCTTGATGACACATATATGTGAGGCTTCCAAGCCCCACACGTGCCCCCTTATGTGGCATGTGTTTTACCCCTTTTTTTTCTTTTGTTTTTTAATTTAAAAATCGGGTGGGGCCCACTTTATTAATTAATCTTAATTAATTTAATTAATCACTAATTCTTGCTTAATAATCTAATCCCAATTAATTAATTCCTAATCTTCAATAATAATATTTTTACACTAAATAAAATTTATAAACAATTTATGTTTTAATTAAAATTGAAAATTAAAGATTTCTATTTCGTGTCTGAAAATAATTACGCCTTTAATTTGAGTCGATTTGCTTGCGAATAATTCGACGTATAAATATACGGGGTATAACATCCTTCCCCCCTTTAGAACATTCATCCTCGAATGTTAAACTGATTCTGAATTCCCAATACTTTCTCAAGTGTCCTCTTATTTAATTATGCCCTTCACATATCTCTTCCATTGGTCGATTCGCTATAATTCATTATAACGTATTCCATGCCTCTACATAGCTATTCCTATAATATCTCCTCTTTCTGTTGCTTCCCGAGGTAATAATTCCACGTCACTGCCTTTACCCTCCTCTTACTTCGCAGTCTGTTGTCAGTTGTATTGCGAGCTCTTCCGTTGAAATCTTACTTTCTTCCTTGTATGCTTAGTCTTAACTTGACTCCTTCTTCTCCTATAGTTATTCCCTTAAGGTATCGTTTCCTTTATCTTACCTATCAATCTTTAAATGTGATTTTAATAACGCGTTGACGTCTCTCGTTAGTTCATTAGACTTTAATATCCCTGGAGTATCGTATGACTCTGGTAACCTGTGGACCCTTCGCAGGTTCTACGGGTAAAACAAAATTTCCCAGAGGGTCACATTTTTGTACTCCAATATCTTTGCTTTACTCCGCTGTGACTGTCCGTATTCTGAAATCCTCAGCATCATGTGTCACTTTCTGACTTTCTTTTAAAGGTCTTCAACTTCACTTGCTTTTACTTCTTGATCCCGATCTTTAGGGTTGGCTATCAAATAGCGCTAGGGTCCCCTCATGTTATACCTTTACTGTCATCCAATAACCCATAACCCGCTTGTTCCGATCGTCTCGGTTAAATCATTTCGTAATTTTCTTTACTCTAATTGGCCATACTTTAGGCATATTACCTCGTGTCGTTTCTCTATTTTTGACTCAAACCCTTCTATTGCCTCTTTACTCAAATTTGCTCTTAGTTCTCCTACCACACATCCTATTGCAATCTTTACAAGAGTATGTGTAGTTGCTCAAATTAGCACGGAAAACACCTTAGCGTTGCCTCGCTAGTCTTTATGCAGACCCTATATTCTTCTCTTATATCTTTCAATTGATATCAAGGCTCAACTATGGCTTTTGTGCTCAGTACTAATTATATCTCTGTAGTTTTTCCTTAAACCATCTTACACCTTCCTTTGATGTACCCAGAATATTGCAACCGCATTGTTGTTACTGAATTCTTACTCTTCTTATCAAGTACTCACTTGGTCTCATTCTTAGCATATAAATATTCGTAGGTTGCATAACTATTCTTGTATAACTTTTATAAAGTGTATCTAATCTTAGTCATAGTCTTTCCTTCTCCTGGTTTATTCCGCTCTACATATCCGTACTAAAACTCGTTTGTAGCCTTTCTTGTCATACCCCTTTCCTTTTTCTTTTGCTACTTATGTGTTACATTGTCATTAACCAATAACTCTGTTGCCAACATCTTAACCTCTAATCCAGTATAGCCTTGCTATCCCTTATAATATCCTTTAAGTTACTTGTTACCATTCTCTTGTCGTATTCTTCCTTTTTATAAGCATCCACCTTCTGATGCTATATTATCCAAGATCTTTACCAATAATTCTCAGCATTGTCTCAAATATCATCGTGGCTTCTATCCGTTCATTGTTGGATTTCAAATCTCACTAACTTGTCTCAGCAAGGGATCTCACTTAAAGTTTAAGTATTCACATTAAACGTGTTGCAGCGTCAGTTGATTCCGTCTTACACTTGCATTTCTTTCATCCGCTTCCCCCCTTTAGGGTGTACCCACATCATTATCTATTTATACTCTACTCTATGTCTCCATTTCCAATCTTCAAATTCATATGATTCTGTTCCAATATGTTTAGTATACTACACCATATCCATGTCTTCCTTTATATCCCCCATAACTTAGATTACCCATGTATGAAACCCCAACACAATCACGAGGCGACGAGAACTCTCGATATATAGTACAAAATCTCATCTGATGGTTGGTACTTGAGTAATATAATTAATGTAGCAATTTATCCAAAGCCACATTCCATTTATTCCGATCAGTGATTAGCTAGTGCTTATAGTCGTTTCAAATTCTCCATTCGGTAGCACGTATATTCTAATGATAAGTGTCCCAAGCTTTCCCATAACACCATTTTTATCCCAACGGATATCATCTGTTTCTTCTAGTAAATTCACAATACACCAGTTGTTTCGCAAATCCACAATCCTTGTCTTTTAAGGATTTCACCATTTCTGAGGTGAAGTCACATACACGTAGTACTCCTTTATGCCTCATGCTCCTTCATCGTTGTTGTATACCCAACGCTAACTTCTAAATTACTCAAAATCATATCAAATTCGTTTTAATAGTGGTCTTGTCTCATCACTTTTTCGTCGTACTACACCTTAAGTTTGTAGCTATATATTCCCCCTTTTTTTTCCTACACTCATACTCAATTAATTACGTCTGTCTTGAGTGCTTCCTTTAGTATTCCTGTCATTTCTGCAATCTATGTCCATCTTTTATTTTGTGCACGAGGAATCTCATGCTACTCCTGTATCCTTTAGAAAACACTACTTCTACATAACCCCTTTCTCGTTTTCAAAACATATTCTGTTCATCTCTATTTGTTCTTATCATACTAGTCATTTCTGGCATTCACTCTGTCTTGTTTCTCATCTTCCTTTAGGTTGGTCTTTCACAATTCTGTCACTTGTATTACTCGTTTCCTAAGATATACGTGTCATAACGCATCACTACACTGTAATCCCACTTGCTTTCTTCTTATCCTCCTCTTTCTATTAACTCCTTCTCTTCTTGTGCTCACTTTCACTTTCGTTACCATTTGACTTTTATTCTGAACTTTCCTTATAGAACTTTGTAAGTCTTTCTTATTCGTTCTACATTTGCTTTTCCGTTTCACACTAATCACATCGTATTCTTTAGTTACTTCCTTGCTAGGCTTTACTCATTTCTATAGCAATCCTTATGGTATTCACATCACATCCTGTTCGTAACCCATCCTATAACGTAACACTTCTTAATCTTATTCACGATTCTTACTATGTTTCAATTACACTCTGTGGACTAGGCGTACTTAACCCTTCACCCTTTCTGATCGATCCTACCCTTAGTATCTCGCACGCTGTCTCATCAATACCTTCATGACTTGTCATAACTCGTCCTTCTCCGTACTTTTATCTCAATCATACTATTACTCCTTTTAATTGTAAACGCGTCATAATTTGTCCCTGCTTATCGGTTCACTCGATACCTCAATAAAATATTCTGTTACGAGTTGCCACCTCTTTCTAAATCATCCCTTAGCATCCCAAGCCCTTCCGAATCATCCTAGCATTTCATCAACAATATATGAAATACATGATCCTAAACAGCCCACAAGTTTGAGCTTTCTTTCCACAAATTCCATCTCCAATTAGTTGGTTAAGAACTAATAAAATGTCACCATGAAGCATTCTCCAACCACCACCCGAAGAAAAACAAGAATCCGACAAGCACCACAGGACTTCTAATGCTTGATTTACATAGTTTACCTCCATATTTGTTCTTGGGTCGTGAGCGAATCATTTAGTTCATAAACTACTTGTTGTATGCTTTGTACTCTTCCAATAAATTGAAACGTAATTGCTGGACGTTTCTATCCTTCGACATGAGCTTTTTCTAAGGCAAAATGTGGTTGAAAAGCATTCTGGTCCGTTCAAATGAATTGCGAATTTGCTGCTCATATATGCTTCTTCGAAACAAAGTTTCCCAAATAAGAATGATGCCTCGTACGGATGACGTGTGGGGGGGGGGGGGTATCTCTTAAAGCTTTAGCCTAGCATAATAAATTTTCCCTATCAGTATCGACTTTCAAGACATATTATGAACTTATATCTCATTCTTTTTTTTTTCTATTTCTGAGAAAATTTGGGCAGAGTTTCCTCTGTACTTCTTACTCTCCCGAAACCTGCACGCAGGAAATACCAACAATACCTCACAGGGCCAACATATATACGCATATATCATATCGTATCATATCCACACTGGGCTCCCGATTTTCCAGTAAAAAGTATAAAGGTGTCGAAACTTACCTCACATATCGTACCTGATCCTTTAACGATCCGTCCTGTTATACCTTACTATCTACCTTCTCTTTCATTCTTCAACTTTACATTTCAATCATATTTCAATATTCTTACCTTATCTGACATGCCTCTTTCGCACCGTGACTTACCTGTGTACCTTGTAACTTTCAATATCGTCGGTCGCTTTCTTCTGTCAATGTCGTTCTTCAGCTGAAATCAAAGGTTAGTATAAGGAATTTCATTTCCTATGGCTGGGTTCTATCGCACGATCTTAGATATGAAAGAAAGGTAACATCCTAAATGTCCTGTAGCTTCCTGTTTATAGATGTGGTGCACAACACACCGATAAAAAAGACTCTACTAGACATGGTCTATAGATATTCCGAGGACGAACTGCTCTGATACCACTTTTGTCATGACCCAACCCCGTAGGCCGTGACTGGTGCCCGACCTGGACACCCGTATACGAACCTGTTAAAACATAACCAAACTGAATCTATGAAAAATATGGAAACTTGCAAAAGAACTCCAACGGTTCATAACGTCACCATATATGTATTTCCAGATCAATTGTCTCCTGAGGAGTCACAACTAATCATATCAATATCATATGCAAGCCGACAAGGCTGCCACTATAGACGGACATCATACCACAGCACATCGTATAGACACCGCTGAACATAACCCATACACAACCCACACATACGTCTACAGACCTCTAAGAATACGAATAGCGAAATATGACGGGACAGGGCCCCGTCGTACCCCTGGATAGCATATACATATATGTATCATAAGATTCAAATCAAAAGTCTAGACTCCGGAACAACGGAGCTCTCCAAGACAGCAGAAAGGGAGTCCTAAGCTGGCGGATCACCAAAGCGAGTGTCTGCACCTCCGGGCATGAAACGCAGCCCCCCGAAGAAAGGGGTCAGTACAGAATATGTACTGAGCATGTAAAGCATGAAATACAGTAAACAGGATCATAACTGAAATAAGGAGTACAGAAAACGAGTACAATAGCCATAATACCAAAATGCTTGCCTTTAAAACATAAATCATGCATGTCAATATCATATATCATACCCGGCCCATTATGGGACTCGGTGACATAATCATATCATTATCATATACATATATGCCGTACCCGGCCCTCTAGTGAGGGACTCGATGAATAAAGTCATCATATGCCCTCCTGGCCGCCATAACATATCATCATATCATATATATATATATATATATATATATATATATATATATATATATATATACCGTACCCGGCCCTCTAGTGAGGGACTCGGTGAACAATGTAGTGAAACTGTGCACGATAACATACCCGACCCAGGACTCGGTGAAAGACATATTGAGGCATGCACGAGCAGAGTAGTGAGCAACCATATGCAATTTAAAACATTATCAAGACTCAAACAGAATAAGAAGAAGGGATTTACACCTGAGTATCAATAGCGACAATCATACCAAATACCCCTCGAATGTCATCATAAATAATATCAAAAGAGCCATAAGAGCCATAGACATATGTCAATATAGAATGAAACAGCTTATAGAAGTCAAGGACATCAGTTATTGTAGAGTTTCTAGGAATAGGAGCTTATATATATATCGACCATTATCCAACGCATAGGGAACTGAAGAGGGAGGCCCAATCACTTAAGAGTTCTAACATCAAGAAGTGAAATAAGAATCATGAATCACACTCAAAACTTATGAATAGAATTACCCCAAAGCTCATATCATTCATCACTTAAATCTAAGACATGCCAAAAGAAAGAAGGGACAGCTTTACATACCTGTTTAACGACTATTCGCAAATCCGTTCGCTTTGTCGCCCCCTTTAGCCTATTTAACGTCAAAGTAACGTTATCGTTAGTAACTATACTTTCTAGTTCATAAATCCGTATCCCATCGCTTATAGAACTTATTCTTTAACTTATACATTCTCGTTTAGGGTTTTTGTTAGTTAGGGACTTAACGAAAATTGGGCAGCATTTCCCCTATATATTCGCCTATCCCGAATTTCCAATTGCTCCTCTGTTGACTCAGAAATACCAACAACAACAACATATGGACATAATCATATCTTCAATTCCTTCAATTCCATAAGGATAACAGCATGTTCATATCAACACAATTTCAACCTTAACTTTCTAATTCTTTTCATTCCTTCACCATATAATCCATGACAGCAACAACAACTATAATGCAACTTAAAATTAATTTACCATGTCTAATTAAAGCAGCCCCCTACATGGCTAAATTTACATTTTAACATCAACATCTACAACTTCTCACATTCATCACAATTTACCAATTCATACAAGTTTAGTCACCTCCAAAACGTGCTAAAAAAAGATTAAATCATACCTTAACAAACTTGGATCCTTAGTATTGTTAATCTCTTGAATGTGCACAACATCACAACATTTAATTTCCTCCAAGTTCACCCCATTCTCGGCCAAGCAACCATGGCCGAGAGCCCTTTTTTTTTTGTTCTAAGTATTTCTTTTGCTTTGTTCTTGTTCAACTTTGATGATTAAATGGCTCCTTGATGACACATATATGTGAGGCTTCCAAGCCCCACACGTTCCCGCTTATGTGGCATGTGTTTTACCCCTTTTTTTTCTTTTGTTTTTTAATTTAAAAATCGGGTGGGGCCCACTTTATTAATTAATCTTAATTAATTTAATTAATCACTAATTATTTCTTAATAATCTAATCCCAATTAATTCCTAATCTCCAATAATAATATTTTTACACTAAATAAAATTTATAAACAATTTATGTTTTAATTAAAATTGAAAATTAAAGATTTCTATTTCGTGTCCGAAATAATTCCGCCTTTAACTTGAGTCGATTTGCTTGCGAATAATTCGACGTATAAATATACGGGGTATAACAGTTGGCATCTCATTTTTCATGTCCTCTGGGGGTTGGAATAAATGCGGGTACTCGGATTTCATCTTCTCTTCTGCCTCCCAAGTCATTTCTTCCCGATTGTTGTTTCGCCATAAAACTTTGACCGATGCTACCTCTTTATTTCGAAGTCTTCGCACCTATCTATTTAAAATGGCAACAGGCACTTCTTCATATGTCAGTTGTTCTGTCACTTGGACATCATCAACCGGAATTATTCTTGTTGGGTCTCCAATACACTTGCGGAGCATCGAAACATGAAAAACTGGGTGCACTGACTCAAGCTCTGAAGGAAAGTCCAATTCGTAGGCTACACGACCCACCTTACGGATAATTTCATAAGGCCCAATATATCGTGGGCTCAACTTCCCCTTTTTACAGAATCTCATTACTCCTTTCATTGGCGATACTTTCAGGAATACCCAATCATTGACCTGAAATTCCAGATCTCGCCGGCGATTATCTGCATAAGACTTTTGGCGGCTTTGGGCTGTTAGCAATAAATCTCGGAGCACCTTAAATTTTTCTACCGCTTGCTGAATCAATTCGGGGCCTATCAATTGTGCTTCTCCTGTCTCAAACCATCCAATCGGGGATCTGCATTTCCTTCCATACAAAGCTTCATATGGAGCCATTTGAATACCGGAATGGTAGCTATTGTTATAGGAAAATTCAATAAGAGGTAAATGCTCATCCCAACTACCGCCAAAATCCAACACACATGCTCGTAGCATATCATCCAAAGTCTGAATAGTGCGTTCGGCTTGTCCATCGGTCTGTGGATGAAATGTCGTGCTAAGCTTAACTTGAGTACCTAGACCTTCTTGAAAAGACTTCCAAAACTTGGCTGTAAACTGTGCCCCTCTGTCTGTAATAATGGCTAATGGAATTCCATGGAGTCGCACGATTTCTTTTAAATACAACCTGGCATAATCTTCTGCCGAATACGTGGTTCTAACTGGGAGGAAATGAGCTGCTTTTGTGAGTCTGTCCACGATCACCCATATAGAATCATATTTCCCCCGTGAACGGGGTAATCCCACAATAAAATCCATATTAATGATTTCCCATTTCCACGTAGGAATTTCCATTGCTTGCAATAAGCCCCCTGGCTTCTGATGTTCTGCTTTCACTTGCTGGCAATTTAGGCATTGGGCTACAAATTCTGCTATGTCTCGTTTCATGCCATCCCACCAATATAGCAATTTGAGATCATGATACATCTTGGTTGCACCTGGATGAATAGAGTACCGAGAATAGTGTGCTTCCTCTAGAATCCGTTGGTGTAATTCTGCTACATCCGGCACACATAGCCTGCCTCGATATCTAAGGACTCCATCTACGGAGGCTTCGAATAGAGACTTCTCTTTTTCACGAGAGACATTACTGTAATGACACATTTGTGGATCTTCATATTGCTGTTCTTTCACTTCTATATTCAAAGATGAAACTGTGGGATCATTGATGCTAATTCCTGCATCACCTGAATCCATTACACGTACTCCAAGATTAGCTAGTTGGTGGAGCTCATGAACCATCTCTTTCTTTTCCGGAGGGATTTCGCATAGACTGCCCATTGATTAGCGGCTGAGCGCGTCGGCTACTACGTTTGCTTTTCCGGGATGGTACAAAATATTCACGTCATAGTCTTTTAACAATTCTAACCACCGCCTCTGCCGCAGGTTCAACTCCTTCTGCTTAAAAATATGTTGGAGGCTTTTGTGATCCGTATAGATATCAATGTGCACACCATACAAATAATGTCTCCATATCTTCAACGCATGAATAACCGCAGCCAATTCGAGATCATGAGTTGGATAATTCTGTTCATGTTTCCGCAACTGTCTCGAAGAATATGTAATAACCTTCCCATGTTGCATTAATACACATCCTAGTCCCACACCGGAGGCATCACAATACACGACATAGCCATTTGGCCCTTCGGGAAGTGTTAACACTGGAGCTGAAGTTAACCTGTCTTTCAACTCTTGAAAACTACGCTCGCAAGCGTCATTCCACTGACATTTCGCCGACTTCCGGGTTAGCTTCGTCAATGGAGCTGAAATAGATGAAAATCCCTCTACGAATCTTCTATAATAGCCTGCTAAACCCAGAAAACTACGGAATTCCTTAGGTGTCGTAGGCCTTGGCCAAGTCTTCATAGCTTCAATCTTCTGAGTGTCGACACGAATGCCATCACCTGAAATAACATGGCCCAGAAATGTCACGAAATTTAGCCAGAACTTGCACTTTGAAAATTTCGCATATAATTCCCGAGCTCGAAGAATGCCAAGAACAATTCTCAAATGATTTGCATGCTCCGATTCTGTGCGAGAATATACCAGAATATCATCAATAAACACTATCACAAACAAGTCCAAGAGTGGCCTGAACACATTGTTCATTAGATTCATGAACACTGCCGGAGTGTTAGTCAACCCAAACGACATCACTCGGAATTCATAGTGGCCATATCTCGTCCTGAAAGCTGTTTTGGGAATGTCCGGTTCTCTAAATCTCACCTGATGATAACCCGATCGCAAATCTATTTTAGAAAACCATTTGGCACCTTGCAATTGATCGAATAAGTCATCAATCCTTGGAAGAGGGTATTTGTTCTTCATCGTCACCTTGTTCAACTGCCTGTAATCGATACACATTTGTAGAGAACCGTCCTTCTTTCTTACGAACAAGACTGGTGCTCCCCACGGCGATGAACTGGGCCTTATAAACCCCTTTTCGAGCAAGTCCTTCAACTGTGCCTTTAGCTCTTTTAATTCTGCCGGAGCCATTCGATAAGGAGGGATAGAAATGGGTTCAGTGTCCGGCAATACATCAATAGTGAAGCCAATTTCCCTCTCAGGAGGAAGACCTGGTTGTTCGTCTGGAAATACATCTGGGAATTCATTCACTACCGAAACAGATTGGAATGCTGGCGACTTTGCCTCGGTGTCATGAACCCGAACTAGATGGTAAATATAGCCTTTAGCTATCATCTTTCTTGCCTTAAGGTAGGAAATAAACCTACCTTTTGGAGAAGCTGTATTACCCTTCCACTCAAGCACGGGCTCTCCCGGGAATTGAAATCGAACCATCTTCGTCCGGCAATCGACATTAGCATAGCATGATGCCAACCAATCCATACCCATAATTACGTCAAAATCAAGCATTTCCAACTCAATCAAATCAGCTCTTGTTCGGCGATCACATATAACAACTACACAATTTTTATACACTTTCCTCGCTATTACCGGATCACCAACCGGAGTGAATACCTCAAAAGGTCTAATTGGCTCGGGTTTCACCCCAATATAGTCAGCAACATACGGAGTTACATAAGATAAGGTAGAACCCGGATCGATCAAAGCATATACAACACGGGAAAATATAGTTAATGTACCTGTGACGACATCTGGGAAGACTCAAGATCCTGTCGTCCGGCTAAAGCATATACGCGGGGCTGAACAACACTTGAAGTAGATGCTCCCCCTCTACCTCTGCCTCTACCTGCTGTAGTCTAAGAAGTCTGTGCTGTCGGGTGTACTGAGGAAGACCCAGCTGCTGATCTTGTAGGTTGAGTCCCAACTCTACCTCTTGCTGAAGGGAAATCTCTCATCATATGACCAACCTGCCCGCAGGCATAACAAGCATCCGAACCCTGACGAAACTGTTCGGAATGTAGTTTACCGCACTTGCTGCACCGCGGCACCAAGGGTCTCCTCTGACTAAAGTCTCCCCTAAACTGAGAATCTGAGGCCTTCGAACTCTGGCCCTGTCCTGACTGAAAAGAATGATCAAACCTCCTATCTGAGAATCTGGGAGGCGCACTAGTCGCTGACTGACATAAGTTCCCAGAACGCATCTGTCTCGGTCCCCCTATATACTCACTGTTGGCTCCCATAGATCTAACCCTCTTGCCTTGTCTCCTGTCAGTATCACAATCACTTCTTTGCGGTGGCTGTCGTCCCTCTAAATTCTGAGCATGGGCTTGTATACGGGAAATGTCCATCCCGTCCTGCAATGAAGCTGTCAAGCAATCTTTGAATAAATGTGGTCCCAAACCACTCACAAACTTGTGCACTCGATCCCCCATGTCGGCCACCATAGTCGGGGCATACCTGGCCAAAGAATTAAATTGCAAGCTATATTCCCGAGCACTCATGCTTCCTTGCTTTAGATTCAAGAACTTGTCCACTCTATCTCGGCGGACCTCGGGTGGCAAATAAAGACGAATAAAAGCATCCACAAATTCTTGCCAAACCGGAGGAGGCGCGTTCTCTCCCCTTGATGCTACCCAGTTGTCGCACCATAATACCGCCACATCGCGGAGTCTATAAGAAGCCAACTCCACGAATTCGGTCTCGGAGGCATTAATAATCTTTAAGGTCCTCAACATCTCATCAATGAAGTTTTGTGGATCTTCATCCGATTTCAACCCAAAGAACTCCGGAGGATTTAAAGTCATAAAATCACGAGCTCTCGTACTAGCTGAACGATCACTCGGGCCCGCATTCTGTCGTTGTGCCTGGGCGGCAACCAATTAGGTCAATAAATGTATGGCCTCAGTCACCTGTTGACCCGATGCACCCGCTGGAGGAATCAGAGCCGAGGCTCCTCCTTGCTCTTCTACATTGGGCGGGGCCTCATTTTGTCATTCGCCCTCTTCTACATTCATCAGAGGCTCTCTTTCCGCCCGTCTTTTTATCGTAACTTTTCCCTTCTGGGCAGCTGTAGCTTATCCCTTTGGCGGCGTTCTGAAACCACAGCACACTATTAGGGAGGATAAAATCTTACGCATGGCTCTATCGCACGATTTCATAAGAAGAAGGATGGTCATTTTTCCTAAATGCCCTGTAGCCTCTTGTTTATTAGCGTGGCACGTAACACGCCATAAACAAGACTCTACTAGACACGGCTCGTAGACACTTCCTAGGACGAACTGCTCTGATATCACTTTTGTCACGACCCAACTAGGGGCCACGACGGGTACCCGGGGCTAGCCACCGAGCACCACTCACTCTACCACTCATCTTACTCACTTAAGGCCCTTTTTATCAACTTCATACACGAATTATAGGAAAATATGTATATATACCAAAAGGAGAATCACAAGCACCTCCGAAAAATGGAGTGCTCTCAATCAGCGGACAGCAACTAAGAATCTGGATCAAGCTCACCTCCCTGTCTACCTATGGGCATGAACACAGCGTCCAAAGAAAACGGACGTCAGTACGAATATTGTACTGAGTATGAGAGGCATAAACAATGAAGAAAGACAACAATAATATAATGAGAACATCAATACGAAACATCTGGATCTGAATGACAATCATAAGAGAGGTAATGTATGCTATCTTACTCATACTCATCATCATATCATATATGCATAATATGTAAGCTGCCCGTCCATATCGGAACGGTGTAATAATCAATAACAATAGCCTGCGTCCAGGCCTCCCATGTCCGGGGTACCATCTCATGCCGCCCACTAGTGGTGTCTGCCTATGCCAACTGGCCATGGTGTATCGTATAGCTGCCCTCTTTCGCGGTGACTGCCCGGCCAACTAGGCCTGGTGTGATGCAATCATGACATGCTCATATTATTATAGTACATGCGTAAGGCTCAATATCAACTATACTTTATCGGGGTGACGTAAGGTCGTGATCCCCCGATTTCATTATGGAACAATTATTGACATTCTGCCTCACCTTGAAGGAAGTAGCACATAAGGTGAGTGTAAGCAATAAATAACATCTCTATCCTTATGGCATCATCGTATTATATCTCTTATCTTATATAGACATTTATAGATATAGGCTTTTTAGCTTTCTTAGGAATACATGAACTCATGAAGAGGAAAGGAATTTATGCTATAGGATTCATGCCATTAGAAGGAAAGGACTAGCCTCACATACTTTTGTCGTTTAGCTAGGCTATCGTTCACTTGATCTCCTTCGATATCACGTCGCTACCTTCACGAGAGAATTCGAATTAGTATTAGTTAATTGACTATAAAAACGTGTCGTTATTTCTAGGGACAATTGGGTAGCGTTTTCTTTGTTTCTACTACTTTTCTCATGTCTCGTTTCAACTCCCAAACATTTACAACAGTACTTACAATATCGTATCAACAATCGTCATATATATACCTTAAGCAAAATCCACCATTTTCTCCAATTTCTCCACCTCTAGTGGTTTTAGCTCATCATCGTAATTTCGCATTCTTCACACCTACTCCATGGTCTATACATCATTTATAATGTATACATAATCATAGCACACCAACATTCATGATCCGACCTAGCTATCACCCAATTATGGCACTATTCACTCATTAATGGTCCATTTTCTATGTCTTGATACAATTCAAGTGTCTTAGCTTTCCAATACTTTAAACAACATGATAAAGTCATGAAACTTACCTTAGATGATGGTGGAATAAGTCTAGAGTGGAATTCCTTCCTCTTTCACCAAACACTACTTCACCTCCTTTGAGATTTCTTGGTTTGGATGAACTTCACTTGAGTTTCATACACTTTGTTTCTTGGATTTAATGTTGTTGATCTTGATTTTCCTTTGATTCTCTTGGGTGAAGTGTTTTGGAGAATATTCTAGAGTGTTCTTGAATTGTGGAGATGAAAAATGAAATAAAATGAGGTTAGGGTCCCTTTTTAATACTCAAAATCTGATTTTTAATGAACAACAGTCGGGGTGTACAGTGGTCGTAAACCACAGTTTACGGACCGTATACTAGTTTACGGGCCGTATAACGTGGTCGTATTTAAGCATATCAATAACAGAAAGGTTTACTAAAGATCATGGCAGATTACGACTTCAGTTTACGGGCCGTACGTCGATTTACGGTCCGTATTCTGGGTCGAATTTTGCCATTTCAACTTTTAACAGAAAGTCGAAATTTTTTGAAATGCTGAAGGACGATGGGACTTTACGGACGTAAATCACTTTACGGGCCGTAAATCACTTTACGACCACTGGGCTGGAATAAAATTCCGCAACTTTCTTATTTCCAAAAATTCATAATTAGTCATTCCCTACTTAGTAAAATATCGCACACTCATACCCTTCATTGGTCTATTCATTATAGGCTCGCGAAAAATTTCCGAGGTGTAACAATAGCAAGGAATCCAACAAGTATAAGATAATAAGATCACAACCAAGTATTCGTCATCGCCTACGTAAAGACTATAAACCCAAGTACACCAAGTCCGAAATATGTATATATCCAATTCAATCAACACGAATCGCAATCAAGCCAATGCAATGCAGTGCAATGCAATAATGTAAGGGATGAGGTGTAATGCCATGCAAATGAGGTGTACATATGTACTCCGGATGGAAATATCAACGTCTCGGTAGCACAACCCAGTGTGACTCGCGAAGTCTAAGTGCCACCCGTCCCAGACTTTACCCAATAGATAGACGAAACCCTGGCTAATTGCTCACAGGGGGAGTCTCACAGGCACCACCCTGGGGGACCCGCGGAGCCCATGCACTAACAACGATTCTGGAATAACATCAGAATCGGCCATGCAACAACGATGCCGAAACGGATCGTCGGTCATCGGCCTCTCACAATCACTCAAGTAAAAGAGTCGCTCAATCAACGATACCAGATACTTACCGGCTATCGGCCATGCATCATGAATATGAGGGAATGTATGCAATGCACTTATCAACGATTCCGGAATTGAACCTCGGACATCGTCCTTCTCACAATCACTCAAGTAAACGAGTTTATCAAACACCAGTTTCATCCAATAAACGATTCCGGAATGGATCTTCGGACATCGGCCTTTACAATCACTCAAATAAGGAGTTTATCAAATATCAATTTACTCAATCAACGATACCGTATCATCACTGGATATCGGCCATGCATCATGAATGTGTGAGAATGAGTGCAATGCGTACGTCAAGCATTCAACAATCAAGTTCAATATCATAAGTACCACGAAGGGGTACGCCATCAATGTTGTTATATCCCGTGTTTTCACATGTTTGGAAAAACTTGCATTTTATTGGATTCTTGAGACATAAGGTCAAATTTGATAGTTGGTTGAACATAGGAGTTATGCATGAAAGAATAGAGTCATGGAAGTGTGGGACGAGGCCAAGGGTAATTTCGGAATTTTGAAAATTAGTTTCGGGAATTACAAAACGTGGACTATAAGTCATTGGGCCAAAAATAATGGAATGGAATTTAAGGCCCAATGCATATGGAGTGGCCGACCATGGTGTGGCCCAAGCCCACAATTCTCATTAAATTTCCATGTGATTAATTAACATAAGGCCTTGATCCAAGCCCATTTTAGTTGGTCATGTGCTTGGTCATGTGACCAAGTCTTCTTAATATATGATTAGAAGGTTCAAGACTTTAGAAACAAGATCAAAAAAATCAAGAACAAGAGAAAGAGCAAGGAGGCTCTCGGGTTTGGCTATATTAAATTAGCCATCAAAAATATTGCTCCAAAAATTTTTCTTTTGTGGTTTTTCTACTAAGTTGAGGTTCCTTTGTATCTTGGTATAGTTGGTTTGGAGGGAGAAGCTTTAGATTCTTCAAAGTGATCACATTTCCAAGTGAAGAAGACTTGAGAAAGAGGTAAGAATTTCTACCTTTTTATTGTGTTATGAAGTTTTGTTTGTGTTGTAGTATGTAGAAATGTGTTGATTGTATGGAAAAATGGAAGTTTGCAAAGTGGGTTTGGAATATGGCTTGTAGCCGTGGGTGTGTGTGTGTTGTGTGGTGGTAATGTGTTGAATTTATGTTATATTCTAGTTGTGATTGTGATGAAATGCATATGGGAATTGAAAGTTGGATGAATTTAGTTAATATTGAAAAATAAGCATATGGCCGTAGGGTGTGCTTGACTTGGGATAAGAAATGAATTAAGTTGTTTAGTGTGTTGGAGTGTTGTTGTAATGTTTGTAATGTAAATGAAGTTAGAATGATATAAGTTTGTATTGAATTGGAATGTAGAAACTTATGTCGTTTTAGTATGATTTTCCGACATTAAGGAAATGAAGTTGTTTGATTGTGAATTATGATGATGATTGATGAATTTAGAAGTTGGAAACTTGTTATGAAGTTGTATGCCAAAGATTTGATGTTTTGCATAAGTTATGACTTTGACGGAAAGTTGTATATTATGTATATCGAGTGTATAACTTGAGGAAAACGATATGAAATGCTTTTAGAACTATATGGTGATGATCTTGATTGTTGATGAATGTGAAATTATTAATATTAGTTGAAAGTTGGGTTGAAATGAAGGTTATGTCAACTTGTTAGAAAGATGACTAGTTGAAGGATATTTGTGTTTTTAATGTTCGTTGTTGATATTGATGTTGTCGTTTGGGTTGTTGTTGATGATTTCTAGCCGAGTTGAATTCTCGGGGTGCTATATGTTTAGGGGAAGTGCTGCCGAAATTTCAGTAGACAATTATGCATTAAGTTGAAACTTTGGTATTCATAACTCACAATTGGTAAACTTGACCAATTGCAGTTTTTCGACGAAACGGGAAGTGAGTTTGGAAAGGCGTAAAGAGCTTGAAAGGTATGTAAAGCAACCCCAATTCTTCCCTTGGCATGCCCTTAGTGTGTTAGGGTCGGATCCGGGCCTCGAAAGACTTCTTGGCCCTCGGAATCCGCAAGAGAAATTCTCCGTTTTTCCTTCAGCAGAATTGAACCATTTTGGTATGCTTTTCTTGAAATTATGCAATTTTGTTCTAAATTACTTGGAAGGTCACAGAATGTTTGTAGAACCTTGTTAGGTGACTCCATGAGCTTGGAGGGCATAATTTGAGTCCGCCGCCTTGTTTGTCCCAAGGCGGGCCCACTATTCCCGGTTTTGCCCTTAATGTACTAAAGCTTTCTTTTTAAGCAATTTTTGAAAGAAACGTTTTGACTATCCTTTTAATTACTTAACGAATATTGTTTTAAACACTCTATTAAGTCTTACAAATTATTCTGACACCCGGAATGACTTCGGGAAGGTTATATTCCTGTAATTTATTATGATATCCGAAATGCATCTATTATGATCCCGTCCAACTCCATTGGATTTGTTTGACTTTGATACGCTTCATCGAGTCTTTGAAAATATCTATGGTAATTTTAAATTGCATTAGTCTCTCACTACTCCATTCGTGGATGCCCCAATGTTTCCCACACTGAGCCCGGGCCAGGATATGTTGTCAAGCGTGATCCTTTGCATTGTTCGCCGTGCCTCGATGTGAGGGAGCAGGTATACGCGTACATGGGTTTGTGGAGTATGCTGTGCCATGTACGCTTGTTCTGATATGATTTACTATGGCCATCTGATATGACATATTGTGTTACGGGGTTATGCCCCTATTCTGATTCTTCTGTGTTGTGGCACCAGCGTCAGGAGGGTGGCCACGTTCTGTCTGCCGAGTCCCTTGGCAGGGGCCGGATTTGATATGACATATGTTTCTGTACACACTCCGCATGTTTTGAAAATATATATCTGATACTTTGTATTTTCTGTTTACTTTCTGTACGTTCTATACCAGTTATGATTTTGTTTCTGCAACTCAGGCTTTACATATTCAGTACATATTTCGTACTGACCCCCTTTCTTCGGGGGCTGCGTTTTCATGCCGCGCAGGTACCGACGACAGGTTTGCTGATCCGTCTGCTTAGGATCTTATTCTGCCATTTGGAGTGCTCTCTTATTCAGAGCCATCTTTTGGTATAGTCTGTCACTTCTACATATGTATATTCTCGTTCATGGGTACGGCGGGGCCCTGTCCCGCCATATGATTCTGTTGGTTCATTTAGAGGTCTGTAGACATGTTTGTGGGTTGGGATCTTTCTGTACAGCTGTGTGTATATGTTGTGTTTGGGCGATCCCTTTCGCCGCGGCGGCCGGTCCGCATATATTTAAATGTTGCTCTGTTGGCCCTGTGTGGCCTTTGTTGGTATTTTCTGCGTGCAGGGTATGTGGGATAGTCCGTAAAACAAAGGAAACTCTGCCGAAATTTTTCTGGAAATTATTTAATTTGGAAATAAAGCCTTGTCGGCTTCTGCTATATACTAGAATATGTTTGAGTGCCCAGATCGGGCACTAGTCACGGCCTACGGGGTTGGGTCGTGACAAATGTATCATATCACAATACCATCAAGGGTATGCCAACAATATATCAATAGTACTAGTACCAACAACAGGTACGTCAACAATGTATCACAATGAAAATACCAACAACGGTACGTCAACCATATCTCAGTCAAGATAGTAACACAGATTCTGATATTTACCACTACTCGTAGCATCAACTATCAAAATGGAACAATACATACACATAACGGGGTGGCTAGTCCCAACACATATCAGGGCCCAACCTAAGGCAATATCCAACCCAACTTCATACCCAAAGGTTCATATGCTGTCTCCGACATTATATTCTAAATATGTGATTCACTATGCATAGTCTCACTAGAGGTAAGCTATAACCTACCTGGACTGCCGAACCGCAACACCAACAAGTCACTCTATCACCTTGCCCTTCCTCTGAAGCTCAGAACCAAAGTAGTCTAAGAATAATCGAATTCTAAATTAGAAATCATGGAGAATGATACTAATATTGCTACGATATCATTAGGTCCATTTTAACCCTAGAAATTGGGGGAACGGGCCCACAAGGGAGAAACGGGAAACTCGCGGGTAAAATACCAAATTGAATCCTAAGTAATCATAACCCAATCATTAATTGTTAATTTAACTCAAGACTTGTCCCAAATCTGATTTCAAGTAAAAACCCCCAAATTGGGTATGAATCCTAATTCTCTAAATCCGAAATTCAACGTTAAAAGTGGAAGATATGGGCTTACTAAGCTTAGATTCATCACATTTTAGCATTAACATCATCAATTCATCAAGTATAATCTTAGAGAAAAGTCTCCTGAAACCCTCCTTCAAATTCCACTTCTAAGGGATTGAAAAGGGAAGGGGAAAATCTAAGATGATTGTGATTAAAGAGGAGTAAAGGATTAGACAAAGTTTTACCTCCAAGAATTCCTCCAATTTGTCTCCAAGAACAGCTTTCCCAAGCTCCAATATCGAGATGTGAAATAATGAGGGTCTAAGACTCATTTAATGGATTTAACTGCCCATCACCGGCCCAGCGGCCACCTGAACGCTTTAGCGGTCAAGCCTAAATGGCTCGTACCCCTTCAACGGCAGGTCCACCGCCCCAGTGGTGGCGCCATTGCGGTACTGGTGCCGCCAAAGCGGGCACCAGACACCAGAACTTGGCCTAAGTTTTTCTTTTCGATCCGATTTTTCGACTAACTCCCGAGGCCATCTGCTCACATACCAGATACCTAGTCCTACATAAAAACGCGCCACGAACACGCCTGTGGGCTCGAAATTCCCAACGGAGGTCTCGTTGACCGAGTCAACCACCAATGCCTTGATTCCCATTTCCCATCCAATGTTCCGAAATGCATTTGAATGCATTGGGAACCAAACCAAATGCACACACAAGTTCTAAATGACTATTTGGACCTCTCAGAATTGAGGAAATTCCATAAAAGGTTCGTTTGCCCAAAAGTCAACTTTTGGGTCAACCACTTTCACTTTTAAGCCTATATTTTCACCAAAGTTACCCGAATCCAGTCTAGACACCTCGAAAAGCGTGTCAACGGTCCCCTCGGGTCAAAAGTGAGCCAATAAATGCTCGGGAATGGATGAAAGTGCCAAAAGAACTATAACGACCAAACGGGTCGTTACATTACCATTCTAGCTTTTCCTCTTATTATTTCACTATGGTTTTTTTTAACCATAAAGGCTGTTGATGTGTGTTTAGAAGTATATCTCCTTATTACTCCTACGTTCATTAATTCTTTGATCTGAGACTTAAAATCTACTAAGTCTTGATTTGTAGCTTCTATAGATGCTGTTTTTATTATGGATTCTGAGTTTATTATATCTAACCTATATACAACCTTATTATTTTCCAAATGTTTTAGAGGTTTTTATCTTATTATTTCTATTTCATCTAATATTTTTATTATGTTATCTAAATCTCTTTGATTGTTTATTACTCCTATTCTTTCTATGCCTGTTTTAAAATTATATAATTCTGTTTCTACATCTATCAAGGTATAATCCTTTTCTAATACATCTTCTTCTTCATTATCTTCTAAGAATAAATTTTTTGACTCTGTTTTTTCTTTACATCATGTGTTATAGTCTGTACAATCGTCACAACACTTATCCTGTTTCTTTTGTAGGTTTACATGGTCTGTAGTTTGGATTTTTCTGTGTCTTATTTTAGTTTCAGTTCTCATCATTTATACCGATGTATGAGTAATATTTTTTAAGTAAATTACTTCATCTCTAGTGAGCAAACGACTTCCATTGTTATGTAACATAAAACTTAGTCCTGTTACAAAGTCTACATTTATATTTAAGTCTCTTACCCATATTTTATCCATCTTGTAACTAGGTTTATAAAATTCTGAACATGTATTTATGAAGCTGATTTGAGATTTATCAATATAATGTCTATATATATTATGTGTTCCATCCATTTGCATTGCTGCAACTGATTTTTCTAGAGTTTTTATTAGATTTGGTGGAACTATCCTTTTATTTATTATACACTTTGTGCACCCCGAATCTACTAATGCTAGTGTCTCCATGTCATAATCGTCTATTTTAATTCTTGCAAGTATTTTTATTGTACTTAATTTTTTTTCCGTTACATACTAGTGCCTCATAATCTTCTACACTCATTAAGTCTTCTTGATAGTCATCGGGTATTGGCTTGAGAGCTCTAACTAAAGTTGGTTTTGTATTAGATGGAACTATATCTTCATCCTTATTTTCTTCATGTTCTTCTTTTGGTTTTCCTTTTTCTAATTTCTGTATTCTTTTTTCTAATTCATTTATTCTTGTTTCTAATGTCATTACTCTTAAATAATCGTCGCATCATTTATCTCTTTATGCTTTTCTTCTTTATTTACCTTTGTATCAAACTCTTTTTCTATGCACATAATACGTCCTTCTAAATAACATTTCTTTCATTTGACTCTTTTATCTTTACTACGGTACCATTTATAGAGGAAGCATGAGTTACTATCTAATCCTTTGTTTCTTTCAAATTCATGATTACATTCTTCAGAGATATTTACTAACGTGCTTGCTTGGATTTCTTCTAAATCCAATTTTCCTAACCCTATTTCATTTATTAGTTCTTCTTCTGAATCTCTTGAGTCGGTTTTAGTTTTTTCTTCTGTGTCTACACTTACTAACGAATATATACTTTCATTATCAGACATGTAGTCATCTACATTTATTAATGTTTCTGGAAAGTCTTCTATTAACTGCGAATTTCTTGTTTTATTATTTATTCTGTTTGGACACGTATTCGCTAGATGTTCTATACTTCCACAAGTAAAATATTCTAGTCTATTCTTATAGTTTCGCTCTGTTCTATATTTTCTAACATGTCTATTTCTATCTAGATAAGGTTTTCTAGCTGACGATTTTCTAAGATAATATATTTTTTTATTATAACTTCTATTGTATTGTGGTGGTCTATACCTTCTATATTTTTTCTTTTTATAATTGTCCTTATCGTAACTTTGAGTTGTGTATACTACATTTTTACAGAAGCTCATTTCATTTTGTTTTAGCTATTTCTGTATCAGTATATGTGTACATTTTTCTTGTAGTATTTCGATTATGTGTTGCATTTTCTGTCCTATCGACCATTTTGTATTTGGATGCTGTATTACTCCTTCTCTTTTACACCATCTATCTTCTATTTCTCTACCTAAAGCTCTTGGTAATTTATTAAATAACTTTTTTCCTAAGTCTTGATCAAGAGCATTTTCGCTAATAGTACAATAATAAAAATAGTCATTTAAGAATTTCTTAATGTGAAACCAACTACTAATACTTAATTGTTCTAGTTTTATTGCTGCATTTCTTTGTAATGCTATTAATCCACTATTTGAGTCATCTCCTGTGATTAAAGGATGCACCTTATTTGTAAAATTATAGGGGTTTGGTCCCATAGCTACCAAAGCTTGAAATTCTTGTGGGAATTCTGACTTATATGCTTCCCATAATCGTTTTGTTGATTCTCCTAAAAAATTTTCCATATATTTATACATTGTTTCTGCGTCAGTATCTTGATATGGTTTTATATAATCTGCTACTACTATTCCTTTCCAAAGATCTATTTCTGAGTTACGCATTTATGGATCGTGAGCTGTTATATTTAGTATTTTGCCTTTATTACCTGCTTCTTGTAACTTAATAGGTTCTTCTATAGTCATTTTTTTTCCTGCTGGTTTTATATTTTCTGATGATATTTCTTGGCCTATTCTTAAAACTCTGCTTTTAGGCACATTTCTTGTACTAGTATCTACTGTAATTGGTTCATTTGTTCTTTGAAATGGGCTAGAACTGGTTGAAGAATATTCCATTAATACTTTTTGGCTTATTATTGAGTTTAGTTTTGTTTCTTCATCACTATCTAGTATTTCAACTGAGATTTTATCAAAATTTTCTGATTTCTTTTGTGAAATACTTTCTGCTCTGTACCCCCAATTATTTGTTCTTAGTTCACATTTTTTAAAATGTTCTATTATTTCTTCTAATGTTGAACTTCCTAACTTACATTCTTTACATTTGAAATTCTTGTTTTTATCTTTTCTATGAACTTCCCTTGCTTTTTCTAAGACTATGTCTAATTCAAAGTCTTCTTGTGTTATTTCAATATTCGTCATTCCAGATTCAGTATCTTCTAATGTGCTATTTTCATCTAAACCTCGCTGGGTACTATAGTTATAATACGTGAATCTAATTGAAGTTTCTCCTCTAGAATTAGTATACATTAAATGAGATTCTGGTTTTAATATCTTTTTCTTATTAAAGTCTTCTAAATTCTATTCTAATCCTGCGTATTCTTTAGGATTTATCTTTATGGGTTTTATTAACTTTATTCCTCTATTTCCCATTACTTCCACTACATCATCTACTTTAATCTTGAATTTAGTATTACTATTATTTTCCATTTTTCCTAAAAATCCTACACACATTAATAAATTATTTTCATTACTCATTTCTTCATATCCTTTAGTCTATATTCTAATATTCTAGTTGTATTTTTGTTATTTTCCTGAGACTTTTCACTAAAATTTATTATTAAATCTATTAAAGTATTGTATTGTTTATCTTCACTATGTCATATGTGTTCTCCGTTACTGAACTTACACTTTATAACTGTACGATATTTTAATATTCTATATTTCTTTTCTGGACATATTCTCAAATCTAAGTATTCTAGATTTTTTAATGTATCTATTATGCCTGATTTATCTATTTTCCTAGTGGAATCCACACTTTACTTTCTTTTTGAAGCTTGATTCTCCTTTCTATTCTTTCTATATCGTTTCTTATTCCTTGTAATTCCCAAGTTATGGCAGATATTGTATTTTCATTTATAATACTTCTTAAAAGTCTATTTTACTATTAATGATAATAATGTTTCTGTATTTATTACTTCTAAAAATGCTTTTAAAACTTTTTCTATTTTCTTAAGCTCTTGTCTATATTTTATATCTCTATATAAATACCAGTAATTAATAGCTATTTGTTTAGTCAAAGGGTGTTGTTTCATATAGGGTCGGTTAATATGGCTTATAGCGTTTTGGTGTTTGCTTCTTAGAGGATTTTCTAGATTTTATATACCCTAATAACCTATATTCTAATCTTTATATGATATTTGTTAACTGTTGTAGCCTTTGTTGATTAGTTTTAGAATTACTTAGTCTAATATATTCTGGGTGTAACCTATTTAATTCTTCTTTTACTTCTAAATAGTGATCCTGCATATATTATCCTAAGGGAATAAACCTCACTTTCTCTTTTATAAATCTTATATATTCTTCTCCTCTATGCATCTTTTCTGTTGCACTGTATATCTCCCAAAGAAGGTAATTTTTAAAATTTAAAGCGTCTATATTATTTTCTAATTCTACACGATTGGTTGTTTCTAGATAATTAACGTACTCTATTAGTAATTTTATATTTTTTCTTGTGCTTTTGAGCTTTTGATGGGTAAGATGGGTAATAAAATAATGAAATCTTATATATTTAGTAAAACTATGTTGTCTCCTAGAAAATATGGTCCAAAAATCTTTCAGCTCTGATACCAAATAATTTGGGGGGATATAATTTTTCAAAATTAGTCTAGAAAAAGTTTTGGATAGATGACCGGTGTGTATATAAAACTTTAACAATCCTACTCGGTACTTCCTCACTCCTTGAATATTTTTTCATCATGTTTTTTTTTTTTAATCTGGATTCTTCTTACTCTGTTCATCTCTTTCTCTTAACCTGTGTTGTTAAAAATTCTCTTCTTTAGCCCATTTGGTATATATCAAGTGTAACTGGGTACAAGTGGTAGCCTGATGATATGAATACCAATCTTACCGTTTACAGCACTATACGCAATCTTCTGATTTCCATACTGTGGAATGTGAATGTTCCTTATTACACTTTTGGAGACAAGTACATTAGATTCTTTGAACATTTACGACTCAGCAAAAGGCCACTGTCGGCACACAAACAAACAACTACTGAGCCATAAAAGGGTCTCGTGTGTAAAATATGTATCGAGCCACACAAACGGTCTCATGTGTAAAAACATACTGAGCCATACAAACGGTCTCATGTGTAAAATGGCCACTATGGGTGTCACGATCCATTTTAGCCTAGGTCATGCGGGCACCTACCATTTTCACCTCGATAGGCGAACCCTTAACTCAACGTTCACAATCAATAAGTATAATAAAATAGCAGAAGAAGTAAATGACGTAAGTCTCACAATATAATATAATATAGATAAGTGCGGAAGTAAATGAATCCACCCCAGTATCTGGTTTGGTCATACAAGAGCATCTAAATCTGAATACTAAGGTCTGAATAATAATACATAAAGTGTCTCAAATCATGTCTTGAGTGAAAAGTAAGACATAAGCAACAGAAGAGTCTTCGAGGTCAGCAGACACCATGCTCACCCTGGAAACTCAAGTAGAAGCTGAGGAGTCGATCCGCCACGAGTCAGAGAAGTAGATCCGGCCTGATACTCTGCATTCATAAAAGAATGCAGCAAGTGCAGGTCAGTACAAACAACAGTACTGGTAGGCATCATAGGCCGACTAAGCATAGTTAACACAATTCAGAAAATAATGCAGATAAACAAGTAAACTAATCACGCATGGAACAATATAATCGTAACTGAGTATCCATCAGCACCTATGTAAGTATCTAACCCCAATATAATAAGTCTGAGTATATCTAATCGTGGAACAATCAACACAACAGAATCAACAACGCAATCATCACAACACAGTCATCACGACATCTTACTCAAGTCATAATGCAATGATGGTATGAATGTGATGCCATGTCGTGCTATGAAAATGAGGTGTACACATGTATTTCGGACGAACATATCGACGTCTTGGCAGCACAACCCAGTGTGACTTGTGAAGTCTGAGTGCCACCGGTCCTGGATCTTTGCCAAACAGAAAGATGGGACCCTGGCTAATTGCTCACAGGGGGAGTCTCACAGGCACCACTCTTGGGGACCCGCGGAGCCTATGCAATGCAATTGATTCAGAATAACAACAGAATCAACCATGCAACAACGATGCCCGAATATAACCATCGGACATCGGCCTCCTAACAATCACTCAAAAGAGTTGTCAAATATCAGTTTCATAAATCAACGATTCTAGAATTGAACCTCGGACATCGGCCTCCTCACAATTGCTCAAGTAAAAGAGTTTATCAAGTATAAGTTTCATATAAACACCGATTCCGGAATGGATCTTCGGACATCGGCCTTTTTCACAATCACTCAAGTAAAAGAGTTTATCAAATATCAGTTTCGCTCAATCAATGATACCGGATCATCACCGGATAGCAGCCATGCATGATAATATGAGAGAATGCGTGCAATGCATAAGTCAATCATTAACAAGCAAGCTCAATATCACAAGTACCTCAATGGGGTACACCAACAATGTTGATCACATCACATTACCAACAGTTGGTATGCCAACAGATACCAATAACTCAAGTACCAACAATGGGTACGCTAATAATGTATCATAGTACGAATACCAAACACAGGTATGTCAATCCTATCCAAATCAGGACAACAAGTGACATTTTCTATCTACCAACTACACATGGCACAAAGCCAACACAATTAAACAATCAAACACATATAACGGGGTGGCTAGTCCCAACACACATCAGGGCCCAACCTAAGGTAATATCCATCCCAACTTCACACCCAAAGGTTCACATGCTATCTCCGATATCATAATCTAAATATGTGATTCACTATACTAAGTCTCACCAAAGGTAAACCATAAACTACCTGGACTGTCGAACTGCAACACCAACAAGTCACTATATCACCTTGCCCTTCCTCTGAAGCTCAGAACCAAAGTAGTCTAAGCATAATCGAATTCTGAATTAGAAATCATGAATAATGATGCTAGTATTGCTATGATATCAATTAGGTCCATTTTAACCCTAGAAATTGGGGAAAACGGCCCACAAGGGCGATGTCACGACCCGACTAGGGGCCGTGACGAGTACCCGATACTTGTACCGAGCACTCATTATCTATCATATTACCTTTACCTCTTAGCAAGCCGTGTAAACAGAACCATATTTTTTTTTAACATTAGCATTAGCAGCGTCATTCTGAACATAGGCTAATAAACTTCGTTAGCACTTTATACAACAACATTAACATGCCAAAACACCATATATCTAACTGTACTTGACTGACTGTACATATCTGCCTACGAGCCTCTAGACATAGTACACTTATACATAGAAAGGGCCGAGTACTATCGTGCCCGAGATTATATATACACAAAATAGTACCACTGAAATGAGGCTCCGGAACGACTGGAGCGCTGTAGAGTACTGCTGGCAGAGCTCCTAAGGATCAAGTCCACCTGTCTGCTGACCTGCGCGGCATGGAAAGCAGCGTCCACAAGAAGGGACGTCAGTACGAATAGTGTACCGAGTATGTAAGGCATAGAAAATAATACAAGCAGTAACATAGAGTACGATTAATAATATCATGGAGTCACAGGGCATATAACGAGGCGAGAAAGTAACCTGTGCATAGGAAGGCCCCTTTTCAGGCCGGCTGTCATGTAGGCTTGTCCTTTCGTCTTTGAAACGTTTCTTTTCATAAGCATAGGAATTAACATTTATATATTACTTATTCTCGTGTACAGAAAATAGTACAATTCAGTGAACAGTATCTTTGATTCACATTTACAGACGCCGAATACATCGGCTCTCCCAAGCCCCCTCCCCAACGGTGTCCCAACACATTACATCATATATAGGCAGCATACATTATATATATACAGACGCCGCGTACGGCTCTCCCATATCCCGCGTCCGGGCATCCCGCGTCCAGGATGGAATCCAGCTGAATCAGGTGGTGATATAACAGTGACCCTTCCCCTTTCCCCATACACATATGCATATACATTTGCTTATCTTTTATACATATACACGTCTCATATACAATTACTTATCTTATTTATATATACATATCCATACACATATACTTGTTTTATATACATATATCATATAAACACACAAGAGCCAAGGGAAATCATGTATCCATCGGGGTGACGTAAGGTCGGGGACCTCCGATTACGTTATGGAATGCTAGTTATAGCTTTGTCTCACCTTGAAGGAACAAGTATTTTAAGGCGAGACTATCAACGGAGAATAGTATTACAGTAACCGTAGAATGAAATCGTGGGCATCATAGATGACCGTCATAGGCTTTGGAGTCAGAGAAAATAAAGATATAGCTAGGAAATATAAATACGATTCAAAAATTAGTGTATCACTTTCATGTTTACATAAGATACTTAGCTTAGTCATCTTAGTCATAGAGTCGTTCCAGTCGTACTTATCAAAGGTACATTCTCTTGTCTAACATTGTAATTATCATTATCCTCATAGAAACATTCTCGTTAGAGTAGTCATAGTACTTATCATTCGGTAACGAGATTGGGATCAAAAGTTCCCTTTGGATTTACTTCAAGTAAGTCAACTACGACTATAGAAAAATCAGAGAGTAACGGGCCCACCTCGGGCCGGATGAGGTAGCATATACGATTTACGTATGTTACGTGTCATAACGTTACTTGTGAGGGTCTTAGGGTAATCGGGTCCCATTTATACAAGTTCTAAGGGTGTAGGAGGTTTTTCCAACAATTGGCACACTTTCTAGTTCAATTCTATTGAACAAAAAGTGGAAAACTTTAGGTGCGGATTCCGGGGAATAGGGTTGTCCCCGAGGCTCGTAACCGACTTAGTACATCTAAGACATGCCATAGAAAGAAGGGTGAAGCCTTACATACCTCTTTCCGCGCCTTTAGCTATTCCAAATTCACGTCACAATTTCGTCAAAATCTGCAAATTGGTCATTTTTACCCAAAACTCTCATTAGTATACTTAGAGTTGAAATCTTAAGGTAATACTTGGCTACCGAAATTTCGACAACACCTCCTCTGTAAATATACCATCCTCGACATTCAATTTAGTCAAATTCTCGTCAAACACAATCCGGGAATTCAAACCCGGCCAAACTATCAACATGAATTCAACAATCACACTAGCGATCCATACATTACTTTCTTCCACATTTATGGACTTCACTATCATTCTACACACTCACAACATCATTCATGCAAATATAAGAATTTACGCTAACGTCAAATTAACTCCTTCGACGCTTCCACAACGATTACAACTTCGTTTTCATTATGGAACGCATAACAACAACAATCAAAACACTACATAAAATCAATCCGATTGTCCCACACAACATCACCATATTCGGCCACCATGATCAACAACACAACAACTCGAATATTAATTACAACTTGCTCATTGTTCCTCAACAATTCAACACACAATCATGGTTACATAAGCCATGTTCACGGCCACCTATGCCATGCATACACACACGGCTAACATCAACCATGCACACCACAATCTTTCCAAATTCATTCAACTTCCATTTTCCACATATCATTCACAACAATAACAACCAAACACTAATTAAATAATTGAAGCATGGCTCCTACACATATATATATACACGGCCATACACTATATTTCTCTCTTTCATGAATTTCATCTATTTTAGTATACTACAACACAAATACACCATATATAACACATAAAACAAGATTAGAATTTACCTTTCTTCTTCAACTTCTCACTTGCCTAACTCTTGGCAACTTGTATGATTTTGAATCCTTCTTGCTCCAACAACAACTTCACCTTGTTATGCACCCTTCACTTGGTGGAAAATGATTTTTGGAAGAATTTTGCAATTTTTTTCTTGGGTTTTTCACTATGGCCGAATGGCCTTAAGCTTTGCTCTCTTCTTTTGTTCTTCAATTTCTTGAATTTTCTAGAACACTTATGGGATAAAGATGACCTAGTCATCTTATTTAATACCATGAATTAATGAATCATGGCCCAAACCCATCAACATGGCCGGTTGGGCCTCTCTTTCTCCTTAAAAATATGTCAAGCCCACTTTATATTCTTAGCTAGTTCTTGCAATTTAGAGAAACAATTTTTCCAACTTCCAAGTTTGCCCTTCGTCGTTCTCCATATTTCCACTTCTAGACTTTTCATAAGCAACTCATGTGCCAAACAAAATAAAATATTGCCTTGCTTGTTGTTTTCCCGCGATTGTCTTGAATTATCCGATTGCATAAAATGCGGGATATAACAGGCGAAACGAAAAATTCACGGGTAAAATACCAAATTGAATCCTAGGTAATCATAACCCAGTCGTTAATCATTGATTTAACTCAAGAATTGTCCCCAAATCTGATTTCTAGTAAAAACCCCCAAATTAGGTATGAACCCTAATTGTCCAAATCCGAAATTCAACATGAAAAGTGGAAGATATATGATTACTAAGCTTAGATTCATCAAGTTTTATCTTTAACATCATCAATTTATCATCTAAGAGAAAATCTCCCAAAACCCTTCTTCAAATTCCAACTCTAAGGGATTGTAAAAGGGAAGGGGGAATTTCTAAGATGATTGTGATTAAGGAAGAGTAAAGGATTGGACAAAGTTTACCTCCATGAGTTTCTTCAAATTATCTCCAAGAACAGTTTCTCTAAGCTCCAATACTGAGATATGAAATAATGAGGGTCTAAGACTTATTTAAGACACATTTAATGAAATGTCACTGCCACGGCAGTTGGAATGCCGCGCTATGGCTGCTGGGATACCGTCGTAGCGGTATGGATTATATTACCCATCACCGCCCCAGCGGTCATCACACTACCACAGCGGTGCCGCTGGGGCTGCTCTGGTGCCGCCATTGCAGGCACCAGACACCAGATTTTCCCGAATTTCTCTAAGTCTTCAATTAGATTTTCGGGTTATTCCCGAGGCCATATGCTCACAACCTGACCTCCTAAACCCATACAAAAATATACGTTGAACGCACTCGTGGTCTCAAAATTTCCAACGGAGGTCTCGTTGATCGAGTCAACTACCAGTGCCTACTTTCCATTTCCCATCCAAAGTCCCGAAATTCACCAAAATGCATTGGGAACCGAACAAATCATACATACAAGTTCTAAACAATCATCCAGACCTATCGGAGTTGAAGAAACTCTGAAAAAGGTCTGTTCGCCCAAAAGTCAACTTCGGGTCAAAAGTGAGTCAAATAGTGCTCGAAATTGGTAAAAATACCAAAAGAGCTATAACGAGCAAACGGGTCGTTACATCAGATACCAATTGAACCGTTGCTCGTCCTCGAGTAAGTTAAGAAGGAAAGTAGGGAAATACCTAAATTAGTGAACAATTGGGGATATCGGCTACGCATATCGGACTCAGTCTCCCAAGTAGCCTCTTCCACCAGGCGGTGCTTCCATTGCACCTTCACCGAAGCAATCTCCTTGGAACTCAAGTTTCGAACCTACCTATCTAAGATCGAGATAGGCTCCTCCTCATAAGTCAAATTCTCATCAAGCAGTATAGAATCCCAACGGATAATGTAGGTACTGTCGGCATGGTATCTCTTCAACATCGAAACATGGAAAATTGAGTGAACTCCCGCTAAGCCTAGCGGCAATGCTAACTCATAAGCTACATCACCTATATAATCCACGATCTCAAATGGGCCAATGTATCTAGGGATCAACTTGCCTCTCTTACCAAACCTCATAACACCCTTCATGGGTGAAACCTTCAATAAAACCTGATCATTAATAGTAAACTTCAAATCACGAACCTTCCGGTCCGCATACATTTTCTGCCGACTCTGAGCTGCCACGAGTATGGCCTGAATAACTCTCAGTTTATCAAGGGATTCTCTCAATAGATCCGTGCTCCCAGGTCAAGCCTCGAACCCATTGAACTAACCAATCGGAGATCTACACCTCCTACCATATAAGGCCTCAAAAAGCGCCATACCAATACTCGAATGATAACTGTTGTTGTACGCAAACTCCACCAAGGGCAAGTGCTGATCCCAATGACCGCCAAAGTCAATAACACATACTCTCAACATGTCCTCGAGCACCTGAATTATCACGACCCGACTAGGGGGCCATGAAGGGTACCCGGAGCTGAGTACTGAGCACCGCTCATTACACTAATCATCATACTCATTCTGAACACATATAATTCCGAGGCAATGCATGGATATACATAAGCCCTCACGGCTACAAAATTGATATACAAATATACAATGATTCATTCATGAGACCATACTACCCACACATACGTATCTATGAGCCTCTACTAGAGTACTAGACATAAGGACGGGACAGGACCCCGTCGTGCCCATATATGTACACAAAAATAGTATATCAAAATGGCACCTCCGAAGTAATGGAGTGCTCTTGTGAGTCTGCTGATAAACTTCTATGAATCTGGGCCACCTCCCTGTCTACCTGTGGGCATGAACACAACGTCCAAAAAAAGAAAGGACGTCAGTACGAACATTGTACTGAGTATGTAAGGCATGAACAATAATAACATATCGAAGAAATAGAGGACATCAAGTAAGGAAACAACCTGTAACTGAAGATCACTTAAGATGGAACAATGCATGCTAACTTACATCAGAAACATCATCATATCATGTATACATATCTATAAGCTGCCCGACCATATAGGTACAGTGTGATCATCATTAGCCCGCGTCCAGGCCTCCCGCATCCGGGATAAACATCTCATGCTGCCCACTAGTGGTGTCTGCCCATGCCCTCTAGACATGGTGTATATGCTGGCCGCCTTAGCGGCGTCTGCCCAGCCATCTAGGCACGGTGTGATCTCATCATCATGTACTTATCATGATGCATGCATAATAACTCAAGGATAAGCTATAACTCTATCGGGGTGACGTAAGGCCGAGAACCCCCGATTCCATTACGGAGTAGTCATAATCATCCTGCCTTACCTTGAAGGAACTAGCATTATAAGGTGAGTGTAACATCAATGAATATCATCAAGGAATCATTAGCTTCATAAGAGTATCATATCATAGGCTTTGGAATCCTTAGACATAGACTCATCATCATCATTATCATATTCATAACTTGTCTCTTATCTTTATCTCATGAGAAGCTCTTTATAAGCATAGACTCATGGTTTCCAGAATGTAAGAAGGTCATGGAGGATAAAGAAAATCATGTCATAGGATTCATGCCTTAAAAAAAGAAGGGACTAACCTTACATACCTTGGTGTCACTCTAACTTATCAATTTAAGCGATTTCCTCCAATGTTCACAATTCTACCTTCAAGAGAATTCGTACTAGAATTAGATAATCGGGAACATACTTAAGCTTAAGCTAAAGCTAACGAAAATCGAACAGCATCTCCTTTGTTTCTATAACTTTCTCCATATAATATAACATCTCCCAAACATCAACAACACACCCACAATATCATAATCAATAAACTTTATTGAGTTGGCCATTATTCAATTCTCACAATTTCCTCTCAAAGTCAACCATAACCATGGTAGTCACCCAACATCATATTCATTCACATATCATGCTTTTCCAACATTCTTAATATTATTTATAACAAGATTATATTCATAAGGTCTCAAGAGTTATGATTCATATCAACTATTATTCAAGAACACCCTCACTTCCACATTTAAGCTCTATATTATACCTTATTTCATAATCCAAGGATTTCAACCCCTCAATACTCCAAATAACATGAAATGATTATAAAACTTACCTTTGATTGTGTAGAAATAGGTTTTGGATAGAGAAGCTCCACTTGAAGAAAGCCCTAGTTCCTCTTCCAAAGAAATTCTTGACTTTTATGAACCCTAAAGAGCTTCCTTATACTTGATTCCCTTGAATTAATGATATTGATCTTTGATTTCCTTTGGATTCTTGAAAATGAAATGTGTGGAATGTTCTAGTCTTGGAGAGAAGTGGAGAAGGTGGAGAAATAAGAAATTAGGAGTAGGAACACATTTATATACTTGAAAATGCTCAGCCTGTCGGGACTTATACGGACCCTTATACGGTCCGTATGACATTGTACGGTCCGTATAACTGTCCGTACTTACCATCAGGTAAAACATGATTTCTGTTGGGGGTTATACGGACCTTTATACGGTCCGTATAACATTGATATACCATTTTTGTGTACATATATGGGCACGACGGGGTCCTGTTCCATCCTTATGTCTAGTACTCTAGTAGAGGCTCGTAGATACGTATGTGTGGGTAGTATGGTCTCATGAATTCATCATTGTATATTTGTATATCAATTTTGTAGCCGTGAGGGCTTATGTATATCCATGCATTGCCTCGGAGTTATATGTGTTCAAAATGAGTATGATGATTAGTGTAATGAGCGGTGCTCGGTAGTCAGCTCCGGGTACCCGTCATGGCCCTCTAGTCGGGTCGTGACATGAATGGTCTGCTCGGACTGGCCATCGGTCTAGGGATGGAAAGGTGTACTAAAGTCCAATCGGGTACCCAACTCATCATGAAACGCTCTCCAGAATCGAAAAGTGAAGATAGTACCCCGATCAGATACAACAGAAATAGGGATCCCGTGTAATCTCACAATATCCCGAATATACATCTTGACTAACTTCTCCGCAGTATAAGAAACTTGAACCGGAACAAAGTGAGCTGACTTACTCAATCGATCCACTATCACCCAAATAGAATCAAATTTGCCAAGGGTCTTCGGAAGACCCGTGACAAAATTCATGGTAATCCTCTCCCACTTTCACTAGGGAATGGGCATCCTCTGAAATACCCCACCGGGTCGCTGGTGCTCATACTTTACCTGTTGACAATTTCCACACTTAGCCACAAAATCAACTATATCCCTCTTCATACGGAGCCACCAATAGTGCTGTCTCAAATCACGGTGCATCTTAGTCACTCTCGGATGAATGGAATAGCTAGAGCTGGGGGCCTCAGATAAGATCAACAGAATCAGGTCACCAACACGAGAAACGCATACGCGTCCTCTAATCCTCAGAATTCCCTCAGAATCAATCACAGCCTCCTTGGACTCACCTCTTGACACCCTATCTCGGATCTCGCTCAACTAAGAATCCTCAAACTGATGAGCCTTGATCCGATTCAATAATGATGATCTCGCCTTTATACAAGCCAAAATCCTCCCCGGGGTTGAGATGTCGAGACGAACGAAACTGTTGGCCAGAGTCTGAACTTCCATGACCAACGGTTGCTCGGAAACAACCAATCGAGATAGACTTCCCATACTCACTGCCTTGCGACTCAAGGCATCAGTCACCACATTGGCTTTACCAGGGTGATACAAAATAGAGATGTCATAGTCCTTCAGGAGCTCCATCCATCGGCGCTACCTGGAATTGAGATCTCTCTGGGTAAACACATGCTGAAGGCTACGGTGATCGGTAAAAACCTCATAATGGACACTGTACAAGTAATGCCTCCAAAGCTTCAAAGCGAAGACTACGGCCAACAACTCCAAATCATGGGTAGGGTAATTCTTCTCGTGAAATTTCAACTGACGGGAAGCATTAGCTATCACTCTACCGTCCTGCATCAACACCATACCCAAACCCATACGGGAAGCATCACAATAGACTGAGAAGTCCTTGCCCTCCGCAGGTAAGGCTAGGATCAGGGCTGTGGTCAAAAGAAGCTTGAGCATTTGAAAGCTCTCCTCACAATCATCCGTCCACTGGAAGGGAACATCCTTCTGAGTCAATCTGGTCAAGCCCACAAAATTACTAATCTTGGTAACAGTAGTGGGCCTCGCCCAACCCCTCACAGCCTTAATCTTCTGTGGTTCAACCATAATTCCCTCTTTGGACACCACATGGCCCAAGAATGCTATAGACGCTAACCAGAACTCACACTTAAAAAATTTAGCAAACAAACTATGTTTCTTCAACAACCCAAGGACGGTACGAAGATAGTTCTCATGCTCCACTCTACTCTTGGAATACACCATGATGTCATCAATAAACACAATCACAAAAGAATCAAGGAACGGTCTAAATATGCCATTCATCAAGGTCATAAATGCAGCTGGGGCATTAGTAAGCCTGAAAGACATCACTAGAAACTCATAGTGGCCATATCTTGTCCGAAAAGCTATTTTTGAAACATCCTCCGCCCTAATCTTCGACTGATGGTAGACGGAACGCAAATCAATCTTAGAAAACACCGAAGCACCCTGAAGCTGGTCAAATAGATCATCAATACGAGGCATAGGGCAATCGTTCCGGATAGTGACCTTGTTTAACTGGCGGTAATCAATGCACATCCTCATGGTCCCATCCTTCTTCTTCACAAATAACACTGGAGCACCCAAGGGTAGTCGCTCGGTCTAATGAACCCCTTGCTCAATAAAGCTTGCAATTGTTCCTTAAGTTCTCTCAACTCGACCGGTGCCATCCAATATGCTGGGGTGGAAATAGGACGAGTACCCGGGTCCACGTTGATACATGAATCAATATCACGATTAGGTGGCATACCCGGCAAATCTGACGGAAATACCTCCGCGAACTCGCTCACAATAGGGATAGACTCAAGGGGTGGAGATGCAACAGTTGTTACGCCCTATTTTGAATGGGTCCAAGATAGTTTGCAACTTCCGGGTTCTTCTAACTGGTTTAAAAAGGGTTAGAGTCGCCACCTTATTTTTTAGGAAAATCAGGAAACCTATATGTATTTGTGTGTCTACTCCATTTTTAGTCCACGAAACCTATGAAATTCTAGATAAGGATTTTATTTACCCCGAGGGGAAGGTATTAAGCATTCCTCAGAGCCTGCCCAAAGACAGTCCCTAAACTTAGTTTAACTGAACACTAGAGAGGGGTTATCTATCTGTTTATCATTATTATTACCTGTTTTTAAAATGTTATGACTTCATGAAAAGCTACACTAGGTGGTAATATACTAAGTATAAACAGTGTATAAAAAATGTATGTATATCGATAGGAATATATAAAGGATTGTAAATAAAACATACCTCATTCGATAGTAGTTTATTTGCTAGTAAAATGAGTATATATCTATTGCCACAAAAGGTATATCAGTTGGTGTAAATAATATATACAACTATATAAAAGATGTATAAAAAATATAAGAGTATAGATATATCAAGTATATAAAAAATGTGTGTCTATGTAAAAAAAAAGAATGTATGTATATGAAACATATAAAGAATGTATTTCAACTATAAAAGATTGTATATCAAACATAAAATGTCTAAATAATTGTATAACTAGGTATATTAGTGCATAAAGAATGTAAAAATAATTTACGAATATTCATTGGTGTAAAATTTTTATATAACGAAATTATTCAGAAAAGTGAAGTTTATTTGACTTGTTTTTACCATTTAGTTAAAAAAAGTGTTTGTTTAATGAATATCCTATCAAAAGAATAAGGAACAAAAGGATAGTAAAAAATTTTGATAAAAAATAAGTATAAGGAATTGTGTATAAAAAAAATGAGTGAAAAAGATATAATGCCTTTAAAAAATGAAAGATTTGTAAATGGACGGCCTAGTATTTAGCTAGCGTCAAAAAATGTGAATTTAACTTAACTAAAACATGTATTGGTGTATATGAAATAATATAAAATGTACGTTGTATTAAAAGTGTATAAAGAATATAAAATAAAGGATGGACTAGTAGTTGCCTAAATACCAAAAGTGTGAATTTAATTAACGAAGCATTTAGACCAAGTCAATTTAATCTATTCATGAAAGTATTGACGGCCTAAATCTTGCCTAAAGCAAATGACAAGTTTTAAGTCAAACAAACACGACGACAAGTAAATACATGTATCAGCATGTCATCCCAAAAATAAAGTTTTCACTATACTACGAGTTCATGTTTTGTACATTTATAAAGAACGCAGAAAGTAAATACAAACAGTGATTCGGGTTCCTTCCGAGTATCGTTTTCGAGACGTATTTTCCAGTACCTATATAAGCACTTGGTAAAAATGTTAGCAAGAGAATAAATAACTATCGGATGAATTAAAGAAATAATGAATAAATTTAAAATAAAAAACCCGTCTTTTGTACATGGGAGGCCTTGGAAATCGACGAAAATTTCTTCATCGGCCATCTAAATGTAGACTTGCCCAAATTAGTTTAATAAAAATGATAAAAAGTGAAAGTGTCAATAACAGTCTTTGACCTGACACAAAATCAAGCTATTAGCAAAAACTAAAAATGCGAGCCCAATCAGAATATTAGTGCAGTGACAGCAGCACTGCCCATGAGACGCAACAACCACCAAGAACGAACATAGTTAGCCGGAAAAATATCAGTCGCGAGGAAACAACTCAAACAGTGCAAAATCAGTCCCAACACACCCAAGATAAATACAGTTGCAAGACGACAACAAAAAAAGAAGTAAAAAGAGAGGAGAGGAGCAAAATAATCACACACAAAACTTGAGGGTCATCGGAGAAATTGGAGCCACGCCGAAGCTTTAATCTTTCCGGCCAGATCTGAGTCTTCAAGGTGGAGACCACTATTTTTTTCCGGCGTAAATGAGATAGGGGAAGAGGGAAAAGGGCTGCTCGTTAGTGTTTTATTTCGGTTGTGTTGGTGGTGTTGTTGATGGAGTTCACCTGCTCCGGCGTCGTGAGTTCGCCGGAGCGGGCAGTGGGGGGCGTGAATGGTGGTTTGGTTGGAGTTGGGTGGTGTTCGGGCTGTTTTTGTTGTTTGGTGGTACACAAAGGGAAAGAGGTGTCGTGGTGTCGCTTGGTTGCTGGCGGTGGAGAGAGGTGTGGAGGAGATGTGGTGGTTCGTGGGGCGTCGCTGGCGGTATTAGGTTGGTGAGGACGGAGGAAAAATGGGGAAGGACGGCGTGGTGGTGGTTGAAAGAAAAAAATGGGGAAGGGCGGCGTGGTGTCGTTGTGGTTGTGCTTTGGAGTTCACCGGAGCTCGGAACTCCGGCGTGGAGGGGGGTGGCGGCGTGGCTGTGAAGGAGAGAAGGTGAGGGGATAGAAAGAAATCTGAAAAATGAGATGTGTAGTGTGTGTTGAAGATTGTGTCCTAAAATTAACCCCTCCCTTTTCCCTTATAATACAAAATGACCCCTTATTTTGTCCAAAGAATAAAAGAGTGCACCCCTTTGTCCCCTTTACTCCTTTTAACCCTTATGTAAAAATATAATAACCAATGGATCAAGAACCCAACTCATCACCTCAAATGTCAACTTTTAAAAAGGTGACGAGACTTTGACTTGATCAAATTTTTGTTCTGCCTTTAAAAATTAATTGCTCCGGTTTTCTCTGCAGTGATGGACTATACTAAAATATAGTTAATTAATACATGTGTAAGTATAAAATATAAACGTTAATGTATAAGATATAAAAATGTATTGCTATAAAATAAAGAGACAATTATTAATTGCACAAAAATGGTAGTATTACGCTGTACATGTGCAAAATAATGATTCTTGAAAAATGACAATAAATTGATAAAATTCCTAAAATAAGGATAATCATCAATAAATTGTCGAAAAATGTAAACATGTGTAAAAAATGTATTTCATGCTCTTTAACGAATCAGGACCCCCTAAAACGTTGATTTTGAGCACGTCGAGCCAAAATTAGGTGTCAACAGGTTGTCCCTTTTCGACCGGAGACGATGAAAGAGTTTTCGGACGAAGACGTTGACGTGTAGCCTATTTTGGCTCGATAAAGAATTGCTAAAAGGATATGTACAGAGAAAGAAGCCAGACGTTGATAGAGCTTTGACAATACTCTCAGTCCGTCGACAGGGTTGTGATAAAATGCAGAATGACAAAAAGGGAGGGATTGTTAAGGGCCGGAAAATATTCGCGTACCCACTTCGTCGCTTCAAAAATTGCCCCAGTGTCGAGCTACGAGATGCTGGGAGGGTGTAAGATTGTATACTTGCTGGGGAAAGAATGATTCTCGTCCCGATGTGACTGAACTTTGCATAGAGCTTCCTACATATCTCGTCAATCACAAGAATCAGGTCAATGGAGTTCTAAAAAAAATGATAATTAATGGATGTTGTGACAAATTTTGATCGTCCGATAAAAATTTATCCCCAGTGTTGTTGGAGTGGTCATAGCAAGTGTAGGGCGAAGGATGGTCGTGCTCGAATTCGAGCTACCTCATATCCCTGAGATGGGAGTCAGACCGATTGTAGTTCGAGAAAACTGTTAGGGAGGAGAATGATTCAGTGCTAGAGGGGAGACCGAACTCAGAGCCATAGGTTGAAATGGACTACAAAGTTGCATGTCAGGACCCTGATGAAAACATCGGGTTGTGTGCCGAAGCTTTGAATGGGAAGGAGTCCTGGATCGTGTGTGAGGACCTTAATGCATACTTCGATTTGTGTGCCGGAGCCTTGAAATGAACTGAAATCTCGTGTTGTGTGCCGAGATCCTGATGCATACACTGCTTTGTGTGCCAGAGCTGTGAAATGGAATACCCATATTGGAATGTGGGGACCTGACTGAAATTAAAATGCCCGCATTAGAAGGTGGGCGCCTGAACTAAAATTTAAAATACCCGCATTAGATGGTGGGTGCCTGACTGAAAATTAAAATACCCACATTAGAAGGTGGGAGCCTGACTGAATTTAAAATACCCGTATTAGAAGGTGGGTGGCTGACTGAAAATTAAAATACCCGCATTAGAAGGTGGGAGCCTGACTGAAATTAAAATACCCGCATTAGATGGTGGGCACCTAACTGAAATTAAAATACCCGCATTAGGAGGTGGGTGCCTGAACTAGATTTAAAATACTCGCATTATGAGGTGGGCGCCTGACTAAATTTAAAATACCCGCATTAGAAGGTGGGCGCCTTGACTGAAATTAAAATACCCGCATTAGAAGGTGGGCGCCTTGACTGAAATTAAAATACCCGCATTAGAAGATGGGCGCCTGAACTGGAATTGAAATACCCGCATTAGAAAGTGGGCGCCTGACTGAAATTAAAATACCCGCATTAGAAGGTGGGCGCCTTGACTGAAATTAAAATACCCGCATTAGAAGGTGGGCGCCTGAACTGGAATTAAAATACCCGCATTAGAAGGTGGGTGCCTGAACTGGAATTAAAATACCCGCATTAGAAGGTGGGCGCCTGACTGAAATTAAAATACCCGCATTAGAAGGTGGGTGCCTGACTGAAATTAAAATACTCGCATTAGAAGGTGGGCACCTGAACTGGAATTTAAAATACTCGCATTAGAAGGTGGGCGCCTGAACTGAAATTTAAAATACCCGCATTAGAAGGTGGACGCCTGTAAAATGTAATTGAAATGAAATACCCGCATTAGAAGGTGGGCGCCTTTTTTTTTTTTGATGCATTTTTTGTTGTTTTTGTTGTAAAGGATATTGGAAAATGAAGAAGTGAAGAGAATCGTGTCTTAACTTCAGTTAGTACCAACAATTAGTTTTGGGCATAAGAATTCTATTAATTTCTTCCTAGCTAACCGAGATTGACTTCGGGACCATGCCTACAACTTCAAATGGTACCTCAGACATACCTAAGTATCGACAAGATTTATTCGTCTTGCTTCAAGCAAAGGTTTTGAACTATACCTATCCTCATGTTTCAAGTGCCCTCACTAGAAAGAAAGTCCCTTTTTCACACATATTCAGTATTCTTTTTAACTTTGGGACGTCTAGAGAAGTACACTCATACTCAGAAAGATGTTCAATGCATGCAATTGTAATACCATGGGCTTGGCCGTCATGTAAGTATCCACTAATGTGTGAACCCTTGGCATAGGATCACGAAGGGCTTGTTATCGGGTTTAATGTAGGCTTGGGAAAAAGGTAGGATATCATTTGGGTAAGGAGTGATTAATCCTTCCCTGAGCGTTGCACTATGGTTGTGCTTTGTATTTGTGTGCTCTGACACTAATCTGCTTCGTTTTGTTGTCCCTTTCCTTTGTACTTGTGCGACTTCCTTTGCAAGTTGGAGCCTTTTTTTGTTGGAGTTCGGGGTTGTATGCCCGAGACTCTGTGGGGATTAAGAGAATTGACCTGGGTTGTATGCCCGAAGTCTTGATGCTAATTCCGGTTTGTATGCCGAAATGTGAAAATAAAAAGGAATAACGGATTGTATATCCGAGATCCCGAATGACTGATTTTTTTTTGGGCTCCTTCTTGCTTTGGAGGTCGTTCTCATCTTTTTTTGGGGGGGACTTTTGTATCTTTTTTGCTTTTGGCAACTTCAGCTTCGATCTTTATCCATGGTTGTACGTTTCTAGTGCGCTCAGGGAGGCTAGGCCAAGAGGGAGATAGTGCGTGTAAGCACTCAGAAATGGTATAGGCTTACGATGTGGTTGTCAAAGAAAAGACTTTAGGCTCAAAGGGGGAATGCTAGGGATAATGTCATTTGGTAGGCTAGAAAGGCTCAACCGGGTCAAAGAAGGCCTACGATCCTTTCCTATACCAAGTGTTACTCATAGTTTCGCCTCAACAGACATTCAAGCCAAGTTCTAGATCACAATGCAATGCAATTGAACGCTGTCTAAAGCTCACCACACAATGCACATGAAATAATGAGGTTGGTTTTGTTCTTGTCTTGTAAGAGAATTTTCCAAGTGTCACTTAAGGTGTGAATGAGAGGTACCACAAGAATCTATGGTTTACCACGACGTCAGTTCTCTCCATCATATCGATTGTTACTTGTTCTTTTCTATGCACAATTCTAACTATGTTGGTACCAACCAAGTCAAAGATATGAATCTAAAAAATATTTTTTGAATAAGGGGTACCGAACCCGATAAGGGTTGCCTACGTATCTCATCTTTGATAAGAATCAGGTGCGTGTAGTTCGTTCAGAGAGGTAAGAACAAAGATTTTTTTTTTTTGATTTTCAAATAATTTTCGGACTTTTTTTTCTGTTTTTTTTTTTTGAATAATGAATACCGAAACCAAAAGGGCTGCCTACGTATCTCATCAAAGAAGAGAATCAGGTGTAGTTCTTGCAGATAAGATATAAGAAGAGGTGCCGATTGAAGGCGGAGTTTTGCAGGTACTCCGACAGACGGCAGAAGGGTGTGCCAATCGTAGGTATGGGGCTTTGAAAATTATCCAGGAGGGGATCAATCGTAGGCTCAGAGCTTTGAAAATATCTTGACAGCGGTCAGAAAAAATGAGCCTATCACAGCCAGAGCTTTGAAAATACTCTAACAGCGGCCGAGAAGAAGGATGTCAACCGTAGATGGAGCCTTGACATTATTCCAGTACGTTGACAAGATGAGAAGGTCGGATGTTGGCAGAACTTTGAGACTACTCTGCATCCATTAGCATGGTTGGCTATGAGGAAATGTCAACATCGACAGAGCTTTTAAAAATAATCCGCGTCCGCTGTCAAGGTGATAAGAGGGGATGCCGACCTTTACGGAGTTTCTAAGAATACTCTGCGCCCATCGGTAAGATTGCGATGATTGGGTACCAAACTGTTTGTGGAGCTTTGACATCACTCCTTGTTAGTTGGCACGATTATTGTATAGTTGAGGGAGGAAGGATTTACATATGTTGAACCCTTGGGGTTGAAAAAATAAAGGTCGACACGCCAACTTTCCATGGCTTGCGATGCTTGGGAGAAGAAGAAAAGCTTATATCCAAAAATTTTGGACCAAAGCTAGGCAGTGTTTTAAAAGGCGGGGGCGTAAGGCGGGGCGTTTTACATACGCCTCGACGAGGCGTAAGCCTCGAGGCACGGGGCGTAAGCCCCATGGGTATTTAATTTTTAGTATTTCTTAAAATAATATTATTACAATAAATATTTTTAAATAGGTAAAATTGCATAAAAAATAAAAGAAAACTGTATATATATATATATATATATATATATATATATATATATGTGTGTGTGTGTGTGTGTGTGTGTGCGCGCCCATTGATCCTCACAAAAAAATGATCAAAGCAATCCATTATACACCGCTTATAACTTGTAATTATATATAGCATAATTTTACAAGTATAAACAATACAATGAAATAAAAGCTATTATGAAATGCAAATCAATTCTAACATTTTAACTTTCAAACACGGAAAAAAACATAGTTTCTTAAAACACTATTACTATCATACTATTCATTTTATCTCCCTATAAGCAAATAATCAATAAAATTTATCAATATTACAATTAAAACATAACTTCTTCACGAACAAAAAATAAAATTATATGATAATTCTGATACATAGGACTTATGACCAATGACAAGTGAAAATGTACAATTCCGCTATGTGTTTTTTTTTTAAAAAAAATTAAGTGATATTCACCCTCACGACGTTCTCAAATAGTAAATATCCAATACTACGACTTGTTAAATGAGTTACACCCAATCTTCTATTTCTATAGATGAAAAACTATTAAGTATCATTATTTTGTTAAACAATTATGAGGGTTAATGATTTTAATTAAGGAATTTAAAATATAATTTGTGTAAGAACTGTTAGGCGAGCCCTGGGCGTTAGGTGTGTTTTGGGCGTACGGTTGGGCGCTTAGGGCGTAAGCCTCATAGGAACTAAGCCCCGCACGTTATCCCCAGGGCGTTTTGCCACTGCCCTGCCCCGAGGCGAGCCCCGAGGCGAGTCCTAACACTGCCTTTTAAAACAATGAAGCTAGGTGATGGTTAGGGTAAGGCTGGTATTGCCGTTGTTGGGTTTTGGATTTCAACAGGTTGATTGACGCTCTTAGAAGCCTTTTTGGAGAGCGTCTTTGAACTGCTCCAAAATAATTGTCCTAGTTTTTTTTTTATTCTGGTGAATTATTTTGAAACAGTGGGTAGACCGAACCTTTATGTAGGGTTGCCTACGTATCTTGCCAGGACAAGAATCAGGTCAGACGTAGTTCAGACAGATACTATGTTGTTTGTAATTTGTATGATTTCTATGAATTGGTGGTTGTATTGAAAAGGAGTGAGGCTATGAACAAGAATTCGGGCCTGAAAAAGTCTGTTCTGGAGATGGAAAGAATGTACAAGGCTGTTTTATATTAAAAAAGAATGGTAAAATCAAAATGATGGTAGCAAAGGCCGGAAATGGGTATGAAAAATAATGTGGCTGTGAGGGTAGTCGTAAAGACCAAAAAATGGGTGTGAGGGTTTGGAAATGTTCCAAGCTCAACACAAGTCAACCAAAATTATCTGATAAAGCAGACGAGGTGGAAGAAGGTATGTCTAGTATATATGTACAACTAAAGAATGTCTAATAATTACAGTATGTGAAAAAAAATAAAGAATATGTAAGATACAAAGAGCATGTAGCAAATAAAGGATATGTGACAAATAAAGAATGAAATTAATCCGGATAGAGCAGTGATCAAATTTATACGTACAACGGCCTAAGAAATCTAAGAGTAGATTCACCTAAGATGATAAAGAATATTCAGACAACTGCGAGATGGCAAGTAGTAAAACTAGCCCACCAATCTCTGAAACTAAGGAGTTTGAAGAAGGTTCAGAGGAGCGCAAAGCACAACTCGCGTGCACAATGTGTGTATGTGTATGACCAAAGACTCGATTGAAAGTGCGATGACAGTATAAGGAAATCAGTAACATGTAGTGTCTTCAAACAAATAAGGAACACAAGTTTGGATTTGGCCTGCGACCTTTCAAACATAATATTGTAGCAACTCATGACATATATGACAAGTAATAATAGTAAAAACAGATAAATAATCAGATATCCCTCAAGTGCTTACTTAAACTAAGTCTGCTAAGGTCAAAACCTGGCTCATCCCAAGTGGAGTCACCATTCTGTTATGCCCTTTTTTGAACGGGTCCAAGATAGTTTGCAACTTCCCGGTTCTTCTGACTGGTTTAAAAAGGGTTAGAGTCGCCACCTTATTTTTTAGGAAAATCAGGAAACCTATATGTATATGTGTGGCTACTCCATTTTTAGTCCACGAAACCTATGAAATTCTAGATAAGGATTTTATTTACCCCGAGGGGAAGGTATTAAGCATCCCTCAGAGCCTGGCCAAAGACAGTCCTTAAACTTAGTTTAACTAAACACTAGAGGGGGGTTATCTATCTGTTTATCATTATTATTACCTGTTTTCAAAATGTTATGACTTCATGAAAAGCTACACTAGGTGATAATATACTAAGTATATACAGTGTATAAAAATGTATGTATATCAAGTATCAAGTATTTATAAAGAATGTATATCGATAGGAATGTATAAAGGATTGTAAATAAAACATACCTCGTTCGATAGTAGGTTATTTGCTAGTAAAATGAGTATATATCTATTGCCACAAAAGGTATATCAGTTGGTGTAAATAATATATACAACTATATAAAAGATGTATAAAAAATATAAGAGTATAGGTATATCAAGTATATAAAAAATGTGTGTCTATGTAGAAAAAAAAAGAATGTATGTATATGAAACATATAAAGAATGTATTTCAAGTATAAAAGAGTGTATATCAAACATAAAATGTCTAAAGAATTGTATAACTAGGTATATTAGTGCATAAAGAATGTAAAAATAATTTACGAATATTCATTGGTGTAAAGTTTTTATATAATGAAATTATTCAGAAAAGTGAAGTTTATTTGACTTGTTTTTACCGTTTAGTTAAAAAGAGTGTTTGTTTAATGAATATCCTATCAAAAGAATAAGGAACAAAAGGATAGTAAAAAATTTTGATAAAAAATAAGTATAAGGAATTGTGTATAAAAAAATGAGTGAAAAAGATATAATGCCTTTAAAAAATGAAAGATTTGTAAATGGACGGCCTAGTATTTACCAAGCGTCAAAAAATGTGAATTTAACTTAACTAAAATATGTATTGGTGTATACGAAATAATATAAAATGTACGTTGTATTAAAAGTGTATAAAGAATATAATATAAAGGATGGACTAGTATTTTTTTGCCTAAATACCAAAAGTGTGAATTTAATTAACGAAGCATTTATACCAAGTCAATTTAATTTATTTATGAAAGTATTGACGGCCTAAATCTTGCCTAAAGCAAATGAAAAATTTTAAGTTAAACAAACACGACGACAAGTAAATACATATATCAGCATGTCATCCCAAAAATAAAGTTTCCACTATACTACGAGTTCATGTTTTGTACATTTATAAAGAACGCAGAAAGTAAATACAAACAGTGATTCGGGTTCCTTCCGAGTATCGTCTTCGAGACGTATTTTCCAGTACCTATATAAGCACTTGGTAAAAATGTTAGTAAGAGAATAAATAACTATCAGATGAATTAAAGAAATAATGAATAAACTTAAAATAAAAAACCCGTCTTTTGTACATGGGAGGCCTTGGAAATCGACGGAAATTTCTTCATCGGCCATCTAATTGTAGACTTGCACAAATAAGTTTAATAAAAATGATAAAAAGTGAAAGTGTCAATAACAGTCTCTCACGGGACACAAAATCAAGCTATTAGCAAAGACTAAAAATGTGAGCACAATCAGAATATTAGTGCAGTGACAGCAGCACTGCCCATGAGACGCAACAACCACCAAGAACGAACATGGTTAGCCGGAAAAATATCAGTCGCGAGGAAACAACTCAAACAGTGCAAAATCAGTCCCAACACATCCAAGATAAATACAGTTGCAATACGACAACAAAAATAGAAGTACAAAGAGAAGAGAGGAGCGAAAATAATCACACACAAAACTTGAGGGTCATCGGAGAAATTGGAGCCACGCCGGAGCTTTAATCTTTCCGGCCAGATCTGAGACTTCAAGGTGGTGACCACTATTTTTTTTTCCGGCGTAAACGAGATTGGGGAAGAGGGAAAAGGGCTTCTCGTTAGTGTTTTATTTCTGTTGCGTTGGTGGTGTTGTTGGTGGAGTTCACCTGCTCCGGCGTCGCGAGTTCGCCGGAGCGGGTAGTGGGGGGCGTGAATGGTGGTTTGGTCGGAGTTGGGTGGTGTACGGGCTGTTTTGTTGTTTGGTGGTAAACAAAGGGACAGAGGTGTCGTGGTGTCGCTTGGTTGTTGGCGGTGGAGAGAGGTGTGGCGGAGATGTGGTGGTTCATGGGGCGTCGCTGGCGGTATTGGGTTGGTGAGGACGGAGGAAAAATAGGAAAGGGCGGCGTGGTGGTGGTTGAAAGAAAAAAATGGGGAAAGGCGGCGTGGTGTCGTTGTGGTTGTAGTTTGGAGTTCACCGGAGCTCGGAGCTCCGGCGTGGAGGGGGGTGGCGGTGTGGCTGTGAGAGAGAGAAGGTGAGGGGAGAGAAAGAAATCTGAAAAACGAGATGTGTAGTGTGTGTTGAAGATTGTGTCCTAAAATTAACTCCTCCCTTTTCCCTTATAATACAAAATGACCCCTTATTTTGTTCAAAGAATAAAAGAGTGCACCCCTTTGTCCCCTTTACCCCTTTTAACCCTTATGTAAAAATATAATAACCAATGGATCAAGAACCCAACCCATCACCTCAAATGTCAACTTTTAAAAAGGTGACGAGACTTTGACTTGATCAAATTTTTGTTCTGCGTTTAAAAATTAATTGCTCTGGTTTTCTCTGCATTGATGGACTGTACTAAAATATAGTTAATTAATACATGTGTAAGTATAAAATATAAACGTTAATGTATAAGATATAAAAATGTATTGCTATAAAATAAAGAGACAATTATTAATTGCACAAAAATAGTAGTATTACGCTGTACATGTGCAAAATAGTGATTCTTGAAAAATGAAAATAACTTGATAAAATTCCTAAAATAAGGATAATCATCAATAAATTGTCGAAAAATATAAAAATGTGTAAAAAATGTATTTCACGCTCTTTAACGAATCAGGGCCCCCAAAACGTTAATTTTGAGCACGTTGAGCCAAAATTAGGTGTCAACAACAGTCGTATCACGAATATGTGCCAAATACGCTAAACACCCCTTACTTACTAATTTCTTCGCCCAAAGGAAGGAAATAATCTTCTTCGGAGCGGGACTAGGAGTACCTCTCCACTCAAGCGTAGGGATGCCTGGCGTGGCGTGGTAGTCCAAGATCGCATGATAAGGAGAAAGCCAAGATATACCCAATATAATATCAAAGTCCACCATATCCAGAATCATCAAATCTATACAGGTATCATACCCCATAAAAGTAACTAAACAAGACCGGTAGACTCGATCAACAACCACAGAATCTCCGACCGGAGTAGACACATGAACATATATATCTTTGCTATCACAGGGTAAATTCCAACCAACTGTATGAAATGCAGATACATACGAATAAGTGGATCCAGGATCAAATAACATAGATGCTGCTCTATGATGGATAGAAATGGTACCTGAGATCACAGCATCCGAGGCCTCTGCCTTGGGCCTACCAGGAAATGAGTAATAATGGACTCCACCATGCCCGGTCTGGGATCCCCCTCTCAAACTATAAGTACCACCTCTAGCTGGCTAGGACCCACCTCTAGAACCATGGGAAGTACCGCGGCCTGACTGATTACCGCCTCTCTGAGAAGTCCCTCATCGACCACTGGATGATACAGGAGTCCTCGGTGGCTAATAATCTCGTCCAGGTCGGAGACATCTCTTTGAAATATGCCCAACCTCCCCACAAGAGAAACAAGTAAGAGGAGTCGAATGCTGACACACGAAAACTGATGACCTGGATGAAGCAGTCCTGTCCACTGGTCTAGAGAACGAGCTCTCAGGAGCTCTCTGTCTAGGTGGCTCACTAGAGGAAGCCAGTAATGCTGAATGTACGGGACGACCAGAATAGGGCTGAGGTGGCCTCGAAAACTGACCGGCGCCCCTCGTACCAGAACCCCTAAAGCTGCCAGTCTGACGTGGCCTCTTGTCACCACCACTAAAAGCACGGGCCTTGGCGCCCTCAACCATCGAAGCATTGTCAAAAATGGAATGGAAGGAAGCCCCCATAGACTCCATCTGAAGGCAAGGAATCTGTAGAGAGCTCACTAGTCCTCCAACAAAGCGCCTGATCCTATCAGTCTTGGTAGGAATCAACGGAGTAGAGTATCGTGCCAAATAGAGGAAACGGGTCACATAAGACTCCAAGGACATGCCCCTCTGCTCAAGGTGTAGAAACTGCTCCCTACGATCCTCTCTCATAGACTGGGGCACATACTTCTCAAGGAAGGCCTGGTAGAACTGAGTCCTAGTCAACGGAGGAGAACCCTCAGGTCTGCACAACACGAAACACCTCCACCACGTCTTCGCGTCACCGCGAAACTGGTAGGACACATAATCAACGCCGTGGGTCTCCACTATCCCCATACGGTGCAGCAACTCATGCATATAGAGAATAAACTCATAGGCATCCTCAGATGAAGTACCAGAGAACCTCGGCGACTCTAAATTCCTGAACCTCCCCACCAGATCTTGATCAACAACAGTCATAACGGCGCCATCCATAGGCCTAATATACTCCTCAGGGGCGGGTATAGCATCAATATGGGGAGCTATAGCTGTGGCGCGATATGCTACCCGCGTAAGTCCCTGCTCAGGGGTCTGTGCTCCAACCCTAGTCTGTGAACCCCCATCAGGAGTAGTAACACCGGCGGCCGCCAGCTGGGCATCAAGATGAAGTAGGATCCTGGCCATAGTGTCATGTATGGCCTAGTCAGAAGTAACCTTAGGTTGTGTCCATGCTGGGGTCACGCCATCCCCTAGAGTCTGATCTGTACCCGGCTGGTACTCGAGCTCGCGAGATGGAGACCTCTCTCATCACTGGCCCACCGTCGGAGCTTTACCCCTGGTTGTGGTAGCCCCACGGCCTCTCGCTTTGCCGTGTCCTCTGATTGTAGTGGGCCCTCGAGTGCAAGCCATAGTTTCGGGCTCCGGCACCTGACTTCGGGTCGTTGTAGCTTGAGTCCTCACCATCTGTGAGAAAAGAGATAAGAGTCAGATACCAATTTGAATAAAGTAGCACGATGGATAGAAAGAAGATGAGTTTTTCTAAATGTTCCATAGCCTCCTGCAGATAAGTACGGAGCTTATCGTACCGATCCACGAGACTCTACTGGACACGCTCTTGTATTTAAGACCGGGTAACCTAAGACTCTGATACAAACTTGTCACGACCCATTTTAGGCTAGGTCATGCAGGCACCTACCATTCCCACCTCGGTAGGCCAACCCTTAACTCAATGTTCATAATCAATAAATATAATAAAATAGCGGAAGAAGTAAATGACGTAAGTCTCACAATATAACATAATATAGATAAGTGCGGAAGTAAATGAATCCACCCCAGTATCTGGTCTAGTCATACAAGAGCATCTAAATTCGAATACTAAGGTCTGAATAATAATACATAAAGTGTCTCAAATCATGTCTTGAGTGAAAAGTAAGACACAAGCAACAGAAGAGTCTTCGAGGTTAGCGGACACCATGCTCACCCTGGAAACTCAAGTAGAAGCTGAGGAGTCGATCAACCACGAGTCAAAGAAGTAGATTCGGCCTGATACTCTGCATTCATAAAAGAATGCAGCAAGTGCAGGTCAGTACAAACAACAGTACTGGTAGGCATCATAGGTCGACTAAGCATAGTTAACACAATTCAGAAAATAACGCAGATAAACAAGTAAACCAATCACGCATGGAACGATATAATCATAACCGAGTATCCATCAGCACCTATGAAACTATCTAACCCCAATATAATAAGTCTGAGTATATCTAATCCCGAAATAATCAACACAATATAATCAACAACGCAATCGTCACAACACAGTCGTCACGGCATCTCACTCAAGTCATAATGCAATGCAATGCACTGATGGTATGAATGTGATGCCATGCCATTCTATGCAAATGAGATGTACACATGTACTCCGGACGGAAATATCGATGTCTCGGCAGCACAACCCAGTGTGACTCGCGAAGTCTGAGTGCTACTCATCCCGGATCTTAGCCAAACAGATAGATGGGACCCTTGCTAATTGCTAACAGGGGGAGTCTCACCAGCACCACTCTGGCGGACCCGCGGAGCCCATGCACTACAATCGATCCAGAATAACATCGAAATCAGCCATGCATGAACGATGCCCGAATATAACCATCGGACAACGACCTCCTCACAATCACTCAAAAGAGTTGTCCAATATCAGTTTCATAAATCAACGATTCCGGAATTGAACCTCGGACATCGGCCTCCACACAATCACTCAAGTAAAAGAGTTTATCAAGTATAAGTATCATATAAACACCGATTTCGGAATGGATCTTTGAACATCGGCCTTTTTCAGAATCACTAAAGTAAAAGAGTTTATCAAATATTAGTTTCGCTCAATCAACGATACCGGATCATCACCGGCTATCGGCCATGGATGATAATATGAGAGAATGCGTGCAATGCATATGTCAAACATTAACAAGCAAGCTCAATATCACAAGTACCTCAACGGGGTACACCAACAATGTATCACATCACATTACCAACAGTTGGTATGCCAACAGATATCAATAACTCAAGTACTAACAGTGGGTAGGCTAATAATGTATCATAGTACAAATACCAACAACAGGTATCTCAATCCTATCCAAATCAGGACAACAAGCAACATTCGCTATCTACCAACTACACATGGCATCAAGCCAACACAATTAAACAATCAAACACATAGAACGGGGTGCCTAGTCCCAACACACATCAGGGCCCAATATAAGGTAATATCAATCCCAACTTCACACCCAAAGGTTCACATGCTGTCTCCGACATCATAAGATAAATATGTGATTCACTATACTAAGTCTCACCAAAGGTAAACCATAACCTACCTGGACTGTCGAACTGTAACACCAACAAGTCACTCTATCGCCTTGCCCTTCCTTTGAAGCTCAGAACCAAAGTATTCTAAGCATAATCGAATTCTAAAGTAGAAATCATGAATAATGATACTAGTATTGCTGTGATATCAATTAGGTCCATATTAACCCTAGAAATTGGGGAAACGGACCCACAAGGGCGAAACAGAAAATTCATGGGTAAAATACCAAATTGAATCCTAGGTAATCATAACCCGGTCATTAATTATTGATTTAGCTCAAGAATTGTCCCCAAATCTGATTTCTAGTAAAAACCCCCAAATTAGGTATGAACCCTAATTCTCTAAATCCAAAATTCAACATTAAAAGTGGAACATATATGATTACTAAGCTTAAATTCATCAAGTTTTATCTTCAACATCATCAATTTATCATATAGGACCCTAAGAGAAAATATCCCAAAACCCTTCTTCAAATTCCAACTCTAAGGGATTGTAAAAGGGAACGGGAAATTTCTAAGATGATTGTGATTAAGGAAGAGTAAAGGATTGGACAAAGTTTACCTCCATGAGTTTCTTCAAATTATCTCCAAGAACAGTTTCTCTAAGCTCCAATACCGAGATATGAAATAATGAGGGTCTAAGACTTATTTAAGACATATTTAATGAAATGTCACTGCCCGTCACTGCCACGACAGTTGGAATGCCGCGCTACGACGACTGGGATACCGCCTCAGCGGTATGGCCTATATTACCTATCACCGCCCCAGCAGTCATCACACTGCCACAGCAGTGCCATTGGAGCAGCTCTGGTGCCTCCATTGCGGGCACTAGACACCAGATTTTCTCGAATTTCTCTAGGTCTTCAATCAGATTTCCAGATTATTCCCGAGGCCATTTGCTCACAACCTGACCACCTAAACCCATACAAAAATACACTGCGAACAAAATCGTGGTCTCAAAATTTCCAATGGAGGTGTCGTTGACCGAGTCAACCACCGGTGCCTACTTTTCATTTCCCATCCAAAGTCTCGAAATGCACCAAAATGCATTGGGAACCGAACAAATCATACATACAAGTTCTAAACAATCACTCGTACCTCTCGGAGTTGACAAAACTTCGAAAAAGTTTCATTCGCGCAAAAGTCAATCTCAGGTCAAAAGTGAGTCAAACAATGCTCGGAAGTGGTGAAAGTGCCAAAAGAGCTATAACGACCAAACAGGTCGTTACAATGGGCTTATGGCAGACAACGTACGGAGCCATAAAAAATGCCTTGTTGACACCAAATTTTTGACCTCCCGTAATTTATTTTAATTACCCAGAGTCCTCTGATATTAATATAACACCTCGTACTTTTAAACTAAGCCGTGTCTATGACTCAGGGATCCCGGAAGCCAAAAAGGAGAGTTTAAGTCGCAAAACCAGATTCAGTTCTGCAGGTGACATTCGACGGCCAGAGGGACGGACCGTCAATTGGTCGACGAACTGTCAAAATGCACCGTCCCTAGAACCTTATATTGCAAACTCTCTGGACTTTCTTAGGCTGCTGGTAGTACGGTCGAATCGACGGATAGTCGACATGTCGACGGACCGTCAATGATGCACCATCAAAAAAATCTAACTCAGACCGTCAAAGCAACTCGGCGGACCTTTAAATTTTGACGGACCGTCAAAGTGCACCGTTAATCCTCCCCGACAGTAATTAGTATAAATACGACACTTCATTTTAGAAAATCAGTTTTCACGAATCCCAAGCCCTAGCAAAGGTTCTCTCTTCCCAACCATCTCCTACATCAAGGTAAGTCCCTTTTCGCGTATTTTGACGGTATTCTATCATAGTATAATCAATTCCTAAGCGAGCTACTAGTCTTAACCTAGGGTTTTCAAGCAAACCCATCTCAAGGTTCAAAGTTCAAGCTTTTAGAATTCCATTGCAAATTTGGAGCAATAACAGGTATGTAGGGTTTCTATCTATGTGTGGGAACATCATTGTTCTTCCCCACGGCACGTTCTTCTATGAAAGTATAAAGTTACACTAAAACTAGGGTTCTAGCCATATTCATGATTACCCTAAGCACATTTACTATGATATACCATGATTGTACAGATAATTCATTATTGTTTTCTTAATACTCCATTTTGGTTATTGAGAATCTGTCCGTAATTCATGAAAACCCATGGTTTGAATTCCATGGGTTCTTAAATATGAGTTATGAACTATTATGCTTAATTTCATGAAAATCCTACATGTCTACACATTTTCATGCAAGTATATTATATAACTATATTTATGTTATAATATAAGTCATTTTATGAAATTCATGGGCCTCTTAGCAAACTATATCATGTCCATATTTTTGGGAGTTGCACAGATTATCGAGAAGGTTTTATACCTGAAACTACGTTTGCCAGCGTAGGATAAGGATCACTCCGCCCAGTTAGGATGATTCCTTCATATTGTCCCCATTGACGGATTTGGATCCATTCATGTCATGTTCATGTCTTGTACCTCGACAAGGTACAAGATGCCTTAGCTGATCGGTCAGAGATTAGACACCACGTACTAACTTAGTGGTTTCATATCAGTTACATTAATGCTCTCCCACATATATTTTTACCCATGTTACATATATATATATATATATATATATATATATATATGTATGTATTCATGTTCATGACCAGGTTACGATTTCAGTTCAGTTCTTATCATGTTATTTCCTATGCCATGTTTATTTCATTAAGATGCTTTACATAACAGTACATTCAATGTGCTGATGTCCCTTTTCTATTGCCCGAGGGCCTGTATTTCACGATATAGGTTTGGACTTACAGGATGACGCATCTGTCTAGTAGGACATTGCACGTATCAGCTATTGGTGAGCCCTGTCTTCTTTGGGATCTTATCATTATTTACTTTTATGATAATTGTTGACACCTAATTTTTGACCTCCCGTAATTTATTTAAGTGCTCGGAGTCCTTGGACAATAAATAAAATCAGTTGCGCACCTTAAAAGGTCTAGGTTATTTTTTATGAAATTATTTGGGATAATATTTCACCCTTTTAAATTGATAAATAAATCACCAGGGTATTTTACATTTTGTGGAAATTAATGATATTCAAGGAATATTTTTATCGAAATTATTCAAAGGACAAAAAACCCTTTTTGGATAATTATTTGCTTAATTAATTAAATCAAGAAAAATTAGATTAATGAGTAATTTTATTCCATTTTATTGTCCAAGACACTTTAAGTAATTAAAAGAATTGACCATTTTACCTTTTAAATATTCATTCTGTGTCTATTTGCGTAGTTGCGTAATTCTCTTTTTATCCGGTTAATTAATTTTGAACCGGCATACGCAAAATGGTTTTTTTAAATAAGTCATATTTTTAAATTAATTAAGTCCTAATAGACTAATAATTTGTTTTTTAAAAATTTTCCCCGACCCTCCATGCATATATATACACCATGTATATACCAATATACACGGTGCATATACATGTATATATGTATACACCAAGCCCAGCTTTTTCTTAAATGAAAGGACCAAGCACAACTTTTTTTTTAAATAAAAGGATAAGGCCTAGTCCAATATGGACCAGACCCGGTCCATTAAGCAATTAAAAGAGAGGGAGTATATACTCCTCTCCTCCATTTATTTCAATAGACCCTAGGGGTCAAATAGCAAAGGAGGAGAGAAGGAGGCAGCTAGGGGTAAAACCCTAGCGCCGGCCCACTGTTCCTCCACCCACCCCGCCTCTTTTCAGCCACGTCCCATCGTAGTAGGCATGTAGTGTCAGGAGAGAAGGCGAAGCCATTAATGCTTCATCCTTCTCTCCACAAAATCCAGCCAAACAGACCCTTGAAGGTACAATCCTCCCCTTTTATATTTTTCCGTCATTATTGCTAGTTTTGAAGTGTTTGAACTGTTGATTTCATTTTTTACCTTGGATCTGGAATGTGTGTTGGATTTATGAGTGAGATTTGTGTAAATCCACAAGTCCCACATTGGTAGTGTGTGATTTGAGGAGCATTCTGGGGTTTCTATAAATAGAAACCCCCATTTGTTCGAGAAGAGAGGTTGGAAACCATAATGAGGCTGAAAATTATGATTTTTATGTTTCAAGAGTTCCATAAGTCAAAATTTTTAACTTAACCTAAGGGTTTTAGTTTTCTAGTTCTAAAATTTCTGTCTTCTATTTTGTTTGTGTGGTGTTGGTGGCTTTGAGTTTGGCATTGGAAGTGTAAGAGCCTCCAAGTTCATTGTTTGCCCCCGGTTGCACTCACAAAAGGTAAATACCTTTTAGTTTATTGCTTTACATTAGATTTCTATTAAGTTTAGTTAATAAGATTATGTGTGGTTTATGATAAAGCTTAAGTAGTGTTTTAGTTTATTGCTTTTGCTACTTAGATTCTGTTTATGTTATGCTTAGTAATATGATTATGTGTGGTTTATGATAAAGTTTAAGTTAGTATTTTAGCTTATTGCCTCTATACATAGATTCTGCCTATATTATACTTAGTCAATGTGATTTTGTGTGGTCTAGGATAAAGTTTAGGTTAATATGCTGGTTTATTACCTTTCCTTTTAGTTTCTGTCTATACTCTGCTTAGTTAATGTGATTGTTTGTTGTTGGGGACAAATTTCAACCTGAAGTGCTTGTTATGATTATCTCTTCTTTTAGATTTTATATATATTATGCTCACTGAATGAGATTATGTGGGGCCTAGAACATGGTTCAAGTTGATAGGCTTGTTGTGACTCCGATTTTCCCTTTGGAACTTTTATCCATATCATGTTTTGCTTAATGTGATTAGGTGTCCTTTCTGTGTGTGGTTTGGAGTAAAGCCTAAGTAGAGATGCTTGTTTTGAGTTGGCATTTCCATTTACATTTTCTGATTAGGTCCTGCTAGTTTAGTGGTGACTAAGAGTGTTTAAGTGTGGCTTAGGCTATAGTTTGAGTTAATGAATTTGTTTGATTTGGATTTCCCTCTGGATTTTCTGTTCTATCATGATTGTCCAAACATCAGTAAATGGTCTGGGATGTAGTTTAAGTTAATGTATTTGCTTGATGTGTGTTATAAGTCCTGTGTTTCAAGTTGGGGCCAAAGTAGGTCTGTTAAATGTCATGAGGGGTCTAGTCCTACGTGTCCCATGTGATAGGCTTGGTTCAAGGGGGTAAGTTTCAAGTCACGGGCTCTGTGAGTGACTTACTTGCCTTATGTTCTTGTTTGTTCTTCATTTGGAGGTGTGTCTTGGTCTGAAGGTAAATTAAGGAGGGGGTCAAGAGGTCTGTTTGAAGTAAGTCGTCTGATCTGGTTATTGTGTGTCCTACCTGATCATGTGTTAGTTGGGAATTTTGAAGTAAGTTGTTTGATCTGGTTATTGTGTGCCCTACCCGACCATGTGTTAGTTGGAAAGTTTGAAGTCTTGAACCTAGTTTGATCATGGTTTGTCCTGCTTGATCATATGCTTGTTTTTGAGAAGTTGAAGTCCTAATATAAATTGGACCTAGTTTGATCATGGTTTGTCCTGTTTGATCATATGTCTGTTTTGAGAAGTTGAGAGTCTGATATGATTTAACCCTGGTCTGATCATCACTTGTCCTTTTTTAAACATGCGTCTGTTGGGAAGTTGAAATCTTGTTGTGAATGGATTTAGTCTGCTTATTATTTGTCTTGCTTGATCACATGTTAGTTGGGAAGTTTGAAGTCTTGGACCTTGTCTGGTTATTATTTGTCTGATTTGACCATGTGTTAGTTGGGATGTCTGGGGGTCATGTTATGAAGGGATCCAGTCTGGTTATTTTTTGTCCTAACTGATCATGTGTTTGTTTGAAAAGTTGAAAGTCTAACAGAAACTGGACCTGGTCTGACCATCACTTGTTCTACTTAATCATGTTTGTTTGGGAGTTGAAGTTTGATATGAATCTGTTCTATCTAGTGATGTTTTGATTCTAAAAGAGTGAAAGTGTACTGTGTGTCTTTGTGGAATCCTACTTGTTTTACTTGGTAACTTGCTTGGCCTTAAGGGTGTTGGAAGTACAAGGGAATTAAGTGCCTTTGTTTGGCCTGATCCCTGTTGTTTCATCTAAGTCATACATGTTTGGTTGAAAACTGGGCATTTTGGGTGACATTAATGTGTATTGAAATAATGGTCTTTTAAATGATTCTGGGGAAGGGAAGGGATTTAAATTTGATCAAAAGTGTTTCCTTTGGCTTTGCCTTTGTCTGATTGTCTTGCTTTTGGTAAGTGTGAAAGTTTGCTGAATCTATCTCTGAGTAGGACCTGTGGGGTGTTGTAGTTGTGTGATGGTTAAGTCTAAAAGGTCTCCAATATTGCCAAAATGAACTGGATTCAGAGCAGTTCTAAGATGGTCTATGTTTGCTAAAAATAGGCAAAACACTTAAGTCTAACAGGTTGGTTAAGAGGTAATTGTCATATTTGTCTTAATCTAGCAATGAGATATACTTACTTTGATAAAAAGGGCCTAAAAAGAAGGGTTTAAAGATTGGTAGTTTGACAAGGAGTGTGTATACATGTGTGAGTCTTTTCATCCCTCATGTGTAGAAACTATCCATGAATCATGTTTGTCTGAAGAAAAGCTTTATTTTGAGGGCTGATCATCTAGTTATGCTATCTGCAAAGATTAAAAAAAATAATTAGGGAGGGTAATGGGATCTTTGTCATGAAATTTGCTATAGTTTGTCCTTGTGTGTCTTTTCTTGGATATTATTGTGTTTCCCTTTTTTATGTTGGGAGCTGAGTTCCTTTAAAAGGAGTGTTGATAAGGCCAAAATAATAGATTGAAGTCTATTGTTTTCTTTCTCTGAGTGATTTAATCCTGATGGTAAAAGTAATGTGTGTCTTCTTCTAAAACACAATATGGTTAAGAGTAAGATCCTGTCTGGATTATCATTTGGCTTAAAGTTGTTCAGGAACACCAGTTTGTTATTGTTTGCTATGTTGTTTATGAGGGGTCTATTCCTATGTATTCACAGTTTAATTTGGCAATAAAAGGTCTTTAAATTCTGGACATAGTCTTCATGAATTAGGTAGTTTGCTATTGTTTGGTATATGTTTATGAGGGGTGTCACGACCCAACCCCGTGGGCCGCAACTAGTATCCGAGTTGGACACCCAGACGTACTTAATTACCAGAATCGGCATACAAATGGCAAACCCAGATTCAGCGTACACTGACTTATACAGATGCAAAGATTAAATGTCGTTTTATGCGGTCACATATAACATACATATCATATAAAAGCCACCAAGGCTGTCGTAAAACATATCGCCCAAAAAAATATATACATACGTATTCACACATACAAGCCGTTATGGCTGTCATAACATATGGAATCGCTTAAGAAGCATATCACACAGACATAACCGAACGATAACGACCCATGACCCACATACATGTCTACATGCCTCTAACAAAGACAACATAATCATATGACGGGACAGGGCCCCGCCGTACCCCTAAATAGTCATATATACATAAATATGTACAACAGAAAGAGCTGTACCAAAAGTATGGGCTCCGGAACGAGGGAGCACTTCAACACAGCAGAATGGATGCCCTAAGCTGACGGACCACTCACGTGCGCGTCTGAACCTGCGGGCATGAAACGCAACCCCCGAAGAAGAGGGGGTCAGTACGGAATATGTACCTAGTATGTAAGGCATGAAGTACAGTACAGGGGATCATACCCAAAATAAAAACTCACCAGAACCAGTATGACTGTTAAAATAATCAATACGTTTCCTTTATGAAATGAAGTCGTGTATTTCAAATCATGAATCATACACACTTATATATATATAACGTGTCCCGACCCTTTAGTGAGAGACTCGGTGAATAAGGTCATGCATGTCATCATCATATATCATGTATGCATATAACATATCCCGGCCCTCTAGTGAGAGACTCAGTGGATAGAATCATGCATGTCAACATCATATATCATGTATACATATAACGTGTCCCGGCCATCTATTGAGGGACTCGGTGGATAGAATCATGCATGTCAGCATCATATATCATGTACACATATAACGTGTCCCGGCCCTCTAGTGAGGGACTCGGTGGATAGAATCATGCATGTCAGCATCATATACCATATATACATAACGTGTCCCGGCCCTCTAGTGAGGGACTTGGTGGATAGAATCATGCATGTCAGCATCATATACCATATATACATAACGTGTCCCGACCCTCTATTGCGGGTCTCAGTAAATAAAGCCATCATATTCCATCTTGGCCGCCATCCCCGTATCATCATATCATCATATACATATACATATAACATGTCCCGGCCCGCAAGTGAGAGGGACTCGGTGAACAATACAGTGGAGTACGCACGAGAACATATCCTGGCCCGGGCTCAGTGAAGGACATACTGAGGCTTGCACGAACAGAGTAGTGCGAAACCATATGCACATAAATCATGACTCGATAGACAAGTATACTTACCGACACCTGAAGGCTCAGAAACAAGTTTCGGGTCAATCCGACTTAGTATAAGGAAGTTATGGGCGTTTTAAGTACAGAACCTTCTACGAATGTTTCAGAAGCCATTTTTGGAAAATCAAAGCAACAATCATGTTAGGTACCTTTCGGATATCGTTATGAATCAAATAGAGCTTTGGGATTCATATGTACGTATCAAAATATATCAAAGACTCGATGGAATACTCAAACGTGCTATCATTTGAAAATCAAGACATTAGTCATATCAATTATCTCTCGAATTCCATTCGGAAACATATCAAATAGATCTTCGGATATCATAGATACGCAACAAAACCATATGGAATAGCTTATGGAAGTCAAGAATATTAGCAATCTAGTGGCTCTAAGAATAAGAATTTCTTTGAAATCATACATATACATCATCTGCTCGTTTCATAAAGATCATGCCAAAAGAAAAAAAGGGTATGCCTTACATACCTTGCCCGCTTCCTACGCTAATCCGAACTTAAGTCTTTGGCTTCGCAAGATCTACAACAATATTCGTACATACCAAACATTAGCCATAAACACTTAAGAGTCCAATTCTAAACCAACACTTTATTTACAGAAATTTCGGCAGCATTTCCCCTGTAAATACAACAACCCCGAGAATTCAACTCGGCAAAAAATACAACAACAAATCTGAGAATTCAACTCGGCCAAATTATCAACAACAATACTAGCAGTCAATTCAAAACACATTCCAACGTTAGCAACATTCTTTCTACAAGCTTCAACAGCGTTTCACTTACATTCAATTCATATTTGCTCACATATTCAAGTACTAATCCAAAACCATTCAAACAATATTCAAGAACGCTTCAAACAATCCGCACAATATTCAAAATAATCTAATCGATATTCCACTCCACCCGAAACCTTCCAAATTCAACAAGAACAATAACAACACATTTCCTTCTTTCAAATTCATGAACTACACCAATAATTCACACACTAACAACATTATCTTCCATAAATACAAGAAGACTATATTCAAATTACATTGGCTTCTACAACAACTCTCCAACACTTACAACTTCAACTAAAATCATCAAACTTTCATTATCAACATAGAATCCACAACAACAACAACCAAAACACTAGATAAAATTGATTCATTCTCTTCTATACCACATAACAACCACACGGCCACAATACTATATATACACGGCCACAACATAACATCCATATTTTCATAAATTTCATCCATTTCTACGTACTAGAACATACACAACCATCCATAACATATAAAAGAAGATTAATTCTTACCTTTTTCCCTTAACTTCTCACTTTGCTATGATTTGTAGCTTGCAAGAATAGATGTTTTACTTGCTCCAATGACTGCTTCACTTTGCTAGGGACCTTCCAATTGATGGTTTAGCTAGGTGAAAATAATTTTGATCAAATTTTTTTCTAAGGTTCTTGTTTAGTGGGTATGGCCGAATGGCCTTTTAATTTTTGCCTTCTCCAAGTTTCTTGAGTCTTCCAAGTGGAGGTGATAATATGATGACTTAGTCATCTTTGGTCTTATTTATTAAACCTCCATGTGGGCCTAAATGATATTGAAATGACTCCTACCCTAGAAGAGATTAGAGACGCCATTGACAACAATGGAACCTATCTAAGGAGGCGACACGAGCCGGACCACAATTTGTTATTTTTGAATAAGCCCACCGTCAGCCAGATCATGAGATTTATTGCTTTGACTGAAGTGCCCTGGGCGCAAAGGTCCACTGTAGCCTTCAGAGATTTATACCGAAGATTCAAAGATGTCATCGAGTACACTCTATATCAAAGAGAATTTAGGAGCCGAGAAGAGTGGGAAACCACTAGACCTCTAGCCTTCGCCATAGACTTGTTAAGCACTATGGTTTTCCCACAAGACGAGTCACTGGTCATAGACACCCGGGTGATATACCTGGCCCATGCAATCTTCCACGGCATAGCCAAAGATCAAGAGAAGAGGTATTTTAATCATTCACCCATCATATTGGCCGACATCTTCCGAGCTCTAGACAAGTGTCAAAATCGTTTCCGATACTTCCAAGGGTTCAATATGTTGCTACAATGGTGGATCATCAAACACCTTAACATGGCCAAAGAAGTTCATGGCTGGAGTCTACAGAATCGGGTAGATCGCCTCGTGAATTATTGTCCAAATCTCGGGTTTATGTTTAAAAATTCCTGGGCTGAATTCTTCACCGACTTGACTGAGGATCGGATCCGTTGGATGTTCCTTGATTTTATATCCGAGACTGTGGTAGTTCGAGTTAAGAATTGCCCATCTGTGCCGCTACTTGGGGTTCGAGGAATCTGCCCTTACTATCCATCCAGGGTTCTAAGATAATTCGGCAGAAGGCAAGTGATACCTCATGCAGGAAACTCTGAGCAATTCATCATTGAGCACACCGAATACAAAATCACCCCAGCAGACAGGCTCGAAGCAGGGTGTGACCCCGGGTATCGCTCATGGCTACTGGAGCAATAGGCTCTCATACCAGCATTAGAGCCTGCACCTCCCCAGGAAGCCCAAGAAGAGGAGCGTATGAAATAATGCTTGGAGGGTACAGACGAGCATTTGGTTAGGATCTTGGAAGAGACAGTCCTAGTGATTGTCAGAATGGAGTTGTATCAAGCACACCTTCATATCTAGACTACCCTTTACTTGCTATGTGTATGATCATATACTAAGCTTGAGTACAATTGATCCGATTATCTAAACTACATGCCCAAAAGAAAAACCATGAGGCTTGAAACTAACCCAAACGTTTCTCCACATAAGGTTGACTTACAATGACGAACCAAGGAGGGTAGGAAGGGCAGACTCCACGGGAGATAGCTGAGATGCTGTGAGGAAAAGTGTGGCAAATGGAGAAACACTTCCAAAAGATAGGGAAGAAAATTGAGGAGGTAGACGGATTACAGGGCATGGTTGGGAACCCGAAAATAGTGCATTTAATGCCATTTACTTCCATTTTATAGGTTTATGTGATTTAGAAGTGATTGGAAGAAACCAAGTGAAAATAAAGTCAAAAAGTGGCCAAATTGGACCAAAACTGCACAGTTTTGCAAAACTATCAAAACTGGACAGTTTTGCAAAAACGGGACAGATTTGCAAAAACCGAAAATTAGGGACTGTTTTGGTCTAATTTTGAGTGAGAAAATTTTGGGACTACACAAGCAAGCTTGAAGACATTATTTTTCATCTTTGACCATTTTTACACAAGCTTGGGAGCTAGGGTTCATCACCAACACTTTGGAAGAGAAGATTTGGAGGCACCCAATAAGAGATTATTTGCCCATTTCTTCTACTCTTTCTATGTATTGAATATTTATGTGTGCGGTATTTCATTGAAATGCTTGAATATTGTTTATGCAAATATTCATATGTTTAGTTTGGATGAATCTCTTATTTTGCTTATGAATTAAACAATTTTTATTTCTAATTGAGTGGGTTTATTATTTCTCTATTAACTCTTCAAGCTTTATTGTCATTTAATGGTGTACAACATTATTTGTGCCTAAACACCCTTACTTTTCTTGGAAAAGAAAGTAGAGGTCAGGAAAAAAGTTAATAGCAAGGATTTGGGGCTTAACCCTCATCTAATAACTTGAGCTAGGAATAGGATAGTTAACTTGAGATTCAATTGGTAGTGCTTAATTTCACACTCTAAAGCTTGGAAAAGTTTAGAGTGAAATTCATTGATTTGGTTGGAAGACTTTCAATGAGATTTTTGAAACCATTATCTGTTAACATAAACTCGCTCTTAGTTCTAAAATTATAAAATACATTTGATTGTTACTTGAGAGTAATTTCCCTTGTATCCATGCTTGTGGCAATTGATCATATTACTTGCTTTCTAGGTTAGTTTACATTTTTGCATTAGTTATAATTTTCTCAAAACCAAATTATTATTAAGTGTTTGGCTTAGTGTAGAAAGTGAAATTTCTTACTTACTTGATCTCCTAGTATATTGTTCCTTCTAGGATTCAACCCCGACTCATAGTTGGGTAATTATATTGCATTCGACCGTGTACACTTTCTCTTTGAGGAGTGGATTTGAACGTTATCAATTTTGGCGCCATTACCGGGGAACAATTTGGCATATTTAGGCTAGTGTGGGAAATAAGCTAACTTGCTTAGTTCCAAACTTTTGAATATTTGTGTAGTTGTTTCTTTGCTTTGTTTTATATATATATATATATATATATATATATATATATATATATATATATATATATATATATATATATATATATATATATATATATATATATATATATAATGGCATCATTCCATGAAAATGGGTCGGATGGTAGTTGTTCATACTTTGATGACCCTTGTCCTTATTGTGGAGGACCCCACTCTTGGCAAACTTGTTTAAATTCTCCCGGGGAGGATTGTGCGCACAATCTCGAACCCATGAGTGGATCATATGTGATAGATGTGGTGGTCAAAAGGGCCATTGGGCTAATTGTGATTATTTGTCTGTCCCTTCCCCGAACCCCCACTATGATGATTCTACTTTTTGTTGTCACAATGATAGGGAAATGGAGGTGGAAGAAGTTGAGAATGGTCAAAATGGAGAGTTCAAACTCATGATGGAGTGCCTCCTTGATAGAGGAAATGAAAATCAAAAAGCCTTGGAGGAGTACTTGGAAACTATTCTCCAAAATGGCTTGATGATTGAAGACAAAAATTGTCACGACCCAAACCCCGTGGTCCGCGACTGGTACCCTAACTGGGTACCCATACGTACCTACCTGATCGAATTCGAACCATACAGATTTTTTTTTTTTGTGTTTCAAAACAGAAGTACAGAAGTAGGCCGATACAAGTACGGCACGCGCGTAACATACGTATATATACATATATACCTGAACATACATATATTTACAAGTAAGCCGATAAGGCTAACATACAGACGAAACCCGTAACCCACACATCTATCTACAGGCCTCTACAGACATACAGAGTCATATGACGGGACAGGGCCCCACCGTACCCAGAATATACAAACATACGGAGTACACAGAAGACAGAAGATATATACCAAAAGATATGCTCCAAGTCAAAGGAGCTCTTCAAAAAGCAGAGTCGGAAACCTACGCGGGCGGCGTATCACCTGGTGCGTCTGTACCTGCGGGCATGTAGCGTAGCCCCCGAAGAACGGGGGTCAGTACGGAAAATGTACCGAGTATGTAAAGCAAAAACGTAACAGATATAAACATAGTCCGAATTAGAGTCACAGAAATATAACGGGCAGAATCATAAATCAAACTGACGGACAGAGTTATGATCAAGACAGACACACAGAATCGTGTCACACACAAATGAACAAAATTATAGTTCGGGCAAACAGACGGAATCATAATGCGGATAGACGAGCAGAATCTGAATTCATACGGACATACAGAAGCAGAAGCCATACGGACATACAGAAATAGTCGTACCACAGACGGACAGACAGTAGTATGTCGGACAGAATTATGCATGCAGAGTAGCACAGAGTCATACAAAATCATACAGAGGCGTGTTCTTTATAAATACAGATGGCACACGCATATATTCATACAGATCCCGGCCCTGTCTGGGGGCGCGGTAACAGAACCCGGCCCTCTTAGTACGGGACGCGGTGGACAGACAGAATCAAATCAGATCATATGCCATCCTGGCCGCCATCCCCATACACAGATCATACAGACATACAGATCCCGGCCCGTACGCCGAGGGACGCGGTGAACAATGCAGAGAAATATGCACGATAACAGAACCTGGCCCGGGTCGCAGTGAAAGAATGCATTGAGACAGACACGAACCGATAAATGAGAAACCACCTACCTACAGACTCAACATACAGACTCAATCAAACTGAAGGGTGCCAAACGGCGAGCCAAAATCAGAATATCCAGATAGTATGCATAGCACGCGCCTATATCCTATTTGGGAAGGCACGACAGATTATTACCAGAATGGGATTCTCAGATGTTCAGAGATCATAATGTATAAATTACACAAAAATAGCCATAATATACATAAAATAATAGTTCAGAAGTTTTTGGAGAAAATCGGACCAAAACAGATGTATTTTAAAATCGTACCGGAAGTATCGGGCCTTGTGGGCCCACCTCGGACCAACCCGAGGCTACATACGTAAATTATTGATAGTTGACCTTATGAGGTCACCCATACTCAATCGGAAGTGTTCCGACTCCGTTTGGGGAAATTTTGTGCAAAATCTCACTTTAAGGGCAATTTGTAAGAAAATAGGTTCAATTGAATTGAAGGAATTGGAGCGGTTTTCCGTCTCGAATTCCAGGGAACGGAGTCGGACTTAAGGCTCGCGGCCGAGCCTACCACGTCCAGAACATGCCTAGGAACGTAGAGAAGTGCTTCACATACCTTGATGGCGCCTTATGCTCGCTTGGCGTCAATCCAAATTTCGTCCAAAATCTGGAAATGGTCAAGTTTACCATTTGGTTAGTTCCATTCTTTCAATACTCTAACTTTACACATAATTGCTTACCGAAATTTTGGCAGCATTTCCTCTGTATATACGACATCCCCGAGACTTAGCTCGGCTCAATTTAGCAACACAACAACCCAGAGGAGACATCCAAACAACAACAAACATCAATAAACACTAAATCATACGCTATGGCATTATTAGCCACCTTTCGACACGACGAATCATCTTTCGTTTCAAGCTTACATTTCCAACCAAAACTTATTATTTTCATATCCATTATCCATCAAAATCATTACGACACACATCGGAGGAATCCATAACATGTTCACATAATATTCATAAGATATTCATAAAATTCACAAACATTCAACTTTCCATCAAGTCACTACTTTTCCAATCCCTTCCTAACTTTCAACAACTTAATAACCAATCTTCCATAACAACACAATTAACATGCTAACAAGATTCAATTCACCTTCAAACACCAACACACACCACACGGCCACACCTCAAAATTCTCAACTTTCCTTAATTCATTCAACTTTCATTTCTAATACAATTCCTACCACACTACAACTAGATTTCAACATAGTTTCAAGTCACCATAGACATGCAATATACATATATGCATTTCGGCCACACACCCCAAATTCCAACACACCAAATTTCCATATTTTTCATTCATTCACACATACTACAACATACATACATCATTTTTAACACAACAAAAGCATGAAATCCTTACCTTTCTTCAAGTTCTACACTTGGAAGATGAAATTGTTTTCTTGCCACAATCTTTATATCAACTTGTAGAGAATCTTGTGCTTAGCAATAATCTCTCAAGAGATGAACTTTTTAAACCAAAGGATTGGCTCCAAAAATTTTTCTTTCTTTTCTTTCTTTTTTTCTCTCCAAACCCGAAATGCTCTCTCTTGCTCTCTACTCTTTCTCTTTGATTTTTTTCTTGAATGTTCTTAAGGATATGGATGATATATATTTAGCACATGGAAATTAATTAATTCCATGGGCCTTGGGTTGGTCTTGGCCGAATGGGCCTCTTAAAATTGGGCCTCACTTCACTTATTTTTTTTTGAGCCCAAAATGGTTGGTTACATATGGTAATTCATGGAACAAGTTTCCAAAATTCCAATTTTGCCCTTGGCCACCTTTCGTAATTCCACCCCATTGAATTCATAACCTACACATGCATACCAAGTAAGGCCCAATTGTGGCCTTATTCATCACAAGTCAATTTATCTTGAATTTTTTTGAATAAGCGAAAATGTCGGATGTAACAAAAATCCTCCATAGGCATTTTAACAAAATCAAGAAGAATTCTCAATGCTCAATATGAGATGATAATGCCCATATTGGAGGCCAACTTTGAAAAGAAGGAATCAAGAATTGAACATCCTCCAACCGACTTTTTGCTAATTGGAGATGCCGAAGAAAAAGAAAAGGAATTAGAGTCAACCATTGTCATGGAAAATATGGTTGAAATTGACTCTAGTTCGGGGGAAAAAGAGGGTGTCAAAATTCGGACAAATTTACAAATTGGGAGGTTGAAGTCTCACTCCAAACATTTTTCAACATTGGATTTGTAGGGTGATATGGAAATTGAGCCACATACATCCATGTTGGATGGTGAAGAAGAAAGACAAGTGCCTTACATCTTGCAATTCAAAAGAGTAAGAAGGCAAAATGACATTCCTCATTTGAAAGCCAGGAAGTGCAAAATGAAGAAATTAACGTTTGGCTTGTTCATCTACTTACCACCCCCCACTGGTCGTGGTCACAAACTTGAGTCCAAGTTGTGTGCCTAATTCATAAGCTCCAAATGGCGAGAAAAGCGGTAAAGTTGGCAACCATCGTGCCGCGACGTTAAATCAAGCGCATGGTGGGAGGCAACCCATCGTTTTCAAAATTTTAAGTCGTTTTTGAAATTTTCTTTTTTAGAATAGCTTAGTAGACTGTTTTTGACTAATCCACCAAGTTTCAGAATTTTTGGAGTTGTTTTGAGCAGGTTGAAGTGTCGGAGCAGCCCCAAAACAATAGCTACTACTGAAATCTGGTTTTAGGTATAGTGTAAAGCGCAAACATCACCTGTAGTTCGCAGGTCATGCATTCGTCTCGCAGATGCTTAAAAAAAAAAATTCAGGTGACATCACCTGCGTTTCGCAGGTCATGCCTGCGGCTCGCAGGTGCTGTTCGTAGGTGATGATAGTAATTTTTTTTCTACCCTCAAATTATTTTATGTTTTGTTTTTATTATGTGCAGTGAGGACACTATAATGTTTGTAGTTGGGAGTGGCATGTGGTAGCACATTATATTTTGGTTATGCATAAATTGTTCCTTGCCGGGCTTTTGTCTTATATATGGATATTGTGTGCCCTTGCCGGGTTTGTTTTGTGACTGTTGGTGTGGCTGTGGATAGACGTTGTTGCAAATGGAACTTGCTCAAATTTTTGAAGATTTTTTTTTGTTGGCATGTTGTGGATTAGTCATTTTTATTATTTTATTTTCTTTCTTAGTTTCTTTAATTAGTCTTGTAGTTTAGGTGTAGGTGCTCCTTTGAGGAAAAATATGGAAACTCTTGGCTTGTTTGGTACTAATAGAGTTAGTCTTTTACATGTGAAATGTTGAAATGCGAATACCCCTCCAAATTTTTGTGAAAGTTAAAAGCAAGGTGCATAGGAAAGAATGACCTTTGTGACAACTTTTTGGCTTTGGGTTTACTTTGGATTATGAGATATTGCTCTAGTTGTTCTTCCTTAGGAAGTGAAATTGTTCCATCTTGACTAGTTCATATGCCATGTGTGGTGAGTGTTTGTTGAATAATTCTTGCGCTTACTTTTATTATCTAGAACTTGCCCGGTTAGTCTTTCAATGCTAATTTTGATTATGTTGGTTGGAGAGATGACCTGGGCTATCTTTGTGATTTTTGAAAAAGCCTCTTGAGCCTTTCTAGCCTACCATTGCATAAATACTATCACTAGTACTCCCATTTGAGCCTATGACCTTTTTTTTTATTGCCAAATTACAAGCCTTTACCTTTCTTGATGAAATTCTCTCTTTTGAACCTTTCCCTCCCTGAATGTTAAATTGTGAATTTGAGGCCAAAAGCCTAAGTTGGGGGTGTTAGTATTGCTTGAGAAGTGGTGAAGATTGATGTTGTGGAAAAGTCAAAAGAAATGAAGAAAATTTGAAAAATACAAAAAGGTTGCAAACTTTTTGTGCAAAAAAATGCATCGTTGTGAAAAAAGAATTGAAAATAAATAATTAGAAATCAAGAAAATGGTTGCACAAAAAGAAGTTGGAATAATTGGGGAAACTAGTATGCAAAGGAAGGAGTGATGTTTTGAAATGAAGAGGAAAGTGGACAAAAGGTATTGTGTAGTGCTCAAGGAGGGCGTAGTCACTTGTATCCCAAATACTTATCCTACCCTTCCCTAAGCCTACATTACAAGCTTAAAAAGTCCCTATGTGATCTCCAACCGAATGTTCTTGAGTTAGTGATGATTGAAAATAAGGGCAAGCTTATGGTGTGATATTTGTTAGCACTAGAATTTTTTGTTGAGTGTGAGTGACTTTGTGTATATGTCCCTTGTGTTGTTGTTGTTGTTGTGAATATAGTGATTTTGGGACTTTCTTTCTTATGAGGGCATATGGATTACGATAGATTGGTGATGTTGAAAAATTCCAAGTTAAGTCAAATGAGCATATCTAGTAAGCTAGTGGTTTTGAGTCAGTTATTGAGACTTGAGTGTTGTCGCTTGGTTGTTTTGAAACTCCATTGCATTCTTGAAATTTTATTTTGAAACGAGGGAGTATTTGGTTTAAGTTTCACATGCTTGTAGCCTAATTATTTGTACCAATCAAAGTCAAGTTTTTGTGCTTCAAGTGACCTTTTTGACTTGGTATGATGTTGGTGCACTTTTGAATGGAGTCCTTTGAAGGAAATTGTAATTTGATTTGCTTGAGGACAAGTAAGTTTGGGGGTTTGACAACTTGGTATCTTACCAACTTATTTCTTCTTTAATCTTAGATTGTTGCTATGCTTTGATTGAGAAAATAGTGCATTTAATGTCATTTACTTCCATTTTATAGGTTTATGTGATTTAGAAGTGATCGGAAGAAACCAAGTGAAAATAAAGTCAAAAAGTGGCCAAATTGGACCAAAACTGCATAGTTTTGCAAAACTATCAAAACTGGACAGTTTTGCAAAAACGGGACAGATTTGCAAAAACCGAAAATTAGGGACTGTTTTGGTCTAATTTTGAGGGAGAAAATTTTGGGACTACACAAGCAAGCTTGAAGACATTATTTTTCATCTTTGGCATTTTTACACAAGTTTGGGAGCTAGGGTTCATCACCAACACTTTGGAAGAGAAGATTTGGAGGTGCCCAATAAGAGATTATTTGCCCATTTCTTCTACTCTTGCTATGTATTGAATATTTATGTGTGCGGTATTTCATTGAAATGCTTGAATCTTGTTTATGCAAATATTCATATGTTTAGTTTGGATGAATCTCTTATTTTGCTTATGAATTAAACAATTTTTATTTCTAATTGAGTGGGTTTATTGTTTCTCTATTAACTCTTCAAGCTTTAATGTCATTTAATGGTGTACAACATTATTTGTGCCTAAATACCCTTACTTTTCTTGGAAAAGAAAGTAGAGGTCAGGAAAAGAGTTAATAGCAAGGATTTGGGGCTTAACCCTCATCTAATAACTTGAGCTAGGAATAGGATAGTTAACTTGAGATTCAATTGGTAGTGCTTAATTTCACACTCTAAAGCTTGGAAAAGTTTAGAGTGAAATTCATTGATTTGGTTGGAAGACTTTCAATGAGATTTTTGAAACCATTATCTGTTAACATAAACTCGCTCTTAGTTCTAAAATTATAAAATACATTGGATAGTTACTTGAGAGTAATTTCCCTTGTATCCATGCTTGTGGCCATTGATCATTTTACTTGCTTTCTAGGTTAGTTTACATTTTTGCATTAGTTATAATTTTCTCAAAACCAAATTATTATTAAGTGTTTGGCTTAGTGTAGAAAGTGAAATTTCTTACTTGCTTGATCTCCTAGTATATTGTTCCGTGTAGGATTCGACCCCGACTCATAGTTGGGTAATTATATTGCATACGACCGTGTGCACTTTCTCTTTGAGGAGTGGATTTGGACGTTATCACGTACCCCAAGAACAATACTATGAAAATGATACCGCTGGAGAGGAGGCCTGTAACACTCAGAGAAGGAACCCTAGAGGGAACCAACGAGGGACAAGGGGCCGGGTCAGATCCATGGGTGTTCGCACCAGACCCACAGGAAGGAACAAAGCCCCGAGAAAGAGGCCCCAAGCCCGTTGACGAAGAACAGCCGGAGAAAGAAGAAGAGGAAGAGCTTCAAGACATGGAGGAAACGGAGTCTGTCGACATAGGGGCCGAATGAGGGGAGAACCCATTCGAGATATTCCTCGAATTTCAAGGAAATAACATGGATAAAGAATCTGGTTATTATGCCCCCCATGCAGGAGAGGATGGACTTCTATGCGCCTTCACCCATGCTGATGTCTGCTGTTTTTACTATGGCTTCGAAGAACTTTGGAAGGACGAACCTCCCTACACCGGCTCCGTGGAGCATAGCTTTCAGAGCTCGATCTTCCCCATTTAGAGTGGCTCTATTGCCCGTCACTTGTAAAGAAGTACTCAGGAAAATGATGGCCGCTGGGATGGATTGCACCACTAGGGCTAGATTATCGGTCCCTGATTTGGTATACGCTTACAATAGGTGCCCGTTTCATCTCAATCATGCGGGCCACACCTTGAATAAATGTCTGGGATTGAGAAGGAGGTTTGTTAGTTTAATCGACGACAAGGTCATCAGAACTTTATGGGGGCCGCATATCTTGCTGGTCCATGACCCCTTCACCGCAGGAGAAAGAGCTACCCGCGAGACCCGAGTGTGGAGGTATAATTTCACAGTTTTGAGGAGTCGTACGCTCACCTTTTCTCAACTTTGGCTTCACTGAACAAAATCAGGCCTGTGGAACCTGTTTACGAGCCCACACCATTAGGGCCCAATAGAAACAAGTTCTGCCTGTACCGAGCCAGGGGGCATGATATTGAAGGATGCCATGCTTTCAAGCTAAAGCTCGAAAACATGATCAGGACTGGACAGATCTTGGTCCTGCTCCCATGATAGTTCTGAACAAAGAAAGATCCAACATGAGAAAGCAAGCTCGTAAGGACAGCGGCTTGCGGAAGCTATACTTTTGGATAGATATTAGGTGTCCTGTCTTTTGCACAAATGTTACCCCTAGCCTCATAAAAATGTAAAGGAACCGCGCCGACCTAATATCCCAATGGAGGGATACGCGGGAAGCCCTAGTCGGGCCTGGTCTGAGGATGTCTGTAGCTAGGATTAGCCAAAGAATATTTAGGAAGAAATGTATATCCTTCTTTTGTAACTAAACTATGTAGGGCCTGATTTCCCACGGCGGGATACGTAGGCAATCTACGTAAGACTCGGTCCCTTCCTGTTTCGAATTATAAATTCCACTGTTCGCTTAAATGACAAGTCAAAAGGTTCACCGTGGTAAGTTAACCGCGAGACCACCAAACAAAGATCCACCCGAACATAAAAGCCCGTGATATCCAAGACTTTAGAACCTTGGATCTAGAGTAATCAAGCTTCAATATGCGATTTTATGTGCTATTTGCGCTTTAAATAACCATATGTGATATTTTGCCATTATATTTGGTGTCCGGAAACTAACTTTCTTTACCATTGAGTTATTCTTATGTTAAAAAAAGGGGACAATTAGTGTGACATTGAAAGCTGGCATATTTCACAAGATCCAAGGCTGTGTTAACATCCCTCTCCGACAAAGGAAAGGACAAAATGACTGGTACCCCCGAAGAAATAAGAAATGAGCTCGCTCTCCGCAATGGAGAAATCTAGGACTCGCAAAAGGCGACATCCTAGGAGGATGTGATTGCAACATTTTTAACTACCGTTCCTACTCTCCAGGAAAAGGTAGCCAGAAGGGAGGCAGCCGATGCAGAAAAGGATGCCTCCACTGAAGGAAGGAGGCCCCCTCCTCCCTTTCCCTTGTTAAGCTCTCCAGTGCCCGGTCACTTTCCCGTCTACCCGCCAGGAACCATACCCCCTCCACTGAGCATCGCCAACCCAAACTATGTTGGCCCCTCTTACTGTACACCACCGCCAATTAAAAATGCTCAAGTCCCAGGGACCACCCACTCAGTCCCCTGGTACCACGTCCCTCAGCCGGTATTCATCCATCTGACAAGCCAAACACACGCACCGGCCCTGCCTGTTGGGCAAACCACTATTATCCCATTTAACCATACCGCCCACTAAGTATCATTCTTCACTCCCAACGTCCCGAACGAATCCTCCCCAGGACACAATTAGTTTGATCATTATGAGGAGATGGAGAGGATTTGGAGGGCTGAACAAGACAGGCGAGAGAAAGATATGGAGAGGAAGATGAAGGAATTATTGGAAAAATCCAACAGGTCCATGAGGAATGCCACAGGCCTGAGATATGACGACTTATGCATGCACCCGGATTTGGACCTGCCAGAGGGGCTTAAAATCCCAAAATTTGAAATGTTCAATGGGACAGGAAACCCCACAGCCCACCTCCGTTTGTACTGCGACCAGTTAGTTGGAGTGAAAAGGAATGAACCCTTAATCATACGGCTATTCAGTCGTAGCCTAACCGGTGAGGCAATCGAATGGTTCGCTACATAGGACATAGGCCAATGGCTGCGCTGGGAAGACATGGCAGAATTCTTCATGGAAAGGTTTCGGTTCAATATTGAGGCCGTGCCAGACCGTTACTACCTCGAGAAGGTCAAGTAAAAGTCAACTGAACACTATAGAGAGTTTGCCAGCAGATGAAGGGCTGAAGTAGCCCCTGTGCAGCCACCAATGAGCGAGGAAGAACTCGTTTCCGTATTTATCAGGTCATAGGAGCCGGATTTCTATGATAGGATGTTTTCCATGGCCGGGAGGCCGTTCTCCGAGTTGGTCAAAATGGGAAAGGCCATAGAAGATGGCCTCAAATCTGTAAAGATAGTCAGTATCTTCAACAAAGCGTCGGGGCAGGCCGCTGTGGGAATCTTCCGCAAAAAGAAAGAGGACGTGGAGAGTATATCCCACATTTCAAACCAAAACCCAAAAAAACCATCACGTTCCCACCAAGATCCACCATTTTTGAATCACTCTACCCCTCCGTATAACTAACACCCGTGTATTACACACAACCAGCCTTTACCATAGCTGTACCAGCGTACACGGCTTTGCCCAGTGTCTGTGTATCCACTCCTGCTTATCAACCACCGCTACAACAAACGTACCAGCAACCACCTCAGCAAAACTATCACCTACCACAAAACAATCACCACAAAACAATCCCTCACAAGCCTATCAACCCCAAAATTACCAAAATCGGCCACCACCCCCAACATATAATGTGCTACGTCCAGCTTCTGAGAAAAGACCTATGAGGGAATTCACGACGCTCCTCAAACCAAAGGCTCGACTACTGGAGAGGCTATTGACTGCAGGGTTAATTCCGAAAGCCCCGCCAAAGTTGGCGCAGCCCGGAAGCAGGTTCTATAGGGCCGACCAGACTTGTGCCTACTATTAAGGAGGGAGTAGGCACAACACGGAGGATTGCATAAACCTGAAGCACAAAATCTAGGATCTGATCGACAAAAGGGAAATCATATTTGAAACTACCGCTCCCAATGTAAACACGAATCCGTTGCCGAATCATGGAAATAGCGGGGTCCACATGATAGAGAGGGACGCAGTCTGGGAAGCTTACGGAACGTTTTCTCCCAAAGTCAGCAGACAGTTGCTTCCCTCGCACTCCAGGAATAGTCCAAATTCAAGGTCTTGATCCCCAGTCTGGGAGTTCCCAAGGCTATGCCCATGTTCAGGATTTTGGTCCCAGCACTTGTGGTAGCCCAGGTAGCACAACAGGTTATGCCTGACCCCGAAACGCCAATAAATGTGCAGGTGACAATGACCCAAGGCATGACTCATTCAGGAAGATGCTATACTCCTGAAGAATTAGCCTAGAACGCCACAAGGAAGGAGAATACTCAGAAAAGGGTGATAGCCGAAGGAGAGGCCGAAGATTTCTGGTGGCGCATGCAGCCCAAAGATTATTCTATTGTTAAGCACTTAAAGAAGACATCGGCATAAATCTCGGTGCTATCAATGCTGGCCAGCTCACCATCGCATAAGCATGCCCTCATGAAGGTACTAGACTATTCATAAGTACCAGCAGGTACGAGTAGTGAAGATTTGGCCGGGCTAGTGGCCCATATCATTGGGAAACATAAGATCTGCTTCTCTAAGAAAGAACTGGCCGTTGAAGGGACATCCCACAACAAAGCCCTCCATATCACCCTGGAATGCCATGACAAGGCCGTGGGAAGGGTACTTGTGGACAACGGGTCAGGCCTGAACATTTGCCCCGTAACCACCCTAACACAGCTTGACTATGACATAGGAAAGATTCACCAGAGCGAGACGAACATCAGGGGTTTCGATGGATCCCTAAGTGATTCTTTAGGAGAGGTCGATCTACAGATCCGTGTCGGACCTGCCTCCTTCACAGCGGAGTTTCAAGTCATGGTAATCACTGCTAATTACAACATGCTCTTGGGAAGACCCTGGATCCACTCCACCATTGTAGTACCATCAATTCTACAAAAGGGCATAAAATTCGAATGGCAAGGACAGGAAATTGTAGTGACAGCTGAGGGATATTTGGAAACATCCTTACAACACCATTCTTGTGATCGAAGGGAGTCCTCATTTCTCAAACTTTCATACAATGGAATACGTAGGGGCTACACATACGGAAGAAGAGGTCGGTAGACCTATGCCGATAGTCACAAAATGATTGCCTCTACCATGCTGAGGAACATATTTGAAACAGGGAAAGGTCTAGGAAGGGACCTCAAGGGGATAATAGAGCCTATGCCAATCCGAAAGAAAACTACCACTTCGGTCTAGGGTATGCCCCTAGCGAAGACGAGCTCATGAGGGCAATCAGGAGAGAGCCCAGAACAAGGAACTGGCCTCGTCCAATTCCGGGCCTGTACCAGTCATTCAACAGAAAGATGCCGATGCCCAATGAAGAGAAAGCTGATGGGGGTCTCCAGTAACTGTTCCAAGAAGAGGGATGCTACGCGATTGCTGAATAAAGTCAGGAGACGCCCAACATACTCAGTCTGAGGTCGGGAGAGCGCTTGAACAATTAGACATCTACTCCCCTCTTAGCCCCTTGGTAGAGAGACGAACTTTTCTTGAAAAAATCCTTCTGCTAAAAGCGGTGACATCGGCTGAGGCCCGAATGATCACCTTTTTCTAAAAATTATTTCGCGATATTTAAAAACGAAAATGATCCTACGTTGTTCTAGACCAGGACCACAGTTGTAATCAATTACCTTTGAATTAATGAAAGCCTTGATCCACGTAAATTACTACCTTTACTAGTTAATAATACATGTTTTTCTTATTAACTAGGTAAAAATAACCAACGAATAAGCCTAGTTTTACCTTGCCTCGCTTTTTTTAGTAATAACCATAATAAAACGACAAAAAATGTCATGACATGTCACGAATCGAACGAGGAAAGCAACCAACAGGAGTACGAGGAGTACGATGAATCGACAATGATGCTAGAAGGGTTGGTAGAGGAGTTGGGAGAATTGAAAGAGAAGAAGAAGCCAAATATGGATGGAACTTAGGTGATCAACCTCGGTGACGGAGAGGATGTCAAGGAGACACGATTCAGCGCTCACTTAGGATCCCCATAAAGGGAAGATCTTGTAGCTTTGTTAAAGGAATATGTAGATGTCTTCACTTGGTCATACGTAGATATGCCAGGGTTAAGTACTGAAATAGCAGCCCACATATTACCCATCAAGGAGGGTTTTGCCCTGGTCAAACAAAAGACCAGAACATTTAAGCCAAACATGAGTATAAGGATAAAGGACGAAGTCAAAAAACAGATCGAGTCGGGGATAGTGGAAGTAACATCCTACCCTACTTGGGTAGCCAACATAGTGTCGGTACCCAAGAAGGATGGAAAGATTCGAATCTGCGTAGACTACCGAGATCTCAACCGGGCCAGTTCGAAGGACAACTTCCCTCTCCCGAACATCCACATCCTGATAGATAACTGCGCCGAGCATGAGCTGCAGTCATTTATGGACTGTTTTGCCGGGTACCACCAAATACTCATAAATGAAGAAGACGCCGAGATAACAACCTTTATCACCTCTTGGGGAGTCTACCATTACAGGGTAATGTTGTTCGGCCTCAAAAGCTGGGGCCACATACATGAGAGCCATGACAACCCTGTTCCATGATATGATGTATTGAGAGATCGAAGTCTATATGGACGATGTCATCCTAAAATCAAAAGAAAGCTTAGAACAACCCGTACACTTGCGCAAGTTCTTCGACAAGCTTCGCAAGTTCAATCTGAAGATGAACCCCACTAAGTATGTATTCAGAGTGCCTGCCAAGAAGTTGTTAGGATTCATGGTCAGCCGCGGAGGCATTGAACCGGATCCTACCAAAATCAAAGCTATTTAAGAATTGCCACCGCCCAAGACCAAGAAGGAAGTCATGAGTTTCTTGGGAAGGTTGAACTACATTGGGTGGTTCATAGCCCAGTCAACTGTGATCATGAAGCCAATCCGTAAACTGCTTAAGAAAGACTCTCCTACGAACTGGACGGAGGAATGCCAAATGGCATTCAACAAAATCAAAAGATATCTCTCCAATTCCCTCTGTTTTGGTGCCACCCAAGCAAGGAAGTCCTCTCTTACTGTACCTGTTAGTATCAGAGAATGATTTCGGCTGTATGCTGGCCCAGCATGACGAGGAAGGAAAAAAGGAACATGCCATCTACTGTTGGAGCAAGAAGTTCACATCCTACGAGGTGCGGTACACGCTTGTGGACCAGACCTGTTGTGCTATGAATTGGATCGCTCAGAAGCTAAAACACTACCTATCAGTGTTCACCACCCACCTCATATCCCGAATGGATCCATTGAGATATATTTTTAGGCAACCGGTGCCCGTGAGGAAATTGGCTAAATGGCAGATGCTGCTAAGTGAATTCGACATCATATACATAGCACAAAAGGCAATCAAAGGACAAGCCCTGACCGACTTGCTGGCGGAAAGCCCCGTCGATAACGAGCTTGAGCCTTTATGAACTTTCTTCCCAGATGAGGAGGTACTGGCTATGGAAGAAGAGTTGACGGAGCCATACTCAGGATGAAGACTGTTCTTTGATGGGGCAGTCAATTACAAAGTGTCAGGCATCAGGGCGGTGTTAATATCAGAGACAGGACAACACTATCCGATGGCCGCGAAGCTCAACTTCAGGTGTACTAACAACATTGCAGAGTGCGAAGCATGTGTCCTCGGCCTCAGATGGCATTGGAACATACCAGATTTATTGGTGATCAGAGACTCCGATCTACTCATAAATAAGGTAAAAGGAAGTTGGGCGACCAAAAAACAATAAGACACTCCCGTACGTAAATCTAGTGCAGAGACTGTGTGGGAGATTCAAGAGTATCGATTTCAGGCATAGCCCGAGAGCCCAAAATAATTCGCAGACGCATTGGCCATGATAGCCTCCATGATCCAGCACCCCAAGAGTGCTCACATTGACTCTCTGGAGATCACATTAAGGGAAGAACAGGCTTACTGCACCCACGTCGAGGCTGATCCCGCTGGCTAACCATGATACGCCGATATGAAGACATACTTAGAGAAGGGAGAATACCCCCGAGAGAGTTCAACAAATCAGAGAAAGACTATCAGGAGGCTGGCTAATGGTTTCTTCCTGAACAAAAAAGTATTGTACAAAAGGACACCCGACCTTGGATTACTCAGGTGTGTGGATGCCGAAGAGGCTACAAAACTGCTGAGAGAGGTACACGTAGGGGCATGCAGTGCTCACATGAATGGATTTGTCCTCATGAAGAAAATCCTAAGGATAGGGTATTACTGGATGACTATGGAGCATGATTCGTGCAAATTCGTACAGAAGTGCCATCAATGCCAGATACACAGAGACTTAATCAAGGTTCCTCCCACCGAGTTACACGCGATAAGCTCGCCATGGCCCTTCATGGCATGGGGATGGACGTCATAGGACCCATCGAGCCCCCGGCCTCCAATGGACATCGTTTTATCTTGGTCGCTATTGACTAATTTACTAAATGGGTAGAAGCCACTTCGCACGAGTCAGTAACCAAGAAGGTCATGGCTGACTTAGTTAGAAACAATATGATATGCCGCTTCAGTGTGTCGGAATCCATCATCACTGACAATGGTGCCAATTTGAACAGTCATTTGATGAAGTACATTTACGAACAATTCAAGATAACTCACAGGAACTCTACCGCCTACTGGCCACGGATGAATGGAGCCTTAGTGGCCACTAACAAAAATATCAAGAGAATCCTGAGAAAAATGATCGACAACTACAGGAATTGACATGAACAACTGACTTATGACTTGTTGGGGTACCGGACGATGACCTACACTTCCACTGTGGAAACTCTATATCTCTTTGTCTACGGTACAGAAGCAGTCATACCCGTAGAAGTGGAAATCCCCTCACTCCGGATCATCCAAGAAGCGGAGCTAAAAGATACAAAATGGGTCAGAAACCGCTACGAACAACTGGATACGATAGAGGAAAAGAGAATGGTTGCAGTATGCCACAGAAAGATATACAGACAAAGAATGTCTCGAGCCTTCAACAAGCGGGTCAGAACCTGACTTTTTCAGATCAGACAACTCGTGCTCAAGCGAGTCTTCCCTCACCAAGAGGAATATAAAGGGAAATTCGCGCCAAATTGACAAGGACCATACATGGTTAGGAAAGTACTTTTAGGATGAGCTGTGGTCCTAGCTGAGATGGACGGAAAAGAGTGGCCCAAGGCCATCAATGCAGACTCGCTCCAGAAATACTACATTTAGAATGCCATTTGCTTGTAATTGCATTGTTATTCCCTTGTAATCTGGTCTATGTGTTGGATTTGTGAGTGAGACTTATGTAAATCCACAAGTCCCATATCGGTAGTGTGTGATTTGAGGAGCATCCTGGAATTTATATAAATAGAAACCCCCATATTTTCGAGAAGAGAGGTTGGAAACCACAAAGGGGTTGAAAATTACAATTTTTAAGTCTCAAGAGTTCCATAAGTCAAAAATTTTAACTTAACCTAAGGGTTTTAGTTTTCTAGTTCTAAAATTTCTGTCTTCTATTTTGTTTGTGTAGTGTTGGTGGCTTTGAGTTTGGCATTGGAAGTGTAAGAGCCTCCAGGTTCATTGTTTGCCCCCGGTTGTACTCACAAAAGGTAAATACCTTTTAGGTTGTTGCTTTACATCTAGATTTCTATTAAGTTTAGTTAATAAGATTATGTGTGGTTTATGATAAAGCTTAAGTAGTGTTTTTAGTTTATTGCTTTTTCTACTTAGATTTTGTTTATGTTATGCTTAGGTAATATGATTAAGTGTGGTTTATGATAAAGTGTAAGTTAGTATTTTAGCTTATTGCCTCTATATCTAGATTCTGTCTATATTATACTTAGTCAATGTGATTTTGTGTGGTCTAGGATAAAGTTTAGGTTAATATGCTAGTTTCTTGCCTTTCCTTTGAGTTTCTGTCTATATTATGCTTAGTTAATGTGATTGTGGTTTAGGAAAAATTTCAACCTGATGTGCTTGTTATGATTGTCTCTTCTTTTAGACTTTATCTATATTATGCACACTTAATGATATTATGTGGGGCCTAGAACATGGTTCAAGTTGATAGGCTTGTTGTGACTCGAATTTTCCTTTTGGAACTTTTATCTATATCATGTTTTACTTAATGTGATATGGTGAACTTTCTGTGTGTGGTTTGGAATAAATCCTAAGTAGAGATGCTTGTTTTGACTTGGCATTTCCATTTAGATTTTCTGATTAGGTCCTGCTAGTTTAGTGCTGACTAAGAGTGTTTAAGTGTGGCATAGGCTATAGTTTGAGTTAAGGAGTTTGTTTGATTGGGATTTCCCTCAGGATTTTCTGTTCTATCATGATTATCCAAACATCAGTAAATGCTTTATGTGAGGGTCTGGGATGTAGTTTAAGGTAATGTATTTGCTTGACGTGTGTTATAAATCTTGTGTTTTAAGTTGGGGCCAAAGTAGGTCTGTTAAATGTCATGAGGGGTCTAGTCCTATGTGTCCCATGTGATAGGCTTAGTTCAAGGGGGTAAGTTTGAAGTCACAGGCTCTGTGAGTGACTTACTTGCCTTATGTTCTTGTTTGTTATTCATTTGGAGGTGTGTCTTGGTCTGAAGGTAAATTAAGGAAGGGGTCAAAAGGTCTGTTTAAAGTAAGTTGTCTGATCTGGTTATTGTGTGTCCTACCTGATCATGTGTTAGTTGGGAAGTTTGAATTAAGTTGTCTAATTGGGTTATTTTGTGCCCTACCCGACCATGTGTTAGGTGGAAAGTTTGAAGTCTTGAACCTAGTTTGATCATGGTTTGTCCTGCTTGATCATATGTCTGTTTTTGAGAAGTTGAAGTCTTGATATGAATCATACCTAGTTTGATGATGGTTGTCCTATTTGATCATATGTCTGTTTTAAGAAGTTGAGAGTCTGATATGTTTAACCCTGGTCTGATCATCACTTGTCCTTTTTTAAGCATGTGTCTGTTAGGAAGTTCAAATCTTGTTGTGAAGGGATTTAGTCTGCTTATTATTTGTCTTGCTTGATCATATGTTAGTTGGGAAGTTTGAAGTGTTACGCCCCTCGTTCTCGTCGTAGTAGAACCTATGGTTTCATAGTCGGGTATGCCCTTGGAATTGAGACTCGTGTCCAAGTTTTGGAGATAGAAAGTGCCTTACCCCATGTACAAAGGTACCAGCAGGTATCCCGGGTGCTTTACAGGGTTAGAAGTTGAACGAATCGAATCGACGCGATCTGAGCTGAATCTGAGGAATCTGCAGACACCAGTCACCGTCGATGTTGACGGCCCGTCGTTGTGCGGCTTCGATAGGGTTCCATAGCTTGGAAATCTGCGGGCCATAGGTCGACGGGTCGTTAACCCGTCCGTCAAACCGCACCGCTGGAGCTTTTTAATTCCAAGTATAAATATGTGGTTCACGACCTTATTTCTCATTTTCCTTAATTCCAAATTAGTGAAACCCTAATATTTTCTCTCCCAACTTTTTCCATCATTATTAGTGGAGATTTGGTAAGATTCGAGCCCCGTGGACCCGTGCTTGTCAAGAAGAAGGTTGTTTCTAGGGTTTCTTCAAGTTGTGAAGCTTAAGAAGTTGAAGTTGATCTTTGGAATCTTAGATCCCTCACTGTAGGTAAATGATTTCTGCCCTTATATTTAAGTTGATTACCGAGAGTTTTAGTGGTTTTAAGCGAAGAGAGGGTATTTGTAGAAGTGGTAAGTTGATGAAGGTTAAGGTAGTGATTTGAGGCTATTTTAAAAGTTGATTGGGGATAGATTTTAGTATATAATTATATATAAGTGTTGTTATTGTTGTTGTGGTTGATGTTGGATTGAATGGGAGGTTGAAGGGTTCTTAAGCTTACAAGAGAAACGTTGCCCATAATTTGTTAAGCTCTATTCATATTTAAAATGATTAGTAGGCGAGGTAAATGGTCTAATTAAGGCCTATGTTATATTGATTGTAGACTTACAAGTTCGAGAGATAGAAGTTGGACGATTGGGTATACTTCAAGGTATGTTAAGGCTATCCTTTCCTTCTTTTGGCATGATCTTACGATATGAACCGACAAACGAGTAAGCGAGCTTCCATATTACTCTATTCTTAGAAGCATTAGGAGTACTTCAGCCTTTGATGTTCATGTACCTTATTTATGATTGCTCCTTCTATTCATGGGTCCAGTTGTCCAGTTTTATGTATACAGTTATTCATACATTACATTCATATATATATATATATATATATATATATATATATATATATATATATATATATATATATATATATATATATATATATATATATATATATTTATATATATGTTGACCCGTGACCAGAAGGCGTTATATATGAATTACCACGTGATCAGCTGGTGCACCTTGATGATGATATATGAATCGGGTCGTACATTACTCGGCATTATTATTATATGATATATGGATCGGGCCGTACATTCCTCGGCATTATTATTATTATTATATGATATATGGATCGAGCCGTACGTTCCTTGACATTACTATTATATGGGATATGGATCGGGCTGAACGTTCCTCAGCACTATGACCTACATTTATGTATATGAGCATGATTACCATTGAGAGCATGCATATTATACGCCCACAGAGGCATTGTCAGTTATACAGATTTATACAGATACATACAGATACTAGTTCATACGAGTACATGCAGACATTTATTCTAGCTTATGAGTTCAGATTTTATTCATGATTCTTATATATATACATGATTGTTCTTACACCTTTCATACTCAGTACATTATCCGTACTGACTCCCCGTTGCTCGGGGGGCTGCGTTCATGCCCGCAGGTTCAGGTAGGCCAGCAGGTGCCCAGCTTAGTAGGACTTCTATCCAGCAGTGGTCAGTGCGCTCTATTGATTCGGAGTTACAGTCTATTTTGGTATGCTAGCCCATTTGAGATGTATATGCTTATGGGTATGACTGGGCCCTGTCCCATCCTTTCTACAACTTTCATTCCAGTAGAGGTCTGTAGACAGTTATATGTATTAGTCAGAGAATGTAGCCTTGTCGACTCCCATTCTTTTGTGTATAGTATATGTAGCGACCTAGCTGGCTTGTACTGTTTATCAGTATGTAGGTGTATGTACAGTTTGTACAGAGTTTATAATGTTATCCTTCCATGAGGTAGTATGAGATCAGTTTATGCCATTTATGGGCCCTTCATGTTCAGTATGGTTCAGATATGTGTTTAGGCGTGTTCGGTCACTAGAGGTCAGACACTTGTCATGACTTATCGGCTTGGGTCGTGACAGAAGTTGTATCGAAGCTATTCTGTCATAGGGTTGTCTACAGACCGTGTCTAGTAGAGTCTTGTTTATGGGTTTGTTGTGCACCACACTCATAAACAAAAGGCTACAGGACATTTAGGATAATGTCATTCTTTCTCTCTTAGATTGTGTGATAGAGCCATGTGTTAAACGTTCGCTTCTGATGAATTGTTCTAATTTCAGCGATGCCCCGCAAAAAAGCTACAGCTGCCCAAAAGGGCAAAAGAGCGACAGGTAAGGCCACTAGCCGTACTCGGAAGGCTACGAAGGCTCAGGATGAGATTCAGAGTGAGGGGTCGTCTGAGACATCGCATACCCCACTTGCAGCACCTACCCCTATTCCTCAGCCGGATGCACCGGGCTAGGATATGTGGGAAGCTATACAGTTATTGACCAGATTAGTAGCTGCCCAGGCTCAGCGACAGGGAGTTGGTGTTGACCAGGCAGATAGGACTGGTAGTTCGAGGGTTAAGACCTTCCTTGGGTTAGGTCCTCCAGAGTTTTTTGTGATAAAGCAAAATATGGACCCCCCAGATTTTATTGATGGTATGCAGAGGACCTTGAGGGTTATGCACGTGGATGAGGTCGAGTCTGTGGAGTTGGCTTTGTATAGGCTCTGTGATATTGCAGTACAACGGTATCAGACTTGGGAGTTATCTAAAGGAGAGAATGCCCCTCTACCTGTTTGGTGAGAGTTCTCTGATGCTTTTATTTGCCATTATCTACCTCCTTTGGTCAGGCGAGCCCGAGCAGAAAGATTTCTACGTATTGACCAGGGCAGTTTGAGTGTCCAGGAGTATTGTGTGTATTTTGATTCTATGGCCAGATATGCTCCAACCGAGGTGGCTGAGATGGAGGACAGAGTTCATCATTTTATGGCCGGTCTAGGGCCACATTTGATAGATGCTTGTACGACTGCTGCATTACTGCCAGGCATGGATATCTCCCGTATACAGGCATATGCACAGAATCTGGAAGATCGTAAGCGTCAGAGGAGGACAGATCGTGACCGTGACCGGGGCCATGAAAAGAGGGTCAGGACTTTAGAGATCGAGGGTGAGTCTAGGGGAGGACAGAGACTGCTATATCCTCGATATCCATTCCATTCAGCTGGGAGTGCACCTCCGCGATTTTTAGGTCCGAGGTTGGATCAGTCTTCTTATTCCAGAGCGGGCCAGAGTTCTAGAGCATCAGGCTCTCCGTACAGACCGGAGTTAGGCTAGATGAGGCCCTCTTTGCCGCGGTGTGCCCAGTGTGGCAAGTTACATGCCAGTCAGTATTGGCTGGACTTAGATGTTTGTTTGGCTTGTGGCCAGCCAGTTTATAGGATGCGGCAGTGTCCGATGAGAGAGAGTTCTGTGGCTGGTTCTTCTTCTGTGGTGCGCCCTTCAGGGAAAGTTTCTCAAACACCAGCAGAACGAGGTAGAGAGAGGAGTGGATCATCCAGCTCGAGCGGTCCTCAGCACCGTGTGTATGCACTAGCCGGTAGACAGGATCATGAGACATCTCCAGATGTTGTTACAAGTATATTATCAGTCTCTTCCTATGATGTGTATGCCCTGATTGACCTATGTTCCACTTTATCATATGTTACGCCCTTTGTTGCCGGCAATTTTGGGATAGATCCGGAGCTGATTAAACCTTTTAAGGTGTCTACACCAGTTGGTGATCTGGTTATAGCTAGGCGAGTATACCGGGGCTGTGTTGTTATAGTTTGTGACCGCCACACCGAAACACATTTGATTGAGTTAGATATGATTGATTTTGATGTTATTAAGGGCATGGACTGGTTGGCTTCTTGTTATGCTAATGTTGATTGTAGAGCAAAGATAGTTCGATTTCAGTTTCCAGGCGAGCCAGCCCTAGAGTAGAAGGGCAATGCTACTTCGCCTACGGGTAGGTTTATTTCCTACCTTAAAGCAAGGAAGATGATCAGAAATGGGTACATCTATCAACTGGTTCGGGTCCAGGATGTGCAAGCAGAGTCATCGACCCTTCAATCTGTTCCTGTGGTTAATGAGTTTCCAGAAGTGTTTCCAGATGAGCTTCCAGGCATTCCCCCGGAGAGGGACATTGATTTTACCATTGCCCTATTGCCAGATATTCAGCCAATATCTATTCCTCCTTATAGGATGGCACCTGCGGAGTTGAAAGAATTGAAGGAGCAGTTGAAGGATTTGCTTGAGAAGGGCTTTATTAGGCCAGCACATCATCGTAGGGAGCACCGGTATTATTTGTAAGAAAGAAGGATGGCTCTTTGCGAATGTGTATTGATTATAGGCAATTGAATAAAGTGACCGTAAAGAATAAGTATCCGCTCCCGAAGATCGATGATTTATTTGACCAGTTGCAAGGCACCAAATATTTCTCGAAAATAGACTTGAGATCGGGGTACCACCAGGTTAGGGTGAAGGAGGAAGACATTCCGAAGACAACATTTCAGATTAGATATGGCCACTATGAGTTCCGTGTTATGTCGTTCGGGCTAACTAATGCCCCAACTATATTCATGGATTTAATGAATCGTGTATTCAGGCCCTTTCTAGATTTGTTCGTGATTGTGTTTATAGATGATATTCTGGTTTATTCACCATCAGAGGCTGATCATGCAAAGCATCTACGAGCAGTGCTTGGAATTCTTCGAGGTAGAGAGTGGTATGCCAAGTTTTCCAAGTGTAAGTTCTGATTGAAATCTGTGGCTTTTCTGGGTCACATTATTTCGGAAGAAGGCATTAGAGCGGATGCCCAAAAGATTGAGGCTGTGAAGAATTGGCCAAGGCCCACATCAGCAACAGAGGTACGTGGCTTCTTAGGTCGGGCAGGATATTATAGAAGGTTCGTAGAAGGATTTTTCTCTCTTTCAGCCCCATTGACTAAGTTGACTCCGAAATCAGCTAAGTTTCAATGGACAAATGCTTGTGAGCAGAGTTTACAGACATTCAAGGATAAGTTTACTTTAGCACCAATTTTGACTCTTCCAGAAGGAGCAGATGGCTATGTGGTTTATTGTGATGCTTCAGGTGTTAGATTGGGCTGTGTGTTGATGCAGCACGGTAAGGTTGTCGCTTATGCTTCTAGACAGTTGAAGAAGCACGAGAAGAATGATCCAACCCATGATCTTGAGCTAGCGGCAGTAATTCATGCTTTGAAAATATGGAGGCACTACTTATATAGTGTCCATGTTGATATCTATACTGATCATAAGAGTCTCCAGTACATCCTTAAGCAGAAGGACTTGAACTTACGTCAAAGGCAATGGCTAGAGTTGCTAAAGGATTATTATATGGATATTCTATACCATCCTGGGAAAGCTAATGTAGTAGCCGATGCCCTTAGTCGTAAATCCATGGGTAGCTTGTCATATGTGCCACCAGAGAAAAGAGAAATGGTCCATGAAGTTCATCAATTAGCTAGTCTCAGAGTTCGATTAATAGATTCAGGTAATACAGGAGTTACTGTTCTAGACACAGCGGTGTCATCTTTGGTAGTATAGATAAATGAGCGTCAGTATGAGGATCTTGTTTTAGTTCATTATTGAGATATAGCACCTCAGAAGGAAAAGACACCCTTTATGATTACAGGAAATGGAGTACTCCAATAAAGAGGTAGATTGTGCATCCCTAATGTTGCAGGGCTTCGTCAGCAGGTTATGGGGGAAGCACATCACTCTCGCTATTCTATTCACCCAGGCTCAACAAAGATGTACCACGATCTCAAGGAAGTTTATTGGTAGGATAGTATGAAAAGAGATATAGTAGAATTTATTGCTCAGTGTCCTAATTGTAAGCAGGTCAAAATAGAACACCAGAAGCCCGGAGGTCTGTTGCAGGTTATGGAGATTTCGACATGGAAGTGGGAGGTAATTAATATTGACATTATTATAGGGTTGCCCGGTACTCAGCGGAAGTGTGATTCGATATGGGTCATAGTTGATAGGCTTACAAAGTCAGCTCATTTTCTGCCTGTCAGAACTACTTATGCAGCTGAGGATTACGCGAAGCTTTATCTTAAGGAGATTGTACGACTTCATGGTGTTCTTGCGACCATTATCTCAGATAGGGGAACAAAGTTTACAGCTAACTTCTGGAAGTCTTTCAGAATGGATTGGGGACTCAGGTGTGTCTTAGTACTGTGTTTCATCCGCAGACTGATGGACAAGCGGAGCGTACTGTACAGACAGTTGAGGATATGTTGAGAGCTTGTGTGATTGACTTCTAAGGTATCTAGGATGATCATTTACCTCTTATCGAGTTTAACTATAACAACAGTTACCATTCCAGTATTCAGATGGCCCCTTATGAGGCCTTATATAGGCGGAGATGTAGATCCCCCATAGGATGGTTTGATATCGAGGAGAATCAGTTAGTAGGCCCAGACTTAATTCAGCAAGTAGTAGATAAGGTGAAAGTGATTAAAAAAAGATTGCTAATAGCTCAGAGTTGACAGAAATCCTATGCGGATAATCGACAACGTAAGCTAGAGTTTGAGATAAGCGATTGGGTGTTCCTAAACGTTTTGCCTATGAAGGGAGTGATGAGGTTTGGCAAGAAGGGTAAGTTGAACCCTCGATATATTGGGCCATATAAGATCATTCGTACTGTGGGCACAGTGGCATATGAGCTATAATTTCCTTCTGACTTAGAGTCGTTACATTCGGTATTTTATGTATCTATGCTTCGTAAATGTATCGGAGATCCTTCAAGAGTTGTACCAGTGGATGATATCCAGGTGACCGAGCAGTTGTCATACGAAGAAGTTCCAGTGGCTATATTGGATAGGCAGGTTCATCAGTTACGAACCAAGAGTGTAGCTTCAGTTAAGGTTTTATGAAGGAATAAGAATGTTGAGGAGGTGACTTGGGAAGCAGAAGAGGCAATGATGATTAAGTACCCGCATTTGTTTCTAGCAGTACAGGAGGTTCAGTTTGAGGCATCATCACCCCCAGGTATTACTCCATTTTCAGTTATCGTGATTGGTCGTGTGAGGCCATAGTATTGTATGTTGTAATATATGGCCCTGTGAGGCATCGTTTGGGTTTGTGAGTGTAGGTTGTATGGGTATATGTATAGGGGAAACTCTGCAGAAATTTTTATAACCCATGATTGTTTGAACATTCGGGGACGAATGTTCCTACGGGGGGGGGGGGGGGGGGGGGGGGAGAATGTTACGCCTCTCATTCTCGTCATAGTAGAACCTATGGTTTCATAGTCGGGTATGCCCTTGTAATTGAGACTTGTGTCCAAGTTTTGGAGATAGAAAGTGGCTTACCCCGTGTACAAAGGTACTAGCAGGTATCCCGGGTGATTTACAGGGTTAGAATTTGAACGAATCGAATTGACACGATCTGAGCTGAATCTGAGGAATTTGCAGACACTAGTCACTGTCGACGGGCCGTCCACATGGTCGACGGACCGTCGTTGTGCAGCGTAGACAGGGTTCCGCAGCTTGGAAATCTGCAGGCTTAGGTCGACGGGTCATCGACCCGTCCGTCGAACCGCACCACTGGAGCTTTTTAATTTCAACTATAAATATGTGGTTCATGACCTTATTTCTCATTTTCCTCCATTCCAAATCAGTGAAACACTAATATTTTCTCTCCTAACATTTTCCATCATTATTAGTGGAGATTTGGTAAGATTCGAGCCCCGTGGACCCGTGCTTGTCAAGAAGAAAGTTGTTTCTAGGGTTTCTTCAAGTTGTGAAGCTTAAGGAGTTGGAGTTGGAGTTGAAGTTGATCTTTGGAATCATAGGCCCCTCAAGGTATGTAAATGATTTCTACCCTTATATTTAAGTTGATTACAAAGAGTTTTAGTAGTTTTAAGCGAAGAGAGGGTGTTTGTGGAAGTGGTAAGTTGATGAAGTTTAAGGTAGTGATTTGAGGCTATATTAAGAAATGATTGGGGATAGATTGGAGTATATAATTATATATTGTGTTGTTATTGTTGTTGTGGTTGATGTTGGATTGAATGGGAAGTTGAAGGGTTGTTAAGCTTATAAGGGAAATGTTGCCCATAATTTGTTAAGCTCTATTTGTATTTAAAATGATTAGAAAGCGAGGTAAATAGTCTGATTAAGGTCTACGTTATCTTGATTGTAGACATACAAGTTCGAGAGATAGAAGTTTGACGATTGGGTATACTTCAAGGCACGTTAAGGCTATCCTTTCCTTCTTTTGGTATTATCTTACGACATGAACCGACAAACAAGTAAGCGAGCTTCCATATTACTCTACTCTTAGAAGCATTAGGAGTACTTCAGTCTTTGATGTTCATGTACCCCGTTTATGACTGCTCCTTCTGTTCATGGGTCCAGTTTTATGTATACAGTTATTCATGCATTACATTTTTATATATATATATATATATATATATATATATATATATATATATATATATATATATATATATATATATATATATATATATGTATTTATATATATATATATATTGACCCGTGACCAGAAGGCGATATATATGCAAGTATTATATGTATATAGGGTATGGAAAATAGTAGGCGTTATACACGCATTACCACCTGATCAGCTGGTGCACCTTGATGATGATATATGGATCGGGCCGTATGTTCCTCGGCATTATTATTATAGGATATATGGATCGGGCCGTACGTTCCTTGGCATTATTATTATTATATGATATATGGATCGAGCCGTACATTCCTCGGCATTACTATTATGTGGGATATGGATCGGGCTGAACGTTCCTCAACACTATGACCTACATTTATGTATATGAGTATGATTACCATTGAGAGCATGCATATTAGTCCACAGAGGCATTTTCAGTTATACAGATTTATGTAGATACATACAGATACTAGTTCATACGAGTACATGCAGACAGTTATTCTACCTTATGAGTTCAGATTTTATTCATGATTCTTATATATATACATGATTGTTCTTACGCCTTTTATGCTCAGTACATTATTCGTACTGACTCCCCATTGCTCGGGGGCCTGCGTTCATTCCCGCAGGTTCAGGTAGGCCAGCAGGTGTCCAGCTTAGTAGGACTTCTATCCAGCAGTGGTCAGTGCGCTCCATTGATTCAGAGTTTCAGTCTATTTTGGTATGCTAGCCCTTTTGAGATGTATATGCTTATGGGTATGACGGGGCCCTGTCCTGTCCTTTCTACAGCTTTCATTCTAGTATAGGCCTGTGGACAGTTGTATGTATTAGTCAGATAATGTAGCCTTGTCGGCTCCCATTCTTTTGTGTATAGTATATGTAGCAGCCTAGCTGGCCTGCACTGTTTTTCAGTATATAGGTGTATGTACAGTTTGTATAGAGTTTATAATGTTATCCTTCCATGAGGTAGTATATGATTAGTTTATGCCATTTATGGGCCCTTGATGTTCAGTATGGTTCAAATATGTGTTTAGGGGTGTTTGGTCACTAGAGGTCAGACACTCGTCACGACTCATCGGCTTGGGTCATGATATGAAGTCTTGGACGTATTCTGTTTATTGTTTGTCTTATTTGACCATATGTTAGTTGGGAAGTCTGGGGTCATGTTATGAAGGGACTTAGTCTGGTTATTATTTGTCCTAACTGATCATGTGTGTTTGTTTGAAAAGTTGAAAGTCTAAAAGGAACTGGACCTGGTTTGACCATCACTTGTTCTACTTAATCATGTTGTTTGTTTGGGAGTTGAAGTTTGATTTAGACCTAGCCTGCTCATGTCTATCCTATCTAGTGATGTTTTGATTCTAAAAGAGTGAAAGTGTACTGTGTGTCTTTGTGGAATTCTACTTGTTTTACTTTTTAACCTACTTGGTCTTAAGGGTGTTAGGGTTACAAGGGAATTAAGTGCCTTTGTTTGGCCTGATCCCTGCTGTTTTATCTAAGTCATGCCTGTTTTATCTTTGTCTGATGTCTTGCTTTTTGGTAAGTGTGAAAGTTTGCTAAATCTATCTCTGAGTAGGTCTTGTGGAATGTTGCAGTTGTGTGATGGTTGAGTGTAAAAGGTCTCCAATATTGCCAAAATGAACTGGATTCAGAGAAGTTCTAAGATGGTCTATGTTTGCTAAAAATGGGCAAATCACTTAATCTTACAGGTTGGTTAAGAGGTAATTGTTATGTTTGTCTTAATCTAGCAATGAGATTTACTTACTCTGATAAAAAGGGCATAAAAAAAAGGGTTTAAAGATTGGTAGTTTGACAAGGAGTGTGTATATATGTGTGAGTGCTTTGGTCCCTCATGTGTAGAAACTGTCCATGAATCATGTTTGTGTGAAAAATAGCTTTATTTTGAGGGTTGATCATCTAGTTATACTAGCTGCAAAGATTTTTTTTTAAAAAAGGGAGGGTAATGGGATCTTTGTCATGAAATTTGCTATAGTTTGTCCGTGTGTGGCTTTTCCTAGATATTGTTGTGTTTCCTTTTTTATGTTTGGAGCTGAGTTCCTTTAAAAAGAGTGGTTATAAGGCCAAATAATGGATTGAAGTCTGTTGTTTTCTTCCTCTGATTGATTTAATCCTGATGGTAAAAGTGATGTGTGTCTTCTTTTAAAACATAATATGGTTAAGAGTAAGATCCTGTCTGGATTATTATTTGGCTTAAAGTTGTTCAGGAACACCAGTTTGTTATTGTTTGCTATGTTGTTTATGAGGGGTTTGTTCCAATGTATTCATAGTTGAATTTGGCAATAAAAGGTCTTCAAAATCATGACATAGTCTACATGAATCAGCTAGTTTGGTATGTGTTTATGAGGGGTCTATTCCTAGTACTTACAACTTATTTTGGTCACAAAGAGTCTTAAAAGCTAGAATTTAGTTTCGTGAGTTCATTGTAGGAAGTTATGATAGAGTTAGATGGTTATGAATCTGCCTTGGACCTCTGTTGTTGTCACTGGATGATTAGGGTGAGGCCATAGGATGGGGGAAAGGGTTTTAGAAGAGGAAAAGGTGAGCCTGGGCATGAACTGGAGGTAGTGACCAGTGAGGCCCAAGATCCTTTTTTGCTGAAAGGAGACTCAGGAAAAGGAGATGGGGAGATGATGACCCCACCCTATCATGTTTCCCTTTCAGGGGCCTGGAACTTTTCTTTCATCTCCTTGATCTTTTCCTCATGATCTTGGGACTCACAAAGGTCTCAGGTAGGGAAGAGCAGTCTAACCATGTCTAACAGGGAGTGGAAGATACACCTAGAATCAAATAAATTGTTGTTAATGTTTGAAAGTTTAGGTAATGTGGGGTTTCTACCATGTGTTTTAGAAGTATGCCTATGTGTGACCACTAAGTATGTTTTCTTTTTCTGGGGAATTTGCTTGCCTTGAGTCTTCTTGTTTAAACTAGTTGTGTGTAAGGAAAATAAAGCTGATTAGTGCAGTGTGATGACATGAATCCATACCATGAGAAGCTGAGTGTCAACAGGTTACTTGTCATTCAATTATGTCTTTGACCATTTGTCTTTGTCCACCTTTGCCTAGCTTATTTATCCATGACTGGTGTCTGAGATTTGCCACTTTGGTTATTTAATTGAGACTTGCTCCTTATGTGATGATTGAATCCTTTGTTTGTCAGGCTGCAATCCTGCCATGAACCCGTTTCTTGCTCATCTTCCCCCTTCCTTTTTGTTCTTTGAGAAAAGCTTCTGATTAGTCCAAACGGGCTCAAGGACCATCCCCAGGAATAAAAATTGTTCATTTTTAAACTATTATGACTGATGTGCTCATATGACTTATCCATTGGGATCTCTCTTGCTTTAACAAAGGTTTCCAAAGCTCACTTGTCTATAAACCAGTGGCCTTGCTTTGTGCACCAGCTTGTTATGTGTTGGAGTTAATAAAGAGGGATAAGTTTTAGAGGATGCCAGTTCTGAATGTGTGCGCTAATGTTCAAAACATTGCCATGAGCCTTGGCTGTCTGTGAGATCTTCCCAGGCCCTTTTCCATGAATGTTATGCTTGTTTTGGACTTGGTTATGTGTAATCTTGAGTTTAGTTTGGGATAGGATGTATGCTATCATTTGAATTAGTGTAACCTTGTCTTGTTCCCTCTAGGAAGTGGCTTGAACCTTAATAAATGGATAGGTCAGGCTGTCTGAACATGTGCATTTGGATTTTTTATTTTTTATTTTCATTTTTATGATGAGTCCTGGGCTAAGTGTTGCCTGGAAAGAAGAAAAATCTACATTTGACCATGACCTCACCTAAACTTGCTTTGATATGTCTAATTTGTTTCAGCTTATCCTTCTGTTACTATGATTATCTTAACAAGCCCATGTTTTGACTAGTCATTATCTGTGTTCCCCTCTGAAGCAATTGTGTGTATTATCTTTATTGTCATCTAGTTATGGATTAGTTTTGCCCATCATTACCCCTATATTTACTGATCATTTAATCCCACTTAAGTGTTATTACTGGCTGTGTTTTGATATAAATGTGTGTCCTTAGAATAGGACACTTGACTGCTATTTGTTTGAGAGTTTGCTCAAAATCTGTTGCCACTCCTAAGTTCTGTACTCTTGTTTTCCTTGCTTAGGTATATTGGTTGAGACAAACTATGGTAGTTCGGGGTCGTCCCGGCCTTCTCGGTGTTAGCCATGCCTGGGGCTCTTAGGCTCCCTGGAGCTTGTGCGACATCGGGAATACAAGGCAAGGACTTAGTCCCTCTGCCATTGGAAAATCTCCAATCAAAACAAATCCACTCAAGGAAAAAATGGGGCAAGTATAGAACAATTTGAGTACTCTTTATGTTTTTATATATGTATAGTTTGGTTATTCTAGTGACAAGATCAGTGTTTATAAACTAACTAGATTTCTTTTTTCTTTCCCCCCTCTCCTCACTCTCATGGCCATTCGGGTCCAGTCAAAGCCCACCTATTGGGCCAAAGTCCCAATAGGAAATTAATTCAAAGTGGAGTCTGTGAACGCGAAGTAGATAGCGAGGCGCGCAGAACGCCCAACCATGGGTGAAAATGGCTAACTAGGGGCTTGGTACGCCCCTAGTCTAACTCTACTCAATTATCATTTCATTTTATTTGTTTAAAGTTTTGATGTATTTGTAATTTTTATCAAACTCATATTACAGTGGAAAATGTTATGGTTGGAATTGGCCATCTTAGGACAACAGTTGCTTATACCGTTTCGATGACTTTAGGTCCCCAACGAATTTTCAAAACCCCGATCAAATTCAACGGTTTCTTAAGGCTAAGTAAAACAAAATGGTTTCCTAAAATGTTTTTTTTCCAATGTAATCTATATTTCAAATTCCAAACGGATTAAAGCAACTATTTGTGATAAAAGGCAGTTTTAGAAGCTTAATAACTCCTGTTATAAACTCTTCTTTAAACTAGCTCATTTTTTTAATTTTGTACAAAAAAAGATTCTTTTACAACCACTTGAAACAAAGTTTGGGCCTCAGCCCACGGATAATCTCTAATCAAAAGACAAAACTTTGTATCATTTACAAATTTCAGAAAAAGACAGACCAGTTCCATACTTAAATCTTTAAAACTGGCAGGGACCAGAATTTGATAAAAGAAATATGTATACAACTCATTTTTTTCTGAAAATTAAAACCAAGCTTTTACCCATGCTTGCAAATTTTTGGCCGAGAAAAGGCCAAAAAGATGAGTATATATAGGCAAGATATACTCCTTTGGACACATAAAATGTTCTTTCATAACATAAAACCAAATCGTAAAATAATGTTCTTGATAAGACTGAACGTACCAAAACGGATCGACACGAGCCGAAGTATGAGTAAAATATAAACATAATTCTATAAAAACAAAACCTCTCTTTTCCTGTTACACCTTGGAAATTTCGTGTCGCTCGCATTATGAATATAATAACATAAGCCTTATGTGGACATAGAGTCCTTATAAGTTTAAGAAAGATATTTGAAAATTTTAAGATTATGCCTTTAGGTTCCAGAGTCATATGAGGCAATGGAAGCAAGTTCGTCGGAGAAAGTAAGGAGGTTCAGTCATGTTTCGAAAGCTTTCATATCATGTGAGCTACACATTTCTTAGCATAACTTTGAGGGAGATATATAGAGCCCCTTGGATGGTTAATGAAGTTCTATACAAGTGCCAAGAAGGTTCCATAATGATTGGAGGTCAAACGGATCGAAAAGAACGCATTTCCGCGAAATCGGAAAAAATGAGCAGTGTGCGGTCGCACACTCAGTGTGATGAGCCGCATACTGGTCGCCAACTTGCCAAATTGGCTGGCGTCACTGCCCAAAATCATCCCCAAGCTGAGGATGGAGTGTATGGCCGCACACTCAGTGTGCTAGACCGCATACTCATCGCAAAGTGGGACGGGGGGTGATTTTGCCACCTTTTAAAATCACAAACGACCCCAACTTCATTTATAACTTTCCACACTCATTTACCTACATATATAGAGGCTTCCTAAGAGTTATTGAAGGTTCCCAATAACTCCACACCTTTCCTTAACATCTAATGAGAGAATCAACACCAACATCCCAAGATAAATCCATGAAGAGTGATGGTTCTTGCTTCCTTTCATGGTTGCGGTGAAATTTGTCTTGAAGAGAGAGTTGAGTAAGGTGAAATTCTACTATTATAAGGTATGTTATCCATCCTATTCATATGATTGATTTTATATAAAGGTTTTGTAACTCTTAGTGATGAGGAAATCTATAGTGGAGAAGCTATAAGTGTTGAAGTGAAGATGATGAACTTGAAAAGGGGATTTTGGATAAATTTGAGATTGAATTGAATATAATTACTTGATTATGATATTATGGATGTTGTTATTGTTGTTTGGGAACTGTTTTATGATATGATGGAAATTGATAAAAGAGGGGAAGTGCTGCCCAAATTTTTTTAGCTCGTTAAGTTATGCTAGTTGAACTTAAGAGTGTTTTCAAGACTTAACTTTGTTATGAATCCTCTTAAATGTAGATTTTGCGGGCTTTTGAGGGAACGTTAGTAGTTAAGAAGACGTGAAGGTATGTAAGGCTAGCCCTTTCCTTTCTAAAGCCATGATTCCATAGTTGTCAACCTACACATGATATCCACAATGTTCCTATTCCTAGAATCACTAAAAGCCCATAATTCTCATGATTCTTATGGTATAGTTGATAGTGATATTTGTGACGATAATGATGACGATTATGATGATTATTTCAATTTTAAAAATGCCAAAGCTTGAGGTTCTTAATGTTCTCATGACAGTATTGAGTTTGTCACAAGATTATCGATTGTATCTATTGTTGTTGATCCCATCTTATAATGGTTGTTCTTCCAAGGTGGGATATAGCGATGATGATGATTCCATAATAGAAATCGGAGGGTTACCGACCTCACGTCACTTCGATAGTGTAGTAACATTTATCTGGGATCTCATGCGTGCTTATTATATATGTACTTATTTTCTCGCACCGCGCCGTGCTATAGCTGGTTGGGCAGACATATAGATGTACACACTATTGCAATGGGCAGCTTATGATATCGTCCCAGACGCGGGATGCTCGGACTCGAGGTATATGGATCGGGCTGCACGTTCCGCATCGATATCTATATATGGATTAGGCTGCATGTTCCGCATCAATATATATAATGATGATATGATATATGGATCGGGATGCACGTTCCGCAGCAATATATATGTATGAAAATGTTTATTTTTTCTAAATTTAAGCATGCATGATATCCGCCTTGAGAGGCAATCAGATATTCAGGTTATCTCTTTATCTCCTTCCTCTTTAATTCTTGATTATGCTGTTATTCATACTTTACATGCTCAGTACATTATTCGTACTGACGTCCTTTCTTGTGGACGCTGCGTTCATGCCCGCAAGTAGACAGGGAGACAGATCTGATCCTTAGGAGCTTTATCAGCGGAGTCTCAGGAGCGCTCCACTTATTTCGGAGCCGCAGTCTATTGGTATTTTCCTTTTGTGCACATATGTGGGCATGGCGGGGTCCTGTCCCATCCTTATGGTTTCCAGTACTCTATATAGAGGCTCGTAGACATGTGTGGATAGTTAGAAGTTTTATAACCCTACCGGTGTATATTTTGTATATCATTTATGTAGCCTTGTGGGCTTGTAAATATGCATATGGGGCGGAGTTGATGATTATCATGTAAATGAGTTTTTATTTGAGAATTCATGTCTGTATAGGTTATGATTATAGCGAGTTAGATATGTGGTTCACAGAGATAAGATTGGAAGAAACATGCTAGGTGGTGCTTGGTAGGCTAGCTCCGGGTACCCGTCATGGCCCTTGAGTTGGGTCCTGACATTTCCCTTCATTTATGAAACAAAATATACTCCTTGTATATAAAAGGAGACTATTTATACACGGATATTATAAATTCGAAAACTGCAATACCCTATATATAAGGGGAACATATTCAAATTCTTTCCACAAAATGATATGCAATTTTAAAAAATGACAGTGTCTTCTCGCGAGAATAAATACTAAATAGACAATTCCGGCAAATACTCATACTTTGGAATTTGAAGGTCAACCGTATAGTACAGATCCTTAATACTGGGGTGCCTAACACCTTTCCCAGAGGATCACCAGAACCCTTACCTAGAACTTTAGATTACGAAGGATTTTTCACTGTATTTGAATAAACCCTTCACCCCGATTTTCCTAATTTCCTAAAAATTAGGTGGCGACTCTTTTAAAACAAAGTCCGAAAGAGCATCAATGAGTTCGTAGTAGCCTTTCATGCCTTAACACCACATAAAAAGCGAACCGTTACAGTAGTTATGCAGTTAAGATATGCAGGAGGCCTTGTCCTAGCAATCATGTTTACCAGTTCAGACTCATGTTAGAGGTTTCATAGACTAGTCAGTTATGTTATGTCAGATATTCAGAGTCGTCTAGCCATTTTGGCTCATTATTATTATGATATTATGATATTTTCGGACTTACGATTTATGGTCCCACACTTTACTTAAATTATGCATGTTCATAGATTATTCCACATCAGCTCATACCCATGTTGAGTCAGCAAGCTATGTGGTTCGCTCGATCATATGAAGTCAGGCATCGAGTGTCGTGTTACGCCCAGGCCATAGTTCAGGGGTGACAAAGCTTGGTATCAGAGACTAGGTTCAAGTGTCTTAGGGAGTCTATCAAACCTTATCTAGTAGGGCCATTTTTATGTGTGTGAGGGCCCTACACATATAAACAGTTCACCATCAAGACAATCAGGATTGTGTCACGTTTTTCATACTCTAGATCGTGTAGTTAGAGTAGTACTTTTAGGAATTCTTCTAACTCATGTGAATAACGTATTTCAGAAATAATCTCCGAAAAGAAAGTACACGAAGAGGACTTCAGTTAACAGTCGAAGGGCTGCCGCTAATGCACCTCAGGAAGAAGACGTTCAGACTCAGACAATTGCTTTAGACCGAGCAGCCCCAACAGTTACACCTCATTGTGCTTCAGATATGGATGTTAGGGGAGCTATTCACTTGCTCACCCAGATTGTTGCTAATCAGGCTCAACGTCAGGAAACGACTCCTAGTGTCAGTGCTAGTGGAGGATCTACTAGTTCCAGGACACAGGAATTCTTGCTGATGAAACCTCCAGTGTTCACAGGGACTAAGGCAGGGGAGGATCCACAGAACTATATTGATGGGCTGCAGAAGGTGTTCCGCATTATGCATGCTACTGAGATAGAAGCAGTGGAGTTTGGTGCTTTTCAGTTACAGGATATGGCCCAAAATATGGTATGAGTCATGGGATCAATACCAAGGGGAAAATGCACTTCCTGCTACTTGGGATGAGATTACAGATGCTTTTCTTGAACACTTCATGCCAATTGAGGTCAAGGAAGCAAAATCTATTGAGTTTGAGAGATGAACACAGGATAACATGACAGTTTAAGAATATTATCACAAGTTCGTTTCATTGGCCAAGCATGCTCCCCATATGGTTCCCGATATGAGGGCCGTAGTTGGGAGATTTGTGCTTAGACTCAAATGTAATTTCCATGGTGATGCAAATACAGCTGCTCAGAATAACAATATTACCACTGCTAAGACGGTTGCTTTGGTGCAAGGTAATGAGGACCGAATGAAGGAAGAAGAAGCACTTCAGAAAGAGAAAGAGATGGAAATCAATAAAAGAGCTAAGTCTGCAGATAACTTTAGTCATGGGGGAGGTGGAGGCAGAAAATTCTTTAAGAACAGGTCATTAGGACCTGCTCCATCTGCAGCCAGTGCCCCAGTCCCAAGGTTCAGGAATGATCACAAGAAACAGGGTTTCAGGCCAGTAGGCTCCTACTCTCAGGCTAGTGTGGGTCAATAGACTTATACTATTCCAGTTTGCAATAAGTATGGTAAGAGACACCCAGGTGAGTGTCGTTTGGGTATAGATGTATGCTATGGTTATGGCCAGTCGGGCCATTTTTAGAGAAATTATCCATCAGCTAGACAAGGTACAGGGGGTAATATGGCCCAGTCCACAAATTTAGCAGCTCCTCGTAATTCTCAAGCCCAACAAGAGCCTGGAGCCACAAAGTCCGACGATACGGGCGGTGGTCAGAACTATTTGTATGCGCTGGCAAGTCGTCAAGATATCGAGACACATGCATATGTTGTCATAGGTACAATAATAGTTTTCACTTTTGACATATATGCCCTTACTGACCCAAGATCCACGTTATTATATATGACCCTATTTGTTGCTAAGAAATTTGAGATTGAACCAGAAAGGTTGCATGAACCCTTTAAGGTGTCCACCCTAGTTGGGCAATAAGTTATAGCTTGATGTATTTATAGGGGTTGCCCAGTTTTAGTCTATCACCCAGAACCATCGCCGAGTTAGAAGAGTTGAAGATGGTAGACTTTGATGTAATCATGGGTATGGATTAGTTATCTTCATATTATGCCACAGTAGGTTGTAGAACCAAAATAGTGAGATTTGAGTTTCCTAATAAACGAATCATAGAGTGGAAGGGCGATTCAGTAGTAACTAGGGGTAGGTTTTTATCCTATCTAACACCCAGAAAGATGATTTCCAAGGGGTATATTTATCACTTAGTTCGAGTTAGGGATTTAGATGCCCAAAATCCAACCCTCAAGTTCGTACCAGTTGTTAATGAGTTTCCAGAGGTCTTCCCAAAGTTCCTCTTCATCGGGAGATTGACTTTGGAATTAATCTACTTCCTAACACTCAACCGATATCCATTCCGCCATGCAGAATGGCTCCGGCAAAGTTAAAGATTTAAAAGCTCGGTTAAAAGATCCCCTTGATAAGGGATTTATTAGGCCTAGTGTTTCACATTGGAGTGGGCCAGTCTTGTTTGTCCGCAAGAAAGATGGTTCCTTACGCATGTGCATTGACTACCGTCAGTTGAACAAAGTCACCATTAAGAACAAGTATCCTCTCCCTACAATAGATGACTTATTTGACCAACTTCAGGGTGCCAGTGTTATTCCAAGATTGACCTCAGATCCGGTTACCATCAGTTAAAAGTTAAGGAAGTTAATATTCCTAAGACCGCTTTCAGGACCCGTTATGGTCACTTTGAATTTCTTGTTATGTCTTTTGGGTTGACAAATGTGCCAGCTGCTTTCATGGACCTTATGAACAAAGTCTTCAAGCTTTTTTCTTGATTTATTCGTCATTGTCTTCATTGATGGTATTTTAGTGTATTCCCGCAGTGAGGTTGAACATGCAGAACATCTCAGAATAGTGTTGCAGACACTTCAGGAGCATGAGCTTTACGCTAAATTCTCAAAGTTGAATTTTGGCTTAAGTCAGTGGCATTTTTAGGCCATTTAATTTTAGGTGAAGTTGTGAACGTTGACTCTCAGAAAATAGATGCCGTAAACAATTGGCCCATACCCACTTCAGTTACTAATATAAGCGATTTCTTGGGTCTGGCGGGTTATTATAGACCCTTTGTGGAGGTGTTTTCCTCTTTTTCTGCTCCGTTGACTAAGTTGACTCATAAAAAGGTCAAGTTTCAGTGGTCAGATTCATGTGAGCAAAGCTTTGAAGAGTTGAAGAAGAGTTTGACCTCTACTCCAGTTTTGACGTTGCCAGAGGGAACCGAAGGGTTCTTAGTTTATTGTGATGCTTCAGGAATTGGTTTCGGATGTGTCTTAATGCAGCATGGTAAGGTGATAGCTTATGCATCTCGTCAGCTTAAGACTCATGAGAAGAATTATCCGACTCATGATCTAGAATTGGCAGCCGTGGTTTTTGCACTTAAGATATAACGTCATTATTTGTATGGAGTGCATGTTTATATTTTCACTAATCATAAAAGCATGCAGTATATCTTCAAGCAAAGGGAGCTGAATCTTAGGTAGAGAAGATGACTCGAATTGCTTAAGGACTGTGACGTGGATATTCTCTATCATCTAGGGAACACGAGTATGGTAGTCGATGCTCTTAGTCGGTGTTCTATGAGAATTTTAGCTCACGTTAAGGAAGATAAAAGAACTATGATCAAAGAAGTTCACCGTTTAGCTAATCTAGGAGTTTGACTCTAGGACTCTGAGGATGGTGGTGTAGTTGTTCAGAACAGAGCTCATTCCTCCGTGGTGGTTGAAGTTAAAGAGAAGAAGTTTAGTGATCCCTACTGGTTGCAACTGAAAGAGGGAATTCACAAGTATAAGACAATGACATTTTAACAAGGGGGAGATGATGGTACCTTGAGCTACCGAGGCAGATTATGTGTTCCAGATGTAGATGGGCTCAGAGAGCAAATTATGTTAGAAGCTCAGAATTCCAAGTATTCCATTCATCTAGGCTACGCTAAGATGTATCATGATCTTAAAGAGATCTATTAGTGGAACGATATGAAAAACGAATGCGGTAGATTTGTGGCTAAGTGTTTAAATTGTTAGCAAGTGAAGGCCGAACACCAGAAGCCTGGTGGTTTGGCCCAGAATTGATATTCCTATTTGAAAATAGGAGATGATAAACATGGAATTCATAACAGGTCTACCTCGTTCGTCCCATAGACATGACTCGATTTGGGTGGTTGTGGACCGACTTACTAAGTCAGTGCACTTCTTGCCAGTTAAGACCACTGATTCAGTAGAAGACTATGCCCAGTTGTATATTTGTGAGATTGTTAGATTGCATGGGACCCCACTATCTATTATTTTAGATTGTGGTGCCCAGTTCACCGCGAACTTCTGGAAATCCTTTCAGAAAGGATTGGTTACCAAAGTAAACCTCAGTACAGCTTTCCACCCTCGAACAAACGACTAGGCAGAGCGTCGTACCATTCAGACTCTTAAGGATATGTTGAGAGCATATGTCTTAGATTTTAAAGGTAATTGGGATTATCACTTACCTCTCATTGAGTTTTCTTATAATAACAATTATCATACTAGTATCAAGATGGAATCGTTTGAAGCTTTGTATGGGCGAAGGTATAGATCACCTATTGGTTGGTTTGAAGTTGGTGAAGTAGAATTGCTAGGATCGGATTTAGTCTACTAGGCTACGGAGAAAGTCCAGTTAATTCAGAAGCGTTTGAAAATGGCTCAGAGTCGCGAGAAGTCCAATACAAATGTGAGGAAAAGAGACTTAGAGTTTCAAATTGATGATTGGGTATTCCTTAAACTCTCTCACCCATGAAGGGTGTTATGAGATTTGGGAAGAAAGGGAAGCTTAGCCCCAGATATATTAGACCTTATAGAATCCTGCGGATGGTTAGTCTAGTAGCTTATGAGCTTCAATTACCACAAGAGTTGGCTGCTGTCCATCCAGTATTCCATGTGTCTATGTTGAGGAAGTGTGTGGGAGACTCGTCGTTTGTTGTTCCTATGGATACTATAACGATTAAGAAAGGTTTGACTTATAAAGAGATATCCGTAGCAATCCTTGATCGTCAGGTTCACAATTTGGGAACTAAGAAGGTTGCCTCGGTAAAAGTTTAATGGAGGAGTCAAAAAGTTAAAGAGGCTACATGGTAAGACAAAGAAGATATGAAATCCAGGTATCCCCACTTATTTGAAGAGCAAGCAAAAAATGCTCAAGGTAACCCTTCCATAATCCATGCCATGTTTCATGTTTCAAACTCATGTCATATATCTAGTGCCCATGTTCCATGTATCAGTATTCATGTTTCCATGTAACCATATGAGGTTAATTTAGTCTCCATGTTTCATGTCATGTTTTGTCAGGACCCGTTTGGTCATTATAGTCTTTTCGGTACTTTTGACCCTTTTTCGATCTTGTTTAGCTCACATTTGACCCGAGGGGACTGTTGACATGCTTTTTGAGGTCTTTGAATTTGATTTGGGTACTTTGTGGGAAGTTTGGGCTTAAAGCGAAAACGATTTGACTCAAAGTTGACTTTTGGGTAAACGGATCTTTTTGGGAATCCATCAATTTTGAGAGTTTCGGATGGTCTTTTACAACTCGTGCGTATATTCGGTTTGGTTCTCAATGCACTCTGGTGTATTTTGGGACTTGGGTTGGGCAGTTGAATTTGAGGTATCGGGGGTTGAATCGGTTAATGAGACCTTCGTTGGTAATTTTGAGGCCACGAGTACGTTCGTAGCGTGTTTTTATGTATATCTGCATATATGGTATGTGAGCAGATGGCCTCGGGTGATAGTCGGGATTTCGGGTTGAGATTGTGAAACTTGGGAATTCTAGTATCTGGTGCCCGCTATGGCGGCACAAACACCGCGACAGCTGTACTGCAGAAGCGGTAGCCCTGCCGCTGTATCGGCCATGTGGAATTAGGCAGGACCGCTGAAGCGGTATAGTGGGCGTTGAAGCGTGTGACGAGCAGTTAGATTCATTAAATGATTATTAAAAGCCCTATGTCACTCATGTATTACCATTCCGACTATAAAGCTATTAGGAGCATCTCAAGGCAATTCTTGGGGAAAAATCATTGTGGTAAGTGCTTCCATCTTCATTGCTATTTCATATTCTATTAATCACCTTAGGAATCCATTAATCATGCTAGTTTCAGTAACAACTTGAAGATTAAAATATGGTTCAATGGGTTCTTCATTCTAGGCTAGTAAATCTTTGTTTATTGATTAGGTTAGCTTCGTTAAGCATGGAATTGATGATTAGAATCTATTATTGTATGATTCCTTCCTAATTAGTGGCTAAATTATGGAATTGGAAGTTAGGGTTCATACGCAAATTTGGGACTTTTGCCTGGAATCCAAATTTAAGTGATTTTTTAGTTCTCCTTGCTTATAATTGATAGGAATTGATTACCTAGAACAACAATTTCATGTTGAGACCTATAGATCCCTTATTTTATCTCTCTAGTTCATAAACCCTATTCCATAGGTTGGGATTGGGTCTTGATATTGCCGTGTTATGGTACTGATGATGATAAGTGAGAGAGTGTAGCCTCCTAGGTCTCTGCCGGAGAGCGTAAAAGAAAGATGAGAGTCCGTGATCCAAGGTCATTTACCAGAGCGAACTGAGTGTACATTGCCCGACGTTTCTTACCGGGAACGAATGAGTGTATGATGCCCGAGGTCTCCTGTCGGGATCGAGAGAGTGATCGTGATCCGAGGTCATTTTTAGGAGCGAGTGGTACATGGACTTCGCGGGTCCCTCATGGGTTTGTGCTGTCGAGATGTGATGTTGCATTGTCGAAGTACATCTATACAGTGCATATGTATTGGATTCATCCTACATACATTATTGCATTGCATTGTACCTTTCATTTTTCGGTGATATGGTTGTGATATGATTGTGATGTACTGGTTCGGATTGATTATACTGAGACTTGGCACAGTTGGGCTTAGATTCTATGACACAAGTGATGACTTGTTGTGATATGATTGTGATATACTGGTTTTGATTGATTAAACTGAGACTTGGCATAGTTGTGTTTAGACGCTATAACATAGGTGATGACTTGTACCGTGGATATGGATTCGTGTTGACTTGTACTTTGTTGGTTTACTTGTTTATCTTGTTTTGTTGTCTTTACATACATTAGCTAGTCTCAGTCGGCCTATGATACTTACCAGTACTTGTTGTTTGCACTGACCTGCACTTACTGCATTCTTTTATGAATGCACAGTACCATGTGGGGATCTATTTCTCCTCCTCGTAGCTGATATTCGAGGATTACTGATTCGAGTCTTTTAGGGTGAGCATGAGGACGTTCACTGCCCGAAGACTCTTCCTATTATTATGTCTTTATTTCCATTCTGAGACATGATCTTTGAGACTATTTATTTATTATTATTATTATTATTATTATTATTATTATTATTATTATTATTATTATTTTGACTTGTAGTATTTAGTTAGATGCTCTTGTATGGCCAAACCAGATACTGGGGTGGATTTCATTTACTTCTACACTTATTTATATTATATTGTGAGACTTAAGTTTTTTTAATTTCTTGCGCTACTTTATATTATTTGTGAATGTTGGGTAAGGGTTCGCCTACCGAGGTGGAAAAGGTAGGTGGCCGCACAACTTAGTGAAATTGGGTCGTGATAAGTTGGTAACAGAGCCCTAGGTTACCCGGTCTATAGTACAAGAGCGTGTCTAGTAGAGTCTCATAAATCGGTACGATAAGCTCCGTACTTTTCTGCGAGAGGCTATAGGACATTTAGTAAACTTCACTTTCTTTCATTCTTTCGTGCTACTTTATTCTAATTGGTATCTGGAACAGTAGAATTGGTATATGAATCTTATCTCTTTTCTCACATATGGTGAGGACCCGAGCCACGAAGCACGAGATCAGATAGCAGCAGCTGGCACCAGGGGACGAGCAACTGTTAGAGGATGCGATCGAGCTAGAGGTCGCGGGGCTGTACCAGCCGAGTGCAGGGCTCCTGCTGTAGGGTAGCGGCGAGTGAGATCTCCATCTCCAGAGCCTGAGGTTCAACAGGTTCGACACCAGGCCGTCGGGGATGATATGGCTCCAGCATGAGCACACCCCGAGGCCACTTCAGAGCTGTTACACCTCGGAAATTTTCCGTTGGTACGCAAGTAAATGGACTAATGATGTGTGCGAGGAGTGTTAGTGTATAATGTTTCATGATCAAGGTGCGTAAATGGACGAGAATGATTATAATGAAAAGTCGAGAAATGAGAAAAATTGAAAGTTGGCAAAACTGCCCAGTGGTCGTATAGTGCAAAATACGGACCGTAAAGTGCAATACGGTCCGTAAACTTGACGTCGTAAACTGGCATGTCCAACTTCAACTTTCTGCCAGCTGAGGGAATGGCTAAAATACGACCTGGTGGACGAACCGTAAAGTGATTTACGGCCCGTAAACCATGGTCGTAAATCACCATGCATACAAGCCAAAGTTTCTGGTTCTGCTTAAGCTTAAAAACGACCACGAGGGACGGTCCGTAAACTGAAATACGGACCGTAAACCTCCATGGACGACCACTGTTCACCCAGCACAGATTTTTCAATTCATTAAATATGAGGATCAAGACTTGTCTTATTTCATTTACAACATTACACCACTTCTCTCTAGAACTTCTCTCTACATTTATTATATGAGTTTCTAAGGATTATAAGTCATCCATAACATTAAGACAAGTGAATCAAGGATAAGGGAGTCATCAAGGATAATCCAAGTCAAGAAATCCAAATGGAGAAAAACTAGGGTTTTGCTCAAAGAAGAGTATTATCAACCAAAGCTTGTTCCTACAACTTCTAAGGTAAGATTCATGAGTTTTACAAGATGTTTAAGGTATTGAAGAATTAAAATACATGGATTGTAGAAAATGTGGTCAACTAGGTCATGAATGATGAATAGTGACATTTTGAGAAATAGTTTGAATTGAGTTATGAATGTTGTTGTGTTGTGATATGAATGTGTTATAAATGGTATTAAGATCATGAACTAAACACTTTAGACGAATGGACGAAGATGGGTGTTATAATCATGAATGTGGGTGAATTAGAGGCAAATTGAGGAATCTAGATAATGTGGTTAATGTGAATGACTAATGGCCATTGTTATGACATTAATGAAGGTATAAACGCTAGCATTGGAAGGGAACGTGCAAGTGTAGAATAGTTCGGCGGAAAGGTATGTAAGGCTAACCCTTCTTTCATAAGGCATGGTTCTTGGCCAAATTCCTAAATTCCTCTATATGAATATGTTGTCTCCACATGGTTGGCATTCCGAGCTCATAAGCTCACGACCCTTGATATGTACTATGATTTTACTATGTTCCTCGCTTGACGAGTAAGTCCATAATGTAGATGTAACGATAGTGATGAGGATAGAAATGATGATGAGAGTAAAATGAGATTAAAGATGCTTACGAGCTATGATGTATGTATATGTGCCTATGAAGGGCTATAATGATACCCCGAGCTTATAACGCCGGGTAGGATATATATATATATGTATATGATTATGTATAAAGTATGTATATGATTACGTAACGCGCGCACACCTCTGCATAGGGTACGGATAACCCTGATGCCTTGGTAGGGCCAGGTATGTATGACCTTGAGCCTTGGTTGGCCAAGTATGTATAAGACACCGATCCCATGAGGTCGGGTATGCTATGTAAATGCTATGTATATGAAATGACTATGTATATAATATGAATATGAATGTGAAAAGACTATGTATAGGAATACGAATAAGGACATGTATACGAATATGAGCACAAGTATGGTACGAGTATTATTATGGGATACGAACGACGGTGTGTGCAAGTAAGCGACATGATGATGATATTACTGTCTCCCCTCCTATGCTATCTTCATATGTTATCTATTATGCTTCTATATTGATGTTGATCATGCTTTACATACTCAGTACATTCTTCGTACTGACGTCACTTAGCACCGGGTGCTCATCGCGGCCCCGAGTCGGGTCGTGAAAAAAGTGGTATCAGAGCAGTTCAGTCCTAGGATGTGTCTACGAGCCGTGTCTAGTAGAGTCTTGGTTATGGGTGTGTTGCGCGCCACACTTATAAACGAGAAGCTGCGGACATCTTAGGAATATATGACCTTCTTTCTTCATAAGAATCGTGCGATAGAGCTATGATGTAAGAAATTCTTGTTCCTAAATCGTGTGTTGTGTATTTCAGAGATGCCTAAAAAGAAAAAGGCTACAGCAGCCCAAAAGGGCAAGACGGTGGCAGAAAAGTGGGCTGAAAGAGCACCGCCACCGGTAGTAGAGGAAGATGAGTCCCAAAGTGCGGCTCAATCTCAGTCCTCCCAGATAATGCCTATTACTAAGGAGCACGTGGGAGCCTCAGCCCCAGCTCCAGCTCCTCCACCGAATGCTTCGGGCCAAGATGTAAGAGAGGCCATTAATTTGTTGACTCAGTTGGCTGCGGCCCAGACTCAGAGGCCAAGCGTAGGGCAAGGTGACAGGACTGTTAGTGCAAGGGCCCGTTACTTCATTGCTTTGAAACCCCCGGAATTCTTTGGGTCGAAACTGGAGGTGGATCCCCAGGACTTTATTGATGGTATGCTAAGGACGGTCCGGTTGATACATGCTTCAGACACCGAATCGGTGGAGCTAGCGTCATACAGATTGAGGGATGTCTCAATCCGGCGGTATACGGTTTGGATGGCTTCGCGGGGAGCCAATGCACCTCCGCCGTTATGGCAAGAGTTTGTCGATGCTTTTCTCCGTCACTACATGCCTCCAGAAGTTCGGCGAGCTAGGGCCGATAAATTCTTGAATCTGAGGCAAGGTAGCATGAGTGCTACAGAGTATAGTCTCTGCTTCAATTCCTTGGCTAGGTATGCTTCGGCCATGGTAGCGGATATGGGTGATCGGGTGCACCGGTTTGTGAAAGGCCTAGGGCCACATTTGATGGATAAATGTTTGACTGCGTCCCTTCAGGATGGCATGGATATTGCACGCATTCAGGCACATGCTCAGGAATTAGAGGGGCCATAACAAGAGGTCCAGACCTTCGGGTTCGAGGAGCGAGTCCAGGGGCGGACACAGACAGCAGTTTCCTAGCCATTCGGGCTATTCTATGACCAGTACACCTCCACAGTTCACGGGGCAGAGATTTGACAGATCTACTCGTTCCGAGCCGAGTCAGGGTTATTCGGGGTCTCAGTTTAGAGGTGATTCAGGCCAGCCAAGGCCACCTGTACCATGATGTTCTCAGTGTGGAAAGTTGCATTGGGGTCAGTGCCGATCAGGTTCAGACGCTTGCTATTCATGTGGTCGGCCAGGCCATATTATGCGTGATTGCCCCTCAGTACAGGGTAGAGGCAGGACCCAGCCATCAGGGTCGGTAGCCGGATCTGCGGCATCTGTACGCCCTACGGGGCCAGGTTCACATGCGCCAGTCGGCCATGGTAGGGGGAGAGGCAGAGCTCCCATTACTAGCGGTCCTCAGCACCGTATTTATGCTTTGGCTTGACGCTAAGATCTTGAGTCTTCTCCTGATGTGGTCACAGGTATATTATCGGTATTCTCTCATGATGTATATTCTTTGATTGATCCGGGCTCTACATTATCATATGTTACTCCATACATTGCGGGTCGATTTATAATTGAGCCGGAGTCTATCAAACCTTTTGAGGTGTCTACACCCGTGGGTGAATCGGTAATAGCTAGCCGAGCATATAGGAATTGTGTGATTGTGATTTGTGATCGTCGTGCCATGATTGATTTGCATGAGCTAGAAATGGTAGATTTTGACGTTATTATGGGCATGGATTGGTTGGCTTCTTGTTATGCCAATGTTGATTGCCGAATGAAGATGGTTCGTTTCCAGTTTCCGGGAGAACCAGTCTTAGAATGGAAAGGGAATGTGGCATCACCAAAAGGTAGCTTTATTTCCTATCTAAAGGCAAGGAAGATGATCACGAAAGGGTGTATTTATCACCTCGTGCGAGTTCAAGATGTAGAAGCTGAGTCGCCGATTCTTCAGTCAGTTCCGGTAGTGAACGAATTTCCGGATGTGTTCCCGGAAGAGCTTCCAGGGCTTCCTCCCGAGCGAGAGATAGATTTTGCGATTGATGTGTTGCCAGACACTAAACCTATATCTATTCCTCCCTATAGGATGGCACCCGCAGAGTTGAAAGAGTTGAAGGAGCAATTAAAAGACTTGCTTGAAAAAGGCTTCATTAGGCCTAGTTCATCCCCGTGGGGAGCACCCGTATTGTTCGTCCGGAAAAAGGATGGCTCTTTGAGAATGTGCATTGATTATCGACAATCGAATAAAGTGACAATTAAGAACAAGTATCCCCTCCCGAGGATTGATGATTTATTTGATCAATTGCAAGGTGCCAAATGGTTTTCAAAGATTGATTTGAGGTCCGGGTATCACCAAGTAAGAGTTAGGGAGAAAGATATCCCTAAGACAGCTTTCAGAACAAGATATGGCCATTTCGAGTTCCGAGTAATGTCGTTTGGGCTAACCAATGCACCAGCAGTGTTTATGGACTTAATGAACAATGTATTCAGGCCTTTTATGGATTTATTCGTGATTGTATTCATCGATGATATCCTAGTGTATTCTAGATCCGAGGCAGAACATGCGGATCACTTGCGTGTTGTCCTTGGAGTTCTTCGAACTCGAGAGTTATTCGCGAAATTTTCCAAATGCGAGTTTTGGTTGAACTCAGTGGCATTTCTGGGCCACATTGTTGCAGCTGACGGTGTTCGAGTGGATAGCCAAAAGATTGAGGTCGTGAAGACCTGGCCAAGGCCCACGACCCCTACGGAGGTTCGTAGCTTTTTGGGCTTAGCTGGTTATTACAGAAGATTTGTTGAGGGTTTCTCTTCTAATTCTGCACCGCTCACCAGGTTGACTCAGAAGTCAGCTAAGTTTGAATGGACAGATGCTTGCGAGCGTAGTTTCCAAGAGTTGAAAGACCGACTGACTTCAGCCCCAGTCTTGACACTTCCAGAGGGATTGGAAGGATATGTTATTTATTGTGATGCTTCAGGCGTCGGGCTAGGCTGTGTATTGATGCAAAATGGTAGGGTGATTGCGTATGCTTCTAGACAATTACGGAAACATGAGCAGAATTATCCTACCCATGACTTAGAATTGGCCGCGGTGGTCCATGCTTTCAAGATATGGAGACATTACTTATATGGTGTCCACGTTGATATTTATACAGATCATAAGAGTCTCCAGTACATCTTCAAGCAGAAAGAGTTGAATTTGCGGCAACGACGATGGCTAGAGTTGCTAAAAGACTATGATGTTGAAATCCTGTACCACCCCGGAAAAGAAAATGTTGTGGCTGATGCTCTTAGCCATAGGTCGATGGGAAGTCTAAGTGATGTACGACCAGAAAAGAAAGAGATGGCCCGTGATCTTCAGCAGTTAGCTAGCCTAGGAGTCCGAGTGGTGGACTCAGGTAGCAGCGGAGCTACTATTCAGAATTCAGTAGTTTCATCGTTAGTAACGGAAGTAAAAGAGCGACAATTTGAGGATCCCATGCTAATGCAGTATAGAGATACACTCCCTCGGAAGGAGGGGTCATCATTTGACATGTCGGAAGATGGAGTTCTCCTATGTCGAGGCAGGTTATGTGTTCCCGATGTGGCAGGTCTACGCCATCAGATTTTGAGAGAAGCTCATTGTTCCCGTTACTCCGTTCACCCCGGAGCGACGAAAATGTATCATGATCTTAAGGCTATATACTGGTGGAATGGGATGAAGAAAGACGTAGCAGAATTCGTAGCTCAGTGTCCTAATTGCCAACAAGTGAAGATAGAACACCAAAAGCCGGGTGGCTTATTGCAAGCTATAGAAATCCCAACTTGGAAGTGGGAAGTGATTAATATGGATTTCATTACAGGGTTACCCCGTTCTCGACGTAAATATGATTCTATATGGGTGATCGTGGATAGGCTCACAAAGTCAGCGCATTTCTTACTGGTCAGAACGACCTATATGGCAGAAGATTATGCCAAGCTTTATCTTAAAGAGATAGTGAGACTCTATGGCGTTCCGGTATCTACTATCTCCGATAGAGGAACTCAGTTTACAGCCAAGTTTTGGGGTTCTTTCCAAGAAGGTTTAGGAACCCAAGTGCGCCTAAGCACGGCATTTCACCCACAGACCGATGGGCAAGCTGAACGTACTATTTAGACTCTTGAAGATATGTTACGGGCATGTATGATAGATTTTGGAGGAAATTGGGATGACCATTTGCCACTCATTGAGTTTGCTTACAATAACAGTTACCATTCTAGCATTCAAATGGCACCGTATGAAGCTCTATATGGGCGAAAGTGTAGGTCCCCAACTGGGTGGTTTGAAACCGAAGAAGCTAAGTTGATAGGGCCAGACTTGGTCCAGCAAGCAATAGAGAAAGTTAAGCTCATACAAGATCGGTTGCTAGCGGCTCAAAGTCGTCAGAAGTCCTATGCGGATAATCGTCGAAGAGACGTAGAGTTCCAAGTTAAGGATTGGGTATTCTTGAAAGTGTCGCCAATGAAAGGCGTTATGAGATTTGGCAAAGAGGGGAAGCTCAGTCCCCAGTATATCCGACCCTATGAGATTATACGCAAAATAGGCAAAGTGGCCTATGAGCTAGATCTACCTCCAGATTTGGAGTCAGTCCATCCAGTATTTCATGTCTCGATGCTTCGGAAGTGTGTTGGAGATCCTACGAGGATCGTCCCAGTGAATGATATTCGAGTGACAGAAAAGTTAACTTATGATGAAATACCCATTTCCATATTAGATAGGCAAGTACGGAGGCTTAGAAACAAAGAAGTGGCCTCAGTTAAAGTTCAGTGGAGAAATAACAATCGAGAGGAAATGACATGGGAAGCAAAAGAGAATATGCGATCCAAATACCCACATTTATTTCAGCCCTCGGAAGAAGTCCAAGATGAGACGTCAAAACCATAAGGTATGCATGTTTTCCCTTTTATACATTCAGGTCGTGTGTGGCCAAATTTCTAGTGCTGTTGTATTATTGCCCTGTGAGGCATTGTTATTGTGGGTTGTTGTGACAGGGTGGTAGTGCCACATTACAGAGGAAACTCTGGCGAAATTTTTATAGAATTCCCCAAGCCTTTAACAATCGAGGACGAATGTTCCTAAGGGGGGTAGAATGTTACACCTCGGAAATTTTCCGTTGGTACGCAAGTAAATGGACTAATGATGTATGCGAGGAGTGTTAGTGTATAATGTTTCATGATCAAGGTGCGTAAATGGACGAGAATGATTAGAATGAAAAGTCAAGAAATGAGAAAAATTGAAAGTTGGCAAAACTGCCCAGTGGTCGTATAGTGCAAAATACGGGACCGTAAAGTGCAATACGGTCCGTAAACTTGACGTCGTAAACTGGCATGTCCAACTTCAACTTTCTGCCAGCTGAGGGAATGGCTAAAATACGACCTGGTGGACGGACGATAAAGTGATTTACGGCCCGTAAACCATGGTCGTAAATTACCATGCATGCAAGCCAAAGTTTTTGGTTCTGCTTAAGCTTAAAAACGACCACGAGGGACGGTCCGTAAACTGAAATACGGACCGTAAACCTCCATGGACGACCACTGTTCACCCAGCACAGATTTTTCAATTCATTAAATATGAGGATCAAGACTTGTCTTATTTCATTTACAACATTACACCACTTCTCTCTAGAACTTCTCTCTACATTTATTATATGAGTTTCTAAGGATTATAAGTCATCCATAACATTAAGACAAGTGAATCAAGGATAAGGGAGTCATCAAGGATCATCCAAGTCAAGAAATTCAAATGGAGAAAAACTAGGGTTTTGCTCAAAGAAGAGTATTATCAACCAAAGCTTGTTCCTACAACTTCTAAGGTAAGATTCATGATTTTTACAAGATGTTTAAGGTATTGAAGAATTAAAATACATGGATTGTAGAAAATGTGGTCAACTAGGTCATGAATGATGAATAGTGACATTTTGAGAAATAGTTTGAATTGAGTTATGAATGTTGTTGTGTTGTGATATGAATGTGTTATAAATGGTATTAAGATCATGAACTAAACACTTTAGACGAATGGACGAAGATGGGTGTTATAATCATGAATGTGGGTGAATTAGAGGCAAATTGAGGAATCTAGATAATGTGGTTAATGTGAATGACTAATGGCCATTGTTATGACATTAATGAAGGTATAAACGCTAGCATTGGAAGGGAACGTGCAAGTGTAGAATAGTTCGGCGGAAAGGTATGTAAGGCTAACCCTTCTTTCATAAGGCATGGTTCTTGGCCAAATTCCTAAATTCCTCTATATGAGTATGTTGTCTCCACATGGTTGGCATTCCGAGCTCATAAGCTCACGACACTTGATATGTACTATGATTTTACTATGTTCCTCGCTTGACGAGTAAGTCCATAATGTAGATGTAACGATAGTGATGAGGATAGAAATGATGATGAGAGTAAAATGAGATTAAAGATGCTTACGAGCTATGATGTATGTATATGTGCCTATGAAGCGCTATAATGATACCCCGAGCTTATAACGCCGGGTAGGATATATATATATATATATATATATATATATATATATATATATATATATATATATATATATATGTATATGATTATGTATAAAGTATGTATACGATTACGTAACGCGCGCACACCTCTTCAGAGGGTACGGATAACCCTGATGCCTTGCTAGGGCCAGGTATGTATGACCTTGAGCCTTGGTTGGCCAAGTATGTATAAGACGCCGATCCCATGAGGTCGGGTATGCTATGTACATGCTATGTATATGAAATGACTATGTATATAATATGAATATGAATGTGAAAAGACTATGTATAGGAATACGAATAAGGACATGTATATGAATATGAGCACAAGTATGGTACGAGTATTATTATGGGATACGAACGACGGTGTGTGCAAGTAAGCGACATGATGATGATATTACTGTCTCCCCTCCTATGCTATCTTCATATCTTATCTATTATGCTTTTATATTGATGTTGATCATGCTTTACATACTCAGTACATTCTTCGTACTGACGTCCTTTTGTTTGTGGACGCTGCGTCATGCCCGCAGGTGCGCAGGGAGACAGATTTGATCCTTAGCTGCTTATTCGGATATTTCATAGAGAGCTCTATTTCCTTCGGAGCCATATCTTTTGGGTACTCAATCTTTTGTGTATATAATTATGGGCATAGCGGGGTCCTGTCCCGCTAATGTGATATGTTATACTCTTAGAGGCTCGTAGACATGTGTGTGTGTGGGTTGATGTGTTTGTCCTTGTCAGCCTATGTTTTGTATATCATTTTGTCGGCCACGTTGGCCCATGTATATTGATGTGGCATGAATGCCTATGATGATATAAATGTGCGGTTGTCCATATGGGACTAGTTGACGAATGAATGGAAATGCATGTATGATTATGTGGATCACCTAGATGTAAGTATAAGAGTAAGCTAAGAGGGTGCTCGGGTGGGTTAGCACCGGGTGCTCGTCGCGGCCCCGAGTCGGGTCATGATAAGAGCAGATGATGTAGGATACTATGGCTTGCGTTCTACTCCATTTGGATACCCAGCAGGCTGCCATTGGTATTACTTCTTCGGGTGGAGGATCACAGACTAGAGGTGGGGCACAGAACCCCGACCAGAGTCAAACCCATGCAGTGCATCCTGCTGCGGCTGTAGCTCCATGGGTGGATGTAGTACCGGCCTCGGGAGATGACCTTAGACCCATGGTAGGCCTTGTTATTACCTTGACCGATCAGGAGCTGGTAGGGAGATTCAGGAAGATAGCTGCCGAGATTCGCTAGTACTTCTGGAGAGGATGCATATGAGTTTATATTGGACATGCACGAGTTGTTGCATAGGATGGGGATTGTTGAGACCCACGAGGTCGATTATGTGTCATACCAGTTTCATGGAGACGCGAAGACCTGGTGGAGAAACTTCATTTCATGTAGACCAAAGGGCTCTCCTCTATTTACTTGGACACAATTTTATCGAGCCTTCCTTGAGAAGTATGTTCCCCGGGCTTTGAGAGAGGAACGTAGAGATGAGTTCCTCCACTTGCAGCAGAGGGGATTGTCCGTTGATGCTTATGTGACTCACTATTTGCATTTGGCCCGTTATTCAGCACCCCTGTTTCCTACTAAGCCAGACAGGATTCGACGATTTGTTGGTGGGCTCTCTATTGCTCTTCATATCCCATGCCTTCATTTTGAGGCCATGGGTGCTTTTTTCCAGTCCATTGTTGACAATTCTTCCGTAGTTGAGGCTGCTAAGGCCTGCACATTTGGAAAGGTTAGTGAGAAGAGGCAGCGACAGTTTGGGGGTTATAGTAGTTCTAGCTTGAGGGGTGCCGAACAGTCTTCTAGGTAGTATCAGTCCTATTCTGGCCAACTTGTGTAGTCAATATTGCAAGCTTCCTCTAGTGAACCTTCCAAGCAGGGAGCTTCTAAGAGCTCATATTCTCGACCAGCAGACAGAGTTGTTCCAGCTGGGTCTTCAGTGTCAGTTCATTAGACTCCGCTTTCTAAGGCTTGTTTTACGTGTGGAGTGCTCGGTCATTTTACTCGAGATTATCAACGTCCCAGGCAGGGTTATCATCCCCAGAGGACCCCGATAACTTCAGGTAGCTGAGGTGGTGCTTCTTTGAGAGGCGACGCTCAGTCAGGCCACGGTGGTCCACAAATTTCTAGGGGTAGGTCCCAGGCCAGTAGAGGTAGGTCCCAGAGTTAGAGAGGTGGATTACAGTCTAGTCGTGGTGATGCCCGGTGTTATTCATTCCTAGGAAGACTTGAGGCGGAGGTCTCAGATACTGTCATTTCAGGTACCGTTTCTGTCCGAATAGAGAAGCGTCTGTATTATTTGATCTTGGATCCACTTATTCGTATGTGTCTGCATATCATGCTATTGGTTGAGACTTGAATTGTGATAGCATAGCGGTACTGTTACACCCCATATCTTTGAAGAGTACTTATCAAATTTGAAACATAAATACGTTGGGTTAGGGTTAAGTAAAACCACTTTGGAATAGAAAAAGCGAGCATTGTTAAGTATATTTAATGAGTGAAGGATGTATATAAGGTATATAGGAAGGTTTTATAAGGAAATGAGTGGAAGAAATGAAGTAGTACGACTTTGGAGAAAGGATGGGTAATGTTTTTGTTACACCTTGGAAAACTCCCCGTTAACGTACAGTGAATAGGATAGCAGAGAGCATGATGTATACGATGTTTTGATAAGTAAGAAATGGCGTTGGATGACCCTAATCGAGACTCAAAAACAATCAACGAAAAGGAAGAAGGATTATCAAGGAAAGCAAAGGATGTGTCGTGCGTCGGGTAAGAATTATGAGCAAAGAATTAGTGATGGCGTAATGACGTCTTAGAGAAGAGTGATAATGTCCCTTAGATTGGTATTGAGGTACTAAACAAGTGTCAAGAAGGTTCCATAAGGATTGGAGATCAAACGAGTCGACGAGAAAGAAATCGAAATAACTGGGCACTATACGGCCCAACATACGGACCGTATAAAATATACTGGCCATATGTTAGGCCGTATATTTAGCCAAGGGGGACATCACCTACTGGACCAAACATACGGCCACACATACGGCCCGTATAAAATGTACGGACCGTATGTTGGTCCGTATGTCTCGGTCGGAACAGCTTTCATGATTTAATATAAGGACCTTCTCTTCATTTTATTTCATTTCATCTCACTCCTCCACACACCAAGAAACCTCTAGAACCTTCTCCATCATTCATCCACAGGGATTCAAGGGAAAACCAAGATCAACTACACCAAATCTATGAAAATAAGTGTGTGAAACGTAGCAAGAGTTCATCTACACCAAGAAATCTCAAGGGAAGTGTGTTAGGGTTTTAGTGCAAGAAGAGAAGTTCTACCTAAGGGTTTTTCATCCATAATCTAAGGTGATTCTTACGGTTATCCCATGTTGTTTAAGGTATTGGAAGGTTAAGACACTTGAATGGTAGAAAGACAAAGGAAATGGGTCATGAATGAGTGAATAGTATCATTGTTGAACAATAGTTTAGGATGAATTATGAATGTTGGTATGTTGTGATTGTGAATATGTTATAAATGACATTTAGACCATGGAATAGGCATGATATATGAGAAAACGCGATAAGGAGCTATAACCATAATTGTGGAGAAATTAAAGGGAAATGGTGAATTGTGGTAAATGTAGATAAATGATGATTGTTGTTTGCGATATTGTGAATGTTGTTATGAATGTTTGGGAGTTGATATAGAGCATGGGAAAAGTAGTAGAAACAGAGGAAATGCTGCCCAATTTTCCCTAGAAATAGTAAGACGTTTTTATAGCCGATTAACTAATGTTAATGCGAATTCTCTTGAAGGTAGAAACGTGGGCGTTGAAGGAGAGCAAGCAAGCGATAAACTAGTTAAACGGAAAAGGTATGTGTTACACCTCGGAAATTTCCCCGTGAACGAACCACGAATAGACTAACGAAGAAAACGGGTATTATGATGTTTTAAGGAGAAGGGAACGACGTTTGACGACCTTAAGTAAGATTTCAAAGGAAATGGGAACAAGAGGTAGGTTATGCTCCACAATGACTAAATTATAGGTTTTGAAGACTTGAAAGTCGCAAATTTTCATTTTGGCCCAGTCGACCATAAAGTGAAATACGGACCGTAAAGTGGTATACGGCCCGTAAACCCCCATGCCATATTTCAACTCACAAAACATCAACTTTCTGTAAAAATTTTAAATGGTTAAATACGACTTGGAATACGGATCGTAAATTAAAATACGGCCCGTAAACTGCCATCATAAATGTCCATGTTCCCCAGCATACCTTTCTGGTTTTTTTATGCTTAAATACGACCATGATATACGACCTGTAAACTGGAATACGAACCGTAAACTGGGTTTACGACCACTGTGCACTTCAGTCACTTTTCATTCCGGATTAGATTTTAAGTCATTAAAAGGAGACCTAACCTTATTCAATTCATTTCAACTCCACGATATTTCTCTCTAGAAGCCTCTAGAATACTCTCTACTCTTCAACTACAAGAACTCAAAGGAAATTAGTGATCAACTACATGAAACCCAACAAATCAAGTGTAAGAATCACACTAAAGTTCATCTTTCTCAAGAAAACCCAAAAGAAGTGAAGTAGGGTTTTGGTGCTAAAGGAGTAATTCCATTCAAGGCTTGTTCAACCATCATCTAAGGTAAATTTCATGACTAAAACATGTTATTTAAGGTATTGGAAGGTTAAGATAATTGAATTGTAAAAAGACATAGGAAATGGGTCATTTATGAGTGAACAGTGTTATCGTTGGATAGTAGTTGGGTTGGATTATGAATGTTGGAGTGTTGTGATAATGAATACGTTATAAATGACATTTAGGCCATGAAATAAGTATTAGATATGAGGAAACGCGATAGTAAGCTCTAACCATAAATGTGGAGAAATTGAAGAGAAATGGTGGATTGTGGTCAATGTATATAAATGATGATTGTTAATTGTGATATTGTGAATGTTGTTGTGAGCGTGTGGGAGTTGATATAGCATATGGGAAAAGTAGTATAAACTAAGGAAGTGCCACCCAATTGTTTCTAGAAATAGTAGCGCGTTCTTATAGTCGATTAACTAACGTAAATGCGAATTCTCTTTTGAAGCTAGAAACATGATATCGAAGGAGAACAAGCGAACGATAGCTTAGTTAAAAGTCAAAGGTATGTGAGGATAGCCCTTTCCTTCTAATGGCATGAATCTTCTAGCATGATTTTCCTTCCTCCTCATGAGTTCCTATATTCCAGAAAACTAAGAGCCTATGTCTATGAATAGCTATATAAGATATAAGATATGACATGATGATTCTATAATGTTAAAGATGTTATTTATTGCTTACACTCACCTTATATGCTAATTCCTTCAAGGTGAGGTAGAATGTCAATGATTACTCCATAATGAAATCGGGGGATCACGACCTTACGTCACCCCAATCGAGTAAAGTTGTCCATAAGCCTTATGCATGTATTATGATAAGTATGTTACAATAAGCATATCATGATGAGTATGTATGATGATGATATAACACCTCGCCTAGTTGGCCGGGCAGTCACCGCTAAGGCGGGCAGCTATACGATACACCATGGCCAAATGGCATGGGCATACACCACTAGTGGGCGGCACGAGATGATATCCCGGACGCGGGAGACCTGGACACAGGCTAATGTTATGATTATCACACCAATCCGATATGGACGGGCAGCTTATACATTATTACACCGTACCTATATGGGCGGGGAGCTTATATATTTATGCACACATGACCTGATGATGACTATGAGTAACCCAGCATTCATTATTTCTTTTACACTTGATAGTCAGATATAGTTATTCCATATTGATACTTCTTGTATATCATTCCCTTATTTCCTTGTTTATGCCTCTCACACTCAGTACAATATTTGTACTAACGTCCACTTTCTTTCGATGCTATGATCATGCCCACAGGTAGACAGGGAGGAAAGCTCGACCTAGACCAGCAGTAGCTGTCAGCTGATTGAAAGCACTCCTTTGTTCGGAGGTGCTTATGACGATTCTTTTGTGTATTCTCATGTATATGTATTTTTGGGCATGACGGGGTCTTGTCCCGTATTTATGTATAACACACCAGTAGAGGCTCGTAGATGCGCAGTGTGGGTTAGGTGGTCTCACGATTTATTACTATGTATGTATATATTATTTGATAGCCGAGAGGCCTATGCATATAAGAGTATTTTCATGTTCTCAAATGAAATATGACTTTTCCTACGATTTGAATATGAATTGATAAAAGAGCACTAAATGAGTAAGATGAGTAGTAGAACGAGTGGTGCTCGGTGGCTAGTACCGGGTACCCGTCGCGGCCCCTAGTCGGGTCGTGACAGTATGTAAGGGTAATCCCTTTCTTCAAAGGCATGAATCTTTCAGGTTTTCCAGGATCATCCTATACGATAGAGACTATGAGTCCGTAAATACACCAAACTACATACGCACATGATTAAGAAAGAAAATACGATATGAGCAGGATAATGATGATGATCATGAACATAAGTATGAGAAATCCTAGTGTATAATAAGGTGTCCATGAAGCTAATAATTTTAAGTATGGTTTCACCGATGCTTCTCTTTGCGCACACTCACCTTAAATTCTTAGTTCCTTCAAGGTGAGATATGATGTTGATGATTACTCCATAATATAATCGGGGGCTCACGACCTTATGTCACCCCGACAAAGCCATAGTTGCCTTCAAAGTCTAATGTATGCTCTTAATGATAAATGTATAATGATGCTGAGTCATGATAGGTCTATGAGACGATCAATAATGTAAGATTATGTTATACCTATGAGATGTGTAAAAATGATGAATTTGTGATTGATTATATGATGATATGATTCCACCGTGCCAAAATGGCCGAGCATGTCACCGCTAAGGCGGGCTGCATATGATTCCACAGTGCCTCAATAGCCGGGCATGTCACCGCTAAGGCGGGTTGCTATGTTTACACCGAGCCTAGAGGGCCGGGCATGATCACCACTAATGGGCGGCATATGATGGTTACCCGGACGCGGGTTAACGATAAAAATTATGATGTGATGATATATGTAATGGGATGACATATGTTCCATGATTATATAAATATACCATATGTGTACGAAATGTATTCACCTATGAAACTCATGCAGGTTATATCTTTCTCTTATGGCTCCTGATCCTTCTTTTATATTTATTTCATTCTTGTCTTGCATACTCAGTACAATGTTCGTACTGACGTCCGTTTTCTTTGGACGCTGTGTTCATGACCATAGGTAGACAGGGAGGTGAGCTTGATCTAGACTAGTAGGAGCTGTTAGCTGATTGAGAGAACTCCATTGTTCCGGAGGTGCTTGATTGTTCTTTTGTGTATATTTGTATATTTTGGGCACGACGGGGTCCTGTCCCGTCCCTATGTAGCACTCCAGTAGAGGCTCGTAGATACGCAGTGTGGGTTTAATGGTAACACGAGGTTGCCATTATGTATATATATATGTATACATATATTATTTGATAGCCTAAAGGCTTATGCCTATAAAGGTATTTATGTTCTCGAATGGAAAATGATTTTTCTTATGATTTGAGTATTAATTTGATAAATGAGCGTTAAATGAGTATGATGAGTAATAGAACGAGCGGTGCTCAGTGGTTAGCCCCGGGTACCCATCGCGGCCCCTAGTCGGGTCGTGACAAAAGTGGTATCAGAGCAGTTCAGTCCTAGGAAGTGTCTACGAGCCGTGTCTAGTAGAGGCTCGTAGATACGTATGTGTGGGTAGTATGGTCTCATGATTTTGATATGGTAAAGTAGTTGTTGTTTGTGATTTGTATAATCAAGGGTATAAGTGATATCTTTAGGTAGATGTAAAAGACCAAGATTATAGAAAGATGAATAACGTAATAAGACGATTGTTAGAAAATGATCAACACAATAAGGATGAGAGGGGATGATCAGAATGAACAGGATAAGTTTTGATGCGAAGAATGGATTGTACAGAGGTAGTATATTCTAAAGGAAAAAGCGGTGCTAAGTTGAAAATAGGGTTCCTCATGCGAAGAATCAACGATTGATTATAAAACGGAAGGAAATAAGATAAGTTGAGAAGGAAGGAATGTAAAAGAACAAGAATGGGATTATAAAGAGAAGGAAATGTGCTGCCAAGTACGCGCGCTTAAGAAGTAGTCGTGTTATGATTAAAGGAAGATGTATCTCCAACGAATATCCTATACCAAGTTAGAACGAGTAGAGTATATGAATTAATAAGTTGAAAAGGAAAGATGATCCTGAGTTATGAAGTTTACCGTACGACGATAAAACGATAGAATAAAGCTATCACCAACGACAAACGCAATATGATCATGATTGGTTTTGAAACTAATGTTGAGTGCAAAACAAGAGTAAAAGAGTATGAGGCATAAGGAGTGTTAGTTGTGCATGAGACTTAGGTCCTGTAAAACAAAGATGACGTTACAAGTGAATTTTGAGCACCGAAGAAGAGGGCAAGTGATATTATATGGAGAGTGTGGATAATTATACCTACTACTCTTGTGGGCATCCCTATGGGGCAAAACGTTGTGAATTGGAGCGGATTTAAACATTGACTTATAACTACCAAATGAGCTAAGTAAAATACATTCTTGTTCGGATTGCTATGCCGGTTGTATTACTTGATTACAAAACTCCAAGATGAGTATGTTAAGACCTCCCACATGAATTATCGTAGTTATAAATGATGGGAAACAGCATAAATGAGATGTAGTATAGTAAAGGATATATGAATTCAAGATTTGAAGGTGAGGCAACAGATTTGAGAATGGTACAAGTAAAACCCTTAAAGGGGGGAAGCGAGTAAAGAGAATACGAGTGTAGAGATTAAAATGATGGACTCTAAGATGCGACAGATATAGACTATAAAACAAAGAGTGAGAAATGAGTCCAATGACTAGTAAATGAATGAACACGAATTGAGTAAGCATTTGAGACTGTACGGGAGGTGACCCAGATTTGTAAAAGTCGAACATCAAAAGCCAGGAGGATTATTGCAAACGATGGAAATCCCTACTTGGAAATGGGAAGTGATCAATATGGATTTTATTGTGGGGTTACCTTGTTCCCGAGGCAAGTATGATTCTATATCGGTGAATATGGGCAGACTCACGAAATCAGCCCATTTTCTTCCGGTTAAAACTACCTACTCAGGAGATGATTATGCGAGGCTATATCTCAAAGAAATCGTGCGACTTCATGGTATTCCACTATCCATTATCACAGATAGAGGGGCACAGTTTATAGCCATGTTCTGAAAATCCTTTCAAGAAGGTCTAGGTACCCAAGTGAAACTTAGCATAGCATTTCATCCGCAGACTGATGGACAAGCCGAACGTACTATACAAACCTTGGAGGATATGCTAAGGGCGTGTGTTTTAGACTTTGGTGGTAGTTGGGATGATCATTCACCTTTGATTGAGTTTGCATATAACAACAACTACCATTCCAGTATCCAAATGGCTCCGTATGAAGCATTATATGGAGGAAAGTGTAGGTCCCCAATCGGATGGTTTGAAATAGGAGAAGTACAGTTAATAGGCCCTGAATTGATTCAGCAAGTGCTAGAAAAAGTCAGGGTGATCCGAGATCGATTGTTGACAGCCCCAAGTCGCCAGAAATCTGATGCGGACAACCGTCGGCGACACCTGGAATTTCGGGTTGATGATTGGGTATTCTTGAAAGTGTCGCCAATGAAAGGGGTGATGAGATTTGACAAGAAAGTGAAGTTAAATCCTAGATACATTGGGCCCTATAAAATTATCCGCAAGGTGGGTCATGTAGCCTATGAATTAGACTTGCCTTCAGAGCTTGAATCGGTCCATCTAGTCTTTCATGTCTCAATACTTCACAAATGCGTTGGAGATCCTACGAAGATTGTTCCAATTGATGATGTGCAAGTAACAGAAAATCTAACATATGAAGAAGTGCCCATTGCCATTTTAGACAGGCAAGCGCGAAGACTTCGAAACAAGGAAGTAGCTTCAGTCAAAGTCTTGTGGCGAAACAACAACCAAGAAGAAATGAACTTGAGAAGCGGAAGAGAAAATGAAATCCAGATATCCACCCTTATTTCAACCCTCAAGAGCGATTCATGATGAAACACCAAGATTTTGAGGTATGTATGCTTACTTTTCATGCTTTTGCTCATGTGTAGCCAATTTACATTACTATCGTGTTGTGGCCCTGTGAGGCAATATTATTATGGGTTGTTGTGACAGGATGGTAGTGCCATATTACAGGGGAAACTCTAGCAAAATATTCGTAGAATTCCCGAGTGTTTAATATTCGAGGACGAATGTTCCAAAAGGGGGGGGGGGGGGGGAAATGTTACACCTTGGAAAACTTGCTGTTAACGTACAGTGAATAGGATAGCAGAGAGCACGATGTATGTGATGTTTCGATAAGTAAGAAATGGCGTTGGATGAGCCTAATCGAGATTCAAAAATAATCAACGAAAAGGAAGAAGGATTATCAAGGAAGGCAAAGGATGTGTCGTGCGTCGGGTAAGAATTATGAGCAATGAATTAGTGATGATGTAATGACGTCTTAGAGAAGAGTGATAACGTCCCTTAGATTGGTATTGAGGTGCTAAAAAAGTTTCAAGAAGTTTCCATAAGGATTGGAGATCAAACGAGTCGATGAGAATGAAATAGGAACAACTGGGCACTATACGGCCCAACATACGGACCGTATAAAATATACTGGCCGTATGTTAGGCCGTATATTTAGCCAAGGGGGAAATCACCTACTGGACCAAATATACGGCCACACATACGGCCCATATAAAATGTACGGACCGTATGTTGGTCCGTATGTCTCGGTCGGGACAGCTTTCATGATTTAATATGAGGACCTTCCCTTCATTTTATTTCATTTCATCTCACTCCTCCACACATCAAGAAACCTCTAGAACCTTCTTCATCATTCATCCACAAGGATTCAATGGAAAACCAAGATCAACTACACCAAATCTATGAAAACAAGTGTGTGAAACCTAGCTAGAGTTCATTAACACCAAGACATCTCAAGGGAAGTGAGTTAGGGTTTTAGTGCAAGAAGAGAAGTTCTACTCAAGGGTTGTTCATCCATAATCTAAGGTGAGTTTTATGGTTATCCCATGTTGTTTAAGGTATTGGAAGGTTATGACACTTGAATGGTAGAAAGACATAGGAAATGTGTCATGAATGAGTGAATAGTATCATTGTTGAACAATAGTTTGGGATGAATTATGAATGTTGGTATGTTGTGATTGTGAATATGTTATAAATGACATTTAGACCATGGAATAGGCGTGATATATGAGAAAACGCGATAAGGAGCTATAACCATAATTGTGGAGAAATTGAAGGGAAATGGTGTATTGTGGTAAATGTAGATAAATGATGATTGTTGTTTGCAATATTGTGAATGTTGTTATGAATGTTTGGGAGTTGATATATAACATGGGGAAAGTAGTAGAAACAGAGCAATTGCGGCCTAATTTTTCCTAGAAATAGTAACACGTTCTTATAGTCGATTAACTAATGTTAATGAGAATTCTCTTGAAGGTAGAAACGTGGGCGTTCAAGGAGAGCAAGAAAGCGATAAACTAGTTAAACGGAAAAGGTATGTAAGGCTAATACCTTCCTTCAAAGGCATGAATCTTTCATGTTTTCCAGGATCATCCAATACGATGGAGACGATGAGTGTGCAAATACACCAAACTACATACGCACATTACTAAGAAAGGAAATACGATACGAGCAGGATAATGATGATGATGAACATAAGTATGAGAAATCCTAGTGTATAATAAGGTGTCCACGAAGCTAATAATTCTAAGTATGGTTTCATCGATGCTTCTCTTTGCGCACACTCACCTAAAATTGTTACTTCCTTCAAGGTGAGATATGATGTTGATGATTACTCCATAATATAATCGGGGGCTCATGACCTTAGGTCACCCCGGCATAGCCATAGTTGCCTTCAAATTCTAATGTATGCTCTTAATGATAAATGTATAATGATGTTGAGTCATGATAGGTCTATGAGACGATCAATAATGTAAGATTATGTTATGCCTATGAGATGTGTAAAAATGATGAATTTGTGATTGATTATATGATGATATGATTCCACCGCGCAAAAATGGCAGAGCATGTCACTGCTAAGGCGGGCTGCTATGTTTACACCGAGCCTAGAGGGCCAGGCATGATCACCACTAGTGGGCGGCATATGATGGTTACCCGGACATGGGATAACGATGAGGATTATGATGTGATGATATATATAATGGGATGACATATGTTCCATGATTATATAAATATATGATATGTGTACGAAATGTATTCACCTATGAAACTCATGCAGGTTATATCCTTCTCTTATGGCTCCTGATCCTTCTATTATATTTATTTTATTCTTGTCTTACATACTCAGTACAATGTTCGTACTGACGTCTGTTTTCTTTGGATGCTGTGTTCATGCCCACAGGTAGACAGGGAGGTGAACTTGATCCAGACTCGTAGGAGCTGTTAGCTGATTGAGAGCACTCCATTGTTCCGGAGGTGCTTGATTGTTCTTTTGTGTATATTTGTATATTTTAGGCACGACGGGGTCCTGTCCCGTCCCTATGTCTTGCACTCCAATAGAGGCTCGTAGATACGCTGTGTGGGTTATATGGTCACACGAGGTTGCCATTATGTATATATATGTATACATATATTATTTGATAGCCTAAAGGCTTATGCCTATAAAGGTATTTATGTTCTCGAATGGAAAATGATTTTTCTTATGATTTGAGTATAAATTTAATAAAAGAGCGTTAAATGAGTATGCTGAGTAATAGAACGAGCGGTGCTCGGTTGTTAGCCCCGGGTACCCATCGCGGCCCCTAGTCGGGTCGTGACAGTTTTGTGTGAAAATTTTGGTCCAACTTGGGGGACGAATATCTCTTAGCATATGATGTGTTTTAACGTCACGATCCAAACTGATGAGCCTTGACAAGGGGTCTGACCTCTAGCGACCAAATACCCCTAAACACTTATCTGAAACATACTGAACATCAATAGCCCATAAATGGTACAAACTAATCTCATCAAGAGGAAACATCCTGTTACACCCCGTATCTTCGAAGAAGCACTTATCAAATTTGAAACATAAGTACGTTGAGTTATGGTTAAGTAAAACCACTTTGGAATATAAGGAGCAAGCATTATTAAGTATATTTAATGAGGAAGTGATGTATATAAGGTATACTAGAAGGTTTTATAAGGAAATGAGTGTTACACCTCGGAAAATCTTCCGTTGGTATGCAAGTGAATGAACTAGTGAGGAGTATGAGTATACGAAGTTTTCATGAGCGAGCGATGACATTCGATGATTCTAGATGAGAGTTCAAAGATGTTAGAGATGGGGGAAGAGGATTGCCAAGAGAAGGCAAAGTAGTTGATAAGTATCGGAAAGGAATTACGAGTAACGAGTTAGTAAAGACTTAATGATGTCTTGGAGAAAAGTGATAACATCCCTTGGATTAGTATTGAAGTGTTGAACAAGTGTTAAGGAGGTTCCATAAGGATTGGAGATCAAACGAGACGACGAAACGAACTTCGGGATCACTGGGGATTATACGGCCAAACATACTGGCCGTATAATTTATACGGTCCGTATGTTTGGGACCGTATAATCAACCCAGATTGGAAAAACTTTCTGGACCAATTGTATGACCAAACATACGGCCCGTACAATTTATACGGACCGTATGTTGGTCCGTATAATTGGTCGGGATAGATTTTGTTCAATAAATGTAAGGGACCAAGGTGATTTCATTTCATTTATACTTCAAACCCCTTCTCTCTAAAACATCTATCTACATATATTCCATAAGTTTTCAAGGGTTTTTAGTGATCAACAACATTAAATCAAGTGAATCAAGTGTAAGCAAACCCATTAAAGATCATTCAAGTCAAGAAATTCAAATGGTGATAAATTAGGGTTTTGCTCAAGTGGAGAATTATCAACTAAGGCTTGTTCCTACAACATCTAAGGTAAGATTTATGGTATTTATATGTTGTTTAAGGTATTTGGAAGTTGAAATGCTTTGATTTTAGAAGAGTATAGCAAAATGGGTCATGAATGATGAATAGTGACGTTTTGAGAAATAGTTTGAATTGAATCATGATTGTTGTTGTGTTGTGACATGAATGGGTTATAAATGACGTTAAGATCATGAAATGGACATTGTATGTGAATGGACGAAATCGTATGTTATGATCTTGAATATGGATAATTGGAAGTGAATTGAGAATGTGGTTAGTGTAAATGATAAAAGGCTATTGTTATGATATTGTAAATGTATTGTTGACGTTTGGGAATTGAATTACGATATGGATGAATGTTGTATAAATAAAGGAGATGTTGTCTGATCTTCTCTAGCTTTATCCATTTATGCTAGTTGTCGATTCTAACGATAGTATGACCTTAATGAAGGTATTAACGCAAGAGTTGAAGGAGAACGTGCAAGTGCTATATAGTCGAACGAAAAGGTATGTAAGGCTAACCCTTATTTCATAAGGCATGGTTCTTTGGCCTAACGTCTAAATCTTCTATAAGTCTATGATTTCTTCAAATGATTGACCTTCCGAGCTAATAAGCTCACAATGCTGGATGTGCTACGATAGTACTAAGTTCCTCGTATGACGAGTAGGCCTATAAGATAGATGTAATGATAAAAACGAAGATAGTGATAATGATAGTAATGATGATGAGAACAATGTGATGATTAAGATGCCTATGGGCTATTGTATGTATGTGTGCCTATGAATGGCTATGATAAGACCCCGAGCTTATGATGCCGGGTTGAATGTATGTATATGAATATGTATAGAGTATGTATATGACTACGTAATGCGCGCGCACTTCTGCAGAAGGTACGGATAACCCTGAAGCCTTGGTAGGGCCAGGTATGTATGACCTTGAGCCTTGGTTGACCAAGTATGTATGAAACACCGATCCTTTATGGTCGGGTACGCTATACAAAAGCTATATAAAGGCTATAAGTATGTGTATATATATATATATATATGACATCAATATGAGTACGAATATGCTAAGGATATGTAAATGTTGTGCAAAGGCTATGTATAAGAAATGTATATGAAATGTAGACGATATGAATAGGAGTGTGAATACAAATGAACAAGATTTTGTATATGGATACATGATGGAAATGGAATTTCCCTATGGAAAGCAAGTAAGTACTATGACAATGATATTATTGTCTCCCATTTTATGTTATCGTTTATGCTGTCTATTACGCTTTCTTATTGATGTTGATCATGCTTTACATACTCAGTACATTCTTCGTACTGACGTCCTTTTGTTTGTGAACGCTGCGTCATGCCCGCAGGTGGCCAGGGAGATAGACTCGGTCCATAACTTAATTATTCAGGGACTACATTGCGGAGCTCCATCTTATCCGGAGCTGCAACTTTTGGTATAGATTATTTTGTGTACATAGTTATGGGCATAGCGGGGTCCTGTCCCACTCATGTGATATGTTTTACCCTTCTTAGAGGCTCGTAGACATGTGTATGTGGTTAGATGTGTGTGGCCTTGTCGGCCTATATTTTGTATATCATTTTGTCGGCCTCGTCGGCCCATGTACATTCATGCGGCATAGATGCCAATGATGATATAAGAAATGTTGCTGTCCAAAGGGACTAGTATGATGGATGATTAGAATGCATGATATCATTTAAAGCTCACCTATATGTCATGTGAAAGTATGTCAACGGGGTGCCCGGGTGGGATAGCACCGGGTGCTCGTCGCGGCCCCCCTTGTCGGGTCGTGACAAAAGTGGTATCAGAGCAGTTTAGTCCTAGGGTGTGTCTACGAGCCGTGTCTAGTAGAGTCCTGGTTATGGGTGTGTTGCGCGTCACACTTATAAACAGGAAGCTGCAGACATTTTAGGAATGATTGACCTTCTTTCTTCATAAGAATCGTGCGATAGAGCTAAGATATAAGAAATTCTTGTTCCTTAATCGTGTGTTGTGTATTTCAGAGATGCCTAAAAAGAGAAAGACTATAGCAGCCCAAAAGGGTAAGACGGTGGCAGAAAAGCGGGCTGAAAGAGCACCGCCACCGGTAGTAGAGGAAAATGAGTCCCAGAGTGCGGCTCAATCCCAGTCCACCCAGACAGTGCCTATTACTGAGGAGCGCGAGGGAGCCTCAGCCCCAGCTCCAGCACCTCCAGCTCCTCCACCGGATGCCTCAAGCCAAGATGTAAAAGAGGATATACATTTCCTTACTTAGTTAGTTGCTGCTCAGACTCAGCGGAAAAGTACAGGGCAGGGTGACAGGGCTGTTAGTGCAAGGGCCCGAGACTTCATTACTTTGAACCCTCCGGAATTCTTTGGATCAAAGCCGGAGGAGGACCCTCAGGACTTCATTGATGGTATGTTAAGGACGCTTCAGTTGATACATGCTTCAGACACCGAGTCGGTGGAGTTAGCGTCGTATAAAATTGAGAGATGTCTCGATCCAGTGGTATACGATTTGGATGGCTTCACGGGGAGCCAATGCACCCCCCCCCCCGGTATGGCAAGAGTTTGTTGATGCTTTTCTCCGATACTATATGCCTCCAGAAGTTCGGCGAGCTAGAGCCGATAAGTTCTTAAATTTGAGGCAAGGTAGTATGAGTGCTCTAGAGTATAGTCTCCGCTTTAATTCCTTGGCTAGGTATGCTTCAGTTATGGTAGCGGATATGGGTGACCGGGTACACCGATTTGTGAAGGGCCTAGGGCCACATTTGATGGATAGATGCTTGACTGCGTCCCTTCAGGACAGTATGGATATTACACGCATTCAGGCTCATGCTCAGAACTTAGAAGAAAGTTTACAACAACGAAGAAGTGAACGCGAGCAGGATAGGGGTCATAGCAAGAAGACCAGAGCTTCAGGTCCGGTGAGTGAGTTCAGAGGTGGGCACAAGCAACAGTTTCCCAGGCATTCAGGCTATTCCATGACTAGTGCGCCTCCGCGGTTTACAGGCCAGAGATTCGATAGGTCTACTCGTTCCGGGCCGAGTCAGAGTTATTCGGGGTCTCAGTTTAGAGATGATTCGGGTCAGGCAAGGCCACCCGTGACACGATGTTCCCAGTGTGGGAAGTTGCATTGGGGTCAATGCCGATCAGGATCAGATGGTTGCTATTCATGTGGTCGGCCAGGCCATATTATGCGTGATTGCCCCTCGGTTCATGGTAGAGGTAGGACCCAGCCTTCAGGGTCAGTAGCCGGATCTTCATCTTCTATGCGCCCTACGAGGCCAGGTTCACATGCGCCAGTCGGCCATGGTAGAGGCAGAGGGAGAGCTCCCATTTCTAGCGGTCCTCAGCACCGTATTTATGCTTTGGTTGGACGCCAAGATCTTGAGTCTTCTCCTGACGTGGTCACAGGTATATTATAGGTATTCTCTCATAATGTATATGCATTGATTGATCCGGGCTCCACATTGTCATATGTTACTCCCTATATAGCGGGTCGATTTCAAATCGAGCCAGAGTCGATCAAACCTTTTGAGGTGTCTACACCCGTGGGTGAATCGGTAATAGCTAGCCGAGTATATAGAAATTGTGTGGTTGTGATTTGTGATCGTCGTACCATGATTGACCTGCATGAGTTAGAAATGGTGGATTTTAATGTTATTATGGGCATGGATTGGTTGGCTTCTTGTTATGCCAATGTTGATTGCTGGATGAAAATGGTTTGTTTCCAGTTTCCGGGAGAACTAGTTTTAGAATGGAAAGGAAATACGGCATCACCAAAAGGTAGGTTTATTTCCTATCTAAAGGCAAGGAAAATGATCACAAAAGGGTGTATTTATCATCTAGTACGAGTTCAAGATGTAGAAGCTGAGTCGCCGACTCTACAGTCAGTTCCAGTGGTGAATGAATTCCCGGATGTGTTCCTGGAAGAGCTTCCAGGCCTTCCTCCCGAGCGAGAGATTGATTTTGCTATTGAGGTGTTGCCAGACACTAAGCCTATATCTATTCCTCCCTATAGAATGGCTCCCGCAGAATTGAAGGACTTGAAGGAGCAATTGAAAGATTTTCTTGATAAAGGCTTTATTAGGCCTAGTTTGTCCCCGTGGGGAGCACCCGTATTGTTTGTCCGAAAGAAAGATGGCTCTTTGAGAATGTGCATTGACTATCGGCAATTGAATAAGGCGACGATTTAGAACAAATATCCTCTTCCGAGGATTGATGACTTATTTCATCAATTACAAGGTGCCAAATGGTTTTCAAAGATAGATGTGAGGTCCGGGTATCATCAAGTGAGAGTTAGGGAGAAAGATATCCCTAAGACAGCCTTCAGAACAAGATATGGTCATTTTGAGTTCCGGGTAATGTCATTTGGGCTAACTAATGCACCGACGGTGTTTATGGATTTGATGAACAATATGTTCAGGCCCTTCCTGGATTTATTCGTGATCGTGTTTTTCGATGACATCTTGGTGTATTCTAGATCCGAGGCAGAACATGCGGATCATTTGCGTACTGTCCTTGGAGTTCTTCAAACTCGAGAGATTTTTGCAAATTTTTCCAAATGTGAGTTTTGGTTGAACTCGGTGGCATTTCTAGGGCATATTGTTGCAGCCGATGGGATCAAGTGGATAGTCAAAAGATTGAGGCCGTGAAAACTTGGCCAAGGCCCACAACTCCTACAGAGGTTCATAGCTTTCTGGGCTTAGCAAGATATTACAGGAGATTTGTTGAAGGTTTCTCTTCTATTTCAGCACAACCCACAAAGTTGACCCAGAAATCGGCAAAGTTTCAATGGACAGATGCTTGTGAACGTAGCTTCCAAGAGTTGAAAGATAGGTTGACTTCTGCACCAGTCTTGACACTTCCAGAGGGATTGGAAGGATATGTTGTTTATTGTGATGCCTCAGGTGTTGGGCTAGGCTGTGTATTGATGCAGCACGGTAAAGTGGTTGCATATGCTTCAAGGCAACTGCGGAAACATGAGCAGAATTATCCGACCCATGATTTAGAATTGGCTGCAGTGGTTCATGCATTAAAGATATGGAGACATTATTTATATGGTGTCCATATGGATATTTATACCGATCATAAGAGTCTCCAGAATATCTTCAATCAGAAAGAGTTGAATTTGCGGCAACGACGATGGCTACAGTTGCTAAAAGATTATGATGTTGATATCTTGTATCACCCCGGAAAGGCGAATATTGTAGCTGATGCTCTTAGCCGCAGATCTATGGGAAGTTTATGTGATGTATTACCGGAGAAGAGAGAAATGGCCCATGAGCTTCAGCAATTAGCTAGCTTAGGAGTTAGAGTAGTGGACTCAGGTAGCAGGGGAACTACTATTCAGAATACAGCAATCTCGTCGCTAGTAGCAGAAGTGAAAGAGCGACAATATGAGGATTCCATGATAATGTATTACAGAGATACGCTCCCTCAGAAAGAGAAGTCATCATTTGATATTTCAGGAGACGGAGTTCTTCGATGTCGAGGCAGATTATGTGTTCCCGATGTGGCAGGTCTACACCACCAGATTTTGAGAGAAGCTCGTTGTTCCCGTTATTCTGTTCACCCCGGAGCGACAAAAATGTATCATGATCTCAAGTCTATATATTGGTGGAATGGGATGAAGAAAGATGTAGCGGAATTTGTGGCTCAATGTCCTAATTGCCAACAAGTGAAAATCGAGCACCAAAAGCCGGGCGGATTATTACAAGCTATGGAAATCCCAACTTGGAAGTGGGAAGTGATTAATATGGATTTCATTACAGGCGTACCCCGTTCTCGACGTAAGTATGATTCTATATGGGTGATTGTTGATAGACTCACTAAGTCAGCTCATTTCTTACCGGTCAGAACGACCTATGTGGCAGAAGATTATGCAAAGCTTTACCTTAAAGAGATAGTGAGACTCCGTGGCGTTTCGGTATCTATTATCTCCGATAGAGGGACTCAGTTTACGGCTAACTTTTGGAAGTCTTTCCAAGAAGGTCTAGGGACCCAGGTGCGCCTTAGCACTGCCTTTCATCCGCAGACCGATGGGCAAGCTGAACGCACTATTCAGACTCTTGAGGATATGTTACGGGCATGCATGATAGATTTTAGAGGAAACTGGGATGACCATTTGCCACTCATTGAGTTTGCTTACAATAAGAGTTATCATTCTAGCATTCAAATGGCACCGTACGAAGCTTTATATGGCCGAAAGTGTAGATCCCCAATTGGGTGGTTTGAAACAGGGGAGACTAAATTGATAGGGTCGGACCTGGTCCAGCAAGCTATAGAGAAAGTCAAGCTCATACAAGATCGGTTGTTAGCAGCCCAAAGTCGCCAAACGTCCTATGCGGATAATCGTCGAAGAGACTTGGAGTTCAAAGTGAAAGATTGTGTATTCTTGAAAATGTCGTCTATAAAGGGTGTAATGAGATTTGGCAAGAAGGGGAAGCTTAGTCCCCGGTATATTGGGCCTTATGAGATTGTGCGCAAGATAGGCAAAGTGGCCTATGAGTTAGATTTACCTCCGGATTTGGAGTCAGTCCATCCAGTTTTCCATGTCTCGATGCTTCGAAAATGTGTGGGAGATCCTACTAGGATCGTGCCAATAGATGATGTACAAGTGACAGAGAAATTGACCTATGAAAAAGTACCCATTGCCATACTAGATAGGCAAGTACGGAGGCTTAGAAACAAAGAGGTGGCCTCAGTTAAGGTTCTATAGAGAAGCAGTAAACGAGAGGAAATGACGTGGGAAGAGAAAGAAAGCATGCGATCCAGATACCCGCAATTATTTCAGCTCTTGGAAGAGATCCAAGATGAGACGTCCAAATCATAAGGTATGTATGTTTTGCTTTTTATGCTTTTGGGTCGTGTGTGGCCAAATTCTATTGCTATTATGTTGTTGCCCTGTAAGGCATTGTTATTGTGGGCTGTTGTGACAGGATGGTAGTGCCTTATTACAGAGGAAACTCTAGCGAAATTTTTATAGACTCCCGGAAGACTTTAACATTTGAGGACGAATGTTTTTAAGGGGGGGAGAATGTTACACCTCGAAAAATCTTCCGTTGGTATGCAAGTGACTGAACTAGTGAGGAGTATGAGTATACGGTGTTTTCATGAGCAAGCGATGACATTCGATGATTCTAGATGAGAGTTCAAAGATGTTAGAGATGGGGGAAGAGGATTGCCAAGAGAAGGCAAAGTAGTTGATAAGTATCGGAAAGGAATTACGAGTAACGAGTTAGTAAGGACTTAATGATGTCTTGGATAAAACTGATAACGTCCCTTGGATTAGTATTGAAGTGTTGAACAAGTGTTAAGAAAGTTCCATAAGGATTGGAGATCAAACGAGAAGACGAAACGAACTTCGGGATCACTTGGGATTATACAGCCAATCATACTGGCCGTATAATTTATACGGTCCGTATGTTTGGGACCGTATAATCAACCCAGATTGGCCAAAATTTCTGGACCAATTGTACGACCAAACATACGGCCCGTACAATTTATACGGATCGTATGTTGGTCCGTATAATTGGTCGGGACAGATTTTGTTCAATAAATGTAAGGGACCAAGGTTATTTCATTTCATTTCTACTTCACACCCCTTCTCGCTAAAACATATCTCTACATATATTCCACAAGTTTTCAAGGGTTTTTAGTGATCAACAACATTAAATCAAGTGAATCAAGTGTAAGCAAACCCATTAAAGATCAGTCAAGTCAAGAAATCCAAATGGAGATAAACTAGAGTTTTGCTCAAGTGGAGTATTATCAACTAAGGCTTGTTCCTGCAACATCTAAGGTAAGATTTATGGTATTTATATGTTGTTTAAGGTATTTGGAAGTTGAAATGCTTGAATTTTAGAAGAGTATAGCAAAATGGGTCATGAATGATGAATAGTGACGTTTTGAGAAATAGTTTGAATTGAATCATGATTGTTATTGTGTTGTGACATGAATGGGTTATAAATGACATTAAGATCATGAAATGGACATTGTATGTGAATGGACGAAATCGTGTGTTATGATCTTGAATATGGATAATTGGAAGTGAATTGAGAATGTGGTTAGTGTAAATGATAAAAGGCTATTGTTATGATATTGTAAATGTATTGTTGACGTTTGGGAGTTGAATTACGATATGGAGGAATGTTGTATAAATAAAGGAGATGATGTCCGATCTTCTCTAGCTTTAGCAATTTATGCTAGTTGTCGATTCGAACGATAGTATGACCTTAATAAAGGTATTAACGCAAGCGTTGAAGGAGAACGTGCAAGTGCTATATAGTCGAACGAAAAGGTATGTAAGGCTAACCCTTATTTCATAAGGCATGGTTCTTTGGCCTAACGTTTAAATCTTCTATAAGTCTATGATATCTTCAAATGATTGACCTTCCGTGCTAATAAGCTCACGATGCTGGATGTGCTACGATAGTACTAAGTTCCTCGTATGACGAGTAGGCCTATAAGATAGATGTAATGATAACAACGAAGATATTGATAATGATAGTAATGATGATGAGAACAATGTGATGATTAAGATGCCTATGGGCTATTGTATGTATGTGTGCCTATGAAGGGCTATGATAAGACCCCGAGATTATGATGCCGGGTAGAATGTATGTATATGAATATGTATAGAGTATGTATATGACTACGTAACGCGCGTGTACTTATGCAGAAGGTACGGATAACCCTGAAGCCTTGGTAGGGCCAAGTATGTATGACCTTGAGCCTTGGTTGGCCAAGTATGTATGAAACACCGATCCTTTATGGTCGGGTACGCTATACAAAAGCTATATAAAGGCTATAAGTATGTATATATACATATATATATATATATATGACACCAATATGAGTACGAATATGCTAAGGACATGTAAATGTTGTGCAAAGGCTATGCATAAGCAATGTATATGAAATGTAGACGATATGAATAGGAGTGTTAATACGAATGAACAAGATTTTGTATACGGATACATGATGGAAATGGAATGTCCCTATGGGAAGCAAGTAAGTGCTATGACAATGATATTATTGTCTCCCATCTTATGTTATCGTTTATGCTGTCTATTACGCTTTCTTATTGATGTTGATCATGCTTTACATACTCAGTATTCTTCGTACTGACGTCCTTTTGTTTGTGGACGCTGCGTTATGCCCGCAGGTGGACAGGGAGATAGACTCGATCCATAGCTTCATTATTCAGGGACTACATTGCGGAGCTCCATCTCATTCGGAGCCGCAGCTTTTGGTATAGATTCTTTTGTGTACATATTTATGGGCATAGCGGGGTCCTGACCGCTCATGTGATATGTTATACCCTTCTTAGAGGCTCGTAGACATGTGTATGTAGTTAGATGTGTGTGGCCTTGTCGGCCTATATTTTGTATATCATTTTTTCGGCCTCGTCGGCCCATGTACATTGATGCGGCATAGATGCCTATGATGATATAAGAAATGTTGCCGTCCAGAGGGACTAGTATGATGGATGATTAGAATGCATGATTTGATTTAAGGCTCACCTAGATGTCATGTGAAAGTATGTCAAGGGGGTGCCCGGGTGGGATAGCACCGGGTGCTTGTCGCGGCCCCCCTAGTCTGGTCGTTACAATGAGTGGAAGAAATGGAGTAGTACGACTTTGGAAAAAGGATGGGTAATGTTTTGTGTGAAAATTTTGGCCCAACTTGGTGGACGAATATCTCTTAGCGTATGAAGTGTTTTAAGGTGAAACAAAATCCTAAAATGAAGTTCGTCGACTCTAGTTTCCAACGCAACAAACCGTTCATCGATTGGACTTCGGAGTAGTGAATTATGGAAGTTACAAGTTCAGCTGACAGAGCAGAAACGCATGCTACGGTACTGCTACAGCAACCGACTTGCAACAGTATTGCTACAGTAAAATGCTACAGTGACCCCCCCGAATTTGAACTTTATAAAAGGGGAAAAACCCCATTTTTTTCACAAAAAGAATCAGATTGGGAGCTCAGCACATATAGGGGTATTTTGGTCATAAAAAGTTGAGAGAATTGAGTGATGTTAGTTAATCAAGGCTCGGATAGTGCGTAGTTGTAATCACGGTATTAACTTGCGTTGGATTTAGCTTGTATTCAAGGTGGAATCTTGAAGATATTATCGTTTTGACAAGAAAAAGGTATGAATCTTTCTCTTTTGGTATTATTTAAGACTTATTTACGAAGATAAAGTCGTTAAATAATTGTATAGTAAGTGGGTTAGTTACGGAAGTTGAAAAACAGCATGTGGGTTGTTTATGGTATATATTAGTATTGGAAATGATTTTATTGATGTTGGTATGGTTGTTGTTGTTGTTGGTTGCTGAATTGAGATTTTGGGCTAGGCATATAAACAGGGGAGGTGCTGCCGAAATTTCAGCAGATCCTAGAAAGAGTTAATTTAAAGGCTTAGGATAAGCATTTGGTAACGAGCCTAACGATAGTATGAATTCCCTTGATTGTAGATTTGAGAGTTCGCGAAGTAGAAATTGAGCGAATAAATAAGCTTCAAGGTATGTAAAGTTATCCCTTCCTTCTTTTTGGCATGAATTACATAAAGTGAGCGAACGACGTACATACATGACTTCAATGAACTCTAGTTCTCAGTGGTACTTGACATGACAGTTGTCTTTGATTCTCAAGTGTTGGTTCATTCTAATTATTCTATCAAGTCCCGAACGATGATTCAGTTTGTACTTGATTGCTCCTACTACTCTATTCATACACATTGTTATGGCCTCATTTCACCGAGTCCCTCACTAGAGGGCCGGGTACGGTATATATGTGATAATTTCACCGAGTCCCTCACAAGAGGGACGGGTACGGTATATATGTGATGATTTCATCGAGTCCCTCACTAGAGGGCCGGGTACGGTATATATATGATGATTTCACCGAGTCCCTCACTAGAGGGCCGGGTATATATATATATATATATATATGATGATGATGACTTCACCGAGTCCCTCACTAGAGGGCCGGGTACGGTATATATATGATGACTTCACCAAGTCCCTCACTAAAGGGCCGGGTACGGTATATATATGGTGATTTCACCGAGTCCCTCACTAGAGGGCCGGGTACAGTATATATATAATTATCTCACCGAGTCCCTCACTAGAGGACCGGGTACGGTATATTATATATGTATGCTGACTCTTCTTAGAAGGCACAGATGCATTGGTATCTTTGATTATCATACTCGTCTCCTATCAACTTTTTGCTCAGTCATGATCTTCTTTATTGTACTTCATGCTTTACATACTCAGTATATTTTCCGTACTGACCCCCTTTCTTCGGGGGCTGTGTTTCATGCCCGCAGGTATAGACACACAGTTTGGTGAGCCTCCAGCTTAGGACTTTCGCCCAACTGCTTGGAGAGCTCCATTGTTCCTGAGCTTGAGTTATTTTGGTAAAGATCCTTTTGACATAGATTCTGCTATACTCTTAGAGGTCTGTAGACACATGTGGGTTGTATATATATATGATCTGGTCAGCTATACAGATGTAGTTCGTTTTGGATATTCCCGTGTATAGTGTCAACCTTGTCGGCTTACATATTTTGTTATGTTTGGTTAACTGTGACTCCTCAGGAGACAGGTTCATTCTGATATATGGCATTATGAGTTTACAGTATGCTTTTATATATTTTCACATTATCCTTAGTATCAATCTGATTATATCTAACAGGTCCGTATACGAGTGTCCAACTCGGGCACTAGTCATGGCCCATCGGTTTGGGTAGTGACACATCTGAACTCTGTACAATCTGCATATATATATATATATATATATATATAGAACATGCGGAAGAACAGTGCAAGCCAGCTAGGCTGCTATATATATTGTACACAAAAGAACATAAGCCGACAAGGCTACATCATCTGGCTACTACATACAACTGTCTACAGACCTCTACTGGAATAAAGCTGTAGAAAGGATGGGACAGGGCCCCATCGTACCCATCTGTATACATCTCAAAAGAACGGCCTACCAAAATAGACTGCAACTCCGGATCGAATGGAGTGCTCTGATCGCTGCTGGATAAGGGTTCTACTAAGCTGGACCACCTCCCTGTCTACCTGCACCTGCGGGCGTGAACGCAGCCCCCCGAGCAATGGGGAGTCAGTACGGATAATGTAATGAATATGTAAGGCATAAAGACAACATGTATATATGTATAGAAATTATGAATAAAATTTGAACTCATAAGCTGGAATAACTATCTGCATGAATTTGTATGAACTAGTATCTGTCTGCATCTGACTGAATCTGTATGTCGGAAAGTATGGACATGCATATATATATATATCTAGCAGGTACACACCTCATTGTCACATCACGGGCCACACCTTCACCCCCTATCAAGTGTGCCTTTTTCCTGTATGTACTCCAACATCATAGGCCACACATTCACCCCCTGTCAAGCGTGCCTTTCACATATAAAATGTAATATCACAGGTCACACCTCCACCCCCTGTCAAGTGCGCCTTTCACTCATACCCCTGAGAACTCGAATTGAATGTGTAATACAAGTAAAACTGAACGACGGGATTCTCAAACAGTAAAATGATAGTTTGCCTCTCGTGGGCCTTACTGAACTCATACTACTAGGATAGGAAATCATAAGATCTGTATATGGGGAAAATACCATAGCCGTGGTACGGGAACATCAAAACTGTATTTCTCTTAGAACATATAAGAAAAGAGTAATATGGAAACTCTCTTACTCGTTTATCGGTTCATATCATAGGATTATGCCAAAAAAAGAAGGAATAACCTTAACATACCTTGACGTATATCAAATTGCCCAACTTCTACCTCTTGAACTTGTAAATCTACAATTAAGATAACATAAGCCTTAATTAGGCTACTTGCTTTGCTTACTAATCATCCCCAAGCACGTATAAAGCTTAACGAATCATAGATGACCATGTCCTTTATAAGCTTACAATGATAGCGCATATATATATCCAAATACACGTAAATCCATCCCTAATTATTTCTTTAAAATAGTCTCATGCCACTACTTTACCCTTCAGCAATCTATCACTTCCACAAATACCCTTTCTTTACCTAAAATCACTAAAGCTCTTGATAGCAAACTCAAATACAAGGGTAGGAATCATTTACATACATTGAGGGGTCAAGAATCCCAAGAATCACTTTAACTTCAACTCCCTAAGCTTCCCATTCTTGGAGAAACCCTAGAACCAACCTTCTTCTTTACAAGCTCGGGTTTACGGGGTCCAGGTCTTGTCAAATCTTCACTACTATGCCATAAATGTTGGGAGAGCAAAATATTAGGGTTTTCTGATCTAGGAATGAGAAACATAAGACATAAAGTCATGGACCATGTATTTATACTCGGAGAATTAAATGCTTCAGTAGTCTGGTTCGACGAGCGGGTCGACGACCCGTCGACGTGCTCATCGGCCTGCGCCTGCAGAATGCAGGGCTGCAGAACCCTGTTGACGCCACACAATGACGGCCCATCGATAGGTTCGATGACCCGTCAATCTTGATTAGTGTCTACAGACTTTTCTAATTCGGTTCAGACCGTGTCGATTTGATTCGTTCAACTTCTATCCCTAAAAATCACCAGGAATTCCTGCTGGTACCATTGCACACGGGGTAGGACACTTTCTTTCTCCAAAACATGGGCTGGGGTCTCCGTTCCCAAGGCATACCTCACTAGGAAATCATAAGTTGTACCACTACAAAAATGAGAGGTGTAACATTCTCTCCCCCTTAGGAACATTCGTCGAATGTTCGAATAATCCTGGGTTATAAAAATTTCGACATAGTTTCCCCTGTACTTATATCAATCCGTCTTGTACGCAATAACCCAAAATAACGCCTCACAGGGACATATACTATAACATACAATACTATGGCCCTACACGACCAATCACAATAACTGAAATGAAATAATACCTGAGAAAAGTGATGCCTCTGACTGCACCTCCTGTACTGCTGGGAACAAATGCGGGTACTTAATCTTCATCGCTTCTTCCGCTTCCTAAGTCACTTCTTCAACATTCTTATTTCTCAACAAGACTTTAACGGAGGCTACATCCTTGGTTCGCAACCGACGGACCTGCCTGTCCAGTATAGCCACTGGGACCTCTTCGTATGATAATTTATCGGTCACTTGGATATCATTCACTGGCACAACTCTTGAAGGATCTCCGATACACTTACGAAGCATAGATACATGAAATACTAGATGTACCGATTCTAACTTAGAAGGCTATTCTAGCTCATATGCCACTATACCCGCTACACGAATGATTTTATATAGCCCAATATATTGAGGGCTCAACTTACCCTTCTTGCCAAACCTCATCACTCCCTTCATAGGTGAAACTTTCAGGAACCCGAGTCACCCATCTTTAACTCTAGCTTACATCGTCGATTATCCGTATAGTATTTCTGTCAGCTCTGAGCTGCTAGCAATCTCTCTCTAATCATCTTCACCTTATCAACCGCTTGCTGAATTAATTCTAGACCTACTAATTGATACTCCCCAACATCAAACCATCGTACGGGCGATCTACACCTCCGCCCATATAAGGCCTCATAAGGAGCCATTTGAATACTGGAATGGTAACTATTGTTATATGCGAACTCGATAAGAGGCAAATGATCCTCCCAATTGCCCTGAAAGTCAAGCACAAAAGCTCTAAGAATATCCTCAATGGTTTGTATAGTACGCTCTGCTTATCCATCTGTCTGTGGGTGGAATGCGGTGCTAAGACTCACCTGAGTCCCCAATCCCTGCTGGAAAGACTTCCAGAATCTGGCTGTGAACTATGCTCCCTATCTGAAATGATGGCGGAAGGAATACCATGGAGTTATACAATCTCCCTAAGATAAAGCCTCGCATAATCCTCGGCTGCATAAATAGTCCTGACAGGCAGAAAATGAGCTGACTTTGTGAGCCTATCAACTATGAACCATATCAAATCACACTTCCGCTGAGTACGGGGTAACCCTGTAATAAAGTCCATATTAATTATCTCCCACTTCCATGTCAGAATCTCCATAGCCTGCAATAGACCTCCAGGCTTCTGGTACTCTATTTTGACTTGCTGACAATTTGGACACTGAGCGACAAATTCTGCTATATCTCTTTTCATACCATCCCACCAATAAACTTCCTTGAGATCATGGTACATCTTTGTTGAGCCTGGATGAATAGAATAGGGGAGTAATGTGCCTCTCCCATAATCTGCTGACGGAGTCCTATTACACTAGGGACACACAATCTACCTTGATATCTGAGTACTCCATCACCTGTGATGACAAAGGGTGTCTTTTCTTTCTGAGGTGTTGTATCTCGGTAAGGAACTAGAACAGGATCCTCATAGTGACGCTCCTTTATCTCAACTACCAAGGATGATACCGCTATGTCTTGAACAGTAACTCCTGCATCACCTGAATCTATCAATCGAACCCCGAGACTAGCTAATCGATGAACCTCACTGACCATTTCTCTTTTCTCTGGCGATACGTGAGACAAGTTACCTATAGATTTACGACTGAGGGCGTCGGCTACCACATTAGCCTTCTCGGGATGATATAGAATGTCCACATCATAATATTTTAACCTCTCCAACCATCGCCTCTGATGAAAGTTCAAATCCCTTTGCGGAAAGATGTACTGGAGACTCTTATGATCAGTATAGATATCAACATGGGCATCGTATAAGTAGTTCCTCCATATCTTCAAGGCATGAATCACTACTGCCAACTCAAGATCGTGGGTTGGATAATTCTTCTCGTGCTTCTTCAACTGGCTAGAAGCATAGGCGACAACCTTACCGTGTTGCATCAATACACAGCCCAATCCAATACCCGAAGCATCACAATATACCATATAGCCATCTGCTCCTTCTGGAAGAGTCAAAACTGGTGCGGAAGTTAGCTTATCCTTTAACGTCTGAAAACTATGCTCACAAGCGTCTGTCCATTGGTACTTAACTGATTTCTGAGTCAATTTGGTCAATGGGGCTGAAAGAGAGGAAAATCCTTCTACAAACTTTCTATAGTAACCTGCCAAGCCCAAGAAACTATGTATCTCCGTTGGTGCCGTGGGCCTTGGCCAATTCTTCACAGCCTTAATCTTCTGGGCATCCACTCTAACTCCTTCTTTTGAAATAATCTGACCCAGAAAGGCCACAGAGTTCAACCAGAACTCCCACTTAGAAAACTTAGCATACCACTCTTTACCTCGGAGAATCCCAAGCACTGCCCGCATATGTTCTGCATGATCGGCCTCTGATGGTGAATAAACAAGAATATCATCTATGAACGCAATCACGAACAAATCTAGAAAGGGCCTGGATACACGATTCATCAAATCCATGAATACGGTTGGGGCATTAGTTAGCCCGAACGACATAACATGAAACTCATAGTGGCCATATCTAGTCCGGAATGCCGTCTTCAGAAAGTCTTCTTCCTTCACCCTAACCTGGTGGTATCCTGACCTCAAGTCTATCTTCGAGAAATACTTGGCACCTTGCAACTGATCAAACAAATCATCAATCCTCGGAAGCGGATACTTATTCTTTACAGTCACTTTATTCAATTGACTGTAATCAATACACATTCGCAAAGAACCATCCTTCTTTCTCTTAAACAACACCGAGGCTCCCCACGGCGATGTAATAGGCCTAATAAAGCCCTTCTCAAGCAAATGTTTCAACTGCTCCTTCAATTCCTTCAACTCCACAGGTGCTATCCTATAAGGAGGAATAGATATTGGCTGAGTGTCTGGTAATAGTTCAATTGCAAAATCAATCTCCCTCTCCGAGGGAATGCCTGGAAGCTCATTTGGAAATACTTCTGGAAACTCATTAACCATAGGAACAGACTGAAAAGTCGGCGACTCTGCTTGCACATCTTGAACTCGGACTAGATGAAAAATATACCCTTTTCTGATCATCTTCTCTGCCTTAAGGTAGGAAATAAACCTGCCCCTCGGCGAAGCAGCATTACCCTTCCACTCTAGGACTAGCTCGCTGGGAAACTAAAATTGAACTATCTTTGTTCTGCAATCAACATTAGCATAATAGGAAGCCAACCAATCTATTTCTATAATAACGTCGAAATCAATCATATCTAGCTCAATCAAATCTGCTATAGTGTGGCGATCATAAACTATAACAATATAGCCCCGATATACTCGCCTAGCTATAACCGGATCGCCAACTGGCGTAGACACCCCAAATGGTTTAATCGACTCGGGTTCTATCCTAAACTTACTAGCGACAAATGGAGTAACATATGATAAAGTGGAACCTGGATCAATCAGTGCATAAACATCATGGGAGGAAACCGATAATATACCTGTAACAACATCAGGAGACATCTCGCGGTCCTGTCTACCAGCCAATGCATACACGCGGTGCTGAGGACCGCTCGAGCTAGATGCTCCACTCCTTCCTCTACCTCGTCCTGTCGGTGACTGAAAAGCTTGCCCCGAAGGGCGCACTGCAGAACAAGAAGAACCAGACCCTGTAGGCTGAATAGTCCATGCCACCTCCTGATGGAAAATTCCTCATCATATGACCTGGTCAGCCACAAGAATAACAAGCATTTGATCCCAATCGGCACTGCCTGACATGTAACATGCCACACTGGGCACACCGTGGTAAGGGTGGTCTCATCTGTCCTGACTCTGGTCTGTACTGGGAGCCTGATGCTCTAGAACTCTGGGCCGCTCCGGAATAAGAAGACCGATCAAACCTCGGGCCTGAAAATCGCAGAGGTACACTCCCTACTGAATGATATGAATACTGAGAATGCTGCTGCCTCTGTCCTTCCCTCGACTCACTTCCAATGTCGAAAGATCTAGCCCTCTTACCATGGCCTCGGTCACGGTCTCGCTCTGCCCCCCTCTGACGCTTGCGATTTTCCAGATTCTGTGCATATGCCTGTATACGGGAGATATCCATGCCTGGCTGTAAGGCAGCAGTCGTACAAGCATCTATCAAATGTGGCTCTAAACCAACCACAAAGCGGTGAACTCTATCCTCCATCTCAGCCACCATGGCTGGGGCATATCTAGCCATAGAATCGAAATACACACAATACTCTTGGACACTCATGCTGCCCTGCTCAATACGTAGAAATTTGTCTACTCGGGCTTGCCTGACCTCAGGAGGCAAATAATGGCGGATAAAAGCATCTACGAACTCTCGCCAAACAGCTGGAGTAGCATTCTCTCCTCTAGATAACTCCAAAGTCTAATACCACTGCACTGCAATATCACGAAGTCTATACGAAGCTAACCCCACCGACTCAACCTCATTTGCATGTATAACCCTCAAAGTCCTCTGCATATCGTCAATGAAATCCTGGGGATCCATATTCTGCTTTATCACTGAAAATTCTGGAGGATCTAACTCAAGGAAGGTCTTAATCCTCGAACTACAAACTTCCTGCTGCTGAGCCTGAGCGGCTACTAATCTGGTTAATAACTGAACAGCATCCCACACATCCTGGCCTGGTGCATCTGACTGATGGACTGAGACGGGTGCTGGAGACGGTGTATGCGATGTCTTAGATGGGCTCTCACTCTGAATCTCATCTTGAGCCCTAGTGGTCTGCCGAGTACGGCTAGTGGACTCTCCTATTGCTTTCTTGCCTTTCTGGGCAGCTGTAGCTTTCGTGGGAAGCATTGCTGAAATCATAACAATTCATGAGAAAGCGAACGCCTAACACATGGCTCTATCGCACAATCTAGGAGAGACAGAATGACATCATCCTAAATGTCCTGTAGCCTCCTGTTTATAAGTGTGGTGCACAACACGCCAATAAACAAGACTCTACCAGACACGGCCTGTAGACAACCCTAGGATGAAACTGCTCTGATACCATTTCTGTCATGACCTAAACCGATGAGCCGTGACAAGGGGTCTGACCTCTAGCGACCAAAAACCCCTAAACACTTATCTAAAACATACTGAACATCAATAGCCCATAAATGGCACAAACTAATCTCATAAAGAGGAAACATCCTAACTCTGTACAATCTGCATATATATATATATACATCTCAAAAGAATGGCCTACCAAAATAGACTGCAACTCCGGATCAAATGGAGTGCACTGATCACTGCTGGATAAGGGTCCTACTAAGCTGGACCACCTCCCTGTCTACCTTCATCTGCGGGCATGAACGCAGCCCCCCGAGCAACGGGGAGTCAGTACGGATAATGTACTAAATATGTAAGGCATAAAGACAAATGTATATATGTATAAAAATCATGAATAAAATCTGAACTCATAAGCTTGAATGACTATCTGCATGAATTTGTATAAACTAGTATCTGTCTGCATCTGACTGAGTCTAGTTCACAACGCAACAAACCGCTAATCGATAGGACATCGGAGTAGAGAATTATGGACGTTACAAGTTCGGCTGACAAAGCAGAAACGCGTGCTACAGTATCGACTTGCTACAGTAACTGCTACAGTGAACCCGACCCGAATATAACCCCTATATAAAGGGTAAAAACCCTTTTTTTCATCACATTTTCCCAGATAATTCTAGAAAATTTGAAGAGGGAGTGAGGGAATCAAAAAGTAAGCAATTTTCAAGTGGTGGAATATTAATCGAAGCTCGGATAAATGCATAGATGTGATTCTAGTATGGTTTTGCGATGGATTCAAGGTGGATATTGAAGATATCGCTGTTTTAACAAAAATAAGGTACGAATCTCTCCTTATTAATATTACTTTTTTATTTATTTACAAAGATAGAGTGATGAAACGGTTGTATAATAAGGTTGTTGGTTGAGAAATTGGACAAACATCGCGTGGGATGTTTTATGGAATATTTTGGTATTGATGATGATGTTGTTGAAGTTGGTGCTGTTGTAGTTGTTGTTTTGTTGGTATTGTGATTTCAGGCTAGGCATATAAATAGGGGAGGTGCTGCCCGAATTTCGGCAGATTCTAAATGGATTTATTTGAAGGACTAAGACAAACGTATAAAGGTGAGTCTAACAATAGTATAAATTTTCTTGAATATAGATTTACGAACCTGGGAGGACAAGCGTTGACTAGTTAAAGTTAAGGCGACCAAAAAGGTATATTAAGGCTCGTCCCTTTCTTTCAAAGGCATGATTCCTATGTTATGATTCCATAAATGTTTCTACAACCTCCTTGTTTTCAAAAGCTAGAAGTTCATGACTCTTAAAGCTTCTTATGACGTTCAATGAAAAATGTTCTATGATGATTGTGACGATAATGATTCTCTTCTAGAAACTCCGAAGCTATGATTTGAGAGCATTTTGAGATTATTGAGCCATTCGATGTATCTATTGATCTTACTTATTGTTGATGGTCTCATCTCATGTCATTCGTTCCTTCGAGGTGAGACATAGCAAAGATAATGATTATATTTTCAGTGCTACCTAAGTTTATGATTCTCGAGACTCCCGTGGTATTATCGATTTCATCATATGATGGTTAATTCTTCAAGTAATGATATAGTGACGATGGTAATGCTAATGATGACGTTGATTTCGATTATGTATTTTTATGTGTATGTATGTATGTATGCATTGCATCCCACTGATCAACTGGGGATAACACCACGCCTACATGGTCGGGCAAGATAATATCGTGCTTACATGGCCGGGCAAGATAACACCGCGCCTATATGGCCGGGCAAGATAACACCGCTCCTATATGGCCGGGAAAGATAACACCGCGCCTATATGGCCGGGCAAGATAACACCGCGCCTATGTGGCCGGGCAAGATGCTTTATATATTACCGTGCCTTAATGGCTGGGCAAGCTGCTATATATATTACCGTGCCTTAACGGCCGGACAAGATATTATATATGGATATTTATGGAAAAGTATTTTTTTAAAGGCTAAGCATGCACGACATTCGCCTTAAAAGGGCATTCAGAGGCACAGGTTGATCTCTTTTATATTACTTTATCTTCATATGTTTATTATATTATTTTCCATGTTCGGTATCGCTTACTATATTACTATGCATGCCTTACATTATTCGTACTGACGTCCCTTCTTGTGGATGCTGCGTTCATGCCCGCATGTGTGGATAGACAAGACGAGGATCTTTCATCGTAGGCTGCCTTCAGGTACCAGTTATGATTGGTGAGCTCCATTTCTTCCTGGAGCGCTGACGAGTCTGGATGTATATATGTTTGTATGATTTTTGTTCAGGGCATGTTGGGGGCCCTGTCCCGACTTGAATACTGCAGTTATGTTCATAGAGGCTTTGCAGACAGTTCATGTGTATAGCTTCGTTATGTTCTGTCAGTCGTTATATTGGCGTCGTGTGTCCATTGGACATATATTTGTACATGATATTACGTTCATATCTAGCCTTAGCCTTATTTTGTCATTCGAGACATAGAGAATACAAGTTATAATTTGGTTCGTTCGGTTTCCGTAAGGTGTCGGGTGCCAATCACGCCTTACCAGGGGTGGGGTGTGACAAATTGGTATCAGAGTAGTTCTGTCCTAGGGTTTTCTGCAAGCCGTATCTACCAGAGTCCTGTTTATGGGTGTGAAGCCGGCCACACTTATAAACAGGAGGCTGTAGGGCATTTAGGAATCATTGACCTTTCTTTCTATCTTAGATCGTGCGATGAGAGCCAAGTCTTAGGAAATGAAATTCCTTGTACTAACCCTTAATTTCAGTGGAAGAATGGTGTTGACAAAGGAAGAGGATAATGAGTTTGGGATTACAGAGGTAAGTCACTTTGTTGAAATTACGTTATCAATATGTGCATCTTCTATGAGAATAAATTGGTCATAATCAAGATAAGCTGATTGTATAGTAAAGCAGTGGGAATTAGTTACATGTATAATATAATGATAAGTTCAGTTGTAAGATTGCAGACGACAGAAGTTGAAGGAATCAGTATAGAGGTAAGTAATGGTAAAAAGGATTATAAGTCATATATGGTAAGAATGTTGCAAGTATTATTGAAATATATAGCCAATGAATGGAAGAGAAAGTGACAAGGAAAATATACAAGGACGATTGATAAAATTTCAAGCATATTCCGAGTTGTGACGCATGAGGTAAGTTTCGTCATCTTTGCATTTCTGTTTGATATTGAGGGTCTTGTGAGGCATTGCATGTATTTTCTGGGTTGTGTACAGGTTTGGATAGTAAGAAATATAGGGGAAATTCTATCAAAAAAAATTTCCTAAAATTTAAGGACGAGGAACAAGGATTTAAGAGATAACAAAGATTATACGTCTATGATTGCTACGGATTGATTAAAGGGAAAGTATAGGACACGTTGATATGGGATGATAAAATAAAAACGACGCTACAAGTGGACATCGGGCATCAGTTATTGGAATCAAAAGTACTATTCTGACTGGACAGATAGTTAGGCACATCACTATTTCGAGTATCCCCATAAATTTTGACCGAGAATGGAAATGAAGTACAACACCATAAGGTAAAACCTTTAAGGGGGAAGCAAGTAAGCTTGAGTACGAGCACAAAGACGAACCAAGGTATTGAAGGAATTATAACACCCAACAGTGGGGCAATTAAAAAGTAATAGGCAGCTATGAAGCTAGATGAGCTAAGAAAATGCAAGGAGAAGCCATGAAAGTAGACGGGGATAAGATCGCAAGAAAATGATTCAAGGATATTGCGTTGGTCGAAACAAGCTGGTGACAATGAACCCTCGTAAAATTTTAAGCTGCTACTCATATCAGTTGTGAGAGTATATGATATAGAACTATACAAACAATCGCCATGATGAGATGGCTAGCACGATGAGGAGGATACTTCACTCTACAGCCCTCCAGACCGAGAGGAGGACAGGCCGGCTATAGGTATATGAGTCTTTTATTGGAACTTCTTATGTGCGTATATCTATTGCAGGATACAATTGATAGTTGACAAATGGAAGTTTTGAAGGGACCGATAACCAAAGTATTTATAGATAACTGCGACTAAGAAGTTTTACCGCTACAAGGAATCTCACCATTTAGGAATGGAAAGCAGTTGTATATGTTGATTGATGGCTTGTCATCGGGAGTTCCAAAGGCTAAAATAGCATTTACTTCGTCGGAAGAGTAAGGAATCCTTTTAATCTGGGGGAGATGCATCACGAGGATTTATCGAAATCCGTTAGTCCCAGCAACCGGCGTTGCTATATACTGAAGGCATTGATCGAACAAGGTAATGAAGTTCAAGTGACAAAATTGAAGTGAAAAAAGTGGTACAAATGTTACAAGGTAAGTTGATGCTATCTTCACTACAGATTGGAGTTGGAAATTCCTAACGCAATAACGTCAAGAAAAGGAAGGAAGTGAGTATATAGAAAGTAAAGGGATTAGAATGTCTTGAGAAAAGGAAAAAGTGTAAGAAACAAGGGTGAGTGAAGCTTCCAAGAGAGACGACGGGCAAGGCAAGGGATTATTTGGATAAAAATTCGAAGGTAGGCAAGAAAAGGAGATAAAGGATGGTAGTATGGAATAAAAGATGAATGTGTGGGGTCAGAGAATAGACTTTGATAAGTAGGACTTAAGGAGGTAAGTATACCCGCATTAAAAGGAAGTCATGACTAAGTGTGTATGAGACGAAGAACGTGAGAAACAGTAATCACTGAAAATAACAAGTCACTAGCAAGGAAATGATATTGCAAATCATCTGGATGCTACCATAAGTGGAACTATGATGGTATTGTAAGGGATTAAAGAGTCCGACCAAGGGATAAAAAAAAAGAGGTGATATGGTATATATATAAGGTCGACTAGTACAAAAGGGGAGGATCTAAAATAGCACCAGAGAAGTAAGAAAGGAAAGGTTCCATGTTTGAATAAGAGAGTTTTTCTACCAGTAGGGAGATAAGGAGCAAGGAAAAACAGTACAAAACTTAAGGGTGCTCACATATCGGCGGGGGGCCGTAGCAATCATGAGTTAGGACCATCTTAATGACAACATGTCCCAGGACGGTAACTAGATATCAGTTGACCACTGAGTACATACATAAGAACATGAGGATAAGAAAATAATGAAGGCACCGTAGGCTCGCAAGCAACAACATTCGAGGACGAATGTTTTTAAGGGGGGAAGGATGTTACACCCCGTTTCTTTGAAGAGCACTTATCAAATTTGAAACATAAGTACGTTGGGTTAGGGTTAAGTAAAACCACTTTGGAATATAAAGAGCGAGCATTGTTAAGTATATTTAATGAGTGAATGATGTATATAAGGTATATAGGAAGGTTTTATAAGGAAATAAGTGGAAGAAATGAAGTAGTACGACTTTGGAGAAAGGATGGGCAATGCTTTGTGTGAACATTTTGGTCCATGTGGGGGACGAATATCTCTTAGCATATGAAATGTTTTAAGGTGAAACAAAAGCCTAAAATGAATTTCGGCGAGTCTAGTTTCCAACGCAACAAACCTCTCACATCGGAGCAGAGAATTATGGACGTTACAAGTTCGGCTGACAGAACAGAAAAGCGTGCTACAGTAAACTGCTACAGTGAACCCGGCCCGAATTTGACCCCTATATAAAGGGTAAAGACCCCTTTTTTTCACCAGATTTGCCCAGAAAATTCTAGAAAATTTGAAGAGGGAGTGAGGGAATCAAAAAGTAAGCAATTTTCAGGTGGCGGAATATTAATTGAAGCTCAGATAAACGCATAGATGTGATTCTAGTATGGTTTTGCGATGGATTCAAGGTGGATATTGAAGATATCACTGTTTTAACAAAAATAAGGTACGAATATCTCCTTATTATATTACTTTTTGCTTATTTACAAAGATAGAGTGATGAAATGGTTGTATAATAAAGTTGTTGGTTGAGAAATTGGACAAACATCGCGTGGGATGTTTCATGGAATATTTTGGTATTGATGATGATGTTGTTGATGTTTGTGCTGTTGTAGTTGTTGTTTTGTTGGTATTGTGATTTCGGTCTAGGCATATAAACAGGGGAGGTGCTGCCCGAATTTCGGCAGATTCTAAATGAATTTATTTGAAGGATTAAGACAAGGGTACAAAGGTGATTGTAACAATAGTATAAATTTTCTTGAATATAGATTTACGAGCCAGGGAGGACAAGCGTTGAGTAGTTAAAGTTAAGGCGACCAAAAAGGTATGTTAAGGCTCGTCCCTTTCTTTCAGAGGCATGATTCCTATGTTATGATTCCATAAATGTTTCTACAACCTCCTTGTTTTCAAAAGCTAGAAGTTCATAACTCTTAAAGCTTCTTACGACGTTAAATGAAAAATGTTCTACGATGATTGTGACGATGATGATTCTCTTGTAGAATCTCCGAAGCTATGATTTGAGAGCATTATGAGATTATTGAGCCATTCCATGTATCTCTTGATCTTACTTATTGTTGATTGTCTCATCTCATGTCATTCGTTCCTTCGAGGTGAGATATAGCGAAGATAACGATTCTATTTTCAGTGCTACCTAAGTTTATGATTCTCGAGACTCTCGTGATATTATTGATTTCATCATACGATAGTTAATTCTTCAAGTAATGATATAGTGACGATGGTAATGCTAATGATGACGTTGATTTCGTTTATGTATTTTTATGTGTATGTATGTATGCATTGCATCCCACTGATCAGCTGGGGATAACACCACGCCTACATGGCCGGGAAAGATAATACTGTGCTTACATGGCCGGGCAAGATAACACCGCGCCTATATGGCCGGGCAGGATAACACCGCGCTTATATGGCCAGGCAAGATAACGCCGCACCTATGTGGCCGGACAAGATGCTTTATATATTACCATGCCTTAATGGCCGGGCAAGATGCTATATATATTACCGTGCCTTAACAGTCGGACAAGATATTATTTATATATGGATATATATGGAAAAGTCTTTTTTTTAAATCTAAGCATGCACGACATTTGCCTTAAAAGGGCATTCCGAGGCACATGTTGATCTCTTTTATATTACTTTATCTTCATACGTTCATTATATTATTTTCCATGTTCGGTATCGCTTACTATGTTACTATTCATGCCTTACATACTCAGTACATTTTTCGTACTGATGTCCCTTCTTGTGGACGCTGCGTTCATGCCCGCAGGTGTGGATAGACAAGACGAGGATCTTACATCGTAGGCTACCTTCAGGTACCAGTTATGATTGGTGAGCTCCACTTCTTCCTGGAGCGCTGCCGAGTCTGGATGTATATATGATTGTTTGATTTTTGTTCAGGGCATGTCGGGGACCCTGTCCCGACTTGAATACTTCAGTCATGTTCATAGAGGCTTTGCAGACAGTTCCTGTGTATAGCTTCGTTATGTTTCGTCGGTTGTTATATTTGCATCATGGGTCCATTGGACATATATTTATACATGATATTACGTTCATATCTAGCTTTAGCCTTATTTTGTCTTTCGAGACATAGAGAATACAAGTTATAATTTTGTTCGCTCGGTTTCCGTAAGGTGTCGGGTGACAATCACGCCTTACCAAGGGTGGGATGTGACAAGTACCTATTCATGTGTCTACTCCAGTTGGAGATTCTGTTATGGTTGATTGAGTCTTTCGGTCATGCTTGGTTACTTTTATAGGTTATGACACGTGGGTTGACTTGATGATACTTGATATGGTAGATTTCAATATTATTTTGGGTATGACCTGGCTTTCTCCTTATCATACGATCTTGGACTGTCATGCCAAGATAATAACTTTAGCCATGTCGGGCATTCCTAGACTTAAGTGGAAGGTTACTCCTAGTCCGTCTCTGAAGAAGATTATTTCCTTTCTTCAGGCAAAGAAATTAGTCAACAAGGGGTGTTTAGCTTATCTGGCTCATGATCGTAACACTACTATTGCATCTCCACCCCTTGAGTCCATTTCCATTGTGAGCGAGTTCGCAGAGATATGCTCGTCTGATCTATGGAGTATGCCACCCGATCGCGATATTGACTTGGATCCGGGCACCCGTCCTATTTCTATTCTGCCATATCGGATGGCACCCGCCGAGTTAAGAAACCTTATGGAGCAGTTATAGGATTTATTGAGCAAGGGATTCATTACACAAAGTGACTCCCCTTAGGGTGCTCTTGTGTTGTTTGTGAAGAAGAAAGATGGATTTATGAGGATGTGCATCAATTATTGTCAACTGAACAAGGTTACTATTTGGAACAAGTGTCTCATGCCTCGTATTGATGACTTATTGGACCAGCTTCAAGGTGCATTAGTATTCTCGAAGATTGACATGCGTTCAGGCTACCATCAGCTATAGATAAGGGCTGAGGATATTTCGAAGACAGCTTTTCAGATGAGATATGGGCATTATGAGTTTCTGGTGATGTCATTTAGGCTTATCAATGCCCCGGCTGCATTCATGACTTTGATAAATGGCATCTTTAGGACATTTCTTGACTCCTTTGTGATTCTGTTTATCGATGATATCTTGGTGTATTCCAAGAGTAGACAGGAGCATAAGAGCCATTTTCGCACTGTACTTGGGTTGTTGAAGAATAATAGTTTGTTTGCTAAGTTTTTGAAGTGTGAGTTTTGGTTGGAGTCTGTGGCGTTCTTGGGCCACGTTTTGTCTAAGGATGGAATCATTGTTGTTCCTCGGAAGAATGAGGCAGTGAGGGATTGGGTGAGACCCACTATTGTGACCGAGATCCATAGTATCATGGGTTTAGCCAGCTACTACCGCTGATTTGTGAAGGGTTTCGTTTCTATTGCTTCGTCATTGACCAGTGACTCAGAAGGATGTTCCCTTCCAGTGGTCCGATGATTGCGAGGAGAGCTTTCAAAAGTGTTATATCCCGCATTTTCAGAGCATGAGCGTGACACCTGCTTCCTCAAAAAATTGACAATCATATTGTTGCTACATAATTTAAACTCACGTTGATAGTGTTGTATCCCGTATTTTTGAAAGTCGGATTATTTGTAAGATGAGGTGGGGCCCACACGTCAAGATTTTTTTTTGGAACATTTGACAAGTTATATGAATCACATATGTAAAGTTAAACACAACTCATGAAGGACCCTTGGGCCAAATCAAAGTGAAAGCCCTCCAAACGAATATTTTTAAGAAAACGTTTTCGGGTGACCTGACTTCGAGGGGAAAAACGGTAGTATAAGTTTGGAATTTGGAAACATACCAAGAAATAGAAGTTGTAGATAATTGAAGTAGTTTTCCAACCATAGGTCGTGGGTTCCCAGGTGACGTCGGTACAAGGACATATGAACGTTTTAAGGTCGAAAGGTCAGTGGGCTAGGCCCAACTCGGGCCCAACCGGGTTAGGCCCATGACCCATGGTTATTTAAGGAAAATTTCAGCCTTTCCCCCCTCATTTTCACACCTAAACACCCAGAAATTTCTGGAGGAAAGGAGAGAAAAGATCTTAGAGAGAAAAATCAATTTTTGACCAAAATCCGAGCCCCGAATTCCGAAGCCCGTGAAGAGAAAAGTGTTGTACGTCGCGTTGTCTTCAATTTGAGCTAAAAATCAACCAAAGAGGAGAGTGATGACGTGGTGGCTGCCTACTTAAGGTAATATTTTCATTGTTAACAAGTTTATTTAAAGATTTAACGGATTAGAACGGAAGAAATAGCGATATAAATTCGTTTGTCGGTGTTGATGTGGTAGCCGTATAGGGGGCTGTTTTGGTGGGGTCTGGTGAGCTAATTTTATTTAGTATTTTGATTGTTGTTGTGTTGTGGATTTTATGTTGTTAAATGAAGATTTAATGGCTTGAAATAAAGTTGTAATCATTTGCGGATTATGGAAGAAGTTAACATGATATTAGTATGGTTTCTTATAATTGTAGGAAGATAATGTTGTTAGTGTGAATTGTTGGTGTAGTTTGTGAATTTGGAAGGAAAGAAAATGTGTTGTCATTGTTATTGTTGCACCTTGAGGAGTTTTCGGGTGAATTGTGGATTTTGGTGGAATTTTTGCATATTTTGTAGAATGATATGAAATACTTTCGAATTGTATTTGAATTATCTTAAATTAGTAAATGAATATGAAAACGTTGATATTGGTTTGAAAGTGTGAAGTTGGAGTAGAAGTTGTTGCATCATGTAGAAAGGAAGACTACTTATGTTAGAATGTGTTTTGTATCGATTGTTGATGCTATTGGTATTGCTATTGGTATGGTTGTTGATATTTTGGCCGAGTTAAAATCTCGGGGATGTTGTATGTATAGGGGAGATGCTGCCCAAATATTTGTAGACAAGTATGGATTTAAGATTGAAGTCCTAAAGTCTTATAGTTAACATTTGGTAATTGCGACGAATTGTAGATTTTGGAGGAAATGGGAATTGAATTTGGAAAGGCGCAAGGAGCGAATAAGGTATGTAAAGCTTTACCTTTCCTTCTCTTGGCATGTCTTAGATGTGATAGGCTTGGATACGAGCCTTGGGGACGACTCTACTCTTAGGAATCCGCGCCTAAATTTTTCCCTTTTTCATTCAGTAGAATTGAATTGAATATGTTATGAATAGTTGGAAAAATTGCCTAAACATCTAAAACTTGCACAAATAGAACCCGACTATCTTAAAAATCTCACAAGTGACGTCATGAAATGTAACGTACGTAAATTATGTATGCCACCTCACTTGACCCGAGGTGGGCCCACCATTCCCAGATTCTTCTTATTTGTTCCTTTTGACTTATTTTGGAGTAAAACCCAAAGGAAACTCTTGGCTACTCTTCTAACTACTATACGACAGTTGTTTGAATTATTTCGTTAAGTCCCATAACTTATTTTGAAATATGAAAACGATTTCAGAAAGCTTATTTTGACATAAACCATCGTGACATCCGAAAGGCCTACACTATGATTACCGCTCAATTTCTTTTATATGTATTGTGACCCAAGTGTGCCATCGAGTGTCCGTAAATGTGTTATATTTTATATTGCATTAGTTTCTCACTACTCTACTCGTGGATGCCTCAATGCTTCCTTCACTGAGCCCGGGCCAGGATATGTTATCACGCGTATTCCACTGCATTGTTCGCCGTGCCTCGATGTTAGGGGGCAGGTATACATGTACATGGGTTGTGGAGTATGCTGTGCCATGTACATATATTCTGATATATGATGATATGATATGATATGATATGGCCATCTGATATGTTTGATATGTGCACATTCTGATATGATATGACATGTTACGGAGCTATTCCCTACTCTGGAGTTATGCTGTGTTGTGGCGCCAGTGACGGGGTGGCGACCACGTTTTTATCCACAGTGTCCCATAATGGGGCTGGATATGGCATATGTTCTGACATGCATTACCTGTGTTTTGTGAGTAAGCATTTTGATATTCCGGTTATTGCACTTATTTTTCTGTACTCCCTGCTCAGATTATGATTCTGTTTATTGTGTCTCATGCTTTACATACTCAGTACATATTCCGTACTGACCCCCTTTCTTCGGGGGCTGCGTTTCATGCCGCGCAGGTACACCCAGATGATGTGAAGTTGTTATAGAGGATGTTCTAACAGAGTTGGCAAGCTCCATTTGCTCCTGGAGCGCTGCCGAGTCAGAGTTTGTTTGTATGCTTTCTGGATTGATGTTAGAGACTTTGCAGACAGAGTCGTGGGTATAGTATGTCAGTTGTGTATGCGGCTTCATCAGCCGATATGTCCTTCTATATTATGCGTTAAATTATGTATGATCATAGATTCTGTTTGATTTGGAAAACATCGAACAAGAATATTTTGAAAGTTTATTGTGTATTTTATTTTATTTTATTTAAAAGCCTAACAAGATTTTGTATGTCCTAAAGGTCTGTGGGTTCGCTCGACTCCGGATATGGGGCCGGGTGCCTATCACACCCTAGTGGAATTGGGGTGTGACAAAAAGCTCGAGACCCTTTTGACTTTAGCCCCAATTCTAGCATTAGCCATGGAGGGTAAGGATTTCTCATTCTATTGTGATGCATCCTGTGTGGGTTTGTGTCACGACCCAAATTGATGGGCCATAACAAGTGCCCGACCATTGCTGGTCAAGCACTCCTATGCCTACATTTACCTCTCACTGACTATCCTGGGCCCATACACAATCTGTAACTGAGTTGGACTGTCTCCCGAACAATCAACATAAGAAACACCATACCGGGAATTCACGGCCAACTTATACATATAAGTATAAACACTGAGAATAACAGTGCGAGCCGATTTGGCTGCCACACGTATATACTATACAACAAAATAAGTGTTGACGGGACTGCATAACAACACGAATACCTATCACTGTCTACAGACCTCTATGGAGTACAAACTGTAGAAATGACGGGACAAGGCCCTGCAGTACCCATACATGTACGTAACCGAATAGCATACCAAAAGGGGTGTAGCTCCGGATCAATGGAGCGTACTGACTGCTGCTGAGGAGAGATCCTACTGCTGTGAATCATCCGACTGGCTACCTGATCCTGCGGGCATGAACGCAGCGTCCACAAGAAGGGACGTCAGTACGAGTAATGTACTGAGTATGTAAGGCATGAATGTTAACATGATAATATGTACAGAACATGAACAACAACATAATAAGGAAATATGGAAAATATAAGAAAAAAGTATGACTGTAACTGCTTGCCTCTTAAGGCGGAATCATGCATGCTCACTTTTACCTTCAAAACATATCACCCATACATACATAAACTGTCTGAATCAAATAACATCATTAGCCCGCGTCCCGGGTAATCATCTCACGCCGTCCACTAGTGGTGCTGGTCGTGCCATATAGACACGGTGTTATTATCATCATCCATAAGCCGCCCACTATGCTCAGCGTAGTGGTACTGCCCGGCCATATAGGCACAGTGTAATCATCCATAAGCCGCCCACTACGCCCAGCGTAGTGGTGCAGCCCGGCCGTATAGGCGCGGTGTAATCATCACAACATAAGCATGCATAAGAGCCCAATCATAAGCTATAACTCCATCGGAGTGACGTAAGGTCGGCAAACCTCCGATTGTATTATGGAATAATCATGATCGGCGTATCTCACCTTGAAGGGACGAGCATTATAAGGTGAGACTGTCACTGAAAAATAACATCAAGGGAAAACATAGAGTAAGATCATCAGTATCATAAAGCATCAATTCATACACTTTGGACCTTTTAGAAATAGAGTCATCATCTATGAATAAAATTGAGAAATCAAGAAATAGCTCAACATTCTTATATCGTCATTGAAATCGTAAACTTAGAACCTTTAAACCCGGAATTATGATCATCATAATCAAGTAGGAAAATATTCTCATCTTTGACATCATCATTATGATTGTGAAAACAGGTTCATCGTTGTTACCATAAGAGCTCACAGAGCCATAAATCTCTGATTTAGAAAATACAAGCATTTTGGAAAACAACTATGACTTATTAGGAAAGGAATGATGCCTTGGAGTCATAAACATCTAACTTTTGAAAACAAGGAAGATATGGAAACATTTATGAAGCCATAACATCGGAATCATGCCTTTGAAAGAAAGGGACGAGCCTTAACATACCTGTTCAGCCTCCAATTCTCTACACTTATTCGTCCGAGCTTGCAAGTCTACATTTAAGAGGATTCACACAATCGTTAGACTCATCGTAGTATATTTGTGGTAAGCTTTCAAGTCAAACTATTTTATATCCTGCTGAAAATCGGGCAGCATCTCCCCTATTTATATGCCTAGCCCGAAATCTCAAATTCAGCAACCAACAACAACAACAAAAATACCAACATCAATAACATCATTTCCAACACCAATATGTACCATAAAACAACCCACACGATGTTTTCCCAATTTCCACAACCAACCAACTCGTTATACAATTATTTAACGACTTTATCTCCGTAAAAAAACCAAAATTAACATTAATAATAGGATATTCATACCTTATTCTTGTTAAAACAAAGATATCTTCAATATCTACCTTGAATCCACCTCAAAACCATACTAGAATCACATCCATGCGTTTATCCGAGCTTCGATTAATACTCCTCGCTTGAAAATTGCTCACTTTGTGACCCCCCCTCTCTCTCTCTTCAATTTTCTAGAAATTTTTGGGCAAATCTGGTGAAAAAAAGGGGTTCGTACCCTTTTATAAGGGTCAAATTCGGGGGGGTCACTGTAGCATTTTACTGTAGCAGCACTGTAGCAGGTCGGTTACTGTAGCACGCGTTTCTGCTCTGTCAGCTGAACTTGTAACGTCCATAATTATCTACTCCGATGTCCTATCGATGAGCGGTTTGTTGCGTTGGAAACTAGACTCGACGAACTTCATTTTAGGATTTTGTTACACCTTAAAATACTCCATATGATAAGAGATATTCATCCTCCAAGTTAGACAAAAATTTTCACATAAAACATTACCCATCTATTCTCCAAAGTCGTACTACTCCATTTCTTCCACTCATTTCCTTATAAAACCTTCTGGTATACCTTATATACACCCTTCACTCATTAAATGTACTTGATCATGCTTGCTTATATTTCAAAGTGGTTTTACTTAACCATAACTCAACGTACTCATGTTTCAAATTTGATAAGTGCTTCTTCGAAGATACGGGGTGTAACAGTTTGGGTGATGTTTTGATGCATGAGGGTAGAGTTCTTGCCTATGCTTCCCATAAATATAAGATTCATGAAAGGAATTACCGTACCCATGATTTAGACTTGTTAGTTGTGGTCTTCGCTTTGAAGATCTGGAGGCACTACTTGTATTGTATCCATTGTGAGGTTTTCATCAATCACCATAGCCTTCAGTACATGTTTACCCATAGAGATCTTAATTCCAGGCAGCTCCGATGGATAGAGCTCCTAAAGGACTATGACATCTCTATTCTTTCTCATCTAGGGAAACCCAATGTTTTTACTGATGCCTTGAGTCACAAGGCCACGAGTATGGGGAGTTAGTCCGTTTGGTTGTTTCCGAGCGTCTATTTGCCATGGAGCTTTAAACTCTGGCTAATAATTTCGTTCGCCTTGATATTTTAGCTCTAGATAGAGTTTTAGCTTGTGTGGAGGCACGATCGTCCTTGTTAGACAAGGTTAGGAATCATCAGTTTGAGAATGCTCAGTTGAGTAAGATTCGAGATAGGGTTCTGAGAGGTGAGGCAAAAGGAGGCCATGATTGATTCTGAGGGTACTTTGAGGATTAAGGGGTGCGTGTATGTTCCTCGTGTGACTTGATTCATTTTATTTTGACTAATACCCATAGCTCTTGATATTCTATTCATCCGGGGGCGACTAAGATGTATCGGGACTTGAGGCAGCATTACTAGTGGCGCTATATGAAGAGGGATATTACCGATTTTGTGGCTAAGTGTGGTAATTGTCAGCATGTTAAGCATGAGCACCAGCAACCCGGTGGTGTACTTCAGAGGATGCCCATACCCTAGTGGAAGTGGGAGAGGATTGTCATGGATTTCGTTGTGGGTCTACCGAAGACCCTGGGTAAGTTTGATTTGATTTTGGTAGTAGTCTATCAGTTGACTAAGTCCGCTCATTTCATTCCAGATCATGTTTCTTATTCTGCGGAGAAGTTAGCCAAGTTATACATTCGTGATATTATGAGATTGCATGGGGTTCCTATTTTTATCATATCTAATCGGGGTACTATCTTCACTTTCCATTTATGGAGAGCTTTTCATGATAAGTTGGGTACCCGAGTGGATCTTAGTACAGCTTTTCAGCCCCAAATCAATGGGTAGTCCGAGCGGACCATCCAGGTGCTCGAGGATATGTTGAGGGCTTGCATTATAAACTTTGGTGGTCATTGGGATCTGTACTTGCCATTGGCAGGGTTTGCGTACAACAACAATTATCACTCGAGTATCGACATGGCGCCTTTTGAGGGTTGTATGGTAGGAGATATAGATCTCTGGTTGGTTGGTTTGATGCATTTGAGGTTCGACCCTTGGGGTACGGATCTATTGAGAGAGTCTCTTGAGAAAGTGAGGGTCATTCAGGCTAAGCTTTTGGCAGCTGAGAGTCGACAGAAGATGTATGAGCACTGGAAGGTCCGAGATTTAAAGTTCACTGTTGGTGATCATATTCTATTGAAGATTTCACCCATGAAGGGTGTCATAAGATTTGGGAAGAGAGGTAATGTGAGTCCGAGGTATATTGGGCCATTTGAGATCCCTGATCGTGTGGGCGATATTGCTTATGAGCTGGCCTTGCCACCAGGCTTGGAAGGCGTTCGTCCAGTTTTTCATGTGTCTATGCCGAAGAAATATCATGTCGATGATACTTAAATTGTTCGTTGGGACTCGGTATTGCTTGATGAGAATTTGACTTACAAGGAGGAGCCTATTGCGATTTTGGATAGGCAGGTTTGAAAGTTGAGGTCTAAGGAGATAGCTTCTGTGAAGGTGCAATGGAAGCATCATCCTATTGAGGAGGCCACTTGGGAGGCTGAGTCCGACATGTGTAGCCGATATCCTCAGTTGTTTACCGATTCAGGTACTTTTTCGTTCTTTTCCTTTCGTCGCTTGCGGATGAGCGATGGTTTAATTGGTATCTGATGTAACGACCCGTTTGGTCGTTATAGTTTTTTCAGCACTTTTGACCATTCCCCAAGCTTGTTTAGCTCATATTTGACCCAAAAGCACTGTTGACACACTTTTCGAGGTCTTTGGATTTGATTTGGTGACTTTGTGGGAAGTTTGGACTTAAAGCATAAAAGAGTTGACTCAAAGTTGACTTTTTGTTAAACGGACCTTTTTCGGGAATTCGTCGATTCTGAGATGTCCGGATGGTCTTTTAGAACTTGTGCATATATTCGGTTCAGTTCCCAATGCACTCGGGTGCATTTTGAAACTTGGGTTGGGAGGTTCGGTTCCCAATGCACTTAGTTCCCTATGGGTTCTATAATACAAGTTATGAACTATTATGCTTAATATCATGAAAATCCTACATGCCTACACGTTTTCATGCAAGTATATTATATAACTATATTCATGTTATAATACAAGTCATTTTATGAAATTCATAGGCTTCTTAGCCAACTATATCATGTCCATGTTTTTGGGAGTTGCACAAATTACCGAGAAGGTTTTATACTTGAAACTATGTTTTCCAGCGTAGGATAAGGATCGGTCGGCCGCCCAGTTAGGACGATTCCTTCATATTGTCCCCATAGAGGGATTTGGATCCATTCATGTCATGTTCATGTCTTGTACCCCAACAAGGTACAAGATGGCTTAGCTGATCGGGCATAGATCAGACGCACGTACTAACGTGGTGGTTTCATGTCGGTTACATTAATGCTCTCCCACATATATTTTTACTCATGTTATATATATATATTCATGTTCATGTTCATGTTCATGACCAGGCTACAATTTCAGTTCTTATCATGTTATTTCCTATGCCATGTTTATTTCACAAAGTTGCTTTACATGCCAGTACATTTAGTGTGCTAATGTCCCTTTTCTATTTCCCGGAGGCCTGCATTTCACGATACAGATACGGGCTTGCAGGATGACACATCTTCCCAGTAGGACATTACATATATCAGTTGTTGGTGAGCCTCATCTTTTTCGGGGTCTTGTCACTATTTACTTTTATGATAGTTATGCAGTTACGGTATGTTGGGGGCTTTGTCCTAGTAATCATGTTTAGCAGTTCAGACTCATATTAGAGGTTTCATAGACTAGTCAGTTATGTTATGCAAATATTTAGAGTCGTCTAGCCATTTTGGCTTATTATTATTATGATGTTATGATATTTTCAGACTTACGATTTGTGGTCTCACGCGTTACTTAAATTATGCATGCTCATAGTTTATTCTGCATCAGTTCATGCCCATGTTGGGTCAGCACGCCATGTGGTTCGCTCGGTCACATGCAGTCAACCATCAAGTGCCTTGTTACGCCCAGGCCATGGTTCGGGGCGTGACAATTAAACGGAGTGAAATATGTATTTTCTACAAGTCAAAATGATTTTTTTTAAAATTATTTAGTTAATATTTTTGCCATTTCATTTGGAAATTAATTTACATATTTTGCAATAATTATGAGATATTTGCTAAACTTAATTAAGGGAATAATTTTAAACAATTGTTTATTTGATTGTTTAAATTATCAGAAATCAATTAGCAAACAATTTACTCTGTTTAATTCAAGAAAATTGATTAATGAGATAATATAACCATTTCACTTGTAAAATATTAATTTCTGCATAATCAAGTAAATCCTAATTGAGTTAGATAAATAATTGTGATTATATTTGTAAATCACTTATTATGTGTTTAAATACGGCTACAATTGAAATAATCAATTGATTAGTCAGTTAGGGCCATAATTGAAATGACCAACCTCATGGTTTGATTCAATTAAGGCCATGTTTGCAAATCAGGACTATTTTATGGAATTAGTCATATTTTTTAAAAATTAATTGATTACATTGTTAAAACTTGGCTATATTTGAAACGGTTTTAATTGATAAGATATTTTATTTATTTGGTTGTGGGCATCTTAGTCAATTACATATCTGCCCCGATATGCATATATACATAAATATACGCGGATATATGCATATATACATAAATATACGTGGATATATGCATATATACATAAGTATACGCGGATATACACACATATCCGCGTATATCATGTATATGTATTGGGCCTGTTTATTTATCTTTTCAAACTAGCTGACCCCAGGCCCAAAGGACCGAGACCCAACCCAGGTCTGCAAGTAAAGGGGTGATACCCCCTCTTTACTTCTCATTTTTTTTCCTTCCACCAAACAACCCCTAGAGAGTTCTAAAGGTTTCACAAGGAAACCCTAGCGCCGCCACCCCTCTCCACACCCTCTCTCCTACGTCACTGACGTCGAAAATGGAAAAAATAGGGGCTCGCTTCATTGCTTTTGCAATGCCATGGCCGAGAATGCCCGAAGCATCAATTGCTCTACCAGTTCTCAACCATTTCTACCTATACCTAACCCCAAATAGGGTATTATTTTCCCTCTTTTTACCTTTTCTGCTCTATAACGTTCACTTTCCAATTGTGACGGGGTTGCATCAAGATCAGCTCTTAGTCCATTTTTATTTTCCTTGGTGATGGATTGTCACGACCCAACCCCGTAGGCTATGACTAGTGCCCGATCTGGGCACTCAAACGCATTCTAGTATATGGCAGAAGCCAACAAGGCTTTATTTCAAATTTAGTTAATTTCCAGAAAAATTTCGGCAGAGTTTCCTTTGTTTTACGGACTATCCAATATACCCTGCACGCAGAAAATACCAACAAAGGCCACACAGGGCCCACAAAAGCAGCATTTAACATATACGGACCGGCCGCCGCGGCGAATGGAATCGCCCAAACACGACATATACATACATCTGTACAGAAAGACCCCAACCCACAAACATGTCCACAGACCTCTAAATAGACCGACAGAATCATATGACGGGACAGGGCCCCGCCGTACCCATGAACGAGAATATACATATATAGAAGTGACAGACTATACCAAAAGATGGCTCTGAATAAAAGAGCGCTCCAAAATAGCAGAATAAGATCCTAAGCGGACGGATCAGCAAACCTGTCGTCGGTACCTGCGCGGCATGAAAACGCAGCCCCCGAAGAAAGGGGGTCAGTACGAAATTTGTACTGAATATGTAAAGCCTGAATTACAGAAACAAAATCATAACTGGTACAGAACGTACAGAAAGTAACCAGAAGACCCAAAGTATCAGATACATATTTTCAAAACATGCAGAGTGTGTACAGAAACATATGTCATATCAAATCCGGCCCCTACCAAGGGACTCGGCAGACAGAACGTGGCCACCCTCCCGACGCTGGTGCCACAACACAGAAGAATCAGAAAAGGGGGCATAACCCCGCATCATAATATGTCATATCAGATGGCCATAGTAAATCATATCAGAACAAGCGTACATGGCACAGCATACTCCACAAACCCATGTACGCGTATACCTGCCCCCTCACATCGAGGCACGGCGAACAATGCAAAGGATCACGCTTGACAACATATCCTGGCCCGTGCTCAGTGTGGGAAACATTGGGGCATCCACGAATGGAGTAGTGAGAGACTAATGCAATTAAAATATCATAAATGTTTCCATAGACTCGATGAGGCATATCAAAGACAAACCGATCCAATGAAGTCGGAAGGAATCATAGTAAATGAGTTTTGAGTATCAAAACAATTTATCAGACTTAATGGAATATTTAAAACAATGTTTGTTAGGTAATTAGAATGGTAGTCAAAAGAAATCATTTCTTTCAAAGACCGCTCGAAAGCAAGGCTTGAGTACAATAAGGGCAAATCCGGGAATAGTGGGCCCACCTCGGAACAAGCAAGGCGGTGGGCTCAAATTACATGTTTTAAGCTTATGGGGTCACCTACAAAGGTTCTATGGACGTTCTATAGCTTTCCATGGAGTTTAGAGAAAGTTTTCATAATTTCCAAGAAAGCATACCAAAAGAGTTTAATCATACTGAAAGGAAAAGTTATATTTTCACTTGCGGATTCCGATGGGCAGAAAGTCTTTCGAGGCCCGAATCCGATTCTAATACACTTAGGTATGCCAAAAGAAGGATCGGGGTAGCTTTACATACCTTTTTGGCTTTGTACACCTATCCAAGCTCACTCCCCGTTTCGACCAAAATCTGCAAATGGTCACATTTACCAATTGTGAGTTATAGATTCTACGAATTCAACTTAACTCATATATGTCTACCGAAATTTCGGCAGCACCGCCCCTATACATATAGCACCCTAGAGAATTCAACTCGGCCAAAACAATCAACAACAACCCAATCAACAACATCAACAACAACAACAATCATTATAAACACAATATAACTTAACTAGCTATCTTTCCAACACAATGTCATAAGCTTCACTTCAACCTTAATTTCCAAACTAATCTCAATGATTTCACATTCATTATCAATCTAGATCGTCATAACATACTTTAGAAGCATTTCATATCGTTTCCTCTAGTTATACACACGATATACATAATATACAAACTTTCCGCTAAAGTCATAATTCATCCAAGGCTTCTAATCTTTAGCATACATATTCATAACATGTTTCCATCTTCCAAATCTATCAATGATCATCATAATTTACGACCTAACAACTTCATTTTCACAATGTCGTAAAATCGTATTAAAACGACGTAAACTTCTACATTCCATTTCAATGCTATCTTACATCGTTTTACTTTCATATACCTTGCAAACATCACAACAACACTACTAACTTGTTAAACAAAATTGATTCATTCTCATTCTACCAAAGACACCCCACGGCTACATCACTATTTTCCAACTTCTATCAAATTCATTCAACTTTCATTTCCAATATGCATTTCACCCCAACCCCAACTAGAATATGATATAAATTCAACACATTATAATTATACACATACATATATACACGGCCACATGCCTATATACATACCCACTTGGTAAACTTCCATTTTTCCGTACAATCAACTCATTCCCACATACTACAACACAAACAAAACTTCATAACACAATAAAAAGGAATGAATCCTTACCTTTTTCTCTAGTCTTCTTCACTTGGATATATGATCAAATTGATGAAACAAGGGCTCCTTCCTCCAAAACAACTACACCAAGTTGAAAAGGGTACTCAACTTAGTAGAAATACCACAAAAGAAAAATTTTAGGAGCAAGATTTTTGGTGGGTGAAATGCTATGGCCAAACCCGAAACCCTTTACTTTTTTGCTCTTGTTTTGCTTTGTTTTGTTCTTCTTTTCAATTCTTGAACTTTCTAAAAAGGAAGATGACTGATATACTTATTTCACACATGGAGAATTATTCATTAATAAAGTGGGTTTGGGCCTATTTGGCCGGCCACCCCTTAATGTTGGGCCCAAATTTTTCTCTTCCCTTTTCTTGGCCCAATGGATTTAAATCCTTGTTTTACAATTCCTGAAACTAATTTTCGAAATTCCAATTTTGCCCTTAACCTTCCCCGACAATTTCACGTTAATATTCCTTCATGCACAACTCCTATGTCAAATAAAATCAAATTTGACCTCATTTCTCAAAAATCTAAGATATTTCAAATTGTCCAAACGCGTGAAAACACGGGATATAACATTCTCCCCCCCCCCCCCCCTTTAGAACATTCGTCCTCGAATGTTAAATTAATCTTATAGGGTCTGAAAATACTTTGGGGGAGTTCGTGTTTATAGACAGCACATATGACACACATTCATTATTGAAATAAAATTAAGCAAGGATTCAAGATTACCTGTGGGTAAAGGGAACAGATGAGGATATTTCTTCTTCATTTCCTCTTCGGCCTCCCAGGTCATTTCCTCCCTATTATCGTTCCGCCACAGCACCTTAACAGAGGCTACATCTTTGTTCCGGAGCTTTCTTACCTGGCGGTCCAAAATGGCTATGAGCTGCTCCTCGTACGATAACAGCTCCGTCACCTGAATATCATCCGCAGGGAATATTCTAGAAGGGTCACCAATGCATTTGCGGTGCATAGATACATGGAATACCGGATGTACCGCTTCCAAATCAGATGGCAGATCTAACTCATAGGCGACATTTCCAATTTTTCTAATAATCTGATAAGGCCCAATATAACGCGGACTGAGCTTACCCTTTCGGTCGAACCGCATCACGCCTTTCATAGGCGATACCTTCAGGAATACCCAATCACCAACCTGGAATTCCAAAGGACGACGCCATTTATCGGCGTATGATTTCTGTCGACTCTGGGCTGCCAATAGTCGCTCCCGGATAAGTTTCACCTTATCAACGGCCTGCTGGATCATGTCTGGGCCGATTAACTCTGTCTCGCCAATATCAAACCATCTAATAGGTGACCTGCACTTCCTGCCATACAGAGCCTCGTACGGAGCCATTTGGATGCTGGAATGGTAACTGTTATTATAAGCAAATTCAATCAATGGCAAGTGGTCATCCCAGCTACCTCTGAAATCAATAACACAGGCCCGCAACATATCTTCAAGCGTCTGTATAGTGCGCTCGGCCTGTCCGTCACTCTGAGGATGGAATGTTGTGCTCAGACTCACCTGAGTCCCTAAACCCTCCTGAAAAGATCTCCTGAAGTTCGCTGTAAACTGGGCACCTCTGTCAGTGATAATAGATATAGGAACTCCGTGAAGTCGCACAATTTCTTTAATATAAAGCCTGGCATAATCCTCAGCGGAATAAGTAGTTCTGACGGGGAGAAAATGGGCTGATTTTGTCAGCCTATCAACAATAACCCAGATGGAATCATACTTCCGTGGAGTGCGAGGCAAACCTGTAATGAAGTCCATATTAATGATCTCCCACTTCCACGTCGGAATTTCCATTTCCTGCAACAGTCCACCCGGTTTCTGATGTTCAATTTTGACCTGCTGACAATTTGGACATTGGGCGACGAACTCTGCGATATCCCATTTCATGCCATCCCACCAGTATAGGTATCTAAGATCATGGTACATCTTCATAGACCCAGGATGAACAGAATAGCGAGCATAATGTGCCTCGCCCATAACCTGCTGCCGAAGCCCTGCAATATCAGGTACACACAACCTGCCTCTGTATAGTAAGGTTTCGTCTGGTGTAAACTCGAACGTAGTCTTCTCCTTTTCATGGGTTGTATCTCTGTATCGAGCTAAAACAGGATCTTCATATTGATGCCATTTGATATCTTCCTTAATAGATGATTCAGAAGCCCCTCAAACAGAAATCCGTGTACCGCCAGAATCGGCCAGACGAACCCCAAGATTAGCCAACTGATGAATATCACGTACTATCTCTTTCCTGTCTGGCTGTAAATCTGCTAAACTGCCCATAGATTTCCGGCTGAGTGCATCTGCAACGACATTAGCCTTACCCGGATGATACAGAATATCCACATCATAGTCTTTCAGGAGCTCCAGCCACCTCCGTTGTCGCAAATTAAGCTCTTTCTGCTTAAAAATATACTGGAGACTCTTATGATCTGTATAGATATCCACATGAACGCCATATAAATAATGTCTCCATATCTTCAGAGCATGAATCACCGCTGCAAGCTCCAGATCGTGGGTAGGATAATTCTTTTCATGCTTTTTGAGCTGTCGGGAAGCATAAGCTATAACTCGGCCGTGCTGCATCAATACACAGCCTAACCCCACACTAGAAGCATCACAATAAATAACATACCCATCGGGTCCCTCTGGAAGAGTCAGAACTGGAGTTGTAGTCAGCTTCTCTTTCAGCAACTGGAAGCTTCGTTCATAAGCATCAGTCCACTAGAACTTGGCTCCCTTCTGAGTTAGCCTTGTCAAAGGCGCTGAAATAGAAGCAAACTTTTCCACAAATCTTCTGTAATAGCCTGCTAATCCCAGAAAACTACGTACCTCTGTGGGCGTCGTGGGTCTAGGCCAATTCTTCACGGCCTCAATCTTCTGTGTGTCCACCCGGACACCATCAGCTGCAATAATATGTCCCAAGAATGCCACTAAAGCCAGCCAGAATTCACATTTGGAAAATTTTGCATATAATTTCTGATGTCGAAGCACCCCGAGTACCGCTCTCAAATGATCTGCGTGCTCTTCCTCGGACCGAGAATAAACCAGAATATCGTCGATAAATACAATCACGAACATATCCAAGAATGGCCTGAATACCCGATTCATTAGATCCATGAATACCGCAGGATCATTAGTTAACCCAAATGACATAACTCTGAATTCATAATGCCCATATCTGGTCCGGAATGCCGTCTTAGGAATATCGGCCTCTCGTACCCGTACCTGATGATAGCCAGACCGAAGATCTATCTTCGAAAAATATTTGGCGCCCTGCAACTGATCAAACAAGTCATCAATTCTGGGGAGGGGGTATTTATTCTTTATAGTTACCTTATTCAGCTGCCGATAATCAATACACATATGCAGCGACCCGTCTCTCTTACGCACAAATAATACCGGGGCTCCCCAAGGCGAAGTACTGGGCCTGATGAAGCCTTTTTCTAACAGATCCTTCAACTGCTCTTTCAGTTCTTTCAATTCTGCCGGTGCCATTCTGTACGGGGAATAGATATCGGCTGAGTATCTGGAAGCAAATCAATAGTAAAATCTATCTCCCGCTCTGGAGGAAGGCCTGGAAGCTCATCTGGGAATACATCTGGAAATTCATTAACCACGGGAACTGACTGAAGAGTCGGCGTTTCTGCTGTTAAGTCTTGTACCCGAACCAGATGATAAATATAACCCTTTCTGATCATTTTCTTCGCCTTAAGGTATGAAATAAACTTACCTTTCAGCGATGCAGTATTACCTGCCCATTCTATAACTGGCTCCCCAGGAAACTGGAAATGAACTACCTTATTTTGGCAGTCAACATTAGCATAGCAGGAGGCTAGCCAGTCCATTCCCATAATAACATCAAATTCAATCATATCTAATTCCACCAGATCTGCTTTAGTGTCTCGGCCACATACAGTTACAGAACAGTCTTTATATACCTGTTCCGCTACAATAAAGTCCCCGATCGGTGTAGCTACCTCAAATGGCTCTATAGGCTCGGACGTTATACCAATTTTACTAGCAACAAGGGGCGAAATATATGACAAAGTCGAACCTGGATCAATCAATGCATACATAGACCGAGAGAAGACCAATAATGTACCTGTAACGACATTAGGCGATGCCTCTTGGTCCTGGCGGCTGGACAAAGCATAAATGCGGTTCGAAGGACCGCTAGTACCAGAAGCTCCACCACGGCCCCTGCCGCGGCCCGCCGGTGCTGATGTACCCGGCCCTGTAGGGCGCATAGCCACTGACGAAGATGATGACCCGGCGGCTGATCCGGTAGGCTGCGCTGCACCACCCGAACTACCCTTATACGGGAAATCTCTCACAGAATAGCCCTGACGGCCACAAGAAAAACATGCACCGGTGGCTCTGTAGCACTCCCCAGGATGGTATCTTCCACAATAAGAACACTGAGGCCTAGGTGGCCTCGTCTGACCAGAACCCCTATCTGTCTGTGAACCTGAAGCCCAGGAGCTCTGACCTGCTCCTGAATACCCTGGGCTATCAAATCTGTGACCTGTAGGCTGTGGAGGTGCGCTCTGTGCCGGCTGGGATAGATGTCTGCTAGGCTGCTGCGACTGCTGAGGCTGTCTGCCCCGAGAATCTCCAGAATACCCAGATGATCTGGCCCTCTTGGGCTGTCTCCGATCCTGACTCCTATCATGCTGACGCTCCCTATGCCGGTCATGCATGCCCTGGGCGTGCGCCTGAATCCGGGCAATATCCATGCCGGGCTGAGCAGCCAATACCAAACAGCTGTCGACAAAATAACGGTCCATTCCCATAATGTACCTGTGCATCCTGTCAGCCATAGTAGCTACCACAGCAGGTGCGTATCGGGCCAATGAGTCGAACTCCATAGTGTACTCTCGAACACTACGACCCCTCTGTCTCAGCAATAGGAATCTGTCAGCCTTGGCCCGCCGTAACTCCGGAGGCAGAAAATGGCTAAGAAAAGCCTGAGAAAAATCATCCCAAACTGTTGGGGGAGCGCCGTCGCCTCTAGATAACTCCCATGACTCGTACCAATTAGCCGCTACATCATACAACCGGTACGAAGCCAATGTGACTGACTCTGTCGCGGAAGCATTAATCAACTGTAAGGTGCGCCGCATCTTCCTGATAAACTCCTCAAGATCCTCCTCGGGCTTTGTCCCGAAGAACTCTGGAGGGCCACAAGTCAAGAACTCACGAGCTCTCGAACTGTCACGCCTATATGCTCGGTCACCTCCCAATCCGTGCCCCTGAACCTGTCCCGCCACAAGTCCGGTCAATAGCTGGACTGCCTCTCTCATAGTCTGATCCTCAGTCCCTGGCCGTGGAGCTGGAGGCTCAGGTACTGGAATCTCGGGAGCTGGCGGTGGAGCCGCCCCTCGACCTGCAGCTGCTGCTGCTCCAATCTCCTCTATGTGTGGCGGTGGGGAAGAGCCCTCTGCCGGGGGCAAAATATCAGGAGCAATATGTGCATGGGCCCTGGTAACCCTCTGGGCCCGACTAGTCTCTCCCCCACAGCTGCTGCCTTGGCCTTTTGGGCCGCTGTCGCCTTCTTCGGAGGCATAACTGCAAATGTAACAATTCGTTAGGGAGGAGTCATCCTGATAACACAGCTCTATCGCACGATCTAAGACAGAAAGAAGGGTAGTATCCTAAATGCCCTGTAGCCTCCTGTTTATAGGTGTGGTGCACAACACACCGATAAAAAAGACTCTACTAGACACGGTCTGTAGACATTCTGAGGACGAACCGCTTTGATACCACTTTTGTCACGACCCAACCCCGTAGGCCGTGACTAGTGCCCGATCTGGGCACTCAAACGCATTCTAGTATATGGCAGAAGCCAACAAGGCTTTATTTCAAATTTAGATAATTTCCAGAAAAATTTCGGCAGAGTTTCCTTAGTTTTACGGACTATCCAATATACCCTGCACGCAGAAAATACCAACAAAGGCCACACAGGGCCGACAAAAGCAGCATTTAACATATACGGACCGGCCGCCGCGGCGAATGGAATCGCCCAAACACGACATATACATATATCTGTACAGAAAGACCCCAACCCACAAACATGTCCACAGACCTCTAAACAGACCGACAGAATCATATGACGGGACAGGGCCCCGCCGTACCCATGAACGAGAATATACATATATAGAAGTGACAGACTATACCAAAAGATGGCTCTGAATAAAAGAGCGCTCCAAAATAGCAGAATAAGATCCTAAGCGGACGGATCAGCAAACCTGTCGTCGGTACCTGCGCGGCATGAAAACGCTGCCCCCGAAGAAAGGGGGTCAGTACGAAATATGTACTGAATATGTAAAGCCTGAATTACAGAAACAAAATCATAACTGGTACAGAACGTACAGAAAGTAACCAGAAGACCCAAAGTATCAGATACATATTTTCAAAACATGCAGAGTGTGTACAGAAACATATGTCATATCAAATTCGGCCCCTACCAAGGGACTCGGCAGACAGAACATGGCCACCCTCCCGGCGCTGGTGCCACAACACAGAAGAATCAGAAAAGGGGGCATAACCCCGCATCATAATATGTCATATCAGATGGCCATAGTAAATCATATCAGAACAAGCGTACATGGCACAGCATACTCCACAAACCCATGTACGCGTATACCTGCCCCCTCACATCGAGGCACGGCGAACAATGCAAAGGATCACGCTTGACAACATATCCTGGCCCGGGCTCAGTGTGGGAAACATTGGGGCATCCACGAATGGAGTAGTGAGAGACTAATGCAATTAAAATATCATGAATGTTTCCATAGACTCGATGAGGCATATCAAAGACAAACCGATCCAATGAAGTCGGAAGGAATCATAGTAAATGAGTTTTGAGTATCAAAATAATTTATCAGACTTAATGGAATATTTAAAACAATGTTTGTTAGGTAATTAGAATGGTAGTCAAAAGAAATCATTTCTTTCAAAGACCGCTCGAAAGCAAGGCTTGAGTACAATAAGGGCAAAACCGGGAATAGTGGGCCCACCTCGGAACAAGCAAGGCGGTGGGCTCAAATTACATGTTTTAAGCTGATGGGGTCACCTACAAAGGTTCTACGGACGTTCTATAGCTTTCCATGGAGTTTAGAGAAAGTTTGCATAATTTCCAAGAAAGCAGACCAAAAGAGTTTAATCATACTGAAAGGAAAAGTGATATTTTCACTTGCGGATTTCGATGGGCAGAAAGTCTTTCGAGGCCCGAATCCGATTCTAATACACTTAGGCATGCCAAAAGAAGGATCGGGGTAGCTTTACATACCTTTTTGGCTTTGTACACCTATCCAAGCTCACTCCCCGTTTCGACCAAAATCTGCAAATGGTCACATTTACCAATTGTGAGTTATAGATTCTACGAATTCAACTTAACTCATATATGTCTACCGAAATTTCGGCATCACCTCCCCTATACATATAGCACCCCCGAGAATTGAACTCGGCCAAAACAATCAACAACAACCCAATCAACAACATCAACAACAACAACAATCATTATAAACACAATATAACTTAACTAGCTATCTTTCCAACACAATGTCATAAGCTTCACTTCAACCTTAATTTCCAAACTAATCTCAATGATTTCACATTCATTATCAATCTAGATCGTCATAACATACTTTAGAAGCATTTCATATCGTTTCCTCTAGTTATACACACGATATACATAATATACAAACTTTCCGCTAAAGTCATAATTCATCCAAGGCTTCTAATCTTTAGCATACATATTCATAACATGTTTCCATCTTCCAAATCTATCAATGATCATCATAATTTACGACCTAACAACTTCATTTTCACAATGTCGTAAAATCGTATTAAAACGACGTAAACTTCTACATTCCATTTCAATGCTATCTTACATCGTTTTACTTTCATATACCTTGCAAACATCCCAACAACACTACTAACTTGTTAAACAAAATTGATTCATTCTCATTCTACCAAAGACACCCCACGGCTACATCACTATTTTCCAACTTCTATGAAATTCATTCAACTTTCATTTTCAATATGCATTTCACCCCAACCACAACTAGAATATGATATAAATTCAACACATTATAATTATACACATACATATATACACTGCCACATGCCTATATACATACCCACTTGGTAAACTTCCATTTTTCCGTACTATCAACTCATTCCCACATACTACAACACAAACAAAACTTCATAACACAATAAAAAGGAATGAATCCTTACCTTTTTCTCTAGTCTTCTTCACTTGGATATATGATCAAATTGATGAAACAAGGGCTCCTTCCTCCAAAACAACTACACCAAGTTGAAAAGGGTACTCAACTTAGTAGAAATACCACAAAAGAAAAATTTTAGGAGCAAGATTTTTGGTGGGTGAAATGCTATGGCCAAAGATTTTTTGTTTTGTTCTTCTTTTCAATTCTTGAACTTTCTAAAAAGGAAGATGACTCGTATACTTATTTCACACATGGAGAATTATTCATTAATAAGGTGGGTTTGGGCCTATTTGGCCGGCCACCCCTTAATGTTGGGCCAAAAATTTTCTCTTCCCTTTTCTTGGCCCAATGGATTTAAATCCTTGTTTTACAATTCCCGAAACTAATTTCCGAAATTTTAATTTTTCCCTTAACCTTCCCCGACACTTTCACATTAATATTCCTTCATGCACAACTCCTATGTCAAATAAAATCAAATTTGACCTCATTTCTCAAAAATCTAAGATATTTCAAATTTTCCAAACGCGTGAAAACACGGGATATAACATGGATGGATTGACATGGCAAATTCAAGGTGAAGTGCCATGGTGTATGCTTTTCGCGGATGACATAGTCCTGATCGACGAGACTCGTAGCGGAGTTAACGCTAAGATAGAGGGTTGGAGATAGACTCTGGAGTCTAAAGGGTTCAAGCTGAGTAGGACAAAGACATAGTACTTGGAGTGCAAGTTCAGTGAAGCACCTCAGGAGGCTGGCGTGGAAGTGAGGCTTGGTGCCCAGGTCATCCAGAAGTAAAGTAGTTTTTAAGTATCTTGGGTCTATTATACAAGGCAGCGTGGAGATTGACGATGATGTTATAGATTGTATGGGGACAGGGTAGATGAAATAGAGGCTTGCATTCGGAGTGATATGTGATAAGAAGGTGCCACCATAACTTAAGGGCAAGTCCTACAAAGTGGTAGTTAGACCGACTATGTTGTATGGGGCGGAGTGTTGGCCAGTAAAGATCTCTCACGTTCAAAAGATGAAAGTTACCGAGATGAGAATGTTGAGATGGATGTGTGGGCACACCAGGAGTGAAAGGATTAGGAATGAGGCTATCCGGGACAAGGTGGGAGTGGCCTCGGTGGAAAACAAGATGCGGGAAGAGAGACTGAGATGGTTTGGGCATGTGAAGAGGAGAGACACAGATGCCCCAGTGCAGAGGTGTGAGAGGTTGGCCATAGATGGTTTCAGCAGAGGTAGGGGTAGGCCGAAGAAGTATTGGAGAGAGGTGATTAGACAGGACATGGCGTAGTTACAGCTTACCGAGGACATGACCTTAAATAGGAGGGTATAGAGGACTCAGATTAGGGTAGAAGGCTAGTAGATAGGATCACTTATCCTTTCGTATTATTAGTCGCATTATCGCGATATAAGTTCTTGTGCTTTGATTTCTGCTACTATCTGTTATTTCCTGTACTTTGATTATCTTATTTTATCTGTGATAGCTACTGCCCCTTTGCAAACTGCTCCATCATAGCTCAGTCACTTTCGTTATTTTCATTTCCATATCGCTTTGAATTTCTTGGCCTTATCTGACCTCTTTTTATGCTTTCTATTAAGCCGGGGGTCTTTCGAAAATAGCGTCCTACCTTGGTAAGAGTAAGGTCTGCGTACACTCTACCCTCTCCAGACCCCACGTTGTGGGATTTCACTACATTGTTGTTGTTGTTGTTGTAACGTTCAAATCCTTAATGGATTTTGTCTTATTTTCATATGAATCTGCGATTTTCATTGGTTCGTTAAGAACCGATCAGATACTGTTTACAAGTTTTGTTGGTTGAATCTCTACCTTTGAATGATATGTGAGGAGCTAATTCTCATGAATTAGCACATGTCCCACATCGGTCCGCGTTAGGGTTTGGGAATTTTGGGAGTTCTATAAATAGAACCCCAATTCACACTTTCTAGGAAGACTTTGAACTGGATATACACATATATTTACTCAAAAACTCGATTTCTTTTATGTTTTGGCAAAAATTTCTTTGAAACTTCAGTTTTCGAGTTAACTAAATTTTAAATATTTGTTTTCTTTGCTGTGTAGTTGAGTTGTGGTTTGAGGAGCAAAAGGGGACCTCGAAGTTCAAATCTCGATCAAGGCTGCACCAAGAAGAGGTAACCTTCTTCCCTTTTTATTTATTTTTAGGCCTTTGGGTATTGTGTGTTGTGTTATTGATCTTGCTTTAGTCTAGTTATGTGACTAGTGTTTGTAGTTAGTTTTGTTGTTAGTTATGCAATTTAGGTGTTAGGTTAGTCATCCTGCTTTAGTTTAATTATACGATTAGTGTTTGTAATTGGTTCTGTCTGTTAGTTGTGTAGTTAAGGTATTTGGTTAATTATCCTGCTTTAGTTGATTATATGAGTAGTGTCTGCAGTTAGCTTGGTTGTTTATTTGTGCAATGAAGGTGTTCACTAGTTATCCTGTTTTAGGTTAATGGTAGGATTAGTGTACATTGTTAGTTTCTTGCCTTTTTGTTGCCATTAGTTGTCCTTTATGGATTACCCTGTCTTAACTAAGTAGGTGAACAGTTTGTAATCTGGATTTAGCAAATTTAGTCTTGCCCATTTGACTATATGTCTAATTATAATTCAGTAGCTTAGTGGATCACGTTTAGCCTTAGTTGACCCTTTTGTTGGACATAAACTAGTGATCTAGTGATTTAGTCTAATTGATTGATGGTTGTTTAGCTAAATACATTGCTTAATCTTAATCCTTTTCAGTTTAGACCATACTTGTCCTTTTCAGATTTCCTTTTGCTTACTTTATATGTGACTAGCTATTGTTATTGAATCTGAATTTGTCTCCCTATTTCTACACATTTGTTATCCTTGAAACACTATGTGAGTTTGCAAAAAAGTTGCCTTCTCAGGATTACAGTAGTCACTTAGAGTATTTGGAGTTTAATTTGTTACATAAAATTCACCCTACCCTTCATATAAAACTTTTTATTAAAAATGAATCACTGGGAAGGCTTGTTTGTTTGTTTTACACATATGTTCAGTTCACCATATGATTTAGCTTGGTTTTAAAGTTCATCATCATAACTAACTTATGAAATCTGGTATATATGTTTCTCTTTGACTTTGTTGTTGCCTATCTGAGCATTTACACTTAATATGAATTAAGTTGAGAATCTATGTATACTTATTTAAATTATAGGAGGTTGTCACTTGGTATGTGAATGACCATGGGTGTGACTTACCCAGGGTCAGGAAGAAGGGTGATGAAGCTTTGAGTTTCTAACCAAGCTCAGCCAAAACTCCTTTATTCTAGGCTGCTGGGGTTTCCCCGTGTAAACTCACACACTATGGGATCCTCTGTAGTAAAAAAATAAGAAAGATCACCAGTAGAATCAATAGTTAAGGTATTTTGAAATTCATGGTACATCACTGCCTCCGTTAATCTTTTGAAATCTTTCATTGTGCATATCATGCTTGTTACCCCCTTTTTTCCTTCTTTTTTGAACCTGCCTTGCATTCTTAAATGGAATTTCAAAACATCAAGTGGGATAACACATATATCATCATCTAAATCTAAGTATTGATTTTTTCTAAGTGTCAAAATACTTAGTATATACTGTCCAATATACTTTGAGTGCATAAATGCTTGTACATTAAGGTATATAGGAAGTATATTACTTGTATTGTATTTTACGAATTGTCCCCATGTCTCATCTATACATGCTATGACATGACAAATCTTGGATTGAGAATTATGTAGTTGTTGTTTTTTTTTAATACTTATTATATATACGGATGATATACCCAAATATACTAGGTACATATATAGTTTCAGTACACTTAGGGTGTATACAAGTTTGTATAATTAGCATAAATACAGTATGTCATCCCTATGGGCTTGTAACTACCAGTTTTCCCCTTGCAAATGTTTGATTGAGTTTATTTTTGTTACTTGGGCCATCTTGATGATTAACTCTATTTGTGCCTTTACTTGTTTTTCCTTTTTGACTGTCTCTGTTCGATATTGGGCCTTTTGTTTACTATCTTTGCGTCTATAAGTCATTGGGCTTATTTGATTTGTTTTTAGGTATTGGGCTAGCCTTGGTGTTGTATTGACTTATATGATTAAGTATATTATGATCAATTCTTTCTTTTACCTTAGTTAAGTATGCAAATATCGAACACTTCCTAATCCTTTTTTCTTGTTATGTTTTATATGACTGCACACCGGACCACTTGGGCCACTCTCCTGCGTTGAAACCTGTTGGGCCTAATGCCCAACATCATTATTCTTGATCGAGTCCGCATGATAAATAAAGGGAAGCTAATATATTGAAGGCCCAACCATGGATGAAAATGATCACTGGTGGGCTTGGGTAGGCCCATCAGTTCAAATCTCATTCCTTTCTCTCCTTCCTTTTTTGTATATTATATGTGTAAACAAATATGCAAAATATTGAAACCCTTGTGAGTGTTAGAACTTAGGGAATACGTTAGTATGATTAGGTAGTCGCCTAAATGATTTTCAAACTTGCCTAACTCTAGTACACACATGAAACCGGTACTTAACTTTTCACAAGTTTCTTTAAGTCTAAAACAGGTTCAGTAACATAGTTAAGTCCAAATGAATTTCTGGGAATGAACTAAGTTACGATTTTGGGCCTTCTGCCCTTGATGAGGCCTGGAAACAAAAAATGGATTAGTGAAAAAGATAGCTTTTGGGCCTCAAGCCTACTTCAGACCATTTTGAATCAAATTGATATAATTGTCCCTTTTTCCTTTTGGCCCCTAATCTTAAATCAGACTAAAAATAGATGGACTTAAGGATTATTGGACTGAAAAAGAATACTTTTAGAACCGATTTTAAATTTTGAGAAAAATTGAAGGGTTGAGGATTCAGAATTTTCAGAACCAAAAACTGAGTTTTTACCTATCTAAATGGGAGAATTTTGTTTTAGAAAATAATTAAGGCTTTGTTTTAGGGAAAAAATCCCAAACTTAAATGGACAAAAACAAGATGAATTATACTTGGACTAATTTTAAGATAAGATAGCATTGGTGTAGAATGTGTTTGACATATGAGATTCAAAAATGCGTAAAAAAAGGACATAAATAAGATTTTCTTTATATATATATATATATATATATACACATACAATAGGAGATATACTCCATAATTTCTTATATACGTATCATAAAACCTATAAGTACTAAAAGGACTAAAATAGTAGCAACTCTACTTGAGAGAAATCTGAGTGTGTCTTAGTCCGGCAATAAAGTGAGTTGAAATCTTAAACGGATTTTTGAAACCATAACCCCTCTTTTGGTGCCGGGGGGGGGGGGGGGGGGGCTTGCCAAAATTTTAAATTTATGATAATGAATGACTTTGGGAAAAATTTATTCTACAGATCCTTAATACTAGAGTGTTTAAAACCTTCCCTAGGGATCACCAAAACCCTTACCTCAAACTCTAGTCCAAAAAGGATTTTTCTCTTGCTCGATAAACCCTTTTTAATCCGATTTTCATAGGATTCCTTAAATAAATTAGGTGGAGACTCTAAAATACTAAAATTCAATTAGAGCACCAACAACCTCTTAGTAGCTTTTATGCGCCCACGTAAAAGTGAACCGTAACCGGTCTCATGTGCAAATAAAGATGTAAATACAAAAGATAGCACTGAGGCTTAAAACTTCTTAAGATATGAATTGTTCAGTATTATATGAGATTGTTACACTTTCGCAAGATGTAATGGATGTTACTTTACACTCTAAAACTTCTGATGGACAACATTGACTCTCATCACAAAAATGAAAGACTGCCAATACAACAAGAAGATGAACTCGATAAAGTGATACCGAATGATACTTTATAAGACTTCTGAACAGAGTATACATGATAGTGTACTCATGCCTATAGACCCTTAGGCTTACTATGCCCTCAAGTTAGAAACATTCAGAACAATGTAAGGTTGTAACCTTCTGAATATAGTTATGGATGTTACATACAACATAAATCACTCAAAATAGAGGCAAATGATTATGTCATAAACGGGACCTCAATCAATAAGAAATCATCCAAAGACTAACATGTGGGACTATGAGAAAAGTTATACCCCGTATTTGATAAGCTGAGTTTCCCCGTAACATAGTCGACCTAAAGTTAGTAAGTGAGGATGTTGTCAAGGTTATGAGAGACTCTACATAGTTATTCTACATATACGAGAGTTTAAGTTATGTTCAGCAAGTGTCGGAAGAGGGGAGGTGAAATAAACCAGAAAAATCTGAGTTCTGCAGTAAAGCAATTCGACGGTCAAGTCGACGGACCGTTGACATGTCGATGGATCATCGACTTTCCCATTGAAAAACTCCTAGAGGATCAAAGGCTTCCGCAAGTCAACAGTGGTGAGTCGACAAACCATCAACATGTCGACGGACCGTCGACCCGACCGTCGAACCGCAGGCGATCATAATTCTCTCTTTCCTATAAATTAAAAGGGGCCACGACCGTATTCATTATTTTCACCTAAAAATTAGAAACTTCTAGACCTTTCAATTCCTCTCTGCACTCTCCACTCACCCATACATTTTCTAAGCCAAATCAAGTGGAATTTGAGCCTTAAAACCCTAAGCTAACCGATAGATGATGGTAATCCTTGCTCTTAGTTGAGTTTATGATAATTTGGGGGTTGGAACAAGGTTGGGAGAGTTAAGGTTCTTCAAGAAAAAGGTATGTTCTCTCCTTATTTCCTTATATTGAATTGATTTGGAGATTAATAAGTCATGAAAGTGAAGGAAATTGTGGTAGGGAAGGTTATGGGGCATTGTGTTATAATTATTGGTAGTGAAGGAAATTTGGAAGAAAGTTTTGGATGGTTATGGGTGTAAATTGTATATAATTTCCTAAAGATGGAATTTTTGGTGTTCTTGTTTTTGTTTGGGAGTTGTTATGGTAATTGGTGGAAGTAGACAATATAGGGGAAGTGCTGCCCCAAATTCTGTTAGTTCCTTAGTTACTCTAGTTGAACTTAAGAGTGTTTTCGAGACTTAACCTTAGTATAAATCCTCTTGAATGTAGATTTACGAGCTTGGGAAGAGAATGTTAAGTAGTTAAGGAGATGTAAGTATGTTAAGGTTGTCCCTTTATTTCTTAAGGCATGACTCCATTGTTGTACATTTACACATGACATCCATAATGTCTTTATTCCTAAAAATGCTAGAAGCTTATGATTTTTGAAGTTCTTACGAGATTGTTGATAATTGTCTTATGATTATTGATATTTCTCATATGATTATTGATGTTCACTCATTGTTGTCGATCTCATGTTATGATATTTGTTCCTTCAAGGTGAGATATAGCGATGATGATGGTTCCATAATGATTCCTTGGAGGTTACCGACCTTACGTCACTCCGCTATATTTATGTCTTTTACTTGGGCTCTAATGTATGCTTTATATATATGTAGCTATTTTCTCAAACCGAACCGTGCTATAGTTGGCTGGGTACGACACCTATTGTGCATATCACTGCAGTGGGTACGTTATGATGTTACCCTGGACACGGGATACCCCGGACGTGGGATGATATGATATATGGATCGGGCTACACGTTCTGCAGCAATATATATATATATATATATATATATATATATATATATATATATATATATATATATATATATATATATATATATATATATATGTATCAAAATGTTTTTTTAAGGCTAGGCATGCATGACATCACCTTAAGAGGCATTCAGAGGTACAGGTTATTGCTCCTATCTCATGATTCTTTCATACTTTATGTTGTTATTCATGCCTTACATACTCAGTGCATTAATCATACTGACGTCCTTTTATTTATGGACGCTGCGTTCATGCCAGCAGGTAGGCAGGAGACAGACCAGATCCTTTGGCAGCCTTATCAGTGTTTGCGCGGGAGCGTTCCATTTGATCTAGAGCTACAGTTTAGCTGGTATTATTCTTTTCTGCATATATAGGCATGACGGGGTCCGATCCCATCCTTATGATGTTTTGTACTCTTTGTAGAGGCTCGTGGACAGATGTATATGTCTATATGTTTAATACCCATTGGTACCTATCTTGTATATCATTTTGACAGCCTTTTCGGCTTGTACATATGGCATGGCTTATGATGTTTATGTAGATATGTTATATCTTGGAGCTTATGCCTTGATGGATTGTGATATTTATGAAGTTAACAACGAGGTCCACCTAGGTATGAATATAAGAAGTATGTTAAGTGGTGCTCGATAGATCAGCTCTGAGTACCTGTCATGGCCCTCTGGATGGGTCCTGACAGAAGTGCTATCAGAGCAGTTCGTTCTAGGGTGTGTATACAAGCCGTGTCCAGTAGAGTCTTGTTTATGAGTGTGAAGTACGCCACACTTACAAACAGGAGGCTGCGGGGAATTTGAGAATGATTTACCTTTCTTTCTCCTCTTAGATCGTGTGATAGAGCCATGTTATAAGAGTTCTCTTTTTCCTAATCGTGTGCTATGATTTCAGCGATGTCGTTGAAGAGAAAAGCTACAGCGGCCCAGAAGGGTAAATCAATGGTAGGCAGGAGGACTGAGCGGGTACCGCCTACAGATATAGAGGTGGGCGAGTCCCAGAATGAGATTCCATCTCGGTCTTCTCACACTCCACCCGCTCCAGATGAGCATAGAAAAGCTCTAGTTCCAACACCCCCAGTCCCTCCGCCGGATGCCTCAGGTCAGGAGATGAGTGAGGCCATTCAGTTGCTGACCTAGTTAGTAGCCGCTCAAGCTTAGCGGCAAGGTGCTAGTCGTGGAGATAGAGCTGTCAGGGCTAGAGTCCGTGATTTCATTAGCTTGGACCCACCGAAATTCTTTAGGTCAAAACCGAATAAAGACCCGTAAAACTTCATAGATGAGATGTTGAGGACCTTGCGGGTAATGCATGCTTCAGATGTGGAGTCGGTAGAGTTGGCCTCTTACCGGTTACGAGATGTTGTTGTCCATTGGTATAGTACCTGGATATCTTCTAGAGGGGCGAATGCGCCTCCACGGGTATGGCAAGAGTTTGTAAATGCTTTTCTCCGACACTATTTACCGCCAGAGATTCGACGGGCCAGAGCTGATAGATTCCTAAACCTCAGACAAGGGAATATGAGTGTTCGGGAATATAGTCGTTGCTTTAATTTCTTGGCCAGGTATGCTCCAGCTATGGTTGCTGATACGGGAGATAGAGTCCACCGGTTCGTGAATGGGTTGGGGCCAAATTTGGTTGATGGTTGTTTGATGGCCTCACTTCAGGAAGTAATGGTTTCTCGTATCCAGGCCCATGCCCAGAACTTGGAAGAACGACAGCAACAGCGGAGGAGTGAGCGTGATCATGACAGGGGTCATAGTAAAAGGGACAGATCTTCAGGCGCTGTTAGTGAGTTTGAAGATTATCAAAGGCAGCAATATTTCAGACGCTTCGGTTGTTCAGCAGCAAGTGTACCTCCGCGGTTTGCAGGTAAGAGGTTTGATCGCCCTATCTATTCCGGACTAGGCCAGGGTTCTCGAGCTCTGGGTTCTTAGTATAGAGGTGATTCCGGCCAGATGAGACCACCCTTACAACGATGAACTCAGTGTGGTAAGTTGCATACCGGACAGTGTGGATTAGGTATGGATGCTTGTTATGTCTGTGGTCAGCCAGGCAATGTGGTGTGCGACTGTCCGTCGAGAGGGGGTAGGGGTATGGTTCAGCCCACGGGATCTGCTGCTGGTTCTTCATCATCGGTACGCCCTCCGGGACAGAGCTCACAAACACCGACAGGTCGTGGTAGAGGTAGAGGAGGAGCATCTAGTTAAAGTGGTCCTCAGAACTGTGTTTATGCACTAGCTGGGCGCCAAGATCTTGGGTCTTCCCCCAATGTTGTTACAGGTATATTATCAGTATCTTGTCATGACGTATATGCATTGATTGATCCAGGGTCTACATTGTCATATATTACTCCTTATATTGCCGGTCGAATTGGGGTGAAACATGAGTTGATTAAACCTTTTGAGGTGTCTACACCCGTTGGTGACCCTGTTGTAGCTAGTTGGGTGTATAGAAATTGTGTGGTTATAGTTTGTGATCGTCGTACCATGGTAGATCTGATTGAGCTCAATATGGTAGGTTTTGATGTCATTATGGGAATGGATTGGTTGGCTTCTTGTTATGCAAATGTTGATTGTAGAATGAAGATGGTTCGTTTCAAGTTTCTAAGAGAGCCAATTCTAGAATGGGAAGGTAATATAGCATCTCCGAGAGGTAGGTTTATTTCCTATCTCACGGAAAGGAAAATGATTGCTAAGGGATGTATTTATCATCTAGTCCGGGCTCAGGATACGGAAGAGGAACCATCAACTCTTCAATCTGTTCCAGTATTGAATGAGTTTCTAGATGTGTTCCCGGACGAGCTTCCAAGTCTTCCACCAGAACGGGAGATTGATTTTGCCATTGATGTGTTGCCGGATACTAAGCCCATATCTATTCCTCCCTATAGAATGGCTCCTACAGAACTGAGGAAGTTAAAGGAGCAGTTGAAATATTTGCTCGAGAAGGGCTTTATCAGGCCTAGTTTGTCGCCTAGGGGAGCACCCATATTATTTGTAAGGAAGAAAGATGGCTCCTTATGGATGTGTATCGACTACAAGTAGCTGAATAAGGTAACGATAAAGAACAAGTACCACCTTCCAAGAATCAATGATTTATTTGATCAGTTGCAAGGTGCCAAATGGTTCTCAAAGATAGACTTGAGATCGGGGTACCACTAGGTGAGAATTAGGGAGAAAGATATTCCGAAGACGACCTTCAGAACCAGATATGGTCACTTTCAATTTCGGGTAATGTCGTTCGGGTTGACTAACGCTCCAGTAGTATTCATAGATTTGATGAACAGTGTATTCAGGCCTTTCTTGGATTCATTTGTGATTGTATTCATCGATGATATTTTGGTATATTCTCGATCTGAGGCAGAATATGTGGATCATTTACGTGCTGTTCTTAGAATTCTTCAAGCTCGGAAATTATATGCAAAGTTCTCAAAATATGAGTTCTGGTTGAATTTCGATACTTTACTACGGCACATTATTTTAGCTTATGGTATTCGGGTGGATACCCAGAAGATTGAAGCCGTAAATACTTAGCCAAGGCCTACGACACCTATTGAAGTTCGTAGTTTTCTGGGTTTGGCAGGATATTATAGAAGATTTGTAGAAGGTTTTTCTTCCATTTCTGCACCATTAACAAAGCTGACTCAGAAAACAGCAAAATTTCAATAGACAGATACTTGTGAACACAATTTTTAAGAGTTGAAGAAGATTGCCTTCGGCCCCAGTTCTGACACTTCTAGAAGGATCGGAGGGCTATGTTGTCTATTGTGATGCCTCAAGCGTTAGACTAGGTTGTGTGCTAATGCAGCATGGTAAAGTGATTGCTTATGCTTCAAGGCAGTTACGGAAACATGAGAAAAATTATCAAACCCATGATCTAGAGTTGGATGGGATGATCCATGCATTGAAGATGTGGAGCCATTATTTATATGGAATCCATGTTGATATCTACACAGATCATAAGAGTCTCCAGTATATTTTCAAGCAGAAGGAGTTAAATCTGCGGCAAAGACGGTGGTTGGAGCTATTGAAAGATTATGATGTCAGTATTTTATGTCATCCTAGAAAGGCGAATGTAGTAGCTAATGCTCTTAGCCGCAAATCCACGGGCAGTTTATGCGATGTTCAGCTAGAGAAGAGGAAGTTAGTTCGTGAGCTTCAACAACTAGCCAGCCTAGAAGTTCGCTTGATGGACTCAGGCAATACAGGAGTTACTATTCAGAATTCAGCTGCCTCAACTTTGGTAGTTGAGGTAAAAGAGCGCCAATATGAAAATCCCATGTTGATTCAGTATAGCAATACATTCCCTCAGAAGAAAAAGTCACCATTTGGAACTTCGACGGACGGAGTTCTTAGATATCGAGGCAGATTATGTGTTCCCGATGTTGTAGGGTTACACCGCCAGATATTAGAAGAAGCCCATTATTCCCGTTAGTCTGTTCATCTGGAAGCAACAAAGATGTATTATGATATTAAGTCAATTCATTGGTGGGATGGAATGAAGAAAGACATAGCAGAATTCGTAGCTCAATGTCCTAACTATCAACAGGTAAAGATCGAACATCAAAAGCGTGGAGGATTGTTACAAGCTATGGAGATTCCGACTTGGAAATGGGAAGTAATTAATATAGATTTCATTACAGGCTTACCTCGTTCTCAGCAAGTACGATTCTATATGGGTGATTGTGGACAGACTCACAAAGTTAGCTCATTTTCTGCCTGTTAGAACTACGTACTCAGCTGAAGATTATGCAAAACTTTACATCAAGGAGATAGTACGACTTCATGGCATTCTAGTATCCATCATCTCTGATAGAGAAGCACAGTTTATAGCTAATTTCTGGAAGTCTTTCCAGGACCGTTTGGGGACTTAGGTGAGTCTTAGCACAACATTTCATCTCAGACGGATGGACAAGCTGAGCGCACTTTTCAGACCCTCGAAGATATGCTAAGAGTGTGGTGCTAAACTTCGGAGGTAGCTGGGTTGATCATTTTCCACTTATTGAGTTCGTATACAACAATAACTGTCACTCCAGCATCCAGATGGCTCCGTATGAAGCTTTATATGGGTGGAAGTGTAGATCACCAATCGGATGGTTCGAAGTGGGAGAGACTAAATTGGTAGGGCCAGATTTGATTCAGCAGGCAGTAGCGAAAGTTAGGCTTATCCAGGACCGATAGTTGACAGCACAAAGTCGACACAAGTCCTATGCGGACAATTGCCGATGATATCTAGAGTTTCGAGTCAATGACTGGGTATTTTTGAAGGTGTCACCTATGAAGGGTGTGATGAGATTTGGTAAGAATGCTAAGCTTAGCCCTCGATACATCAGACCATATAGGATTGTGCACAAAGTGGACCAAGTAGCCTATGAGTTTGACTTGCCTTCAGACTTGGAGTTTGTTCACCCATTTTTCCATGTATCAATGCTTTATAAATGTATTGGAGATCCTTCTAGAGTTGTACATGTAGATGATGATCTGGTTACCGAACAATTAGCTTATGAAGAGGTTCCCGTTGCTATTCTAGATAGACAAGTTCAGAGACTAAGGACAAAAGATGTAGCTTCGGTTAAAGTTTTATGGATAAATATAAATAAAGAGGAAATGACATAGGAAGATGAAGAAGTCCAGGTATCCACACTTGTTTCCACTGCCAGAGGAAGTTCAGACAGAGACACCATTGTCTTCAGGTGCGGAATGTTTATTTTTTATGATTTCTTGGTCGTGTGGGGCCATTATTTCTGTTGTTTATTGTAGCCATGTGAGGCATTGTATATTTTGCGTTGTTGTGATAGGATGGCAGTGGTATAGCAATAAGGGAATGTCATGACCCAACTCTGTGGGCCATGACTAGTGCCCGAACTGGACACCCGTATACGAACCTGTTAAATATAATCAAACTGATTCTATGAACAATATGGAAACTTGCAAATGAACTCCAACAGTTCATAACATCATCATATATGTGTATTCAGATAAACTTTCTCCTGAGGAGTCACAACTGTTCAAATCATAAAACGATACGCAAGCCGACAAGGCCACCACTACTCGTCAATATCATGTCATATGCAAGCCGACAAGGCTGCCGCTACAGACGGACATCATATCATAGTACATCATATAGACACAGCTGGACAGAACTTATACACAACCCACACATATGTCTATAGACCTCTAAGAGTACTAACAGTGAAATATGACGGGACAGGGCCCCGTCGTACCCCTGGATAAACATACATATATATGTCATACGATCTGTACCAAAAGTCTAAACTTCGGAACAACGGAGCTCTCCAAGACAGCTGAATAGAAGTCCTAAGCTGGCGGATCACCAAAGCGAGTATCTGCACCTGCGGGCATGAAACGCAGCCCCCAGAAGAAAGGGGGTTAGTACGAGATATGTACTGAGTATGTAAAGCATGAAATACAGTAAAGAGGATCATAACCGAAATAAGGAGTGCAGGAGACAAGTATAACACCCAGAATACCAAAACACTTGCCTTTTTAAACATAAATCATGCATGTCAATATCATATATCATACCCGGCCCATTATAGGACTCGGTAAATAGAGTCATCATATGCCCTCCTGGCCGCCATAACATATCATCATATCATCATATCGTCATATATATATATACCGTACCTGTCCCTCTAGTGAGGGACTCGGTGAAAGACATATTGAGGCATGCACGAGCAGAGTAGTGAGCAACCATATGCAATTTAAAACACTATCAAGACTCAAACAGAATAAGAAGAAGGGATTTACAGCTGAGTATCAATAGCGACAATCATATCAAATATCCCTCGAACGTCATCATAAACAATATCAAAAGAGCCTTAGGAACCATAGACCTATGTCAATATATAATGAAACAGCTTATAGAAGTCAAGGACATCAGTTATCGTAGAGTTTCTAGGAATAGGAACTTATATATATATCGACTATTATCCAACGTATAGGAAACTGAAGAGGGATGCTCAATCACTTAATAGTTCTAACATCAAGAAGTGAATAAGAATCATGAATCACACTCAAGACTTATGAATAGGATTACCCCAAAGCTCATATCATTCATCACTTAAATCTAAGACATGCCAAAAGAATGAAGGGACAGCTTTACATACCTGTTTAACGACTATTCGCAAGCCCGTTCGCTTTGTCGCTCTTTTAGCCTATTTAATATAAAAGTAACACTATCGTTAGTAACTATACTTTCTAGTTCGTAAATCCGTAGCCCATCGCTTATAGGACTCATTCTTTAACTTATACTTTCTCGATTAGGGTTTTCATTAGTTAAGGACTTAACGGAAATCGGGCAGCATTTCCCCTATATATTCGCCTAACCCGAACTTCCAATTATCCTCCTGTTATCACAGAAATACCAACAATGACAGTAATAGCAATATTCATATGGAATCCTTACAATTCAGCCCATAAACAACTCTAACAACCCAATAACCCTTTTTAATCCTTTTCAACCCACAATTTTGTATAACAACGGTTTCATGCAATTTCTTACTTCCAATTTCATCCAATCCAATTTTAATCCTTGCATTACAACACCATTAATACAATTATACTATAAAACAAGAAAATCTTACCTTAATTTTTCTCGGAGGAATTTCTACACTTAATTGCTCCAATTTCACGATTTCTTCTTCCTCAATTCAATATCCAATGTTGCTATCACCTCCTTGAACTTGTAATTCACTTGAAACTTGATCAATAATGGCAACAAAATATTTTTTTACCCCCATCCATGGCTGGCCGAGAGCAGCCATGGAAGTTGTATATTTTTTTTTTCTAAGCTTCGACTTTGTGGAATGGAAAGTAACTCCTAAATTGTTCATTCAATTTCCCTATATATGTCATCCCTCGACTTGAAACGTGGTACCCCCCCCCCCCCCCTATGACTCATCAAATGATTTTCTTGACTTGTTATATATATATTTTAACTTTTGGGTGGGGCCCACTTTGAATAATTAAATTAATTAATTTTTAATAAATCATTAATCCTTATTTAATAATCTAATCACAATTAATTAGTCCCTAATTTACAATAATATTTCTACACTAAATAAAATTTATAAACAATTTATGTAATAATTAAAATTGAAAATTAAAGGTTCCTATTTCATGTCCGAAGATAATTCCGCCTTTAACTTCAGTCGATTTGCTTGCGAATAATTCGACGTATAAATATACGGGGTATAACATCCTTCCCCCCTTTAGAACATTCGTCCTCGAATGTTAAACTGGTCCTGAACTCTCAATACTTCCTCAAGTGTTCTCTTATTTAATTATGCCCTTCACATACCTCTTCTGTTTGTCGATTCGCTATAATTTACTATAATGCATCCCAGATCTCTACATAGTCATTCCTGTAATATTTCCTCTTTTTGTTGCTTCTCGAGGTAATAATTCCATGTCATTGTCTTTACTCTCTTCTTTATTTCGCAGTCGGTTGTCAGTAGTATTGCGGGCTCTTCTGCTGAAATGTTACTGTCTCTCGCTTGTGAGCTTAGTCTTAACTCGACTCCTTCTTTTTCTATAGTTACTCCCTTAAGATATCGTTCCCTTCATCTTACCTCTTAATCTTTAAATAAGATTTTTATGACGCACAGACGTCCCTCGTCGGTTCATTAGATTTTAATATCCCTGGAGTATTGCATGCCTCTTGTAACCTGTAGACCCTTCGCAGGTTCTACGAGTAAAGCGGAATTTCCCAGAGGGTAACATTTTTCCACTCTAATATTTTTGCTTTACTCTGCTGTTACAGTCCGTATTCTGGAATCCTCAGCACCATGTGTCACTTGCTGACATTCTTTTAAAGGTTTTTAACTATCACTTGCTTTTAGTTCTTGATCTCGATATTTAGGGTTGGCTATCAAATAGCGCTAGAGTTCCCTCATATTATAACTTCACTGTCATCCCGTAACTCGCTTGTTCTGATTGTCTCGGTTAAATCATTTCGTAATTTACTGTACCCTAACTGTCAATACTTTAGACATATTATTTCGTGTTGTTTCTCTATTTTTGACTCAAACTCTTCGATTGCCCCTTTACTCATATTTGCTCTTAGTTCTCCTATCACGCATCATATTGCAATCTTTACACGAGTATGTGTAGGTGCTCAAATCAACCCGGAAAATACCTTAGCGTCGCCACGCTAGTCTTTATGCAGTCCCTATGTTCTTCTCTTATATCTTTCAATTGATATCAAGGCTCAACTATGGCTTTTGCCCTCAGTACTAATTATATCTCTGTAGTTTTTCCTTAAACCATCTTATACCTTTCTTTGATGTATCCAAAATATCACAATCACGTTGTTAGTACTGAATTCTTACTCTTCTCATCAAGTACTCACTTGGTCTCATTCTTAGCATACAAATATTCGTAGGTTGCATAATTATTCTTGTACAATTTGTACAAAGTGCATCCAATCTTAGTCATAGTCTTTCCTTCTCCTGGTTTATTCTGCTCTACATATCTTATTGTACTAAAACTCACTTGCTGTCTATTTTGTCATACTCCTTTCTCTTCCTTTACTTACCATTCAGTTTTCGCATATTCTACTATAGGAGAGATATCCTATCCTTTCTCTTTGCTACTTATATGTCATAATATCATTAGCCAATAACTCCGTTGCCAATATCTTAACTCCTAATCCAGTATAGCCTTGCTATCCTTTATAATATCCTTTAAGTTACTTGTTACTATTCTCTTGTCGCGTTCTTCCTTTTTGTAAGCATCCACCTTCTGATGTCATATTATCCAAGATCTTTACCAATAATTCTCAGTGCTGTCTCAAATACCATCTTGACTTCTACCCGTTTATTGTTGGCTTTCAAATCTTACTAACTTGTCTTAGCAAGGGATCTCACTTGAAGTTAAAATATCAACATTAAGTGTGTTACAGTGTCGGTTGTTTTCATCTTACACTTGCATCTCTCTCATTCGCTCCCCCCCCCCCCCCCCTTTTGGGTGTACCTACATCATTATCTATTTATATTCTACTCTATGTCCCCATTTCCAATTTTTCAAATTCATATGATTCTTTTCCAATACATTTGGTATACTGCACCATATCCATGTCTTCATTTATATCATCTATTATTTAGATTACCCATGTATGAAACTCCAACACAATCACGAGGCAATGAGAACTCTCGATATATAGTACAAAATCTTATCTGATGGTTGGTACTCGAGTAATGTAATTAATGTAGCAATTTATCCGAAGCCACATTCCATTCATTCCAATTAGTAATTAGCTAGTGCTTGTCGTTTCAAATTCTCCATTCGGTAGCACTTATATTCTAATGATAAGCATCCCAAGCTTTCTTCTAACACTATATTTATCCCAACGGATATCACCTGTTTACTCTAATAAGCTCACAATACATCAGTTGTTTCGCAAATCCACAATCCTTGTCCTTTAAGGATTTCACTATTTCCGAGGTGAAGTCACATATACGCAGTACTCCTTTATGCCTCATGCGGTTTCACCCTCGTTGTATACCCAACGCTAACTTCTAACTTACTCAAAATCATATCAAATTCGTCTTACTAGTGGTCTTGTCTTATCACCTTTTTCGTCGTACTACACCTTAAGTTTGTAGCTATATATTTCCCTTTTATCCTATACTCATACTCAATTAAGTACGTCCGTCTTGAGTGATTCCTTTAGTATTCCTTTCATTTCTCCAGTCTATGTCCATCTTTTATTTTGTGCACGAGGAATCTCATGCTACTCCTGTATCCTTTAGAAAACACTACTTCTACATAACCCCTTTTTCATTGTCAAAACATATTTTGTTCATCCCTATTTGTTCTCATCATACCAGTCATTTCTGGCATTCATTCTGTCTCATTGCTCATCTTTCTTTAGGTTGGTCTTTCACCATTTTCTCAGCTATACACGTCATAACATATCGCCACGCTGTAATCCCACTCGCTTTCTTCTTATCTTCTTCCTTCTATTAACTCTTTCTCTTCCTGTGCTCGCCTGCACTTTCGTTACCACATGACTTCTATTCTGAACTTTCCCTATAGAACTTTTGTAAGTCTTTCTTATTTGTTCTACATTTTCTTTTCCATCTCACACTAATCACGTCATATCCTTTAGTTACTTCCTTGCTAGGCTTTACTCATTTCTATAACAATCCTTATGATATTCATATTACATCCTGCTCGTAATCCAACCTATAACGTAACACTTCTTAACCTCATTCACGATTCTTACTATGTTTTAATTACACTCTGTGGACTAGGCGTACTTAACCCTTCACCCTTTCTGATCAATCTTATCCTTAATATCTCACAAACTGTCTTATCAATACCTTCATAATTTGTCATAACTCTTCTTCCTCCGTACTTTTATCTCAATCATACTACTACTCCCTTTAACTGTAAACTTGTCGCAATTTATCCCTACTTATCGGGTCACTCTATACCTCAATAAAATGTTTTGTTAAGAGTTGCCACCTTTTTCTAAATCATTCCTTAGTATCACAAGCCCTTCGGATCATCCTAGTATTTCATCAATAATACGTGGAACACATGATCCATGACAGCTCACAAGTTTGAGTTTTCCTTCCACGAATTCCATCTCCAATTAGTTGATTAAAACTAATAAACTCAAAGAACACAAGAACACTCCCACTCCAAGGTTATGTCACCATGAAGCGTCCTCCGAAACCACACAAGAAGAACTAGAATTCGACAAGCACCACAAGACTTCCATCGCTTAGCTCACATAGTTTACCCTCAGAATTTTTTGTTGGGTCATGAACGAACTATTTAGTTCACAAACTACTTGTTGTATGCTTTGTACTCTTCGAATAGAGTGAAACTTAATTGCTGGACATTTTTGCCTTTCAATGTGAGCCTTTTTCTAAGGAAAAATGGGGTTGGAAAGTATTCTGGTCCGTTCGAATGAATGATGACATGGAGGGTACCTCTTAAAGCTTTAGTCCAACATAATAAATTTACCCTATCGGTATCAACTTTCAAGACATATTATGAACTTATATCTCATTCGCTTCTTTTTCCTATTTCTGGGAAAATTTGGGCAGAGTTGCCTCTGTACTTCTTACTATCCCAAAACCCGCACGCAGGAAATACCAACAATGCCTCACAGGGCCAACATATATACGCATATATCATATCGTATCATAACCACACAGGGCTCCCAATTTCCGATAAAAGGTATAAAGGTGTCAGAACTTACCTCACATATCGCACCTCGAGACGTACCTGATCCTTTAACGATTTATCCTGTTATACCTTCCGATCTACCTCCCCTTTCATTCTTCAACTTTACATGTTAATCATACCTCACTATTCTTACCTTATCCGACATGCCTCTTTCGCACCGTTACTTACCTGTGTACTTTGTAACTTTCAATATCATCAGTCGCTTCCTTCTGTCGATGTCGTTCTTCAGCTGAAATCAAAGGTTAGTATAAGGAATTTCATTTCCTACTGCTGGGCTCTATCGCATGATCTTAGATATGAAACAAAGGTAACATCCTAAATGTCATGAAGCTTCCTGTTTATAGATGTGGTGCACAACACACCGATAAACAAGACTCTACTAGACACGGTCTGTACACACTCCGAGGATGAACTGCTCTGATACCACTTTTGTCACGACCCAACCCCGAGGGCCATGACTAGTGCCCGAGCTGGACACCCGTATAAAAATCTGTTAAATATAATCAAACTGATTGTATGAACAATATGGAAACTTGCAAATGAACTCCAACGGTTCATAACATCATCATATATGTGTATTCAGATAAACTGTCTCCTGAGGAGTCACAACTGATCAAATCATAAAACGATACACAAGCCGACAAGGCCGCCACTACTCATCAATATCATGTCATATGCAAGCCGACAAGGCTGCCGCTACAGACGGACATCATATCATAGTACATCATACAGACACAGCTGGATAGAACTTATACACAACCCACACATATGTCTACAGACCTCTAAGAGTACTAACAGTGAAATATGACGGGACAGGGCCCCGTCGTACCCCTGGATAAACATACATATATATGTCATACGATCTGTACCAAAAGTCTAAACTACGGAACAACGGAGCTCTCCAAGACAGCTAAATAGAAGTCCTAAGCTGGCGGATCACCAAAGCGAGTATCTGCACCTGCGGGCATGAAACGTAACCCCCAGAAGAAAGGGGGTCAGTACGAGATATGTACTGAGTATGTAAAGCATGAAATACAGTAAAGAGGATCATAACCGAAATAAGGAGTGCAGGAGACAAGTATAACACCCAGAATACCAAAACACTTGGCTTTTAAAACATAAATCATGCAAGTCAATATCATATATCATACCCGGCCCATTAAGGGACTCGGTGAATAGAGTCATCATATGCCATCCTGGCCACCATAACATATCATCATATATATATATATATACCGTACCCGTCCCTCTAGTGGGGGACTGGGTGAAAGACATATTGAGGCATGCACGAGCAGTGTAGTGAGCAACCATATGCAATTTAAAACATTATCAAGACTCAAACAGAATAAGAAGAAGGAATTTACACTTGAGTATCAATAGCGACAATCATATCAAATATCCCTCGAACGTCAACATAAACAATATCAAAAGAGCCTTAGGAACCATAGACCTATGTCAATATAGAAGTAACACTATCGTTAGTAACTATACTTTCTAGTTCGTAAATCCGTAGCCCATCGCTTATAGGACTCATTCTTTAACTTATACTTTCTCGATTAGGGTTTTCATTAGTTAAGGACTTATTGGAAATCGGGCAGCATTTCCCCTATATATTCGCCTAACCCGAACTTCCAATTATCCTCATGTTATCACAGAAATACCAACAATGAAAGTAATAGCAATATTCATATAGAATCCTTACAATTCAGCCCATAAACAACTCTAACAACCCAATAACCCTTTTTAATCCTTTTCAACCCACAATTTTGTATAACAACGGTTTCATGCAATTTCTTACTTCCAATTTCATCCAATCCAATTTTAATCCTTCCATTACAACACCATTAATACAATTATACTATAAAACAAGAAAATCTTACCTTAATTTTTCTCGGAGGAATTTCTACACTTAATTGCTCCAATTTCACGATTTCTTCTTCCTCAATTCAATATCCAATGTTGCTATCACCTCCTTGAACTTGTAATTCACTTGAAACTTGATCAATAATGGCAAAAAATATTTTTTTACCCCCATCCATGGCTGGCCAAGAGCAGCCATGGAAGTTGTATATTTTTTTTCTAAGCTTCAACTTTGTGGAATGGAAAGTAACTCCTAAATTGTTCACCCAATTTCCCTATATATGTCATCCCTCAACTTGACACGTGGTACCCCCCCCCCCCCTATGACTTATCAAATGATTTTCTTGATTAACTTTCGGGTGGGGCCCACTATGAATAATTAAATTAAATAATTTTTAATAAATCATTAATCCTTACTTAATAATCTAATCTAAATTAGTTAGTCCCTAGTTTACAATAATATTTCTACACTAAATAAAATTTATAAATAATTTATGTAATAATTAAAATTGGAAATTAAAGGTTCCTATTTCATGTCCAAAGATAATTCCGCCTTTAACTTCAGTCGATTTGCTTGCGAATAATTCGACGTATAAATATACGGGGTATAATAGGGAAACTCTGGCGAAAGTTTTGTAAAATCCTTAACAGTTTAACATTCAAGGATGAATGCTCTTAAGGGGGGAGAATGTTATACCCCGTATTTGATACGCTGAGTTTCCCCGTAAGATAGTCGACATAAAGTTAGTAAGTGAGTATGTTGTCAAGGTTATGAGAGACTCTACATGGTTATTTCACATATGCGGGAGTTTAAGTTATGTTCAGCAGGTGTCGGAAGACGGGAGGGGAAATAAACCAGAAAAATCTGAGTTCTGCAGCAGAGAAATTCGATGGTCAAGTCGACGGCCCGTCGACATGTCAACGGATCATCGAACTTCCCGTTGAAAACCTCCTAGAGAATCAGAGGTTCCGCAAGTCGACGGTGGCGAGTCGACGACCCGTCGACATGTCGACGGACTGTAGACCCGACCGTCGAACCGTAGGCGATCAAAATTCTCCCTTTCCTATAAATTAAAAGGGCCACGACCTTAGTCATTATTTTCACCTAAAAATTAGAAACTTCTAGACCTTTCAAGTCCTCTCTACACTCTCCACTCACCCATACATTTTCCAAGCCAAATCAAGTGGAATTTGAGCCTTAAAACCCTAAGCTAACCCATAGATGATGGTAATCATTGCTCTTAGTTGTGTTTATGGTAATTTGGGGGTTGGAACAAGGTTGGGAGAGTTAAGGTTCTTCAAGATTAAGGTATGTTCTCTCCTTATTTCCTTCTATTGAATTGATTTGGAGATTAATAAGTCATGAAATTGAAGGAAATTGTGGTACGGAAGGTTATAGGGCATTGTGTTATAATTGTTGGTAGTGAAGGAAATTTAGAGAAAGTTTTGGATAGTTATGGGTGTAAATTGTATATAATTTCCTAAATATGGAATTTTTGGTGTTCTTGTTATTGTTTGGGTGTTGTTATGGTAATTGGTGGAAGTAGACAATATAGGGGAAGTGCTACCCCAAATTCCGTTAGTTCCTTAGTTACTCAAGTTGAACTTAAGAGTGTTTTCGAGACTTAACCTTAGTATAAATCCTCTTGAATGTAAATTTTGAGCTTGGGAGCAAAATTTTAAGTAGGTAAGGAGACGTAAACGTATGTTAAGGCTGTCCCTTTCTTTCATAAGGCATGATTCTATTGTTGTAAATTTACACATGACATCCATAATGTCTTTATTCCTAAAAATGCTAGAAGCTTATGATTTTCGAAGTTCTTATGAGATTGTTGATAATTTTCCTATGATTATTTATATTTCTCATATGATTATTGATTTTTACTCATATTTGTCGATATCATCTTATGATATTTGTTCCTGAGATATAGCGATGATGATGGTTCCATAATGATTCATCGGAGGTTACCGACCTTACGTCACTCTGATAGATTTATGGCTTTTACTTGGGCTCTCATGCATGCTCTAAATCTATGTAGCTATTTTCTCACACCGAGCTGTGCTATAGTCGGCTGGGTATGGCACCTATTGTACACACCACTGCAGTGGGTACGTTATTGTTACATCCGACGTTTTTGCTTATTCGAAAATTCAAGATAAATTGACTTGTAATGAATAAGGCCACAATTGGACATTTCTTGGTGTGAATGTGTCGGTTATAAATATGTTGGTGTGGAATTACGGAAGGAGGCCAAGCGCAAAATTGGAATTTTGGAAACTTGCTTCATGAATTACAAAATAAAGCCAATTGGACTCAAAAAAAAAAAATAAGAAAGTGAGGCCCAAATTTAAGGGCCCAACCGGCCACACCATTGATCCAAGCCCATGGATTAATTAAATTCCATGTGACATTATATAATTATCCTAATCTATAGAACATTCAAGAATAAACAAGAAAAACCAAGAACAAGAAAAGAAAGAAGCCAATTCGGCTAGAGAGAAAAAGAAAGAAAGAAAAAAGAAAAAAATCCTTGGAGCTTCAATCTTGATTCAAGAATTCTAATTTTGTTGCAATCTTGCCAAGTGCAAGATTCTCTACAACTTGGTATAATTATCTTGCCAAGAGGACAACTTTAGTGGCAAGTGAAGAACTTGAGGGAAAGGTAAGAATTTTGTGCTTTTGTTATGTTGTGAGAGGTGTATGTATGATGTAGTGAGTGGAAATGAATGAAAAACATGAAAATTTTGTGTGTTGGAATTGGATGTGTGTTGGCCGAATATATGCATATTTATTGCATAGTTATGGTGACTTGAATTCATGTTGAAATCTAGTTGTGATTATGGTAGGACTTGTATTAGAAATGAAAGTTGAATGAATTAGTGAAAGTTGGAAAAAAAATAGTATGTGGCCGTGAGATGCAAGGAGTGAAATGGAAGTGAATTAAATTTTGTTAGTATGTTAATTGTGTTAATTGAGAAATGAATGAAGGAGTAATGGTTTTTGTTGTTATGGAAGAATGGTTATTAAGTTGTTGAAGGAAATTATTTAACTTTGTTATGGTTTATGTAAAAATGGAAATGAAAGTATCAAGAGGTAAATTATGATTATTGTTGATGAATTTGGAAGATGGAAATGTATAATTAGCTTGTATGTTGAAAGTTAGGAAATATTGGACAAGTAGTGGCTTAATGGAAAGTTGGTATGTTTTGCATATCTTGTGTATATTGTGTGGAAATGGTATGATATGCCTCCGACGTATGTTGTAATGATTTTGATGGATGATGAATATGAGAATAATAAGTTTGGGTTGGAAATGTAAGGTTGAAACGCAAAATGTTTCGTTATGTCGAAAGGATGGCTAGTGATGCCATATCGTATGTTTAATGCATATTGTTGTTATTGATGCTATTTCTGGGTTGTTATGATGATGAATTGAGCCGAGCTAAGTCTCGGGGATGTCTTATATACAGAGGAAATGCTGCCGAAATTTCGGTAGGCAAGTCTGTGTTAAGTTGAATTATTGAAAAGTTTGAAACTAACAAATGGTAAACTTGACCATTTCTAGATTTTGGACGAAATTGAAGTCGACGCCAAGCGAGCGTAAGGCGCTATCGAGGTATGTGAAGCATTTCCCTTTGTTCCTAGGCATGTTCTGGATGTGATAGGCTCAGCCGCGAGCCTTAAGTACGACTCCGTTCCCCGGAATTCGAGACGGAAAACCGCTCCAATTCCTTCAATTCAATTGAAGCTATTTTCTTACAAATTGCCTTTAAAGTGAGTTTTTGTACAAAACTTCCCTAAATGGAGTCGGAACACTTCCAAACGATTATGGATGACCTCATAAGGTCTATTAGCGATAATTTACATATGTTGCCTCGAGTTGGTCCGAGGCGGGCCCGCAAGGCCCGATATCTTCTGTAATACTTTAAATACTTCCGTTTTGTCCGATTTTCTCAGAAACCATCTAAACTATTATTTTGATTATGATACAACTATTTTTATGAAATTCTTACAAAATGATTTCTGAACATCTGAGAATCTGATTCTGATAATAATCTGTCGTGCCTTCCCAAGTAGGATATAGGCGCGTACTATGCATACTATCCGGATACTCTGATTTTGACTCGCCGTTTGGCACCCTTCAGTTTGATTGAGTCTGTATGTTGAGTCTGTATGTAAGTAGTTTCTCATTTATTGGTTTGTGTCTGTCTCAATGCATTCCTTCACTGTGTCCCGGGCCAGGTTCTGTTATCGTGCATATTTCTCTGCATTGTTCACCGCGTCCCTCGGCGTGCGGGCTGGGATCTGTATGTCTGTATGATATTATGATCTGTGTATGGGGATGGCGGCTAGGATGGCATATGATCTGATCTGATTCTGTCTGTCCACCACGTCCCGTACTAAGAGGGCCGGGTTCTGTTACCGCGCCCCCAGACAGGGCCGGGATCTGTATGAATGTATGCGTGTGCCATCTGTATTTATTTAAGCACATGCCTCTGTATGATTCTGTATGACTCTGTACTACTCTGCATGCATAATTCTGTCCGACATACTTCTGTCTGTCCGTCTGAATTACGACTATGTCTGTATGTCCGTATGGATTTTTATTCGGTACGCCCGTATGGACTCCGATTCTGTACGTCTGTATGGATACTGATTCTGCTCGTCTGTCCGTATTATGATTCCGTCTGTCTGTCCGAACCATGATTCTGTTTATCTGTATGAACCATGACTCTGTATGTCTGTCTGATTTATGGTTCTGTCCGTTATATTTCTGTGACTCCGGTTCGGACTATGTTTATATCTGCTATGTTTCTGCTTTACATACTCGGTACATTTTCCGTACTGACCCCCGTTCTTCGGGGGCTGCGCTACATCCCCGCAGGTACAGACGCACCAGGTGATACGCCGCCAGCGTAGGTTTCTAACTCTGCTGTTTGAAGAGCTCCTTTGATCCGGAGCGTACACTTTTGGTATATATCTTCTGTCTTCTGTATACTCTGTATGTATGGATATTCTGGGTACGGCGGGGCCCTGTCCCGTCATATGACTCTGTGTGTCTGTAGAGGCCTGTAGATAGATGTGTGGGTTACGGTTTTCGTCTGTATGTTAGCCTTATAGGCTTATCTTTAAATGTCTGCATGTTCAGTTATATATGTATGTTTGCGCGCGTGCCATATTTGTATCGACCTACTTCTGTAACTTCTGTTAAAAAAAAAATCCGTATGATTCGAAAGTCGGTCGGGTAGGTATGTACGGGTACCCAGTTAGGGTACCAGTCGCGGCCCACGGGGTTGGGTCGTGACAGTTATGATGTTACCCCGGACGCGGGATGATATGATATACGGATCGGGCTGCACGTTCCACAACAATATATATATGTATGTATCAAAATGTTTTTTTAAAGGCTAAGCATGCATGACATCCGCCTTAAGAGATATTCAGAGGTACAGGTTATTGCTCCTATCTGATGCTTCTTTCATACTTTATTTATGTTGTTATTTATGCTATGTTTTTATTTATGCCTTACATACTCAGTACATTACTCGTACTAATGTCCTTTTTTTTATGGACGTTGCGTTCATGCTCGCAGGTAGGCATGGAGATGGACCGGATGTAATGACCTGTTTGGTCGTTATAGTCTTTTCGATATTTTTGCCCATTTCTGAGTATTGATTAGCTCACTTTTGACCCGAGGGGACCGTTGATACGCTTCCCGAGGTGTCTAGACCGGATTCAGGCAACTTTTGGGAAATATAGGCTTAAAGTGAAAAATGTTTGACCCGAAGTTGACTTTAGGGTAAACGGACCCTTTTCGAAATTTTGTCGATTCTGAGAGGTCCGGATGGTCATTTAGTACTTGGTTATGTATTTGGTTCGCTTCCCAATGCACTTGGATGCATTTCGGGACTTGGGTTGGGAAATGGGAATTAAGGCATTAGGGGTTGACTCGGTCAACGAGACCTCCGTTGGGAATTCTGAGGCCACGAACGCGTTTGTAGCGTGTTTTATGTGTGTCTATGTACATGGTATGTGAGCAGATGGCCTCGAGAACTTGTCGGTAAATCAGATCGAATTGTGAAACTTGGGAAGTTTTCTGGTGTCTAGTGCCCGCTTTGGCGGCACCAGCACCGCGGCAGCGGTACCGCTGGGGTGGTAACTGGACCTTTAGGCTTGACCGCTGAAGCGGTCAGGTGACCGCTGAAGCGGTCAGGTGACCGCTAGGGCGGTCCTAGTACCGCTAAAGCGGGTGATAGGTAGTTAGTAAAAGTAATAATGTGTTAAAAGCCCTTAGTCCCTCATTATGTCCCATTTCGATATTTGAGCTTCAAGGAACTATTCTTAAGGATATTTGGAGGTAAATCTCACTTATTTCTTCACTCTTCCTTTAACCATAATCATGTTAGATTCCCCCTTTTCCTTAATAAACCCATGGTGATGGGAGTTGAAAGAGGGTTTTGGAAGAATATTGTCCCTAGGCTTATTAATGATAAATTGGTGATGTTTACGTTAGATATTGAATAATCTAAAATTATTAATCACATATCTTCCACTTTTAGCATTGAATTTCAAAATCAAAGACTTAGGGTTTATACCCAATTTGGGAGTTTTGCTTGAAATAAGAAATTAGGCTAATCCTTGAGTTAAATCAACAATTAGTGGTTGGGTTATGATTACCTAGCACTTAAATTGGTATTTTGCTTCCAAATTTCCCGTTTTACTCTTGTGGGCCTATTTCCCCAATTTCTAGGGTTAGAATTGACCTAATTTGAATTATGGCAATATTAATATCATTCTTCATGATTTCTAATATAGAATTCAATTATGGTTAGATTACTTTGGTTCTGAGGTTCAGTGAAAAGGCAAGGCAAATGAGTGAGTAATTGACATTGCGGTTCGGCCATCCAGGTAGGTTATGGCTTACCTTTGGTTAGACTTCGTATAGCGAAGCACATATTTAGATTATATTGTTGGAGATAGCATGCAAACCTTCGGGTATGAAGTCGAGTTGGATATTGCCTTAGGTTGGGCCCTGATGTGTGCTGGGACTAGCCACCCTGTTATGTGTGCTTAATTGTTCTATTGTGCTGGTTTAATGACGTGAGTAGTTGGTAGATATTGGGATCTGTTCTATCGTCTTGACTGGGATAAAATTGACGTACCCGTTGTTAGTATTTGTACTTGGATATGTTATTGGCGTACCCACTATTGGAACTTGTGATTCGGTTACATTCTTGGCATACCCACTGTTGGTATTTGTGATTCGGTTATATTGTTGCCATACCCACTGTTGGTATTTGTGATTCGGATATATTATTGAGGTACCCACTGTTGGTACTTGTGATATTGAGCATGATTATTGATGATATTCATGCATTGCACGCACTTTCATTTCATGATACATTGTTGAGATATTGATGATATTTCAAGAAATACGTGACGATCTTGGCTCAGTTTTACTTAAGTGACGTGAGATGGCCGATGTCCGATGATCAATTCTGGAATCATGGTTGCATGGTCGATATCTAATGTTAGTTCCGGAATTCTTGTTAGTGCATGGACTCCGCGGGTCCCCCAGGTTGGGGCCGGTGAAAACCCCCCTGGGCAAAGATCTGGGGTCCCTTCAGTCTGCTGGGCAAAGATCCAGGACGGGTGGCACTTAGACTTCGCGAGTCATGCTGGGTTATGTTACCGAGACGTCGATATTTCCGTCCGGAGTACATGTGTACACCTCATTTGTATGGCATGCATTACATTCGTACCATTATGACATTGCATCGTATTATGATTTGATTGAGATGCTTGATGATTGGATTGTGATGTTGGATTGGATCAGATATATTCAGACTTGACATATTTGGGATTAAATTCTTACATAGGTGATGACGGATACTCGGTTGTGATTATACTGTCTTATGCTTGGTTGGTTTATTTGCTTATCTGCTTTATTATTTGAATTACGTTAGCTATGCTTAGTTGGCCGATGATGTATACCTGTACTGTTGTTTGTACTGACCTGCACTTGATGCATTCTTTTATGAATGCAGAGTATCAGGTCGGATCCACTTCCGTGACCCGTAGCTGATCGACGCTTCAGCTTTCTCTCGAGTTTCCAGGGTGAGCATGGCCGTCCGCTGACCTTGAAGACTTTCTTATCATATGTAAGTGCCCGCACGGCCTAGGCTAAATGGGTCGCGACAACGGATCCTTATGCAGCCTTATCAGTGTTTTCACGGGAGCACTCCATTTGTTCTGGAGCTACAGTTTCGCCGGTATTATTCTTGTGTGCACATATGGGCATGACGGAGTCCTGTCCCGTCCTTATGATGTTTTGTACTCTTTGTAGAGGCTCATTGACAGATGTATATGTCTAGACGTTCAATAACCCATTGGTACCTAGCTTGTATATCATTTTTGCTACCTTGTCGGCTTGTACATATGGCATGGCTTATGATGTTTTTATAAATATGTTATATCTAGGAGCTTATGCCTTGATGGATTGTGATATTTATGAAGTTAACAACGTGGTCCACCTAGGTATGAATATAAGAAGTATGTTAAGTGCTGCTCGGTAGGTCAGCTCCGAGTACTAGTCATGGCCTTTCGGATGAGTCGTGACAAGAAACTACTAACGGAGTATCTACAATAAAATGCTTCATTTAAGCCTCTTTTTAGAAAATCGCATTGGAACCAGATTCATATGAAGAAGAATTAAAAGGGATAGCCATTACATACCTTTAGTGCCGACTTTACTGACAACAATGCACTTGACCTCCTACATGCATTATTCTACAAGAAAAAATAGTGATAATAGTATTATACTAAAGGGAGGTACAATAATGACACAATGAGTGGTGAGCTCGCTATACGATTAACTAAACAACGTTTCTCCATGCCCTTCTTTCTTCTAGATCTCACTGTTACACCCGGAACTTTGGGTTGCTAAACGATGAAGGGACTAACGAAAGTTAAGGCAAACATGATGTCCCTACAAGTAAGACGGGATACTTAAGAAACCCAACGTAAATTTTCAAAGAAGTTAAAGGCAAGGGAGAAAAGTCCGTTAAATGAAACTTCACCACAGCCCTGCAAAAAAGGGGGGTTCGATGGTCGTCCTTTGTGCCGTCGAACAGGTCGACGCCCCGTCGATGGCGCCGTAAAACTGACTTAGAACGAAGACCACTCGATGAACAGGTCGATGATCCGTCGATCAGTTCGACGGACCGTCCTTCTCATCGTCGAATGAGGAGAAATGACAGATTGTTCACTGGAAATTTGATGATATCGACGGTTAGATCGACGTCCCGTCGATCCAATCGACGCTCCGTCGATCGTACCGTACATCATGGACGGGACTGATCTCATGAATTAATATAAGACCCTCCTCTATTTCCATTTCATTTCATCTTCCACTCTCTTCTCTCTAAGAACTCACTAGAACCTTCTCCACCATTCTTCCATAAGAAATCAAAGGGAATCCATGGTCAACTACACCAAATACATGAAATCAAGTTTGTGAAACCCATTAAAAGTTCATCTAAGCCAAGGAAGCCCAAGAAGAGTGAGTTAGGGCTTTGGTGCAAGAAGATGAATTCCCCTCAAAAGCTGTTCATCCATCATTAGGTGAGTTTTATGACTCTTTTTATATGGTTTGAGTGGTTGAAAGTTGAAACATTTGAATTGTTGAAGGACATAACAATTGGTTCATGAATGTGTGAATAGTGATTGGTGTGAATTATGAATGTTGGTATGCTGTGATTGTGAAAATGTTATAAGTGACATTTAGACAATGAAATAAGTATTATATATGAGAAAACGCGATAACGAGTTATAATCATAATTGTGGAGAAATTTAAGAGAAATGATGAATATGAGAATAATAAGTTTGGGTTGGAAATGTAAGGTTGAAACGCAAAATGTTTCGTTATGTCGAAAGGATGGCTAGTGATGCCATATCGTATGTTTAATGCATATTGTTGTTATTGATGCTATTTCTGGGTTGTTATGATGATGAATTGAGCCGAGCTAAGTCTCGGGGATGTCTTATATACAGAGGAAATGCTGCCGAAATTTCGGTAGGCAAGTCTGTGTTAAGTTGAATTATTGAAAAGTTTGAAACTAACAAATGGTAAACTTGACCATTTCTAGATTTTGGACGAAATTGAAGTCGACGCCAAGCGAGCGTAAGGCGCTATCGAGGTATGTGAAGCATTTCCCTTTGTTCCTAGGCATGTTCTGGATGTGATAGGCTCAGCCGCGAGCCTTAAGTACGACTCCGTTCCCCGGAATTCGAGACGGAAAACCGCTCCAATTCCTTCAATTCAATTGAAGCTATTTTCTTACAAATTGCCTTTAAAGTGAGTTTTTGTACAAAACTTCCCTAAATGGAGTCGGAACACTTCCAAACGATTATGGATGACCTCATAAGGTCTATTAGCGATAATTTACATATGTTGCCTCGAGTTGGTCCGAGGCGGGCCCGCAAGGCCCGATATCTTCTGTAATACTTTAAATACTTCCGTTTTGTCCGATTTTCTCAGAAACCATCTAAACTATTATTTTGATTATGATACAACTATTTTTATGAAATTCTTACAAAATGATTTCTGAACATCTGAGAATCTGATTCTGATAATAATCTGTCGTGCCTTCCCAAGTAGGATATAGGCGCGTACTATGCATACTATCCGGATACTCTGATTTTGACTCGCCGTTTGGCACCCTTCAGTTTGATTGAGTCTGTATGTTGAGTCTGTATGTAAGTAGTTTCTCATTTATTGGTTTGTGTCTGTCTCAATGCATTCCTTCACTGTGTCCCGGGCCAGGTTCTGTTATCGTGCATATTTCTCTGCATTGTTCACCGCGTCCCTCGGCGTGCGGGCTGGGATCTGTATGTCTGTATGATATTATGATCTGTGTATGGGGATGGCGGCTAGGATGGCATATGATCTGATCTGATTCTGTCTGTCCACCACGTCCCGTACTAAGAGGGCCGGGTTCTGTTACCGCGCCCCCAGACAGGGCCGGGATCTGTATGAATGTATGCGTGTGCCATCTGTATTTATTTAAGCACATGCCTCTGTATGATTCTGTATGACTCTGTACTACTCTGCATGCATAATTCTGTCCGACATACTTCTGTCTGTCCGTCTGAATTACGACTATGTCTGTATGTCCGTATGGATTTTTATTCGGTACGCCCGTATGGACTCCGATTCTGTACGTCTGTATGGATACTGATTCTGCTCGTCTGTCCGTATTATGATTCCGTCTGTCTGTCCGAACCATGATTCTGTTTATCTGTATGAACCATGACTCTGTATGTCTGTCTGATTTATGGTTCTGTCCGTTATATTTCTGTGACTCCGGTTCGGACTATGTTTATATCTGCTATGTTTCTGCTTTACATACTCGGTACATTTTCCGTACTGACCCCCGTTCTTCGGGGGCTGCGCTACATCCCCGCAGGTACAGACGCACCAGGTGATACGCCGCCAGCGTAGGTTTCTAACTCTGCTGTTTGAAGAGCTCCTTTGATCCGGAGCGTACACTTTTGGTATATATCTTCTGTCTTCTGTATACTCTGTATGTATGGATATTCTGGGTACGGCGGGGCCCTGTCCCGTCATATGACTCTGTGTGTCTGTAGAGGCCTGTAGATAGATGTGTGGGTTACGGTTTTCGTCTGTATGTTAGCCTTATAGGCTTATCTTTAAATGTCTGCATGTTCAGTTATATATGTATGTTTGCGCGCGTGCCATATTTGTATCGACCTACTTCTGTAACTTCTGTTAAAAAAAAAATCCGTATGATTCGAAAGTCGGTCGGGTAGGTATGTACGGGTACCCAGTTAGGGTACCAGTCGCGGCCCACGGGGTTGGGTCGTGACAGTTATGATGTTACCCCGGACGCGGGATGATATGATATACGGATCGGGCTGCACGTTCCACAACAATATATATATGTATGTATCAAAATGTTTTTTTAAAGGCTAAGCATGCATGACATCCGCCTTAAGAGATATTCAGAGGTACAGGTTATTGCTCCTATCTGATGCTTCTTTCATACTTTATTTATGTTGTTATTTATGCTATGTTTTTATTTATGCCTTACATACTCAGTACATTACTCGTACTAATGTCCTTTTTTTTATGGACGTTGCGTTCATGCTCGCAGGTAGGCATGGAGATGGACCGGATGTAATGACCTGTTTGGTCGTTATAGTCTTTTCGATATTTTTGCCCATTTCTGAGTATTGATTAGCTCACTTTTGACCCGAGGGGACCGTTGATACGCTTCCCGAGGTGTCTAGACCGGATTCAGGCAACTTTTGGGAAATATAGGCTTAAAGTGAAAAATGTTTGACCCGAAGTTGACTTTAGGGTAAACGGACCCTTTTCGAAATTTTGTCGATTCTGAGAGGTCCGGATGGTCATTTAGTACTTGGTTATGTATTTGGTTCGCTTCCCAATGCACTTGGATGCATTTCGGGACTTGGGTTGGGAAATGGGAATTAAGGCATTAGGGGTTGACTCGGTCAACGAGACCTCCGTTGGGAATTCTGAGGCCACGAACGCGTTTGTAGCGTGTTTTATGTGTGTCTATGTACATGGTATGTGAGCAGATGGCCTCGAGAACTTGTCGGTAAATCAGATCGAATTGTGAAACTTGGGAAGTTTTCTGGTGTCTAGTGCCCGCTTTGGCGGCACCAGCACCGCGGCAGCGGTACCGCTGGGGTGGTAACTGGACCTTTAGGCTTGACCGCTGAAGCGGTCAGGTGACCGCTAGGGCGGTCCTAGTACCGCTAAAGCGGGTGATAGGTAGTTAGTAAAAGTAATAATGTGTTAAAAGCCCTTAGTCCCTCATTATGTCCCATTTCGATATTTGAGCTTCAAGGAACTGTTCTTAAGGATATTTGGAGGTAAATCTCACTTATTTCTTCACTCTTCCTTTAACCATAATCATGTTAGATTCCCCCTTTTCCTTAATAAACCCATGGTGATGGGAGTTGAAAGAGGGTTTTGGAAGAATATTGTCCCTAGGCTTATTAATGATAAATTGGTGATGTTTACGTTAGATATTGAATAATCTAAAATTATTAATCACATATCTTCCACTTTTAGCATTGAATTTCAGAATCAAAGACTTAGGGTTTATACCCAATTTGGGAGTTTTGCTTGAAATAAGAAATTAGGCTAATCCTTGAGTTAAATCAACAATTAGTGGTTGGGTTATGATTACCTAGCACTTAAATTGGTATTTTGCTTCCAAATTTCCCGTTTTACTCTTGTGGGCCTATTTCCCCAATTTCTAGGGTTAGAATTGACCTAATTTGAATTATGGCAATATTAATATCATTCTTCATGATTTCTAATATAGAATTCAATTATGGTTAGATTACTTTGGTTCTGAGGTTCAGTGAAAAGGCAAGGCAAATGAGTGAGTAATTGACATTGCGGTTCGGCCATCCAGGTAGGTTATGGCTTACCTTTGGTTAGACTTCGTATAGCGAAGCACATATTTAGATTATATTGTTGGAGATAGCATGCAAACCTTCGGGTATGAAGTCGAGTTGGATATTGCCTTAGGTTGGGCCCTGATGTGTGCTGGGACTAGCCACCCTGTTATGTGTGCTTAATTGTTCTATTGTGCTGGTTTAATGACGTGAGTAGTTGGTAGATATTGGGATCTGTTCTATCGTCTTGACTGGGATAAAATTGACGTACCCGTTGTTAGTATTTGTACTTGGATATGTTATTGGCGTACCCACTATTGGAACTTGTGATTCGGTTACATTCTTGGCATACCCACTGTTGGTATTTGTGATTCGGTTATATTGTTGCCATACCCACTGTTGGTATTTGTGATTCGGATATATTATTGAGGTACCCACTGTTGGTACTTGTGATATTGAGCATGATTATTGATGATATTCATGCATTGCACGCACTTTCATTTCATGATACATTGTTGAGATATTGATGATATTTCAAGAAATACGTGACGATCTTGGCTCAGTTTTACTTAAGTGACGTGAGATGGCCGATGTCCGATGATCAATTCTGGAATCATGGTTGCATGGTCGATATCTAATGTTAGTTCCGGAATTCTTGTTAGTGCATGGACTCCGCGGGTCCCCCAGGTTGGGGCCGGTGAAAACCCCCCTGGGCAAAGATCTGGGGTCCCTTCAGTCTGCTGGGCAAAGATCCAGGACGGGTGGCACTTAGACTTCGCGAGTCATGCTGGGTTATGTTACCGAGACGTCGATATTTCCGTCCGGAGTACATGTGTACACCTCATTTGTATGGCATGCATTACATTCGTACCATTATGACATTGCATCGTATTATGATTTGATTGAGATGCTTGATGATTGGATTGTGATGTTGGATTGGATCAGATATATTCAGACTTGACATATTTGGGATTAAATTCTTACATAGGTGATGACGGATACTCGGTTGTGATTATACTGTCTTATGCTTGGTTGGTTTATTTGCTTATCTGCTTTATTATTTGAATTACGTTAGCTATGCTTAGTTGGCCGATGATGTATACCTGTACTGTTGTTTGTACTGACCTGCACTTGATGCATTCTTTTATGAATGCAGAGTATCAGGTCGGATCCACTTCCGTGACCCGTAGCTGATCGACGCTTCAGCTTTCTCTCGAGTTTCCAGGGTGAGCATGGCCGTCCGCTGACCTTGAAGACTTTCTTATCATATGTAAGTGCCCGCACGGCCTAGGCTAAATGGGTCGCGACAACGGATCCTTATGCAGCCTTATCAGTGTTTTCACGGGAGCACTCCATTTGTTCTGGAGCTACAGTTTCGCCGGTATTATTCTTGTGTGCACATATGGGCATGACGGAGTCCTGTCCCGTCCTTATGATGTTTTGTACTCTTTGTAGAGGCTCATTGACAGATGTATATGTCTAGACGTTCAATAACCCATTGGTACCTAGCTTGTATATCATTTTTGCTACCTTGTCGGCTTGTACATATGGCATGGCTTATGATGTTTTTATAAATATGTTATATCTAGGAGCTTATGCCTTGATGGATTGTGATATTTATGAAGTTAACAACGTGGTCCACCTAGGTATGAATATAAGAAGTATGTTAAGTGCTGCTCGGTAGGTCAGCTCCGAGTACTAGTCATGGCCTTTCGGATGAGTCGTGACAAGAAACTACTAACGGAGTATCTACAATAAAATGCTTCATTTAAGCCTCTTTTTAGAAAATCGCATTGGAACCAGATTCATATGAAGAAGAATTAAAAGGGATAGCCATTACATACCTTTAGTGCCGACTTTACTGACAACAATGCACTTGACCTCCTACATGCATTATTCTACAAGAAAAAATAGTGATAATAGTATTATACTAAAGGGAGGTACAATAATGACACAATGAGTGGTGAGCTCGCTATACGATTAACTAAACAACGTTTCTCCATGCCCTTCTTTCTTCTAGATCTCACTGTTACACCCGGAACTTTGGGTTGCTAAACGATGAAGGGACTAACGAAAGTTAAGGCAAACATGATGTCCCTACAAGTAAGACGGGATACTTAAGAAACCCAACGTAAATTTTCAAAGAAGTTAAAGGCAAGGGAGAAAAGTCCGTTAAATGAAACTTCACCACAGCCCTGCAAAAAAGGGGGGTTCGATGGTCGTCCTTTGTGCCGTCGAACAGGTCGACGCCCCGTCGATGGCGCCGTAAAACTGACTTAGAACGAAGACCACTCGATGAACAGGTCGATGATCCGTCGATCAGTTCGACGGACCGTCCTTCTCATCGTCGAATGAGGAGAAATGACAGATTGTTCACTGGAAATTTGATGATATCGACGGTTAGATCGACGTCCCGTCGATCCAATCGACGCTCCGTCGATCGTACCGTACATCATGGACGGGACTGATCTCATGAATTAATATAAGACCCTCCTCTATTTCCATTTCATTTCATCTTCCACTCTCTTCTCTCTAAGAACTCACTAGAACCTTCTCCACCAATCTTCCATAAGAAATCAAAGGGAATCCATGGTCAACTACACCAAATACATGAAATCAAGTTTGTGAAACCCATTAAAAGTTCATCTAAGCCAAGGAAGCCCAAGAAGAGTGAGTTAGGGCTTTGGTGCAAGAAGATGAATTCCCCTCAAAAGCTGTTCATCCATCATTAGGTGAGTTTTATGACTCTTTTTATATGGTTTGAGTGGTTGAAAGTTGAAACATTTGAATTGTTGAAGGACATAACAATTGGTTCATGAATGTGTGAATAGTGATTGGTGTGAATTATGAATGTTGGTATGCTGTGATTGTGAAAATGTTATAAGTGACATTTAGACAATGAAATAAGTATTATATATGAGAAAACGCGATAACGAGTTATAATCATAATTGTGGAGAAATTTAAGAGAAATGATGAATTTCGGTAAATGTCGAGAAATGGTGATTGTTGTTATTAACGTTGAGAGTTGATATAGAATGTGGGAAAAGTATATAAACAAAGGAAGTGCTGCCCAATTTTCCCTAGAAATAGTGAAATGTTCTTAAAGCCGAGTAACTAATGTTAATGCGATTCCTTTCGAAGGTTGAAATACGAGCATCGAAGGAGGACAATCAAGCGATAAGATAGTTAAACGACAAAGGTATGTGAGGCTAGTCCTTTCCTTCTATGGCATGAATCATATAACGTAACTTTCTTTCTTCTCCATGAATCTCTTAAGTCCCGAAAAGATACAAGCTGATAGCCCTAATTTGCTACACAAGGTAATGAGTTAGAGTACAGGAGTTCTAAATGTTCATAAAATGATGTCATTATTGCTTACACTCACCTCATATACTCTTCCCTTCAAGGTGAGGAAGGATGTTAATGAATGCCCATAATGGAATCGGGGGATCACGACCTTACGACACCCCGATATGGTGTAGTTGTTCTTGAGTCTTATGCATGTACTAGGATAAGCATATTATGATAAGCATACTATGATGAGCATGCATGATGATGATGACATAACACCGCGCCTAATTGGCCGGGCAGTCACCGCTAAGGCGGGAAGCTATACTATACACCATGGCCAAATGGCATGGGCAGACACCACTAGTGGGTGGCATGAGATGGTACCCCGGCCGCAGGAGGCCTGGACGTAGGCTAATGCTACTGATTATCACACCGATCTAATATGGACGGGCAGCTTATATATGTTTATGCATTTACGATAAGATGATAATTACGAGTAAGTCAGCATGCATCACTTCTTTTCTATGTGACAGTCAGATACAGATGCTCCTCATTGATGTTCCCTTTATTTCATTGATATGATATTATTGCTTATGCCTCTCATACTCAGTACAATGTTCGTACTGGCGTCCTTTTTCTTTGGACGATGTGTTCATGCCCACAGGTAGACAGGGAGGCGATCTTGCCCCAGATTCGTAGGAGCTGTCAGCTGTTGAGAGCACTCCATTATTCCGGAGGTGCTTATCGTATTCCTTTTTGTACATGTATGTTTTTGGCACGATGGGGTCCTGTCCCGTTCATATGTCTAGTTCTCTAGTAGAGGCTCGTAGATACGTAGTGGGGGCGTTATGATCTCACGAGGTTGCTACTACGTGTATATATATGTGTGTGTGTGTATTTTAGTTCAATGACCAAAAAGGGCTTGTGCATATTAAAGTATTTATATTTTCGAAGTAAAGATGGTTTTCTTGTAAGTTGAGTACAATATTGATAAAGGCATTAGACGAGAGTGATAAGCAGTAGGATGAGGGGTGCTCGGTGGTTATCCCCGGGTACTTATCGTGGCCATGGTCGGGTCGTGACAAAAGTTGTATCAGAGCGGTTCAGTCCTAGGAAGTGTCGACGAGCCGTGTCTAGTAGAGTCTTGTTTATGGTGTGTTGCGCGCCACGCTAATAAACAAGAGGCTACAGGGCATCTATAAAAAATGACCGTCTTTCTTCTTATGGGATCGTGCGATAGAGCCGTGTATAAGATTTTTCCCTCCTTAATAGTGTGTTGTGATTTCAGAATGCCGCCAAAGGGGAAAGCTACAGCTGCCTAAAAGGGCAAGGCTACGACGAACAGGCGAGTAGTAAGGGAGCCGCCAACGGATATAGAAGAAGGCGAGTCCCACAATGAGGCCTTATCTAATACTTCTACTACCCCGCCTAATGTGGAAGAGCAAAGGGGAGCCCCAGCTCTAATCCCTCCTCCAGTTGCTTCGGGTTAGCGAATGACCGAGGCCATACATCTACTGACACAGTTGGTTGCCGCTCAGGCACAACGGCAAAATGCGGGGCCAAGTGATCGATCCGTCAGTACTAGAGCCCGTGACTTTATGACTTTAAATCCTCCAGAGTTCTTTGGGTCGAAGCCGGAGGAAGACCCGCAGGGCTTTATTGATGAGATGTTGAGGACCCTAAAGATTATTCACGCCTCTGAGACTGAGTCCGTGGAGTTGGCATCTTATAGGCTCCGGGATGTGGCAGTATTATGGTATAACAACTAGGTATTGTCAAGAGGGGAGAATGCACCCCCTCCGATTTGGCAAGAATTCGCCGATGCCTTCATCCGCCATTATTTGCCACCCGAGGTCCGTCGAGCCAGATAGAACAGATTCCTAAATTTGAAGCAAGGGAACATGAGTGCCCGGGAGTATAGCCTGCAATTTAATTCCCTGGCTAGATATGCACCGGCTATGGTGGCCGACATAGGAGATCGGGTGCATAGATTCGTGAGTGGCTTGGGGCCCCATATATTCAAAGATTGCTTGACAGCTTCGTTACAAGATGGGATGGATATTTCTAGGATACAAGCCCCTTCCCAGAATTTAGAGGGGCGATAACAACCACAAAGAAGCGATCGCCATATTGACAGGCGACAGAGCAAGAGGGCTAGGTCTATGGGGGCAGGTAGTGATTATAGAGGGGGACCAATGCAGACCTCTTCTAGACAGTCAGGCCAGTCGGTGACTAGCGCACCTCCTCGGTTTACGGGTAGGAGGTTTGATCGCTCCTTTCGTTCAGGACAACGTCAGAGTTCGAGGGCCTCAGATTCTCAATTCAGGGAAGACTATAGTCAGAGGAGACCCTCAGTACAGCGATGCAGCCAATGCGGTAGACTACATTCTGGACAATGTCGCCAAGGTTCGGATGCTTGTTATACTTGTGGTCCGGTGGGGCACATGATGAGAGATTGCCCGTCGGCGAGTGGCAGAGTTGGGGTTCAGCCTACAAGTTCGGCAGCTGGTTCTTCCACAGTGCGCCCGCTAGGGTAGACTCCTCAGATGTCAGCAGGCCAAGGCAGAGGTAGAGGGGCAGCATCTACTTCAGGTGCCACTCAGCCCCGTATATTTGATTTAGTCGGACGACAGGATCTTGAGTCCTCCCCCGATGTGTTTACAGGTACACTATGCATATTTTCCTATGTTGTATATGCCTTGATAGATCCGGGCTCCACTTTTTCCTATATTACCCCGTATGTTGCTGGTCGCATTCGGGTGAAACCTGAGCCAATCAAACCTTTCGAGGTATCTACTCTGGTTAGTGATCTCGTGATGGCTAGACAAGTGTATAGAAATTGTGTGATCGTCAAACTAAAGCTGATTTGGTTGAGCTTGAAATGTTGGAATTCGAGGTGATCATGGGTATGGACTTGTTGGCCACATGCTACGCTAATGTTGATTGTCGAACGAAAGTAGTTCGTTTCCAATTCCCGGGAGAACCCTTGCTAGAAAGGAAGGGTAATACAGCGTCTCCGAGAGGTAGGTTTATTTCCTATCTCAAGGCCAGAAAGATGATAGAAAAAGGCTACATTTATCATCTAGTCCGAGTTCAGGACATCGAAGCTAAGCCGCTAACTTTCCAATCTGTTCCGGTAGTAAATGAATTCCCGGATGTATTTCCAAATGAACTTCCAGGCCTTCCTCCAGAAAGAGAAATTGACTTCGCCATTGATGTGTTACCGGACACCAAGCCTATTTCTATTCCTCCTTATCGCATGGCTCCGGCAGAATTAAAAGAGCTAAAGGCGCAATTAAAAGATTTGCTCGAAAAGGGGTTTATCAGACCCAGTTCATCGCCGTGGGGAGCGCCAGTCCTGTTTGTGAGAAAGAAAGACGGTTCCCTACGAATGTCCATCGATTATAGGCAGTTGAACAAGGTGACAATAAAGAACAAATATCCTCTCCCGAGAATTGACGATTTATTTGATCAGCTGCAGGGTGCCAAGTGGTTTTCTAAAATAGACTTGAGGTCAGGTTACCATCAAGTGAGGGTTAGAGAAGAAGATATTCCTAAGACAGCCTTCAGAACGAGATATGGCCATTATGAGTTTCGGGTGATGTCGTTTGGGTTGACTAATGCTCCGGCTGTGTTTATGAATTTAATGAATAACGTGTTCAAGCCACTCTTGGACTTATTTGTAATAGTATTCATTGATGATATTTTGGTGTATTCGCGCACAGAATCAGAACATGCTGATCATTTGCGTATCGTACTTGGAATTCTTCGAGCACGAGAGCTATATGCAAAATTTTCAAAGTGTGAGTTTTGGCTGAATTCCGTAACATTTCTAGGACATGTCATTTAAGATGATGGTATTCGAGTTGATACTCAGAAAATTGAGGCGGTAAAGAATTGGCCGAGGCCTACGATGCCTACCGAAGTTCGTAATTTTCTGGGATTGGCAGGTTATTATAGAAGGTTCGTGGAGGGCTTCTCTTCTATGTCAGCCCCATTGACGAAGCTAACCCAGAAGTCAGCTAAATTCCAATGGAATGATGCTTGTGAATGCAGTTTTCAAATGTTGAAGGACAGATTAACCTCAGCCCCAGTCTTAACGCTTCCAGAAGGGTCCGATGGTTATGTAGTATACTGCGATGCTTCGGGTGTTGGGTTAGGATGTGTGTTAATGCAGCACGGCAGAGTTATTGCTTATGCCTCGAGACAGTTGCGAAAGCATGAACAGAACTATCCAACTCATGGCCTTGAATTGGCTGCAGTTATTCATGCGTTGAAGATATGGAGGCATTATTTGTATGGTATGCATGTTGATATCTATACAGACCACAAAAGTCTCCAATACATTTTCAAACAGAAGGAGTTGAACTTGCGACAGAGGCGGTGGTTAGAATTGCTGAAAGATTATGATGTGAATATTTTATACCACCCCGGAAAAGCAAATGTGGTGGCCGATGCGCTTAGCCGCCGATCCATTGGTAGTTTATGTGAAGTCTCTCCGGAAAAGAAAGAGATAGTTCATGAGCTTTATCAACTAGCTAATCTCGGAGTGCGGGTAATTGATGCGGGTAGTGCAGGGATTAGCATTAATGATTCTGCGGTTTCGTCCCTGATCACGGAAGTGAAAGAGCGTCAGTATAAAGACCCGCGGTTGAGCCACTACAGAGACGCATTTCATGAAAAGGAGAGATCTCCATTTAAAACATCGATGGATGATACTCTTAGATACCATGGCAGGCTTTGTGTTCCGAATGCTGCAGGATTGCGTCGACGAATTCTGGAAGAAGCTTATTATTATCGGTATTCTATTCACCCAGGCGCAACAAAGATGTATCACGACCTCAAATTGATATATTGGTGGGATGGCATGAAAAGAGACATAGCGGAGTTCGTAGCCCATTGTTCAAATTGCCAACAAGTAAAGAGCGAACACCAGAAGCCAGGACGGCTATTGCAAGCAATGGAAATCCTTACTTGGAATTGGGAAACCATCAATATGGATTTCATTGTGGGATTGCCCCATTCCCGAGGCAAATATGACTCTATATGGGTGATTGTGGACAGATTAACAAAGGCAGCCCATTTTATCCCAATCAAGACTACATACCCAGCCGAAGGTTATGTGAGGTTATATCTCAAAGAAATTGTGCGACTTCATGGTGTTCCATTATCCATTATTACCGATAGAGGGGCGTAGTTTACAGCCAAGTTCTGGAAATCCTTTTAAGAAGGCCTAGGTACCCGGGTGAAGCTTAGCACAGCATTCCATCCGCAGACTGATGGGCAGGCCGAACGTACTATTCAGACCTTGGAAGACATGCTCCGGCCGTGTGTGTTGGATTTTGGTGGTAGTTGGGATGATCATCTACCCCTTATTGAGTTCGCTTATAATAATATCTACCATTCGAGTATCCAAATGGCCCCGTATGAAGCTTTATACGGGAGAAAGTGTAGGTCCCCAATTGGGTGGTTTGAAATAGGAGAGGTACAATTAATAGGCCCCGAATTGATTCAACAAGCAGTAGAAAAAGTCAAGTTGATCCGAGATCGATTGCTAACAGCCTAAAGTCGCCAAAAGTCTTATGCGGACAATCGTCGACGAGACTTGGAATTTCAAGTTAGTGATTGGGCATTTTTTAGAGTATCGCTAATGAAAGGGGTGATGAGATTTGGCAAGAAAGGGAAGTTGAGTCCTCGATACATCGGGCCTTACAAAATTATTCGTAAGGTCGGCCAAGTAGCCTATGAATTGGAATTGCCTTCAGAGCTCGAATCAGTTCACCCGGTTTTTCATGTCTCAATGCTCCGCAAGTGTGTTAGAGATCCCAAAAGAATTGTTCCAATAGACGATATACAGGTGACCGAAAAGTTGGCATATGAAGAAGCACCCATTACCATCTTAGATAGGAAAGTACGAAGACTTCGAAATAAAGAAGTGGCTTCAGTTAAGGTGTTATGGCGGAATAACAATCAAGAAGAGATGACTTGGGAGGCAGAAGAGAAAATGAATTCCAGGTATCCACACTTATTCCAAACCCCAGGAGAGGCAGAGATGAAGCGCCGGCAGTATAAGGTGCGTATGCAGTAAATGAAGTGTAATAATTATAGTATCTGAACATCCCTATTTCCAACATTACTCAAGAACCATGTCCCCTATCTTTCGGCAGCTTTCGTAAGTCTTTCTTAGTGTTTTATTGTGTTGTGGCCCTGTGAGGAAAATTATTATAGGTTGTTGTGACAGGATGGTAGCGCCATATTACAGGGGAAACTCTGGCGAAATTTTTGCAGAATTCTTGAGTACTTAACATTCGAGAACGAATATTCCAAAAGGGGGGAAGAATGTACACCCCAGAACTTTGGGTAGCTAAACGATGAAGGGAATAACGAAAGTTAAGGCAAACATGATGTCCCTACAAGTAAGAAGGGATACTTAAGAAACCCAACGTAAATTTTCAGAGAATTTAAAGGCAAGGGAGAAAAGTCCGTTAAATGAAACTTCACCACAGCCCTGCAAAAAAGGGGGGTTCGACGGTCGTCCTTTGTGCCGTCGAACAGGTCGACGCCTCGTCGATGGTGCCGTAAAACTGAGCTGGAACGAAGACCACTCGACGAACAGGTCAACGATCCGTCGATCAGTTCGACGGACCGTCCTTCTCACCGTCGAATGAGGAGAAATAACAGATTGTTCATTGGAAATTTGACAATATCAACGGTCAGATCGACGTCTCATCGATCATATCGTACATCACGGACGGGACTGATCTCATGAATTAATATAAGACCCTCCTCCAATTTCATTTCATTTCATCTTCCACTCTCTTCTCTCTAAGAACTCTCTAGAACCTTCTCCACCATTCTTCCACAAGAAATCAAAGGGAATCCATGGTCAACTACACCAAATACATGAAATCAAGTTTGTGAAACCCATTAAAAGTTCATCTAAGCCAAGGAAGCCCAAGAAGAGTGAGTTAGGGTTTTGGTTCAAGAAGAGGAATTCCCCTCAAAGGCTGTTCATCCATCATTAGGTGAGTTTTATGACTTTTTTTATATGGTTTGAGTGGTTGAAAGTTGAAACATTTGAATTGTAGAAGGACAAAACAATTGGGCCATGAATGTGTGAATAATGATTGGTGTGACTTATGAATGTTGGTATGCTGTGATTGTGAAAATGTTATAAGTGACATTTAGACCATGAAATAAGTATTATATATGAGAAAACGCGATAACGAGTTATAATCATAATTGTGGAGAAATTTAAGAGAAATGGTGAATTTCGGTAAATGTAGAGAAATGATGATTGTTGTTATTAACGTTGAGAGTTGATATAAAATGTGGGAAAAGTAGTATAAACAAAGGAAGTGCTGCCCAATTTTCCCTAGAAATAGTGAAATGTTCTTATAGCCGAGTAACTAATGTTAATGCGATTCCTTTCGAAGGTTGAAATACGAGCATCGAAGGAGGACAATCAAGCGATAAGATAGTTAAACGACAAAGGTATGTGAGGCTAGTCCTTTCCTTCTATTGCATGAATCCTATAACGTAACTTTCTTTCTTCTACATGAATCCCTTAAGTCCCGAAAAGATACAAGCTGATAGCCCTAATTTGCTACACAAGGTAATGAGTTAGAGTACAGGAGTTCTAAATGTTCATAAAATGATGTCATTATTGCTTACACTCACCTCATATACTCTTCCCTTCAAGGTGAGTGTTACACCTCGAAAAAATCTTCCGTTGGTACGCAAATGAATGAACGAGTGAAATACGAGTATCGGGTTAATGATGACTTAAGGGCATTTTGGGAAAGAGTTATAACGTCCCTTAGATTGCTAATGAAGTGTTAAACAGGTGTTAAGAAGGTTCCATAAGGGTTGGAGATCAACGAAGTGACGAGAACAAGTTCAGAGGACTGGTGAGTTTTACGGCACATTATACGGACCGTATAATGGACCGTAAAACCATCACACCGAGGGTTGCTCACTGGTGGAATTTTACGGTCAGTTATACGGACCGTATAAAGTTTTACAGCCCGTATAATGAACCGTCAAATGGTCACAGTGAAGGGTGAAGGAAAGGCACGTTCTACGGTCAATTATACGGACCGTATAATGGACCCCGACAGATCAGTGATGGTTTATTTAATAAGGGACCAAGTTCATGAAATCATTTCCACATTTCATCCTTCTCTCTAAAACATCTCTCTACATTTATTATACAAGTTTTCAAGGATTGAAAGCCATCAATAATATAAACCAAGTGAATTAAGAGTAAGGAACCCCATTAAAGGCCATTCAAGTCAAGAAATCCAAATGGAGGAAAACTAGGGTTTTTGCTCAAGTGGAGTATTATCAACTAAGGCTTGTTCCTACAACTTCTAAGGTAAGATTCACAATATTTATATGTTGTTTGAGGTATTTGAGAGTTAAAATGCTTGGACAATAGAAGAGTATAACAAAATGGGTCATGAATGATGAATAGTGACGTTTTGAGAAATAGTTCAAATTGAATCATGATTGTTGTTGTGTTGTGACATGAATGTGTTATAAATGACGTTAAAACCATGAAATAGACATTGTAAATGAATGGACGAAGTTGGGTGTTGTGACCACGAATATGGATAAATGAAAGTGAATTGAGAAACCTAGCTAATGTGGATGATTAATAGCCATTGTTATGATATTGTGAATGTGTTGTTGACGTTTGGAAGTTGAATTACGATATGGAGGAATGTCGTATAAATAGAGGAAATGCTGTCCGATTTTCTCTAGCTTTAGCCATGTGTGCTAATTGTCGATTCTAATGATAGTACGACTTTAATGAAGGTAGAAACGTGAGCATCCAAGGAGTACGTGCAAGTGTAGAATAGTTCAACGAAAAGGTATGTAAGGCTAACCCTTATTTCATAAGGCATGGCTCTTTGGCCAAACCTCTAATCCCCTATAAGCTTATGATGTCTTCAATGACTTATATTTCGAGCTAATAAGTTCACGATGCTTGATATGCACTACGATTGTACTAATTTCCTCACCTAATGAATAAACCTATAATATAGATGTAACGATAATGGTGATGATAGTATGATGATGAGAGCAAAATGATGCCAAAGATGCTTATGAGCTATTATATATGTATATGTGCTTATGATGGGCTACAATGGGACCCCGAGCTTATAATGCCGGGTAGAATATATGTATATGAATATGTATAGATTATGTATATGATTACTTAACGTGCGCACACATCTGCAGATGGTACGGATAACCCTGAAGCCTTGGTAGGGCCAGGTAGATATAACCTTGAGCCTTGATTGGCCAAGTATGTATGAAACACCGAACCTCTATGGTCGGGTACACTATGTATACCTGTATATATATATGTATATGCTATGTAAATGACATCATTAAGAGTACGAATAAGTTATGTATAGGAGATGTAAATGATTATGAGGTTAAATAAGTACGGATATGGATGTATGTATGCGGATACGCAATAGAAATGGAATATCTCTATGGAAAGCAAGTAAGTGTCATGATGATGATATTATTGCCCCCCTCATATGCTACTTCACATGTGGTTCTTTATGCTTCTATATCGATGTTGATCATGGTTTACATACTCAGTACATTCTTCGTACTGACGTCCTTTTGTTTGTGGACGCTGCGTCATGCCAGCAGGTGCACAGGGAGACAGACTTGATCCATAGCAGCTTTCTCAGAGATTACATAGCAGAACTCCATTTCATTCGGAGCCATAGATTTTGGGTACTTATTCTTTTGTGTATATAGTTATGGGCATAGCAGGGTCCTGTCCCGCTCATGTAATATGTATACTCTTCTTAGAGGCTCGTAGACATGTGTATGTGGGTAGATATGTTTGGCCTTGTCGGCCTATGTTTTGTATATCATTTTGTTGGCCTCGTCGGCCTTGTACATTTGATGTGGCACAGATGCCTATGAGGCTATCCAAGATGATTGTCGCCCAACGGGACTAATATGATTGATGACTAGAATGCATGACTTGATTTATGAATCGCCTAGATATTATGTGAATGTGTGTTAAGGGGTGCCCGGGTGGGGTAGCATCGGGTGCTCGTCGCGGCCCCCTAGTCGGGTCGTGACAAAAGTGGTATCAGAGCAGTTCAGTCCTAGGGTGTGTCTACGAGCCGTGTCTAGTAGAGTCTTGGTTATGGGTGTGTTGCGCGCCACACTTATAAACAAGAAGCTGCGGACATTTTAGGAATAAATGACCTTCTTTCTTCATAAGAATCGTGCGATAGAGCTATGATGTAAGAAATCCTTGTTCCTTAATAGTGTGTTGTGTATTTCAGAGAATGCCTGTAAAGAGAAAGGCTATAGCGGCCCAAAAGGGCAAGACGGTGGCATAAAAGTGGGCTGGAAAAGCACCGCCGCCGGTAGTAGAAGAAAATGAGGCCCAGAGTGCGGCTCAATCCCAGTCCTCCCAGACAGTGCCTGTTACTGAGGAGCGTGAGGGAGCTCCAGCTCCTCCCCCGTATGCTTCAGGACAAGATGTCAAAGAGGCCATACAATTGCTTACACAGTTGGTTGCTGCTCAGAGTCAGCGGTAAGGTACGAGGCAGGGTGACAGGGCTGTTAGTGCAAGGGCCCGTGATTTCATTACTTTAAACCCTCCGGAGTTCTTTGGGTCAAAGCCGGAGGAGGATATTCAAGACTTCATTGATGGTATGTTGAGGACGCTCCGATTGATACACGCTTTAGACACCAAGTCGGTGGAGTTAGTGTCATATAGATTGAGAGATGTCTCGGTCCAATGGTATACAATTTGGATGGCTTCCCGGGGAGCCAATGCACCTCCCCCTGTATGGCAAGAGTTTGTTGATGCTTTTCTCCGACACTATATGCCTCCGGAAGTTCGGCGAGCTAGAGCTGATAAGTTCTTGAATTTGAGGCAAGGTAGCATGAGTGCTCTAGAGTATAGTCTCCGCTTCAATCCCTTAGCTAGGTATGCTTCAGCCATGGTAGCGGATATGGGTGATCGAGTGCACCGGTTTGTGAAAGGCCTAGGGCCACACTTGATGGATAGATGTTTGACTGCGTCCCTTCTGGACGGTATGGATATTGCACGCATTCAGGCCCATGCTCAGAACATAGAGGAAAGCTTGCAACAGCAAATGAGTGAGCATGAGCAAGATAGGGGCCATATCAAGAGGGCAAGATCGTCGGGTTCGACGGGTGAGTTTAGAGGTGGGAATAGGCAGCAGTTCTCCAGACATTCAGACTATTCTATGACCAGTGCGCCTCCACGGTTTTCAGGCCAAAGATTTGATAGATCTACTCGTTCAAGGCCGAGTCAGAGTTTCTCAGGGTCTCAGTTTAGAGGTGATTCAGGTCAGGCGAGGCCACCCGTACCACGATGTTCCTAGTGTGGGAAGTTGCATTGGGGTCAGTGCCGATCAGGCTCAGATGGTTGCTATTCATGCGGTCAACCAGGCCATATCATGCGTGATTGCCCCTCAGTACATGGTAGAGGTAGGACCCAGCCATCAGGGTCGGCAGCCAGATCATCAGCATCTGTACGCCCTACGGAGCCAGGTTCACATGCGCCAATCGGCCATGGTAGAGGTAAAGGGAGATCTCCCAATTCTAGCGGTCCTCAGCACCGTATTTATGCTTTGGCTGGACGCCAAGATCTTGAGTCTTCTCCTGATGTGGTCACAGGTATATTATCGGTATTCTCTCATGATGTATATGCTTTGATTGATCCGGGCTCCACATTATCATATGTTACACCATATATTGCGAGTCAATTTATAGTCGAGCCGGAGTCGATCAAACCTTTTGAGGTGTCTACACCCGTGGGTGAATCGGTAATAGCTAGCCAAGTATATAGAGATTGTGTAGTTATGATTTGTGATCATCGTACCATGATTGATTTGTATGAACTAAAGATGGTAGATTTTGATGTCATTATGGGTATGGATTGGTTGGCTTCTTGTTATGCCAATGTTGATTGCCGGATGAAGATGGTTTGTTTCCAGTTTCCGGGAGAACCAGTTTTAGAATGGAAAGGAAATATGGCATCACCAAAGGGTAGGTTTATTTACTACCTAAAGGCAAGGAAGATGATCACAAAAGGGTGCATTTATCACCTAGTGCGAGTTCGAGATGTAGAAGCTGAGTCACCAACTCTTCAATCAGTTCGCGTAGTGAGTGAATTTCTGGATGTATTCCCGGAAGAGCATCCAGGCCTTCCTCCCGAGCGGGAGATCGATTTTGCTATTGATGTGTTGCCAGACACTAAGCCTATATCTATTCCTCCCTATAGAATGGCACCCGCAGAATTGAAAGGGTTGAAGGAGCAACTGAAAGACTTGCTCGAGAAAGGCTTCATTAGGCCTAGTTCATCCCCGGGGGGAGCACCCGTATTATTTGTCCGAATGAAAGATGGCTCTTTGAGAATGTGCATTGATTATCGGCAATTGAACAAAGTGACGATCAATAACAAATATCCACTTCCGAGGATTGATGACTTATTTGATCAATTCCAAGGTGCCAAATGGTTTTCAAAGATTGATTTGAGGTCCGGGTATCATCAAGTGAGATTTAGGGAGAAAGATATCCCTAAGACAGCTTTCAGAACAAGATATGGCCATTTTGAGTTCTGAGTAATGTCGTTTGGGCTAACTAATGCGCCGGCAGTATTTATGGATTTGATGAACAATGTATTCAGGCCTTTTCTGGATCTATTCGTGATTGTATTCATCGATGATATCTTGGTGTATTCTAGATCCGAGGTCGAGCATGCGGATCATTTGCGTATTGTCCTCGGAGTTCTTCGAACTCGAGAGTTGTTTGCGAAATTTTCTAAGTATGAGTTTTGGTTGAACTCAATATCATTTCTGGGCCATATTGTTGCGGCCGATGGTATTCCGGTAGATAGCCAAAAGATTGAGGTCGTGAAGACTTGGCCAAGGCCCACAACTCCTACGGAGTTTCGTAGCTTTCTGGGCTTAGCAGGTTATTACAGGAGATTCGTTGAGGGTTTTTCTTCTATTTCTGCACCACTCACAAAGTTGACCCAGAAATCGACAAAGTTTCAATGGACAGATGCTTGTGAACGTAGCTTCCAAGAGTTGAAAGATAGGTTGACTTCCGCACCAGTCTTGACACTTCCAGAGGGATTGGAAGGATATGTTGTTTATTGTGATGCCTCAGGTGTTGGGCTAGGCTGTGTATTGATGCAGCACGGTAAGGTGATTGCGTATGCTTCAAGGCAGTTACGAAAACATGAGCAGAATTATCCAACACATGATTTAGAATTTGCTGCGGTAGTCCATGCATTAAAGATATGGAGACATTATTTATATGGTGTCCATGTGGATATTTATACAGATCATAAGAGTCTCCAGTATATTTTCAAGCAGAAAGAGTTGAATTTGCGGCAACGACGATGGTTGGAGTTGCTAAAAGATTATGATGTTGATATCTTGTATCACCCCGGGAAGGCCAACATTGTGGCTGATGCTCTTAGCCGCAGATCCATGCGAAGTCTATGTGAAGTGCGACAAGAGAAGAGAGAAATGACCCGTGAGCTCCTACATCTAGCTAGCCTAGGAGTCCGAGTGATGGACTCAGGTAGCCGGGGACCACTATTCAGAATTCAGCATTTTCGTCGCTAGTAGCGGAAGTGAAAGCGCGGAAATATGAGGATGCTATGCTAGTGCAGTTCGGAGATACACTCCCTCAGAAAGAGGAGTCATCATTTGATGTTTCAGGAGACGGAGTCCTTCGATGTTGAGGCAAATTATGTGTTCCCGATGTGGTGGGGCTACGCCACCAAATATTGAGAGAAGCTCATTGTTCCCGTTATTCTGTCCACCCCGGAGCGATGAAAATGTATCATGATCTCAAGTCTGTATATTGGTGGAATGGGATGAAGAGAGATGTCGCGGAATTTGTGGCTCAATTTCCTAATTGCCAACAAGTGAATATCGAGCACCAAAAGCCGGGCGGATTGTTGCAAGCTATAGAAATCCCAACTTCGAAGTGGGAAGTGATTAATATGGATTTCATTACAGGCTTACCCCGTACTCGACGTAAGTATGATTCCATATGGGTGATTGTGGATAGACTCACTAAATCAGCTCATTTCTTACCAGTCAAAACGACGTACGTGGCAGAAGATTATGCAAAGCTTTACCTTAAAGAGATAGTGAGACTCCATGGTGTTCCAGTATCGATTATCTCAGACAGAGGAACCCAGTTTACAGCTAATTTTTGGACGTCTTTCCAAGAGGGTCTAGGGACCAAAGTGAGCCTTAGCACGGCATTTCACCCACAGACCGATGGGCAAGCCGAACGTACTATTCAGACTCTTGAAGATATGTTACGGGCATGTATGATAGATTTTGGAGGTAGTTGGGATGATCATTTGCCACTCATTGAATTTGCTTACAATAATAGTTATCATTCTAGCATTCAAATGGCACCGTATGAGGCTTTATATGGGCGAAAATTTAGATCCCCAATTGGGTGGTTCGAGGTAGGCGAGACTAAATTGGTCGGGCCAGACTTGGTCCAACAAGCCATAGAGAAAGTCAAGCTCATACAAGATCGGTTGCTAGCGGCTCAAAGTCGCCAAAAGTCCTATGCGGATAATCGTCGAAGGGACTTAGAGTTCCAAATTAAATATTGGGTATTCTTAAAAGTGTCGCCCATGAAGGGCGTTATGAGATTTGGCAGAAAGGGGAAGCTTAGTCCCCGGTATATAGGGCCTTATGAGATTGTGCGTAAAATAGGCAAAGTGGCCTATAAGTTAGATCTACCTCCAGATTTGGAGTCAGTCCATCCCGTTTTCCATGTCTCGATGCTTCGGAAATGTGTTGGGGATCCTACGAGGATCGCCCCAGTAGATGATGTTCAAGTGACAGAAAAGTTAACTTATGATAAGATACCCATTGCCATATTAGAAAGGCAAGTACAGAGGCTTAGAAACAAAGAAGTGGCCTCAGTTAAGGTTTTGTGGAGAAATAACAATCGAGAGGAAATGACATGGGAAGGGGAAGAAAATATGCGATCCAAATACCCACATTTATTTCAGCCTTCGGACGAGGGCCAAGATGAGACGTCAAAATCATATGGTATGTATGATTTCCTTTTTATGCTTTTGGGTCGTGTGTGGCCAAATTTTAAATACTATTGTGTTGTGGCCCTGTGAGGCATCGATATTTTGGGTTGTTGTGGCAGGTTGGTAGTGCCATATTATAGGGGAAACTCTGGCAAAATTTTTGTAGAATCCCCGAGTGCTTAACATTCGAGGACGAATGTTCTTAAGGGCGGAAGAATGTTACACCTCGGAAAAATCTTCCGTTGGTACGCAAATGAATGAACCAGTGAAATACGAGTATCGGGTTAATGATGACTTAAGGGCATTTTGGGAAAGAGTTATAACGTCCCTTAGATTGCTAATGAAGTGTTAAACAGGTGTTAAGAAGGTTCCATAAGGGTTGGAGATCAACGAAGTGACGAGAACAAGTTCAGTGGACTGGTGAGTTTTACGGCACATTATACGGACCGTATAATGTTTTACGGACCGTATAATGGACCGTAAAACCATCACAGCGAGGGTTGCTCACTGGTGCAATTTTATGGTCAGTTATACGGACCGTATAAAGTTTTACGGCTCGTATAATGAACCGTCAAATGGTCACAGTGAGGGGTGAAGGAAAGGCACGTTCTACGGTCAATTATACGGACCGTATAATGGACCCCGACAGATCAGTGATGGTTTATTTAATAAGGGACCAAGTTCATGAAATCATTTCCACATTTCATCCTTCTCTCTAAAACTTCTCTCTACATTTATTATACAAGTTTTCAAGGATTGAAAGCCATCAATAACATAAACCAAATGAATCAAGAGTAAGGAAACCCATTAAAGGCCATTCAAGTCAAGAAATCCAAATGGAGGAAAACTAGGGTTTTTGCTCAAGTGGAGTATTATCAACTAAGGCTTGTTCCTACAACTTCTAAGGTAAGATTCACGATATTTATATGTTGTTTGAGGTATTTGAGAGTTAAAATGCTTGGACACTAGAAGAGTATAGCAAAATGGGTCATGATTGATGAATAGTGACGTTTTGAGAAATAGTTCGAATTGAATCATGATTGTTGTTGTGTTGTGACATGAATGTGTTATAAATGACGTTAAGACCATGAAATAGACATTGTAAATGAATGGACGAAGTTGGGTGTTGTTACCACGAATATGGATAAATGAAAGTGAATTGAGAAACCTAGCTAATGTGGATGATTAATAGCCATTGTTATGATATTGTGAATGTGTTGTTGACCTTTGGAAGTTGAATTACGATATGGAGGAATGTCGTATAAATAGAGGAAATGTTGTCCGATTTTCTCTAGCTTTAGCCATGTGTGCTAATTATCGATTCTAATGATAGTATGACTTTAATTAAGGTAGAAACGTGAGCATCCAAGGAGTACGTGCAAGTGTAGAATAGTTCAACGAAAAGGTATGTAAGGCTAACCCTTCTTTCATAAGGCATGGCTCTTTGGCCAAACCTCTATTCCTCTATAAGCTTATGATGTCTTCAATGACTTATATTCCGAGCTAATAAGTTCACGATGCTTGATATACACTACGATTGTACTAAGTTCCTCACATGACGAATAAGCCTATAATATAGATGTAACGATAATGGTGATGATAGTATGATGATGAGAGCAAAACGATGTCAAAGATGCTTATGAGCTATTATATATGTATATGTGCCTATGAATGGCTAAAATGGGACCCCGAGCTTATAATACCGGGTAGAATATATGTATATGAATATGTATAGAGTATGTATATGATTACGTAACGGGCGCACACATCTGCAGATGGTACGGATAACCCTGAAGCCTTGGTAGGGCCAGGTAGATATAACCTTGAGCCTTGGTTGGCCAAGTATGTATGAAACACCGAACCTCTATGGTCGGGTACGCTATGTATACCTGTATATATATATATTTATATGCTATGTAAATGACATCATTAAGAGTACGAATATGTTATGTATAGGAGATGTAAATGATTATGAGGGTAAATAAGTACGGATATGGATGTATGTATGCGGATACGCAATAGAAATGGAATGTCTCTATGGAAAGAAAGTAAGTGCCATGATGATGATATTATTGCCCCCCTCCTATGCTACTTCACATGTGGTTCTTTATGCTTCTATATCGATGTTGATCATGCTTTACATACTCAGTACATTCTTCGTACTGACGTCCTTTTATTTGTGGACGCTGCGTCATACCCGCAGGTGCACAGGGAGACAGACTTGATCCATAGCAGCTTTCTCAGAGATTACATAGCAGAGCTCCATTTCATTCGGAGCCATAGCTTTTGGGTACTTATTCTTTTGTGTATATAGTTATGGGCATAGTGGGGTCCTGTCCCGCTCATGTAATATGTATACTCTTCTTAGAGGCTCGTAGACATGTGTATGTGGGTAGATATGTTTGGCCTTGTGGCCTATGTTTTGTATATCATTTTGTTGGCCTCGTCGGCCTTGTACATTTGATGTGGCACAGATGCCTATGAGGCTATCCAAGATGATTGTCGCCCAACGGGACTAATATGATTGATGACTAGAATGCATGACTTGATTTATGAATCGCCTAGATATTGTGTGAATGTGTGTTAAGGGGTGCCCGGGTGGGGTAGCACCGGGTACTCGTCGCGGCCCCCTAGTCGGGTCGTGACAGTGAGGCAGGATGTTAATGAGTGCCCATAATGGAATCGGGGGATCACGACCTTACGTCACCCCGATATGGTGTAGTTGTTCTTGAGTCTTATGCATGTACTAGGATAAACATATTATGATAAGCATACTATGATAAGTATGTATGATGATGATGACATAACACCGCGCCTAATTGGCCGGGCAGTCACCGCTAAGGCGGGAAGCTATACTATACACCATGGCCAAATGGCATGGGCAGACACCACTAGTGGGTGGCATGAGATGGTACCCCGGCCGCGGGAGGCCTGGACGCAGGCTAATGCTACTGATTATCACACCGATCTAATATGGACGGGCAGCTTATATATGTTTATGCATTTACGATAAGATGATAATTATAAGTAAGTCAGCATGCATCACTTCTTTTCTATGTGACAGTCAGATACAGATGCTCCTCATTGATGTTCCCTTTATTTCATTGATGTGATATTATTGCTTATGCCTCTCATACTCAGTACAATGTTCGTACTGACGTCCTTTTTCTTTGGACGATGTGTTCATGCCCACAGGTAGACAGGGAGGCGATCTTGCCCCAGATTCGTAGGAGCTGTCAGCTGTTGAGAGCACTCCATTGTTCCGGAGGTGCTTATGGTCTTCCTTTTTGTACATGTATGTTTTTAGCACGACGGGGCCCTGTCCCGTTCATATGTCTAGTTCTCTAGTAGAGGCTCGTAGATACATAGTGGGGGTGTTATGATCTCACGAGGTTGCTACTACGTGTACATATATATATATATATATATATGTGTGTGTGTGTGTGTATTTTAGTTCAATGACCAAAAAGGGCTTGTGCATATTAAAGTATTTATATTTTCGAAGTAAAGATGGTTTTCTTGTAAGTTGAGTATAATATTGATAAAGGCATTAGACGAGAGTGATAAGCAATAGGATGAGAGGTGCTCGGTGGTTAGCCCCGGGTACTCGTTGCGGCCCTGGTAGGGTCGTGACACTCACAACAACAACAAAAAAAACAACATATATTCATAAACATAACAATCACTCTAGCACTTCAATACCACAAGAACAGCCCAAAACATAATAACAATAACACTGCACAATCGATTTACAACTTCTGATTGCATTCTCATATGTTCTCATCTAAACAACATATCCAAAGCTTACACAAGCTCATATACATGAAAGAGAGGAATATCCTTATCTTTGATATCAAGAACACATACTTTTCCACTTAACTTCAACCTGAGGTAAACTTCAATTCTATCCACAACAAGGAAGAGAAGAGCTAGACTAGCATCATAAGTTTTCCGAGGGGAGAATCTCATTGAAACCTTGATGAACATGACATAAATAGTATAGAAACACTTAGAGAATGTTTAGGGAGCTTAGGGATAAGTTTTGGGGTAATATATGTGAGAAATGAGCTCCCTACTACTTGGAACACTTAAATAGAAACTCCACCGCTATGCGGCTCAGTTTGTAGCACCGATCACCATGTGCGGTCGCATATGTTGGGGCATTTCAAAACAGATAACCTATCTTTGTTTCAAGACAATATGCAGCCACTTTTGTGGAGCATATCACCATATGAGACACATAGGCCGCTCCACATTCGTCGAACTTCAACGAAACTCATTTCCTTCGATTCGTTTAACCTCTAACCCTTCCGACGCATATATACCATTGTTTTAAGCACTTGTAACCTTAAGCATAACCTTATTCCCTTGAGCTTGTGTTGTGTAACTTATGACACACCTTAGTATAAAAGTACGAGATGTTACATTATCCCACCCTCAAAAAACATTGTCCTCAAATGGAAAGCGATAAGTCGAAGGAAGACTTAACTCTAAGGACTTTGGATTTTTTTTATAGAATCTCCTCTATACACAGGACTATCCAAGGCCTGCTAAGAAGAAAAAATATACAACACATGGCTCACAAGGTGACATAACATACATATTGTAACATTGGGCTCACCCGACCATCGAACATCAATCTACATATACTATAGATTACTACCAAACTTTTATACTTGTAGCTTTGGATCTAATGCTGCTATAACACCTGAACTCTGGTCCATCATTAAACTGTCAGGTTCGTGACGAAAAATTCTAAAGATTCATATAGGTGGAGGACATCTGATGGAAATTGCATTATGCGAAACTGACATAATAGGATTTATGTACTCCTACGCTTATAACTCAGCGATTAATATCATAAGAAAGAAGCAAATGAATGCTTAGGAGACAAATGAAAGTTCATGACATCTATTTCCTTAACAACTCTGAAAGTCCTTAGTATTACTCACTCGACAAATTGATTTATCATCTTTCGACAACATACATAAAATTAGGTATAACCACCGAGTTAAAAACAATCTAGACCCTTATAATCATATAGTGGGCTCCACCAACACAGTTCATCCTATAGAGTCTTGTATACTTTCAATTTTACTAACCAACTCCTCATATGGACAAACAACTCGTGATCTATGAAAACTATTAGCTTACGGATGTGATCCCTCTCTAATGTAAGTGTAATGACTAGTTTAGTCGTTACCGTAATTATGAAAGATTCGCGACATTGACATACTGGACTTGTTTGATTAGTTACAAATTCCCGGTGAAAATCTAGCCTAACTGGACCCGTCAAGTGATTACGAATTAAAATATCAAATTTTGGCCTTTGGCATCAATTAGACTGCCCCAGCGATGGACTGACCACCATAGCTGTCACGCCTTAGCAACCCGTGCCCCGCTGAAGCGAAGGCAGGAAAGATTTTATCAGACCGCTTCTGCGGTCTTGATAACGCTGAAGAGATGCCGTTAAAGAGGTAGCCCGACCGCAGAAGCATTAGACGACCAGTGGTTAACCTATTTAACGCCATATTTATGGACTTGACCCAATATTTCATTTCCGCAAAGCTGCAGCCGCAACTTGAGGATATTCCAGCCTTAGAAACTTGAATGTTGGGAAGGTAACCTCCTTAAATCCCTCATTTCATCCTCCTTTAATTTCCTCTTTCTTCTTGCACCATTTATGGTTATGGCAAAGCATTAAATGAGGGTTCTTTCTCAAAATTCTTAAGAGAAAATTGGGTAAAAGTAGTATTCTTGACCTAGAGTAATTAATAACGCAAGATGGCTTATTTATTGCATGACCTAGATTAATAACAAGTTCTAAGCCTAAATCCTTTATATTTCTCAAATGGGTTAACTTGTTAGGTGTTAATAATGAGGAATGTGAATTAGTGAGGTAATTTTGACTAAGGTAAACCTTGATTTCTATAAAAAGAGGTGGAATATGATTATTTAAAAAATGACGATTTTACCCCTATGACCCCAAATCCCTAAATTGTTGCTCACTTGAATTCATCCATCGTTCCTAGACCTCTCATATCTACAATTTCCCCACAAGATGGAAGATGGAGTCCAAGTGGTTGTTTGCGCACCAGTTCGGCCTTGAGGTAAGCTACAACTTTCCTCTCTTGGTAGACTCCGGTTAGATTTTCATATATGAGTATTAGATGAAACAGAGAATGCATGTATAGGATTTCGGAGATTGGGATGGATACTTTAGATTGATAACGTATAAGAAATAGCAGTTATTATGTATCACTAATATAGTTTTAGATTTATGATTGCCTTATGGTTAGACTTCGATTAGCAAATCGTATCTTTAGATGACATTGTCAGAGAGTGCATGTAAACCTTCGGATATGAAGTTGGGTCGGATATTGACTTAATTAGGGCTTTATTATGTGATTTGGGGGCTAGCCACCCCGATGTGTTGTTGACTTATCTTGTTCTATTTACTTATTGGCTAGTTTCCACATTGAGACATCGGATATTGGTAATTACTGATATATCATGGCTATGATATTGCGGTACTTTACTTGATAGATATTAAGATGAGAATTGTGATTCCATTGTGGCTAATTGTGTAGCCTTATTACTGATACTACTTGTGTGCCATGTGTGGTACTGTTGGGATTGAATTGGTTGTTGATATTACATTGCATCTGTCACACCCTAACCTTACTAGGGTGTGATGGGCACCCGACCCCATATTCGGAGCCGAGCGAACCCGCTGACTCTTATTACATACATAATCTCTTTGGACTCTTAAATCAAATAAAATGAAATACATAGTAAAGCTTTCAAAATCTTTTTTTTTCGTTGTTCTCAAATCAAACAAAATCTGTAAACATATGGAATTTATCACATAACACAGAATGACACATCGGCTGGTGGAGTCGCTTACAATACCGACATTGTATACTCAAAACTCTGTCTGCAAAGTCTCTAACTTCGAACAAGACATCATAGCATAATACTCTGACCCGGCAACACTCCAGGGCAAATGGAGCTTGCCAACTCCGCTGGAACATCTTCAATAATAGCTTCTATTCATCTGGGTGTACCTACGCGGCATGAAACGCAGCCCCCGAAGAAAGGGGGTCAGTACGGAATATGTACTGAGCATGTAAGGCATGGAATACAGAAAACAAAAACATAACCGGAACAACGGTACAAAAAGTAAGTACATTAGCCAGAATACCAAGGTGCTTATTTTTCGAACGTAAATCATGCATACCGATGTCATATGTCAGAAGAAGTACAGAAAATGAGTAAATCATCCAGAGTACCAAAATACTTACTTTCCAAACACAGATCATGCGTGCCGACATCATATGTCATCATATACATATACATATACATATAACAGATCCCGGCCCTCTAGTGAGGGACACGGTGGATAGAGTCATCATGTATACTGACATCATATATCATATACACATATAACAGATCCCGGCCCTTTAGTGAGGGACGCGGTGAATGGGGTCATCATATATGCCGGCATCATATATCATATATGCACATAACAGATCCCGGCCCTTTAGGGAGAGACGCGGTGAATAGTATCATCACATGCCATCTTGGCCGCCATCCCCATATCATCATATCATCATATACAGATATACATATAACAGATCCCGGCTCTCCCATGAGGGACGCGGTGAACAATGCAGAGGAGGCGCACGATAACAGAACCTGGCCCGGGACGCAGTGAAAGACATACTGAGGCTTGCACGAATAGAGTAGTGCGAAACCATATGCACATAAATCAAGACTCGATAGATACGTACACTTACCGACATTTGAAGGATCATAAACACGTTTCAAGTCAATCCGAGTTAGTATGAAAAAGTTATGGACGTTTTAGTACAGAACCTTCTACGAACGTTTCAGAAGCCATTTTTGGAAAATCAAAGCAACAATCACGTTAGGTACCTTTCGAATATCGTTATGGATCAAATCAAACAGAGCTTTTGGAACCATATGTACGTATCAAATATATCACAGACTCAACAGAATAATCAAACGTGATATCCTTTGAAAATCAAGACATTAGTCATCTCCAATATTCTCTCGAATGCCATTCAGAAACATATCAAATAGAACTTCGGACATCATAGATACGCATCAAAACCATATGAAATAGCTTATAGAACTCTTTTAAAAACATATCAAAAGTACATAAGAATCATAAACAGACTCAGAATCCAAGAATTGAGTAACCCCGAGGTGCATGTCATACCTTATTTGTCTCTAGGACATGCCAAAGAGAAAGAAAGGGTAAGCCTTACTTACCTTGTCCGCTTCCTAAGCTAATACGAACTTAAGCCTCGACTTTTCCAAAATCTACAACAATATTAGTGAATACCAAACATTAGCTACCGCTACTTAAGAATCCAATTCTAAACTAACACTTTATCTACAGAAATTTCGGCAGCATTTCCCCTGTAAATACAACCAACCCCGAGAATCCAACTCGACCAAATTATCAACAACAATCCGAGAATTCAACTCGGCCAAATTATCAACAACAATACCAATAGTATTAACATCATTTCCAATACCAACGTATGCCATAGAACAGCCCACACACTGATTTCTAAATTACTCAACCAACCAATTTGCGGTATAACTATTTAGTAATTTTATTTCCATAGAGAAGCTGAAATCAATACCAATAACATTAATAACAACATCCTACAAGAAATATATATATATATATATATATATATATATATATATATATATATATATATATATATATATATATATATATATATATATATATTATCCAAAGTTTCCTCAAACTCAAACCATAATTCAACAACATCAACAAACAAATTATATCGCTATTTTCTCCGTTCTAATCCGTTAAAACTTTAAATAAACATGTTAACAATGAAAAGGGATCGTAATCTTACCCCAAGTGTGCAGCCATCATGTCCATCCTCTTTTTATTGATTGATTTTTAGCTCATATTGAAGACAACGCAGCGTACAACACTTTTCCCTTCATGGGCTTCGGGATTCGGGGATCAGATTTTGGTCAAAATTGGGTTTTCTTCTCTCCAAGGCTCCTCTTTCTCTTTTTCAAGAATTGTCTGGTGTTTTGGTATGAAAATTGAGGAGAAAAGGGCTGAAGTTTCACTTAAATAAACATGGGTCATGGGCCTAACCCGGTTGGGCTCGGATTGGGCCTACCCCACTGACCTTTCAGCCTTAAAACGTCCATATCTCCTTGTCCTGACGTCACCTGTGGACCCACGACCTATGGTTGGAAAGATAATTCTATTATATACAACTTGTATTTCTTGGTATTTTTCCGAATTCCAAACTTATAATACCGTTTTTCCCCTCGAAGTCAGATCACCCGAAAACGTTACTTAAAAATATTTGTTTGGAGGACTTCCACTTCGATTTGGCTCAAGGGTCCTTCTTGAGTTATGTTTAACTTCACATATGTGCTTCATATAATTTGTCACATGTCCAAAAAAAATCTCGACGTGTGGGCCCCACCTCAGCTTACAAATAATCCGATGTACTAAAATACGGGATACAACGCTATCAACATGAGTTTAAATTATGTAGCAACAACATAATTGTCAATCAATTTTTTTAAGAAGCACGTGTCATGCTCTGAAAATGCGGGGTATAACAGCATCGTATTCATAATCATTTGCATGATACAATGATATTGCATTGATATGGTACTGATGATGATAAGTAAGAGAGTGTAGCCTCTGAGGTCTTTTTCGGAGAGTGTAAAAGAGAGATGAGAGTCCGTGATCCGAGGTCATTTATCGGAGCAGAATGAGTGTATGTTTCCAGAGGTATCTTGCCGGGAACGAATGAGTGTTTGATGCTCGAGGTCTCTTGTTGGGATCGAGAGAGTGTTCATCGCTGAGGTTGTTGCTGTCACGACCCAGCTAGGGGCCGCGACGGGTACCCGGGGCTAACCACCGAGCACCGCTCGTTCTATTCCTCATCATGCTCATTTAGTGCTCTTTTATTACATTTATACTAAAATTGTAGGAAAATCATATTTCATATGGAAACATAAATACTTTATATACATATGCCTCTCGGCCATCAAAATAATATATATACATAATAACATCTCGTGTGACCATCTAACCCACACTGCGTATCTACGAGCCTCTACTGGAGTACAAGACACATGGATGGGACAGGACCCCGTTGGGCCCACCATATACAAATATACACAAAAGAATCATCATAAGCACCACCGGAACAAAGGAGTGTTCTCAATCAGCTAAAAGCTCCTACGAGTCTGGCTCAAGCTCGCCTCCCTGTCTACCTGTGGGCATGAACACAGCGTCCAAAAAAAATGGGCGTTAGTACGAACATTGTACTGAGTATGTAAGACAGGAATGAAATAAAAATAATAGAAGGATCATGAGCCATAAGAGAAGGACATGACCTGCATGAGTGTCATAGGCAAATACATTCCTTACATATATCATATTTTACATATTCATGATACATATGTCATCACATCACACATGTCATCACATATATCATCACATCGTAATCCGCATCATTAACCCGCATCTGGGTAACCATCATATGCCGCTGACTAGTGGTGATCATGCCTGGCCCTCTAGGCTCGGTGTAAACATAGCAGCCCACCTTAGCGGTGACATGCCCGACTATCTAGGCATGGTGGAATCATATGCAACCCGCCCTAGCGGTGACATGCCCGGCCATATTGGCATGGTAGAATCACATCGTCATATAGTCAATCATAACCCATCATTATTACACATCTCATGAACATATTATAAGCTTATCATAGCTTGACATTTTCATACATAACATAGGCATATTATAAGCTAGCATTATTGATCATCTTGTAGACATACCATGACTTTGCATCATTTCACATTTAGCATTAGGAACATACATCAGACTTTGAAGACAACCATGGCTATGTCGGGGTGACGTAAGGTCGTAAACCCCCAATTATTTTATGAACATTTATGAGTACTTTGCCTCACCTTGAAGGAAATAGTGCATAAGGTGAGTGTTAACAATAATGACATCATCAGCATTATGGGATCATCATATCGTGAACTATCGAACCTCTATACTTCAATTCATCATCATCATTAGCATGCTCGTATGTAGTTTAGTATATTTAAGGACTCATAAACTCAATCATATAGGAGGATCATGGAAAGCTTGAAAGATTCATGCCTTTGAAAGAAGGGATAAGCCTAACATACCTTTGTCGCTTACTAATCTATCGCTTGCTTGTTATCCTTTAGTGCATACGTTCTACCTTCAAGAGAATTCGTATCGACATTAGCTAACAATTATAAGAACGGCTTACTAATGCTAGAGAAAATTGGACAGCATTTCCTTCATTTATACAACTCTTCCCATATTCAATATCAACTCTCAAATGCTCATAACAACATTCTCAATATGATAGACAACACTCATCATTCGTTTACAATATTCGTATTTCACAATTTGTCTTCAATTTCTCCATAATCATGGCCATGGCTCATTGTTGCATTTTTCTCACATAGGATACTTACTCCATGTTCTACATGTCATTCATAACATTTTTATAATCACAAATTATCAATGATCATGGCTCAATTCAAACCTTTACTCTACAATGCTACTATTCACACTTTCATGACCCATTTCTTACATCCTTCTATAATCCAAGTGTTTCAACTCTTCCATACCCTAAATAACATGTAAATGCCATAAAACTTACCTTAGATGTTGTAGGAACAAGCCTTGAGTGGTATTACTCTTCTTGCACCAAAACCCTAGTTTACTTCTTTTGAAATTTCTTAACTTGGATGAACTTTGATGAGTTTCCCACACTTGGTTTTGTTTACGGGCCGTATACCACTTTACGGTCCGTATTTCATCGACGAGACCAAAGTGCAAATCTGCAACTTTTCACATTTTTAAAACCTATAAATAGTCGTTGGACTCATAACCTACCTTTTATTCCCATTGCCTTTGAAATCTTACTTAGGGTTGTCAAACGTCATTCCCTTCTAATTAAAACATCGTATACTCATATTCTTCGTTAGTCTATTCACTGTACAAGATTGGAAATTTCCGAGGTGTAACATTCTTCCCTCCTTTTAGAACATTCGTCCTCGAATGTTAAGTCATCGGGGATTCTAGAAATATTTGACCAGAGTTTTCCCTGTAATATGGCACTATCATCCTGTCACAACAACCCATAATATCATTGCCTCACAGGGCTACGTCACAATATCAACATATCTATGGCCACACACGACCGAAAGCATGAAAAGTAAGCATATATACCTTATATCGTTGGCGTTTCATCTTGAATCTCTCCCAGGGGTTGAAATAAATGCGGGTACGTGGATTTTATCTTCTCTTCCGCCTCCCAAGTCATTTCTTCCCGGTTTTTATTTCGCCACAACACTTTGACTGAAGCTACTTCCTTATTTCGAAGTCTTCGTACTTGCCTGTCTAGAATAGCAATAGGCACTTCTTCATAGGTTAGTTTTTCTGTTACTTGCACATCATCTATCGGGACAATCTTTGTGGGATCTCCAACACACTTACCGAGCATCGAAACATGGAAGACTGGATGGACTGATTCAAGCTCCGAGGGCAGGTCCAATTCATAGGCAACATGACCCACCTTGCGGATAATTTTATAGGGTCCAATATATGTAGGACTTAACTTCCCTCTCTTGCCAAATCGCATCACCCCTTTCATTGGCGACACTTTCAAAAATACCCAATCATCAATCTAGAATTCCAAGTCTCATTGGCGATTGTCCGCATAAGAATTTTGGCAACTTTGGGCTGTCAGCAATCGATCTCGGATCACCTTAACTTTTTCCACCGCTTGCTGAATCAATTCGAGGCCTACTAGCTGTACTTCTCCTATTTCAAACCATCCCATTGGGGATCTACATTTCCTCCCATATAAAGCTTCATACGGGGCCATTTGGATACTGGAATGGTAGCTATTGTTGTATGCAAATTCGATTAGCGATAAATGATCATCCCAACTACCACCGAAATCCAGCACACATGCTCGTAGCATATCTTCCACGGTCTGAATAGTACGTTCACCTTGTCCATCAGTCTGTGGATGAAATGTCGTGCTAAGTTTCACTTAGGTACCTAGACCTTCTTGAAAGGACTTCCAGAACTTGGCTGTAAACTATGCTCCTCTATCTGTGATAATAGATAATCGGATACCATGAAGTCACACAATTACCTTGAGATACAACCTCGCATAATCTTCTGCTGAGTATGTGGTTCTGACTGGAAGAAAATGAGCTGCCTTTGTGAGTCTGTCCACCATCACCTATATGGAATCATACTTGCCTCGGGAATGAGGTAATCCCACAATAAAATCCATGTTGATTACTTCCCATTTCCAAGTAGGGATCTCCATCGCTTGCAATAAGCCCCCTGGATTTTGATGTTCAATCTTTACTTGTTGGCAATTTGGACATTGGGCTACAAATTCTGCTATATCTCTCTTCATGTCGTCCCACTAATATATTTGTTTAAGGTCATGATACATCTTGGTTGCACCTGGGTGAATATAATACCGGGAACAATGTGTTTCTTCTAGAATTCGTCGGCGCAATTCTGCCACATTCGGCACACATAGCCTGCCTCGGTGTCTAAGAATTCCATCCATAGAAACTTCAAATGGAGACTTCTCTTTTCCATGAGATGTGTCTTTGTAATGACAAAATTGAGGATCTTCATACTGATGCTCTTTCACTTCTATATTGAGAGATGAAACTGTGGGATCATTAATACCAATCCCTGCATTACCCGAATCAATTACACGTACTCCAAGATTAGCTAGTTGGTGGAGCTCGTGAACCATCTCTTTCTTTTCCAGTGGAATTTCACATAGACTGCCCATTTATCGGCGGCTAAGCGCATCGGCTACTACATTCTCCTTTCCGGGGTGGTACAAAATGTTCACATCATAGTCTTTCAATAATTCTAACCACCGCCTCTGCCACAGATTTAACTCCTTCTGTTTGAAAATATATTGAAGACTCTTGTGATCTGTGTAAATGTCAATGTGCACACCACATACAAGTAATGTCTCCACATTTTCAAGGCATGAATGACCGCAGCCAATTCGAGATCATGGGTTGGATAGTTCTTTTCATGTTTCCACAGTTGTCTCGAAGCATAAGCAATAAATCTACCATGCTGCATCAATACGTATCCTAACCAACACCAGAAGCATCACAATACACGACATAACCATCTGACCCTTCCGGAAGTGTTAAGACCAGGGCTGAGGTCAATTTGTCTTTCAACTCTTGGAAATTACGCTCACACGCATCATTCCATTGAAATTTAGCTGACTTCTAGGTTAGCTTCGTCAATGGGGCGGAAATAGATGAGAATCCCTCTATGAATCTTCTATAATAACCTGCCAATCCCAGAAAACTATGAACTTCTGTAGGCGTTGTAGGCCTTGTCCAAGTCTTCACAGCTTCAATCTTCTGAGTGTCAACTCGAATGCCATCGTCTGAAATAACATGGCCCAGAAATGTTACAGAATTTAGCCAAAACTCGCACTTTGAAAATTTTGCATATAATTCTCGAGCTCGAAGAATACCAAGTACGATACGTAAATGATCTGCATGTTCTGATTCCGTGTGAGAATATACCAAGATGTCATCAATGAACACTATCACGAATAAATCCAAGAGTGGCCTAAATACATTATTCATCAGATTCATGAACACTGCCGGAGCATTAGTTAATCCAAACGACATCACCCGGAATTCATAATGGCCATATCTCGTCCTGAAAGCTATTTTGGGAATATCTTCCTCTCTAACTCTCACTTGATGATAACCCGACCTCAAGTCTATTTTAGAAAACCACTTGACGCCCTGTAGCTGATAAAACAAATCGTCAATCCTCGGAAGAGGATATCTGTTCTTTATCGTCACTTTGTTCAACTGCCTGTGATCAATGCACATTCGTAGGGAACCATCTTTATTTCTCACGAACAAGACTGGTGCTCCCCACGGTGAAGAACTGGGTCTAATAAACCCCTTCTCAAGCCAATCTTTCAGCTGTGCTTTTAGCTTTTTCAGTTCTGCCGGAGCCATTCGATAAGGAGGAATAGAAATAGGCTTGGTTTCCGGCAACACATCAATGGCGAAGTCAATTTCTCTTTCTGGGGGAAGACCTGGGAGTTCATCTGGGAATACATTTAGAAATTCATTCACTACAGGAACGGATTGGAAAGTTTGCGACTTTGCCTCGGTGTCATGAACCCGAACTAGATGATAAATATAGCCCTTGGCTATCATCTTTCTCACCTTAAGGTAGGAAATAAACCTACCTCTTGCAGTTGCCATATTACCTTTCCATTCAAGTACGGGCTCTCCCAGAAATTGGAATCGAACTACTTTCAATCGGCAATCGACATTAGCATAACATGATGCCAACCAATCCATACCCATAATCACATCAAAATCTAGCATTTCTAACTCAATTAAATGAGCTTTGGTCTGGCGATCACATATCACAATTACATAGTTTTTATACACTTGTCTAGCTATCACGGGATCACCAACCGGAATAAATACCTCAAAAGGTTTGATTGGCTCAGGTTTCACCCCAATACAACTGGCAACATATAGAGTAAGATAAGAGAATGTAGTACCCGGATCTATCAATGCATACACATCGCGGGAGAATATAGACAATATACCTGTGACCACATTCGGAGAGGACTCAAGATCCTGCGTCCGGCTAAATTTACTCTTCTTGCACCAAAACCCTAGCTTACTTCTCTTGAAATTTCTTAACTTGGATGAACTTTGATGAGTTTCCCATACCTGGTTTTGTTTACGGGCCGTATACCACTTTACGGTCCGTATTTCATCGACGAGACCAAAGTGCAAATCTGCAACTTTTCACATTTTCAGAACCTATAAATAGTCGTTGGGCTCATAACCTACCTCTTATTCCCATTGCCTTTGAAATCTTACTTAGGGTCGTCAAACGTCATTCTCTTCTGATTAAAACATCATATACTCGTATTATTCGTTAGTCTATTCACTATACGAGATTGGAAATTTCCGAGGTGTAACAGTTGCTGGGACGGGTGGTACATGGACTTCGCCGGTCCCTCATGGGTTATGCTGCCAAGATGTGATGTTCCATCGGTCGGAGTACATGTGTACTGTGCATATGTATTGCATTCATCTTTCATATATTATTGCACTGCATTGTACCTCTTGTCTTTCTGTGATATTGTTGTGATGAAATTTTGATACACTGGTTCAGAATGGGTATACTGAGACTTGGCACAATTGGGGCTTAGTTGCTATAACCATAGGCTATGATCTTGGATTGAGAAGGTGTGGCACTAGATGGCCTTAATACGAGTGTGTATGATTTGCTTGGTTGGGTGAGTTATTTTTACACCTTGGAAATTTCGCATCGTTTGCATTATAAGTAAACTAATGCAAGAATAAAGTGTACATGAATCCCTTCTAAGGTTAAGGAGGGTATTTAATAATTGTAAGTATGTACCTTAAGGTTTCGGAGTTAAATGAATTGGTGGAAGTAAGTTCATTGATGGATTGGAAACTTGTGTGACGTTTTGGGGAGATTTCATGTTAGTTGAGTTATACATTGCTTATTATTACCTTTAGGGGGAGCTATAGGGCCCCTTGGATTGTTAATGAAGTTTTATATAAGTTCCAAGAAGGTTCCATAATGATTGGAGGTCAAACGAATAAAAAGAACTCTTTTTCTCCAAAAATCGGAGTTTGTGGACCAGTTTGCTATCGCAAACTGGCCGAAAACTCACCAAATCTACTGGAATCACTTCCCAACCTCCTCCCTAAGGAGATGAGGCCGCATATCTTATATGCTAAGCCGAATCTCCACTGCTAGTTGGAGCGGGAGGGCGAATTTGACACCTTTTTAAGTCCCAAAAGATCCCATTTTCATATCCACCTCCCACACTTATTTCCCCATATTATTAGAGGGTTATTGAGAGTTTTTGAAGGTTACATAATATTCCAAACCCTTCCATACCATCGAGAGAGAAGATCAAACATAAAAACCTCAAGATAAATCCATGGAAGGTGATGGTTCTTGCTTCTCTTTAATGTTGTGATGAACTTGATCTTGGAAGGAGTTGAATGAGGTGAATGTCTTCTATCACAAGGTATTTGTTTCATCTTATTCACATGATTGAGTTGATTTAAAGGTTTAGCAAGTCTTAGAGAGGAAGGGATCATATAAGAAAAGTCATAAAGAGTTGAATTGAAGTTGATGAATATGAGCTGAACTTGAAAGGGGATTTTGGATTAATTTAAGATTAAATTGAATATAATTCATTGATTATGGTATTGTTGATGTTATTATTGTTTTTTGGGATTTGTGTTGGAGATTGGTGAAAGTTAATCAAATAGGGGAAGTGCTGCCCAAATTCTGCTAGCTCGTTAATTAAGCTAGTTTGAACTTTAGAGTGTTTTCAAGACTTAACCTTCGTATGAATCCTCTTGAATGTAGATTTGCGAGCTTGGGAGGGGAACGTTAAGTAATTAAGGAGACGTAAAGGTATGTTAAGGCTAACAGTTTCTTTCTAAAGGCATGATTTCCTTATTGTAAATCCATACATGATATCCGTAATGTCCTATTTCCTAGAAATGGTAAAAGCTCATGATTCTCAAGGTTTTCATGATATTGTTGATCTTGTTTATCGTCGTTGATCTCATCTTATGATAGTTGACCCTCTAAGGAAAGATATAGTGATAATGATGATTCCATAATGGTAATCGGAGGTTCACCGACTTTATGTCACTCCGATAGAGTTGTAATGCTTCCTTTGGATACTCATGTATGTTATATATATATATGTGTGTGTGTGTGGATATTTTCTAACACCGAGCCTATCTGTACGGGTATGATAACTATTATGCACACCACTGCAGTTGGGTACGGATAACACCGAGCCTTGCTATGACTGTGTACGGGTGACACCGAGCCTATATGGCCGGGTACGGTATCAATATATATATGTATATATGTATGGAATTTTTTCTTTAGATAAAGGTTAGATATGCATGATAGTCGCCTCAAGAGGTATAAATTGATCTCTTTACCTCATGTTGTCTTCATATTTTCATTAGGCTGTTATTCACGCCTTACATACTCATTACATTATTTGTACTAGCGTCCTTTTGTTTGTGGACGACGCCTTCATGCCCGCAGGTAGACAGGGAGATGGACCAGACCCCTAAGCTGCTTCTTCAGTGATTGCACAGGAGCGCTCCATTTGTATCGGTGTGATGTGCACCACATCTATAAACAGGAAGCTACAAGACATTTAGGATGTTACCTTTCTTTCATATCCAAGATCGTGCGATAGAGCCCAGTTATAGGAAATGAAATTCCTTATACTAACCCTTGATTTCAGCAGTAGAACGACATCGACTGAAGGAAGTGACTGATGATATTGGAAGTTTCAAAGCACGCAGGTAAGCAACGGTACGAAGAATGTATGTCGGGTAAGGTATTTGAAGTACGATTGAAATGTAAAGTTAAAGATTGAAAGGGAAGGTAAACAGGAAAGTGTAATAGGCGCAGTTTGGATTAGACATACGAGGTAAGTCCATCACTTTCATACTGTTGTTAATATTGGGAGCCATGTGTGGCTATGATATGATATGATGTGTATATATATATATATATGTTGGCCCTGTGAGGCATTGTTGGTATTTCCTGCGTGCAGGTTCTGGGATAGTAAGGAAATACAGAGGGAACTCTGTTAAAATTTTCCCACAAGTATAAAAGGAATGAGATATTAGTTCGTAATATGTATTGAAAGGCCGTGTCAACGGTAATGATAAGAGTTGACTAAGTGGTGAGTGTAGTTGACTGCGAGAAATAAGTTAATCATTGAATTAATGGTAATAGTAATTATGAGATCGATATCAATATAGTAAAAAAGGAAATGCTAGGGCAATTTGGAAGGGTTTGTGATAATAAGAGATGATTTAGAAAAGGCTGGCAAATCTTAATAGGGTGTTATATGAGGAACCGACTGAATTGATAAGCAGGGATAAATTATGACGAGTTTATAGTTAAAAGAAGTAATAGTATGATTTAAGACAAGAGTACAGAAGAAAAAGAATTGTGACGGATGTGAATATATTGGTAAGACAGGCTGTGAGGTTGTGAAGGATAAGATTGACTAGGAAGGATGAAGGGTTAAGTATGCTTATACAACACTAATGTAACATTCGAGGACGAATGTTCCTAAGGGGGGGAGAATGTTACACTCCATAATAATCCGGGCTACTTGTATTAAAACAAGAAAGAATGAGTTAAGAAGGTTCAAGGAAAGTTAATCGAGTTAGTAAGAATATCGTTGTATATATGGTTTCCTTAAGTATCCCAAGGTGACATGGTTACCTAAAGGATTTGAAATCGCGCTATGAGTATGTATATGAGGTAATGCGAGTGACCTTTTAAAGTATTTGAGATTATTAGTAATGATATAGGGGATGGACAAAAGATATGAATATACTTTTGCGATTGGAGTTTCGTCAAAGCTTTGTGCGTTCTCTAATTATGTTTAAGGTTATTGTGATTCTATGGACCTTTCGAGACGTGTATATGGATTTTTGTTGATGTATATAAGTGTGTATATGTATGTATAAGAGGTTACATGAGGTTGGAAGAGGATTAAAAGTTAAACGAAATGAATCGGAACAACTTCAGTAAAATCTCGGACCCGATTTTAGTCTATATTGTAGGAGGCATATCTCCTAGTATATGAGGATTTTTAAGGTGTTTCAAAAGCCTAAAATTAAGTTAATCGAGTCTAGTGTGCAACGCAACAAACCGCTCGTCAAAATAATATCTGGATAAGGAGATATGGACGATGCAAGTGGGATTATTAAGTGGGGATTAAGACTTAAATGTTCACAAATTTTGCACTAGTGGCCGTGTGGGGTCCACTAGCACATAACAAATCTGATTTTTTTGCCCATGCTCAGTTGGGGGAATGTGTAAGACCCTCTTGGGCAGCACAATGGTCTCCTTGTTGACCAAAAGTTCAGCCAACTCATTTTCCCAACTAGACAAAGTTGAACAAGAGAGAGAAGCTCTCTTCTTCACCAAGTGAAGGGAGAGAGAGAGAGAGAGCCACGGTTTCCATGGCTGTTCCACCACCAAAAACGGCCAGATTTTCCATTTATTTCTTACCATGAAACCCCTAAAGTGTTCTACACATTCACCATTAAGTTTCAAGTGAAGAAGAAACCATAAACATGCCATTCAAGCTCCTATAGCTCACGGCCAGATTTGGGTTCTTCAAGTAGATTAAAAAAATATATATATTTTCTTCAAGTGTTTCAACCCTTATCAAGGTGTATAGCAACGTAGAGTATCCATTGGAGGAACAAGAACAAGTATTAGTTCATTTCACAAGATTCTAGCAAAGTTAAGAAGCCAACTTGTTAAGGTAAGAGTTGATCATTTTCTATGTGTTTGATGATGAAGTTGAACCGTGTGGACTGTGTTAGGACGAATTTTGAGGTGTTGTGAATATGTAAATGAACATTTCATGTATGAAATTATGAATGTTTGTGTTGAAATATGGTTATAGCCGAAGGGGCTGTTTTAGAGGTGAAGTTGTGTTGATATGAACATGTTGTTGTTTTGTTGAAGTATGGCCGTGTAGTGGACTGTTTTTGTGGAAAATAGTGAACTGATTTTACTTGGTATTTTGATGCTTGTTGTCATGAATTTTATGATGGGAATGAATTGAATGTGTTGTAGTATGGATAAATGAATGAAAATCATGAAGTTGTTGTAGTTGTGTTGAAGCCGTGTAGGGGGCTGTTTTAGGAGAAGTTATGGACTGTTTTGTGCCATATTTTGATTGTTGTTGTTATGGACATTGTGGTGTATTGTATGCATGTTGAATATGTGAATTGAGGTGTTAAAGAAACGAATCATGTTAAAGTATACAAGCAGTCCAAAACTGTGGACTGTTTTAAGGTTAGAAGTGAATTAGTGTATGTTGAATGTTGAATGTTGTTATGAACATATAGTGAAAGTGAAGTGCAATGATTCAAGTTGAAATTGGAATGAATTGTGGGCTGTTATAAGAATGGAAATGATGCTAAAACAGTTCCAAGAATCATGAAAGTAATGTCATTAAACATGTTGTTGTCGTTGTAAGGTTTTAGTGTCGACAATGTAGCTATTTGCGTACGAATTTGGTGATATATTTATCGTGTGACTGCTGGTCGTATTTTACTAAAATTATATGAAATGAAGACATGAAATAATGTGTAAGAATCATATGTGGTTTGCTTGGCATGTTCGTAAACGTTCGCAAGAATTCCGGGCACCTTTATGTTGTTGGTTAGGGACTGTTTTGGACGTGTCGTGGTTAGGAACTGTTTTGGACATGTTGTCTTCTTTTAATTGGAAAGACTAATGATAGTTAAGAATATATATTGTATTTACGTTGTTTGGGTTGTTGTAAAGTTTCCACATGAAAACGTTAAGGCTACGGATTATTAGGAGTAACTTGAGAATGAAATAGCCGTATGTGAATCGTTATGGAATGTTGTGAATGTGGGCTATTTGGAATGTTATGTGGGCTGTCCGGATTGGTATTGAACATATGATTATTGATGTTGGATCGGTTGTATGTAGTTGGTTTGAATGCGAACGAAACGTGGTCTAAATGTTTGAAAGGGATTGTTAACGTTAAAGTATGTATTGAATTCCCTCGTAGACTAATCGTAGCTCTTGATATCTTGATATAGGATAAGTACCATTGGGCAGCAAGTACAGGTTATAATACGACTAAACGCTAAAGGTATGTAAAGCGCAACCCTTCTTTCTTTTGGCATGCCTTAGTTTTCAATAGGCTACATTACGAGCCTCGAGGAAATTCTAAATTCGAAATCCGAGTACGTTATGATCCTTATATATATTCCTTGGCACTCTTATGTATGATTTGATGAAATATGAACCATTATGTCTTTGAAATAATCGCTTACCGAACTTTGCATAAAAAGGTTTCACTTTAAAGAATTTCGTGATTTGTGAACGCCATATCTTTCACCGAAAGGCTCGGATTGCTTCAATATTTTTGTAGAAGTTTATATGGCATATAATGAGTATATTTTCCATAGGCGGGCCCGATTCGGGTCAATACCCGTCCATGGGTCCCGTGACTTTCCTTTATGTAATTCGGACGACTTTTGAAAGAATTTGGTATGACTATTATCACATAATCTATTTTCGTTATCCGAAATATACGCACCGTGACTATCGTGCGGTTTCATTAATACGGTTGTTGTTCGGAATACTCCATCGAGTCCTTGTAAAATGTATTATGTCTCATATTGCATTAGTTTCTCACTACTCCACTCGTGGATGTCTCAATGTTTCCTTCACTGAGCCCGGGCCAGGATATGTTGTCAAACGTATTCCTCTGCATTGTTCGCCGTGCCTCGATGGTGAGGGGGCAGGTATACGTGTACATGGGTTGTGGAGTATGCTGTTCCATGTACACTATTTTGATATGATATGATATGATCCGATATGGCCATTTGACATGACATGCTATGTTATGGGGTTATCCCCTATTCTGATCCTTATGTGTTGTGGCACCAGCGTCGGGAGGGTGACCACGTTCTGTCTACTGAGTCCCTTGGCGGGGGCCCGACATGATATGGCATATGTTTCTGTACACATTCCTTATGTTTTGAAATATGCATTTGGTATTATGGATTTTTGCATTCCTTTCTGTTCGTTCTGTTTCCGGTTATGATTTTGGTTTCTCTACTTCAGGCTTTACATATTCAGTACATATTTCGTACTGACCCCCTTTCTTCGGGGGCTGTGTTTTCATGCCGCGCAGGTACATACGACAGGTTCGCTGATCCGCCCGCTTAGGATCTTATTCTGCTATTCTGAGGGAGCCGCAGATTAGCCGGTACTATCTTTTTGTGTACATATGGGCATGGTGGGGTCTTGTCCCGTCTTTTCGAAGTTATGCACTCCTTGTGGAGGCTCATAGACAGATGTATATAGTTATGTGTTTTGTAACCCCATCGGTTCATATTTGTATATCATTTTGGTAGCCTTGTCGGCTTGGACATATGGGCAAAGGTTATGATGTTTACATAGACGTGCTTATATCTATTGAAATGGTGTCTCTTTCAGGTTATGATTTACATGAGTTATCCTTGTGGCCCATCTAGATGTGACTATGAGATGTAGTAGAGAAGTGCTCGGTAGGTTAGCTTCGGGTGCCCATCATGGCCCTTTGGTTGGGTCATGACAAAAGTGATATCAGGGCAGTTTGTCCTAGGGTGTGTCTACGAGCCATGCCCAGTAAAGTCTTGTTTATGGGTATGAAGCGCGCCATACTTATAAACAGGAGGCTGCAGACATTTAGAAATGATTGATCGTTCTTTCTCATCTTAGATCGTGCAATAGAGCCATATTGTGAGAACTCTCCTTTTTCTGATAGGTGTGTTATGATTTCAGCGATGTTTGTGAAGGAAAAAACTATAGCAACCCAGAAGGGCAAGACAGTGGCAGGTAGGAGGACTAAACGGGTACCGCCTATAGAAGTAGATGAGGACGAGTCCCAGAATGAGGTTCTATCTCGATCCTCTCACACCCTGCACGTTTCAGAGGAGCTCGGACAAGCCTCAGCTCTAGCTCCAGCACCCCCAGCTCCTCCACCGAATGCCTCAGGTTATGAGATGAGAGAGGCCATTCAGTTATTGACCCATTTAGTAACTCCTCAGGCTCAGTGGCAAGGTATGGGTCATGGTGATAGAGCTGTCAGTGCCAGAACCCGTGATTTCATTAGTTTAGACCCTGCAGAATTCGTTGGGTCAAAACCGGATGAGGACCTGTACAACTTCATAGATAGGATGTTGAGAACATTGTGGGTAATGCATGCTTCAGATGTTGAGTTAGTAGAGTTGGCTTCCTATAGATTACGGGATGTTGCTGTTCATTGGCATGCTGTTTGAGTGTCTTCTAGAGGAGTTAACGAGCCTGCACCTGTATGGCAAGACTTTGTGGATGCTCTCCTTCAGCATTATTTTCCGCTAGAGGTTCGACGGGCCAGAGCTGATAGATTTTTTAACCTCAGACAGGAGAACCTCAGTGCCCGAGAGTATAGCCTTTGTTTTAATTCTTTGGCAAGGTATGCTCCAGCTATGGTGGCCAACAGGGGAGATCGTGTTGACTGATTTGTGAATGGTTTGGGGCCTCATTTGATTGATGATTCTTTGACGGCCTCACTCTAAGAAGGTATGGATATTTCTCATATACAGGCCCATGCCCAGGATCTCGAAGAATGACAACAACAACGGAGGAGTGAGCGTGAGCATGATCGGGGTTATAGTAAGAGAGCTCAATCCTCATGTCCTGTTAATGAGTTCAGATGGGGTCAAAGGTAGTTGTATTCTAGGCACTCAGGCCAATTAGCGGCTAGTGCACCTCCATGATTTGCGGGTCAGAGATTTGATCGACCTATTGGGGCCCGGTAAGTTGAGGGAGTTGAAGGAGCAGTTACAGGATCTGTTGAGCAAGGGGTTTATTAGACTGAGTGTCTCCCCTTGGGGTGCTCCTGTTTTGTTTATGAAGAAGAAGAATGATACGATGAGGATGTGCATAGATTATTGTCAGTTGAACTAGGTCACTATTCCTAATAAGTATCCTATTCCTCGCATTGATGACTTGTTCGACCTGCTTCAGAGTGCTTCGGTATATTCAAAGATTGATTTGAGGTTAGGCTAACATCAGCTAAAGATTCGGGCCGAGGATATTTCGAAGACAGCATTTAAGACTCGTTATGGGATTAATAAGTTCCTTGTGATGTCATTTGGGCTTACGAATGCCCCAGCTGCATTTATGACTTTGATGAATGGCATTTTCAAGCCATATCTTGATTCCTTCATCATTGTACTCATCGATGATATCTTGGTGTATTCGAAGAGTAGGGAGGAGCATGAGTGTCATTTAAGGATTGTCTTTGGATTGTTAAAAGAGAAGGAGCTTTATGCCAAGTTTTTGAAGTGTGAGTTTTGGATTGAGTCTACGGAATTCTTGGGACACATTGTGTCTAACGACGAGATCATAGTTGTTCCCATGAAGATTGAGGATGTTAGAGATTGGGCGAGTCCCACTACTGTGAGTAAGATTCGTAGCTTCGTGGGGCTGGCCAGCTATTACCGTTGATTTTTGAAAGGGTTCGCTTCTATTGCTTCTTCGTTGATCAGATTGACTTAGAAGAAGGTTTCGTTCCTGTGATACTTGTGAGGAGAGCTTTCAAAAGCTCAAAACTCTTTTGACTTCATCTCTGATTCTGGCATTACCCGTGGAGGGTAAGATTTCTCAGTGTATTGTGATGCATCCCGTGTTGGTTTGGGTGCTGTGTTGATGTAGGAAGGTAGAGTCATTGCCTATCTCGCATCTGCGGACCAAGCCTAGCAGAGGCGGGCCCGTAAATGCGGTATATTAGAACCAACAAGAAAATTTTGTTTTTCCACTGACTTCAACCCAAAATCGGGCACTCAATCGAGAACTTTCGGATACAAGCCAACCATGCATACTAATGTAAAAACACGTTAGGAACTCATCTGTGCCCTCGAAATTCCCAACAGAGGTATTCTTGACCCGATCAACCCCCCAGCCCCAAAACAAGATTCGAATCAAAGGACCAAAATAGTTGCAGAAAATTGTAGAAAACGCTCTCTAGACTGAAAACCCTACGCTACCTTCCAAAACCCTAAGATAGCTGCCAGCCACCATAGCTAATATGGCTGTTGGGCAGCCACCAACGGGGGTTGCTTCACCATTACCACACTCTACGGTTGAGAAATTTCCCCCTTCCTTCTCAAACTGCTTTAAACACGACCAATTTACCTTCATTATCTCAAGGTATTGTCTAGACACAACCTAATTTTTTGCCTACCCAAAAACCCCAAACACAAACACAACCTACTCATTTTCCTACCCAATATACACAATCCCAAGCCACTGCAACTAACTCATATGCTAATTGTTTAAAACAAACTACTACAATAATTAATACTGCGCATACTCATATACCATCCAAAACGGTCACATATGTGGATGGGGAGCCTCATATTTATGGAATACAAAAGAGGTACAACAAATGATCATAAAGGAGGAATTGCAATATGTTATACTAGGTAAATTTGCCTATGATAACATTGATATCAAAGCTTTGAGGGATGAAATTCCCATTCAATTTGGGATAAAGGGAACTGCAAAAATTAGCCTTATAGAGGAAAGATATGTTCTGATCTGGTTATCCTTGCTAGAAGATTATGTGAGAATGTTATCCATACCAGCTTTTTATTTGAATATAAAGGGCTCATATTGTCAAATGAGACCTTTAATTTGGGACCCCTGGTTCAAGCCTGGAGAGTAGACTTCTGTTGCAGTGGCTTTGATCAGTTTCCCTAAATTATCATCAAATTTCTTTGCAAAGGAGGCTGTATTTTCAATGGCAACTACAATTGGAAAACTATTAGTAGTAGATTTAGCAATTACCAATAAAACTAGATCTATTTGTGCAAAAGTTAAAGTACAAATGGATCTACTAGTTGAGCACCCAAAGAGAATAAATATATCTGAAGTAGATGAAATCACAAACAAGACCAAGTCCAAGTGGGTACAGATTAAGTATGATTACCTTCCCAAGTATTGTAAACATTGGAAGTTGCAAGGGCGTGGAGAGGAGAAATGTAGAGCTCTGCACCCAGAGTTGGAGAAGAAACACAGGGAGAATCTGAGAATAGAATGCAATGAAGGAGAGGTTAATGCACAACCAACGAAGTATACTACTAATCATTGATGGAATTATAATGGTAAACAAGAATGTATGCTAAGAAGGAATAGATATGTTAAAGACAGTTCTGGAAGGATCTTATCAAAAATTCGCAAAGAAGACAAACAAAATGTGAATGAGCATATGACAACAAACAATAGCTTTGCATTTCTTGATAATGAAGAAGAAGAAGAGAGGACAGAAAGTAGACAAGTTGAGCAACAAGCCAAGGATCCTGAAAACAAAGAACAAAATGTTAGGGAGGAGGAACAACAAACCACCAAGCAATGGATTGAAAACAACTTCCATAACAGCATAGTTCCTAGTAATAGTACAATCACACCAAAGGAAATAAACAGAGAAACAAGGAGGAAAGAAAATAGCAACAGGCAGAGTAGCTATAGTAAAGGGGAGGAAAGTTTACAAGAAGGAATCAATGCAAACAAAGAGGGTGATGGCGAAGGATATCATCAAAATTTGAGGGAAGGAAGTGTAGATAAGCCATCAAAGAAACAACAAGACAGTAACATTGAGATAATGGAGATAATCACTCAAAAAGCAAAGGGAATAAAGAATCAGGAAATCACAAGTCCAAATATTAGATCAAGTACTGGCAAGGAGAGAAAAAGACAGCAAGGGGAGAAGATTTTGATAGAGGAAAGGGAAAACAATCAGGAGAAGCAGCTAGAACATGCAAATGATAATGAAGAACAAAGAGATACAAGAAAATTACGAGCTGGTGGTAAACAAGCAGGGAACAATAACAAGCAAATAGTAACACAAATTGAGTCCCAAACAAAGAGTAATCAGATACCATTGGTAATAGATGATAACAGAAGAGGTTTGGATGGCCAATCCATTGAGCAAAACATTCAAGAATCTATGAGAGAAGGGGATGTGTCACCTAAATATAAGGGAGCAGGTAGAGGGAAGAAGAAGTCTCAAAGAGATACAAGTGCTCCACCTAGAAGTACTTATCAAACTAGAAGTGCCTTGAATAAACATAATGTTTGATGATGAATGCTCTAATTTGGAATATTAGGTCTGTGAATACAATGGAAGAGTTTCAAAGGTTGATAAATATTCATAGTAATATCATTTTGGATTTATTAGGTTGTTGGAACCTTTCCAACGACCTGATAAGATTGAGGATTACAAAAGGAGGCTGGGGATGCAAACTGCCATATTCAATTTAACTGGTAAGATATGGTTATTTGTGGAGGATTTGTTTGAGGTTAAAGTCTTGGTAGATCATGAGCAACACATTACTATTAAGCTTAACAGTAACGGACAACAGGAGGAGATAGTAATTTCTATAGTATATGCTAAGTGTACTAATAGAGAAAGACTAGATTTATGGGGTAGTTTGGAGGACTTCGCTTCTCAAATGCATAAACCATTGATAATGGCAGGAGATTTTAACGTGATCATGTCTGAGGACGAAAAATATGGGGGTCTGGCAGTAGGGACAAATGAAATTCAGGACTTTAAATTAAGTATGCAAAATTGTGAGGTCCAGGATCTTAGTTTTAAAGGCAGTAGATATACATGGTGGAATGGGAAAAGTGGAGATGATCGTATTTTCAAAAGACTAGACAGATGTTTGGGTAATTTTAGACTACAACAAATGTTTCCAGAAATTGAGGTTTATCATTTAACCAAAACAAGCTCAGATCATGCTCCCTTGTTGGTATCTTACACTAGAAATAATGATCTTATTAAGAAACCTTTCAAGTTTCTTAATTTTTGGGTGAAGAATGATACTTTCATGGAGGTTGTCAAATCAAATTGGATTGAGATTTTATGGCCAATCCATTTACTCTTTTTTATCACAAAATGAAAAAGATAAAGGCTTCTTTAGTACAATGGAGCAGTGACACATTTGGGAACATATTTCAAGAAATTGAAACCTTGGAAAATGTGATTAAAGTTCATGAAATACAGTTTGAATTGCAGCCTACTCCTCATAATAGAGAGAAGCTACATAGAGTTTAGGCAGATTTGAATAGATATCTTCATCCAGAAGAGGAATTTTGGAAATAAAAGTCTAGCATGCAATGGTTCGAAGATGGAGATAAGAACACAAGATTTTTCATGCATATGTTCAGGGGAGAAGGAAGAGACTGCAATTAAGAAGAATTCAAGATCAAGATGGTATGTGGTTAGAAAATATAGAGGAAATCAGTACTGAAGCAATAAGATTCTTTGCAGATCAATTTACTAAGGAAGAAGACCCTGGGGACTTAGAAATTCTAGATCAAGTCCCTTAAATGATCTCAGACGTTAAAAATAATGCTATCATGGAGATGCCTACTGATGAATAAGTAAAGGAGGTGGTTTTTAATCTCATTGGAGATAGTGCAAGAGGGCCTAATGGTTTCACTGGAGTTTTTTTTTCAGACTTGCTGGCCTATCATTGGAAAATATGTTATAGATATGGTATGTCACGACCTAACCCGCCATGACTGGCACCCATCTAAATCCTAATGGGCGAACCAACATACAAGACACCTATCCATTTAATTCGATTTTATATTAACCAAGCTAAACAATTATTACTCATTTAACATCAAAAGAATCAAAGTAAATCATGCCATAAATGCTGAAATAAGTGCAGAAATTCTAACTATTACATTGAGGATTATTGATGAGATACTGAGAACATTGAGGATTATTCATGCCTCCGAAACTGAATATGTGGAGTTGGCATCTTATAGACTCCGAGATGTGACGGTATTGTGGTACAATAATTGGCTAGCATCAAGGAAGGAAACTGCACCTGCTCCCGTGTGGGAAGAATTTGTAGATGCTTTCATCCGTCACTATTTGACACCCGAGGTCCGCCGAGCTAGAGCGGATAGGTTCTTAAATCTAAAGCAAGGAAACATGAGTGCTCGGGAATATAGCCTTCAATTTAATTTGTTTGCTAGGTATGTTCCAACTATGGTGGCCGATATGGGAGATAGAGTACATCGCTTTGTGAGTGGCTTAGGGCCACATTTATTTAAAGATTGCTTAACGGCTTCATTGCAAGATGGGGTGGATATTTCCCAAATACAAGCCCATGCCCAGAACTTAGAGGGACGACAGCAACTACAAAGGGGTGATCGTGATATTGATAGAAGGCAAAGCAAGAGGGTCAGATCTATGGGGGCAGGCAGTAATTATAGAGAGGGATCAAGGCAGACACATTCTAGACACTCAGGCCAGTCGGTGACTAGTGCACCTCCATGATTTACAGGTAGGAGATTTGACCGCTCTTTTCGTTCAGGACAGGGTAAGAGTTCGAAGGCCTCAGATTCTCAGTTCAGGGAAGATTATAGTCAGAGGAGATCCCCAGTACCGCGATGCAGCCAGTGCGGTAGACTACATTCCGGACAGTGTTGCCAGGGTTCAGATGCTTGCTATGCCTGTGGCCAGGTTGGGCATATGATGCGAGATTGCCCGTCGACGAGCGGTAGAGTTAGGGTTCAGCCCACAGGATCAGTGGCTGGTTCATCTTCAGTGCGCCCAGTAGGGCAGACTCCCTAGATTCCAGCAGGTCGAGGTAGAGGCAGAGAGGGAGCATCTACTTCAAGTGTCACTCAGCCCCGTGTGTATGCTTTAACCGGATGACAGGATCTTGAGTCCTCCCCGGATGTGGTTACAGGTACATTTGTCCATATTTCCCCATGATGTATATGCATTGATAGATCCGGATTCTATATTCTCTTATATTACCCCATATGTTACTAGTTGTATTGGGGTGAAACCGGAGCCAATTAAACCTTTTGAGGTATCTACTCTGGTTGGTGATCCCGTGATAGCTAGACAAGTGTATAAAAAATTGTGTACTTGTGATATGCGATCGCCAGACCAAAGCTGATTTAATTGAGCTGGAGATGCTAGATTTTGATGTGATTATGGGTATGGATTGGTTGGCCTCATGTTATGCTAGTGTTGATTTCCGAATGAAAGTGGTTCAATTTCAATTTCCGGGAGAGTCCGTGCTTATATGGAAGGGTAATGCAACATCTCCGAAAGGTAGGTTTATTTCCTACCTTAAGGCAAGGAAGATGATAGCTAAGGGCTACATTTATCACTTAGTCCGAGTACATGACACCGAAGCAAAGTCGCCAACTTTCCAATCCGTACCAGTAGTGAATGAATTTCTGGATGTATTCCCAGATGAACTTCCAGGACTTCCTCTAGAAAGAGAGATTGACTTCGCTATTGATGTGTTGCCGGACACCAAGCCTATTTCTATCCGTCCTTATCGAATGGCTCCGGCAGAATTGAAAGAACTAAAGGCACAGTTGAAAGATTTACTTGAGAAGGGGTTTACTAGACCCAGTTCATCACCATGGGGAGCACCAGTCTTGTTCGTGAGAAAGAAAGATGGTTCCCTACGAATGTGCATCGATTATAGGAAGTTGAATAAGGTGACAATAAAGAATAAATATCCTCTCCCAAGGATTGATGATTTGTTTGATCAACTACTGGGTGCCAAGTGGTTTTCTAAAATAGACTTGCGGTCGGGTTATCATCAAGTGAGAATTAAAGAAGGAGATATTCCTAAAACAGCTTTCAAAACAAGATATGGCCATTATGACCTCCGGGTGATGTCGTTTGGGTTGACTAATGCTCCGGCAGTGTTCATGAATTTGATGAATAATGTATTCAGGCCACTCTTGGATTTATTCGTGATAGTATTCATTGATGATATTTTGGTATATTCTCGCACAGAATCAGAACATGCAGATCATTTACGTATTGTTCTTGGAATTCTTCGAGCCCGAGAATTATATGCAAAATTTTCAAAGTGTGAGTTTTGGCTGAATTTTGTAACATTTCTGGGCCATGTTATTTCAGATGATGACATTCGAGTCGACACTCAAAAAATTGAAGCTGTAAAGACTTGGCCAAGGCCTACGACGCCTACAGAAGTCCGTAGTTTTCTGGGATTGGCAGGTTACTATAGATGGTTCGTAGAGGGATTTTCCTCTATTTCAGCCCCATTGACAAAGCTAACCCAAAAGTCAGTTAAATTCCAGTGCAATAGTGCTTGTGAACGCAGCTTCCAAGAGTTGAAGGATAGATTGACCTCAGCTCCAGTCTTAAAACTTCCAGAAGGGTCAGATGGTTATGTTATGTACTGTGATGCTTCCGGTGTTGGGTTAGGATGTGTGTTAATGTAGCACGGTAGAGTCAGTGCTTATGCTTCGAGACAGCTGCGGAAACATGAAAAGAACTACCCAACTCATGACCTCGAATTAGCTGCAGTTATTCATGCATTAAAAATGTGGAGACATTACTTGTATGGTGTGCATGTCGATATTTATATAAATCACAAGAGCCTTCAATACATTTTCAAGCAGAAGGAGTAAAATCTGTGGCTGAGGAGGTGGTTAGAGTTATTGAAAGATTACGATGTGAATATTTTATACCACCCCGGAAAAGCAAATGTAGTAGCCGATGCGCTTAGCCACCGATCAATGGGCAGTTTATGCGAAGTTTCTCCGGAAAGGAAAGAATTAGTTTATGAGCTCCATCAACTAGATAATCTTGGAGTGCGTGTAATTGATTCGGGTAATGCAGGAATTGATATAAATGATGCCACAGTTTCATCCCTGGATGCAGAAGTGAAAGAGCGTCAGTACGAAGATCCTCACTTGTGCCATTAAATAGACATATCTCATGAAAAAGAGAAGTCCCCATTTGCAATTTCCATGGATGGAATTCTTAGATACCAAGGCAGACTATGTGTTCCGAATGTCGCAGAATTGCGTCGTCGAATTCTAGAAGAAGCCCATTACTCTCGGTATTCTATTCACCCAGGTGCAATAAAGATGTATCACCATCTCAAGTTGATATATAGGTGGGATGGCTTGAAGAGAGACATAGCAGAATTTGTAGCGCAGTGTCCAAATTGCCAACAAGTGAAAATCGAACATCAAAAGTCAGGAGGATTATTGCAAGCAATGGAAATCCCTACATGGAAATGGGAAGTTATCAACATGGATTTTATTGTGGGGTTACCTCGTTCTCGAGGCAAATATGATTCTATATGGGTGATTGTGGACAGATTAACGAAAGCAGCTCATTTTCTTCCAGTCAGAACCACATACTCGGCTGAAGACTATGCGAGGTTGTATCTCAAGGAGATTGTGCGACTCCATGGCATTCCAATATCCATTATCACAGATAGAGGAGAAAATTTTACAGCCATGTTCTGGAAATCCTTCCAAGAAGGTGTAGGTACCCAAGTGAAGTTTAGCACAGCATTTCAGCCGCAGACTGATGGACAGGCCGAACGTACTATTCAGACTTTGGAAGATATGCTACGGGCATGTATACTAGATTTTGGTGGTAGTTGGGATGATCATTTGCCTCTAATCGAATTTGCATACAACAATAGTTATCATTCCAGTATCCAAATGGCTTCGTATGAAGCATTATATGGAAGGAAATGCAGGTCCCCAATTGGATGGTTTGAAATAGGAGAAGTACAGCTAATAGGCCCTGAATTGATTCAGCAAGCGGTAGAAAAAGTCAAGGTGATCCGAGATCGATTGTTAACAGCCCAAAGTCGCCAAAAATCTTATGCGGACAACCGTCGGCGAGACTTGGAATTTCAGGTTGATGATTGGGTATTTTTTAAAGTGTCGCCAATGAAAGGGCTGATGAGATTTGGCAAGAAAGGGAAGTTAAGTCCTCGATACATTGGACCCTATAAAATTATCCGTAAGGTGGGTCATGTAGCCTGTGAATTGGACTTGCCTGCAGGACTTGAATTAGTCCACCCAGTCTTCCATGTTTCAATGCTCCGCAAGTGTGTTGGAGATCCTACGCAGATTGTTCCGATTGATGATGTCCAAGTAACAAAAAAGCTAGCATATGAAGAAGAGCCCATTGCCATCTTAGACAGGCAAGTACGAAGACTTCGAAATAATGACCGACCCGATGGATAAGTATACTTACCGACCCCTGAAGGCTCAGGAACAAGTTTCGGGTCGATCCGACTTAGTATGAAAAAGTTACAAACGTTTGAAGTACAGAACGTTATATAAGCGTTTCAGAAGTAATTGTTGGAATATCGAAGCAATAATCATATCAGGTATCTTTCGGATATCGTATAGATCAAATCAAATATAACTTTTGGAATCATATGTACATATCAAAGTATATCAAAAACTCGATGGAATAGTCGAATGTGCTAGCATTAGAAAAATCAAGACTTTAGTCATATCAATTACCTTTCAAATATCATTCGGAAACATATCACATAGACCTTCGGACATCATAAATACGTATCAAAATCATATGAAGTAGCTTATGGAAATCAAGAACGTTAGCCATCCTAGTGGCTCTAAGAGTAGGAATTTCTTGAAACCATACATATACGTTATTTTGCTCGTTACATAAAGATCATGCCAAAAGAAAGAAAGGTAAGCCTTACATACCTTGCCCGCTTTCTACGCTAATCCGAACTAAAGTCTTTCGCTTCGCAAGATCAACAACAATATTCATGTATGCCAATCATTAGCCATAAACACTTAGAATCCAATTCTAAACCAACACTTAATCCACCGAAATTTCGGCAGCATTTCCCCTGTAACTGCAACATCCCCGAGAATTCAACTCGGCCAAACATACAACAACAAATCCGAGAATTTAAATCGGCCAACTTAGCAACAACAATGCCAATAATTATTCCAACAATATCGACAATCAATTCAAAACACATTCCAACGTTCACAATTTCTTTCTACAAACTTGACGCTTTCCATTTACGTTCAATGCATAATTGCCTACATGTTCAAGTACCAATCCGCAACCATTCAAACAACATCCAAGGATACTTCAACAATCCGTACAATATTCAAAACAATTCAACCAATACTCTACTTCGTCCGAAACCTTCCAAATGCAACAAGAACAATAACAACACATTTCTTTCATTCAAATTCATGAACTACTCCAACAACTTACACACTAACAACATTATCTTCCATAAATACAAGAACACTATTTCCAATCCACATTAACTTCTAAAACAAGTCTCCAACCACTACAACTTCACTAGGATCATTAAACTTTCATTATCAACATGGAATCCATAATGACAACAACAAAAATATTAAGCAAAATTGGTCCCTTACTTTTACACACACACACGGCCACACACATACATATACACGGCTACACCTAATATTCAAATTTTCATGAATTTCATTCATTTTCACATACCACAACATACAAAACCATCCATAATATATAAAAGAAGAGAAATTCTTACCTTTTTCCTCAATTTTCCACTTGACACCAAGAGTGGTTTTCTTGCTTCAATAATTATACCACGTTGAAGAGGGTCGTTAAATTAGTAGGAATACTAGAAGAATTAATTTTTTTTTAATCAAAGATTGAAGGCTAAATTTTTTTCTTCTTTTTTTTCTCTTGGCCGTGAGGCCCTTCTCCCTTTGCTCTCACTCTCCTTTTTCTTGAAAGTTCTTGGATAAATGATGATAAATGATATGGCCCTCTCTTTTTATCACATGGATTTAAATTTTTACATGGGCCTTGGCCCATTTTCCTTATGGCCGGCCACCCTTGGCCATTTTTCAAGCCCAAAATATATTTTTTTTTTATTCCAAGCCCATTATTTCATGACAAATTTTTGTAACTCATGAAAACTATTTTCCAAATTTCCAATTTTTCCCTTAGCCTTCCTCAATATCCCCGCATCAATATTTTTATGAACAACTTATGTATTAAATAAGATCAAAATATTGCCTTATTGCTTACTAGTCACAATTATTTCAAATTTTTCCGAATATGCAAAATATGGGATATAACATCCTCCCCCCCCCCCCCCCCATTTAAAACATTCGTCCTCGAATGTTGAACTGGCCTCATGGTGTGTTATAATACTTCGGGGAGGTTTCCTCCATAATTGTCACACACGATCATTTATTATATCCTGTTGTAGAAGCTTAGATTACCTGTGGCGTAGAAAACAATTAGGGATACTTATCCTTCATTTCTTCTTTCGGCTCTCCAGATCGTCTCCTCTTTATTATTGTTTGGCCACAATACTTTAACCGGAACCACGTCGTTGGTATATAACGTTCTTACCTGACCATCCGTTATAGACACAGATTATTCCTTATTTGGTAGCTTCTCTGTCACTTAAATATCATTTGTATGAACACTTGGGATGGGTTACCAACACATTCGCTAAGCATAAGCATGTGGAAAAATGGATGTACCGCTTTTAATTTAGTGATAACTCTGATTCATGGGTGACGTTCGCAGGAATAATCATTCGCTAACCTGGAATTCTAAGTGTCGACGTCGATTTCCGGTCTTTAAGTATTCTTCTTCTCCTGCTCTTTGTTGCCTTGCTAATGGGCAATTACCTTGCTTATATATGGCACATTCCATATTCTTTGCGTTCGTCTCTTCGGTACCCTTTTCGGACTTTCCCTCCAAATTTTTTTCTTCTAAGTGTTTATCCAAGCATAACTTTGTTGCTAATAAGCATAATGGTCACGTTCCTTTCCAAGGCCAGCTTATCAGTATCTAAAGCATATATACATGATATTGCTTTACCATTTCTAATCCTTTGTAGTCCAACTATTCTCAGGACAACTCATGATTCGAAGTCCGTTAATTGCTTAACTCGTAACATCTTTGGGTTCTTGCCGCAACTTTTCCTTATTTCCTTTCCTCACATTCCTCGATGCCAGTATACTTGTCAATAACTTCCTTGTATTAGTAATAGCTCCATCGATCGTTATTCCTTGTTGGCTTTCCGACGTGGACTTCTTATAATCATAATTGAGCATAGCTTCACGTTAATTGTTCTTTCAGTTCCCTAGCATTTACCCCCATGTTCAGTGTGGTTAATGGTCCATGAACTATCTTCTAATACCCGATGGCCTCTTTTATCTTTTATTCATATAAGCAATGTGCTTCCTTTCTTCAGGAAGTTATCGACTACCAACTGTTGTCACTTCATTATAACTGTTGTCACCCGAGGCGTATTTTGGATCTATTATCCTCTTCATTGACCTTGTGGATTTAGCATGTATACCTTTCTTACTCTCTTTATTGCTTTCTTCTGGAACTCAGGTCCTCATAATTCATTTCGGATCTTGTATGTTCTCCCCCCCTTTATTAAGAGGGTCCATATACGTCTATGCCTTTTAAGTAACCATCGCTTTCCGCGATCCTCATACAATTGCAGTCCTTTCATTATAGAGTCTATCCTGTCTATCTCCTTGTTAACTACGTTCTCGTATTTAATCGGAATACTGATAAGGGCTTCCATTCCCAACACTTACTTTTCCTTCCATTCTGACATACCTCTGTCCTTTATGTCTAACAATGTCACTAACCTTTTTGGTGCATATCCGTCTCCAGTTACTTTATTTTCTTATTGTTTGTAGCATCGATTTCTGAAGTTCGTAAGATGTTACTTTTATTCGTGCGAATCGGTTCCATTCTTAAGTCACTTTCCAGAAAGGCTTTTCTATGTCCAAATCAACTATACCAACATGGCTGTAGAATTATCCTTCCCTTGATAAGTAGTCAGTCAGCTATCGCCAACTTACTTAAAATATCCTCCGTACTTCCCTATGCTTGCCCTATTTCCACCGTCGACCTTCCTCAAGTTTGTTTCTCTTTTTGTCCTATACTATCACATTCTAGTCCCTTTTTCAGACCTGTCCCTCAGATTTCTACGCAAATAATGCCATGCTTTCCCGTCGGTTCTTTCTGAGGCTTTGCTTAATTATATTTCTTACCTTTCAATTTTTTTTCCGACATTTGATCTCCTTACCTTTCATTTACTCATTTTCTTCCTTTTCCAATTGCCGTTGCATTAACATTTTCCAATCTTACTTGTAGTGAAGTCAGTACCAGTTTATTTCATAACCTCTATACCATACCCTTCGCTTTGTCTCTTGAATTTCGTTCAGTTGGTATATTTTATACATCGCAACACTGGTTGTTAGGGTCCCCCTATCGATCGATCTAGTCATAAATGAGGTGTCATATGCATACATATACATTTATTTCCATTTTGCTTACAAAACATTTCCCAACGCTTATTCAAACTTACTCTGATTCCAGAGCTGCGTTGCGCTTTCTTCTTCTTCACCGATCTAGTCTGTCTCAGCCTACGCGACCTCTATCAGATTTCTAACCACTTCACATACTCTAATTTCCTTTAGGCTACCCCAAATTCCCATTTGTCTCTTATAACTAGATTTGTGGAAATTTTGATACACTTCCCAGGGGGTCACCCATCCCAAAATTGCTCTGGCCCTAGCACGCTTAACCTTAAAACTTTAATACATTTCGATGCGTTAATGCTGGTATATTTGCATCCACTACCTCGCACAACCTTTATCACGTAATCTAGGGTAAGTCGGGGTCTTAACAATTTACGGAAAGTTCTCGTAGCGGGTCCAACCCTGATCTAGAGAGGGTCTTTTATTTTTCCTGACTATGTAGTTACCGAGTTAGCCTTTTAAATTCTTAACATTCACTTTTTATCTGTATGAACAGCTACCTCAAACGGTCCTATCAATTTCGGTTATTCTAGCAACCAGGGGGAAATGTATAATAAAATAGAGTCTGAATCTATCAATACATATTCATTTCAGTAGAAGATCAACGGTATACCTGTAACCACGTATGGTGACGCCTCCTGGTCCTGTCGGCTGGTCAAAGCATATAAGCGGTTCGGAGGACCGCTAGAACCGGGAGCTCCGCCTCGACCTCTACCGCGACCTGCCGGTGTCGGCCGCATAGCTACAGAAGGGGAAGATGAACCAGCAACTGATCCGGTGGGCTGGGCTGAACCACCTGGACCACCCCTAAACGGACACTTCCTCATAACATGGCCCTGGCGGCCACAAGAAAAACAGGCACCGGTGGCGAGACGACATTCCCCCGGGTGGCGCCTGCCGCACCGAGGACACTGAGGCATAGACAGCCTCGTCTGACTGAACCCCCTACTCTGCTGTGAATCCGAGGCCCTAGAGCTCTGACCCGCTCCTGAATATCTTGTATTATCAAATCTCTTACCAGTAGACTGTGGGGGTACACTCCGTGCTGACTGAGAAGGATGTCTACTATACTGCTGCTGAGGTTGGCCGCCTCGAGACTCCCCGAAATATCCAGCTGATCTAGCCCTCTTGGGCTGCCTTCTATCACGATCTCTATCGGGCTGACGCCCTCTATGTCGGTCCTCCATTCCATGTGCGTATGCCTGCAACCGTGCAATATCTATACCGGACTGAGATGCCACCGCCATACAACTATCAATCAGGTAGTCATCCAACCCTATCACATATCGGTGCATCCTTTAAGTCATATCAGCCACGATAGTGGGCGCATATCTGGCTAGGGAGTCAAACTCTAGGTTGTTCTCTCGAACACTCCTGCCCCTCTTTCTCAGCCGCAAAATCTGTCAACCCTCGCTCGCCGCATCTCGGGAGGCAGAAAATGGCCGAGAAAGGCGGCTGTAAACTCATCCCAAACAGCTGGAGGAGCATCCTTGCCTCTGGACAGCTCCCAGGACTCGTACCTATTAATCGCTACATCCCGCAGTCTATATGAAGCTAGCTCGACAAACTCAATCTCAGAAGCCCTGACTAGTCTCAACGTACGCTGTATCTGTCGAATGCAATCTTGGGGATCCTCCTCGGGCTTAGACCCGTAGAACTCTGGGGGATTACAGGTCAAGAAACGACGAACCCTCAAACCCGCGTCTGCGAGCCTGCCCTGCCACTAGCATCGTCCGCAACTGTACAGCATCTCTCATCGCCCTATCCTCCGCCCCTGACTGAAGAGCTGGAGGCTCGGGCGCCGGAGCCTCTGGAGCTAACGGTGGAGCCGCCTCCTGATCCATAGTGGCAGCGGCTGCTGCTCTAGGCTCCTCTGATAATAGTGGCGTAGCAGAGCCCGCTGACTGGGGCATAACCTCGGGCACAGTCTGAGCACGGGCCCCGGTAACTCTCTGGGCCTGGCTAGTCTCTCCAACTGCTGCTGACTTGCCCTTCTGGGCAGCTGTCGCTTTTCTCGGAGGCATCGCTGAAAACATAACATTTCGTCAGAAAGGAGAAATCCTAATAATACAACTCTATCGCACGATCTAAGATCGAAGAAAGGGTAACATCCTAAATGTCCTGTAGCTTCCTGTTTATAGATGTGGTGCACAACACACCGATAAACAAGACTCTACTAGACACGGCCTGTAGACATTCCGAGGACAAACCGCTCTGATACCACTTTTGTCACGACCCAACCCCGTGGGCCGTGACTAGCGTCCTAGCTGGACACTCATACACACTCACTTGCCAAATCGATATACCAAGGACTTATCTGTGTTCAGCATACATTAAGTTACATAGAAATTAAAATCAGATGTCTTCTTAAGCGGTCATATATAGCAAAATGTCAAACAAAAGCCGGCAAGGCTGGCGGAAAACACATCGCCCCATTATACATCCGGACACACACATATGGGCCGTTTCGACCATCACAACAAACGGGACCGCTTAAGACGCAAATCACTAACTTAAATGAACAAACACGACCCATGACCCACATATATGTCTACAGGCCTCTAACAAACATAACAGAATTATATGACGGGACAGGGCCCCGCCGTACCCCTGAATATATACATATACATGTACAATGAAAGAGTTTGTACCAATGTGGGCTCCAGAACAAGGGAGCACTCCAAAGCAGCAGAAAGATGACCTAAGTTGTCGGGTCACTCGGGTGAACGTCTGTACCTGCGGGCATGAAACGCAGCCACCGAAGAAAGGGGGTCAGTACGGAAAATGTACCGAGTATGTAAAGCATGAAGTACAGAACAGGGGATCGTAGCCAAAAATAGAAACTCTCCAGAACCAGTAAAACTGTGTAAAATCATCAATACGTTTCCTTTATGTAATAAAGTAGTATATCTCAAATCACGAATCATACACATATACATATATATATATATAACGTGTCCCGGCCCTTTAGTGAGGGACTCGGTGAATAAGGTCAGGCATATCAACATCATATACCATATGTACATATAACGTGTCCCGGCCCTTTGATGAGGGACTCGGTGGATAGAATCATGTATGTCAACATCATGTATAGTGTATGCAAATAACGTGTCCCGGCCCTTTATTAAGGGACTCGGTGGATAGAATCATGCATAGCAGAATCATATACCATATATACATAACGTGTCACGGCCCTCTATTGCGGGTCTCGGTGGATAAAGTCATCATATGCCATCCTGGCCGCCATCCCCGTATCATCATATCATCACATACATATACATATAACGTGTCCCGGCCCGCAAGTGAGAGGGACTCCGTGAATAATGCAGTGGAGTACGCACGAGAACATGTCCTGGCCCGGGCTCAGTGAAATCCAAACTGAGGCTTCCACGAACAGAATAATGCGAAACCATATGCACATAAATCAAGACCCGATGGATAAGTATACTTACCGACCCTTGAAGGCTCAGAAACAGGTTTCGGGTCGATCCGACTTAGTATGAAAAAGTTACAAACGTTTGAAGTACAGAACGTTCTATAAGCGTTTCAGAATCCATTTTTGGAAAATCGAAGCAATAATCATATCATGTATCTTTCAGATATCGTATAGATCAAATCAAATATAACTTTTGGAATCATATGTACATATCAAAGTATATCAAAGACTCGATGGAATAGTCGAATGTGCTAGCATTAGAAAAATCAAGACTTTAGTCATATCAATTACCTTTCAAATATCATTCGGAAACATATCACATAGACCTTCGGACATCATAAATACGTATCAAAATCATATGAAGTAGCTTATGGAAATCAAGAACGTTAGCCATCCTAGTGGCTCTAAGAGTAGGAATTTCTTGAAACCATACATATACATTCTTTTGCTCGTTACATAAAGATCATGCCAAAAGAAAGAAAGGTAAGCCTTACATACCTTGCCCGCTTTCTACGCTAATCCGAATTTAAGTCTTTCGCTTCGCAAGATCAACAACAATATTCATGTATGCCAATCATTAGCCATAAACACTTAGAATCCAATTCTAAAACAACACTTAATCCACCGAAATTTCGGCAGCATTTCCCCTGTAAATACAACATCCCCGAGAATTCAACTCGGCCAAATATACAACAACAAATCCGAGAATTTAACTCGGCCAACTTAGCAACAACAATGCCAACAATTATTCCAACAATATCGACAATCAATTCAAAACACATTCCAACGTTCACAATTTCTTTCTACAAACTTGACGACTTTCCATTTACGTTCAATGCATAATTGCCTACATATTCAAGTACCAATCCGCAACCATTCAAACAACATCCAAGGATACTTCAACAATCCGTACAATATTCAAAACAATTCAACCAATACTCTACTTCGTCCGAAACCTTCCAAATGCAACAAGAACAATAACAACACATTTCTTTCATTCAAATTCATGAACTACTCCAACAACTTACACACTAACAACATTATCTTCCATAAATACAAGAACACTATTTCCAATCCACATTAACTTCTAAAACAAGTCTCCAACCACTACAACTTCACTAGGATCATTAAACTTTCATTATAAACATGGAATCCATAACAACAACAACAAAAACACTAAGCAAAATTGGTCCCTTAATTTTACACACACACACGGCCACACACATACATATACACGACTACACCTAATATTCATATTTTCATGAATTTCATTCATTTTCACATACCCCAACATACAAAACCATCCATAATATATAAAAGAAGAGAAATTCTTACCTTTTTCCTCAATTTTCAACTTGACACCAAGAGTGGTTTTCTTGCTTCAATAATTATACCACGTTGAAGAGGGTCGTTAAATTAGTAGGAATACTTGAAGAATCAAATTTGTTTTTAATCAAAGATTGAAGGCTAAATTTTTTTCTTCTTTTTTTTCTCTTGGCCGTGAGGCCCTTCTCCCTTTGCTCTCACTCTCCTTTTTCTTGAAAGTTCTTGGATAAATGATGATAAATGATATGGCCCTCTCTTTTATCACATGGATTTAAATTTTTACATGGGCCTTGGCCCATTTTCCTTATGGCCGGCCACCCTTGGCCATTTTTCAAGCCCAAAATATTTTATTTTTATTTTTATTCCAAGCCCATTATTTCATGACAAATTTTTGTAACTCATGAAAATTATTTTCCAAATTTCCAATTTTTCCCTTAGCCTTCCTCAATATCCCCGCATCAATATTTTTATGAACAACTTATGTATTAAATAAGATCAAAATATTGCCTTATTTCTTACTAGTCACAATTATTTCAAATTTTTCCAAATATGCAAAATACAGGATATAAAATCCTCCACCCCTTTAAAACATTCGTCCTCAAATGTTGAACTGGCCTTATGGTGCGTTATAATACTTCGGGGAGGTTTCCTCCATAATATTCACACACGATCATTTATTATATCCTGTTGTAGAAGCTTAGATTACCTGTGGCATACAAAACAATTAGGGATACTTATCCTTCATTTCTTCTTTCGGCTCCCCAGATCGTCTCCTCTTTATTATTGTTTGGCCACAATACTTTAACCGGAACCACGTCGTTGGTATATAACGTTCTTACCTGACCATCCGTTATAGACACAGATTATTCCTTATGTGGTAGCTTCTCTGTCACTTAAATATCATTTGTATGAACACTTGGGATGGTTCACCAACACATTCGCGAAGCATAAGCATGTGGAAGACTGGATGTACCGCTTTTAATTCAGTGATAACTCTGATTCATGGGTGACGTTCGCTGGAATAGTCATTCACTAACCTGGAATTCTAGGTGTCGACGTCGATTTTCGATCTTTAAGTATTCTTCTTCTCCTGCTCTTTGTTGCCTTGCTAATAGGAAATTACCTTGCTTATATATGGCACATTCCATATTCTTTGCGTTCGTCTCTTCGGTACCCTTTTCGGACTTTCCCCCCAAAAAATTTTCTTCTAAGTGTTTATCGAAGCATAACTTTGTTGCTAATAAGCATAATGGTCATGTTCCTTTCCAAGGCCAGCTTATCAGTATCTAAAGCATATATACATGATATTGCTTTACCATTTCTAATCCTTTGTAGTCCAACAATTCTCAGGACAACTCATGATTCGAATTCCGTTAATTGCTTAACTCGCAACATCTTTGGGTTCTTGCCGCAACTTTTCCTTATTTCCTTTCCTCACATTCCTCGATGCCAGTATACTTGTCTATAACTTCCTTGGATTAGTAATCGCTCCATCGATCGTTATTCCTTGTTGGCTTTCCGGCGTGGACTTCTTATAATCATAATTGAGCATAGCTTCACGTTAATTGTTCTTTCACTTCCCTAGCATTTACTCACATGTTCAGTGTGGTTAATGGTCCATGAACTATCTTCTAATACCCGATGGCCTCTTTTATCTTTTATTCATATAAGCAATGTGCTTCCTTTCTTCAGGAAGTTATCGACTACCAACTGTTGTCACTTCATTATAACTGTTGTCACCCGAGGCGTCTTTTGGATCTATTATCCTCTTCATTGACCTTGTGGATTAGCCTGTATACCTTTCTTACTCTCTTTATTGCTTTCTTCGGGAACTCAGGTCCTCATAATTCATTTCGGATCTAGTATGTTCTCCCCCCCTTTATTAAGAGGGTCCATATACGACTATGCCCTTTAAGTAACCATCGCTTTCCGCGATCCTCTTACAATTGCAGTCCTTTCATTATGGAGTCTATCCTGTCTATCTTCTTGTTAACTATGTTCTCGTATTTAATCGGAATACTCATAAGGGTTCCATTCCAAACACTTACTTTTCCTTCCATTCTGACATACCTCTGTCCTTTATGTCTAACAATGTCACTAACCTTTTTGGTGCATATCCGTCTCCAGTTACTTTCTTTTCTTATTGTTTGTAGCATCGATTTCTGAAGTTCGTAAGATGGTACTTTTATTCGTGCGAATCGTTCCATTCTTAAGTCACTTTCCAGAAAGGCTTTTCTATGACCAAATCAACTATACCAACATGGCTGTGGAATTATCCTTCCTTTGATAAGTAGTCAGTCAGCTATCGCCAACTTATTTAAAATATCCTCCGTACTTCCCTATGCTTTCCGTATTTCCACCGTCGACCTTCCTCAAGTTTGTTTCTCTTTTTGTCCTATACTATCACATTCTAGTCCCTTTTTCAGACCTGTCCCTCAGATTTCTACGCAAATAATGTCATGCTCTGCCCGTCAGTTCTTTCTGAGGCTTTGCTTAATTATATTTCTTACCTTTCAATATTTTTTCCGACATTTGATCTCCTTACCTTTCATTTACTCATTTTCTTCCTTTTCCAATTGCCGTTGCATTAACATTTTCCAATCTTACTTGTAGTGAAGTCAGTACCAGTTTATTTCATAACCTCTATACCATACCCTTCGCTTTGTCTCTTGAATTTCGTTCAGTTGGTATATTTTATACATCGCAACACTGGTTGTTAGGGTCCACCTATCGATCGATCTAGTCATAAATGAGGTGTCATATGCATACATATACATTTATTTCCATTTTTCTTACAAAACATTTCCCAACGCTTATTCAAACTTACTCTGATTCCAGAGGTGCGTTGCGCTTTCTTCTTCTTCACCGATCTAGTACGTCTCAGCCTACGCGACCTCTATATGGTTTCTAACAACTCCACATACTCTAATTTCCTTTAGGCTACCCCAAATTCCCTTTTGTCTCTTATAACTAGATTTGTGGAAATTTTGATACACTTCCTAGGGGGTCACCCATCCCAAAATTGCTCTGGCCCTAGCACGCTTAACCTTAAAACTTTAATGCATTTCGATGCGTTAATGCTAGTATATTTGCATCCACCGCCTCGCACGACCTTTATCACGTAATCTAGGGCAAGTCGGGGTCTTAACAATTTCTGGAAAGTTCTCGTAGCGGGTCCCACCCCGATCTAGAGAGGGTATTTTATTTTTCCTGACTATGTAGTTACCGAGTTAGCCTTTTAAATTCTTAACATCCACTTTTTATCTGTATGAACAGATACCTCAAACGGTCCTATCAATTTCGGTTATTCTAGCAACCGGGGGGAAATATATAATAAAAAAGAGTCTGAATCTATCAATACATATACATTTCAGTAGAAGATGAACGGTATACCTGTAACCAGGTCTGGTGACGCCTCCTGGTCCTGTCGGCTGGCCAAATCATATAAGCGGTTCGGAGGACCGCTAGAACCAGGAGCTCCGCCTCGACCTCTACCACGACCTGCCGGTGTCGGCTGCATAGCTACAGAAGGGGAAGATGAACCAGCAACTGATCCGGTGGGCTGGGCTGAACCACCTGGACCACCCCTAAACGGACACTCCCTCATAACATGGCCTTGGCGGCCACAAGAAAAACAGGCACCGGTGGCGAGACGACATTCCCCCGGGTGGCGCCGGCCGCACCGAGGACACTGAGGCATAGACAACCTCGTCTGACTGAACCCTCTGCTCTGCTGTGAATCCGAGGCCCTGGAGGTCTGACCCGCTCCTGAATATCCGGTATTATCAAATCTCTTACCAGTATACTGTGGGGGTACACTCCGTGCTGACTGAGAAGGATGTCTACTATACTGCTGTTGAGGCTGGCCGCCTCGAAACTCCCCGAAATATCCAGCTGATCTAGCCCTCTTAGGATGCCTCCTATCACGATCTCTATCGGGCTAACGCCCTATATGTCGGTCCTCCATTCCTTGTGCGTATGCCTGCAACCGTGCAATATCCAAACCGGACTGAGATGCCACCGCCATACAACTACCAATCAGGTAGTCATCCAACCCTATCACATATCGGTGCATCCTGTCAGTCATATCAGCCACGATAGTGGGCGCATATCTGGCTAGGGAGTCAAACTCTAGGTTGTACTCTCGAACACTCCTGCCCCTCTGTCTCAGCTGTAAAAATCTGTCAACCCTCGCTCGCCGCATCTCGGGAGGCAGAAAATGGCCGAGAAAGGCGGCTGTAAACTCGTCCCACACAGCTGGAGGAGCATCCTCGCCTCTGGACAGCTCCCTGGACTCGTACCAATTAATCGCTACATCCCGCTGTCTATGTGAAGCTAGATCGACAGACTCAGTCTCAGAAGCCCAGACTAGTCTCAACGTACGCTGCATCTGTCGAATAAAATCTTGGGGATCCTCCTCGGGCTTAGACCTGTAGAACTCTAGGGGATTACAGGTTAAGAAATGACGAACCCTCAAACTGTCACGTCTATCCACATCATCATCCCCTGGCCCGCGTCTGCGAGCCTGCCCTGCCACTAGCCTCATCAGCAACTGTACATCATCTCTCATCGCCCTATCCTCCGCCCCTGACTGAGGAGCTAGAGGCTCGGGTGCTGGAGCCTCTGGAGCTAACGGTGGAGCCGCCTCCTGATCCATAGTGGCAGCGGCTGCTGCTCTAGGCTCCACTAATAATAGTGGCATAGCAGTGCCCGCTGACTGGGGCATAACCTCGGGCATAGTCTGGGCACGGGCCCCGGTAACTCTCTGGGCCTGGCTAGTCTCTCCAACTGCTGCTGACTTGCCCTTCTTGGCAGCTGTCGCTTTTCTCGGAGGCATCGCTCAAAACATAACATTTCGTCAGAAAAGAGTCATCCTAATAATACAGCTCTATCGCAGGATCTAAGATCGAAGAAAGGGTAACATCCTAAATGTCCTGTAGCTTCCTGTTTATAGATGTGGTGCACAACACACCGATAAACAAGACTCTACTAGACACGGCCTGTAGACATTCCGAGGACAAACCGCTCTGATAAAACTTTTGTCACGACCCAACCCCGTGGGCCGTGACTAGCGTCCTAGCTGGACACTCATACACACTCACTTGCCAAATCGATATACCAAGGACTTATCTGTGTTCAGCATACATTAAGATATACAGATATTAAAATCAGATGTCGTCTTAAGCGGTCATATATAGCAAAATGTCAAACAGAAGCCGACAAGGCTGGCAGAAAACACATCGCCCAATTATACATTCGGACACACACATATGGGCCGTTTCGACCATCACAACAAACGGGACCGCTTAAGACGCAAATCACTGACATAAACGAACAAACATGACCCATGACCCATATATATGTCTACAGGCCCCTAACAAACATAACAGAATCATATGACGGGACAGGGCCCCGCCGTACCCCTGAATATATACATATACATGTACAATGAAAGAGTCTGTACCAATGAGGGCTCCAGAACAAGGGAGCACTCCAAAGCAGCAGAAAGATGACCTAAGCTGTCGGGTCACTCAAGTGAACGTCTATACCTGCGGGCATGAAACGCAGCCCCCGAAGAAAGGGGGTCAGTACGGAATATGTACCGAGTATGTAAGGCATGAAGTACAGAACAGGGGATCATAGCCAAAAATAGAAACTCTCCAGAACCAGTAAAACTGCGTAAAATCATCAATACGTTTCCTTTATGTAATAAAGTAGTATATCTCAAATCATGAATCATACACATATACATATATATATATAACGTGTCCCGACCCTTTAGTGAGGGACTCGGTGAATAAGGTCAGGCATATCAACATCATATACCATTTGTACATATAACGTGTCCCGGCCCTTTAATGAGGGACTCGGTGGATAGAATCATGTATGTCAACATCATGTATAGTGTATGCATATAACGTGTCCCGGCCCTTTATTAAGGGACTCGGTGGATAGAATCATGCAAAGCAGAATCATATACCATATATACATAACGTGTCCCGGCCCTCTATTGCGGGTCTCGGTGGACAAAGTCATCATATGCCATCTTGGCCGCCATCCCCGTATCATCATATCATCACATACATATACATATAACGTGTCCCGGCCCGCAAGTGAGAGGGACTCCGTGAATAATGCAGTGGAGTACGCACGAGAACATGTCCTGGCCCGGGCTCAGTGAAATCCAAACTGAGGCTTGCACGAACAGAATAATGCGAAACCATATGCACATAAATCAAGACCCGATGGATAAGTATACTTACCGACCCCTGAAGGCTCATAAAACAAGTTTCGGGTCGATCCGACATAGTATGAAACATTTACGAACGTTTAAAGTACATAACGTTCTATAAGCGTTTCAGAAGCCATTTTTGGAAAATCGAAGCAATAATCATATCAGGTATCTTTCGGATATCGTATAGATAAAATCAAATATAACTTTTGGAATCATATGTACATATCAAAGTATATCAAAGACTCGATGGAATAGTCGAATGTGCTAGCATTAGAAAAATCAAGACTTTAGTCATATCAATTATCTTTCAAATATCATTCGGAAACATATCACATAGACCTTCGGACATCATAAATACGTATCAAAATCATATGAAGTAGCTTATGGAAATCAAGAACGTTAGCCATCCTAGTGGCTCTAAGAGTAGGAATTTCTTGAAACCATACATATACGTTTTTTTGCTCGTTACATAAAGATCATGCCAAAAGAAAGAAAGGTAAGCCTTACATACCTTGCCCGCTTTCTACGCTAATCCGAACTTAAGTCTTTCGCTTCGCAAGATCAACAACAATATTCATGTATGCCAATCATTAGCCATAAACACTTAGAATCCAATTCTAAACCAACACTTAATCTACCGAAATTTCGGCAGCATTTCCCCTGTAAATGCAACATCCCCGAGAATTCAAGTCGGACAAACATACAACAACAAATCCGAGAATTTAACTCGGCCAACTTAGCAACAACAATGCCAAGAATTAGTCCAACAATATCGACAATCAATTCAAAACACATTCCAACGTTCACAATTTCTTTCTACAAACTTGACGCTTTCCATTTACGTTCAATGCATAATTGCCTACATGTTCAAGTACCAATCCGCAACCATTCAAACAACATCCAAGGATACTTCAACAATCCGTACAATATTCAAAACAATTCAACCAATACTCTACTTCGTCCGAAACCTTCCAAATGCAACAAGAACAATAACAACACATTTCTTTCATTCAAATTCATGAACTACTCCAACAACTTACACACTAACATTATCTTCCATAAATACAAGAACACTATTTCCAATCCACATTAACTTCTAAAACAAGTCTCCAACCACTACAACTTCACTAGGATCATTAAACTTTCATTATCAACATGGAATCCATAACAGCAACAACCAAAATACTAAGCAAAATTGGTCCCTTACTTTTACACACACACACGGCCACACACATACATATACACGGCTACACCTAATATTCATATTTTCATGAATTTCATTCATTTTCACATACCACAATATACATGTCACGACCCAACTAGGGGCCGTGACGAGTACCCGATACTTGTACCGAGCACCCCCTATCTCGTATCGTATTCTTGTTACTAAGTGGGCCGTATGAACTGCACCATATTTTTTTTTCTCTGTTCTACTTACCATTAACACTAGTAGCATAGTTATAAACATAGGCTAACAAACTCGGTTTGCACTTTATACAACAACGAGGACCAGCAAAAGTACAAGACATCTAACAGTACATATCTGTCTACGAGCCTCTAAACATAATATACATATACAGAGGAAGGGCCGAGTACTGCCGTGCCCGAACATATATACACAAAATAGTACCAAGAACTGAGGCTCCGGGACAACTGGAGCGCTGCCGATAACCGCTGATAGAACTTCTAGAAATCAGGTCCGTCTACCTGCTGACCTGCGCGGCATGAAACGCAGCGTCCACAAGAAGGGACGTCAGTACGAATAGTGTACCGAGTATGTAAGGCATGAATGATAACATAGTAACTGCATATAGAGTATAAAAAATAACAGAATAGACATACAGAGCTCATCCTGGAGTAGAAGTAACCTGTACATATGTATGCCTAGTAGGTGGATACCATGCAAGCTTAGCCCATTTTTCAGAACACGGTGTTTCTTATTCTCGTACACAGAAAACAGTACATTTCAGGAAACGGTATCTTTTACTCACATTTACAGACGCCGAATACATCGGCTCTCCCACCCCCCTCCCCAACGGTGTCCCCACATATCATATCATATATATATCATGCATCACATATACAGACGCCGCGTACGGCTCTCCCATATCCCGCGTCCGGGACGGAATCCAGCTGAATCAGGTGGTGGTAAAACAGTTGCCCTTTCCCTTTTCCCGTATACATTTACATATACATATACATATCCATACACACATACATGTATCATATAAACAGCATGCATGGGAGCCCAAAGAAAGATACATATCCATCGGAGTGACATAAGGTCGGTAACCTCCGATTACATTATGGAATGGCTATAGTCGCTTTGTCTCACCTTGAAGGGACGAGTATTATAAGGCGAGACTACCAATGAAAAGTGTCATTATGAGAAAAACATCAAATAGGGTCATAAGGTATAGTTTCATCTACTTAGAACCTTTAGAGCATTCGTTATCGGTAATAGAGTTGAGATATCAAGAAATAGTTTAACATTTCCATATTTCCATTTTTATAGCAGAACATATCGTCAACATATCTATCGTAGGAATTTTCTCATCTTTGACTCCATCGTTATCACGGTCATCATAGACATATTTACATTAGGATGGTGTTGTACTTATCGTTTGATAATCGGAACAAGGATCAAAAGTTTCCTTAGGATTCTACTCCAAAACAAGTCAAACGAAGCGATAGGAAAAATCCGGGAACAATGGGCCCACCTCGGGCCGAATGAGATAGCGTACACCATCTACATATGTTACGTGTCATGGCGTTACTTATGAGGGTTTTAAGGATAGTCGGGTCCTATTTATGCGAGTTCTAGAGGGTTAGAAAGGTTTTTCAACATTTTGCACAATTTAAAGTTCAATTCTACTGAAGGAAAAAGGGAAAACTTTAGGTGCGGATTCCGAAGAATAGGGTTGTCCCCGAGGCTCGTACCCGACTTATTACGTCTAAGACATGCCATAGAAGGAAGGATAAAGCCTTACATACCTCTTGCCACTCCGTATGCTATCCCGAATTCACGTAGCAAATCCGCCAAAATCTGCAATTTGGTCACATTTACCCAAACTTTCATTAGGGTACTTAAAGTTGGAATCTTAAGGTAACACTTGGCTACCGAAATTTCGGCAGCACTTCCTCTGTAAATATACCATCCTCAACATTCAACTTAGTCAAATTCCAATCAATCACAATCCGGGAATTCAAACCCGGCCAACCTATCAACATAAACTCAACAACCACACTAGCGATTCACATATTCAATTCAAGATATATCCCTACACTTCAAAGTAGCATTCTACTTCCTTCAAGACTTTCTAATTCCAATAAAACAACAACAACCTTATAATATATATATTCCAACAACATCAATACCAAAAATCTTGACCACAAAATCAATAAGCCATTTATTCATTTCAAGGCAACTCAATTAAATTCATATGATACTCCAACAACTTAAGCAACATACTTCTTACCCAAAACCTTTTAACTTCAATGAAACAACAATAACACATACACTTAGCAATATTATCTCCACAATACAAAGACCATGCTAGCATTATACAAACTCTTCCCATAATCCACAACCAACACAATTTCACTCCTTAACCATTAAATCCTTATTTTACATCATAGAACTTACCATAACAACAACTACAATGCTAAGTAAAAATTAATTTCACCACCCTACACCATTCGGCCAACACACCCCATACACCTATTTTCATGAATTTCCATATTTTCTATACTTTACAGCAATACCCAACACACAACATGACACAACACAACACACACATGGCTTGACTATGCAATCCACGGCCACACACATACACACTTCCATCACATGAATTTCATCCATTTTCTCATACTACAACATACATAATCATTCATAATACATAAGAGGAGATTAACCTTACCTTTTTTCCTTGTTTCTTCACTTGAGTAGAATTCACTACTTGTATGAATATGGATTTTCCTTGCTTCAAAAACCACTCTACTTTGCTAGGAATCCTTGAATTGGTAGGAAGTGATTTTTGAAGAAATTTTTGGAATTTTTCTTGGAATTTTCACTATGGCCGAAGGCCCCTTGAGTTCTCTCCTTCTCTTCTTTTCTCCACCCCTCTTGAAATGTCTAGAAGTTTATGGGATTTTTAGAAGACTTGGTCTTCTTTTATCCCATTAAATTTTGACTCCATATGGGCTTGGCCCAACAAGGATAGTGGACGGCCAAGGAGGCCCAACACCAAGCCCACCTTTTTTTTTTTTTTGAGTCCTACAATTCACGAAATATTATTTCCCAAATTCCAAATTTACCCTTCGCCTTCCACCATGTCTCTTTGAGTCGTATTGCAAATTTACCTTTTCGCCCTTGACCTTTCTTAATATTTTCGCTTCCAAATTCTTCATACGCAACTCATGTACTTAGAAAAATAAAAGTAAGGCCTTGTTTGTCATCTTCCCGCAATTGTCTTAAATTATCCGACTGTACAAAAGCGCGGGATATAACAATACAAAACCATCCATAATATATAAAAGAAGAGAAATTCTTACCATTTTCCTCAATTTTCCACTTGACACCAAGAATGGTTTTCTTGCTTCAATAATTATACCACGTTGAAGAGGGGCGTTAAATTAGTAGGAATACTAGAAGAACCAATTTTTTTTTTAATCAAAGATTGAAGGCTAAATTTTTTTCTTCTTTTTTTTCTCTTGGCCGTGAGGCCCTTCTCCCTTTGCTCTCACTCACCTTTTTCTTGAAAGTTCTTGGATAAATGATGATAAATGATATGGCCCTCTCTTTTTATCACATGGATTTAAATTTTTACATGGGCCTTGGCCCATTTTCCTTATGGCCGGCCACCCTTGGCCATTTTTCAAGCCCAAAATATTTCTTTTTTCTTTTTATTCCAAGCCCATTATTTCATGACAAAGTTTTGTAACTCATGAAAACTATTTTCCAAATTTCCAATTTTTCCCTTAGCCTTCCTCAATATCCCCCCATCAATATTTTTATGAACAACTTATGTATTAAATAAGATCAAAATATTGCCTTATTTCTTACTAGTCACAATTATTTCAAATTTTTCTGAATATGCAAAATACGGGATAAAACATCCTCCCCCCCTTTAAAACATTCGTCCTCGAATGTTGAACTGGCCTTAGGTGCGTTATAATACTTCGGGGAGGTTTCCTCCATAATTTTCACACACGATCATTTATTATATCCTGTTGTAGAAGCTTAGATTACCTGTGGCGTAGAAAACAATTAGGGATACTTATCCTTCATTTCTTCTTTCGGCTCCCAGATCGTCTCCTCTTTATTATTGTTTGGCCACAATACTTTAACCGGAACCACGTCGTTGGTATATAACGTTCTTACCTGACCATCCGTTATAGACACAGATTATTCCTTATGTGGTAGCTTCTCTGTCACTTAAATATCATTTGTATGAACACTTGGGATGGGTCACCAACACATTCGCGAAGCATAAGCATGTGGAAGACTGGATGTACCACTTTTAATTCAGTGATAACTCTGATTCATGGGTGACGTTCGTAGGAATAGTCATTCGCTAACCTGGAATTCTAAGTGTCGACGTCGATTTCCGGTCTTTAAGTATTCTTCTTCTCCTGCTCTTTGTTGCCTTGCTAATGGGCAATTACCTTGCTTATATATGGCACATTCCATATTCTTTGCGTTCGTCTCTTCGGTACCCTTTTCGGACTTTCCCTCCAAATTCTTTTGTTCTAAGTGTTTATCCAAGCATAACTTTGTTGCTAATAAGCATAATGGTCATGTTCCTTTCCAAGGCCAGCTTATCAGTATCTAAAGCATATATACATGATATTGCTTTACCATTTCTAATCCTTTGTAGTCCAACTATTCTCAGGACAACTCATGATTCGAATTCCGTTAATTGCTTAACTCGCAACATCTTTGGGTTCTAGCCGCAACTTTTCCTTATTTCCTTTCCTCACATTCCTCGATGCCAGTATACTTGTCTATAACTTCCTTGGATTAGTAATCGCTCCATCGATCGTTATTCCATGTTGGCTTTCCGGCATGGACTTCGTATAATCATAATTGAGCATAGCTTCACGTTAATTTTTCTTTCAGTTCCCTAGCATTTACCCCCATGTTCAGTGTGGTTAATGGTCCATGAACTATCTTCTAATACCCGATGGCCTCTTTTATCTTTCATTCATATAAGCAATGTGCTTCCTCTCTTCAGGAAGTTATCAACTACCAACTGTTGTCACTTCATTATAACTGTTGTCACCCGAGGCGTCTTCTGTATCTATTATCCTCTTTATTGACCTTGTGGATTTAGCCTGTATACCTTTCTTACTCTCTTTATTGCTTTATTCTGGAACTTAAGTCCTCAAATAATGCCATGCTTTGCCCGTCGGTTCTTTCTGAGGCTTTGCTTAATTATATTTCTTACCTTTCAATTTGTTTTCCGAAATTTGATCTCCTTACCTTTCATTTACTCATTTTCTTCCTTTTCCAATTGCCGGTGCATTAACATTTTCCAATCTTACTTGTAGTGAAGTCAGTACCAGTTTATTTCATAACCTCTATACCATACCCTTCGCTTTGTCTCTTGATTTTCGTTCAGTGGGTATATTTTATACATCGCAACACTGGTTGTTAGGGTCCACCTATCGATCGATCTAGTCAAAAATGAGGTGCCATATGCATACATATACATTTATTTCCATTTTGCTTACAAAACATTTCCCAACGCTTATTCAAACTTACTCTGATTCCAGAACTGCGTTGCGCTTTCTTCTTCTTCACCGATCTAGTACGTCTCAGCCTACGCGACCTCTATAAGGTTTCTAACCACTCCACATACTCTAATTTCCTTTAGGTTACCCCAAATTCCCATTTGTCTCTTATAACTAGATTTGTGGAAATTTTGATACACTTCCTAGGGAGTCACCCATCCCAAAATTGCTCTGGCCCTAGCACGCTTAACCTTAAAACTTTAATGCATTTCGATGCGTTAATGCTGATATATTTGCATCCACCACCTCGCACGACCTTTATCACGTAATCTAGGGCAAGTCGGGGTCTTAACAATTTCCGGAAAGTTCTCGTAGCGGGACCCACCCCAATTAGAGAGGGTCTTTTATTTTTCCTGACTATGTAGTTACCGAGTTAGCCTTTTAAATTCTTAACATTCACTTTTTATCTGTATGAACAGCTACCTCAAACGGTCCTATCAATTTCGGTTATTCTAGCAACCAGGGGGAAATATATAATAAAATAGAGTCTGAATCTATCAATACATATACATTTCAGTAGAAGATCAACGGTATAAGTGTAACCACATCTGGTGACGCCTCCTGGTCCTGTCGGCTGGCCAAAACATATAAGCGGTTCGGAGGACCGCTAGAACCGGGTGCTCCGCCTCGACCTCTACCGCGACCGGCCGGTGTCGGCCGCATAGCTACAGAAGGGGAAGATGAACCAACAACTGATCCGGTGGGCTGGGCTGAACTACCCCTAAATGGACACTCCCTCATAACATGGCCCTGGTGGCCACAAGAAAAACAGGCACCGGTGGAGAGACGACATTCCCCCAGGTGGCGCCTACCGCACCGAGGACACTGAGGCATAGACAACCACGTCTGACTGAACCCTCTGCTCTGCTGTGAATCCGAGGCCCTGGAGCTCTGACCTGCTCCTGAATATCCTATATTATCAAATCTCTTACCAGTAGACTGTGGGGGTACACTCCGTGCTGACTGAGAAGGATGTCTACTATACTGCTGCTGAGGCTGGCCGCCTCGAGACTCCCCGAAATATCCAGCTGATATAGCCCTCTTGGGCTGCCTCCTATCACGATCTCTATCGGGCTGACGCCCTCTATGTCGGTCCTCCATTCCTTGTGCGTATGCCTGCAACCGTACAATATCCATACCGGACTAAGATGCCACCGCCATAAAACTATTAATCAGGTAGTCATCCAACCCTATCACATATCGGTGCATCCTGTCAGTCATATCAGCCACGATAGTGGGCGCATATCTGGATAGGGAGTCAAACTCTAGGTTGTACTCTCGAACACTCCTGCCCCTCTGTCTCAGCTGTAAAAATCTGTCAACCCTCGTTCACCGCATCTCGGGAGGCCGAAAATGGCCGATAAAGGCGGCTGTAAACTCGTCCCACACAACTAGAGGAGCATCCTCGCCTCTGGACAGCTCCCAGGACTCGTACCAATTAATCGCTACATCCCGCTGTCTATGTGAAGCTAGATCGACCGACTCAGTCTCAGAATCCCTGACTAGTCTCAACGTACGCTGCATCTGTCGAATGAAATCTTGGGGATCCTCCTCGGGCATAGACCCGTAGAACTCTGGGGGATTACAGGTTAAGAAATATCGAACCCTCAAACTGTCACGTCTATCCACATCATCATCCCCTGGCCCGCGTCTGCGAGCCTGCCCTGCCACTAGCCTCATTAGCAACTGTACATCATCTTTCATCGCCCTATCCTCCGCCCCTGACTGAGGAGCTGGAGGCTCGGGTGCTGGAGCCTCTGGAGCTAACGGTGGAGCCGCCTCCTGATCCATAGTGGCAGCGGTTGCTGCTCCAGGCTCCTCTGATAATAGTGGCGTAGCAGAGCCCGCTGACTGGGGCATCACCTCGGGCATAGTCTGGGCACGGGCCTCGGTAACTCTCTGGGCCTGGCTAGTCTCTCCAACTGCTGCTGACTTGCCCTTCTGGGCAGCTGTAGCTTTTCTCGGAGGCATCGCTAAAAACATAACATTTCGTCAGAAAAGAGTCATCCTAATAATACAGCTCTATTGCATGATCTAAGATCGAAGAAAGGGTAACATCCTAAATGTCCTGTAGCTTCCTGTTTATAGATGTGGTGCACAACACACCGATAAACAAGACTCCACTAGACACGGCCTGTATACATTCCGAGGACAAACCGCTCTGATACCACTTTTGTCACGACCCAATCCCGTGGGCCGTGACTAGCGTCCTAGCTGGACACTCATACACACTCACTTGCCAAATCGATATACCAAGGACTTATCTGTGTTCAGCATACATTAAGATATACAGATATTAAAATTAGATGTCGTCTTAAGCGGTCATACATAGAAAAATGTCAAACAGAAGCCGGCAAGGCTGGCGGGAAACACATCGCCCAATTATACATTCGGACACACACATATGGGCCGTTTCGACCATCACAACAAACGGGACCGCTTAAGACGTAAATCACTGACATAAATGAACAAACACGACCCATGACCCATATATATGTCTACAAGCCTCTAACAAACATAACAAAATCATATGACGGGACAGGGCCCCGCCGTACCCCTGAATATATACATATACATGTACAATGAAAGAGTTTGTACCAATGTGGGCTCCAGAACAAGGGAGCACTCCAAAGCAGCAGAAAGATGACCTAAGCTGTCGAGTCACTCAAGTGAATGTCTGTACCTGCGGGCATGAAACGCAGCCCCCGAAGAAAGGGGGTCAGTACGGAAAATGTACCAAGTATATAAGCCATGAAGTACAGAACAGGGGATCCTAGCCAAAAATAGAAACTCTCCAGAACCAGTAAAACTCTGTAAAATTATCAATACGTTTCCTTTATGTAATAAAGTAGTATATCTCAAATCATGAATCATACACATATACATATATATATATATATATATATATATATATATATATATATATATATATATATATATAACGTGTCCCGGCCCTTTAGTGAGGGACTCGATGAATAATGCATACATATAAGTGTTTATGGTTAATGATTGGCATACATATAACGTGTCCCGGCCCGCAAGTGAGAGGGACTCCGTGAATAATGCAGTGGAGTACGCACGAGAACATGTCCTGGCCCGGGCTCAGTGAAATCCAAACTGAGGCTTGCACGAACAGAATAATGCAAAACCATATGCACATAAATCAAGACCCGATGGATAAGTATACTTACCGACCCCTGAAGGCTCAGAAACAAGTTTCGGGTCGATCCGACTTAATATGAAAATCTTTTGAACGTTTGAAGTACAGATCACTCTATAAGCGTTTCAGAAGCCATTTTTGGAAAATCGAAGCAATAACCATATCAGGTATCTTTTGGATATCGTATAGATCAAATCAAATTTAACTTTTGGAATCATATGTACATATCAAAGTATATCAAAGACTCGATGGAATAGTCGAATGTGCTAGCATTAGAAAAATCAAGACTTTAGTCATATCAATTATCTTTCAAATATCATTCGGAAACATATCACATAGACCTTCGGACATCATAAATACGTATCAAAATCATATGAAGTAGCTTATGGAAATCAAGAACGTTAGCCATCCTAGTGGCTCTAAGAGTAAGAATTTCTTGATAAATATCATGCCAAAAGAAAGAAAGGTAAGCCTTACATACCTTGCCCGCTTTCTACGCTAATCCGAACTTAAGTGTTTCGCTTCGCAAGATCTACAACAATATACATGTATGCCAATCATTAACCATAAACACTTAGAATCCAATTCTAAACCAACACTTAATCCACCGAAATTTCGGCAGCATTTCCCCTGTAAATGCAACATCCCCGAGAATTCAACTCGGCCAAACATACAACAACAAATCCGAGAATTTAACTCAGCCAACTTAGCAACAACAATGCCAACAATTATTCCAACAATATCGACAATCAATTCAAAACACATTCCAACGTTCACAATTTCTTTCTACAAACTTGACGACTTTCCATTTACGTTCAATGCATAATTGCCTACATATTCAAGTACCAATCCGCAACCATTCAAACAACATCCAAGGATACTTCAACAATCCGTACAATATTCAAAACAATTCAACCAATACTCTACTTCGTCTGAAACCATCCAAATGCAACAAGAACAATAACAACACATTTCTTTCATTCAAATTCATGAACTACTCCAACAACTTACACAGTAACAACATTATCTTCCATAAATACAAGAACACTATTTCCAATCCACATTAACTTCTAAAACAAGTCTCCAACCACTACAACTTCACTAGGATCATTAAACTTTCATTATCAACATGGAATCCATAACAAAAACAACCAAAATACTAAGCAAAATTGGTCCCTTACTTTTACACACACACACGGCCAAACACATACATATACACGGCTACACCTAATATTCATATTTTCATGAATTTCATTCATTTTCACATACCACAACATACAAAACCATCCATAATATATAAAAGAAGAGAAATTCTTACCTTTTTCCTCAATTTTCCACTTGACACCAAGAGTGGTTTTCTTGCTTCAATAATTATACCACCTTGAAGAGGGTCGTTAAATTAGTAGGAATACTAGAAGAATCAATTTTTTTTTAATCAAAGATTGAAGGCTAAATTTTTTTCTTCTTTTTTTTCTCTTGGCCGTGAGGCCCTTCTCCCTTTGGTCTCACTCACCTTTTTCTTGAAAGTTCTTGGATAAATGATGATAAATGATATGGCCCTCTCTTTTTATCACATGGATTTAAATTTTTACATGGGGCTTGGCCCATTTTCCTTATGGCCGGCCACCCTTGGCCATTTTTCAAGCCCAAAATATATTTTTTTTCTTTTTATTCCAAACCCGTTATTTCATGACAAATTTTTGTAACTCATGAAAACTATTTTCCAAATTTCCAATTTTTCCCTTAGCCTTCCTCAATATCCCCGCATCAATATTTTTATGAACAACTTATGTATTAAATAAGATCAAAATATTGCCTTATTTCTTACTAGTCACAATTATATCAAATTTTTCTGAATATGCAAAATACGGGATAAAACATCCTCCCCCCCTTTAAAACATTCGTCCTCGAATATTGAACTGGCCTTATGGTGCGTTATAATACTTCGGGGAGGTTTCCTCCATAATTGTCACACACGATTATTTATTATATCCTGTTGTAGAAGCTTAGATTACCTGTGGCGTAGAAAACAATTAGGGATACTTATCCTTCATTTCTTCTTTCGGCTCCCCAGATCGTCTCCTCTTTATTATTGTTTGGCCACAATACTTTAACCGGAACCACGTCGTTGGTATATAACGTTCTTACCTGACCATCCGTTATAGACATAGATTATTCCTTATGTTGTAGCTTCTCTGTCACTTAAATATCATTTGTATGAACACTTGGGATGGGTCACCAACACATTCGCGAAGCATAAGCATGTGGAAGACTGGATGTACCGCTTTTAATTCAGTGATAACTCTGATTCATGGGTGACGTTCGCAGGAATAGTCATTCGCTAACCTGGAATTCTAAGTGTCGACGTCGATTTTTGGTCTTTAAGTATTCTTCTTCTCTCGCTCTTTGTTGCCTTGCTAATGGGCAATTACCTTGCTTATATATGGCACATTCCATATTCTTTGCGTTCGTCTCTTCGGTACCCTTTTCGGTCTTTCCCTCCAAATGTTTTTCTTCTAAGTGTTTATCAAAGCATAACTTTGTTGCTAATAAGCATAATGGTCATGTTCCTTTCCAAGGCCAGCTTATCAGTATCTAAAGCATATATACATGATATTCGTTTACCATTTCTAATCCTTTGTAGTCCAACTATTCTCAGGACAACTCATGATTCGAATTCCGTTAATTGCTTAACTCGCAACATCTTTGGGTTCTAGCCGCAACTTTTCCTTATTTCCTTTCCTCATATTCCTCGATGCCAGTATACTTGTCTATAACTTCCTTGGATTAGTAATCGCTCCATCGATCGTTATTCCATGTTGGCTTTCCGGCATGGACTTCGTATAATCATAATTGAGCATAGCTTCACGTTAATTATTCTTTTAGTTCCCTAGCATTTACCCCCTTGTTCAGTGTGGTTAATGGTCCATGAACTATCTTCTAATACCCGATGGCCTCTTTTATCTTTTATTCATATAAGCAATGTGCTTCCTTTCTTCAGGAAGTTATCAACTACCAATTGTTGTCACTTCATTATAACTGTTGTCACCCGAGGCGTCTTCTGGATCTATTATCCTCTTCATTGACCTTGTGGATTTAGCCTATATACCTTTCTTACTCTCTTTATTGCTTTCTTCTGGAACTCAAGTCCTCATAATTCGTTTCGGATCTAGTATGTTCTCCCCCCCCCCCCCCCCCCCCCCTCCTTTATTAAGATGGTCCATATACGTCTATGCCCTTTAAGTAACCATCTCTTTCCGCGATCCTCTTACAATTGTAGTCCTTTCATTATGGAGTCTATCCTGTCTATCTCCTTGTTAACTACGTTCTCGTATTTAATCCGAATACTCATAAGGGCTTCCATTTCCAACACTTACTTTTCCTTTCATTCTGACATACCTCTGTCCTTTATGTCTAACAATGTCACTAACCTTTTTGGTGCATATCCGTCTCCAGTTACTTTCTTTTCTTATTGTTTGTAGCATCAATTTCTGAAGTTCGTAAGATGTTACTTTTATTCGTGCGAATCGGTTCCATTCTTAAGTCACTTTCCAGAAAGGCTTTTCTATGTCCAAATCAACTATACCAACATGGCTGTGGAATTATCCTTCCCTTGATAAGTAGTCAGTCAGCTATCGCCAACTTACTTAAAATATCCTCCGTACTTCCCTATGCTTGCCCTATTTCCACCGTCGACCTTCCTCAAGTTTGTTTCTCTTTTTGTCCTATATTATCACATTCTAGTCCCTTTTTCAGACCTGTCCCTCAGATTTCTACGCAAATAATGCCATGCTTTGCCCGTCGGTTCTTTCTGAGGCTTTGCTTAATTATATTTCTTACCTTTCAATTTTTTTTCCGACATTTGATCTCCTTACCTTTCATTTACTCATTTTGCTTCCCTTTCCAATTGTCGTTGCATTAACATTTTCCAATCTTACTTGTAGTGAAGTCAGTACCAGTTTATTTCACAACCTCTATACCATACCCTTCGCTTTGTCTCTTGAATTTCGTTCAGTTGGTATATTTTATACATCGCAACACTGGTTGTTAGGGTCCACCTATCGATCGATCTAGTCATAAATGAGGTGCCATATGCATACATATACATTTATTTCCATTTTGCTTACAAAACATTTCCCAACGCTTATTCAAACTTACTCTGATTCCAGAACTACGTTGCGCTTTCTTCTTCTTCACCGATCTAGTACGTCTCAGCCTACGCGACCTCTATAAGGTTTCTAACCACTCCACATACTCTAATTTCCTTTAGATTACCCCAAATTCCCATTTGTCTCTTATAACTAGATTTGTGGAAATTTTGATACACTTCCCAGGGGGTCACCCATCCCAAAATTGCTCCGGCCCTAGCACGCTTAACCTTAAAACTTTAATGCATTTCGATGCGTTAATGCTGATATATTTGCATCCACCACCTCGCACGACCTTTATCACGTAATCTAGGGCAAGTCGGGGTCTTAACAATTTCCGGAAAGTTCTCGTAGCGGGTCCCACCCCAATTAGAGAGGGTCTTTTATTTTTCCTGACTATGTAGTTACCGAGTTAGCCTTTTAAATTCTTAACATTCAATTTTTATCTGTATGAATAGCTACCTCAAACGGTCCTATCAATTTCGATTATTCTAGCAACCAGGGGGAAATATATAATAAAATAGAGTCTGAATCTATCAATACATATACATTTCAGTAGAAGATCAACGGTATACGTGTAACCACATCTGGTGACGCCTCCTGGTCCTGTCGGCTGGCCAAAACATATAAGCGGTTCGGAGGACCGCTAGAACCGGGTGCTCCGCCTCGACCTCTACCGCGACCGGCCGGTGTCGGCCGCATAGCTACAGAAGGGGAAGATGAACCAACAACTGATTCGGTGGGCTGGGCTGAACTACCCCTAAATGGACACTCCCTCATAACATGGCCCTGGTGGCCACAAGAAAAACAGGCACCGGTGGCGAGACGACATTCCCCCAGGTGGCGCCTCCCGCACCGAGGACACTGAGGCATAGACAGCCTTGCCTGACTGAACCCTCTGCTCTGCTGTGAATCCGAGGCCCTGGAGCTCTGACCCGCTCCTGAATATCCTGTATTATCAAATCTCTTACCAGTAGACTGTGGGGGTACACTCCGTGCTGACTGAGAAGGATGTCTACTATACTGCTGCTGAGGCTGGCCGCCTCGAGACTCCTCGAAATATCCAGCTGATATAGCCCTCTTGGGCTGCCTCCTATCACGATCTCAGCCCTCTATATCGGTCCTCCATTCCTTGTGCGTATGCCTGCAACCGTGCAATATCCATACCGGACTAAGATGCCACCGCCATACAACTATCAATCAGGTAGTCATCCAACCCTATCACATATCGGTGCATCCTGTCAGTCATATCAGCCACAATAGTGGGCGCATATCTGGCTAGGGAGTCAAACTCTAGGTTGTACTCTTGAACACTCCTGCCCCACTGTCTCAGCTGTAAAAATATGTCAACCCTCGCTCGCCGCATCTCTGGAGGCAGAAAATGGCCGAGAAAGGCGGCTGTAAACTCGTCCCACACAGCTGGAGGAGCATTCTTGCCTCTGGACAGCTCCCAGGACTCGTACCAATTAATCGCAACATCCCGCAATCTATGTGAAGCTAGCTCAACAGACTCAGTCTCAGAAGCCCTGCCTAGTCTCAACGTACGCTGCATCTGTCGAATGAAATCTTGGGGATCCTCCTCGGGCTTAGACCCGTAAAACTCTGGGGGATTACAGGTCAAGATATCACGCACCCTCAAACTGTCACGTCTATTCACTTCATCATCCCCTGGCCCGCGTCTGCGAGCCTGCCCTGCCACTAGCCTCGTCAGCAACTGTACAGTATCTCTCATCCCCCTATCCTCCGCCCCTGACTGAGGAGCAGGAGGCTCGGGCGCTGGAGCCTCTGGAGCTAACGGTGGAGCCGCCTCCTGATCCATAGTGGCAGCGGCTGCTGCTCTAGGCTCCTCTGATAATAGTGGCGTAGCAGAGCCCGCTGACTGGGGCATAACCTCGGGCATAGTCTGGGCACGGGCCCCGGTAACTCTCTGGGCCTGGCTAATCTCTCCAACTGCTGCTGACTTGCCCTTTTGGGACGCTGTCGCTTTTCTAGGAGGCATGGCTGAAAACATAACATTTCGTCAGAAAGGAGTCATCCTAATAATGTAGCTCTATCGCACGATCTAAGATCGAAGAAAGGGTAACATCCTAAATGTCCTGTAGCTTCGTGTTTATAGATGTGGTGCACAACACACCGATAAACAAGACTCTACTAGACACGGCCTGTAGACATTCCGAGGACAAACCGCTCTGATACCACTTTTGTCACGACCAAACCCCGTGGGCCGTGACTAGCGTCCTAGCTGGACCCTCATACACACTCACTTTCCAAATCGATATACCAAGGACTTATCTGTGTTCAACATACATTAAGTTATACAGATATTAAAATCAGATGTCGTCTTAAGCGGTCATATATAGCAAAATGTGAAACAGAAGCCGGCAAGGCTGGCGGAAAACACATCGCCAAATTATACATCCGGACACACACATATGGGCCATTTCGGCCATCACCACAAACGGGACCGCTTAAGACGCAAATCACTGACATAAACGAACAAACACGACCCGTGACCCACATATATGTCTACAGGCCTCTAACAAACATAACAGAATCATATGACGGGACAGGGCCCCGCCGTACCCCTGGATATATACATATACATGTACAATGAAAGAGTTTGTACCAATGTGGGCTCCAAAACAAGGGAGCACTCCAAAGCAGCAGAAAGATGACCTAAGCTGTCGGGTCACTCAAGTGAACGTCTGTACCTGCGGACATGAAACGCAGCCCCCGAAGAAAGGGGGTCAGTACGAAAAATGTACCGAGTATGTAAGGCATGAATTACAGAACAGGGGATCCTAGCCAAAAATAGAAACTCTCCAAAACCAGTAAAACTCTGTAAAATCATCAATACGTTTACTTTATGTAATAAAGTAGTATATCTCAAATCATGAATCATACACATATACATATATATATATATATATATATATATATATATATATATATATATATATATATATATATATATATATATATAACGTGTCCCGACCCTTTAGTGAGGGACTCGGTGAATAAGGTCAGGCATATCAACATCATATACCATATGTACATATAACGTGTCCCGGCCCTTTAATGAGGGACTCGGTGGATAGAATCATGTATGTCAACATCATGTATAGTGTATGCATATAACGTGTCCCAGCCCTTTATTAAGGGACTCGGTGGATAGAATCATGCATAGCAGAATCATATACCATATATACATAACGTGTCCCGGCCCTCTATTGCGGGTCTCGGTGGATAAAGTCATCATATGCCATCCTGGCCGCCATCCCCGTATCATCATATCATCACATACATATACATATAACGTGTCCCGGCCCGCAAGTGAGAGGGACTCCGTGAATAATGCAGTGGAGTACGCACGAGAACATGTCCTGGCCCGGGCTCAGTGAAATCCAAACTGAGGCTTGCACGAACAGAATAATTCGAAACCATATGCACATAAATCAAGACCCGATGGATAAGTATACTTACCGACCCCTGAAGGCTCAGAAACAAGTTTCGGGTCGATCCGACTTAGTATGAAAAATTTACGAATGTTTGAAGTACAGAACACTCTATAAGCGTTTCAGAAGCCATTTTTGGAAAATCGAAGCAATAACCATATCAGGTATCTTTTGGATATCGTATAGATCAAATCAAATATAACTTTTGAAATCATATGTACATATCAAAGTATATCAAAGACTCGATGGAATAGTCGAATGTGCTAGCATTAGAAAATTCAAGACTTTAGTCATATCAATTATCTTTCAAATATCATTCCGAAACATATCACATAGACCTTCGGACATCATAAATACGTATCAAAATCATATGAAGTAGCTTATGGAAATCAAGAACATTAGCCATCCTAGTGGCTCTAAGAGTAGGAATTTCTTGAAACCATACATATACGTTCTTTTGCTCGTTACATAAATATCATGCCAAAAGAAAGAAAGGTAAGCCTTACATACCTTGCCTGCTTTCTACGCTAATCCGAACTTAAGTCTTTCCCTTCGCAAGATCTACAACAATATTCATGTATGCCAATCATTAGCCATAAACACTTAGAATCCAATTCTAAACCAACACTTAATCCACCGAAATTTCGGCAGCATTTCCCCTGTAAATGCAACATCCCCGAGAATTCAACTCGGCCAAACATACAACAACAAATCCGAGAATTTAACTCGGCCAACTTAGCAACAACAATGCCAACAATTATTCCAACAATATCGACAATCAATTCAAAACACATTCCAACGTTCACAATTTCTTTCTACAAACTTGACGACTTTCCATTTACGTTCAATGCATAATTGCCTACATATTCAAGTACCAATCCGCAACCATTCAAACAACATCCAAGGATACTTCAACAATCCGTACAATATTCAAAACAATTCAACCAATACTCTATTTCGTCCGAAACCTTCCAAATGCAACAAGAACAATAACAACACATTTCTTTCATTCAAATTCATGAACTACTCCAACAACTTACACACTAACAACATTATCTTCAATAAATACAAGAACACTATTTCCAATCCACATTAACTTCTAAAACAAGTCTCCAACCACTACAACTTCACTAGGATCATTAAACTTTCATTATCAACATGGAATCCATAACAACAACAACCAAAATACTAAGCAAAATTGGTCCCTTACTTTTACACACACACACGGCCACACACATACATATACACGGCTACACTTAATATTCATATTTTCATGAATTTCATTCATTTTCACATACCACAACATATAAAACCATCCATAATATATAAAAGAAGAGAAATTCTTACCTTTTTCCTCAATTTTCCACTTGACACCAAGAGTGCTTTTCTTGCTTCAATAATTATTCCACGTTGAAGAGGGTCGTTAAATTAGTAGGAATACTAGAAGAATCAATTTTTTTTAATCAAAGATTGAAGGCTAAATTTTTTTCTTCTTTTTTTTTCTCTTGGCCGTGAGGCCCTTCTCCCTTTGCTCTCACTCTCCTTTTTCTTGAAAGTTCTTGGATAAATTATGATAAATGATATGTCCCTCTCTTTTTATCACATGGATTTAAATTTTTACATGGGCCTTGGCCCATTTTCCTTATGGCCGGCCACCCTTGGCCATTTTTCAAGCCCAAAATATTTTTTTTTTCTTTTTATTCCAAGCCCATTATTTCATGACAAATTTTTGTAACTCATGAAAACTATTTTCCAAATTTCCAATTTTTCCCTTAGCCTTCCTCAATATCCCCGCATCAATATTTTTATGAACAACTTATGTATTAAATAAGATCAAAATATTGCCTTATTTCTTACTAGTCACAATTATTTCAAATTTTTCCGAATATGCAAAATACGGGATATAACAGTCTTATGGTGAAACAACAACCGAGAAGAAATGACTGGGGAAGCGGAAGATAAAATAAAATCCACATATCCGCACTTATTCCAACCCCCAAGAGAGATTCAAGATGAAACGCCAACAATATAAGGTATGTATGCTTACTTTCCATGCTTTTGGTTGTGTGTGGCCAATTTATAGTTTCAGTGTGTTGTGGCCCTGTGAGGCAATGTTATTATGGGTTGTTGTGACAGGTTGGTAGTCCCACATTACAGGGGAAACTCTGGCAATATTTTCGTAGAATTCTCGAGTATTTAACATTCGAGGACGAATGTCCCAAAAGAGGGGAAGAATGTTACACCTTGGAAAAATTCCCCGTTAACGTACAGTGAATAGGTTAGCGAAGAGAATGACGTATACGATGTTTTGATATGTGAGAAATAGCCTTTGATGATCCTAATTGAGATTCAAGACATTTAACGAAAAGGCAGAAGGTTAACAAGGAAAGAAAAGGATATGTTGCGCGTCGGGTAAGAATTATGGGCGACGAGTTAATGATGGCGTAATGACATCTTAGATAAGAGTGATAACGTCCCTTAGATTGGTATTGAGGTGTTAAACAAGTGTCAAGAAGGTTCCATAAGGATTGGAGATCAAACGAGTCGACGAGAACGAAATTGGAATAGCTGGGCATTATACGGCCCAACATACTGGCCGTATAAATTATACTGGCCGTATAATTAGCCAAGAGGGGCATCACTCACTGGACCAAACATACGGCCAAACATACGGCCCGTATAAATTGTACGGACCGTATGTTGGTTCGTATATCTTGGTCGGGACAGATTTCAACAATTAATATAAGGACCCCTCTCTTATTGTTTCATTTCATTACCACTTTCCTCTCTTCAAGAAACCTCTAGAACCCTCTCCATTATTCATCCACAAGAAACCAAGGGAAATCCATGATCAACTACATCAAAACCACAAAATCAAGTGTATGAAGCCTAACAAAAGTTCATCTACACCAAGAAAACTCAAGGGAAGTGAGTTAGGGTTTTGGCGCAAGAAGAGAAGTCTCACTCAAGGGTTGTTCATCCATTATCCAAGGTGAGTTTTATGATCATTCCATGTTGTTTAAGGTATTGGAAGGCTAAGACACTTGAATTGTAGAAAGATATAAAAAATGGGTTATAAATGTGGGAATAGTGACATTGTTGGGTAAAGGTTTGGATTGAGTCATGATTATAGATGTGTTGTGATTGTAAATATGTTATTAATGACATTTATATCATGGAATAAGTATTATATATGAGAAAACGCGATAGTGATCTATAACCATAATTGTGGACAAATTGAAGGAAAATGGTGAATTGTGGGAAATGTAGATCAATGATGATTGTTGTTTGCGATATTGTGAATATTGTTATGAACGTTTGGGATTTGATATAGAATATGGGAAAAGTAGTAGAAACAAAGGAAATGCTGCTCAATTTTCCCTAGAAATAGTAACACGTTCTTATAGCCGATTAACTAATGTTGATGTGAATTCTCTTGAAGGTAGAAATGAGGGCATTGAAGGAGAACAAGCAAGCAATAGATTAGTTAAGCGTAAAAGGTATGTGAGGATAGTCCTTTATTTCTATGGCATGAATCCTAGAGCACGACTTCTCCTTCCTTTTCATGATTCTCCTACATTCCGGAAGACTAATAGCCTATGTTCATGTATAGCTATATGAGCTAAGAGATATATTATGAGCCCAATAATGATGATGATGAGTTTAAGTATAAAGATTCTAGAGATTATGAGATGATGTTCTTGTATAGTTAAGGATCTTGTTCATTGCACACACTCACCTTATATACTATTTCCTTCAAGGTGAGGCAGAATACTTATAAATGATCCATAATGAAATCGGGGGTCCACGACCTTCTGTCACCCCGATAGAGTATAATTGTCTTAAGTTTCCAGTCATGCATTATGGTAATAGTATGATGAGAATATGATGAGTCTATGATATGTATATGATGTTATCACACCGCGCCTACATGGCCGGGCAGACACCGCTATGGCGAGCAGCGTATACACCATGTCCAGATGACATGGGCAGACACCACTAGTGGGCGGCATGAGATGGTACCCCGGACGCGGGAGGCCTGGACGCAGGCTAATGATTATCACACCGATCCGATATGGACGGGCAGCTTATACATTTATGCATATATGATATGATGATGATTGTGAGTAAGACAGCATGTATTATTTCTTTTATAAATGACAGTCAGATACAAATGTTTCTTAGTGATGCTTCCTTTATCTCATTGACGTATCCTTACTGTTTGTGCCTCTCATACTCAGTACAATGTTGGTACTGACGTCCGTTTTCTTTGGACACTGTGTTCATGCCCACAGGTAGACAGGGAGGTGATCTTGATCCAGACTCGTAGGAGCTAGTAGTTGATTTGAGAGCTCTCCATTGTTCCGGAGGTGCCTTGATTATTCTTTTGTGTACATATGTATATTTTGGGCACGACGGGGTCCTGTCCCGTCCTTATGTCTAGCACTCCTGTAGAGGCTCGTAGATGCGCAGTGTGGGTTATATGGTCTCACGAGGTCACTACTGTATATATATATATATATTATTTTGATGACCGAAAGACTTATGTATATAAAAGTATTGATGTTCTCAAAAGAGAAATGATTTTCTTATGATTTGAGTATGAATTTGATAAAAGAATGTTTAATAAGTATGATGGGCAGTAGAACGAGTGGTGCTCGGTGGTTAGCCCCGGGTACCCGTCACGGCCCCTAGTCGGGTCCTGACACATCCCGTATTTTTTGACCAGGAAATTGAACCGTCCAACATGAGAAATTTTACGGAGGCCATAGGATTTGGTCATATTCAAGCATGAAAATTAAATAACTCGATGTATACAAGGAATGAAGTCCCGAAATGATTTAGGACGAAAAAGTGTGACGACGATGATTGCAAATAATATTATATGTATGGAAAATGAGGTTATGAACTAATGCTATATCACATGAGTATAATAATGAGTATATAAGTACTATTTATGGGAATTGAGATCAAGAAATTAATTATATGAGTAATTGGTTAAATGTTGGAATAAAGTGGGAGAGTACGAAATTAATTATGGAATTAATTAAGGTGATCGGATAAACATGTGCACATAAATTGTTGGTTGGTGGCAAAAAAAGTAATATTCGGATATACATGCATGTAAGTGGTGGTGGCAGTTTTTATTTAAAGTGGCATCAAGAGTTACACGTGTAAACAAAGGGGAAAAAGGAGGAAAGTTGCCTTAAGGGCTATGACTTCATTTTCTTAAGTTATTCATTGTAGGAAAAAAACTCATTCTACAACATAAATTTCCATTGAGAGGGTAGAAACGTTACTTTCAGTGGTTATAGCAGCAACATCACTTCAATTATTAGTGAAGCAAAGTATAATTCCTCTCAAGAATGATATACGGGTTTTGTTCTCTACCTCGATCCCGTTATTCCGTTGTTGTCGTATTGTTGAATCCGGGCCTTCTTCAAAGTGAAGTAAGGTGGAAGAAGAGTACTTCTTTGTATATAAGGTGTGAAATCCTCTCTCCTAGATGTATTTGATTTATCCAAGTCATATCTACATTGCTAGATGAAAGAAATACAAAAATTATATCGGAAATCGGATAAATTGGTGTTGTAGTTCGGTGGGCTATTTTGGGAGGTTGTTCTTATGAAATTATATGACTGGAAATTAATTGAATAACCCAGAGGTGTTGTTGTTGTTAATATTGTTGACAAATTTCGGAATGAAGATGGGGTTTAAAACTATTGTTTAATTGACAAGCCGAGCTTGCCGCTCGTCGCATTATTGTTTGAATTATTGAAACTATTTTTATATTGTTGAGGGGCTGGATCGATGGGATTAATTGTTGATGTTGTTAATATGGTTGTTGGCATTGTTGTTGATGATTTGGCTGAGTTGAATTCCCGGGGTTTGTTGAATTTATAAAGGAAATGTTGTCCGAATTTCTATAAATGACGTGCTAGCTTAGGGTTGGATTCCTAAGTACCTATAGCTAATGTTTGGTATCAATAATATTGTTGACGTGTAGATTGATGTTCTCAAAAGAGAAATGATTTTCTTATGATTTGAGTATGAATTTGATAAAAGAATGTTTAATAAGTATGATGGGCAGTAGAACGAGTGGTGCTCGGTGGTTAGCCCCGGGTACCCGTCACGGCCCCTAGTCGGGTCCTGACACATCCCGTATTTTTTGACCAGGAAATTGAACCGTCCAACATGAGAAATTTTACGGAGGCCATAGGATTTGGTCATATTCAAGCATGAATATTAAATAACTCGATGTATACAAGGAATGAAGTCCCGAAATGATTTAGGACGAAAAAGTGTGACGACGATGATTGCAAATAATATTATATGTATGGAAAATGAGGTTATGAACTAGTGCTATATCACATGAGTATAATAATGAGTATATAAGTACTATTTATGGGAATTGAGATCAAGAAATTAATTATATGAGTAATTGGTTAAATGTTGGAATAAAGTGGGAGAGTACGAAATTAATTATGGAATTAATTAAGGTGATCGGATAAACATGTGCACATAAATTGTTGGTTGGTGGCAAAAAAAGTAATATTCGGATATACATGCATGTAAGTGGTGGTGGCAGTTTTTATTTAAAGTGGCATCAAGAGTTACACGTGTAAACAAAGGGGAAAAAGGAGGAAAGTTGCCTTAAGGGCTATGACTTCATTTTCTTAAGTTATTCATTGTAGGAAAAAAACTCATTCTACAACATAAATTTCCATTGAGAGGGTAGAAACGTTACTTTCAGTGGTTATAGCAGCAACATCACTTCAATTATTAGTGAAGCAAAGTATAATTCCTCTCAAGAATGATATACGGGTTTTGTTCTCTACCTCGATCCCGTTATTCCGTTGTTGTCGTATTGTTGAATCCGGGCCTTCTTCAAAGTGAAGTAAGGTGGAAGAAGAGTACTTCTTTGTATATAAGGTGTGAAATCCTCTCTCCTAGATGTATTTGATTTATCCAAGTCATATCTACATTGCTAGATGAAAGAAATACAAAAATTATATCGGAAATCGGATAAATTGGTGTTGTAGTTCGGTGGGCTATTTTGGGAGGTTGTTCTTATGAAATTATATGACTGGAAATTAATTGAATAACCCAGAGGTGTTGTTGTTGTTAATATTGTTGACAAATTTCGGAATGAAGATGGGGTTTAAAACTATTGTTTAATTGACAAGCCGAGCTTGCCGCTCGTCGCATTATTGTTTGAATTATTGAAACTATTTTTATATTGTTGAGGGGCTGGATCGATGGGATTAATTGTTGATGTTGTTAATATGGTTGTTGGCATTGTTGTTGATGATTTGGCTGAGTTGAATTCCCGGGGTTTGTTGAATTTATAAAGGAAATGTTGTCCGAATTTCTATAAATGACGTGCTAGCTTAGGGTTGGATTCCTAAGTACCTATAGCTAATGTTTGGTATCAATAATATTGTTGTAGATTGGGAAGCCTGGGATCTAATTTGTGGTTAGCTCGGAGCAGATAAGGTATGTTAAGGCTATCCCTTCCTTCTTTTTGGCATGAATTACATAAAACGAGCGGACGATAAACGTACATAATTCCAATGAATTCTAATTCTCTGTGGTACTTGACATGATAGTTGTCTTTGATTCTCAAGTGTTGGTTCATTCCAATTATTCTGTTGAGTCTCAGATGATGATTTAATTATTATATGGTTGCTCCTGATATTCTATTTGTGCATAATGTTATTACATCATTTAACCGAGTCTCGGGCCGAGTACGTATTCGTGCACAGTTTCATTCCATTGTTCATCGAGTCCCTCACTAGAGGGCCATGCACGGTATATATATATGATTATTTCACCGAGTCCCTCACTAGAGGTCCGGGTACTGTATATATATATGATTATTTTATCGAGTTCCTTACTAAAGGGCCGGGTACAGTATATATTTACATTTCACTGAGTCCCTTGCTAAAGGGCCGGGTACGGTATATATTTACATTTCTAGTCATTTCCTTCGGGGCTACTTACATTATTATTTCTGCCTTTGGGGCTATCGATATTGAAGTTGTTTCTCATACTTTTATTATGACTTATATTTCACTCTTTATGATTACTGCTGCCTTACATACTCGGTACATTGTTCGTACTCACGTCCCTTTGCCTGGGGGCGCTGTGTTCATGCCACACAGTCCCAGATTGTTTTGCAGGTAGAAGTATTCAGCTAGGATGGTTGGCTATCAGCTGGGATTGGCAAACTCCATTTTCTTCCTGGAGCAGTGCCGAGTCATTATGGTTATCATATGTATGCATGGGTATGTCGGGGCCCTGTCTCGACTCATATGATTCAGGTGTTTATTCTTAGAGACTTTGCAGACAGTGTCCTTTGATTAGTATGTTGAGATGTCATGTGTTGAGTAAAGCGACAATGTAGGCCGATATGTCAGTTTGACTTACTCAATTTTTAATTAATTGAGTATCGTTCGCAAATTTCTATGGTTTATTGAAAGTACTTTATTATATTTCCAAAAAAAAAAATTATATGTCCAGTTTCATTATGTGAATACCAAAGGGTTCGCTCAGCTCTAAGTAAGAGTTGGGTGCCCATCATGCCCTATCAGGATTGGGGGTGTGACAAAGTGGTATCAGAGTAGTTCGTTCTAGTAGAGTCTTGTTTATGGTGTATTGTGCGCCACATTTATAAACAGCAGGCTACAGGGCATTTAAGGTGGTTACTCTTCTTTCATATCTAAGATCGTGCAATAGAGCCAAGCCATAGGAAATGATATTCCTTATACTAACCCTTGATTTCAGCAGAAGAACAGTATCGACAGAAGCAAGTGGGTGATGATATTGGAAGTTACAGAGGTAAGTCACTTCATTGAGGCTATGTTATCCGAATATGTATTTATATGATAATGGATTGGTTGTCATAGAGGTAAGTCAGCGTAAGTACAATAGAGGAATTGATTAAATGTATCTCTTGATGATAAGTTCAGTTATAAGTTTGTGAATTAAACAAATTGAATGAATCGGTACAAAGGCAAGCAACGGTACGAAAGATGTATGTCGGGTAAGGTAAGAATATTGAGGTATGATTGAAATGCAAAGCCGAAGAATGAAAGGGAAAGTAAATAGGAAGGTATAACAGGGCAGATAGCTAAAGGATCAGGTACATCTCGAGGTGTGATATATGAGGTAAGTTTCGACATATTTGTACTTTTACTTGAAATTGGGAGCCCTATGTGGCTGAGATATGTCGTATATATTTGTCTATCTGTTGTAATTTATCTCATCATACTCTTTTCTTTCCATTATTTGTCCCCTATCACCCTATATTTCATCCAAGGCCTCAAAAACACAACACAAAACATGCACACATACAAAAAGACGCCCTACGAATCCACCCGCGGCCTCCGAATTCCCAACGGAGTCCTAATTTCCAATAACGACCGGAAGGGTCGTTACACTAGATACCAATTAAAACACCGTTCGTCCCCGAACGGACAAAGGTGAGAAAACTAGGAAGGGGTTACCTGACTCGGCGAAAAGCTAAGGGTATTTGCTACGCATATCGAACTCTGTCTCCCAAGTAGCTTCTTTCACTGGTCGATTCTTCCACTGAACTTTCACAGAAGCTATTTCCTTGGACCTCAACTTGCGAACATCCCTATCTAAGATAGCAACGATCTCTTCCTCATAAGACAAATTTTCATCTAACAAAACCGAATCTCAACGGATGATATAGGAACCATGGCTGTGGTACCTCTTCAACATCGACACATGGAACACCGGATGAACGCCTGATAAACCCAGAGGTAAAGCCAACTTGTGAGCCTCCTCTCCCACACGTTTGAGAATCTCAAACGGACCAATGTACCTTGGGCTAAGCTTTCCCTTCTTCCCAAACCTCATCACACCCTTCATGGGTGAGACCTTCAATAGCACTTGCTCACCTTCATCAAACTCAAAATCTCAGACCTTGCTATCCGTATGCTCCTTCTGCCTACTCTGCGCTGCCAAAAGCTTGGCTTGAATCACCTTCACCTTCTCTAGGGACTATCTCAAAAGGTCAGTACCCCACGGCCTCACCTCGAAATCATCAAACCATCCAATAGGAGAGCTACACCTCCTTCCATACAATGCGTCAAATGGGGCCATATCAATACTCGAGTGATAGCTATTATTGTAAGCAAATTCGGATAAGGGCAAGAACTGGTCCTAGTGTCCACCGAAATCTATCACACACGCATGAAGCATATCCTCAAGAACCTGAATAGTCCGCTCAGACTGCCCGTCAGTCTGAGGATGGCAGGTTGTGCTAAGATCTAACTTCATACCCAACTCCTTATGCAAACATTGCCAAAACCTGGATGTAAAAGTGGCGCCCCTGTCGGACACAATGGAGATAGGAACCTCGTGAAGCCTAAGTACCTCACGAATGTAGATTTTAGCCAATTTCTCCGCATCATAAGTTATCTTCACCGGAATAAAGTGGGTAGACTTAGTCAACCTATCAACAATAACCCAGATAGAGTCAAACTTCCCTAACGTCTTCGGAAGACCCACTACGAAATCCATGGCTATTCTTTCCCACTTCTACTCAGGAATGGGCATCCTCTACAGTGTACCCTCAGGTATCTGATGTTCATACTTCACCTGTTTGCAATTCAGACACTGAGCAATGAACTCTACTATATCATGCTTCATCCTAGTCCACCAGTAATGTTGTCTCAGATCAGGATACATCTTAGTGGCACCAGGATGGATAGAATACCTCAAGCTATGAGCCTCTGTCAGAATGGTCTTGATCAAATCTCCCACCCGCGGCACACACACTCGCCCTTTGATCCACAGCATGCCCTCCTCATCAATCACGACCTCTTTGGCCTCACCACGCAACACCTTATCACGTATTTTACATAGCTTAGCATCTTCAAACTGCTTAGCTATAATATGCTCTAAAAATTATGACCAAGCCTCAACACAAGCCAACACCTTGCCTGTGTTAGAAATATCCAGTCTCATAAAACTGTTAGCCAGAGTCTGCACCTCTCTACCCAACGAACGCTCAGAAGAGATCAAACGAGACAGACTTCCCATACTAGCCTACTTCTTTCTCAATGCGTCAGCTACTACATTGGCCTTACTAGGGTGATACAAAATGGTGATGTCATAGTCCTTTAGCAGTTCCATCCATCTCCGCTGTCTAGAGTTCAGATATTTCTGAGTGAACACATGTTGCAAACTGCGATGGTTTGGGTACACCTCACAATGGACACCATACAAGTAGTGCCTCCAGATTTTCAACGCAAACACCACCGTTGCCAACTTTAGATCATGAGTAGGATAGTTCTTCTCATGCACCTTCAACTGCCGAGAAGCATAAGCAATCACCTTCTTTTGCTGCATCAAAACAGCACCCAAACTAGAACGTGAAGCGTCACAATAAATAACAAAATCCTTGCCCTCAACGAGCAATGCCAGAATCGGTGTTATAGTCAACAATATTTTGAGCTTTTGAAAGCTCTCCTCACACTCGTCGGACCACTAAAACAGTACATCTTTTTCTGTCAAACGGGTCAAACGAGAAGCAATAAAGGCAAACCCTTTCACAAACTGACGATAGTAGCTAGCCAGACCCACAAAACTACGGATCTCGATCGCTGATGTGGGCCTAGCCCATTCCTTGACTGGCTGAATTTTCTGAGGATCCACCATAATACCCTCTTTCGAAATAACATGCTCCAACAAAAACACAGAAGACAACCAGAATTCGCACTTGGAGAATTTAGTATACAACTCCTTCTCTCACAATACCTGAAGAGCAATTCTCAAATGTTTCTCATGCTCTTCCTTACTCCTAGAGTACACCAGGATATCATTAAAGAACATTATTACGAATGAGTCTAAATAGGGCTTAAACACACCGTTCATCAAATCCATGAACGCAGCTAGGGCATTTGTAAGCCCAAACGACATAACCAAGAACTCACAGTGCCCATACCTGGTTCGAAAAGTGGTTTTAGGAACATCCTCTGCCCGAATCTTCAACTGATGGTACCCTGACCTCAAATCGATCTTAGAGAACACAGAAGCTCCCTGTAACTGGTCAAACAAGTCATCAATACGGGGAATGGGATACTTATTTCAGATAGTTACCTTATTCAGCTGACGGTAATTAATGCACACATGCATAGACCCATCCTTCTTCTTAATAAACAACACAGGAGCACCCTATAGAGAGCCACCCAGGCGAATAAACCCCTTACTCAGAAGATCTTGCTACTGCTCTTTCAGTTCCCTGAGTTCTGTTGGTGCCATCCTATAAGGTGGGATGGAGATAGGATGGGTCCCTGGGTCTAAGTCAATTTTGAAGTCAATATCACGATCCGGTGGCATACCAGGCAAGTCCACGGGGAACTCATCCGCAAACTCGCATACCACTGGAACCGAATCAAGGGATGGAGTATCTACACTGGTGTCACGGATATTTGCCAGATAAGCTAGGAAACCCTTCTCTACTAGCTTCCTAGCACGAACAAAGGATATTACTTTCTTAGGGAGGGGACTAAGGTTACCCTTCCACTAGAGTCTAGACGTCCCGGGCATGGCTAATGTAACAGTCTTAACATGGCAATCAAGAATAGCATAATGCGGAGGCAACCAACTCATACCCAAAATAACGTCGAAATCTACCATGTCTAAGATCATCAAATATGCCCAAGTACTATACCCCATAAAAGAAATTTCACACGAAGGGTAGACGCTATCTACCACCACAGAATCCCTAACAGGAGTAGATACATAAATACGGGTGTCAAGGGTATCATACATCATATCCAGACCCACAGCAAAATAGGTAGATACATAGGAAAAAGTAGAGCCTGTATCAAACAAAACAGAAGCCATACGATCATAAACTAAGATAGTACCTGTGATAACCGTATCGGAGGCATCAGCCTCAGGTCTACCTGGAAAGGTGTACAAGTGACCGCGCCCTCCTGTAACCTGTGAACCACCATGATTACCATTACCAATCTGAGCTCTGCCAATGTCGGCCTGTTGTCCGCCTCTACCTGCCTGAGGACCGCCTTTGTTAGGCTGGGCACCACCCCTACCCGCAGTGTAGCCGCCCCGCCCTGCCAGTGCGCGATCCTTACCTCCTCGATCTGGTGCAAATGGAGCTCGAAGAGCCTGATACTGAGTCCTCTGTCCACTCTGTCTAAGTATAGGGCAATACCTCTTACTATGCCCTATCTCACCGCACTCGAAGCAAGCACGGTCCAGTATAGGCCATTGAACATAAGCTGATGAAATAGTGTAGCCTCCATGCTGACCGGAAGCCTGATAATTTTCCCTTGATGGGCCCTCAATTGACACCTGCATCGCGGATTGAACCGGACGTCCCGAATATACCTGCGAACTCTGACCCCTCAGGAAAGAGTTGCTGAACATCCTGCCCTTACAGGCCTTCTTCTCAACCTGCCTTGTATAACTCTCACACCTAATCCCCTCAACGATACGGCATGCTCCACTATCTCCTGAAATGAAGCACCAATGGCCACAAGCTGAAAAGCCGATAACTAAAGTCCAGTATTCAAACCCTTCACGAACCGCCGTATACTCTCCCCCTCAGTGGGCAGCAACTGAAGAGCATAACGAGAAAGGGAGTGGAAACGGGACTCATACACAACAACAGATAAGTTCCCCTGACCAATAGTAGTGAACTCATCCTTCCTTCGGTCCCTCAGAGTACGCGGAACGTACTTGTCCAGAAACACAGAGTAAAACTAAACCCAAGTCAACGGAGGATACCTAGCTGGCCTACATTCCACATAAGCCCTCCACCAAAGCTTGGCATCACCCAAGAACTGAAAGGTCACAAACTCTACCCCGTACTTATCCACGGCCCCAATCTTATGGAGCCTTTCATGACAGTCGATAATAAACTCATATGCGTCCTCCGGCTCAGTACCATAGAACACAGGAGGCTTCATTTTAGTGAACTTCCAAAACAACTCATGTTCTTCACCAGTCATCACTGGCCCTGCAACTGGCCTCGGGAAGGCCTCAAAACCCGAAACCTCATCCAAGCGAGGTGCCACTGCTGCTGCATGCTGAACCCCCGGAGCCTGTACTCTGTCCGCATCTGGGGCCGCTACTCCTGCACCCCTACCTGCTAGACCCGCTGGTATAGCTCCGGCATGTGCTAACCCATGCAACCAATGCAGCACCTATGCCATAGCATCTGGTATACCCTGAGCATCTGCAGCTCCTGGTGGAACTGGTACTGCTGCTGGCTGGGCTGGTGCGGCTGCATCTCCCACCACCTCATTAGGAACCACTAGAGGCACGGGGTCAACCACTGGGACGCCGCCCCCAATTGTGGCTGCCTCTCTGCCAGCTCCTTTGCCTCCACCTCTACCTCTAGCTACTGCCTCTCATGTTCTTGCCATCTGCGAGAGAATGAAGGATAGTCAGATACCAATTTGAATTAGCAGATACCAATTGAAATCAAGTAGCATGAAAGAAGAAAGAAAAGGGAGTTTTCCTAGTGTCTGGCAGCCTCTAGAAAATAAATACAGACGTCTCCGTACCGATTTATAAGACACTGCTAGACATGATGAGATCGAAGAACCTAAAGCTCTGATACCAACTCTGTCATGACCCAACCCGCCATGACTGGCACCCATCTAAATCCTAGTGGGCGAATCAACATACAAGACACCTATCCATTCAATCCGATTTTATATTAACTAAGCTAAAAAATTATTACTCATTTAACATTAAAAGAATCAAAGTAAATCATGCCATAAATGCCGAAATAAGTACGGAAGTTCTAAATATTACAAATCCCCAAAAATTCGAAAGTCATCGTACAGTACTTTAAGCTAAAAACATGTCTAAGAAGTTGAAGTCTAACAAATAAGGAATCCTTATTTACCAGAGTATGAAAAGACGTCATAGCAAGAAGGTCTTCGAGCGGCCTGGCATAGGAAGAAGCTCACCTAAAAATCTCTCAACAAATATCCTCCACGCTAGATGTGAGGACGAGCAACAGTCTCTATATCACAATCTGCACTCAAAGAATGCAGCAAGGTAGTATCAGTATAAACACTATATACCGGTAGATATCATAGGCCGACTAAGATTAGTATCATGCATATTTCATAAAATCTATAGAATAAAACAAGTCAGTCAACAGACATGAATATCAATAAATCATAGCAAGTCAACCAAGAACAATCACAATCAAATCACCAAGATGTCAAGCATCACAACCACATAAGTCACAACGGAAATAAATTTACCACAAAAACCTCACTCACTGTACATATATGCTAGCTGAAGTCTTAGCTCAGTAGTCATGACCTGCAGGGGACCCATGGTGTCTATGTACTACTCGTTCCGGAATACTCCTCGGACCCGAGCACAAACCTCAGCCACGAAACGAACCTCGATCGTGGGACATATCAAAGTACCTCTCATTTTCGGAATGATCCTCGGACCATGAGCCCATAATCTAGGTCACATGAGTGCCTTTCCATACTTCTTACAGAACGGTGTTTCTTACCTTCCCAGTATCAACAATCAACTCATCATTTCATGTCACAATACCCTTGAGAAGATTATATTAGCTTCTCATCATAACACATCCACTGTAGATTTAATCACACAGGAATAATGGCATGGAGCCTACACAATCAATCAATCACATTCACGTAGGCATTTAGCCACACAATACCATGCATGAAAACTAGACATGCTTTCTCCTAAGGAGATCACCAAACATACAATCAACTAACCAAAGTTTAACTTAAGTAAACCGTAACCTACCTCAAAGTAGAGCTGAAACACGCAGGTTACTCTGCTACAGCCTTTCCTTTCCTCAAAGCCTCAATACGTTCACGGTCTAAAAATAGAAGGCTCAATGAGTCACGTTCTCAATTTACAAACACAAAAGCAAGAATACCCTTCCTTTTCCCCATTCTAAGGGTGGATGATTTCCTAGGTGATCAACAATCTATCAAGGCCCCTAGTATTCATTTACCATCAATTTATACAACATTCTATCAAATATTCCCATTACAAATAGTTTTCTATGGTAACGACACCATTTTTATAAAACCCTAGGTGTCAAATCACTTAGTTTATGATTCTAAATGTTCAATTTATGACAAATAGCAACTAATCAATCTTTAAATGATAAATAAGTGATAATAACCCCAACCCATCAAATTTAGAAAGTTTATTGACATTCTAGGATTTCTACTTTACTTTCATCATTAAAGACCCATGAAGATGATTACAATAATGTAGGGGAAGGGAATGATAGAAAGAAAAGTAATGGAACTTACCTCTCAAGGTTATCTTGCCCTAGCTTGAAAATTCTCTCTAGATGCTTGTTGGGAAGTGTGTTGGGGTTTTGTGAGAAGAGAAAATAAAACTGAGTATATAAAATTCGGGCTACTATATTACGTGGACTGCTACAGCGGTCATCACGCCGCTGCAGCGGTACCACTATAGCGGTCAAGTGACCGCTTTAGCGGCCCACCACGAAACCTCAATGACCGCAATGACGGTCCATCCACCACTATAGGGTTGCCGCCATAGCGGTACATTGCTTGCTACAGTGGCCACCAAGGAAATGTATGGCCGCTGGCAGCGGTCCACGTACCGCCGCAGCGGTACTTCCACCACCACAGCGGTACATTTTAGGCAGTGAGCTCTATTTTATCTAGTTTTTCCCCTATCACCCCACATTTCATCCAAGGACTCAAAAACACAACACAAAGCATGTACACATACAAAAAGATGCCCTACGAATCCACCCGCGGCCTCAGAATTCCGAACGGAGTCCAATTTTCCTATAACGACCGGAAGGGTCGTTACATGGTAAGTGCTTTCTTCTGTGGTGCTGAATTGCAAAAGTTCATTACTCATACTAATTTGGTACCCTTGCCAAATAAGGATATCATTAATTCCTTTTCTGACATGAGACCTATTAGTCTGACCGATTTTTGTAACAAGATCTTCTCAAGGTTAATACATGAGAGACTGGCTGGAATTCTACCAGATATAATTTCTTTGAATCAGGCTGGGTTTGTTAACGGGAGAAGCATAGTGGAAATTGTGCTACTTACTCAGGAAATTATTGCAGATATTAGACTGAGAAGTAAGACTGCTAATGTAGTAATGAAACGGGCTATGGCAAAAGCATATGATAGGGTGTCTTTGCTTTTTCTGACAAAGACTTTCAGAAGAATGGGTTTTTCTGAGGGACCGATAGACATGGTTTTTAGGATCATTAAAAACAATTCGTATCAATACTTTGTAATGGGCAACAACAGTGTTTCTTCCAATCATCGAAAGGGATCAAATAGGGTGATCCATTGTCACCTACTTTGTTTATATTGGTTGCAGAAGTGTTAACCAGGAATCTAAATGCTTTACATCAGGTTCCAAAATTCATAGGGTATGGGATGCCTAAATATAGCCCAAGGATTAATCATCTGGCATATTATAGGATCCTATTTTCCTCAGATGATGGGTTTTCACTACAATTAATCATGGAAGTTTTGGGGAAACGTGAAGGTACATCAGGTCAGAAAATTAATAAAGAGAAAAGTGCAGTATATTCACATCACAATGTGACAGGGGATATCAAGGTGATTGTTACACCTCGGAAAATCTTCCGTTGGTACGCAAGTGAATGAACTAGTGAGGAGTATGAGTATACGATGATTTCATGGGCGAGCGATGACATTCGATGATTCTAGCTGAGAGTTCAAAGATGTTAGAGATGGGGGAAGAGGATTGCCAAGAGAAGGCAAAGTATTTGATAAGCATCGGAAAGAAATTACGAGTGACGAGTTAGTAAGGGCTTAATGATGTCTTGGAGAAGAGTGATAACGTCCCTTGGATTGGTATTGAAGTGTTGAACAAGTGTTAAGAAGGTTCCATAAGGATTGGAGATCAAACGAGACGATGAAACGAACTTCGGGATCACTGGGGATTATACGGCCAAACATACTGGCCGTATAATTTATACAGTCCGTATGTTTGGGACCGTATAATCAACCCAGATTGGCCAAACTCTCTGGACCAATTGTACGACCAAACATACGGCCCGTACAATTTATACAGACCGTATGTTGGTCCGTATGTTTGGTCGGGACAGTTTTGTCCAATAAATGTAAGGGACCAATGTTATTTCATTTCATGTCTTCTTGAAACCCCTTCTCTCTTAAACATCTCTCTACATATATTCCACAAGTCTTCAAGAGTTTTTAGTGATCAACAACACAAAATAAGTGAATCAAGTGTAAGCAAACCCATTAAAGATCATTCAAGTCAAGAAATCCGAATGAAGAAAAACTAGGATTTTTCCTCAAGTGGAGTATTTCGACTAAAGCTTGTTCCTACAACATATAAGGTAAGATTTATGGTATTTATATGTTGTTTAAGGAATTTGGAAGTTGAAATGCTTGGATTTTAGAAGAGTACAGCAAAATGGGTCATGAAAGATTAATAGTGACGTTTTGAGAAATAGTTTGAATTGAATCATGATTGTTGTTGTGTTGTGACATGAATGGGTTATAAATAACGTTAAGATCATGAAATAGGAATTGTATGTAAATTTACAAACACAAAAGCAAGAATACCCTTCCCTTTCCCCATTCTAAGGGTGGATGATTTCCTAGGTGATAAACAATCTATCAAGGCCCCTAGTATTCATTTACCATCAATTTATACAATATTCTATCAAATATTCCCATTACAAATAGTTTTCTATGGTAACGACACCATTTTTATAAAACCCTAGGTGTCAAATGACTTAGTTTATGATTCTAAATGTTCAATTTATGACAAATAGCAACTAATCTATCCATTTAAATGATAAATAAGTGATAATAACCCCAACCCATCAAATTTAGAAAGTTTATGGACATTCTAGGATTTCTACTTTACTTTCACCATTAAAGACCCATGAAGATGATTACAATAATGAAGGGGAAGGGAATGATAGAAAGAAAAGTAATGGAACTTACCTCTCAAGGTTATCTTGCCCTAGCTTGAAAATTCTCTCTAGGTGCTTGTTGGGAAGTGTGTTGGGGTTTTGTGAGAAGAGAAAATATAACAGAGTATATAAAATTCGGGCTCCTGTTTTACGTCGACCGCTATAGCGGTCATCACGCCGCTGCAGCGGTACCGCTATAGCGGTCAAGTGACCGCTTTAGCGGCCCACCACGAAACCTCAATGACCGCAATGGCGGTCCATCCACCACTATAGGGTTGCCGCCATAGCGGTATATTCCTCGCTACAGTGGCCACCAAGGAAATGTATGGCCGCTGGCAGCGGTACTTCCACCACCACAGCGGTACATTTTAGGCAGTGAGCTCTATTTTATCTAGGTTTTCCCCCTATCACCCCACAGTTCATCCAAGGACTCAAAAACACAACACAACACATGTACACATACAAAAAGATGCCCTACGAATCCACCCGTGGCCTCAGAATTCCCAACGGAGTCCTAGTTTCCTATAACGATCGGAAGGGTCGTTACATGGTAAGTGCTTTCTTCTGTGGTGCTGAATTGCCAAAGTTCATTACTCATACTAATTTGGTACCCTTGCCAAATAAGGATATCATTTGGATCAGGCTGGGTTTGTTAACGGGAGAAGCATAGTGGAAAATGTGCTACTTACTCAAGAAATTATTGCAGATATTAGACTGAGAAGTAAGACTACTAATGTAGTAATGAAACGGGATATGGCAAAAGCATATGATAGGGTGTCTTTGCTGTTTCTGACAAAGACTTTCAGAAGAATGGGTTTTTCTGAGGGACCGATAGACATGGTTTATATGATCATTAAAAATAATTAGTATCAATACTTAGTAATGGGCAACAACAGGGTTTCTTCCAATCATCTAAAGGGATCAAATAGCGTGATCCATTGTCACCTACTTTGTTTATATTGGTTGTAGAAAGGTTAACCAGGAATCTAAATGCTTTACATCAGGTTCCACAATTCATAGGGTATGGGATGCCTAAATATAGCCCAAGGATTAATCATCTGAATTGAATCATAGTTTGAATTGAATCATGATTGTTGTTGTGTTGTGACATGAATGGGTTATAAATAAATTTAAGATCATGAAATAGGCATTGTATGTAAATTTAAAAACACAAAAGCAAGAATACCCTTCCCTTTCCCCATTCTAAGGGTGGATGATTTCCTAGGTGATAAACAATCTATCAAGGCCCCTAGTATTCATTTACCATCAATTTATACAATATTCTATCAAATATTCCCATTACAAATAGTTTTCTATGGTAACGACACCACTTTTATAAAACCCTAGGTGTCAAATGACTTAGTTTATGATTCTAAATGTTCAATTTATGACAAATAGCAACTAATCTATCCATTTAAATGATAAATAAGTGATAATAACCCCAACCCATCAAATTTAGAAAGTTTATTGACATTCTAGGATTTCTACTTTACTTTCACCATTAAATACCCATGAAGATGATTACAATAATGTAGGGGAAGGGAATGATAGAAAGAAAAGTAATGGAACTTACCCCTCAGGGTTATCTTGCCCTTGCTTGAAAATTCTCTCTAGGTGCTTGTTTGGAAGTGTGTTGGGGTTTTGTGAGAAGAGAAAATAAAACTGAGTATATAAAATTCGGGCTCCTGTTTTACGTCGACCGCTATAGCGGTCATCACGCCGCTGCAGCGGTACCGCTATAGCGGTCAAGTGACCACTTTAGCGGCCCACCACGAAACCTCAATGACCGCAATGGCGGTCCAACCACCACTATAGGGTTGCCGCCATAGCGGTACATTGCTCGCTACAGTGGCCACCAAGGAAATGTATTTTATCTATTTTATCTAGTTTTTCCCCTATCACCCCACATTTCATCCAAGGACTCAAAAACACAACACAAAACATGTACACATACAAAAAGATGCCCTACGAATCCACCCGCGGCCTCAGAATTCCCAACGGAGTCCTAGTTTCCTATAACGACCGGAAGGTCGCTACATGGTAAGTGCTTTCTTCGGTGGTGCAGAATTGCCAAAGGTCATTACTCATACTAATTTGGTACCCTTGCCAAATAAGGATATCATTAATTCATTTTCTGACATGAGACCTATTAGTCTGACCGATTTTTGAAACAAGATCTTCTCAAGGTTAATACATGAGAGACTGGCTGGAATTCTACCAGATATAATTTCTTTGAATCAGGCTGGGTTTGTTAATGGGAGAAGCATAGTGGAAAATGTGCTACTTACTCAAGAAATTATTGCAGATATTAGACTGAGAAGTAAGACTGCTAATGTAGTAATGAAACGGGATATGGCAAAAGCATATGATAGGGTGTCTTTGCTGTTTCTGACAAAGACTTTCAGAAGAATGGGTTTTTCTAAGGGACCGATAGACATGGTTTTTAGGATCATTAAAAACAATTCGTATCAATACTTTGTAATGGGCAACAACAGTGTTTCTTCCAATCATCTAAAGGGATCAAATAGGGTGATCCATTGTCACCTACTTTGTTTATATTGGTTGCAGAAGTGTTAACCAGGAATCTAAATGCTTTACATCAGGTTCCAAAATTCATAGGGTATGGGATGCCTAAATATAGCCCAAGGATTAATCATCTGGCATATTATAGGATCCTATTTTCCTCAGATGATGGGTTTTCACTACAATTAATCATGGAAGTTTTGGGGAAACGTGAAGGTACATCAGGTCAGAAAATTAATATAGAGAAAAGTGCAGTATATTCACATCACAATGTGACAGGGGATATCAAGGTGATTGTTACACCTCGGAAAATCTTCCGTTGGTACGCAAGTGAATGAACTAGTGAGGAGTATGAGTATACGATGTTTTCATGGGCGAGCGATGACATTCGATGATTCTAGCTGAGAGTTCTAAGACGTTAGAGATGGGGGAAGAGGATTGCCAAGAGAAGGCAAAGTATTTGATAAGCATCGGAAAGAAATTACGAGTGACGAGTTAGTAAGGGCTTAATGATGTCTTGGAGAAGAGTGATAACGTCCCTTGGATTGGTATTGAAGTGTTGAACAAGTGTTAAGAAGGTTCCATAAGGATTGGAGATCAAACGAGACGATGAAACGAACTTCGGGATCACTGGGGATTATACGGCCAAACATACTGGCCGTATAATTTATACGGTCCGTATGTTTGGGACCGTATAATCAACCCAGATTGGCCAAACTCTCTGGACCAATTGTACGACCAAACATACGGCCCGTACAATTTATACGGACCGTATGTTGGTCCGTATGTTTGGTCGGGACAGTTTTTGTCCAATAAATGTAATGGACCAATGTTATTTCATTTCATTTCTTCTTGACACCCCTTCTCTCTTAAACATCTCTCTACATATGTTCCACAAGTCTTCAAGAGTTTTTAGTGATCAACAACACAAAATAAGTGAATCAAGTGTAAGCAAACCCATTAAAGATCATTCAAATCAAGAAATCCAAATGAAGAAAACTAGGGTTATTCCTCAAGTGGAGTATTTCGACTAAGGCTTGCTCCTACAACATATAAGGTAAGATTTATGGTATTTATATGTTGTTTAAGGTATTTGGAAGTTGAAATGCTTGGATTTTAGAAGAGTACAGCAAAATGGGTCATGAAAGATTAATAGTGACGTTTTGAGAAATAGTTTGAATTGAATCATGATTGTTGTTGTGTTGTGACATGAATGGGTTATAAATAACGTTAAGATCATGAAATAGGCATTGTATGTAAATTTACAAACACAAAAACAAGAATACCCTTCCCTTTCCCCATTTTAAGGGTGGATGATTTCCTAGGTGATAAACAATCTATCAAGGCCCCTAGTATTCATTTACCATCAATTTATACAATATTCTATCAAATATTCCCATTACAAATAGTTTTCTATGGTAACGACACCATTTTTATAAAACGCTAGGTGTCAAATCACTTAGTTTATGAATCTAAATGTTCAATTTATGACAAATAGCAACTAATCAATCCATTTAAATGATAAATAAGTGATAATAACCCCAACCCATCAAATTTAGAAAGTTTATTGACATTCTAGGATTTCTACTTTACTTTCACCATTAAAGACCCATGAAGATGATTACAATAATGAAGGGGAAGGGAATGATAGAAAGAAAAGTAATGGAACTTACCTCTCAAGGTTATCTTGCCATAGCTGGAAAATTCTCTCTAGGTGCTTGTTGGGAAGTGTGTTGTGGTTTTGTGAGAAGAGAAAATAAAACTGAGTATATAAAATTCGGGCTCCTGTTTTACGTCGACCGCTATAGCGGTCATCACGCCGCTGCAACGGTACCGCTATAGCGGTCAAGTGACCGCTTTAGCAGCCCACCACGAAACCTCAATGACCGCAATGACGGTCCATCCACCACTATAGGGTTGCCGCCATAGCGGTACATTGCTCGCTACAGTGGCCACCAAGGAAATGTATGACAGCGGTCCGCGTACCGCTGCAGCGGTACTTCCACCACCATAGCGGTACATTTTAGGTAGTGAGCTCTATTTTATCTAGTTTTTCCCCTATCACCCCACATTTCATCCAAGGACTCAAAAACACAACACAAAACATGTACGCATACAAAAAGATGCCCTACGAATCCACCCGCGGCCTCAAAATTCCCAACGGAGTCCTAGTTTCCTATAACTACCTGAAGGGTCGTTACATGGTAAGTGCTTTCTTCTGTGGTGCTGAATTGCCAAAGTTCATTACTCATACTAATTTGGTACCCTTGCCAAATAAGGATATCATTAATTCCTTTTCTGACATGAGACCTATTAGTCTGGCCGATTTTTGTAACAAAATCTTCTCAAGGTTAATACATGAGAGACTGGCTGGAATTCTACCAGATATAATTTCTTTGAATCAGGCTGGGTTTGTTAATGGGAGAAGCATAGTGGAAAATGTGCTACTTACTCAAGAAATTATTGCAGATATTAGACTGAGAAGTAAGACTGCTAATGTAGTAATGAAACGGGATATGGCAAAAGCATATGATAGGGTGTCTTTGCTGTTTCTGACAAAGACTTTCAGAAGAATGGGTTTTTCTAAGGGACCGATAGACATGGTTTTTAGGATCATTAAAAACAATTCGTATCAATACTTTGTAATGGGCAACAACAGTGTTTCTTCCAATCATCTAAAGGGATCAAATAGGGTGATCCATTGTCACCTACTTTGTTTATATTGGTTGCAGAAGTGTTAACCAGGAATCTAAATGCTTTACATCAGTTTCCAAAATTCATAGGGTATGGGATGCCTAAATATAGCCCAAGGATTAATCATCTGGCATATTATAGGATCCTATTTTCCTCAGATGATGGGTTTTCACTACAATTAATCATGGAAGTTTTGGGGAAACGTGAAGGTACATCAGGTCAGAAATTAATAAAGAGAAAAGTGCAGTATATTCACATCACAATGTGACAGGGGATATCAAGGTGATTGTTACACCTCAGAAAATCTTCCGTTGGTACGCAAGTGAATGAACTAGTGAGGAGTATGAGTATACGATGATTTCATGGGCGAGCGATGACATTCGATGATTCTAGCTGAGAGTTCAAAGATGTTAGAGATGGGGGAAGAGGATTGCCAAGAGAAGGCAAAGTATTTGATAAGCATCGGAAAGAAATTACGAGTGACGAGTTAGTAAGGGCTTAATGATGTCTTGGAGAAGAGTGATAACGTCCCTTGGATTGGTATTGAAGTGTTCAACAAGTGTTAAGAAGGTTCCATAAGGATTGGAGATCAAACGAGACGATGAAACGAACTTCGGGATCACTGGGGATTATACGGCCAAACATACTGGCCGTATAATTTATACAGTCCGTATGTTTGGGACCGTATAATCAACCCAGATTGGCCAAACTCTCTGGACCAATTGTACGACCAAACATACGGCCCGTACAATTTATACAGACCGTATGTTGGTCCGTATGTTTGGTCGGGACAGTTTTTGTCCAATAAATGTAAGGGACCAATGTTATTTCATTTCATGTCTTCTTGAAACCCCTTCTCTCTTAAACATCTCTCTACATATATTCCACAAGTCTTCAAGAGTTTTTAGTGATCAACAACACAAAATAAGTGAATCAAGTGTAAGCAAACCCATTAAAGATCATTCAAGTCAAGAAATCCGAATGAAGAAAAACTAGGGTTTTTCCTCAAGTGGAGTATTTCGACTAAAGCTTGTTCCTACAACATATAAGGTAAGATTTATGGTATTTATATGTTGTTTAAGGAATTTGGAAGTTGAAATGCTTGGATTTTAGAAGAGTACAGCAAAATGGGTCATGAAAGATTAATAGTGACGTTTTGAGAAATAGTTTGAATTGAATCATGATTGTTGTTTTGTTGTGACATGAATGGGTTATAAATAACGTTAAGATGATGAAATAGGCATTGTATGTGAATGGACAAAATCGTGTGTTATGGTATTGAATATGGAAAATTGGAAGTGAATTAATAATATGGATGATGTAGATGACTAAAGGCTATTGTTATGATATTGTAAATGTATTATTGACGATTCGGAGTTGAATTACGATATGGAGGAATGTTGTATAAATAAAGGAGATGCTGTCCGATTTTCCCTAGCTTTAGCCATTTATGCTAGTTGTCAATTCTAACGATAGTATGACCTTGATGAAGGTATAAACGCAAGCGTGGAAGGGAACGTGCAAGTGTTATATAGTTGAATAAAAAGGTATGTAAGCCTAACCCTTCTTTCATAAGGGATGGTTCTTTGGCCAAACGTCTAATTCTCCTATAAGACTATGATTCCCTTCAAACGATTTGATTCTCCGAGCTAGTAAGCTCCCGATGCTCGATGTGCTATGATTGTACTAAGTTTCTCGTATGACGAGTAAGCCTATAGGGTAGATGTAACGATAATGACAATGATAGTAATGATGATGAGAATAAAATGATGCTAAAGATGCTTATGAGCTATTATATGTATGTGTGCCTATGAAGGGCTATAATAAGACCTCGAGCTTATGACGCCGGGTAAGAATATATGTATATGAATATGTATAGAGTATGTATATGATTATGAAATGCGCACGCACTTCTGCAAAAGGTACGGATAACCCTGAAGCCTTGGTAGGGCCAGGTATGTATGACCTTGAGCCTTGTTTGGCCAAGTATGTATGAAACACCGAACCTTTATGGTCGGGCACGCTATAGCTATATATATATGTGTGTGTTTGTGTAAATGACATCAATATGAGTACAAATATGTTATAAAACTGAATGTGAAGGTAAATAAATACGGATATGGATGTATGTACACAGATACGCAATAGAAATGGAATGTCCTTGTGGAAAGCAAGTAAGTGCTATGACGACGATATTATTATTATCTCCCATGTTATGCTATCTCATATGTTGACTCTTAAGCTTTCGTATTGATATTGATCATGCTTTATATAATCGGTACATTCTTCGTACTGACGTCCTTTTGTTTGTGGACGATGCGTCATGCCCGCAGGTGCACAGGGAGACAGGCTCGATCCATAGCTATATTTTTCAGGGACTACATAGCGGAGCTCCATTTCATTCGGAGCTATAGCTTTTGGGTACTTATTCTTTTGTGTACATAATTATGGGCATAGCAGGGTCCTATCCCGCTCATGTGATATGTTATAACCTTCTTAGAGGCTCGTAGACATGTGTATGTGCTTAGATGTGTTTGTCCTTTTCGGCCTATATTTTTTTTTTGTATGTCATTTTGTTGGCCTTGCGGCCCATGTACATTGATGTGGCATAAATGCCTGTGATGATATAAGAAATGTTGGCGTCCAATTGGGACTAGTATGATTGATGGATAGAATGCATTATTTGGTTTATGGCTCACTTAGACATTATGTGAAAGTATGTTAAAGGGGTGCCCGGGTGGGGTAGCGCCGGGTGCTCGTCGCGGCCCTAGTCGGGTCGTGACAGTGATTGTGGAAATAATTACTGGAATAGGTAGAAAAGATTTCCCGTTCACATATTTGGGTTGTCCAATTTTCTGGAGCAGAAGAAGGAAGTACTATTATAATGCTACTTTGATGAAGATTCATGAATAGACTTCAATCTTGGAGGAAGAGACGTTCTAATCAAGCATGTGTTACAAGGGATACCTATACATCTCTTATCTGCTATGAATCCCCCAGATAGTGTCATTAGGGAAATGCATAAAATCTTTGTTAATTTTTCTAGAGTAACACTATAGGGGGAAAGAGTAGACATTGGACTACTTGGATTAAGATGTGCATTGCAGAAAAATGCGGAATGGGCCAATGCACCTCCCCCGGTATGGCAAGAGTTTGTTGATGCCTTTCTCCGTCATTATATGCCTCCAGAAGTTCGGCGAGCTAGGGCTGATAAATTCTTAAATTTGAGGCAGGGTAGCATGAGTGCTCTAGAGTACAGTCTCCGCTTCAATTCCTTGGCCAGGTATGCTTCGGCCATGGTAGCGGATATGGGTGACCGGGTACACCGATTTGTGAAGGGCTTAGGACCACACTTGATGGATAGATGCTTGACTGCGTCCCTTCATGGTATGGATATTGCACGCATTCAGGCATATGCTCAGAACTTAGAAGAAAGCCTACAGTAGCGGAGAAGTGAACGCGAGCAGGATAGGGGTCATAGCAATAAGGCCAGATCTTCAGGCCCGATGAGTGAGTCCAGAGGCAAACACAGGCAGCAGTTCCCTAGACATTCAGGCTATTCTATGACCAGTGCATCTCCACGGTTTTCAGGCCAGAGACTTGATAGATCTGCTCGTTCAGGGCCGAGTCCGAGCTATTCAGGACCTCAGTTCAGAGATGATTCAGGCCAGTCAAGGCCACCTGTACCATGATGTTCCCAGTGTGGGAAGTTGCATTGGGGGCGATGTTGATTGGGCTCAGATGGTTGCTATTCATGTGGTCGACCAGGCCATATCATGCGTGATTACCCCTCAGTACATGGTGGAGGTAGGACGCAGCCATCAGGGTCGGTAGCCGGATCTTCAGCATCTGCACGCCCTACAGGGCTAGGTTCACATGCGCCAGTCGGCCATGGTACAGGCAGAGGGAGAGCTCCCACTTCTAGCGGTCCTCAGCACCGTATTTATGCTTTGGCTGGACGCCAAGATCTTGAGTCTTCTCCTGACGTGGTCACAGGTATATTATCGGTATTCTCTCATGATGTATATGCTTTGAGTGATCCGGGCTCCACATTGTCATATGTTACTCCCTATATAGCGGGTCGATTTAAAATTGAGCCGGAGTTGATCAAACCTTTCGAGGTGTCTACACCCATGGGTGAATCGGTAATAGCTAGCCAAGTATATAGAGATTGTGTAGTTGTGATATGTGACCGTCGTACTATAGTTGACTTGCATGAACTAAAGATGGTAGATTTTGATGTCATTATGGGTATGGATTGTTTGGCTTCTTGTTATGCCAATATTGATTGCCGGATGAAGATGGTTTGTTTCCAGTTTCCGGGAGAACCAGTTTTAGAATAGAAAGAAAATACGGCATCACCAAAAGGTAGGTTTATTTCCTATCTAAAGGCAAGGAAAATGATCACAAAAGGGTGTATTTATCATCTAGTACGAGTTCAAGATGTAGAAGCTGAGTCACCGACTCTACAGTCAGTTCCAGTGGTGAATGAATTCCCGGATGTGTTCCCGGAAGAGCTTCCAGGCCTTCCTCCCGAGTGGGAGATTGATTTTGCTATTGAGGTGTTGCCAGACACTAAGCCTATATCTATTCCTCCCTATAGAATGGCTCCCGCAGAATTGAAAAAGTTGAAGGAGGAATTGGAAGATTTGCTTGATAAAGGCTTCATTAGGCCTAGTTCATCCCCGTGGGGAGCACCCGTATTGTTTTTCTGAAAGAAAGATGGCTCGTTGAGAATGTGCATTGATTATCGGCAATTGAATAAAGTGACGATTAAGAACAAATATCTTCTTCCGAGGATTGATGATTTATTTGATCAGTTGCAAGGTGCCAAATGGTTTTCAAAGATCGATTTGAGGTCCGGGTATCACCAAGTGAGAGTTAGGGAGAAAGATATCCCTAAGACAGCCTTCAGAACGAGATACGGCCATTTTGAGTTCCGGGTAATGTCATTTTGGCTAACCAATGCGCCGGCAGTGTTCATGGACTTGATGAACGATGTGTTCAGGCCCTTTCTGGATTTGTTCGTGATTGTATTCATCCACGATATCTTGGTGTTTTCTAGATCCAAGGCAGAACATGCGGATCATTTGCGTATTGTCCTTAGAGTTCTTCGAACTCGAGAGTTGTTTGAAAAGTTTTCCAAATGCAAGTTCTGGTTGAACTCAGTGGCATTCCTAGGGCATATTGTTAAAGTCGATGGTATTCGAGTGGATAGCCAAAAGATTGAGGCTGTGAAGACTTGGCCACGGCCCACAACTCCTACGGAGGTACGTAGCTTTCTGGGCTTAGCAGGTTATTACAGGAGATTCATTGAGGGTTTTTCTTCTATTTCTGCACAACTTACAAGATTGACCCAGAAATCGGCAAAGTTTCAGTGGACAGATGCTTGCGAACGTAGTTTCCAAGAGTTGAAAGATAGGTTGACTTCTGCACCAGTCTTGACACTTCCAGAGGGATTGGAAGGATATGTCGTTTATTGCGATGCTTCAGGTGTTGGGCTAGGCTGTGTATTGATGCAACATGGCAAGGTGATTGCGTATGCTTCAAGGCAATTGCGGAAACATGAGCAGAATTATCCTACCCACGATCTAGAATTGGCCGCAGTGGTTCATGCTTTAAAGATATGGAGACATTATTTATATGGTGTCCATGTGGATATTTATACCAATCATAAGAGCCTTCAGTATATTTTCAGGCAGAAAGAGTTGAATTTGAGGCAACGACGATGGCTAGAGTTGCTAAAAGATTATGATATTGATATCTTGTATCACCCCGAAAAGGCGAATGTTGTAGCTGATTCTCTTAGCCGCAGATCTATGGGAATTTTATGTGATGTACGACCGGAGAAGAGATAAATGACTCGTGAGCTTCAGCAATTAGCTAGCCTAGGTGTCCGAGTAGTGGACTCAGGTAACAAGGGAACTACTATTTAGAATTCAAAAGTTTCATCGCTAGTCGCGGAGGTGAAAGAGCGGCAATACGAAGATCCCATGCTAATGCAGTACAGAGATACACTCCCCCAGAAAGAGGAGTCATCATTTGATATTTCAGGAGACGCAGTCCTTCAATGTCGAGGCAGATTATGTGTTCCCGATGTGGCGTGGCTACGCCACCAAATATTGAGAGAAGCTCATTGTTCCCATTATTCTGTCCACCCCGGAGCGACAAAAATGTATCATGATCTCAAGTCTGTATATTGGTGGAATAGGATGAAGAAAGATGTAGCGGAATTTGTGGTTCAATGTCCTAATTGCCAACAAGTGAAAATCGAGCACCAAAAGCCGGGCGGATTGTTGCAAGCTATAGAAATCCCAACTTGGAAGTGGGAAGTGATTAACATGGATTTCATTACAGGCTTACCCCGCTCTCGATGTAAGTATGATTCTATATGGGTGATTGTTGATAGACTCACAAAGTCAGCTCACTTCTTGCCAGTCAGGACGACGTATGTGGCTGAAGATTATGCAAAACTATATGTTAAAGAGATAGTGAGACTCCATGGTGTTCCAGTATCGATTATCTCAGACAGAGGAACTCAGTTTACAGCTAAATTTTGGGAGTCTTTCCAAGCGGGTTTAGGGACCCAAGTGAGCCTTAGCATGGCATTTCATCCACAGACCGATGGGCAAGCCGAACGTACTATCCAGACTCTTGAAGATATGTTACGGGCATGTATGATAGATTTTGGAGGTAGTTGGGATGATCATTTGTCACTCATTGAATTTGCTTACAATAATAGTTATCATTATAGCATTCAAATGGCACCGTATGAGGCTTTATATGGGCGAAAATGTAGATCCCCAATTGGGTGGTTTGAAATAGGAGTGGCTCAGTTGATAGGGCCAGACTTGGTCCAACAAGCCATAGAGAAAGTCAAGCTCATACAAGATCGGTTGTTAGCGGCCCAAAGTCGTCAGAAGTCCTATGCGAATAATCGTCGAAGAGACTTAGAGTTCAAAGTTAAGGATTGGGTACTCTTGAAGGTGTCGCCAATGAAGGGCGTTATGAGATTTGGCAAAAAGAGGAAGCTTAGTCCCCGGTATATAGGGCCTTATGAGATTGTGCGCAAGATAGGCAAGGTGACCTATGAGTTAGATCTACCTCCCGATTGGAGTCAGTTCATCCAGTTTTCCACGTCTCGATGCTCCGGAAATGTATTGGAGATCCTACCAGGATCGTCCCAGTAAATGATGTGCAAGTGACAGAGACATTGACCTATGAAGAAGTACCCATTGCCATACTAGATAGGCAAGTACGGAGGCTTAGAAACAAAGAGGTGGCCTCGGTTAAGGTTCTATGAAGAAGCAGTAAACGAGAGGAAATGACGTGGGAAGCGGAAGAAAGCATGCAATCCAGATACCCACAGTTATTTCAGCCCTTGGAAGAGATCCAAGACGAAACGTCAAGATCATAAGGTATGTATGTTTTGTTTTTATGCTTTTGGGTCGTGTGTGGCCAAATTCTATTGCTATTATGTTGTTGCCCGGTGAGGCATTGTTATTGTGGGTTGTTATGATAGGATGGTAGTGCCATATTACAGAGGAAACTCTGGCGAAATTTTTATAGAATCCCCGAAGACTTTAACATTCGAGGACGAATGTTCTTAAGGGGGGGGAGAATGTTACACCTTGGAAAATCTTCCGTTGGTATGCAAGTGAATGAACTAGTGAGGAGTACGAGTATACGATGTTTTCATGGGCGAGCAATGACATTCGATGATTCTAGGTGAGAGTTCAAAGATGTTAGAGATGGGGGAAGAGGATTGCCAAGAGAAGGCAAAGTATTTGATAAGCATCGGAAAGAAATTATGAGTGACGAGTTAGTAAGGGCTTAATGATGTCTTGGAGAAGAGTGATAACGTCCCTTGGATTGGTATTGAAGTGTTGAACAAGTGTTAAGAAAGTTCCATAAGGATTGGAGATCAAACGAGACGACGAAAGGAACTTCGGGATCACTGGGGATTATACGGCCAAACATACTGGCCGTATAATTTATACGGTCCATATGTTTGGGACCGTATAATCAACCTAGATTGGCCAAACTCTCTGGACCAATTGTACGACCAAACATACGGCCCGTACAATTTATACGGACCGTATGTTGGTCCGTATGTTTGGTCGGGACAGGTTTTGTCCAATAAATGTAAGGGACCAAGGTTATTTCATTTCATTTCTTCTTGACACCCCTTCTCTCTAAAACATCTCTCTACATATATTCCACAAGTTTTCAAGAGTTTTTAGTGATCAAAAAAACAAAATAAGTGAATCAAGTGTAAGTAAACCCATTAAAGATCATTCAAGTCAAGAAATCCAAATGGAGAAAAACTAGTGTTTTTGCTCAAGTGGAGTATTTCGACTAAGGCTTGTTCCTACAACATCTAAGGTAAGATTTATGGTATTTATATGTTGTTTAAGGTATTTGGAAGTTGAAATGCTTGGATTTTAGAAGAGTGTAGCAAAATGGGTCATGAAAGATGAATAGTGACGTTTTGAGAAATAGTTTGAATTGAATCATGATTGTTGTTGTGTTGTGGTTATAAATGACGTTAAGATCATGAAATAGGCATTGTATGTGAATGGACGAAATCGTGTGTTATGGTCTTGAATATGGAAAATTGGAAGTGAATTGAGAATATGGATGATGTAGATGACTAAAGGCTATTGTTATGATATTGTAAATGTAGTATTGACGTTTGGGAGTTGAATTACGATATGGAGGAATGTTGTATAAATAAAGGAGATGCTGTCCGATTTTCCCTAGCTTTAGCCATTTATGCTAGTTGTCAATTCTAACGATAGTATGACCTTGATGAAGGTATAAACGCAAGCGTGAAAGGGAACGTGCAAGTGTTATATAGTTGAACGAAAAGGTATGTAAGTCTAACCCTTCTTTCATAAGGCATGGTTCTTTGGCCAAACGTCTAATTCTCCTGTAAGACTATGATTCCCTTCAAACGATTTGATTCTCCAAGCTAGTAAGCTCCCGATGCTCGATGTGCTACGATTGTACTAAGTTCCTCGTATGACGAGTAATCCTATAGGGTAGATGTAACGATAATGACAATGATAGTAATGATGATGAGAATACAATGATGCTAAAGATGCTTATGAACTATTATATGTATGTGTGCCTATGAAGGGCTATAATAAGACCCCGAGCTTATGACGCCGGGTAAGAATATATGTATATGAATATGTATAGAGTATGTATATGATTATGAAACGCGCGCGCACTTCTCCAGAAGGTACGGATAACCCTGAAGCCTTGGTAGGGCCAGGTATGTATGACCTTGAGCCTTGGTTGGCCAAGTATGTATGAAACACCGAACCTTTATGGTCGGGCACGCTATAGCTATATATATATGTGTGTGTGTGTAAATGACATCAATATGAGTACGAATATGTTATAAAAATGAATGTGAAGGTAAATAAATACGGATATGGATGTATGTACACGGATACGCAATAGAAATGGAATGTCCTTGTGGAAAGCAAGTAAATTCTATGACGACGATATTATTATTATCTCCCATGTTATGCTATCTCATATGTTGACTCTTAAGCTTTCGTATTGATATTGATCATGATTTACATACTCGGTACATTCTTCGTACTGACGTCCTTTTGTTTGTGGACGTTGCGTCATGCCCGCAGGTGCACAGGGAGACAGGCTCGATCCATAGCTATATTTTTCAGGGACTACATAGCGGAACTCCATTTCATTCGGAGCTATAGCTTTTGGGTACTTATTCTTTTGTGTACATAAATGTGGGCATAGCGGGGTCCTGTCCCGCTCATGTGATATGTTATAACCTTCTTAGACGCACGTAGACATGTGTATGTGGTTAGATGTGTTTGGCCTTGTCGGCCTATATTTGTTTTTTGTATGTCATTTTGTTGGCCTTGCGGCCCATGTACATTGATGTGGCATAGATGCCTGTGACGATATAAGAAATGTTAGCGTCCAATTGGGACTAGTATGATTGATGGCTAGAATGCATGATTTGGTTTATGGCTCACCTAGACATTATGTGAAAGTATGTTAAAGGGGTGCCCGGGTGGGGTAGCGCCGGGTGCTCGTCGCGGCCCTAGTCGGGTCGTGACAGTAATTGTGGAAATAATTACTGGAATAGGTAGAAAAGAGTTCCCGTTCACATATTTGGGTTGTCCAATTTTCTTGAGCAGAAGAATGAAGGACTATTATAATGCTACTTTGATGAATATTCATGAATAGACTTCAATCTTGGAGGAAGAGTCGTTCTAATCAAGCATGTGTTACAAGGGATGCCGATACATCTCTTATCTGCTATGAATCCCCTAGATAGTGTCATTAGGCAAATGCATAAAATCTTTGTTAATTTTTCTAGAGTAACACTATAGGGGGAAAGAGTAGACATTGGACTACTTGGATTAAGATATGCAATCCAGAAAAATGAGGAATGGGCTTTAGATCTATGCATGATGTATCTATGGCACTATACTGTACTGTAAGATCTGGTGGAATTTCATAACTCTACCTTCATTGTGGAGTTCATACATGAGTAATAAATACAGTAAAAAGATACATCCAATTATTGTGCAATGAAAAACTAGAACACAATCCTGGAAGAAAATGTTACAAGCAAGGGACATTATAGAACATCACATTTGGTGGCAGATCAAAATAGGAGATGCTCAGTTCTGGTATGACAATTGGACTGGTTTGGGAGCTCTTTACTATGCTACTGATACTGGTATTTATGATGAAGGGATTCAGAATGTGAATGAGATGGTTACAGATGGAAGATGTATGTTGACAAACTTGCAGAAGTTTTACCTGAGGAGATTGTACAGCATATCACTAGCACTATAATTCCTCCTAGTGTAGAGAACAAGATGGATAATCCTTGGTGGATACTTGATACAAGAGGGGAATTCTCTGTTAAATCAGCATAGGATTATTTAAGACTAAGAGGACAAAAGCAAGAGGTCTATAAGAATATTTGGGTCAAAGGACTGCCTTTCAAGATTTCTTTTTCCTTTGGAGATGTTGGAAATTTAAAATTCCAATAGATAATGTGCTGAAAAAGGTGACTTTTAATCTAGCTTCTAGATGCTGGTGTTGTGTTAATCCTAAGAGGGGAAACAATGCAACATCTTTTTGCTAAATCATATGATGCATACAAGATCTGGCCTTATTATGGTTCATGTACAGGGCTGAATTTGGAAAGACTGCAAGTACAACAAATCATTGCCAAATGGTGGACAATAGCTAGCAATGAAAGATTAAAACCCATATATCAAGCTTTACCAGCTGTGGTGATGTGGGAGTTGTGGAAAAGAAAGAACGCAATCAAACATGGAAAAGGAAGATCAGTTGGAAGATGTGTCTATCAAGTGTTTCAAACTATTCAGAGATTTGTACAATATATAAATCTTTCTCTTACTAAAGTTCCTAATAGTTGGAGTGAGTTGATTCAGGTCATGGAAGGATATAAGCCAAGACTGAAAGTTACTAAAGTGATGTGGCAGCCACCTTCACTGGGCTGGCTCTTATGCAACACTGATGGTGCATCAAGAGGCAACCCAGGTAGAGGGCCATATGGATTTGGAATCAGAAATGATAGAGGGGACTTGGTTTATGTAGAAGTAGATGAAGTTGGATTTGCAACAAATACTGAAGCAAAGACATTGGCAATCTTAGAAGCAGTTACATTGTGTCATCAACAGCAATTGGACCAAATTATAATCCATACTGATTCTCAAATGGTTCAATAGGTTCTAAAAGAAGAAAGGAAACCACCATGGAGCACAGTTAGATGGATTGAAACAATCAGAGAGCTGATTGAGGGGAAGCAAGTCCAATTTAAACATATACTGAGAGAAGGGAACAAATTAGCTAATTCAATAGCTAATTTGGCACTGGATAAGGGACCTGTACAATATGGAAGCTTTATGGAGCTAGAAGTGGAACAAAGGAGGATCATCAATAGTGACAAGTCTCAAATACCATACCTGAGGATTAAAGCACAGAAATTGGGAAGCATAGGAGGGCAACGGAGAGGACTATGGGCCAATAAGCTATATCATCATGCTCAAATCCTTAGAGAGAAGAGCATGGTGGTATTTTTCACTAACTTTAGTTTCTTCTTTGCAGGTATACGGACCAAGGAGGAATCAAGAGCATAAAGTAAATATTTGGCAGTATACACAGTGCAAAGCAACCATAATAAGCAACAAAGTGGGTTCATATAACAAACAGTACAATAGCAAGAAGCAACAATACTATCAAGGTCACAAGCATATATTGTCTTTCACTAACACAAGCCAAGTAGACAAACCTGATGTACAATTGGTGGTATTAGTGTCTATAGGTGCTCATTCCAATGTACAAAAATCAAATCTACACGGTTTAGTCTTAGTCATGAAACATGAGAATCAGTACCTGATGAGGCAAAGTGTGAGAGTCCAGAAACCACGACTGAGAGCCGCTCAAGGTCAGCATACAAAGGGATCCAAATTGAACAAGCTCCAACAAAGTGCATGCATAACAGGGACAAGGTAAGAATACTTCAGTTGCAACAAGAAAGGAAGTGTCACGACCCAACTAGGGGCCGTGACGAGTACCCGATACTTGTACCGAGCACCCCTTATCTATCTCGTATAAACAGTGCCATATTTTTTTTTTTTGAAACATAGACTTGCAAACGTCGTTAATACTTTATACAACAACATCATAATGCCCAAACATCGTATATCTACTGAACCTGCCTAACTGTACATATCTGTCTACGAGCCTCTAGACATAGTGTAATTACACATAGAAAGGGCCGAGTACTATCGTGCCCGAATATACATATACAAAATAGTACCGCTGAAGTAAAGCTCCGGAACAACTGGAGCACTGTAGAGTACTGCTGATAAGCTCCTATAGATCACGTCCACCAGCCTGCTGACCTGCGCGGCATGAAACGCAGCGTCCACAAGAAGGGACGTCAGTACGAATAGTGTACCGAGTATGTAAGGCATGGAAAATAATAGAAGCAGTAATATAGAGCATGATTAACAATATCAGGGAATCATAGGATCGATAATGCAGCAAGAAAATAACCTGCACGTAGCGAGGCCCCTTCTCGGGCCGGCTTTCATATGGACTTGTCCCCTTTTTTTTTTTTTTTTTTTTTTTTTTTTTTTTTTTCCTTCTGCAACGTTTCTTTTTCGTAGACTTAGGAACTAGGGTTAATATCATGTTGCATTTTGTCACATTACGCTCTGCACTATCATAGTATGTCGTATCCGGTCATATCGTAGCTTATCACCTCACGGTATTTTATATTCTAGCGTATCATGTCATAGTGTGGCTTGCCACAATATAGTCTAGCTTATCATATCCTATCTTATCATATCATAGCATTTCGTGTCATAGTATATCATCTTATTACATAGCTTTCCTTTGAAAATCTCTTCTTATACATATATGTAAAAATAAGATGTCTCATATTGCCGAGGCGTCGGCAGCCGATCCATTTAGCCATAAATGTACTTCCCGCGTCCGGGCATCCCGCGTCCGGGACGATATCATGTCATGTAATGCCAACTGATCAGGTGGAAATGCGTGTATAACGCTCTGCCCTTATCCCCATCTTCCCCGTATACGTGTACATACATCATGCTTATATGTCAGCGTCTATAGCGCTCTGAATCTTTGATTATAGACATACTCTGGTATCATGTATGGATGTCGGCGACTATAGCGCTCTAGATCTTTGATTATATACACAGCTTGTACATACATATGTGTTTTACATACATTTACTTACATTATCTACATATACATATAGTGTATAAGCGTACAAGGGGGCCAAGGAGAATCATGTATCCATCGGAGTGACGTAAGGTCGGTGACCTCCGATTATCTTATGAAAGGATAGTGATCGTTTTGTCTTACCTCGGAAAGAAAACAAGTATTTAAGATGAGAGTATCAATGGAGGATAATATTATAATGGACGTAAAATAAAATCGGGGTATTATAGATGTCATTTCATAGACTTTGAAATCTTCTAGAAAATAAAATCATGGCTAGGGAATATAAATAAGTTTCAAGAATTAGCTTGTCACTTTCATGTTCGTATAAGATGCTTAGCTTAGTCGTCTTAGTCATAGGGTCATTCCGGTGGTACGTATTATAGGCATTCCCGCTTGTCTAACATCATGGTCATCCTTGTCATCACAGAGGCATCCTCGTTAGAGGAATCATAGTACTTATCTCATGGTAACAAGATCGGGATCAAAGGTTCCCTTCGGGTTCACTTGAAGTACATCAACCAATACTATAGGAAAGTCCGGGGGTAGCGGGCCCACCTCGGGCCGGATGAGGTGGCGTATATTATTTACATATACTACAGGTCATGACATTACTTGTGAGGGTTCTAGGGTGATCGGGTCCCATTTACGCACGTCATAGAGGTCTAGGAGGTCTTTCTATCATTTTGCGCACTTTCTACTTCAATTCAATTGAATGAAAAGTTGAAAACTTTAGGTGCGGATTCCGGGGATTGAGGTCGTCCCCGAGGCTTGTGCCCGACTTCTTACAACCAAGACATGCCATAGAAAGAAGGGTGAAGCCTTACATACCTCTCTCCGCTCCTTTAGCTACTCCAAAATCGCGTCACAATCTCGTCAAAATCTGCAATTTGGTCAAGTTTACCAAAACTTTCATTAGTATACTTTGAGTTAGAATCTTAAGGAAACATTTGGCTACCGAAATTTCGACAGCACTTCCCCTATAAATACCCCATCCCACCAAGTTCAACTTGGCTAATTTCAATCAACAACAATCCCGGGAATTCAACCCGGCCAAAATATCAACCACAATTCCAACAACAACAATACTAACAACTTCCATATTCAATCCACTTACTACTTCTTCCAAAACTTTCTAACTTTTATGAAAACAATGACAACCTCATAATCTATATTCCAACAACATCATACTAAATAAAATTGACTCATTCTCTTCCATTTTTTCCATAACCACACGGCCAACACCAACATACACACTACAACTTCTCAATATTCATTCAACTTCCATTTTTTTTTTCCATATATCATTCACAACAATAACAACCAAACATTAAATAAATTATTGAAGCATGGCTCATACACATATATACATACACACGGCCATGTACTATATTTCTCTCCTTCATAAATTTCATCCATTTTAGCATACTACAACACATATAAACCATGTATAACACATAAAGCAAGGTTAGAATTTTACCTTTATTCTTCAACTTCTCACTTGCTTATCTCTTGGAAACCTATATGATTTTGAATTTTTCTTGCTCCAACAACAACTTCACCTTGTTGTGCACCCTCTACTTGATAGAAAATAATTTTTGGAGAGATTTTTTTCAATTTTTCTTGGAATTTTTGTTCTTGGCCGAAAGGCCTTGGGGTTTCTCCCCTTCTTTCTTTCTTTTGAGTTCTTGAAATTTCTAGACACTTAATGGATGAAGATGACTTAGTCATCCCTTATATTGACTAAGTCTTATTTCATATTGGGCTTGGACCCTCTCCAAGGCCGGTTGGGCCTATAAATTCCCAAAGAAAACCTTCAAGCCCATTTATATTTTGGGCTACTACTTGAAATTCTTGAAGGAAATTTTTCCAACTTCCAATTTTGCCCTTCGTCTTCCTCCGTATTTCCACGAGTCATGTCGTGAACTCCCCTTCATGCTCTTGACCTTTCTCATTATTTCCACTCCTAGACTCTTCATAAACAACTCAAGTGCCAAACACAATAAAATGTAGCCTCGCTTGTCGTTTTCCCGCGATTGTCTTGAATTATCCAATTACATAAAACGCGGGGTATAACATCCTCCCCCCCTTTAGAACATTCGTCCTCGAATGTTAAACTCGCCTCATAGCGTAACACATCATTTCGGGGAGGTCTCCGTTGTAGATGCCTCATGTCACTTAACATGTCCACCTTAGGAGCTTAGGTTGCCCTCTTTGCGATCTTCACAGTTGTAATTCCTCATTCGTGGCGTCTGCCGCGTCTATCCCCTCACTAGACATGTTCCCGCACACCGCCTTATCATAAATTCCTTGCATTAGATAGTGTGGACTTAATATCGGTCTCACCCTGTGACATCTGTACTTTTCTCCTTCGTTCCCAAAGCTTTCTGTTGTCATGGCTCCCCCTTTCTTGTTAGTTTAGTCCGTCTCGGCCTATATGACTCGTATGGGGTTTCTAACCACTTTCCACACCCCAATTTACTTTGAGCTGCCTACTCTTACACTCGTCTCTTGTTTTCACAGTTACGAAATTTTCAGCATATTTCCCAGGGGGTCACCCATCATGAAACTACTCCCACCTGAGCACGCTTAACCTTGAAACTCTGATGCATTTCAGCGTCACGGTGTTAGTATTTTTACTTCCGCTTCCCCGTACTACCTATATTATATAATATGGGGTAAGTTGGGGTCTCAGCAATGTTTGAACACCCTCGTAGCGAATATTTCTCTTTTAATGACTATTTTAGCCTTCGCAATCACAAAGATTCACTTTTTACCTGTGCGGGTGACTATTCCTCACTCTAATATCCAAATTCTTAGTATGTTTAGCAATACAAAAGGGCAGGGTTGGATAAGATAGAATCCGAATCAATTAATGCACATATTATAGAAAATACCAATAAAAAAAAAGTACCTGTGGCCGCATCAGCGGGAGGCTCAGGGTCCTGTCGTCCTGTCAGTGCATATATACGGTGTGGAGGACCGGCTGCGCTGGGTATCCTTCCTCTGCCTCGGCCACGACCTGCTGGAGCCTGGGAGGCCTGTCCCTGAGGGCGTACGGTCGACGATGAACCAACTGCGGACCCGGTAGGCTGGGCTCGGTCTCCGTCATCTCTCAATGGGCAATCACGCATCAAATGGCCAACCCGCCCACAAGTATAGCAAGCACCCGTACCTGCGCGGCACTCTCCCGAGTGTGGCCTGCCGCATCGAGCACATCGTGGCGGGGGTGACATTATCCTGCCAGCATCAGCCCTAAACTGAGATTCTGAGGCTCGGGTACCTTGATCCGGTCTCGAGTGAGTAGAACGGTCAAACCCCCTATCAGCAAATCGAGGAGGTGCACTGGCCGCCGGTTGGTCTGAGTACCCGAATTGCCCCTGTGTCTGTCCCCCTCTGTACTCACTTCTAGTCCTGGAAAACCGGCCTCTCTTTCGGGAACCCCTGTCTGGATAGCGCTCCTCCCTCCGTGGCTGATATTGTTCTTCCAAATTTTGGGCGTGGGCCTGGATACGGGTAATAGTCATCCCGTCTTGGAGTGAGGCCGTCAAGCATTCTTTAACCAAATGTGGCCCTAACCCACTCACGAAACGGTGCACATGATCTCCCCTATCCGCTATCATAGCTGGGGCATACCTGGCCAATGAGTTGAAACGAAGACTGTATTCCCGAACACTCATATTTCCCTGTCTAAGGTTTAGGAACATGTCGGCTCGAGCCCGTCGAACCTCTGGCGGTAGGAAATGTCGTAGAAATGCCTCTGTAAACTCCTGCCAGACCGGAGGGGGTGCATTTGCTCCCCTCGAAGATACCCAACTGCTATACCACAGAACTGCCACATCCCGCAGTCTGTATGAAGCCAACTCTACGGACTCCGTGTCAGAAGCATGTATAATCCTCAGAGTCCGCAGCATCTCATCTATAAAGCTCTGCGGGTCCTCCTCTGGCTTTGATCCATAGAACTCTGGCGGCTTCAGGGTAATAAAGTCTCGGGCCCTTGCGCTTACCGCCCTGTCTCCCGTGTCTATATCTTGCCGCTGAGCTTGTGCGGCAACTAACTGGGTCAATAACTGGATGGCCTCTGCCATCTGCTGGCCCGGAGCTGCTGGCGGTGGAACTGGGGGTGCGGGGGCTGGAGCGGGAACTCTTCCCTGCTCTGCTGGTGCAGGGGGAGCAGGAACGGTCTGAGGGGGAGCCTCATTATGAGATTCTTCTTCTTCTAGCTCCCGTTCAACTCTGCTGGCCGCCACTCTCTTGGCTTTCTCGGCCATCGTAGCCTTTTTCTTCGGCGGCATTACTGAAACCATAACATAGGATTAGGAAAGGAATGTGGAAGCCTGGTAGCATAGCTCTATCGCACGATCTTAGAATGCAAAGAAGGTCATATTTCCTAAATGCCCTGTAGCCTCCTGCCTATAAGTATGGCGCGCTACACACCCATAGACAAGACTCTACTGGACACGGCTCGTAGACAAACCCTAGGACCGAACTGCTCTGATACCACTTCTGTCACGACCCAACTAGGGGCCGTGACGAGTACCCGATACTTGTACCGAGCACCCCTTATCTATCTCGTATAAACAGTGCCATATTTTTTTTTTTTGAAACATAGACTTGCAAACGTCGTTAATACTTTATACAACAACATCATAATGCCCAAACATCGTATATCTACTGAACCTGCCTAACTGTACATATCTGTCTACGAGCCTCTAGACATAGTGTAATTACACATAGAAAGGGCCGAGTACTATCGTGCCCGAATATACATATACAAAATAGTACCGCTGAAGTAAAGCTCCGGAACAACTGGAGCACTGTAGAGTACTGCTGATAAGCTCCTATAGATCACGTCCACCAGCCTGCTGACCTGCGCGGCATGAAACGCAGCGTCCACAAGAAGGGACGTCAGTACGAATAGTGTACCGAGTATGTAAGGCATGGAAAATAATAGAAGCAGTAATATAGAGCATGATTAACAATATCAGGGAATCATAGGATCGATAATGCAGCAAGAAAATAACCTGCACGTAGCGAGGCCCCTTCTCGGGCCGGCTTTCATATGGACTTGTCCCCTTTTTTTTTTTTTTTTTTTTTTTTTTTTTTTTTTTTCCTTCTGCAACGTTTCTTTTTCGTAGACTTAGGAACTAGGGTTAATATCATGTTGCATTTTGTCACATTACGCTCTGCACTATCATAGTATGTCGTATCCGGTCATATCGTAGCTTGTCACCTCACGGTATTTTATATTCTAGCGTATCATGTCATAATGTGGCTTGCCACAATATAGTCTAGCTTATCATATCCTATCTTATCATATCATAGCATTTCGTGTCATAGTATATCATCTTATTACATAGCTTTCCTTTGAAAATCTCTTCTTATACATATATGTAAAAATAAGATGTCTCATATTGCCGAGGCGTCGGCAGCCGATCCATTTAGCCATAAATGTACTTCCCGCGTCCGGGCATCCCGCGTCCGGGACGATATCATGTCATGTAATGCCAACTGATCAGGTGGAAATGCGTGTATAACGCTCTGCCCTTATCCCCATCTTCCCCGTATACGTGTACATACATCATGCTTATATGTCAGCGTCTATAGCGCTCTGAATCTTTGATTATAGACATACTCTGGTATCATGTATGGATGTCGGCGACTATAGCGCTCTAGATCTTTGATTATATACACAGCTTGTACATACATATGTGTTTTACATACATTTACTTACATTATCTACATATACATATAGTGTATAAGCGTACAAGGGGGCCAAGGAGAATCATGTATCCATCGGAGTGACGTAAGGTCGGTGACCTCCGATTATCTTATGAAAGGATAGTGATCGTTTTGTCTTACCTCGGAAAGAAAACAAGTATTTAAGATGAGAGTATCAATGGAGGATAATATTATAATGGACGTAAAATAAAATCGGGGTATTATAGATGTCATTTCATAGACTTTGAAATCTTCTAGAAAATAAAATCATGGCTAGGGAATATAAATAAGTTTCAAGAATTAGCTTGTCACTTTCATGTTCGTATAAGATGCTTAGCTTAGTCGTCTTAGTCATAGGGTCATTCCGGTGGTACGTATTATAGGCATTCCCGCTTGTCTAACATCATGGTCATCCTTGTCATCACAGAGGCATCCTCGTTAGAGGAATCATAGTACTTATCTCATGGTAACAAGATCGGGATCAAAGGTTCCCTTCGGGTTCACTTGAAGTACATCAACCAATACTATAGGAAAGTCCGGGGGTAGCGGGCCCACCTCGGGCCGGATGAGGTGGCGTATATTATTTACATATACTACAGGTCATGACATTACTTGTGAGGGTTCTAGGGTGATCGGGTCCCATTTACGCACGTCATAGAGGTCTAGGAGGTCTTTCTATCATTTTGCGCACTTTCTACTTCAATTCAATTGAATGAAAAGTTGAAAACTTTAGGTGCGGATTCCGGGGATTGAGGTCGTCCCCGAGGCTTGTGCCCGACTTCTTACAACCAAGACATGCCATAGAAAGAAGGGTGAAGCCTTACATACCTCTCTCCGCTCCTTTAGCTACTCCAAAATCGCGTCACAATCTCGTCAAAATCTGCAATTTGGTCAAGTTTACCAAAACTTTCATTAGTATACTTTGAGTTAGAATCTTAAGGAAACATTTGGCTACCGAAATTTCGACAGCACTTCCCCTATAAATACCCCATCCCACCAAGTTCAACTTGGCTAATTTCAATCAACAACAATCCCGGGAATTCAACCCGGCCAAAATATCAACCACAATTCCAACAACAACAATACTAACAACTTCCATATTCAATCCACTTACTACTTCTTCCAAAACTTTCTAACTTTTATGAAAACAATGACAACCTCATAATCTATATTCCAACAACATCATACTAAATAAAATTGACTCATTCTCTTCCATTTTTTCCATAACCACACGGCCAACACCAACATACACACTACAACTTCTCAATATTCATTCAACTTCCATTTTTTTTTTTTCCATATATCATTCACAACAATAACAACCAAACATTAATTAAAATAATTGAAGCATGGCTCATACACATATATACATACACACGGCCATGTACTATATTTCTCTCCTTCATAAATTTCATCCATTTTAGCATACTACAACACATATAAACCATGTATAACACATAAAGCAAGGTTAGAATTTTACCTTTATTCTTCAACTTCTCACTTGCTTATCTCTTGGAAACCTATATGATTTTGAATTTTTCTTGCTCCAACAACAACTTCACCTTGTTGTGCACCCTCTACTTGATAGAAAATAATTTTTGGAGAGATTTTTTTCAATTTTTCTTGGAATTTTTGTTCTTGGCCGAAAGGCCTTGGGGTTTCTCCCCTTCTTTCTTTCTTTTGAGTTCTTGAAATTTCTAGACACTTAATGGATGAAGATGACTTAGTCATCCCTTATATTGACTAAGTCTTATTTCATATTGGGCTTGGACCCTCTCCAAGGCCGGTTGGGCCTATAAATTCCCAAAGAAAACCTTCAAGCCCATTTATATTTTGGGCTACTACTTGAAATTCTTGAAGGCAATTTTTCCAACTTCCAATTTTGCCCTTCGTCTTCCTCCGTATTTCCACGAGTCATGTCGTGAACTCCCCTTCATGCTCTTGACCTTTCTCATTATTTCCACTCCTAGACTCTTCATAAACAACTCAAGTGCCAAACACAATAAAATGTAGCCTCGCTTGTCGTTTTCCCGCGATTGTCTTGAATTATCCAATTACATAAAACGCGGGGTATAACAGGAAGGACAGATCTATTGAACTGAAGATTTACCTGAACATGGAGATATCGAAGCAATTCGACATCTGGAAGTGTGAATCAGCAATAAAACATTAGATTAACATCATATGGCATGGTCATCATCTTCACACGATCAATGTGGACAAGAATCATTGAACAATGGATACAGAGCGAAAGAGAAGGCACCGGAGAATTAAGGCACAATTAGGAAAGTAGATAAATATAAAATGTTTCAGCTGTTATTTGGTTTTGATTTTTTAATTGGGCCTGACTCGTCTATGGGTTGGGCCTTCAAAGACCAATTTTGATTTTCTGAAAATTAATAAAAAGCCATATGGGCATAATTCGTTAAAAAAAAAATTAAAAGACAAAAATGCTCTTGAGTGCCTCGGGAACTGGACCAACCCCTCTACCAAGTTATAATCGACCCTCCGGATCTCATGGAATTGACAAAATTTCCAAAAAGGTTCTTATACACAAAAGTCAACTTTTGGTCAATCATTTTTCACTTTAAGCCTCTAATTCCCTCAATTTTGACCAAGACTTACCTGACTACCTCGGGAACCATTCTACCCATCCCCACACAGCAAACACACTCTAACGGAGCTAGACGAAGGGTCAATAGGGGTAAAAGGGTCAAAACGTTCAAACTACCAAACGGGTCGTTACAACAAACCATGTAACAACCTCCCAGACCCCTTTCATACTTAGGATGGACATGACTGGTTCATTTTAACCTATATTGTCTTGTCTTAGTTTAACTTAGCATGAAAGGATTGATAGTGCATCCTTTATATTACTTACTCCTTTAAACCTAAACTTTCAGTTGGTTTACCAAGTAATAATGACATAGACCCCATCACATAAAACACCCTCCAATAATTCTCAACACAAAACAGTTCATGGATACACCATTGAAAGCCAAAGCTAAGTTCATAATCACTTGAATAAGCAAAACAGTCATACAGGGTATGAAAAATGTAGTCATTTGTCTACACTAACCACAAGTAAAGCATAAAGCATATTTCCTTGAACATAGTTAATTAGTCACAACCTCAATAGGCTTTCCCAATCAATAACAAACCCTAACAGAAGGTTCTCTATATGTTAACCACAACACAGGAAAATACTAATCACATTTGGCTCATACTAATAACATAACCATATTACTACATGTTTAAACTACATTATAGGCCAAGAAGTTCTTATTAACACAAAGTGATTAAATCAGATTTCATTAAGTAACTAACCAAGCACATAATTAACTAAAATATACATATGCTGGGACATACTTACTATAATTGAACTAAATTAATTAGCACTAAACACCTGAATACATACGACTATAGTTTAACTAATCTACCTAACACAATAACATGAACACATATAAACTAAGCTAAGCTAAGCAGACACAAACACATGCTAATAGACACTAACTATGATTAAACTAATTTAACTAGGAAACTAATAAACGCATGATAACACATAAACTTAAAATCATACAAACACATAAATAGGAAAATTACTAAAATAAAAGAGAAGGAAATGGAATTACCTTTTTCAAGTGCGGCCTTTGGTTAAGAATGAAATTGGAGATCTTTTGCTCCTCAAACCCCAACCCAGCCACAAAGCAAAAATATTTTTTTTAGAAATTTCAAAGAAAATAAGCAAGGGTTCTAATTCTAGTCGGATCCCTTTGCTAAAACTCCAAATCTCAGGTTTTTGCACTGTGAAAATGCTTGTCTGTCTAACAGGATGGGGGTTCTTTATATAGAACCCCAAAATCTTAAAAATCAAGTCCACAGCTGATGTGGGACTTTGAGTTTCAAGGGGATTTTTCTTGAATCCATGTGATTTGTTGAAAACCAATAGAAATCGTTGAAAACAGAGAACAAAATGACAAAACTAATTAAGACTTGGTCTTTCTTTTGTGTCGCACCCCGAACCTGGACATGGACGTAACACGGCAGTCGGTGCCTGACTACATGTGACCGAGCGAATCATATGGCTAGCTGAATCAATATGGGACATGAACTAATGCGGAATATAATTTAAAAACATGAATATTCTAGATAAATCATGAGTCATCATAATAATATCAAAAATACAATTTTGAACATAAATGCGAAAATAGTTTAGAAACATAGTTGTGTAGCCACCAAGGCTAACCATAGATGTGTAGCCCACAAGGCTAACCATAGATGTGTAGCCCACAAGGATAAACATAACTGAATATTGAACATGACACAATGACTAGTCTATGAAACCACTGACATGAAAATACTGAACTGCTGCCAGGAAAAGACCCCGACATACCTGATTGTCTGACACAACCCAACTTCTGAATAGTAAATGATAATGCCCCGAAGTAAATGGGGCACACCAACTAGCTGATATGGAGGAATACTAGCGAGCCGATCCCTCATCCTGAAAATTATCACCTGCTACGTGAAATGCAAGCCCCGGGCAATAGGGACATAAATATACTGGAATGTAAGCTGTAAACCGTAACTGAATACTCTAAAGCAATAAAAGTAACTGAAAACTAGAAATGACCATGATCTGCATGATCGAGTTGTAACATGAGTAAAACTTTTGTAAGTGGGAGAGCCTTAGTATTGTGACGGTTCGCATTTTTGCGGGCGGGTTCAGCGCTCGGAAAAGCTTCTTCGAAATCGTTAGTGCTCTTTCGGACTTTGTTTTAAAAGAGTCGTCACCTAATTTTTAGGAAATTAGGAAAACCAGTTTTGAAGGGTTTATTCATACACCGTGAAAAAATCTTTCTTAATCCAAAGTTCTAGGTAAGGGTTGCGGTGATCCCTTATGAAAGGTGTTAGGTACCCTAGTATTAAGGATCTGTACTATACGGTTAACCTTCGGATTCCAATGTGTGAGTATTTGCATGAACTGTTTATTTGGTGTTTATTTCCCGAAAAAAGTTTGTGATTTTGCATATCATTTTTTTAAAATAATTGGATATATTCCCTTTACATATAGGGTATTTAGGTTCGGATTTATAATATCCGGATACAATTAGTTCCTTTCATATATAAGGATAATAGTAGTTTTTGTAAAGATAAAAAGTTCTTTAAAAGTATGGGATAAATAAATTTTGTTCCCTTGACTCATACATGGTCCGGGTTAATACGTTTCTTATAACGTCCTTATCTAAAACTTTATGTTTACAAATAGTTTACATGGGTTTAATTTACAAGTGTCTGTTTACATAACCAACTAACTTTTGGTCCTGGAATTTATCTTTAAAACCCAATTTGTTTATAACATAAGAATGACGTTTTCTGACATGGGCTTTGGACCAAATTTATGCTCCTTTTCTAAAAGAAATGATCAAGGTTTGTTGCGTTTTTTGCCCAAATTCTCATTTCTTCTTTTAACTACTGGGCTCAGCCTAAAACATGTTTTCTCTTATTTTTTTTCTGAAAAAAAAAAAACATTGGTTAAGTTGGGCCTAAAAATATGATTTTTAGTTTGGGCCTCAGCCCTCAAAATTCCTCAAACTTTTGTCTGCATTAAGCCCAGAAAATATGTGCGTTTTGGTACACAAATACACTACATATGCATAAATTTAAACATCATTTTCTGACTGGTTTTTAGTCCAAAATTACTTATTTATGGCATTTTAAAACATATTATTTAGGCGCATTTTGAAACCTATTTTTTCTGCCTGGACTTTTGGAAAAAAAACTTATTTAAAAAAAGACGTTCATCTTTAAAGAAAAAATGTCAAGCCTGGTCTTTCCATGTTGAGGGAAAATGATAACAATATATTTTGTAGTAAAATGAAACTAGTCCTTTTCATTCCTTTACTAATTTTAGCCATTTTTTATTCTTTCAGAAAAAAACTTTTATATTAATTCGGGTTTTGAAAAGATCACGTTGGGGGCCTAAGGTCGAACTAAACGGCATATGTACCGTTTACCAATGATGCCTAGTCCAAACCATAAATGATTCCACTAATAATGTGAGTTTGTTTTACAACATACAAATACAACACTTTAATCAATAGAGGAACTAGCATAATGAAATTTAACGAAAGAGGGATATGCTAGGGTTGTGCCAAACCCCCTAATGGACCATTTTTACCTATGGTTGGGCTTTCGTGTTATGCTTACCCATGACTGGGCCTTTAACAATATTAGCTTCCCTTTTCTGTTCTTGGTTTTAACAGTTTTTTTGAAAGAAAATTTCCTATTGGGCCTTTGGTCTAACAGGGTGGCTGGACTCCGGCCCAAATGGCCATGCAGTAGGGAGGAGAAAAGGAAAAGGAACCAAATTAGTCTATGTTTGCTGAACCTATTACTAGCATAATTATATGCATATACATACATATACACAATTTGATTATAACTGCACAATTAAAGGGCTTGATCAAACAATATTGGCTTCACTGAAACTGCAACTCATACCATACCAAAGGGAAAAAGGTTGTCACCACTCTTATTCCCGACACCACACAAGTTCCAAGGGGTTTCACGAACCCCAGGAATGGTTGGACATCGGGGAATGGCTAGACCTATCCCCCAAACCAGTGTTGCCATAGTATACAATCAGAGCCCCAAAGTTGTGCACAAGCATCATCACACAGGGAAGTAACTCAAAATCATGGCACGGAGACTGAGGCAGATATTGCAATGCAATGATGTATAAAATAACATAACAGCTTCCAAAGACTTAGTCAATAGGTGATACAAACAAACCATCCTCTTTTACTCATGTATACATACTGCATATAACTGGCCCATTCTCTTATATACGCACAGTATACTTATGATATACACATGTGATGTGTATCCCAAGTCTATACCATGTGTATATTCCTCTTCCTTTTCATTAACCTATACATATTCTGTGTATATCCACACTCTATGTGTTTAACTTTAGACCTCAAGATCATTTCATTCACCTAATTAATCCTTGTCCCTTAGAACAGTGTCCAAATATATAAACTAAAGCTAATTCAACTCTAATTTAATTCCTGTACTTATCAAATAAATAATTCACTAGTTTCCCATGTTAGCAGACCTCATAGTAGTAAGTTAGAGCTGTTTAATGTAGTAACAGGAACACAGTAAGGAGATGCGGATAAAGAGAAAAAATCGTATAACTTAGGATCATCAAAACAGGGTTGGAACACCAAGAAGTCTGAAACTAAAACAACATTAACTGAACTGAGACTGTGCAGTTCATATTCTCAGGAAAAAACAACCACAAAAATGAACTTTTATCTTAGTCAAGCAGTAGTAAGAGCATATATACACAAGATTTCATGTAAATTGCCACTTGAATAAAAGAGAGAAAGGACCGGCTATATATGTCACCAAGTCCCACAAAAAAAAAATAATGGCATAATGTTTAAAAAAAAATCATTGCAACTCATGATTTTTAACTCCTAACAGGACACATGTTATCAACAGCCTTAAACTAGTCCATTTTCCTTAGAAAGAAAGCAAAATCACCCTATTGAAATAACCAGTTTCCTCTTCTTAACTTCCTAAGTTCCCTTTAGACATTTAAACACGTTAACTTTCCTACCCTTTTTATCTCCATCCTTTGGTAAAATGGTGAGATTTAAGGAAGACCAATGCACCCTCACAGAAGGAATGCCCCCCATGGTCCATAGGTTGTGTCATGACACCCCTCATTTGGAGGGTAGGTACAATGAGTCAAGCTAAGCTTGACTCTTTCCTGACCCATCTTTGAGGTGTCTTGAAAATACCACCCTATGCCAAGTGGTTCAAACTGTTTTTAAGCGTACTCACAATATCCTCAAACAACAACATTAAACCAATTTCAGCTTATCACTATTCATTTTTTTAAAAACACAGACTCAGTATTCAATTATCTCATCCCCATAGTTCTGGACATGATAGGATTTTAAACACACCAACAATATAGAGACAGACCTTATTAAACAGAGTACCACTTTACCTTTTCAATTCAAGTTACATTACAATGCACCTTAAAGTCTAAATGCAACCGTTCAGGTTCAAGAGTAAGGATTCTCACTAACCTTAGGTTAACTAAAATGCCCTCTTCAAACCAAGTCTAGCACACAATACAGACAGGTCTAAACATAATTGTATCATACAGGTTTTTGAACATATTCATTCTAAAGCAAACATAAAATCAAGCAAGTTGAGCTGTACAACATGAATCTAGGTCCTGATGGATAACTTACCCTCAGCACTTAGCTAATAGCAATTTTTTAATCCCTTTAATTATGGCAGAAGATGTGACAGACCCTTACCCTTTGTTTTAACTTGGTTTTAAATAGCATAAAGCCTCAAGGATCCCCAAGGCATGATAAACTCTTCCTAACCAATCCTGTCATCTTTGTGAATCCCACAGTCATGGGAACAAGGTTTAGGAGACAAGAAAACCTCAGGGTCCTGGAAGAGAAATAGGATAGGGTGAGGTCATCACCTCCCCATCCCTCTCCTGAGTCTTACTTTCAGTAAAAAGGATTAAAGGCCCCACTGGTCACTACCTCCAGTTCATGCCTAAGCTCACCTTTTACTCTCCCAAGGCAATCTCAACTCCCTTGCCTTATCCTCATGCCTAATGGCAATCACCAAGACCTTGTGGTCAAGATTTATTTGACACTATCCTTAGACCAAATTTCACCTAAACACCTAGTTGATCACATAAGTTAATAGTTTTAATCAACTCAGTTTATGGTCTCAACTATGCAAAACTTATTTTGAATTCCTTTTAGACATTACTACTTTGAAAAGGTTTGAACATCTTAATCATTTAAAAGCTTAAGTTCAGACTGAGCACCAGCCTTTAGACTCAAACAACGCTTTTTCACTAGTTGATTAATCATTTTTAATAGTCAAGAGCATATTAGGACTCAATTACCCCTTTTAACCCCATTAGACCTCTTTTGAAAATTCAAGCATGAATTAGACATGAAAAGTGGAGGGTCTGATAACATGCATAGTCAAGACTAGACTCTGCTTAAATGATCAAACATGACACACCATCATCCTAATTGTATCTAGGTGTCCTGATTCATTTTAGATGATTTTTATAACTTTATAAACTTACATTAGCTTATAATGGACCATTTGGGAACCTGTTACCAAATAAATGAACCTTAATCCCAACCTTCATTTTAAATCTCCATATCATATTCTAGAGTGTTATTGCTTCAACTTACCTTTAATGTATAGCATACAACTACTCAAAGTTATTTTAGGCTAATCCAAACATATTCAAACAAACTTATGTAGACTCAAACCCATTCAAATGCAAACAAACCCCTTTTAATCTTTACTCTAATGCCTTAACCACATCATGAGACTCCTATAAGTGTGCCTAGACTCTTTAAACCTTATTTTGATCCAATCATGATCTGTATTTCATCCTAATGATGACTCATGCTTTCTAATTGACATAGACATAGTATACAGACCTATGAAAGCAAATTGAAGAGTCAAATTTGACATAGTCTCATCCAAGAAAGAGCAAGTGCCTTAAATGATTTAAAATGGATCATCACAGTACCTTAGCAATCTATTACATTCAAATAGGATCAGTATTGGTCTGTAAGTTCACTAAATTACTATTATGAATTCTGTAATCATATTTTTTGTCATGTTTAAGGTTTGCAGCCAAACAGGAAACTCCAACAACTAATAAAATACATAACAATCTGCTCAACCATATCTATAGAATAACATCAACATATTATCTAATCTCATACCTTCAGCCCCATTAACAACCAACATTAAGGTTTAAAGAGGTATCTTTTGAGAATAAGGAAGTAATCCCCATTTCCAAAACATCTAATGAACCTTAAACATTACCTAGAACATCACATTGTCACATAATTGAACCAAAAGTAATTCAAAAACAAACTAACATCAAACAAGCTACTATCACACAACAAAACTACTGAGAAATAACATCAATAAGCAAAAAAGATAAAATGTTACCTTTTTAAAGTGCAGTCGTGATCAAAATTGGACTTGAAAGCCTTTTGTTCTTCCAAAACCACTCTCAACCAACACCAGAATCGAAAACAAGAAAGAAACAAATTTTTAGAACTAAGAAGACCTCAACCTAAGTCAATAGTCTTAAAATTTTTATACTAAAAGGCTTGAATTTAAGGTTTCTAGCCTCTTTTAAATTTTTCCGACCTTTTTCTTTGTTGAGGGTGGGGTTCTATTTATAGAACCCCAAAAATTGTTCAAACCCTCAAAACAACGATGTGGGATAACTGATTTTTCCCCAGAACATAACTTGTAAATTGAATCTATGGCTTAAAACAATTTGACAACGAATGAATGGCCAGATCTGAGCCTCATTCGACTCAATCCAAACCCTTCATCCCTAACCAATGAAAATCAAGCAAATGAACACGATACAAAAAAAATCAACTTTGTCTAAGTAATTTCGAAGAAAAACAAAAGGAAAAGAAATTGTTACCCATTTTGGAAAGATATAGGTAAAAGCAACCTTTGAATTAATTCTTTGCACATAAATAACACTACAAAAGTTGTGTACTTCACATTTGCATTGTAATATTTTCATTTTTGGGACGAGAGAGAAAGGAAAAGGCAGGCGGCGGCTTAGGGTTTTTGCAAGAAAGAGGAAGAGAGAGAAAGGGAAAGGGCGTTTGAAAAAAATGAAAAGAAAAGGGGGTATACCCCCTTTTATCAGCTTTGACTGAGTTGGGCTGGGTCCTGGTCTGGTTTGGGCTGGGCTCGGTCCAATTTCTTTATATTAAGGTTGGCCCCTTTGTATACATATATATGTATACCTAGTGTATACATGTATATGTATACCTAGTATATACATATATATAGAGAAAAAAATATAATATGATAATTAAATAAAAATTAAAATTGATTATTGGTAATAATATCTTAATTACAGATAAAATTAGGACATAATTATCCTATTAAAATAATATTAAAAAAAATGGCCAACTGTGTAAATGGGCTTAAAATTGTTAATATGGCCTTAATTGATTTTAATCCAACTGATATTTTCAATTATGGCCACATTTGGCCTTAATTAATTTTAATCTAACTAGTTATTTCAATTATGGTCATATTTGACTTAATTAGTAGATTTAAAAATTAAATTTCATTAATGACTGTAATTAATTTAAGCCAATGAATTTGATTATTTCAATTAAGGCCATTAAGAGGCTAATTTTACAAAAATGGCCCCAATTTCCTTAAACCATGAATTGGTCAAATTAATTATGGCCATAACAAAATAATTAAATAATTTAAACATCAATTTGCAATAAGGACCACTTAATTGACTAATTAAAACATTTATAGATAATTATAAATAATTTTGACAAATTACACAATTATGCAAAAAAATTAAAGATTAAAGGGGTGAAATGGTTAACTATTTAAATTACTCAAACTCCTTGAATTGAAGGGAATAAAGTATTTGCTAATTTTTACTTTTGATAATTTAAACCATTAAATAGGTGATTATTATTTTAAAACAAGATACTCTTTTTTCTTTTGATTAAATCTAACAAGCATCTCATAAATGTTATAAAAGTACAAATTAACTTCTAAATAAATTTGTGATGTCCTGGAAAAACCTTTTCATCAATTTAAAGAAGTAAAATATTGATCTCAATAATTTATAAAAATTATTTAATGTGCATAGCTCATTTTATTTATTTTTCAAGGACTCTGAGTGATTAAAAATAATTACAGGAGGTCAAAAATTAGGTGTCAACAAGTATAACCGACAACATGAAATCATCATGTGGGTATGCGGAGTCTGGTCTCTGGCCCCGCCAGCAAAGTGATCTCATACGTTGCCAGGGTATGACACACAAACTGACATGAAAGGATCCAATCAATAGTCTAAAGGTATCGTCCTAACTAATCAGAGCGATCCTTAACCTAAGTTGGCATATTTAGTTTCAGGTGTTTGAACTTTCTCAATAAACTATGCTAGTCCCAAAAATACTAAAATGTACATGGTTGGATTAAAGCTCAAAAATTGCATAAACATGGTTTGTAAATAGTTTTACATGAAAATCTGTATAAATATGTATATAATTTCTGAGACATGAAAACATGTAAAAATCCATATAATGGAACAATGTAAATTCACAACTGGTATCTGAGAGCTCGTGAAAAGGATGACACGAGCATACATGGATTATGGACAAGTTCATGACAATCGTAATAATATACATGAATATAAATATTGAAAAATGTTGATCCCACTTTTGGATAGAAACCCTACATACCTGTAAACACTCCAATCTGACAAACTAGTTTGCTTTTCTGACGAAGAACGCCCAAAACCCTGAATCACTTGAGAAGGATTACCTTGAAAATCCTATGTTTTTGTTTAAGAATCATGTGTTTAGTACTAGGATTGATTAAGAATTGTAGAGATGTTCATATGTTGATATGGGGGGTTTGAGAGGAGAGAAAATCACTCTTGAGGGGTTTTCTACGTAGTTGGAATGTCTAATAGATGAATTTAGAGTGAAGTGTTAAACTTATATAACAGCACATTTGGACGCCTTGGCTCGCCAAGTGAGCTTTATAGCAATGTCCTACCTCGCTTTGAGCTTAGTTCAGTGAGCTCACCTATCCAAAATGTACTTAGAAAAGATTTCTGGAATTTTTTCCTTATGGTCCCTACACCTTGCTGAGCTAAGCCTATGGCACGACTATGTCTCGCTTTGAGCATAGCTCAATGAACTTAGGCTGAGCTCTATAGCAATGTCCTACCTCGCTTTGAGCTTAGCTCAGTGAGCTCACCTATCCAAAATGTACTTAGAAAAAAAAATTGGAATTTTCTCCTTTTGGTCCCTACACCTTGCTGAGCTAAGCCTATGGCACGACTATGTCTCACTTTGAGCATAGCTCAGCGAGCTCCTAAGTCCATTTTCAAACTTAGTCAAAATTTCACATATTTGACTTTTGCATGGCTTGCCTTGCAGGGGCGAGGTCTATTGTCAGCTTTACACGACCTTAGTGTCTGTCCTGAGGTAAACCTATTTCTCGCCTGTGGACAGAACACGTTACCTAACCTATTCTATAAACGTGTTTTGCAGAACAAAAACAAACAGAAAGGTAAAGGACACAGTAATTTTATGTGGAAACAACCCGGCTCAAAAGGTGATAAAACCCACGACTTACAAACCTGTAGGATTTCCTCAACAACTTCACTACAACAACGAGCCAACAGCAAATTCAAGTTACAGACCTGTAACCTAGGAACTAAAATCTAATCTCTATCTTACTAATTACACTCTCACTAGCAAGCAACCTTCAAATTGTAAACTCCTACTTGAAGTTGAATTTACAACAATTGTTTGTATCTTCTTATAAGCGAATAAAGATAAAACTCCATAGAACAAACCTAATACATGATATCTAGACTTGTGAACTGGACAACATTATACAGTAAAACAGTTCCTTCAATCCTTCTTCTTGTCCTAGGGATGCAACCCTGGATTCTTGAATATTCTTGTATATATCTTATTAGCTCAATATTCTGAATTCTCTCTTTATGGGTGCGTGAACTTCTTCTTGGAAAGACCTGGATATATACAGCCCTTGATGCCCTGCAGATTGGTGAATACAAAACCTTGTCCTAGTCAGTCAATGTCATGTAATAGGGTGTGTGTAGTATTTGGATTGTTGCCTTGTTGAGTCTGCTTCTAATACTTGTAGAAGGCTTATTAATCCCTAAAAATATAACAAGAAATATTTCATATTTGATCACCAAATTCTTTTCATAATTCTGCAAATCCTAGTTGTTGTAGAAGCCCTGGAACATGCTCACAAACCTGGTTCGTTTGCCTCTAAATCTCTGTACTGTCTAAGATAGAACATTTTATTGTACCTGTTCCACCAATCTCTTTCATTCCTCATCTGCTGTTGAGCTACTGCTAAGATCTTGGCTGGAACATATTGATAGACCTGTTTCATATAACTGTAAACTCTGTGTCTGCAACTGGTCAACTTCACCTCTGATCACTTTAAGCTCTTCTTCAAATAATGTCTTCTCTTCTAGGTCATTCATCCACTCCACCTGATAACCTGTGATCATTCCTCTTTCTACATATGATGACTCTTTGGTTTAGAATTTACATACTTGTTCTATTTCTTCAATGAACTGCTTCTTTCACTAAGTCATCTATTCTCCCTTTGCTACCTCGTTCAGTTGTCTTATTCATTGAATTATTTATGTTTCATATTGAACATCTCTGTAGGTTGGCTTTACTATGTTTGTCTGCTTATTTGTATCTGATGGAACATGCTTATGGACCTGATTTATATGCATCGCTTGCAGTTGTCTCTTGCGATCAATCAGGTGCATTGCATTCTTGCTCATTCAAAGTGTTTGGAACATCTGCTTCAATTAGCTATAGGTATAGTCGGGTATGTCTTCTTCATGGTATCATGATCAATCATTCATCTTCTTTTTTCAATCATCAAAACTCATATATGCCAACAAATTCCTCCTTTTTGATAATGACAAACTCTCTGTCTTTTCTGTGCTCATTGCACCATATTTTAAACTGCTCCTTCAACCTGCTCCAAACTCTCAAATGTTTGACTTGACTTCAATTTAATCTTGTTAGTATATGAGTCATACTGCTGATTAGCACAGTTCACTCTTCCCCCTTTTGGCATCATTAAAAAGTTAATCCCAATTTATGGTTAGAAGTATACTCATGGTCACTAGGGCTATTGCATATACACAGATAAGAACATTTGCTTGTTTAGTCAAGAAAACATTCATGTCATACAATTTTAGGCACAAATTAGTAAGTTATGCAATATATTTTTGATGTCAGCAAATACAATTCTAGTCCCTTGGTTACAACCACATACAACAGATCATCGAAGCTGGACTCTTAAATTTGTACAAGGATATTTTTAGGGAAAGACTAATCTTATGGAGTTCTGGCTACTGGGGTGACTTGGGTTGGAGGATTTGATTGATTCCAATTTCTTCTTAGCTTTGAGATCTCCTTCCTCATGCAGGTTTTTCCCCCAAGAAGACCCACTATTTGCTTTCACCAGTTTTTCCCATGAGGACCAAGATCCGAATTGTAATTCTTTTCTTGATGGTGAGGGGTTCTAATTCTGTTTCAACCTTTCATATTTCTTCATGAACCCTTATATCTCCATAGCTCCTTTTTCGTAATAGCTCAGATGGATCCTTTTTAGGTGAGCTTGTATCAATGATTTTCTCCATTATATCCCTTATTTTTGAATTTTTCACGTATTCCCCCTGTTTATGTGCTCCAACCAATGCTCTTTTCCCCTTCCTCTTTCCAGTTGGTAAAATCATTTGGCCATCAAGAAAAGGTGTGTTTATGAGCACAATGTGAGGTACATATTTTGATTTGGAGGGATCAAGGGAGTATGAGGAGGTAGGAAGCTGATTGGAGCTTGAGAAGTATTTATACATCTTGTATTTTAATTGAGCTCCGAGGTGAGAGAGATGGGATGAGATTTGTTCCATGATCTATTGACTACAAGTCAAAGAACATACCTAACGCATATTTTCAATCTTTGATCAAAGACCTGTTTCTGTGACAGTCATCATACTTAGACTTTGCAAGATCATGAGCTTACCCTACCTAGTCAAGTTTGAGGGTTACATGTGCAGCTTTAATCCTTTCCAGTGCTAGCGTAAACTAACTTTTATAAGCCTGGTGAGAACCCTTCATTATTGTAGTTCGTATACACATGATCACACAGTTTTCCTTTGCCATGAACGGGTCCTACCATTTTACTCCCTGGTTTTTAGCAATTCATCTCCCTTGTGTACAACACCTGTTCCTATTTGACCGTCTTCTTTTAAACCGAGGAACATGTTCATAAACTTGTTTCATGCATATTCCCCCTATCTGATTGCCTTTCTCCTTTTGATAACCCTCCTTTCTGCAGAACCTTCTTCCTTCTATCTTGAGAGTGAGCAGAATTATTAATGTTTTTCTCCCTTCATATATTGAGCAAGCACTAGTCATAAGTCATTGTAGCATGCTCTTATACTCCTCTTTCCTGGAAGGGAATCAGGGATTCGCTTTGGGCACCCACGTAAGCTTGGGTCCCTTTCCTTCACTCATGGGATGCATCAATTCCTTCTTTGTCCATTCTGGAAATGTCCACATGAACCTATTTCCAACAGTTGTAGCTTCCTTCTTGACAGATTTGGTGTTCTTCTTAGAAATCTTTAGGTTTTTTATCTTATAACTTATGTTACTGGACATTCAATTTTGTAGTGCCCCAACTTTCCACACAGAGTGCATAAAACCTTTTCTGATACTTCATGTTCCATTGTTCTATCAAATCCCAATCCTGTAGTAATATTGTCCGTACGACTCGTGAGATTTGAAAGTAGTTGAGAGGCTTGATTCCATCGATTAGATTTTTCAAGATCAAGCTCTATTTTTTAAGCAGTTTTGAGCTAATATCTCTGGATTTTTCTTTTTCCAACTACAGCTCCCTTCTTACTCTTTTCAATTTGGACTCAACCTTTAGTTGCTCATTATTGGCCTTATACTCTCCTCCTTTGAGTATCACTTTCAGAACTTCATATTGAAGACTCAATATGGATGAACCAAGTTGAGAGACCTGTTCTTTCAACAATTGATTCTCCTATTCCATTTTGACTCTACATTCTTCACTCTTCGGTAGTTGATCCTTCATATTTCTGAGCTCATTGAGTGACTTATCTCTTTTCATGCTCATCTCAATGTCTTCCTCCATGACTGACTCTAGATGATCATCAGCCATGGGTGCAGTGTGATCAGCCTCCTCCTCAGAGTCATCATTAGATCCCAAGGCTGCTACCATACCTTTTGTAGTCTCCTTATTTTTGCTAGCTTCCTCTTTTCTTTCTCTGCCTTTCTCTTCTTCCATTCTATTTCCCACAGTAGGAAATCCTTAATCAGGTAATCTAATTTATCACACATGAAACATCCACCACCTTGTCCTCTATCAAAACTCCTTCCTCTTTCAGAGTTTTTTCCCAACTGATATTCCTTTCTAAGGAAATTTCTAAAATTCCTCGTAATCAGGGCCATATCTTCTTCATCTTATTTATTTGTGTCATTGAGAGCTAACAACCTTTCTGAGCTTCCTTCTTTCATTCTAGCATTCTCCATGTCCATCTTATAGGTTTTTAAATTTCCCACTAATTCATCTAGCAACATCTCTTCTATATCTTTTGCTTCCCTGATGGCTATAACTTTCATCTAGAAGGATTTTGGTATGGTTTGTAAAATTTTATCCACTAATTCTTCTATGGAGATGATCTTTCCAAGTGAGGTTAATTCATTCACAATGGAAGTATATCTAGTGAACATCTTTGCAATAGCCTCTCCTGGCTTCATTCTGAAATTCTCATAATCAGTGGAGAGCATAGCTTTTCTAAATTTCCTTACTTGGCTTGTTCCTTCATGGGCAGTATTCAAGGCATCCAAGATTTTCTTGGCTGTAGTACATCCAGAGATTCTATTGTACTCGTTTGGCCCAAGCCCACAAATTAGAGCGTTCTTGGCCTTTGCATTTTTTTCGAGTATCTTGTAATCTTTTTCACCATATTCAGCCTTTTCTTTTCTCACTTTTGTCCCATCTTGTTTCTTCTTAATGGGATAGTTAGGGCATTCTATCACTCTATCCCATAATTCATAATCTCCTACTTGCGGATGATCTTCCATTCATGTCTTCCACCATTGATAGAATTTTCCATTGAATAATGGTGGCCTTATGGTGCATTGACCTTCTGAATGTCCTGTAGGTGGTGTAGCATTCAACGGGATCTTCTCCAAGGTGTTAACCCTTTGAGGAGAACCTACCTTTATACCAATTTTTAGCTTTGTACGACCTGAGTGTCTGTCCCGAGGTATACCTACTTCTCGTCTGTGGACAAACACGTTACCTAACCTGTTTTATAAACGTGTTTTGTGAAATAAAAACAAACGGGAAGGTAAAGGACACGGTAATTTTATGTGGAAACCACCCCGGTCAAAACGTGATAAAAACCATGACCTACAGACCTGCAGGATTTCCTCAACAACTTCACTACAACAACGATCCAACTACAAATTCAAGTTACAGACCTGTAAACTAGGAACTAAACTCTAATCCCTATCTTACTAATCACAGTCTGACTAGCAAGCAACCTTCTAATAGTAAACTCCTACTTGAAGTAGAATTTACAACAACTGTTTATATCTACTTGTATGCTTCTATGTAAGCGGATAAAGATACAACTCAGTGGCACAAACCTAATACAAGATTTCTATACTTGTGAGCTAGAAAACATTATACAGTAAAACAGTTCCTTCAATCCTTCTTCTTGTACTAGGGATGCAACCCCGAATTCATGAATATTAGGATGCAACCCCGGATTCTTGAATATTCGTGGATGTAACTTCTTAGCTCAATATTCTGAATCCTCTCTTTGTGGGTGCACGAACATCTTCCTAGAAAGACCTGGATATATTTAGCACTGGATGCTCCACAGGTCGGTGAATACAAAACCCTACCCTAGTCGATCAATGACATGTAATAGGGTTTGTGTAGTATTTGGATTCTTTCCTTGTTGAGTCTGCTTTTATACGTGTAGAAGGATCACTAATCCCTACAAATATGGCAAGGAATCCTTTATACTTGACCGCCAAGTTCTTTCCATAATTCTGCAAATCCTAGTTGTTGTAGGACTTGCCCTCGAACATATTCGCGAACATGTTTGATCCACCTGGTTCTTCTGCCTCTGAATCTCTGCACTGTCTGAGATAGAACATGTTCATGTACCTATTCCACCAATCTCTTTCATTCTTCATCTGTCGTTGAACTGCTTTTGAGATCTTGGATGGAAAATGTCGACAGACCTGTTTCATATAACTTTAAGCTTTATGCCTGCAACTTCTCAACTTCACCTCTGATCACTTTAAACTGTTTTTCATATAATGTCTTCTCTTCTAGGTCATTCATCTACTCCACCTGATGATTTGTGATCATCCCTCCTTCTGCATATGATGACTCCTTGTTATAGAACTTGTTTTGCATACTTGTTCTATTTATTCAATGAACTTCTTCTTTCACTGAGTCATATAATCTCCCTTTGCTGCCTTGTTCAGTTGTCTTATTCATTGAGTCATTTATGTTGCATACTAAACATCTCTGTAGGCTGGCTTTACTGTGTTCGTCTGCTTGTCTGTATCTGATGGAACATGTTTGTGGACCTGATTCATGTGCATTGCTTGTAGCTATCTCCTGCGATCGATCAGATCTTTGTACCAGTTCCATGTGCATTGCATTTTTGCTCATTCAAACATTGCTCAATGTTTGGAACATTTGCTTCAATTATCCCTAGGTATAGCCTAGTATGTCTTCTTCATGGTATCATGGTCAATCATTTATCTTCTTTTGTCAATCATCAAAACTCATATATGTATTAGTCTAGCTAATGCCAACATATATGAAAAGCCTTGGCCTCACTTTGAGGCTCGCTTAACGAGCTCTTACGACTCTGAAACACTTAGACAAATTTTTCCCTTCTGATTCCATGGTTCTATACTTTTGTTCGGAAGTACAAAATGTTACAATATCTTCCCCTTGGGATCATTTGTCCTCGAATGATGGATCATGGTTAATAACACGGCTATACATGGCTTAAGTACATGAACATGAGGAAACATGACATGGAACATAGGGACTGAAATGACATGATTACATGGAAACATGAATGTTGGGAGCTGAGATGTGTGTAGTGGATACATGAACGTGAAACATGAGACATGAACACACATGAGGCATGACATGGATATGAAAGGTATTTACCTTAGATGTTTTCTGCTTGCTCCTCAACCAAGTGGGGATATCTGAATTTCATGACCTCTTAAGCTTCCCATGCAGCCTCTTTGACTTTCTGACTCCTCCATAATACTTTTACTAAGGCCATTTCCTTAGTCCTCAGCTTGCGAACCAGACGATCAAGAATAGCCACATGGAACTCTTCATAGGTTAGGCCATCCTCAACCGTTATACTTTCGGTAGGAACAACTAACGACGAGTCTCTCTCACACTTCCTCAACATGGATATATGAAACACTGGGTGCACAAAAATGACATCTTACGGTAACTCGAGTTCATAAGCCACTTGACCAATCCTTCGCAGGATCCTGCATGGCCCGATATATCTGTGACTAATTTTTCCTTTCCTTCCAAATCTCATAACACCCTTCACATGTAAAACTTCAAGGAACACCCAATCATCGACCTGAAATTGCAAGTCTCTATGCTGCACATCAGAATAGGACTTCTGGCGACTGTGAGCCGTTTTCAAATGCTCCAGGATCAACTTCACCTTTCGCTACTTTTCTCGATGTCATTGGGATCTAATCCTTATTGACATCCGAACATATAAGGACGACTTCTTTTAACATGTCTTATATTTTTCCTCCTTTGACCCACTGTCGTCATCAGAACGCTTAACCTCTGTTTGGATGGCCGTTACCATGCTTTCATAATGTATTGTATGGTATTGTATGGTATGGTATTGTATTGTATTAATGAATATAGTGTTTGGATGAATTGTATGGTTTTATGGTTTAATAAAAATTTATTGTTTGGTTTTATTGTATGGTACTGTATAATAACATGTAAGTTTACTAAAATGCCCTTAACCCTTAATTACAAACTAGTTTTTATATATTAATAAATTTAATATAAAGGATAAAATAGAAACTTTAAAAATAAGTAGGTGGTGGGTGGGGGTAGTCATTGGGGGTGGTGTGGGAGCGGGCTGGGGATGGGGGTAGTAGATGGTGGTGAGGTGGTAAAGTGGAAGTGAGTGGTTGTGGGGTGGGTGGTGGTAAGGGGTAGCAGGTGGTGGTAGGGGTGGTAGCTGGTGAGGGGTAGTGGTGGGGGTGTGGTGGTGGGTGGTACGGTGGGGGTAATGAGGGGTAGTGGTGGGGGTTGTGGGTGATAGGGTGGGGGTTGATGTTGTGGGGTGGGGTGGTGAGTGGTAAGGTGGGGGTGGGTTTGGGTGTGATGGAGGTGGGTGGGGTGAGGCAAAATGGGAAAATGAAATACGTAACCACACAAAACCACCTAATTCGTGGTTACAAATATTGGGCTTTTTCATGGTTATATAACTAAGAAATTGTAACGGGTTTACAACACCATACAACATAATTTTAAAAACAATGGAAACAAACATGGTTTCATAGAAAACAATATAATAATGAACCACAGGAAAGAACCATCCAAACAGGTGGCTTGAGACTTGACCAAAGATATTCCTATATAACAACGATAAACACATATGATAAGAGTAGGACTTAGTCTTTGAATGTTAGCGCAACTGGGTGCGAATGTGTTACACCTCGGAATTTTTCATTCATGCACAGTGATTAGACTGACGAAGAGTACGACTTATGCGATGTTTTGATAATTAAGAAATAGCGTTTGACGATCCTAGTCGAAATTTTAAAGACATTGGAGGTGAGGGAAGAAAGTTGTCAAGGAAGGCAAGGCATGCGTTGTGTATCGGAAAGAATTATGAGTAACGAGTCAACGATGGTTTAATGAAGCTTTGGAGAAGAGTAATAACGTCCCTTGGATTGGTATTGAAGTGTTAAACAAGTGTTAAGAAGGTTCCATAAGGATTCGAGATCAAACGAGTCGACGAGAACGAAATCGGAACAGCTGGGCATTATACGGCCCAACATACTGGCCGTATGTTAGGCTGTATATTTATCCAACAGGGGCAAAGTTCACTGGACCAAACATACGGCCCGTATTAAAGATACGGACTGTATGTTGGTCCGTATATCCTTGACGGGTCAGATTTTTGTGTATTAATAAGGGACCCAAGTTCATTTCATTTCATTTCCCATTTCACTCCCCTTCTCTCTAGAACACTCTAGAATTCTCCCCACTCTTCAACTACAAGAATTCAAGAGAAAACCATGATCAACTACATCAAACCCACAAAATCAAGTGTATGAAACCTATCAAAGTTCATCTACACCAAGAAATTTCAAGGGAAGTGAGCTAGGGTTTTGGTGCAAGAACAGAAGTTCCACTCAAGGCTTATTCTCCCATCATCTAAGGTGATTTTTATGATCATTCCATGTTGTTTAAGGTATTGGAAGGCTAAGACACTTGAATTGTAGAAAGATATAGAAAATGGGTCATGAATGTGTGAATAGTGTCATTGTTGAGTAGTAGTTTGGGGTGAATTACGAATATTGGTATGTTGTGATTGTAAGCATGTTGAGAACGACATTTAGAACATGGAATAAGTATTATATGTGATAGAATGCAATAATGAATTATGACCATGATTATGGAGAAATTGGAGTGAAATTACGAAATGTGGGTAATATAGACGAATGATGATTGTTGTTTACGATATTGTGAATGTCGTTATCAATGTTTGGGAGTTGATATAGAATGTGGGGAAAGTTGTATAAACAAATGAAATGCTGCCTAATTTTCTTTAGCTTTAGTAAGCACGTTTAAGTAATCGATTAGCTAATGCTAACGCGAATTCTCTTGAAGGTAGAAACGTGGGCATCGAAGGAGAACAAGCAAGCGATACATTAGTTAAACGTAAAAGGTATGTGAGGCTAGTCCTTTATTTCTATGGCATGAATCCGATGGCATGATTTTTCCTTCTTCTCCATGAATTCTCTAAATCCCGGAAAACTAAGAGTCTATGTTCATGAATAGCTATATGAGATAAGAGATATGTTACGAGCCCAATAATGATGATGATGAGCTTGAGTCTAAAGATTCTATAGTTCATGATATGATGTTCCTATAAATTTAATGATGTCATTTATTGTATACACTCACCTTATCTACTATTTCCTTCAAGGTGAAGCAGAATACTTATAAATGTTCCACAATGGAATCGGGTGTTCATGACCTTATGTCACCTCGATAAAGTATAGCTATCTTTGAGTTATTATACATGCATTATGATGAGTACATGTTGATGATATTACACCGTACCTATATGGACGGGCAGCTTAATGATTATCACACCGTACCTATATGGCACGGGCAGCGCCACTAGTGGACAACATGAGATGGTACAGCGGACGCGGGAGGCCTGGACGCAGGCTAATTATTATCACACCGTACCTATATGGATGGGCAGCTTATACATTTATGCATACATGATATGACGATGATTATGAAGTAAGCCAGCATGCATTATTTCTTTTATAATTTACAGGCAGTTACAGTTGCTCCTTATTTGATGCTTCCTTTATATCATTGACGTATTGTTATTATTTGTGCCACTCATACTCAGTACAATGTTCGTACTGACGTCCGTTTTCTTTGGACGTTGTGTTCATGCCCACAGGTAGACAGGGAGGTGATCTTGATCCAGACTCGTAGGAGCTATTAGCTAACTTGAGAGCACTCCATTGTTCCGGAGGTGCCGTGTCACGACCCGGCTAGGGGGCCGCGACGAGCACCCGGTGCTACCCCACCCGAGCACCCCCTTATCGTACATAACATAACATCTAGGTGAACCATAAATCAATTCGTGCTTTTCTTATCGTTAATCATATTGATCCCATTAGATGACCATCATCATTTAACATATCATAGGCATCTAAGCCACATCATAAGTACAAGGCCGACGAGGCCAACAAAAGATACAAAACATGGGCCGACATGGCCGAACATCTCTACCCACATACACATGAATACGAGCCTCTAAGAGTATGACATATCGTATGAGCGGGACAGGACCCCGCTATGCCCATAATTATATACACAAAAGAATAAGTACCCAAAAGCTACGGCTCCGAAAGAAATGGAGCCCTGCTATGCAATCTCTGAATAAGCAGCTATAGATCAAGTCTGTCTCTCTGTGCACCTGTGGGCATGACGCAGCGTCCACAAACAAAAGGACGTCAGTACGAAGAATGTACTAAGTATGTAAAGCATGATCAGCATCAATATAGAAGCATAATAGATATCATATGAAAATAGTATAGGAGGGGAGACAGTAATATCATCATCATCATGTCGCTTACTTGCATACATCGTCGTTCGTATCCCATAATAATACTCGTACCATACTTGTGCTCATATTCGTATACTTGTCCTTATTCGTATTCTTATACATAGTCTTATCACACTCATATTCATATTATATACATAGCCATACACTTATATACATACATAGCATTTACATAGCATACCCGACCTCATAGGATCGGTGTTTCATACTTACTTAGCCAACCAAGGCTCAAGATCATACATACCTGGCCCTACCAAGGCATCAGGGTTATCCGTACCTTCTGCAGAAGTGCGCGCGCGTTACGCAATCATATACATACTTTATACATAGTTATATACATATAGTCTTACCCGGCATCATAAGCTCGGGGTCTTATCATAGCCCTTCATAGGCACACATATACATATATCATAGCTCGTAAGCATCTCTAGTCTCATTTTCCTCTCATCATCATTACTATCCTCATCATTATCGTTACATTTACATTATAGACTTACTCGTCATACTAGGAACGTAGTATAATCATAGTACATATCAAGGGTCGTGAGCTTATGAGCTCGGAATGTCAACCATGTGAAGACAACATACTCATATAGAGGAATTTAGGAATTTGGCCAAGAACCATGCCTTATGAAAGAAGGGTTAGCCTTATATACCTTTCCGTCGAACTATTCTACACTTGCATGTTCCCTTCCAATGCTAGCGTTTATACCTTCATTAATATCATAACAATGGCCATTAGTCATTCACATTATCCACATTATCTAGATTCCTCAATTTGCCTCTAATCCACCCACATTCATGGTCATAACACCCATCTTCGTCCATTCGTCTAAAGTGTTTAGTTCATGATCTCAATACCATTTATAACACATTCATATCACAACACAACAACATTCATAACTCAATTCAAACTATTTCTCAAAATGTCACTATTCATCATTCATGACCTAGTTGACCACATTTTCTACAATCCATGTATTTTAATTCTCCAATACCTTAAACATCTTGTAAAAATCATGAATCTTACCTTAGAAGTTGTAGGAACAAGCTTTGGTTGGTAATACTCTTCTTTGAGCAAAACCCTAGTGTTTCTCCATTTGGATTCCTTGACTTGGATGATCCTTGATGATTCCCTTATCCTTGATTCACTTGTCTTAATGTTATTGATGGCTTATAATTCTTTAAAACTCATATAATAAATGTAGAGAGAAGTGGTGTAATGTTGTAATGAAATAAAATAAGTCTTGATCCTCATATTTAATGAATTGGAAAATCTGTACTGGGTGAACAGTGGTCGTCCATGGAGGTTTACGGTCCGTATTTCAGTTTACGGACCATCCCTCGTGGTCGTTTTTAAGCTTAATCAGAACCAGAAACTTTGGCCTGCATGCATGGTGATTTACGACCATGGTTTACGGGTCGTAAATCACTTTACGGTTCGTCCACCAGGTCGTATTTAGCCATTTCCTCAGCTGGCAGAAAGTTGAAGTTGGACATGCCAGTTTACGACGTCAAGTTTACGGACTGTATTGCACTTTACGGTCCGTATTTTGCACTACACGACCACTGGGCAGTTTTGCCAACTTTCAATTTTTTTCTCATTTCTCGACTTTTCATTCTAATCATCCACATCCCTTCACATACATTTCCCATGAAACATTATACACTCACACTCCTCGCCCACATTATTATTCCATTTACTTGCGTACCAACGGGAAATTTTTCCGAGGTGTAACATTCTACCCCCCTTAGGAACATTCGTCCTCGAATGTTAAAGGCTTGGGGAATTCTATAAAAATTTTGCCAGAGTTTCCTCTGTAATGTGGCACTACCACCCTATCACAACAGCCCACAATAACAATGCCTCACAGGGCAATAATACAACAGCACTAGAAATTTGGCCACACACGACCTGAATGTATAAAAGGGAAAACATGCATACCTTATGATTTTGACGTCTCGACTTTTCATTCTAATCATCCACATCCGTTCACATACATTTCCCATGAAACATTATACACTCGCACTCCTCGCACACATCATTAGTCCATTTACTTGCGTACCAACAGGAAATTTTTCCGAGGTGTAACATGTCGTGATTATTCTTTTATGTATATATGTATATTTGGGGCACGACGGGGTCCTGGCCCATCCATATGTCTAGTACTCTAGTAGAAGCTCGTAGATACGCAGGTGTGGGCTATATGGTCTCACGAAGTTGCTATTGTACACCTATATATATATATTATCATTTTGATAGCCGAAAGGCTTATGTATATAAAGTATTTATGTTTCCAAATGAAAAATAATTTTCTTATAATATGAGTATGATGAGTAGTAGAACGAGTGGTGCTCGGTGGTTAGCCGCGGGTACCCGTCACAACCCCTAGTCGGGTCGTGACAAAAGTGGTATCAAAGCAGTTCAGTCCTAGGAAGTGTCTACGAGCCGTGTCTAGTAGAGTCTTGTTTATGTTGTGTTTCGCGCCACATTAATAAACAAGAGGCTATAGGGCATTTAAGAAAAATGACCATCTTTCATCTTAAGAGATCGTGCGGTAGAGCTGTATTATAAGGTTTTCCCCTCTCTAAGAGTGTGTTATGATTTCAGCAAAGCTGATGAAAGGAAAAGCTACGGCAGCCCAGAAGGGCAAGATGGTGGTTGAAGAAGGGCTTGAACGAGAGCCGTCTATAGATATGGAGGAGGGCGAACCCCAGAATAAGGCCCCACCTCGATTTTCCCATACTTCGCCCACTTTCGAGGATCAAAGGGGAGCTTCAACTTTAGCTCCAGCACCCCCTGTTCCTCTACCAGATGCCTCAGGCCAAGAGATGAGGTAGGCTATTCTTTTACTGACTCATTTGGTAGCCGCTCAAGCTCAGCGGCAGGATGTGGGCCACGATAACAAGGGTTGGAGAAAGGGATTTAATTCTTCAGGGTTGATCATGAGTTTAGGGGTGATCCGAGGCAACAATTCTCTAGGCCCTCAGTTCGTTCAGCAAGAGGTGCTCCTCCGCAGTTTCCTAGACCCAGATTTGATGGATCTACTTATTCTAAGTCACCCCAGAGTCTCAGAGTTTCCAGTTCTCGGATTCGGAGTGGTTCTAGTCATACTAGATCCTCGGTACCACGATGTACTCAGTGTCGCAGGTTACATTGGGGACCGTTCTGCTTGGGCTCGGATGTTTCTTATACCTGTGCTCGGCTAGGCCATATCATGCGCGACTGCCCATGGAGTCGTGGTAAAGGTAAGGTTCGGACTACGGGAGTGGTATCTGGCTCTTCGTCGTCAGTACGCCCCTCAAGGCCAAGGCCACAGATGTTAGTAGGTGGTGATAGAGACCAAAGAGGAACGCCCAGTCCAAGTGGATCCCAGCATCATATCCATGCGTTAGCTGAGTGACAGGATTCTGAGTCTTCCCCTGATATTGTTCCAGGTATATTGTTAGTATCCTCTTATGATAGGTGTGCGTCGATTGATTCGGATCCTATGTTGTCATGTATCACCCCGTTGTGATGATTGTGTTGAGGTGAAAAATCTTAGCCAATCCGATAATTTGAGATGACTATATTTGTTAGTAACCTAGTAATAGCCAGAATCGTGATTTATGAGTAAGTTGATTGACAGTGAGTGAATATAAATAATATGTGTATGTATATAGATAGTGGAATTCTAGACCGTGTGTGCAGGCACAACTTATGAGACAAGCCTTATTATTTATATCCTTTAATGGTAAGTGATCTTGTGTTGTTCAGTTTCGTATTATGTGTGTTACGATATATGTCCTATTGAGACATCGGACGTGTTTTCTGGGCTATGTGCAGGCTTGGGATTGTTATGCTTACAAGAGAAACTCTGCCGAAATTTTCCTAGAATTTAAAGGAGATAAGATATAAGCTTGAAATATGTCCTAACGGAAAAGGATGCTGTGCAACCAGGTAATGGCAGGACGAGATCAAGTTAGGAGTATCATTAACAACTACACGAGATGAGTTAAATACTATTGAATTGATAGTGGCAGTAGTTATAAGAGCGACATTGATACGGTAAAGAGAAATTCTTGGTAGTAGTAAAACATAACATGGAAGAGAAAGGATAACTCCAATAAAGTGTGATACTGGAGTATTGATTGGATGGATAAGTGCGAGTAAGATACGATAAGTTTACTAGCAAATAAAGTAACAGTACCCGGAGACAAAGGTACGAATACGAAGGATTATAATGAATGAGAATACGTTAGTAAAACAATTTATATGGTAAGTGTAATAGGTCTGACTAGAAAGAGTAACAGGTTGAGTATGCTTACTTCACGAGGTTTATTCTATTGTATAAGCGGGATTGCGAATGAGATCAAGAAGTGTCACTCTATAGAGTTGATTATGATCAGGGTATAATGAGAACGTAATAGGAATGGTAATACAAAGTATAGCGAGGAAACGACTAAAGATGTGACATGCTCTATATGAATAAATAGTGAATGCAAATATGAAACCAACAAGCGAGCCATGGAGCAGTAGATGAGAAATTTTATAAGACCTGGTTAGGGGAAAGTCCAGCATAGGGGTTCCTCAATGACAGAAATGATAGCAAGCAAAAGGGGGAAGTCAACTTGAAAAAGAAATCAAAGAAGAGTGAGATGGCAAAGTAGTAGTTGTTTGTGATTGGCATAATCAAGAATATGAGCGATATTTTTAGCCGGATGTAAAAGACCAAGACTACAGAAAGATGAATAACGAAAGGATCAACACAATAAGGATGAGAGGAGATGATCAAAATGAACAGTATAAGTTTTGAAAGCAAAGAATGGATTGTACAAAGGTAGTATATTCTAAAGGGCAAGCGGTACTAAGTTAAGAATAGGGTTCCTCATGTGAAGAATAAAGGATTGATTATAAAATGGGAGGAAATAAGATAAATTGAGGAGGAAGGAATGTAAAGGAATAAGAATGGGAATAGAAAGAGAAGGAAATACGCCACAAAGTACGCGCACTTAAGAAGTAGTCATGTTATGATTAAAGGAAGGTGCATCTCCTACGAATATCCTATACCAAGTTAGAACGAGTAAAGTATATGAAGTAAAGAGTTGAAAATAAAAAGGTGATCATGAGTTATGAGTTACCATACGACGATAAAGCGATAGAGTAAAGCTATCATCAACGACAAATATAATACGACTATGATTGGTCTTGAAATCAGTGTTGAGTGCAAAACAAGAGTAAAAGAATATGAGGCATGAGGGGTATTAGTGGCGTATGAGACTCAGGCCCTGGAAAACAAAGATGACGTTACAAGTGAGGTTATATGGATGGTATGGATAACTACACCTATTACTATTGTGAGCATCCCTATGGGACAGAAGTTGTTAATTGGAGCGGATTTAGGCATTGACTCATAACTACTAGATGAGCTAAGTAAAGATACATCCTTGTTCGGATTGCTATATCGGTTGTATTATTTGGTTACAAGACTGCAAGGTGAGTATGTTAAGACTTCACACATGAATTATTGTAGTTATAAATTATGGGAAACGGTATGAATAAGATGTAGTATATTGAGGGGTCTATGAATTCAAGATTTGAAGGTGAGGCAACGGATTTGAGAATGGTACAAGTAAAACCCTTAAAGGGGGGAAGCGAATAAAGAGGATACAAGTGTGGAGATTGAAATGATGGACCCTAAGATGTGACAGATATAGACTCTAAAATAAAGAGTGAGAGTTATGCAGAAATGAGTCTAATGACTAGTGAATAAACGAACACGAATTGAACGGGCATCTGAACTGTAATGGAGACCATTCCCAAAGACCTTGAACAAACGTGACTTTGAGAGCAGATAACTCAAGGGATATTGTAAAAGATAGCGATGCTATACTAGAATGGAGACAAAGGCACTAATGGTAGAGTTGTATTTAATGATATTGCTATTTATGAGTGACAATTAAGAAAGGAACCTAAGGTTTTCTATAGTAGAACATAAGATATGATAATCAAGGAACTAAAGGAAGGAAGAGTGCACGATGAGATAAGCTGCTACAGATAGACAAAAGACTTTTGGTATGAATGATCACCGAGCCTAGTCATGGTCGGGTACACGAAACACCGAACCTTCACTGTCAAGCATGCTATGTAAATGATATGTATATGAATATGACCATGGATACGAAATGTAAATGAGTACGATTATGTAACTTGCAGATTTTTATGCGTCGCCAATGAAACCAAGTGGGTACTTAAAAAGGGAGTAAGAGGTAAAACAAGGATAATGTAATCATGATGCTCCAGGTCAGTTGAAGGAAAACATATGGTAAATTGAGTTGAAATGTTGAGTTGGGATTATCGTTAGGGGCAAATAGGACAATTACTTGGAATATGACAGAAGTACATGCTATACGCTTCCTACGGTAGCCCTGGGGTGTGACAACTTACGAATGAAATAAGATCACTGAATGGAAGGGAAGCTTAGTCCCCGATGCATTAGGCCTTATGAGATAGTGTGCAGAATAGGCAAGGTGGCTTATGAATTAGATCTACCTCCTGATTTGGAGTCAGTTCACCCAGTTTACATGTCTCGATGCTTCGAAACTATGTTGGAAATCCTACTAGGATCATGCCAGTAAATGATGTTCAAGTGACAAAAACGTTGATCTATGAAGAGGTACCCATTGCCATATTAGATAGGCAAGTACGGAGACTTCGAAATAAAGAAGTGGCCTCAGTTAAGGTCTTATGGCAGAATAACAACCGAGAAGAATGACTCGGGAAGCGGAAGAAAATATGAAATCCAAGTGTCCGCACTTTTTTCAGCCCCGGAAGACATTCGAGACGAAACATCAAGATTATGAGGTATGTATGACTTCTTTTTATGTATATAGGTCGCGTGTGGCCAATTCATATTACTATTGTGTTGTGGCCCTGTGAGGCAATATTATTGTGGGATTTCGTGACAGGATGGTAGTGCCATATTATAGGGGAAACTCTGGCGAAATTTTCGTAGAATTCCCGGATAGTTTAACATTCGAGGACGAATGTTTCCAAGGGGGGAAGAATGTTACACCTCGAAAAAAATTTCGTTCATGCACAGTGAATAGACTAATGAAGAGTATGACTTATGCGATGTTTTGATAAGTAAGAAATAGCGTTTGACAATCCGAGTCGAAATTTTAAAGGCATTGGAGGTGAGGGAAGAAAGTTGTCAAGGAAGGCAAGGCATGCGTTGTGTATCGGAAAGAATTATGAGTAACGAGTCAATGATGGTTTAATGAAGCTTTGGAGAAGAGTAATAATGTCCCTTAGATTGGTATTGAAGTGTTAAACAAGTGTTAAGAAAGTTCCATAAGGATTGGAGATCAAACGAGTCGACGAGAACGAAATCGGAACAGCTGGGCATTATACAACCCAACATACTGGCCGTATAAATTATACTGGCCGTATGTTAGGCTGTATATTTATCCAAGAGGGGCAAAGTTCACTGGCCCAAACATACGGCCATACATACGGCCCGTATAAAAGATACGGACCGTATGTTGGTCCGTATATCCTTGACGGGTCAGATTTTTGTGTATTAATAAGGGACCCAAGTTCATTTCATTTCATTTCCCATTTCACTCCCCTTCTCTCTAGAACACTCTAGAATTCTCCCCACTCTTCAACTACAAGAATTCAAGAGAAAACCATGATCAACTACATCAAACCCACAAAATCAAGTGTACGAAACCTATCAAAGTTCATCTACACCAAGAAATCTCATGGGAAGTGAGCTAGGGTTTTGGTGCAAGAACAGAAGTTCCACTCAAGGCTTATTCTCCCATCATCTAAGGTGATTTTTATGATCATTCCATGTTGTTTAAGGTATTGGAAGGCTAAGACACTTGAATTGTAGAAAGATATAGAAAATGGGTCATGAATGTGTGAATAGTGTCATTGTTGAGTAGTAGTTTGGGGTGAATTACGAATATTGGTATGTTGTGATTGTAAGCATGTTGTGAACGACATTTAGAACATGGAATAAGTATTATATGTGAGAGAATTCAATAATGAATTATGACCATTATTATGGAGAAATTGGAGTGAAATTACGAAATGTGGGTAATATAGACGAATGATGATTGTTGTTTACGATATTGTGAATGTCGTTATCAATGTTTGGGAGTTGATATAGAATGTGGGGAAAGTTGTATAAACAAAGGAAATGCTGCCTAATTTTATTTAGCTTTAGTAAGCACGTTTAAGTAATCGATTAGTTAATGCTAACGCTAATTCTCTTGAAGATAGAATCGTGGGCATCGAAGGAGAACAAGCAAGCGATAGATTAGTTAAACGTAAAAGGTATGTGAGGCTAGTCCTTTATTTCTATGGCATGAATCCGATGGCATGATTTTTTCTTCTTCTCCATGAATTCTCTAAATCTCGGAAAACTAAGAGTCTGTGTTCATGAATAGCTATATGAGATAAGAGATATGTTACGAGCCCAATAATGATGATGATGAGCTTGAGTCTAAAGATTCTAGAGTTCATGATATGATGTTCCTATAAAGTTAATGATGACGTTTATTGTATACACTCACCTTATCTACTATTTCCTTCAAGGTGAGGCAGAATACTTATAAATGTTCCATAATGGAATCGGGGGTTCATGACCTTATGTCACCTCGATAAAGTATAGCTATCTTTGAGTTATTATACATGAATTATGATGAGTACATGTTGATGATATTACACCGTACCTATATGGACAGGCAGCTTAATGATTATCACTCCGCAACCTATATGGCACGGGCAGCGCCACTAGTGGACGGCATGAGATGGTACCGCAGACGCGGGAGGCCTGGACGCAGGCTAATTATTATCACACCATACCTATATGGACGGGCAGCTTATACATTTATGCATACATGATATGACGACGATTATGAAGTAAGCCAGCATGCATTATTTCTTTTATAATTGACAGGCAGGTACAGTTGCTCCTTATTTGATGCTTCCTTTATATCATTGACGTATTGTTATTATTTGTGCCACTCATACTCAGTACAATGTTCGTACTGACGTCCGTTTTCTTTGGACGTTGTGTTCATGCCCACAGGTAGACAGGGAGGTGATCATGATCCAGACTCGTAGGAGCTATTAGCTGACTTGAGAGCACTCCATTGTTCCGGAGGTGCCGTGATTATTCTTTTGTGCATATATGTATATTTTGGGCACGACGGGATCCTGTCCCGTCCATATGTCTAGTACTCTAGTAGAGGCTCATAGATACGCAGGTGTGGGCTATATGGTCTCACGAAGTTGCTATTGTACACCTATATATATATATTATCATTTTGATAGCCGAAAGGCTTATGTATATAAAAGTATTTATGTTTCCAAATGAAAAATGATTTTCTTATAATATGAGTATGATGAGTAGTAGAACGAGTGGTGCTCGGTGGTTAGCCACGGGCACCCGTCACGGCCCCTAGTCGGGTCGTGACAGAATGGGACAGACTTGAGTCATTTAACAAAAATATGATCCTAATATATAGCATAAAGCACTAGCATAGGCATGACATGAATATGTCAAATCTGTGTAGAATACTTTTGAGATAAGTACCACAGGGTACTTGAAAATATCTCCCTTTGAAATTGAAACATACCTTACTTCAAACCTTACCTTGTTCGCTCTGAAACATAGATATGAATACCTTGGCTCATCTTGCTTTTTACAGTAAGCGGATCATAAAGGATTGATAGAGAAGGAATCAATGGTACGAAACATATGAGACACTTCATTTTAGAGCATAGACATGACATGGGTACATTGAACATGAAGGACGTAGCATGAAATATGCATAGACGGAAATGTGATTAAGGTAGCATAAAACGTGAATACATGAATAGCATGACATAGGAATGGGGACATGTGCAACATGACATTTACATGAGTATATCGAAGCTACATACCATGGCGTTTGGACATGATTTCATGAGCATTGAGGTAAGAACAAGGCATAAGTATGACTTGCATCGAGTACAATTGTACGCTTCACTCTTGGGTCATGAACATAGGGCATGGATAAAGCACTACCTTTAGAACTTAGATATACTGAAAGAATGTGACATGGTTCAACATAGCTTACTCTTATCACTGTAAGTCAACACCATCCTCATAAAATAAAGCTCATGAAGAACGGATCATAGGAATGAATACTTCGTTCATCAAGCACCTAAGACATGAGTAGAAAGTCACTTTGAACATAAGCAGAGCATAGGTACTTAGGGAAAGAAAAGGGCATCCTTTGTGCCAAATTACAAAAGGGCTTCAAAAATCCCCTTGGAAAGGAAACTCATCATTTGTCCAACATCTCCTTTACTCATAACCTTTCCCCATAATTAATTATTATCATCATGATCGTGAAACATTAATAAGAGGAACATAAGCACGAATTACATAGAATCGTGGGTAGGAAGTCCATCTTGACTTACTTTCATCATTACCTATCAACATCATTGTTATGATACTATTATAAGTGGAATGCATAAAGAAATGGATAGTGGATATGAGTATGTGGGGATGTGGATAGCATAATTATTGGGGTCAAAATAAGTCATTTACCTTTGGCATTCTCCTATTGTTCAAGGAATAGGTGTGGATCCCATAGGAATTCTAGTTTTTTTTAACATTTGGAAAGCATTTAGAAGCTAGAACATGGACATGGGTATATAAGCTCAATAGATACGTGTCATGAATACGGTTTTAACTTTAGACGTAGGCACAACCTGATGTGCGAAGATTGATAGAACATTTCTTTCGCATAGCTTACTATCTTTATGGAATCTTAATTCCTAAATCATAAACGTGGAGCGTAAGCTCTATCGTGGGCATGACATAGAAACGTAAGATATGAGTAGAGTACATCTAGGCATAAATACCACATGGTACTTGAATTACTCTAAAATTGGAATCATATGTAAGTAGAGTACTCTAAAAGTAGAGTACTTCAAATTTTTCTTTCTCGACACTTTGATATATGGAACGCATGATATACCTGGGTACCTTATAGTACTATCTCCCCCTTAGTTCAAAAGCTAGCATTTAAAGCGTGTGGGTCACTTAAGTTTAGCAATAAGTAGTCATCCGATCATCTTTCTAGTTCCGCCTCTAAGACTATCACCATAAGACTTCACTTACTTACCTACCTTATCTATTACCCCTCAAAATAATCCTTTAAAGAAAAATTAATAACACCACGCCCTCTAATGCTGCCCAAAACACTTAAACAAGTTAGGATTATGTCAAGAGACTCAACATCATCTAATCATACCTCATGCTCGAACACTACCCTCTTTAGCCACATGCATAGTCACACTAAAGTATGTTTACATCCTTAAAAGGAAAATTAAAATAGTCCACTTTGAACTTTCAATCACAAGATAGCCACATAAGACAAAGTAGATCTAGGAGCACAGCAGGTCATACATATCAAGCAGGAAAAACTGTTGGTATACCTAAGACAACATTTGGCGGCAGCGCCTCTAAATCGTAACGACCTAACATACCATGACAATGGGTCTGACCCCTACTTGATCCTGACACTTCACCCCTACCAGTGCCTCGGTATGCCAATGTCATGGGCTAGGAACGGTGTTGTTCATGTGGTTGCGGCTGGTCCGGTGGGCTCCACCACTATTAGTATTGCCATACCTAGCCGAGAGCAACCTCTCTACATGTGTCCTCAGAAATCACACTTATAATACACATCATATTCATAGGACACTCTCCTGCATGCCTTTTGCTACGATTGTTGCAACGAGGATGTCACTGAAACTCTAAACCCATACTATTATGAAACTGGGGGCATTCCCATTGTAGATCTCCCAATAGTTTGCAAATGAAGCATTCACTGGCGTCCTTATGATAAGCAGATGAGCGACGCTCCCCAGGGCCTAACTTGGGGAACTTGGTCCTCTTGTGGGCCCCTCTTACGACAATGGTAGCATATTTCGAGTCTCACGTAGCATTCACCTAAGTGGCACTTCCCACATGTAGGGAAATTTGGTATGTTGGTAAAAGCGACCCTCTTCGGTCTTTTTGTTGTACGAGCGACTCTATTAGGAGTCGGGGCCAGAGTTGCATTACCGAGAGGGAGAATAAGATCATATCCCCTCGAAACAAAGGCTTCAAATAAACCAAGGGCTCGGTCCATTTTCTCCTTTTGGTGACTACCCCTTGTTGAGCTAATCCTATGGCATGACTATGCCTCACTTTTAGTGCCACGGCCCAATTTACGAATCATGATGGCACCTACACTATCCCCCCGGTAGGCGGACCATCCCCAAATTATTAATTAAGTATAGGAAGGGGAAAATGCGAAAGTAAGTACAAATAAGCTATATAACAGTCTTAATAATATAAATAAGTGCGGAAATGATAACTTAGTCTTTGGAACCCCAAAATCTTGTCAAACTCATACAAGAGCCTCTAAATACAATGCAAGTTTGAAATACAAGATAGAAAACTATCTGACAATCTAAATAGTCGGGAACATAAGATAGGAGGATATCCAGGGGCTGCAGAATTTTCTGATGGCTCACCATGTAACCTGGAAGTGGACCACCAGGGATCAGTCACAAGGCCTAACGCTGGATCAAGAATCAGTATCTTCACCTAAACAAAAGTGCAGCAAGTGTAGCATGAGTACAACCACTAGTACTCGTAGGTACCATAGGCCAACAACGAAGGGAACAAAAATATAAGATATAAAGATTGAAGTCAGCATTTAATGCATCAGTTCAACATAACTTCACCACTATGCCCAATTGAATCAAAATTAACACTAAGGTAACCAACACATAACATATAAGGAGAATAACATATGGACACATGAGTGCACGAATGCAATGCAATGGCCAATATCAAACCTGATACACACACGCTAGTGGTCATTCTATCTAGTAGTGACCCATTGGGGACTCGCAAGGTCTATATACATGTCACTGTACAGCCCGAGGTCCTTTCCCTTCGGACTGTGACCACTCCCTATACCGTCCAACTTTACCTCTGAATTGTGAGACATCACTGTACCGCACAACTTTGAGAACAATAACCTTACCTTATCCTCATCCTTATATCATCTAGTATCTTTCCTTTGATAAATGGGGAATGAATGCAACTGTTTAATATTCCATGTCAACAGCATTATGAACTAAAAGTACGAATATGCATGATCAACTCGATACACATGCCAACTCATAAATCCATTGTAATATCCTTTTACAATTATACGAGATATGAAATGATGAGGTAAACAATCTAGTCAAATCACGACTATCATAACCCATATAAACAGGCACATAACAACCTAAGTGGATTATCACCACAACCACGCTTGAAGGCTCAACATGCGTGGATTTATCACCACAACCACGCCTGAAGACTCAACATGCTTTCCCCGTCATTCTAGCTACCCAACAGTATACACCGGTACCCACCCAAGTGCTCATCGTAATCACATGGCTGCCACACATTTGATGAGGTGGATGCCACGTGGCATGCCACCTCAACACCCCTAGCCCACTTTACCCCTCCCCTCTATTTGTTCTTCCACCACTAAAATTTTCTTCCCCTCCACTGCCATTACCGCCACGACAGAACACGCCCTCTGGGATTATTATTCCTTTCTCTAATTTACTACTTCCCATTGTCACTACCCACAATCAAATTGGAAACAAACTTAAATTTCCCCAAGAGGAGCGTCCTTCTCTTCTTCATTCGGAGAAAGAGCTTCAGCACAACAAGTCTCCTAGCTTGGAGACTCTCCAACATCACATCTATCCAACTCCGTTGCCTCAACATTGACCGCAAAATTGCATCTCACTACTTCATTCTCTCTTCTCTCAATTCCCACCTCCACCACCACAATCCCAATTATCAAAACAATCTCAACATCTACAGGCTTTAATGTCGTATATTTATAGATAGCTATTTAATTTACCTTAAATATAGTGATTATTTAGTTTATTTTTATTGAATAATAAGTAGTAGTACTAATTGTTAAGATGAATTTAGAAAATAAAGGTCATTAACCAAAAGTACATTCGTGTTAGCTTTTGAAGTTTGGAATATGGTGTTGTATCAGGAAGTGATATTCGATTACCTGTTGAATTCAGAATTACTATTCTGTTGAATTATTAATAATAATCCCAGAGGGCGTGTTCGTGGTGGCAGTAATGGTGACAGTGGCAGTGGAGGGGAAGAAAATTTTAGTGGTGGAAGAACAAATAGAGGGAAGGGGTAAAATGGGTTAGGGGTGTTGAGGTAGCATGCCATGTGGCATCCACCTCATCAAATGTGTGTGGCAGCCACATAGGATCGGATGTCCATCTTGGACAACTTTAACGGATGAGGGGTATATTTGGCCCCAAAGTATAATAGTAGGGGTATATTTGATCCTAAAGTATAACGAATAGTGTATTTGGCCCTTTTCTCATAGTACAGGGGTATATTTGGCCCTTTTCCGAACATGAAATCTACATTAAAATGCTATTCTATAGGTACCCATATTGCCATAAAAGAATTTGGTTCAAGAAAGTCAACCTAAACTCCGTTCCAAACCCCGAAGGTCAAAATAGTAAATTTATTGTGAAACTAAGGTCAACATAGTCAAATTAGTGTTCTACAAGCTCATACGAACCCAACAATACCCATATTTCTATACTTGAGTTCGGAACCCTCAAATGGTCCCAAAATATTCAAACCCGAGCCCCAAGGTAAAAACAAGAAATTGAATTTAAAATCATGTAACTCATAGTCTAAATAGTCCATAGCCTAAATTTTATGAAAATCTAACCACAATTTAGCCTTAAATTCCACTATTTAGTCAAAAACCTCAATCTATGGAAAATTCTTATTTTTCTATGTGGATTCATGGATTGGAAAGGAAATTCAAGGATGAAATCACGGATTAAAGTCTAGTAGGGAGTTAGAAACTTACCCCAATGAAGAATCTTGAATTTAGAACATGAAATCACCCAAAACCGAACTCTAGAACCACAAATGTTTGAGAATGAAGTCTCCCCTTCGAAATTCGGAATTAAATCACTTTTCAGTGATTTCCTTCATTGCAATCGCGGAGACCTGTCACGATTTTGACCAAACGCGACCCGGCCCAATAAATGTTGCCTTCGTGAACGCGAGGCTTCGCGCCTGGGCCGGCCCAACCAAACTCCTCTTCGCGAATACGAGGAGGCCCACGTGAACGCGGCCCCTTCCTCGCGAACGCAGAGAAGGACATCAATAACTAGGCACCAGAAAATTCTGATGTCTATCAAACTCGGAATGGAAACCCAAAACTCACCCGGAACCTACCGGACACAAACCAAATATGTAGACTGAGTATAAACCCTAAAGGGTGGATTATTTTCAATGTTAATTTTTTGTGGAAGATAAAAAAGCTATATTTAGAATAATAAAGAGAATCTATTCAAATTCATATTCAAAAATGGGATTATCAACTATACTTGATTGGAAAAACCAGCCAATCTACTCTCCTTTTTTTGGTCTCCCCCTTGTAACTTGATAAATCATAAGAGAAGAAAAAATAACATTGAAAATGATCCACCTAAATGTGGATCATTTTCAATGTTAATTTTTTAACGTTGTTGTCACGATCCAATTTTACTAAGTCGTGCAGGCACTTACCCTTCCCACCTCGGTAGGCGAACTCTTACCCCAACATTCACAGTATGATAGAAATAGTGGAAGAAAGTAAATTAACGTAAGTCTAACAGATATAATATAAGTAAGTAAGGAAGTAATTGAAATCCACCCCAATATCTGGTCTGGTTATACAAGAGCATCTAAACCAAAATACTACCAGACTGAATAGTGGTAATAATACATAAGTAGTCTCAAATCATATCTCATAATGAAAAGTAAGTCTTAAGTAGTAGGAAGAGTCTTCGGGCAGCGAACGTCCTCATGGTCACCCTGAATAGACTTGAATCAACAACCTTGAACTATCAGCCACAAGTGATAGAAGCGGATTCAACCTGGTACTCTGCATTCATAAAAGAATGCAGCAAGTGTAGGTCAGTACAAACAACACGTACCGATAGGTATCATAGCCGACTAAGACTAGCTAACGTATATAAAGAAAACAAAGCAAGATAAACACGTAAAACAACAAGGTACAAGTCAACACGAATCAATAACCACAGTACAAGTCATCACCTATGTTATAGCATCTAAGCCCAACTATGCCAAGTCTCAGTATAACCAATCTGAACCAATATATCACAATCATATCACAACCATGTCATAGAAAACCAAGAGGTAAATCCAATGCAATAATGTATGAATGATGAATGCAATGCATATGCACCATACACGTGTACTCCGACGATGGAACATCACATCTCGGCAGCACAACCTATAGGGGACCCGCGAAGCCCATTTACCAATCACTCCGCACACAACCCAGAGATGACTCCATATCCAACCAATACGCCTCATGTCAATCATTCCGCACACAGCCTAAAGACGACTTGATATACAATAAGTCTCAGAATTGTACCGTCACTCCGCACACAGCGTAGAGATGACTTGTATCAAAGGTGTCTCAATGCATCTGTATTTCCTTCTGACTTTCCATCCTCAGTACCATAACAAGGAAATATCAATGTATCATGGAAATAAGTATGAATACGATGCAATGTAATATCAAATAACTAATTCAATCTCAAACAGTACCACACATGGCACAGAAGTAATATCAATAATAAGGCTACACAAAGCCACAATGGAATCACAATTCTCATTTTAGTATCAAATAAAAGTAAGGTACTGCAATATCATAATCATGATATATCACTAATCACCAATATCCAATGTCTCAATGTGGCAACGAGCCAATAAGTAAATAGAACAAGATAGGTCTACAACACAATGGGGTGGCTAGCCCCCAAATCATTCAACAATGCCAAACCTAAGGCAATATCCAACCTAACTTCATACCCAAAGGTTTACATGCATTCTCCGACAATATCATCTAAACATAAGCTTTGCTAATCGAAGTCTCACCATAAGGTAAACCGTAACCTACCTGGAAAGCCGAACAGCAAAGTCTCCAATAGTCAAACCTTGGTTTTTCCTTCCTTTGAGTCTCGTGTTAATGGAAGTCTAATCGTAACTGAATTATGAAATTAAAATCAAGAAGAAACATCATTCAACCCTTCTATTCAAGACCCAAATCCCAACCTATGGAATTGGGTTTATGAACTAAAGAGATGAAATTAGGAATCTATAGGTCTCAATATGAAATTAATGTTCTAGGTGATTAATTCCCATCAATTATAAGCTAGAATAACTAACAAATCACTTAAATTCATATTCTAGGCAAAACCCCCAAATTTGGGTATAAACCCTAACTTTCAATTTCATAAATTACACACCACTAATGAAGAAATCATGAAATAGTAGACTCTAATCATCAATCACATGCTTAAAGGAGCCAACCCAACCATTAATTCGAGATTTAATAGCCTAGAATGAAGAACCCACAAAACCCTCTTTCAATTCACCATTTCTTAAGGAAACTAGCATGTTTAATGGATTCCTAAGATGATTAATGTAACATGGAATGGAAAGGAAGGTGAAAGAACTTACCACAATAATTTTCTATGAAGAACAGCCTTGAATGCTCCCAAAATGCTCTAAAGTCAGAATGGTATTGAATGAACAACTTAGGGCTTTTAATACACATTTAATGAACTCAACTGGCTGTCACCCGCTTCTGCGCTCACTCGAACGTTTCAGTGGTCCCTCTTCCGCGGTCCATGCCCAATGCACAAGGCCACTGTAGCGGTAGGGTCACCGCTATAGCGGTACCGTTGTCGCGGTCCTGGTGCCGCTATAGCAGGACACCAGACACCAGAAACTTCTTAAGTTTTATCAACTTATCCCGAAATTCTAACTATCACCCGAGACTATCTGCTCGCAAACCATATATGGAGATATACATAAAAACACGCTCTACTCGCGGCCTCAGAATTTCCAACAGAGGTCTCGTTGACCGACTCAACCCTCGATAACTCAAAACTAACATCCCAACCTAAGTCCCAAAATGCACCCGAGTGCTTTGGGAACCGAACCGAATCTACACACGAGTTTTAAAAGATCATCTAGACCTCTCGAAATCGATAAATTCTCGAAAAAGGTCAGTTTACCAAAGAGTCAACTTCGAGTCAACTCTTTTTCTCTTTAATCCCAAATTTCTCACAAAGTCACCCAAATCATATCCAAAGACCTCGGAAAGCATGTCAACAGTTCCCTTAAGTCAAATGTGAGCTAAACAAGCTCGGGAAAGGGTCAAAAGCATCGAAAAGGCAATAACGACCAAACGGGTCGTCACAGCTATGAACTTGCTCGTGCACTTGGATTTCCCAAAAGATGTCGTCTTGACCCGGGGTTGACCACGGCCACAACTTATAATTACAACGAATGACCCAAATCACACCTGTATGCCTCGGGACCCAAAGCAAAAGCTCAACTAAATCATAAACGACGTTCCGGACATATTGGGATCGATGAAACTTCAAAATGATAAAATTACCCCTAAAGTTGACTTTGGTAAAAAAAAATCCATTTCCTCAACTTAGAAATCTCTAAAATTGTCAAAAACACCAAAACCCGCCCGATTGCCTCAGGAATCGGGCCACTTGTCCCCACAAGTCATAAACACCAAAATGAAACTACATGAAGGGTAATTTGGGGAAAATATAAAATGCCTAAAATGACCAAACGGATCATTACATCGATCTTAGCTCAACGAGTTCCTAGGTCCATTTTCACACTTAGTCAAAATTTCATGTTTTTCGATTTTTGCATGGCTTGCCTCGCTGGGCAAGGTCTATAGCTTTCCTTGGCCTCGCTTAGCGAGCTCCTACGGCTCTGAAACACTTAGAAAAATTTTGCTCATCTGATTCCATGATCTATACTTAGTTCGGAAGTACGGAATGTTATATTTTGGACAAAAAAGCAAAAGAGAGAGGAAAGAAGAGTTTTACCTCTTTCGTGATAGCTCAACGACGGAGAGAACGTAAGTGGAATTAATGCTCTTACCCATTTTGGATGGTCAAGGCCTGATACAAGGTTGAACCTCTGAAACTTTGCCATTTTAAGGCTGTGATGACAGAAAAAAAAAAAAAATGGGTGGTGGTTAGGGTTTCTCGTTGAAACCCTTGCCAACAATATAAATGAGAGTGTATTTGGTATTTCTCGAAACTCAAGGTGGTCGGATTGTGTTGGCAGGCCCAACATCTACTATATTCCAGTCATCCGAATCTGTATCCGATGCCATAGTACTTGAAGCAACAGAAACAACAAAGCATGTGACATAAGAAATAAAGACTTAGAAAAGTTTTCACACTCAATAGTAATTTTCTAGACCGTATTCCCCAAGAATGACGCTAAAATTTGATACACTCAAATTACATACTTTAATAGGCATAAGCAGTTGTCATCAAATATATAACCCAAAAGAGTTGGGTATCGAATCCTACAAGGAATACAGTAAAGAACATTCACTATTTTCGTGTTAAACTCCATTTCTTGGGTGACATATTTTAAAGTTGATTTTTCGTTTTGTTTAGAAATGATTAATGCTAATGATTATCAAATATTGATTAATTGTAGAAGATATAAGGAAAGGAGCTAGGGTTGTGATACTTTTTACTAGGTCATGCAATTGGGTTTAATTTCTAAAAGTTAGGAATAGCTGCATATCATAGGTAGTGGGGACGAATAGTCTGTTTGGCCAGGCTTGTAAAATTAACTTATTTTGAAAAGTGTTTTTTCATAAGTGCTTATAAAAAAAAGTGCTTTTGGCGAAAAACAGTTTGTGTTTGGTCAATTAATTTAAAAAACACTTTTGAGCAGCAATTTATATTTAGCCAAACTTTTAAAAAGTGTTTCAAAGTATATTATTCTCAAAAGTGCTTTTGGACAGAAGCAATTTTTTTAGCTTCTAAAAAACTGTTTGTGCTACTCCTCAGAAGCATTTATTTTCTCCCAAAAATTTGGTCAAATATCTCACTTTTTTTAAAATAAGCACTTATTGAAGAAAAAAAATAAACACTTTTGGAGAAAAATAAGCTTGGCCAAACAGGCTATAAATTACTAGTGGGAATGTATCAGTACACCCCCTTGACACCACACTTGGACTTTCTCAAGTCTATGGTGTTTAATCCTTAATTATCCACTCATGCCTTAGTTAGATTCCTTCCCTTGAGCTGAGCTCAATTCAAGTTTTGATGGTTGATAAACAATTTATAAGAATGATTGGCAAACGACACACAAGAATCAGGTCCTAATTAATCCAATTTAATAACTGTAGCGGAATGATTAACCCAAATATTAAATCCTAATAATAGTAGTAGTAAAAAAATTGCTGCTCAAACCATGATTAGACGCAGTAATTTTCTTTGTTCCTCTGTAATGCTATCCAGCCAATTCCAAACAAGGGAAAGCAAGCCTTCCCATCATTTTCTGTCTCCTTCCCTAATACTTTAATATTGGAAAATATTCGTGAGCAGAGTATATATATATATATATATATATATATATATATATATATATATTGCCAAAGCTTGATATTCCCTTACATTTGAAATTGCACGTCAGAGCAATGAGAGAGCATCATGTTCAAACGCCATTGAAGGAGTTCGGAAATCGCCGATCCAAATCTATCTCCGATCAAACTAAGAAGCCTGTCAAAGTATACACATAAGCTTTTTTGTGTAATGAACAATAATCATATTGTTTTCTCTTGTTATATATATATTGATCATCTTACTTATTTGTATGTGCAGACAACTAGGAAGAACTTGAATCCTGTGTTCGAATCGCAAGGCGCCTCAGTTTCTGAAAAGGAATCGATCGATAGTTCTCTAATTTCAGATGATCATAATCTCCTCACTGAGGTAATTCCGAAATGCATCAATTTTAAAGCTATATATATCTGCAATTTCATCAGTAATTGTAGTTATAGTTAACAGCGAGCAAGTTAACTCCAAATTCTTCTCTAATTTTGAGGTAATTCAGAATATGTGTGTGTGTTTGTCTGTCTGTGCGAATTTTCATCATTAATTGTAGTGTTCACGGAAAATTTTCTAGTTGAGTTAGCTGAATCCGGTCGTTTCCAATTTCCGTTTGTAATTTTTTGAATTTTTGTTGATTTGAAGTGTATTTTCTCTGTATTAATGTGTATTTGAAAACAACCTACTGTTTCGGCTATGAACTTCGTTTTCACTAGTGTAGTGTGTGTCTGGTTAAAGTAGTACAAGTATGCAATTCGCTTAGACTCCACTAATTTATTTAAAATCTGTCCATAACTTCTTGCACTTTTTTGCGATAATATATGGTTTTATAAGCTATTTGTATCCCAGTTATGCAGATACATGTTTCATTATGAATTGAGTTTCATTTACTTGTATACCTCATCGTATTGAGATGTAACTTTCGGATCCCTATTCCTTCCAGGAGTTGGTGTTGATTCAAGAAAGTTCTCCTTCATCAGAAGCAGTTGATCCTCTTGCTAACCTGACTCCATTGTCATCAACACTAACTTCTGAATGCACTGGCTCGAATAGCGGTAGTGATGTGAAGTTTGGTTTCATTGAGGCCGAAATGGCGGTAACGTACCTAAGAGAAGCTCAAATGCAAGTTGTGAATGCAACAGATATTGATATTAGGTATAAGAAGCTTCTTGATGCGGTCATCAACACTGTAGTTGAACAGTTCTATGGACTGCCAGAAGACAATAAGGACTGCTATAATACACTTGTCTTAAACAAATTCCATTTGGTGATGCTCACTTTCTCGCTCTGGATAATTGCTATTTTCATCGGGTTCTTTGTTCGTTCTGGCGAAAAGGACTCTTCCTATGGAACTCTGCCTACCTAGTTATGTTGCTATCACAGTTGCTGATTTACACGTGATTGCAGGTATATTTTCTCTTTTCACCTATGGTATCTTCATTTTGCGCAGGTGCATTCGTGTCAAAACATATTCAAAACAAGTGTTTGTAATTCTGTTTTGGTTCTTCATTTTGGCATTTGGTACGACTTGTGTGAATCATAACTGTGTTGAGTATGGAATGTATGTGTCAAAGAGATTCAACCCTGCAATCTGTTTAGGCCTGCAATCTGTTTAGGTTTCTTGCTTGCTTGTTCTTCTACCCTACTATTACTATGGAGTTGAATAATTACATTGCCTTTCTGTTACCAAGAGCTAATTGATTGGTAATCCTTTTAGACAATCATTTACGTTCTCATCTAACATTGGAGCTTGAATTCTATTTACACAGTAAGAGTAGAAGTCTTGCCCATTATTTGTGTCATGTATAGCTGGATTTTAATTAGAAAATGTTACAATTATCTAACAAAAGCAGTGAACAGTAAATGACACCAAAGTGAAATTAGCTTTATACCACTTCTTAGAAAAAAAAAAATATGCGCATGTGAAAGTGAAATTTGCTCCATGTGATGCAACTTCCAGTACTTGTAAGGAACGTTGCTGTGAACAATGTTGATCACCATAAGATGCTAAATGTGAAAAACAAGTATAGAGAGACCATTGATCCACTCCATCTCGTTGACCAACCACGGTCCTTGCATATTTTTTCTCTTTGGTTCAACACAAACGCAGCACTTGCTGATTCATTTAGTGACAGTAGCAAATATTGTTAAGTTTTCTGAAATTAGAACATCTTATGGATTAATCAAGTTGACCTTGTATGGAGGAAATACTACCATGTGCTTTTCTTTATTCTGGCTCAGATTCTAGAATGCGGGACATTTTGATTTAGGAAGTATAAAGCCACGTTGTGCACCGTTATTCCAATATAGGTCTATCACCGGAAACGTCAAAATTAACTTTTGATAATTTACAATTCCGATATGTTGAAATCATTTCTATTGCCTCCCACGACCAAGAACTAATGCGTTTACCAATATTTCGATCAATCATTGTTATCTAAACCTGCGGTTTAAAATACATAAAATTCTCGCAAATATTTGACTGACTCGGAAGACGAGATACCGCGTTGAGAATTTTCGTAATGACCAGGGTTGATAACTTTTGGCTCCAGAGAAATATGTTAACCGTCTATTGTTAGACGTAGAGCTGACCTAACCAAAATCAATCTAGAGATCCTCTCGGATGACAAATACCCGTACCAAAACATAGGTTGAATCCCTAAAAGGGCAAACTTATAGAAAACAGACCAATTTGAAGCAATCTGTCATACTAAAGAAATAGCACTCATGGAAACAGAGATGAGCGCGGAAGGAATGGAGGTGATTCATATGGCTGAGAATGGCATGTGATTGTTAATAGACTGTCTAAATGATACTTTAGGCAAGTTAACCAGTTGCAAGTACGTACATAAAGAGAAGTTGAGCCATTGCCAGTTTCAACAAAAAGAGACTAAGTAAACCTGATAGATGCACCATACGACTTCCCTTACTAATTAGGAACGGCGTCAAATCACCGGGAGATGTTAAAAACTTGAGAGAGAAACTACAGAGAGACCACATCTTTAAGAATCCAACCCAAAGCTGCTTAGAATTAACTTTGATTTCAAATTGCAATAGAGCTCGTTGATGTTCCTCCTTTATTCCAGAACAAACTCGGGTAATTTTCATTTTGGTTGAGATACAGATAGATGCAACTTGAGAATAGAATGCACTTGTAAATGAGTTCCGTCTGTTCAAGCGAACAATTTGATGCAACCAAATGGAGGACCTCTTCAAGATTCTTTTGATGTCTGTTCCAAAATTAAAAACTTCTGGGAAAACATAGTGCATATAGAATGAAATCTTGTGAGACTTCTCAGGTATAGAAAAATTTTCTAAAGGCATGTTGAAGAATTTCGCAGCTTAAAATTGGAAAAAATTGCCTCAACTCTATGGTGCAACTGACAAATCAAAGACCAAGGAAAAAAGAAGCTCAGCCCCAAAATCTACTAATGAAGCCCTTCTTATCTTTCTTCATCCGAGCGTCCAGCAGTGGGAACTCAATAAGGTTATAAGCCAGGTCCAACACGATGGGATTGCGAGGAACTGGTTGGAAGGCAGGTGGAAAAGTTTCAATTCGCGGAACAGCCTTCATGTTGGCTTCACCAACAGCTGATTCGTATGTATCCATTTTTTCCATGAGAAGTTTCTCCATCTGAAAGAAGTATTACAAATGGATTACACACGTTGCGGAAATCAGAAGAGCACAAACAGAAATGGAACCAGAAACTAGACAAACTAGAAAAGGAAGAATGCAAAATATAATGCCTAAAAAGCAACCCCGAACAAATAAAGATGATAAAGGATCCAATTCTTGGAATACAAAACAGATAGGCAATCAACTGCCATGGAATTAATTAACAAGTAGCATGAACATGACCATTTTAAGTAACTACCACATATTGAATATCAAAAGTTTATCAAAGGCAGAATTATTTGTAATACCTGGTGCTTCAAACATTCAGGTTAGCCTAATCTGTACCAAACCAAAACTAGAAGAAAATGGGAAAGGTTGTGCTAGCTTATATAGAAGTACCAAGAAAATATGCCCAACAATTGGGAGCATCTAGTACTAAATGGATAAAAACCTAAAAGAACTGTAAAAGTGGAACTTCTACTTGGGGCGGATTTGTGTCAAACACAATGCTGAAGTGCTCAGTGAGAATTATCAATGAAGAAACACTATTCTTGTTCATGTTTACATGACCACAATTATAACACGAAGAAATCCCCCAACAGCATTATCATTTCATAAGTTGAAACCTTATCCAGCACAAACACTTGAAAAGCAACGGAATTTACAACTTCATTTCACAATATGCCTCTTGATTTGAGGAATCATGCACACAAAATGCAGTATCCTCTGAAAGATACGAGATGCAGTGTTAACTAGATTCCGAATTACCACGAATTTAAACCTCTTAGTTCAAACAATTAATGTTCCAACCCTCACGTTAGGAATCCAAACTTTCTTTCTTCAATGTCATCAAAACCAATCAGAAAAGGTCATAGATGAAGTTGGTTGGAAGTAGTTCAACGACATAGAAAAACTTCATGGGTTCCTTCCCTAGTTTCAGATAGTAATCTAAGAATGTGTGGTTCCATATGCACCAAGAACATCGAAGAAAAGGTGAAAACTACAAAATATTAACTAATGGGAATCATCAAAATAGTACTCATCAGACGTATGGAAGGACAAATAATACCTTTTTATCAGTTCCATTTAATGAGATATTTGAAATCTTTTTCGAGAGATTTTCTGGAGCCTTTTCCTCCTCCATAATTCCTTTGGCATGCTCAACACAGCTGTTAGATCTGCTCTCATTATACAGTGCTTTCAGTTCCTTGATCATGACCTGATACAGATAGAGAGAGAGAAAACAATGACGAAAGGAGAAACAGAAAGGACGAATTATTCACACTCATAATCATTTACTGATTAAAGCGAACATAAGTAGAAAAAATAATAATGCTATAATTATGCTTCATAATTTACTACTTATATAAGGGAGAGTAGTAGCTGAAGGTCAACATGGCTGCTTAAAGTCATAAAAGCCATTTTTATGGCATTGTGGTCATTTTGTCTCACTTTTGTGCATTGTTTACTCGTAATATAGACTCTAGTGCTTTGTTGTGCACTCAAATGACGAAAATACCAGGAATCTTTCACTTAAATGCCAAGCGTATCACACCTTTTACAACATGGGCCCATGAGGGTTTTGACGTAAACGTGTCAAAATAGAGCAATGTTATTGGCTGACGGAATACTTTACTTTGGCTTCCATACAAAATTAGATGTGCCTTGACCAACTGCCCTTTGCTTCTATCATCACATTCTTTCTCAGCACCCTCCCCCAACCAAAAAAAAAAAGAATACGGTTGTACTTCCCCACGTGACCCATCCCCCCAACACTTTCTTGCCCTCTAGTATTTCTCCAGCAAACCATAAGATACAATTCCTTCCTCTCTATGTAGTCTGCACACATATATACATGAATTTTAAAAATTCCTTACCATTTTGTGGGAAAATCTTTTATATTACTTGTAGTTATTTTGCAGAAAAATTATTGGGTGAAAATATTGAATTAATTTACTTGCTTTGTCAAAAATATTATTCACGTAATAAGGATCACCTCATTATTTTTTTAATTTCAAAGATTTTATTCAGATTTCAGTTTAAGGTCAACTTTGATTAATTTCTGGATAAAGAAGATATTTTTTTACAATACGTAAATTTGTTCAAAAATAAAACAAGATAAAAACCTAAACTATACATAGTATTTAAGAGAAGAAATAATACTTAGGTAAGTATCCGGGAACTTAAGAGGATTATAATAAATTATGATATTAAAGAAAAGGAATAATTACTATATTGAAAATGAAAATATATAACAAAGATTAGATGGTGACCCTCATACTGTGCCATCATTTTTAAAGACGAATAGAATAATAATTTTATAGCTTAATGTTGGATCTTAGACACATTTTGTTATGTACCCACTTGTCCTAGAGCACATTTTAACTCATTAATTAATAATACCAACTATCCAAAAAGTAAAATAAATCAAGCATATATTTTTTATTTATAAAAAGTAAAAAGTATAATAGAGCAACTTTTCACTATTTTTAACATCAGTTTCAAGACCAAATACCGTTAAACTAAATAATGATTCAGAAAATTTTCCCATTTTGTGGATTTCATTGGATATGTTGTCGTTGAATGATATCAGAAAATTTTAAAAAAAATGAATTAGCTATTATATTTAAATTTTTTAGTAACATATAAAAAACAATTGTAAATATTAATGAGTATAAAGATACATTACTAAGTTTAAAACTATAGAAGTTCATATCACATTTAATCTTTTAGGAAAAATTTAATCAACTTAAGTTTAATATTGTAGAAACTGTATTATACTACAAGTTAAAAGAAAGATCTTAAGATGATTAAACTTGTGAGGAAGTTCCGAAAATTGTGAATAGATACAGATACACATTTGAACATTTTGAAGTAGAATTCTTTTGGAGTTGGGCACGTGTCTAGCACAGGCATCTTCGTACTAGTTCATCCTATAAGAAGCAGCTAAGAAGCTCTATCATTGAAGATTTAGAGCACATGCACAATCAATTT